>NC_088979.1:39659013-40907545 GCF_963932015.1 Anas acuta
TACATCTATTTAAAACTCTCTTCAGAATGAATTTTGATAATTCATTTCTTAACAGTAGTAATTTGCTTCCTAATCCACTGGTGCTATTGAAAACAACCTTTTTAATTCCTTAACTATCTTTTTGAAATGGAAGAGTTGTGAACATTATCATGTTTGGTAGATGTTATTAGAATACTCTGTGGTTATTCTTACTTCATACAGACTAATGAGGATCATGAAAGAAAATGGTTTCTCAGAGGTAAGATAAAGTTCCATGATTCTTCATCAGGCAGGAGCAAGAACATCTAAGAGTTCCAAAACTTTTTGAGAGGAAAGGAAATATTTCTAGCCACCACTGACGTCTGTCAAAGCTCTGGTATAAAATAACGTACATTCTTTGTAACTTCCAGGGGAGCACTTAGTACTCAAATACAAAGATTCTGGGTTTATTTTCTTTGAAGGCTTAACTATGATAGGCTTGAATGTGTTTTTGGTCCTGTTTTGATAACTTGCATAAAGTTGATGTGGCTTTATTTTATAGAAATGTGTTTTCATTTTGTCTTCTTTGTCATTGAAGAGTGTTTGTTTGGTTTTTTTTTTTTTTTCCATAAAGAGAATTAAAAATATAAAAAGAAAAAAAAAATCAGTTGCTATACAAAATCCTTACCAGATTCACAATGTCCTTAATAATAAAAAGAGATTATAACCTAATTCAAACAGACACAGTGAACTTCAGCTACAGCTAAATAAGTTTTCTTCAGAAGATTCATTGAAGACAATGAAATCACTGATTTAGTCCAGGACATCACAATTGATTTCACTGATTTCCTATCAATTACTGGGAAAACAGACAAACAAACAAACAAAAATCTATTTTTTTCTACCCCAAATAAATCAAATAATAAAAAATAAGCATTACATCAAAACTGAATTAAAGGCAGTGGAATTACAATGGGACTGATGATTTTTTTTGTTTTCAAAACCACTTATTATCTAGGACAACATTATCTTTCATTAGACCAAAATCAGTCATATGCTTTATTTTCTCCCAATTTGATTGGAAAGAACAAAAATGGAAGTGTCACAGATTAATATATCTGGAATATTTTAATTGGAAGAATTCCATTTTACAGTGTATACTCATTTTACAGTGTAAATTCAGTCTCTGAATGGCAATCCAGACTCTCAGCTCCAATTTACAATTTTAAAAGCTGCCTGCCTGAAGTTTTAAGACTAGAGGTTATCTGGGCAAAGCTGTGAACAAAATTAGCTACAAACACAGAAGTTGCAAATGTGACATGAATTATGTGAACTGAAACTTAAGTATATTCACGTATTTCTGTTGTAAAGGAAGATGTTTATTTCCTCAGTACTCTAGTACAATGACTAACAAACATCTGTACTTTTCACTTAGCCAGTTACTTGAGTAAGTGGTGATGAAAGAGGGCAAATTTCTGTTGCCCATCTCCCCCAATTCAATTAAAAAAAATCACGGTATATCTTATAAAAAAAATCTCAATTTTCCTCTGTCTCAAAATGTAAATGTAACATAAAATTATCCAAGGCATTAATATGGAAATGTAATTTGAGAAATAGTGCATATTATGCAATTTGAAACTTACATGGTACAAGAACATTTCATTATGCAAAGGAGAAGGCAAGACGTGTAGGAGTCCTTTTCTTTGGAAAAATATTTTTTCACCTAAAGTTAGGAATGTGGTATCCCACATTAATTCTTATTTTTCCATGTGACAAAGTTATGACATGTCAAGCTGTGTGATGCAGATCTTCCTGGGAAAAAAAGTCTCAGGTATTGTAGTAGCATGGGTGTTACAAAGATATCAAAGATAAATACTCTAGACTTCAATTTGTAAGTGATTTCAAATTATTTTCCTCTGTTTCACCAAAAATAAATTTAATGTATGCCAACAATTTACTTCATGTATTTCAGAAAATAAATATCTGTTCTTCTGTCAATTTGCAACCCCTGACTCCCACCCTCACCCCAAATAGGATGTCTAACAGCAACAAGTTATTTTTCTTTATATGGACAAGAGATAATGTTGGAGTATAATATTTAATCTGAGATTTTTTTCTTGTAGGTTCTTTATAGCATGTTGATCCTACAGCACTTGTATGAACACTTCAAACTATTTCATATACCATATACAATTGCTCTTTGTGATGTTTTTCATAGAATATTTGAAATTATATTTTTAATGAATTATCAGTCACTTGCACTTATTTATTGCATACTCCATATGTTGTATAATTTTTATAAATAATTGTGTTGCTGACTCACTAAAAAATAGAACTGGCAGTGTTGATATGGCCTGTCCTGGCTGCAGATCAATAAAATATTAGCAAAGAAGTTAAGTTTACTTATTAAAGTACACAGTATGCTAGAGATAACACAATTTTAGAACTGACTAGTAGAACATAATTTGGTGTAAATTGGAATCGTACATGGTGTGTTCTCTCTGATGCACAGGCAGTCATGGCAGTGTTCATTAAAAATAAGAAAAAAATAATGCGTTATGATCTTGGCAGAGGTAATGTTTGCATAGGAATCAAGTTCCCAAACAGCTGTTCTGGTCACTGTTGGTGATGGAAGTCCTGGTTTTGATTAGAGACCTATTGCAAGAAGAAAAATCATCTTCAGGTGGACCAGGAGAGACTCCTCAAACAGTTATTGCACAGTTTTGCACAGTTCTTTCTAGCTGGACCCAGTGTATGCGTAATTCTTTGCTCTTCATATGTCTTTATATACAAATCATCAGTTAAAAAACTGCATACAAAAGACTAATCCACCTCACCATGACTGCATGAACATTTTTTGGGGGCCATTTATTGTCTAGGCACAATTTAATTATTTCTACAGCATGAATCACCTTTGGAAGTCTTTGGGAATCACCACCCAGGATGTTAATCAACATTTCCAAGCGTACAAATTGGACTAGATGCAGCAGGAGTTGCCTTAGGCAATTTCTAGACCTGTCCAAAATCTTACCTGCAGTAGTCCTCTAGTAATCAGTCAAAAACTTAATTCTAAATGTTCAGTTAATGATCTAGTTTCAAGTCACTCTATTGTTTCAAACCAATCCATCATCTTGTCTATACAAAGATGATAAAACTTTGTCAAAGGAGTTCCTGTACCACCCAAGGAATTAATGTCTCAGGTGCAATGGGTTTGTAGACAGGCACAGCCCAGCTATCTAGCTATACATACTTAATTTCATGCTTACAATTCACTTATTCAAGACCTATAGCTCTGGTCTTGCTGTAGACTATTCTTTATCAAATACAACTTTTTTTTTCCTTTTTTTTTTTCTTCTGTTTATAGCACTATGAGACATATACTTAGCAGTGTGCTACCTTTTCCCTGCAGTGTTTCTGAGTTTTTGTATTGGTTTCGTATTGGTTTCTGTCAGTATTGCTGTTTCTTCCCCTCACATTTCTTCCTCTCATCTGACCTGTTTCAAGCTCACCCACACTTGGGATGGTACAAAACTGGCAGTGGTGAAGAAAGGCAAAACTATTTGCCTGTGGACAAGAACTCTGGATACTCATCTCTTACCAAGTTCCCATTCCTAGCACTGCTCCCTTTCATAGCACTGATGAGAAAGGAGAGAAGAGAGGAGGAAAAATAAGAAATTTACACCTGAGATTAATGGTGAGAATCAACACTTGCAGCAGCGTGTAATTGATTAAATCAAATTGGTCTTAGTATTGGCCCACCTGTACTGGTTTTCAACAAAACAGAAGGTGGCAGGGGCAGAAGCAAATAATAGACAAGAGTCAAAAATAACAAGGAAAACTGTGAGATTTGTCCATAAAAACTGGGGGATTTTTCAAGATTTATTTATTTTTTCCTAAAATAAATGTTTAATTCAGAATTAATTGGTGCAGTGCTATTTAGATTAAAATTATTTCTAATCAACCTTTGGGAAAAGTCAATACATTTTTGACTGAGACACACAAGAGATAAGGGTCTTTGAATACATTATTTTTTAATTGTTTTATACTTAGAATATAATGCAAGGTTGAAAACTTGATTAATTATGGATGTGGGAAAAAATTTCATTATCCACAGCTGGAACTCTTTTGTGCTCTAACAATATGTTTCCAAAACTGCCATTATCTAATAAACCTTTATAATCTGACGTTCTGAAATGCTGTGTATTATGTATTGCTTAATGAAGGACTGAGCTCAAAACACATTCTATAAGGTGAATATATGTGAGTTTTATCTTAAAGTAAATTCGATCTTACTCTGGATGCTCTTGTATATGCACATTAACACATGCTGTTATTTAGGAAAGGAAGGAAAGGTACATATTTCTGTTTACATAATTATTAAAAAATATCTTAATCAGAAAAAAAAAAAAAAGAATGTAAAATATTCTGACCTAAAATAGTTTAATTTCTATAAATAAGAAATTATTTTTTTTTTTTTTTTGCAAATTATTTACAGTACTGCTAAAAAACAAATTATAGCTTTAATGAATGATCCAAACACTGGGCTGGAAAAAAAAAAAATCATTATCTGAGCCCTAATACTGGTGTTCATTAAAAAATAAAATAAAATAAATAAATCACAATATATATCTTTTAGCCAGTAAATTGCATTTTGCGAAATTATCATGCAATTTATCTTCTTCTTTCTATTGTCAGACAACGTTCTATAGGACATTGGGTACAGGCAACAGATTTGTGACAAATGCAAATCTCAATTTCTACTATTTATATGTAAGTCCCACAATAATTTTACTGAAACATACCTATGAAATGCTGTGAATGGTATGAATTAATTTCTTTGGCCTCTAGTAAACTTATTTCAGAGAGAAAAACTCCTCCCTTATTCTAAAAAGAATGATTCCTTAAGCCTTCACTGTCCTAAAAATCTCTATAGTATTCTGTGAGGAAAGGAGTCAGTAAAAAGGTATAAAATATTCAGATTTAGCTTCAACTCTGTCAGCTTCAACTGTCAGAGAAGTCTAGTGAAGGTTCAGTCAGCTCCTGTGATTCTCTGACTAGCCAATAAGTCTCCTGCTAGAGGTAGATGAAACACTGTCTCCTCCCAAACAGAACCTCTAATCTCCTTTCTGTCTTTTTTTGTCTTTGGATAGGTTCTAGAAGGTTTGATCGGAGGTAGCAGGTAACATTGTTTGCTATCTGTCAATAAGCAGTCAGAGCCTAAAATGTGTCTATAACAGATTTGCTGAAAAAAATATGAACATAATTATTTTACCATTCAAGGTGTATTCTAACAACAGAACAGAAATAGAGATTATCTACTGTAGACTATGTGCTTACCTTTAACTTCTAACAAAACTTGTTTTAATTAACAAACCACTGAATGTGGTATGTGTTCCACAGGTAAAGCAGCCTGGTTTATGTTAAAATAAACATACAGTGGAGACATAATTCATAAGGATATCCACCTGTGTTAATCATCTTACAGACAGAAATAAATTGACTCAATAATGAAGGGTCAGGTAAAACATGACTCAGCTCATCTGATGTCTAGGTCAGAAGGACTTTCCAAATAAACAATAATGATAAAGGCCCATGCTTACCCCCATCAGAACTGCAAACGAATAGAAACTTGTCAGGTTTTTGATAAAAATTCTCTGCCTGGAAGCCCTACGTATGACTTATTTCAGAAGACAAGGGTTAAGGGGCAGTCCTATTTTGCTCAGATACCTTTTTGGCCAATTATGGTTATGAAGAGAGACCTGAAGGAAATAATTCAATTAAAGAATCATAGACGTAAGCTTTTACAAGTCTGAGAGGAAAATAGAAGTAACATTCCAGCAGTCTGAATTCCTCCATTTAATTTCTCATTCTGGAAACTGAACTGTTCTCATAGCATGGCATGAAGTCAGAGGTGTTTTGGAAGGTAATGAGACTCAGCTATTGAAAGGATTGAGGAGTCCTGTTCTCTTGATGGTGTATACAGGAATATACTACTGCAGTGCCCTGAAGCCCTTTCCTTCCCTAGTTTGTAAATTTTCTCTCAGTGACAGCATTCAGGAAGGAATGGAAATATAAATAGCCAAGGTGCACCTCAACTCTCATCCAGATGTGCAATAGTGAAGTGGCTAAGGAAAATTTGAAAATACTAATTTGAAAATACTCTAAAACGCTACTATTAGATGCCTTGTGAGGAATCTGTCTATCCTACATGTATTTTATTGTGCGTTGGTGCCCAGATGTTGGCAGTACAAGGATTGCAATGGTGACCCCATTGAGGAGCTGCCCTGTGTCAGGCACAACCAGTTCCAGCAGGCTCCAATGGCCCCACCACAAGGCATGGCTGAGTCTGTTATTGGAGCTGGTGGTGCTTCTCTAGGAAAAAAAAAAAAAAAAAAAAAAAAGTATTTAAGAAAGGGCAGAAAACACAGAATGGAGAGAGAAAGAGGGAAAAACAGGGGAGCAATACCTTGTGACTGACAATGGGATCCGTGCGACATACCACCCCCCCAAAAAAAAAAGGAAATGGGGAATCATTTCAAAATTCCATGGGCCTTATTCCCTATCATGTAGCCTAGTATGCATCCTTTAAACCATTTTCAATTTACATGTATTTTCTAGTTTCAGGTGCTTACCGTTCCAAAACCTCTCCAGGATTGTTGGAAGACATTACAAGATTTTTCTACTAGTAAATCTTCCTCCATTCCTATCTCCCCAAATTTCAGTCCAAAATTTTCTCTCTCATATTTTTTTATCATCTCATTGCTCTGTGTTAATGCTATTTTTTTTTTTTATAGATATAGATATAGATATAGATATAGATATAGATATAGATTAAATAAATCATCTGCTTCCTTTAAATTGTTTGAATAGGTAGTGATCCTTGACTTTTTCACCACAAAGTCTCTGTATGTCCAGACAGAGTTTTTCTGATTCATGGGATCTTGTGAAAAATGTTCCCTTCACTCTGTTAATTGGTTCAACACTTAAAGCATGCCAACACTATGCAACATGAATAGTAGGATATTGGTCTGTAGAGTCTCTTCATTCTCATTAGCATAGAGAGTGGACTGCAGATGAGGAAGCATCCTCCAGCCCCTTAGAAAGAAATGGTTCTTGGCTGCACTTACAAGTTGTGGGATGTGCACAAACAAGGTTTTAGGGAGGTACAGTTGGGACTTCAGCCAAATGTCTGTCTCAAAATGATTAGATGGTGAAATGTAGTGCACAAGTTCTTAGCTTCACAGTTTTTATTTAGCTGTTTTTTTGTTCTCATTTTCTAACATTTTATCTTCATTTTTAGTTTGAGAAGTATAGAATGTGCAGAACCACTTTTCCTTTGCCTAGGTTATTCAATAAAGAAAGATGAATTATATCCGCCTGAATGGGGTGCTTCTTTGAGATAAAGGTCATAATTTGCTCTATAGAAAAGGAACTCTCTTTTTCCCTGAAACTCAGTTTCTTAAACTTGGTGACCATGAAAGGCTGATTTATATTGCTATGGTAGAACAGCTTAATGCTGTGCTTGGATTTGAACAACAACAAAAAAGAAACACGTTTGCTGTATGCAGCAGAACTAATTCAGATCAAAAAAAAAAAAAAAACAAACAAAAAAAAAACACAAAAAAAACCCCTTGAAGTTAAGACAGAAATAGTTCTGAAAAAGTCCATGGGTTTAGCAAAATAAATTCATCTACAGCTCAGTGGAATACAGTGCAGTATAGCTTACTTTAAGTTACATAGGGCAAAACTGTCTGTCAGGCTAAATGAAAACTAAACATTGTGTTAAGACTAGTTTCTAGTTTACTAATCTTCATGATGCAGCCGTTCACTTGTAATTTTGGTGGCATTAGAAATGGGCTTTTATTTTTTCACAACAGAAGCTAGGAACAAGGGTTTTCTGAGTAAAAGAGGTATGTTATATGCATAGAGAATAATTTGAACCATTTATCACTGCTTCTTCCCTAGGAACAATTTCCATCTTGAGAAGAGGTGCCTTAGAACCCTGGAATGTGAGCATGTAACTGCAATAAGCACCGTGAAATAGGTCTTCTAAGAAACTACAATTCTGTAATAAAATTTGCAAATTGTACTTTTTTGGGAAAAAAGAAAACAAAGCAAAACAACAAAAAAAAAAGCCCATGTCAGATGAGCTCAATCCAGGAAGATGCAGATCGCTTCCTAGGAGAGGCTGAAAAGTTCTGTGAAGTATTTGAAGTATTTTTATGAAATGTTATTGTATCACATGCTGTGTATAACCATAAAAGATAACCTAAAAAAAAAAAAAAAACAGCATCAGAAGCATATGTGGTAGTTTAACACTGAGAATCATGGAATTGTAGGGCATGGAAAGGACCTCAAGATATCATCGGTCCAAACCCCCTCCCAAAGCAGGCTCTCTAGAGCAGGTTGCCCAGGTAGGCATCCAGACGGGTCTTGAATATCTACAGAGAAGACTTTACAACCTCCCTAGGCAGCCTGTTCTAGTGCTCCACCACTCTTGCCATGAACAAGTTTTTTCGCATATCATTGCAGAACTTCCTGTGATCCATTTTGTGACCATTGCCCCTTGTCCTATCCCCACAAACCACTGAGAAAAGATTGGCCAAATCCCTCAGTCTCCCACACTTAAGACATTTGTAAACACTAAAAAGATCCCCTCTCAGTCTTCTTTTCTCCAGGCTGAATAGACCCAGGTCTCTCAGCCTTTCTTCATAGGGAAGATGCTCCAGGCCCCGTATCATCTTTGTGGCCCTCCGCTGGACTTCTTCCAGGAGATCTCTGTCTTTCTTGTACTGGGGAGCCAAGAACTGGACACAGTACTCCAGGTGAGTCCTGACCAGGGCAGAGTAGAGGGGGAGGATCACCTCCCTTGACCTGCTGGCTGCGTTCCTTTTAATGCACACTAGGCTCCTATTGGCCCTCTTGGCCAGGAGGGCACAGTGCTGGCTCATGGTCAACCTGTCGTCCACCAGGACCCCCAGGTGCTTTTCGTCAGAGCTCCTATCCAGCAGGTTGTCCCCCAGCCTGTACTGATATGTCCAGTTGTTCTTTCCCAGGTTCAGGACTCTACACTTGCTCTTATTAAATCTCATTTGGTTTCTTCCTACCCATCTCTCTAGCCTGTCTAGGTCTCGCTTAATGGCAGCACAGCCTTCTGATGTTTCGGCCACTCCTTCCAGCTTTGTATCATCCGTGTACTTGCTGAGGGTGGACACTATTCCCTCATCAAGGTCATCAGTGAAGAGGTTGAACAAGACTGGACCCAGCACTGACCCCTGGGGAACATCACTAGTCACAGGTCTCCATTTGGACTCTGTGCCACTGATCACGACCCTCTGAGCTCAGACAGTCAGCCAGTTCTCAACTCACCTTACTGTCCACTTGTCTATCCCACACTTTCTCATCGTTGTTATCAGGATGTCATGGGAGACAGTATTGACAGCCTTGCTAAAGTCAAGGTAGATGACATCCACTGCTCTCCCCCCATCTACCCAGCTGGTGATGCCATCATAGAAGGCAACGAGGTTGGTCGAGCATGACTTCCCCTTGGTGAATCCATGCTGACTACTCCTCATAACCTTCTTCTCTTCCAACTTTTTGGAGATGGCATCCAGAACAAGCTGTTCCAACACCTTTCCAGGGACAGAGGTAAGACTGACTGGACTGTAGTTTCTGGGAAGCAGCTGAGTACCACATAGGCACTCTCTCACTCCCTCTCCTCTCCTCTAACAGGCTAGAGCAGTACGAACTAAAGAAATAAATGTTCCCCACACCTGTCTTCTTTTACCTCCTCCCCATGAATGGCACAGCGGAACAGGGATTGGGGGATATGGTCAGTTCATAATGCTTCATCTTTGTTCCTTCATTGTTCATTCTCTTCCCTTGCTCTTTGTGCAGTTGTCCTGGTTTTGTCTGGGATAGAGTTAATTTTCTTCCTGATAGCTGGTACGGTGCTGTTTTTGGATTTAGGATGAGAGTAATGCTGATAATACACCAATGTTTTAGTTGTTGCAGAGCAGTGCTTGCACAGAGCCAAGGATTTTTCAGCTCCTCCCACCACCCTGACAGTGAGGAGGCTGGGGGTGCATCAGGAGCTGGGAGGCAACAGAACCAGGACAGCTGACCCAAACTGTGCAAAGGGATGTTCCTTACCATATGGCATCATGCTGAATAATTAATAAGGAGGTAGGGTTGATCAGAGGGGTGCCACTGCTCAGGATCTGGCTGGGCATCAGTCAGCAGGTGTTAAACAATTTAATTGTGCATTACACAATGTGCAATGTGTTTTGTATATTCCATAATAGTAATAATAATACCTTCCTTTCTGTACTATTAAATTGTTTTTATCTTAACCTTTTCCTTTCCTCTTTTCCTCATCGCACTGGGGAGCAGGGTTGGGGAAGGGTGAGAGAATGGCTATGTGATGCTTAGCAGCCTGCTGGGATAAACCACAACAGCAGTCCTTCAAAAATTGTTCCAATGTGAGCTTCCCATGAGCTACAGTTCTTCAAGAGGTGGGTCCATACTAGAGTGTAGTGCCGGCCTGGTCCTGCATGGGTTGCAGCTTCCTTCAGGCCATCTACTATGGGCTTCTACATGCATTTAGTTCTCATTGTTCTAGTTTGTTATTAATTGACAATAAATTACATTAATCTTCCCCAAGTTGAGTCTGTTTTGCTTGTGACAGTAACTGATGAATGATTTCCCAGTCCCTGTCTCAACTCACAAACGTTTTCTTTGTTGTATTTTCTGTACTGCTGAGGAGGGGGAGTGAGAGTAGCTGTATGTTAGTCAGCTGCCTATCAGTGTTAAACCACAACAGTATAAAAGTTAAATACTAAGATTAAGATGGACTAATTTATTGGCTAGCTGTTAAAATGATAAATATTGCCATAGATGGGTAAAATGTTTGAAAAATGAAGTTTTTGCATTACTACTTTAGATTCTTCCCTTCCCTTCCCTTCCCTTCCCTTCCCTTCCCTTCCCTTCCCTTCCCTTCCCTTCCCTTCCCTTCCCTTCCCTTCCCTTCCCTTCCCTTCCCTTCCCTTCCCTTCCCTTCCCTTCCCTTCCCTTCCCTTCCCTTCCCTTCCCTTCCCTTCCCTTCCCTTCCCTTCCCTTCCCTTCCCTTCCCTTCCCTTCCCTTTAGAAAAAACTGCTATAAGAATCTTTCTGTGAGACCTGATCAAGATAAAGAAGCAAAGATATATAACTTAAATTAAGTACCTAGTACCTTATTCTCAGGAATACAGGCTTTTTTAAGAGAACTACTAGATAGAAGCAAGATAAACCAGAACTGACATTTATGGTTTATTGCTTCTATTAAGTTCAACACTACAGTTCCCCTTCTTTTCCTTGCCATCTCCTTCCCCCAACATGTAGCAAAGGCAATCAAAGCTCACTGATCTGGAAATCAAGTTGGGAAATGTGAGATGTTCAGGTCATTTATGAAATTTCTATTTTCTACTTTTATCTAGGAAAGAAATGTGAACACAATTTTTGGGGTTTCATTTCCAGTCATGCCTTGAACTAGAGTGTGCAGTCATAGAAATTCATTAGCTGAACATGTTGAACATCAAAAAGCTATACAGTTCACTGAAACTTCTGGGTGAAAGTTTAGGTCAGTCCCTCTTTTTTCAGAACTGGTGTGATACAATCCATAGGTGTGATACAATCATTCAGCAATACTTGGGAAAGGCTAGGAAAGATTTAACAGCTTCATTCCCACTTCATGCAAACCAAAAAAGTTTGAAATCTAGAACAAATGAATGTTTCAAGGTATATTTCAAACAAATGTATACTTCACAGAACACTTTAAAATATAAAGAATGGATTTATTTGGGCTATGCTAGAAATTAATTTAAGCCAATATTCTATGACCTTGGCAATATACTTATGGAAGTCCAGACTAACACTTCCACCAGCGTACAACAGCTTTTGAAAAGCTGCTACTTAAGACCTTCCCGAGTGAAGACTACATTCATATCATAACAGCGCTTGCTGGACATTTGTCCTATGAATTTGTCTAATCTAGTTTTGATTCCATTTGTACTTTTGTCATCCAAAATATCCTGTGGCAATGAGTGCCAGAATTTAATTAAACATTCTGTGAAAAACTACTTCCCTCGATTTGTTTTAAACCAGCTGCCTTATAATCTCATTTGCTGCCACTACTTTTTGTGTTATGAGAAATAGTGAATAATAGTTTCTTGTTCATCTGTTCCATGACATTCATTATTTTATATACCTTTATCATATCCCACCACCTGTTCTTTTCTGAAGCTGTCTTTTTTCTATTTAATTGGTCTTTCTACAGAAACCATTTTATATCTCATAGCATCCCCTTCTGTATCAATTATATCCTTCCTGACAGCAATTGTATGCCATATTTGAGATATAGGAATACTACAGATATACTAGTGTTACAGCAATATTATCTCTCTCTCTTTTTTTTTTTTTTTTTTTTTTTTTTTTTCTCCCCTCTATTCTTAATAACTCTTAATGTACAATTCATCTTTTTTGACCTCAGAGCTGGCTTTTCCAAAAAACCTATCTTGATCTCTCTCTTGACTGATTAAGGCCATTGAGGTGCATGTATAACTAGAATGATAATTCCTCATGTGTCATAATTTGCAATTTTCAACCTTTTTTTTCCAGCATTTTTCAAATTAGTGAGATTCCTTTTCAGTTCTTTCAGTCAAGTTAATTTCTGACTATTCTTAAAAATTTAGTATCATCAACAATCTTTGTCATGCCACTACTCATGCATCAGTTTTGTTTTTCATAGATACCTTGAGCTGCACAAATACTGACAAAACTTTCCTGATGCCCCATCTGATACTACCATTAAAACCCGCGATTTATCCCTACTCCTTTTTTCATATTAGGTAACTAGCTATTAATACAAGAGATGACCTTTCTTTTTCCAATGACAACATTAAAAAGGCCCTAAAAGGTTTGTGAAATATTCCTTCCCTCTGAAAAAGCTACCTCAATGCTTCTACATTACGTTTCATTCCCCACATCTATTAATTCTATCATTTTGGTAATATTTCTTGGTGAAGAATAAAACCTACATGTAGAAAGACTGACCTTGTGGGTTTTGTTTGTTCACAGAATCACAGAATCGCCTAGGTTGGAAGAAACCTTCAAGATCTTCGAGTCCAACCTCTGACCTAACACTAACAAGTCCTCCAATAAACCATAGCACCGAGCTCTAAATCTAAACATCTTTTAAAAACCTCCAGCGATGGTGGCTCCACCACTTCCCTAGGCAGCCCATTCCAATGTCTAACAACCCTTCAGTAAAGAAGTTCTTCCTAATATCCAACCTAAAACACCCCTGGTGCAACTTTAGCCCATTCCCCCTCATCCTGTCACCAGGCACGTGGGAGAATAGACCAATGCCCACCTCACTACAGCCTCCTTTAATATACCTATAAAGAGTGATAAGGTCACCCCTGAGCCTCCTTTACTCCAGGCTGAGCAAACCAAGCTACTTCAGCTGCTCCTCATAAGATCTGTTCTCCAGATCCTCACCAGCTTCGTCGCCCTTCTCTGGAGTCGCTCGAGCACCTTGATGTCCTGCTTGTAGCGAGGGGCCCAAAACTGAACACAGTACTCAAGGTGTGGCCTGACCAGAGTCTAGTACAGGGGGACAATCACTTCCCTAGCCCTACTGGCCATACTGCTTCTTATACAAGCCAGGATGCTGTTGGCCTTCTTGGCACACTGCTGGCTCATATTCAGCTGACTATCAACCAATACTCCCAGGTCCTTCTCTGCCAGGCAGCTGTCCAACCACTCATCTCCCAGCCTGTAGCTCTGCTTGGGGTTGTTGTGTCCCAGGTGCAGGACCCGGCACTTGGCCTTGTTGAACTTCATACAACTGACCTCAGCCCATCAGTCCAGCCTATCCAGATCCTCCTGCAGAGCCTTCCTACCCTCAAGCAGATCGACACACTCACCTAACTTGGTGTCATCTACGAACTTACTGAGGGTGTACTCCATCCCTTCATCCAGATCATCGATAAAGATATTAAAGATGACTGGCCCCAGTTCTGAGCCTTGGAGGACACCATTAGTGACTGGCCTCAAGCTGGATTTGACTCCATTCACCACAACTCTTTGGGCTCAGCCAGTTTCTAACCCAACGAAGCGTACGCCAGTCCAAGCCATGAGCAGTCAGTTTCTTGAGGAGAATGTTGTGGGGAATGGTGACAAAAGCCTTGCTGAAGTCAAGGTAGACCACATTCACAGCCTTTCCCTCATCCACCCAGCTTGCCACTTTGTCATAGAAGGAGATCAGGACCTGCCTTTCATAAACCCATGCTGACTGGGCCTGATCACCTGGTTCCCCTGCAAGCACCGCATGTTGAAAATGATCAAAATTTTGAAAATGATAAAAATGTTGTTTGTTTGCTTTTAATTTGTTTGTTTTTAACATCTGTCGTGGTTCCGCTCGAGTGGGCAGCCGAGCTCCACCACAGCCGCTCTCTCACTCCCCCTCCTCAAAGAGGAATGGGGAGAAAATATGTGAAAAGGGCTCGAGGATTGAGATAAGGACGAGAAAATCACACAATAATTATTTAACAGGTAAAACAGACTTGGCACAAGGAGACAGTAAGATTTATTGCCTATTACTAACAAGCTAGAGAAGTGAAAAACAAAGGAAAGAAACCAAAAGCACCTTCCTCCTCATCCACCCTCTTCTACCTCCTCCCCCTGAGCGGCGCAGGGGAACAGGGGAAGGGGGGTTATGGTCAGTCTGCAGCGCTTCTTCTCTGCCGCTCCTTCTCGGTCACTCTCGTCCCCTGTGCTGTGGGGTCCCACCCACGGGATACAGTCCTTGATGAACTGATCCGGCGTGGGCTTCCCACAGGCAGCAGCTCTTCCAGAACTGCTCCAGATATGGGTCCGTACCATGGGGTCCATCCCTCAAGAGAAAACTGCTCCAACCTGGGTCCCCCACGGGCAGCAGCTCCTGCCAGGTCACCTGCTCCTGCATGGGCTGCTCTCCACAGGCTACAGGTCCGGCCTGGAATCTGCTCCGGCAGGGGTCTTCCACAGGCGGCAGCCTCCGTTGGTGCAGGGCCACCTGCTCCACCGTGGTCTCCTCCACGGGCTGCAGCGTGGAACCCTGCTCCACCGTGGTACTCCATGGGCTGCAGGGAGACATCCTGCTTCACCATGGTCCTCACCACAGGCCGCAGGGGACTTCTTCTCCGGCGCCTGGAACAACATCTAAGGAACAGCAACTACCTTATATTTTTAGGAGAGTCAAGGATTCTGAAATGAAACAAACAAACAAAAAATGTCCCTCCACATATGGTGAAAGCAAGACAATATTCGTTACAGATAATTACGTGATATCAACCATTTCAGTGAACTTTAAGCATCCTTCTATGCACTGGACTTAGAAAACTCTGCACTTAATAATGATTCAAATGTCGTCTTTCCTGACTAAAGGAGTAGTTTTTCTTGTGCTTAACTATTTTATCTAGGGGTCAAATAGGCATTACCTTGTATCTTTCAGGAATTAGCAATTTCTGGAACCATCATGCTTAGTCAAAGAGAAGCAAGGGACTTAGAGCGAATAAGTCACTCATTCAGGAGTGAATCATTGTCTATTGGTGAGCTTTGTCCTTCTGAAAACATAGTGGCTATAATAGAAAGGGGTGATAACTTGTTCTTATAAAGGTGGTAGCTGAAGTTTTCTTCTTTCCCTGCAAATATAAGAAATTGTTTTGGAGTTGCTGTCCCAAAAAAGGAAAGAAAGAGGAATCCGCAGAAATTTCAATTTTACCTCTGAGACATACAGAATTAATCCTTCAAACTTTTTCCAGTGTTGAACCAATAATATTGAACTGAGTTCAAAATAACCAGAAACTAAGGACCTGACACAGTAGCAAGAGTCAAAGCAGGGAAAGGAAAAAAGAAAGATGGAATACTTGAAGTGAAGCTAAACAAGACTGATAGGGTCCTTCCATCACTCAGCAAAACATCTTTACATCTTTTAGATTGTCACAGTGAAAACATGTAAGATGTCCAAAAAGCAAGGTAAGGAAAAAAAAAAGTCTGTTAGTCCAACATAGAAAATTAACAATTCATATAACAATCAATTAGAATTTATCCTCCAGCCAAAAAGCACTGTGAATACCAAGAGGAAGATAATAAATACCATACATGATGACTGTGACTCAACCTGGAAACACAATCAACATGGCTTTTTTGTTTGTTGATTGGACTTTTTTTTAATGTTTTTATTTGTTTGCTGTTGTTGTTTTGTGAAGTCAATTTTCACAATTTTCACATCCCATCTTTTTTTTTTTTTTTTTTTTTTTTTTAATTTCTTGGAATTTACATTTCTACAGGCTTCACCCCTGAGATGTATTTCAATTATTTTATCAAAATGGTTTGCTTAAATTAATGGTTCCTGTGTTCCTGGTTACTTCACCCAGTAATATTTCTGTATGAAATTAAATTCATCTAAAATCCTCCTAACACAAATATCATGCATGCAGAAGTCTACAATATCTGATTAGTTGTAACTGGTTTTGGAGCTAACTAAGCTAACTATGAGAACTTCAAAGACAATTCAGTTAGATTCAGTTAGAGTCTCGTTCTTTGGAGATATTCAGAACCCACCTGAATGCCATCTTGCACAACGTGCTCTAGATGATCCTGCTCAGCAGGGGGGTTGGACTAGATCTTCAGAGGTCCCTTCCAACACTGGCCATTCTGTGATTCTGTGATTCTGTGATTCTGAGATTTTCTTTAAACAGTAACCACCAAATACATTCATGCATGGATACTAAGACATCCAATTGTGTGCATTTAATTGCTGTTGTTTAATTAATGAGTATAAACCTGGGAACTCTAAAATACTAAGATGTATTTTTCTAATAAATTAAATGTTAAGCTTTGTACTTTTCAAAAGTGAATACTTGCTACTTGTTGGTTGGAACAATAGCTTTTTGCCACCAAAAATAATTCATTTAAATCAACATCAGTTTATGCAGTTTCTTTTTTTTTTTTTTTAAACCTAAAATTCAGAAATATTAATTTTCACATTCCCATTAACATCTTCAAAATCTTTCTAGGGCATTGGCACTGAGCTTTTGTTGTTGCTGTCTAGAAAATTTTTGTTCTTGCATTAGCACGAGCTAGATTTGGTCACACTCAATTATAATCTCTTAATGGTAACATTTGTATCTGAAAAAAACTCACACAACTCTTTTACTACGGTAGACCTGTAATGCATTAATTTAACAATATCAGTAATTTCAGCATAAAACCTTCAGAGAAAGCAAGTTGAGAATTTAGTAATTATATCTCCCAAGGTTGTATTTGAGATCAAAAATGATTATTATTTTTTTCTCTGACAGGTAAATAAACAGTTTCTCTTAATTAGGTTAGATTACAGGAAATAAAGGTGTTGTTGAAAACAGAAATTGAGAAGAATATTGTCTTTTATCAAGAGCAGTATCATGTAAATGTCTTAAGCTGTCTAGTTAACCATGATAAATAGGTTGGGGTACATGCACACTTTAATTACTAACAGTGAAATCTGCTGAAATTGAAGTATTGCACTTGGTAAGAGCTATTAAAGTTGAAATGACCCATTTAATAGTGACCTGTGATATCAAAGTATGGATTTAAATTGGTAATTAATAAAAGTCCATTTCTGAAAATGCTAACACAAGAGCTCAATAAAAATGCTAACTAGGTCTCAAATACCACAGACAGTTTACTGACATTTTAATACATATTACTTATGCTAAACACTTTTGTACACTGAGAGCTAAGGATGAGAGGATAACAATGGATGTATTTCTCATCTAGCAGTTGGAAGATCAGTGGTACACTTAGCATACTAGTTCATTTTTGTAGGTTTTAATCCTGCTTAATAATAGTGGAACACGACATGATTTCTTTTTGAAGCTGCATTTATAAAATGAACTATTTTATCTCAGACTGCAGAGAACAAGAATTCTGGTAATAAAAAAAAAAAAAAAAAGAGTAGAAGAAGAAGAAAAATAAGTAGTTCTCATCAGACTATATTTTTAATGTCCAGGAGATGAGTAAAGTAATCTCTTCATGATTTAATAGTGAAACTGTTGCTGCTAGTATAAAGACAGAAGTTGACATATCTGTCTGGTTACTTCCACACCTATATCTAGCAACTGACATTTCAAAGGCTCAAAACAACTTATGAAATCCTGCTTACATGTGTCAGGCAGTGCAGAATTTTGTCCATTGTTCCACAGAACAGAACAGATATTTCTTGAGAAAAATATCAACTTCAATTTCAAATCATAGTGCCTTTTCCTCACACAAACCAAAGTTTAATAACTCAATTCAGCAAGATATTACAGTGTATTTTTAAATCCATAGGATTAGCTCAATGATACCCTAAATGTATAGTTATCTTCATCACTAGATAAGGTGCTATCATATAATGTTCAGATGAATTGTGAAACTGGAATATAGCTGCTAAGTTGTACTAGACATCTCCAGAAGGCAATAAAGCATTTTTCCCTCCTTGTACATCAACATATGTTTTCCCGATGTTAAACATCACTTTTAGGCTGGTGATTATATGTGTACCTTTCACTCTGACTCTCTCTCTGTACCTCTGTCTTCTGTAGATATATATAAATGTACTTAAATATATATATATACATGTATATTGTATCTTGTTAAACAGACTAATTTTTCATTGATTTTTATTTTTATTTTTTTTTTGTAGGAATGGCATTATTTCAATCTCTCTACAGCTATAAAACACATAGATTGTAAATAATTCTTTATGCTGTTAATATCTACTCCTGGAGATAACAAAACTTCAGTTGAGTTTTCAAATGTATACACTTGAAATTATCAACTATTCATGCAGAATACAATTATGTGTATACCGAGTAGATGCTGAAAATAAGTCTTGAAAGGGGAGACTGACACAGGAACAAGGACAGGAAAAAAAGGAATTAGCATTGAGTTTTAGTGGATGGTAAGGCGTCTGTGTCTTTGGGTGATAAGAGTTTTTAGAAGCATTGGACATTTATTAGATTACTCATTGTCTCTGTATTGTATGGACTGCTGGAAGATACTCTTTCTGTGACTTAAAGAGAGCTAGTTCCAAGCACTATGGAAATGAGCCAATCTGTACCACTTTGACTTGGACAAAGGACTGCATGTTATACATAGTCTGCTTGACTAAGTGTTGTTGCCTATTAGTACATGTCCTGGTTTCAGCTAGGATAGAGTTACTTTTCCTCCTATAAGCTGCTATGGTGATGCGTTTTGGATTTAGGATAAGTATATTGTTGATAATACACTGTTGTTTTAGTTATTGCAGAACAGTGCTTATGCAGAGCCAAGGACTTTTCAGCTTCTCACACTGCCCTGCCAGTGAGGAGGCTGGGGTTTCAGCAGGAGCTGGAAGGAGACAGAACCAGGACAGCTGACCCAAACTGGCCAAAGGGATATCCCATTCCATATGGAGTCATGCTGAACAATTAATATGGAGTGGCTGATCCCGAGGGGGATGACTGCTGCTTGGCGACAGACTGGGCCTTGGTCAGTGTGTGGTGAGCAATTGCATTGTGCATCACTTGCTTTCTACACATTATTATCACTATTACTACTACTACTACTATCATTAATATTAATATTAAGGTCAATATAAATATTAATATCAATACCAATATTAATACCTATATTATTGGTATAATAGTAATAACAATAAAATAATATTAATATAATATTTATAACATTAATGTCAATATTAATGTTATTGTTACTCGTATTATTTCTCTTTCTTTTCCATCCTATTAATTTGTCTTTATCTCAACCCACAAGCTTTTACTTCTCTTCCTGATTCTCTTCCCCATTCCACTTTGGGGGGGGGGGGGGGGGGGGGAGGTAGGTGTTAGCAAACAGCTGTGTGGTGCTGAGCTGTTGGCCAGGTTAAACCACAACAATGTGTTTAGAACTAGAAACCTGGAAACTAAACTTAAGCATCCATATATCTTCTTTTGAGTCTGAATAGTCACTTTATTATGAATTTGAGAAAAAACTCAAAGCAACAGTTTTTATGTAATGTGAGTGATGATATAGGAATTTCTCTATAATTGTGGAATATAAAATTGCAAAATATTTCACGAGTCTGACCACTCTAGTCATCTCAAATGCAACTATTTCAAGTCATACTGAAGATATGTTTTTTTTTCAGCATAATATGATCATAGGAATCATAGGATCATTAAGGTTGGAAGAGACCTTCAAGATCATCTGGTCCAACCATCACCCTACTATAAATGTCACCCACTAAACCATATCCCTACGTATCACATCCAGCCTTTCCTTAAACATCCCCCCAGGGATGTGACTCAACGACTGCAAGGACAGCAGTCTTTTCCCCAACTAGGGAAAAGAGCCCATGCATTATGCTGTTATCTACCTTACATGAAATGTTGTAGGAACAATATTCCAGATTTCAAATGCAATTTCTGTGTATCTATATAAGAGGTTTTAGTAGCATTTGGTTTTGTATTTCTCTCTTAATATGCCCAAGAGAACATCACTTAGAGAACATCATTAATAGGGAAAATAAAATGTGACATACTTTAACATAGGTTTTGGTCACATGATTGTTTGTGTCACACATTGGTAAGTCTGAAGGTTGGGAAATAAGTCCAAAACATGATACTGACACGTACAAAAAAAAAAAAAAAAAAAAAAAAAAAAAAAAAAAAAAAAAAAACTATATATATCTATATATATCTATATTTACCTTTCAGTCCCAAAATAATACATCTGTTTAGAAGAATCTTCATCAATCTTTACCAGACAAAGTTTTAGAAGAAAAATCTGCTTTGCATATCAGTAACAAAAAAAAAAGCAGTCTCAACTCAGGAAATCATTATGTAACAGGTGGCATAGGATGTTGGGGTTAGTTCTGCCACTCGTCTTTCCTCTCCCCCAAAGTGGATTGCCCACAGGTCACAGTTCTTTCTTACTTCCAAGTTTTGTTGTTGTTGTTGTTGTTGTTGTTGTTGTTGTTTGTTTGTTTTTAAATCCACAGGTGGCATGTGAAAGGTTTGGTGAAAAACCATTTTGGTAGTACTCAGAACATCTCTAGCTCAGGTTTAGTTACATTACCTTTTTCCTCCACTTTTTCTCTGTACTTTTTATTTACAACATGTGCACTTCAGAAATGAAGTTCTGAACTCCAGAAGCATGGGGAATGCCTAATGCATTACAGCTTTCTATCTCTTTGGGAACTTCTGGCAACTACTACAATAGAAGCACTTAAAAACAGCCAGTGCCAATGCTCTCTTATTGTCTGAAATAACATCACTTAAAAATTAGGTTTACTGTGATCTTTATTGTAGTTTTCAGTATGTTTACATTCTTTTGGTATCAGTTGTTTGCTCTTTCATTTTTTCACTTTCTGCCATTCATGACTGAAAAGTCATCAGCAGTCTCTAGGCAAATATGTTCTATGTACCATCCTTTATTTACTGAGCTTCCTGTCAATAACTGCTTCTCACAAGCAAGAAATTATTATAATAGCCTAAATATTACTATGAAATTTAACCAATTACACTGGCCATAGTTTATGGCTTATTTAATAAATAATGTAATTTTTGCACAAAGCTAATTTTTGCAGAGTTCAAAAGAAGCTAACACTTCTGATCCATTTTTGTTTGCTTTTAACTGACAAGAGCCAAATTTTGCTTTCTTTAGCTGTCTGCTGGGGTATTTCAAAACTCTCAACTGGCCTCTAACTTTGGGCTTCCTTTCTTGAAAAATTAGGACATAGCAGGAAAAAAAAAAAAAAAGTAAAAGCAAAGTCACTGTGTAGTCATAGCAGAACAGAGTCAGGAAACACATTATTGTACAATGCTACTAGGGTTTAATCTATATAAAACCTTGAGTTTTGATCAACTAGAAAACTTCACTTAAAGGTAGCAACAGAAGACTGAATACTGGTTCTTCATTCTTGGATAGTATAATTTGGACTTTTTTAACTTACTTCCTTAATCATTTATTCTGAACAGTTTAAGTCTATATTTTCTAATTTCTTTGAATTGATCTCTCTTAAAATCTATCTCTCTTCTTTCATATATTTAGTTTCCCTATCCTTTCCTTCCAAGAAACACTTTAGAACATGGCGGCACCCATTCTAGAAATACACATGGGACATCATACCTCAAATCAGTGCTTTCAGCTGTCACAAAATTCTTCTGATTACTGAAGTCATGGTTCATCAAATTATCCATAATACCTTTTAACTAACTCATCTATGAAGAGCTGATGGGTTTAGTGATTCTAAATCTCTGTCAGAATGGCTGTTACACTTACCTTAACCAAAGGAGTTAGTTTCTTAAAATGTTTGCTTGCTTTCTCAACATTTTAAAGGTTAAACCACAATAGTTATCTATTTGTTTAACTAGTCTGATGTACCCAGTGGCCACCCACCCACCCTCTCACTCTCAATCCTCAACAAGACAGGGACAAAAAATAAGATGAAACTTGTGGGTTGAGATAAAGATAGGGAAATAGCTTACTATTTACTCTCACGGGCAAAACAGACTCAGTGTGGAAAACCTTAATATAATTTATTGCTAATTAAAGTAGATAGTGAAAAGCAAAAGAAAATTAAAACACCACCTTCCTCCTCTGGTAGCCCAAACTACTGCTTTCTCCCTGGCTTGTTCTGAATCCTTCCCTACTGACTCCACCTGGACTTGTGCAAAGTATTTCATATTTCATTAAGGTTGTAAAAGACCTCCAACACCTCCAAGATCATCTGGTTCAACCATCGCACTACCACCAATATCACCCACTAAACCATCTGTCCCTTAAACACCATCCAACCTTTCCTTAAACACCCTCAAGGATGGTGACTCCACTACTTCCCTGGACAACCCATTCCAATGCCTGACTACTCTTTCTGAGAACAAATGTCTCCTAAATTCCAACCTAAATCTTTCCTGGCTCATCTTGAGGCCATTCCCTCTAATCCTATTACTAGTTATCTGTGAGAATAAGCTTACACCCAGCTCCCCACACCTAGCTGTAGAGAGCAATAAGGTCTCCCCTGAGCCTCCTCTTCTACAGACTAAACAACCCCAGATCCCTGAGCTGCTTCTCATAGGACTTGTGTCCCAGGCCGTTCATTAGCTTTGTAGCCCTTCTCTGGACATGTTCCAGGGCCTCAATTTCCTTCTTGCGTTGAGGGGCCTAAAACTGAATACAGTACTTGAGGTGCTGTCTCACCAGAGCAGAGTACAGGGAGGCAATCACCTCCCTGGCCCTGCTGGCTACACTATTCCAGATAGAAGCCAGGATGCTGTTGGCCTTCTTGGCCACTGGGGCACAGTGCAGACTCATGTTGAGGCAAGTATTGACCAACACCCCCAGATCCTTTTCATCTGCACAGTTTTCCAGCCACTCTACCCCAACCCTGTAGCACTGTGTGGGGTAAGGCCGGGGAATAAGGTAATGGCCCAGCTGAAGTGCATCTACACCAATGCACGCAGCATGGGTAACAAACAGGAGGAGCTGGAAGCCATCGTGCAGCGGGCAGGCTACGACTTGGTTGCCATCACGGAAACGTGGTGGGACCAGTCTCATGACCGGAGTGCTGCTATGCCTGGCTATAGGCTCTTCAGAAGGGACAGGCAGCACAGAAGGGGTGGCGGTGTGGCTCTCTATATTAGAGAGTCTTTCAATGTTGTAGAACTCGAGGCTAGGAATGACAAGATCGAGTCCCTTTGGGTTAGGATCGGCAGGGACAACAAGGCTAGTGTCCTGGTCGGGGTCTGCTATAGACCGCCGAACCAGGATGAGGAGATGGACAAGGAGTTCTACAGGCAGCTGACAGAAGTTGCGAAATCTTCAGCGCTTGTACTCGTGGGGGACTTCAACTTCCCTGACATATCCTGGAAGCACAACACAGCCCAGAGAAAGCAGGCTAGGAGGTTTCTGGAGAAAGTGGAAGATAGCTTCCTGACGCAGCTGATCAGTGAACCTACCAGGGGTGGTGCCCCGCTAGACCTTCTCTTCACAAACAGAGAAGGACTGGTGGAGGATGTGATTGTCGGGAGCTGTCTTGGGCAGAGTGACCACGAAATGGTGGAGTTCACTATTCTTGGCGAGGCCAGGAAGGGAACCAGTAAAACCACTGTATTGGACTTTCGGAGGGCTGACTTTGGGCTGCTCAGGACACTAGTTGGTGGAATCCCTTGGGAGGCGGTTCTGAAGGGCAGAGGGGTCCAGGAAGGCTGGGCGCTCTTCAAGAGGCAAATCCTAATGGCGCAGGAGCGGTCTGTCCCCATGTGCCCAAAGATGAGCCAGCGGGGAAGAAGACCAGCCTGGCTGAACAGAGAACTGTGGCTTGAACTTAGGAGAAAAAAGAGGGTTTATAATCTTTGGAAAAGTGGACAGGCCACTAGGGAGGACTATAAGGATGTAGCGAGGCTGTGCAGGGACAAAATTAGGAAGGCCAAAGCTCATCTGGAGCTCAATCTGGCTACTGCCGTTAAAGATAACAAAAAAAGCTTTTATAAATACATCAACACAAAAAGGAGGACAAAGGAGGATCTCCATCCTTTACTGGATGCGGGGGGAAACTTAGTTACAAGAGATGAGGAAAAGGCGGAGGTGCTCAATGCCTTCTTTGCCTCAGTCTTTAGCGGCAATACCGGTTGTTCTCTGGATTCCCAGTACCCTGAGCTGGTGGAAGGGGATGGGGAGCAGGATGTGGCCCTCACCATCCACGAAGAACTGGTTGGTGACCTGCTACGGCACTTGGATGTGCACAAGTCGATGGGGCCGGATGGGATCCACCCAAGGGAACTGAGAGAACTGGCAGAGGTGCTGGCCAAGCCACTATCCATCATTTATCAGCAGTCCTGGCTATCGGGGGAGGTCCCAGCTGACTGGTGGCTAGCGAATGTGACGCCCATCTACAAGAAGGGCCGGAGGGCTGACCCGGGGAACTACAGGCCTGTCAGTTTGACCTCAGTGCCAGGGAAGCTCATGGAGCAGATCCTCTTGGGAGTCATCATGCGGCACTTGAAGGGTAAGCAGGCGATCAGGCCCAGTCAGCATGGGTTTATGGAAGGCAGATCCTGCTTGACGAACCCGATCTCCTTCTATGACAAAGTGACGCGCTGGGTGGACGAGGGAAAGGCTGTGGATGTGGTCTACCTTGACTTCAGCAAGGCTTTTGACACCATCTCCCACAGCATTCTCCTCAAGAAACTGGCTGCTCTTGGCTTGGACTGGCGCATGCTTCGTTGGGTTAGAAACTGGCTGGATAGCCGGGCCCAAAGAGTCGTGGTAAATGGAGTCAAGTCCAGTTGGAGGCCAGTCACTAGTGGCGTCCCCCAGGGCTCGGTGCTGGGGCCGGTCCTCTTCAACATCTTCATCAATGATCTGGATGACGGCATTGAGTGCACCCTCAGTAAGTTTGCAGATGACACCAAGTTAGGTGCATGTGTCGATCTGCTCGAGGGTAGGAAGGCTCTGCAGGAGGATCTGGATAGCCTGCACCGATGGGCTGAGGTCAACTGCATGAAGTTTAACAAGGCCAAGTGCCGGGTCCTGCACCTGGGGCGCAATAACCCCAAGCAGAGCTACAGGCTGGGAGATGAGTGGTTGGAGAGCTGCCAGGCAGAGAAGGACCTGGGAGTGATGGTGGACAGTCGGCTGAATATGAGCCAGCAGTGTGCTCAGGTGGTCAAGAAGGCCAACGGCATCCTGGCTTGTATCAGAAACAGTGTGACCAGCAGGGCTAGGGAGGTGATCGTCCCCCTGTACTCGGCTCTGGTGAGGCCGCACCTCGAGTACTGTGTTCAGTTTTGGGCCCCTCGCTACAAGAAGGACATCGAGGTGCTTGAGCGGGTCCAAAGAAGGGCGACGAAGCTGGTGAGGGGCCTGGAGAACAAGTCCTACGAGGAGCGGCTGAGGGAGCTGGGCTTGTTCAGCCTGGAGAATAGGAGGCTCAGGGGCGACCTTATCGCTCTCTACAGATACCTTAAAGGAGGCTGTAGTGAGGTGGGGGTTGGCCTGTTCTCCCACGTGCCTGGTGACAGGACGAGGGGGAATGGGCTAAAGTTGCGCCAGGGGAGTTTTAGATTGGATGTTAGGAAGAACTTCTTTACTGAAAGGGTTGTGAGGCATTGGAACAGGCTGCCCAGGGAGGTGGTAGAGTCACCATCCCTGGAAGTCTTCAAAAGACGTTTAGATGTAGAGCTTAGGGATACGGTTTAGTGGGGACTGTTCGTGTTAGGTTAGAGGTTGGACTCGATGGTCTTGAGGTCTCTTCCAACCTAGAAATTCTGTGATTCTGTGATTCTGTGAAGTATTGACCAACACCCCCAGATCCTTTTCATCTGCACAGTTTTCCAGCCACTCTACCCCAACCCTGTAGCACTGTGTGGGGTTGATATGGTCAAAGTGTAGGACTCATCACTTAGCCATGTTGAACATCATTTCCTTGGCCTCTGCCCATCAACCTATCATGTCCAGGTCCTTCTGCACGGCCTTCCTACCCTCCAACTTCCCCCCAGCTTGGTGTCATCTACAAAATTACTGAAGGTGAACTCAATTCCCTCATCCAAATCATCAGTAAAGATATTAAAGAGGATGGGTCCCAACATCGAACTCTGGAGAACACCGCTGGTGACTGGCCGCCAGCTGGATTTCACTTTTGTACTGGGGCTGACTGGAATGTTAACTTTCCCTGTAGCAGCCCATACAGTGTTGTGCTCTTCACTTGTAACTAGAACAGCAGTGGTATTGCACCAGTGTTGTGTCTGCTGCTGAGCAGTGCTGGCGCAGCATCAGGACTCTCTCTAACCCTCCTAGGGAGTGGGCAAAAAGTGAGAAGAGAAACATCACCAGGGCAGCTGACCTAAACCAACCACAGGGATATTCCATACCATATGTTGTCACACTCAACAATAAAAGGTGGAAACAGGAAGAAGAGGGGAGTGGTGGGTCTCGTTGCAGAAATGTCTGTCCTCCCAAATACTGGCTATGTGCATTGAGACCCTGCTTCAAGGACGTGGTCAAGCATTGCTCATCTGTGGAAAGTAGAGAGTAATATTTTTTTCCTCTGCACTTCCACATATCCTTTACATGTTATTTTTTTTTCCTTTCTCCCTTCCCTTTTCACCTTTCCCTTTTTTCCCTTTAGTTTAATTGTTTAATTAATAATAATCTCTCAATATTTTTTTCCTTTAACTCAATTATACTTATCTCAACCTGAGAGCTGTTTTTTTCCTTTACTTCCCCTCCTCATCTAAGGAGGGGAAGTGAGAGAGTGGTTGTGGTGTTCAGCTGCCTAGCACAGTAAAACCACCACAAATTTGTTCAGCACTACTCTCTGGGCCAGGATGTCCAGCCAGCTTTTAACCCAACAAAGAGTGTACCTGTCCAAGCTATGGTCTTCCAGCTTCTCCAGGAGAATACTGTGGGAGGCAATGTCAGAGACCTTGCTGAAGCCAACGAAAACTACAGGTTTTCTCTCCTCTACCAGATGGGTCACCCGGTCATAGAAAAAGATGAGGTTGGTAAGGCAGGACTTGCCTTTCATGAACCTATTCTGACTGGGCCTGATACCCTGGTTATCCTGCACATGCTGCGTGATTGCATTCCAGATGACCATTATCTCTCCTGGCACCAAGGTCAGGCTGACAAACTTCTAGTTCCCCAGGTCCTCCTTAAAAACCTTTTTATAGATGGGCATTACATTAGCAAATCTCCAGTCATTCGGGACCTCTCTGGATGACCATGACCACTGATAGATGATGGAAAGCGGCCCAGCAATCACATCTGCCAATTCCCTCAGCACCCTCAGGTGTATTCCATCTGTCCCCATGGACTTGTGACAGTCCAGGTGGAGCAGCATATCTCTAACTGCTTCCATGTGAACTGTGGGAGGTTTCTTTTGCTCTTTATCCCAGATTTCTAGTTTGGGAGGTTGGTTACTCTGAGGATAAGTGGTCTGGCTAGTAAAGACAGATGGAAAGAAGGTATTAAGAACCTCAGCCTTTTCCTTACCCTCAGCAGTCATGTTACCCCCTGCATCTATTAAAGATGGAGATTCTTGTTGGCCCGCCTCTTGCTGTTGATATAAAAAACATTTTTTTGGTTGAGCTCATGCTGGGCTTTAACCTTCCTTTTCTCTTCATATGCTGGCAACTTCCTTGTTCTGTCCTCTGCCTGTCATTTTTTCCACTGGACACCAACTCTTTTTTTCTCCTGGACACTCAGCAAAAGTTCCCTGTTAAACCATGTTGATCTTCTTTCCCAATGATTCATCTTACGGCACACAGGGACAGCCTTCTCCTGTGCATGTAAGGCTTCCTTCTTGAGGAGCATCCAGGCTTCCTGGACCCCTCTGCCTTTCAGGACTGACTTCCAAGGGACTCTCCCTACCAGTTTCCTGAACTATTCAAAGTTCTCCAGAAATCCAAGTCAGCAGTTTTACTGACCCCTGTCCTGATTTCACCAAGAATAAAATCTACCATTTTATGGTCATTCTGCCCAAGAAAACTCCCTACCACCACGTCTCCCACCAGTCGTTCTCTGTTAGTGAACAGCAAGTCTAGCAGGGGATCCCCTCTCATAGGCTCACTAGCCATCGAGTCAAGAAGCTCTCTTCCACACACTTGAGGAACCTCCTAGACTGCTTCCTCAGGACTGTATTGTTTGGGAAGTTGAAGTCCCCCATGTGAACAAACACTGGTGATTAGACACTGTCTCACAGGATATCCCTGTTTCTAAATCAGCAAGACGTGGATTTTACAATGTAAGGAAGAAACTTCAGTTTCTTAGATTCTTGTATCAGAATCAATTATTCTGAATTTGTTTCATAGTTTCATATAGCATATCATGCCTGACGTAGAAATATACATTGGAACAAGAATTGCATAGAACATAATTTCAACTTTGCTTAGAATTAAAATCCAAGTCTCCTTGACCTAGCAGAAGAAAAAATCAAAATGACTGAAATGCACCTCCGTATAACCACTTTTTTTTTTTTTTTTTTTTTTTTTTTGAATAATATTCAGTGTGCTTTTTTATACTCTTTAATTCATAGTGTTACATGGTTGATGAGCTTCATTTGGAGTCTGGTATCTCTGACTAAGTTACTCTGTTAAGAAGAATATGATGTATTTTGGAATCTGGACTAGATATTTAGTCACTTACACTGTGTCTGTACAACTAAGTTTAGCTGGCTAGTGACCGTCCTTTAGTTTTGAGGTTAAGTAACACCCTATAAATTCTGTGCAAGTCTAAAGCTCCTTTCTCCCAAAGAACAAGGCTGCCTATTGGAAATGTTCCCAGGACCATATTTGAACTAATCCTTCCTCATGCCCCGGCATCATTGTCTGGTTGTTGGAGCCCAAACTGTACCAGAATATATTATGTATGTAATATTTGTATATCCCATGACTATGTTGACCATATGAGACACATTTGCCCCAGATAATTATCTCTTGTACCAAGGCAAAGTAATACAAAACAATTTTTATTTACACTGTGTATAGACAGACATTTTAAAGCAGACTGTGTCTTCACTTCATGATCTAATCTGAAATTTTTTGGTCCCTTGTTATGTCTGGGTCTTTTAGTGCAATTGTTTTTAATGTAGCTCAGTGTTTGAAATTATGCTAGGGCTATATAGTGGGTTTACGTGGCAAGGTTTTGGTAGCAGGGAGCCATAGGGGTGGTTTCTGTGAGAAGGATCTAGAAGCTGCTCCATGTTTGGGAAGGGCCCCATTGTTGACCTGAGCAGAGCCAATAAGCGATGTTGTTTTGCGCCTCTGTGAGAGCATATTTAAGACCGGGAAAAAAACGCTGCACCACACAGCAGCCGGGAGAGTCAAGGGAGTGAGAAACAGCCTTGTAGGTGCCAAAGTCAGTGTAGAAGGAGGGGGAGAGGTGCTCCAGGCGCCGGAGAAGAAGTCCCCTGCGGCCTGTGGTGAGGACCATGGTGAAGCAGGATGTCCCCCTGCAGCCCATGGAGTACCACGGTGGAGCAGGGTTCCATGCTGCAGCCCGTGGAGGAGACCACGGTGGAGCAGGTGGCCCTGCACCAACGGAGGCTGCCGCCTGTGGAAGACCCCTGCCGGAGCAGATTCCAGGCCGGACCTGTAGCCTGTGGAGAGCAGCCCACTCAGGAGCAGGTGACCTGGCAGGAGCTGCTGCCCGTGGGGGACCCAGGTTGGAGCAGTTTTCTCTTGAGGGATGGACCCCGTGGTACGGACCCATATCTGGAGCAGTTCTGGAAGAGCTGCTGCCTGTGGGAAGCCCACGCCAGATCAGTTCATCAAGGACTGTATCCCGTGGGTGGGACCCCACAGCACAGGAGACGAGAGTGACCGAGAAGGAGCGGCAGAGAAGAAGTGCTGTAGACTGACCATAACCCCCATTCCCCCGTTTCCCTGCACCGCTCGGGGGGAGGAAGTGGAAGAGGGTGGATGGGGGCGAAGGTGCTTTTGGTTTCTTTCCTTTGTTTTTCACTTCTCTAGCTTGTTAGTAATGAGCAATAAATCTTACTATCTGTCTTCTTATGCTGAGGACATATCTATGCCCAGGATATAGTTGGCCCTCCTGGCTGCCAGGGCACACTGCTGTTTCATATTCAACTTGCTATCAGCCAAAACCCCAGGTCCCTCTCTGCAGGGCATAATAATAATAATAATAATAATAATAATAATAATAATAATAATAATAATAATAATAATAATAATAATAATAATAATAATAATAATAATAATAAACAATAATAATAATAACAACAACAACAATAATAACAATAATATACAATAATTGAATGCACAAAGCAAGTGATGAATTGCTCACCAGCTGCTGACCAGTGCACATCCCATCCAATGCACAATGCCCCCTTCCCAACTGTCTTATAATTATTGTTCTGCATGATGCCATGTGGTATGGAATATCCCTTTGGCCAGTTTGGGTCAGCTGTCCCGGTTCTTTCCCTTCCAGCTTCCTGTGCACCTCCAGCCTCCTTACTGGAAGGGCAGCATGAGAAGCTGAGAAGTCCTTAGCTCCGTGTAAGCACTGCTCTCCAACAACTTAAACATCAGTCTGTTATCAGCATTGTTCTCATCCTAAATCCAAAACACAGCACCATACAAGCTTATAGGAGGAAAGTTAACCCTATTCCAGTTGAAACCAGGACAAACACTGTTACGTAAGTGCAGAATTACAGTTCAAAGGACATAAAAAGCTGAAACGAAAAGTAGAGCATATCCATGTGGCAGCTGTGAAAGGTTTTTCAAAATTTTTGGGGGGGATTCAGGTACTTAAAATACACCTGAAGCCCTGCCTTAGATACCTAAATTATTTCTTGGCTCTTGATCAGAGTCCATTGACATTAAATAGTAGATTACTTTAATCTGCATAGTCCTAAACAGGATTCATGTGTTTTCAGGAAGGAAGAAGGTGAACAACTTCACAATGCAAAACAAAAAAAAGTAGCAACTTTAAGGCATAAACTTTGAGACATCAGCATCTTCCAAGCATTTGATCCTTAGGGTTCTCCAAAACAAAATGAAATGTAGACTAAAATCAGGCCAATGAATTTCCAATTCATGTTATCAAAGGAATGTATTTTATAATAGATGCAAATGACATATCTTTAGTGGAAAAAAAAAAAGGGGAGGGGAAGGGATGTGAGAGAGCAATTCTGAAATATGAAGACTGATAATTTTCAGCAATCTCACCGTTTAGACTGTAAATATTTTACTCCAGACAGTTTTCACTCTATAAAAAACTTTACCAGGGATAGGCCATTGCAATATTTTCTGTGCTTTGTAGCAGCAATAATGAAAGTACTGGTTCTTATTTTGAATTATATACGCTTAAATAAATGCTGAGCCTTGGCATAAAATTTGTCTGACGAGTTTTTTCTAAATGTAGACTTACAGTTATCAGATAAGAATACTATGTGATTGTAATATCAGCAGATAATTATACAGATGTGACTCTGTCTATACATAAAACCAGGAATGTTTGCAGTCTTGATTTTTTTTTCCCAAGAAATCCATGAGAAACTATATGTCCCACTGTAGAGTACCTGCATTTCCAGTATTCTTTAAAAATAATTTGAAGTATTCTGCTCAGTTATCAGGCATATACTCAAAATTAATAGATAAAACATAATGTCATGGAACCTGGCTTCTTTCTTTAAAAGTAAATGTGTAATGTGCAATGGTGCCTGCAAAACAGATATTGCAAGTAAAAATTAGGAATGGATCTACAATTCCTGTATGTTGTTCTCCAGCAAGTCAATGCTAAAGATAAAAAAGTTAACAGAAAACTTTAAAAAAGTGTTAAAGGACAGGAACTTGTGGGGAACAAAACAAAACAAAACAACTATGAGTTTTATGTTATTTTTTTCACTTCTTTATCAGTGTAATTATTATAGCTTTGATTAGTTAATCACAGTGATTCAGTGATGCTTTTGTAGGTGTTAATATATTCAGTATTATTGTGAACTTTTCAAATCTGACCTTCTTGATTTATTTCTGCAGGCTGAAAAGTAAAGCATGCCACCTGCTTCTCTCTAAAATTGAAAGTAATTGCTTGGAGAGCACTTTAGTGGAAATAGAGTTAACCTTTTGCTCTTCAGAAGGTCTTCCTTGATCCACTTTGAAAACTTCCTTAATCTTCTTTGGAGAGGCTGAGGGCCATCAGGGAGTGTGAGCGGGAGATAGACTTCTGGAGCAACTCCCTGCAGGGCCTCAAGGAGAGGTACCGGGGTGAGACACCCCAAATAGGGGTGGACACCCTGCCCAGTCGCCGTCGGGCAGAGGGAGGGGACCTGGGAGTTGAGGAGGAATGGAGACAGGTCCCTGCTCGACATGGCAGGCGATGCCCTCCTCTTCCGACCCCACCTTCCCAGGTGCCCTTACAAAACAGGTTTGAGGCCCTGGAGAATGAGAGATCAACAGCAACTGAGGAAGAGGTAGAAAGTGTTCCCAGGAGGATTCCTAGGGTGAGGAGGTCAACTCCACGCATCAGGACTGCCTCCACCAAGAACGAAAGAAGGGTGATTGTTGTGGGTGACTCTGTCCTTAGGGGAACAGAGGGCCCTATTTGTCGGCCTGACCCTACCCGTAGGGAGGTCTGCTGCCTCCCTGGGGCCAGGGTCAGGGACATTGCCAAGAAGGTCAAGCGCCTGGTACGGCCCACTGACTACTACCCGCTATTGGTCTTTCAGGCTGGTAGCGATGAAGTAGCAAAGAGAAGCCCGAAGGCGATCAAAAGAGACTTTAGGGATTTGGGGCGACAACTTAGAGGTTCAGGCGCACAGGTTGTGTTTGCCTCTGTCCTTCCGATAGGGGGAATGGAAGCTGAAAGGTGCGCTGTTTGCATAAACTCGTGGCTTCGTGACTGGTGTGACCGGCACAACTTTGGGTTCTTAGATCACGGGAAGGTCTATGCTACACCGGGCCTGATGGCACCGGATGGGATGGGCCTCTCTCGGAGAGGGGTAAGGATCTTGGGTCAGGAGTTGGCAGGGCTGATAGATAGGGCTTTAAACTAGGTAAGAAGGGGGATGGGGCTGAAACAAGGACTGTTGGGGCTGTGCCAGGGGGAACAATGGCAAGGCCGGAGGATAAGGAGGATAAGGTAAAGGCCCAGCTGAAGTGCATCTACACCAATGCACGCAGCATGGGTAATAAACAGGAGGAGCTGGAAGCCATCGTGCAGCGGGCAGGCTACGACTTGGTTGCCATCACGGAAACGTGGTGGGACCAGTCTCATGACTGGAGTGCTGCGATGCCTGGCTATAGGCTCTTCAGAAGGGACAGGCAGCACAGAAGGGGTGGCGGTGTGGCTCTCTATGTTAGAGAGTCTTTCGATGTTGTAGAACTCGAGGCTAGGAATGACAAGATCGAGTCCCTTTGGGTTAGGATCGGCAGGGACAACAAGGCTAGTGTCCTGGTCGGGGTCTGCTATAGACCGCCGAACCAGGATGAGGAGACGGATGAGGAGTTCTACAGGCAGCTGACAGAAGTTGCGAAATCGTCAGCGCTTGTACTCGTGGGGGACTTCAACTTCCCTGACATATCCTGGAAGCACAACACAGCCCAGAGGAAGCAGTCTAGGAGGTTTCTGGAGAAAGTGGAAGATAGCTTCCTGACGCAGCTGATTAGTGAACCTACCAGGGGTGGTGCCCTGCTAGACCTTCTCTTCACAAACAGAGAAGGACTGGTGGAGGATGTGATTGTCGGGAACAGTCTTGGGCGGAGTGACCACGAAATGGTGGAGTTCACTATTCTTGGCGGGGCCAGGAAGGGAACCAGTAAAACCACTGTATTGGACTTTCGGAGGGCTGACTTTGGGCTGCTCAGGACACTAGTTGGTGGAATCCCTTGGGAGGCGGTTCTGAAGGGCAGAGGGGTCCAGGAAGGCTGGGCGCTCTTTAAGAGGCAAATCCTAATGGCGCAGGAGCGGTCTATTCCTATGCGCCCAAAGATGAGCCAGCGGGGAAGAAGACCAGCCTGGCTCAACAGAGAATTGTGGCTTGAGCTTAGGAGAAAAAAGAGGGTTTATAATCTTTGGAAAATTGGGCAGGCCACTAAGGAGGACTATAAGGATGTAGCGAGGCTGTGCAGGGACAAGATTAGGAAGGCCAAAGCTCGTCTGGAGCTCAATCTGGCTACTGCCGTTAAAGATAATAAAAAACGCTTTTATAAATACATCAACACAAAAAGGAGGACTAGGGAGAATCTCCATCCTTTACTGGATGCAGGGGGAAACTTAGTTACAAGAGATGAGGAAAAGGCGGAGGTGCTCAATGCCTTCTTTGCCTCAGTCTTTAGCGGCAAAACCGGTTGCTCTCTGGATACCCAGTACCCTGAGCTGGTGGAAGGGGACGGGGAGCAGGATGTGGCCCTCACCATCCACGAAGAACTGGTTGGTGACCTGCTACGGCACTTGGATGTCCACAAATCGATGGGGCCGGATGGGATCCACCCAAGGGTACTGAGAGAACTGGCAGATGAGCTGGCCAAGCCCCTATCCATCATTTATCAGCAGTCCTGGCTATCGGGGGAGGTCCCAGCTGACTGGCGGCTAGCAAATGTGACGCCCATCTACAAGAAGGGCCGGAGGGCAGACCCGGGGAACTACAGGCCGGTCAGTTTGACCTCAGTACCAGGGAAGCTCATGGAGCAGATCCTCTTGGGAGTCATCATGCGGCACTTGAAGGGTAAGCAGGCGATCAGGCCCAGCCAGCATGGGTTTATGGAAGGCAGGTCCTGCTTGACGAACCTGATCTCCTTCTACGACAAAGTGACGCGCTGGGTGGACGAGGGAAAGGCTGTGGATGTGGTCTACCTTGACTTCAGCAAGGCTTTTGACACCGTCTCCCACAGCATTCTCCTCAAGAAACTGGCTGCTCTTGGCTTGGACTGGCGCACGCTTCGTTGGGTTAGAAACTGGCTGGATAGCCGGGCCCAAAGAGTTGTGGTGAATGGAGCCAAGTCCAGTTGGAGGCCAGTCACTAGTGGCGTCCCCCAGGGCTCGGTGCTGGGGCCGGTCCTCTTTAACATCTTCATCAATGATCTGGATGACGGCATTGAGTGCACCCTCAGTAAGTTTGCAGATGACACCAAGCTAGGTGCGTGTGTCGATCTGCTCGAGGGTAGGAAGGCTCTGCAGGAGGATCTGGATAGGCTGCACCGATGGGCTGAGGTCAACTGTATGAAGTTCAACAAGGCCAAGTGCCGGGTCCTGCACCTGGGGCGCAATAACCCCCAGCAGAACTACAGGCTGGGAGAGGAATGGTTGGAGAGCTGCCAGGCAGAGAAGGACCTGGGAGTGATGGTGGACAGTCGGCTGAATATGAGCCAGCAGTGTGCTCTGGTGGCCAAGAAGGCCAACGGCATCCTGGCTTGTATCAGAAACAGTGTGACCAGCAGGGCTAGGGAGGTGATCGTCCCCCTGTACTCGGCTCTGGTGAGGCCGCACCTCGAGTACTGTGTTCAGTTTTGGGCCCCTCGCTACAAGAAGGACATCGAGGTGCTTGAGCGGGTCCAAAGAAGGGCGACGAAGCTGGTGAGGGGCCTGGAGAGCAAGTCCTATGAGGAGCGGCTGAAGGAGCTGGGCTTGTTCAGCCTAGAGAAGAGGAGGCTCAGGGGTGACCTTATTGCTCTGTATAAGTACATTAAAGGAGGCTGTAGCGAGGTGGGGGTTGGCCTGTTCTCCCATGTGTCTGGTGACAGGACGAGGGGGAATGGGCTAAAGTTACGCCAGGGGAGTTTTAGGTTAGATGTTAGGAAGAGCTTCTTTACTGAAAGGGTTGTGAGGCACTGGAACGGGCTGCCCAGGGAGGTGGTGGAGTCACCATCCCTGGAAGTCTTCAAAAGACGTTTAGATGTAGAGCTTAGGGATATGGTTTAGTGGGGACTGTTCGTGTTAGGTCAGAGGTTGGACTCGATGATCTTGAGGTCTCTTCCAACCTAGAAAATTCTGTGATTCTGTGATTCTGTGATTCTGCCCTACAAATGAACTGAATGTAAAAGTTCCTTTATTCCATAAAATCAAACAAGACTTAAATATAAAATCACCTATACACAGAAAGTCAAGTTAGTCATATAAAAGAGACAAATGTATATCTCATGCTTCGGATTAATATTTACATTTTCCATGGCACGTGGCAAGTGCAGTCAAAAATCACATCATTTTCTCTTACACACAGCAAGAAAACATACTTCATTATGTACAAGTAGAGAAGCTTTCAACAGAAATTTAAAGCATTAAAAAAAAAAAAAAGATATGAAAACTAAGCTTAGTTAAAAGGAAAAAAAAAGTTCAGTTTCTGAAGGTAAAACAAACTTAAAAAAAATGTATTATGATATCAATTATGATATCATAAAAAAAGAGCTACATAATTACCGGTTACCTAGTTATCTTTGGGAGAAACAGAATTAGAGGTCAAACTATTTTCCAGGCTGTTTTTATGACTTCTTTTCATACCACATGCTTCTGCATTGTCATTATTAATGTGACTTTTTTTTTTTTCTATTCCAGCCAAGCTGACTAAAAGACAAAGGAATATACTGTAACATATCAGATATGTGAAAATCAGCCAAACACATTCTGTCATGCCAAAAGCAAGCCAGATCATGAAAAAATGTCACTTCATTCAAATTATTTAGCATTCATTATAAAATTGAATAGATTCTGGAGATCTAGATCAGATTACTGAAGAAGTTAATTTAACTGGTAAATAAGTAATAAATAAATAAATCTGGTGTTACAACATAATATACAGGTACTTATACCCTCAGAAGTCACAGTAATTTATTCTGATAGTTACAAACAGGCCTGCAATTAGTATTCAATATTTTTCTTATTTTGCCAGTAAACACAGATCTGGAGCAGTTTCATATGAAGACTTCCAATTTATTAATCTAGCACTAAATTCTATTAACATTGCACATGATTAGCACATTAGCACATTACTTCTGGTAGATTGATTTTAATGAAGATGATATCAGGTTAATCAGGATAATAAATCATTGTAAAAGCTGTTTCTACATGTGTAAGCACTTACATTTCTCCATTTGTCCTACTCAAAAAAAAAAACAAAACCAACCAACCAACCAACCAAACAAACAAACAAAAAACACATCAGTATGTTTCATTTGTCACTTCCCATGATGAATATTTAAACAAGATTTTGTTGGGGTCTGACAGTATACAAATCTTGTGGTATGGGGAAACCTTCACAATCAATAATTTACTGTACAGTTGTCCAGGAAGTGGTTTATACATGTATGTTTAAATGTGAGGTTTGACAAGACAGTTGACCTAGTTTAGTGTAACAGAAAATCTGTAATATTATGTTACTGATGAGCATTAGAGACAGTGCAGACAGTAGAGAATGTTTAGAATGGAAAGAAAATTTGCAATAGGGCACCAGGCTACCTCACTGGGTAGCCATCATATGAACTCACACTCTTGGTCAGTATTTCTAAGAATAATGATTTTAAGCAGTAGTATCAAGCAAAATAAATAAATAAATAAATAAATAAAAAGAAATTGTGATTTGCAGCACAAAAGAATGCCAACCAGTAAGTCAGTTTCAGTAGGGACCCAACTTAAATGCTTCTACACAAATGCATGTAGCATGGGAAACAAGCAATGGAAAATGTAATTTTTAGCACGGTTTCACATTTATGATATCAAAGGCCTCTGTCTTTATTAGTAAGAATAAAGTGTATCCAGCATGTTGAGCTGGAAAACCGATGTAGCACATTGAATCCCTTATAATGCAAAGGGATGTGGTGACCTACTACACCATTTAGACACACACAGATCTATGGGTCTGGATGGGATGTACCCAATAGTATTACTGAAGGAGCTGGTGTAAGTTCTTGTCAAGCCACTTTCAATAATTTATCAGCAGTCTTGGCTAACCAGGTGTTGTGGTTCTGCTCGAGTGGGCAGCTGAGCTCCACCACAGCCGCTCTCTCACTCCCCCTCCTCAAAGAGGAATGGGGAGAAAATATGTGAAAAGGGCTCAAAGGTTGAGATAAGGACGAGAAAATCATGCAGTAATTATTGTTAGGGGAAAAACAGACTCGGCATAAGGAGATAGTAACATTTATTGCTTATTACTAACAAGCTAGAGAAGTGAGAAACAAAGAAACCAAAAACACCTTCCCTCCCATCCACCCTCTTCCACTTCCTCCCCCCGAGCAGCGCAGGGGAACAGGGAAATGGGGGTTATGGTCAGTCTACAGCACTTCTTCTCTGCCGCTCCTTCTCGGTCACTCTCGTCCCCTGTGCTGTGGGGTCCCACCCACGGGATACAATCCTTGATGAACTGATCTGGTGTGGGCTTCCCACAGGCAGCAGCTCTTCCAGAACTGCTCCAGATATGGGTCCGTACCACAGGATCCATCCCTCAAGAGAAAACTGCTCCAACCTGGGTCCCCCACGGGCAGCAGCTCCTGCCAGGTCACCTGCTCCTGCATGGGCTGCTCTCCACAGGCTACAGGTCCGGCCTGGAATCTGCTCCGGCAGGGGTCTTCCACAGGCGGCAGCCTCCGTTGGTGCAGGGCCACCTGCTCCACCGTGGCCTCCTCCACGGGCTGCAGTGTGGAACCCTGCTCCACCGTGGTACTCCATGGGCTGCAGGGGGACATCCTGCTTCACCATGGTCCTCACCACAGGCCGCAGGGGACTTCTTCTCCGGCGCCTGGAGCACCTCTCCCCCTCCTTCTACACTGACCTTGGCACCTGCAAGGCTGTTTCTCACTCCCTTGACTCTCCCGGCTGCTGTGTGGTGCAGCGTTTTTTTCCCGGTCTTAAATATGCTCTCACAGAGGCGCAAAACAACATCGCTTATTGGCTCTGCTCAGGTCAACAATGGGGCCCTTCCCAAACATGGAGCAGCTTCTAGATCCTTCTCACAGAAACCACCCCTATGGCTCCCTGCTACCAAAACCTTGCCACGTAAACCCACTACACCAGGGAGGTCCCAATTGACTGGAGGTTGGCAAAAGTGATACCCATCTGCAAGAAATGCAGGAAGAAGGGTCTGGGGAATTACAGGCTTCTCAGTCTGACCTTGGTGCCAGGGAAGGTTGTGGAGCAGATCATCTTAAATGCTGTCACATGGCATGTACAGAACAATCAGGTGATCAGACCCAGGCAGCACAGGTTTATGAAAGGCATGTCCTGCTTGACTAACCTGATCTCCTTCTATGATAAGATGACATGCTTGTTGATGATGGAAAATCTGTGGAGGTCATTTACTTGGACTTTAGCAAAGCATTTCACAGAATCACAGAATCACAGAATTGTCTACGTTGGAAGAGACCTCAAGATCACCTAGTCCAACCTCTGACCTAATACTATCAAGTCCTCCACTAAAACATATCGCTAAGTTCAACATCTAAACATCTTTTAAAGACTTCCAGGGATGGTGACTCCACCACTTCCCTGGGCAGCCCATTCCAATGCCTCACAACCTCTCAGTAAAGAAATTCTTTCTAATATCCAACCTAAAACACCCCTGGTGCAACTTCAGCCCATTCCCCCTCATCCTGTCACCAGGCACGTGGGAGAATAGACCAACGCCCACCTCACTACAGCCTCATTTAATGTACTTATAAAGAGTGATATGGTCACCCCTGAGCCTCCTGTTCTCCAGGCTGAAAAAAACAAAGCTACTTCAGCTGCTCCTCATAAGATCTGTTCTCCAGATCCTCACCAGCTTCGTCGCCCTTCTCTGGAATCGCTCAAGCACCTTGATGTCCTGCTTGTAGTGAGGGGCCCAAAACTGAACACAGCACTCAAGGTGTGGCCTCATGAGAGTCTAGTACAGGGGGACAACCACTTCCCTAGCCCTGCTGGCCACACTGCTTCTTTTACAAGCCAGGATGCTGTTGGCCTTCTTGGCCACCTGAGCACACTGCTGGCTCATATTCAACTGACTATCAACCAATACTCCCAGGTCCTTCTCTGTCAGGCAGCTTTCCAACCACTCATCTCCCAGCCTGTAGCTCTGCTTGGGGTTGTTGTGTCCCAGGTGCAGAACCCGGCACTTGGCCTTGTTGAACTTCATACAACTGACCTCAGCCCATCAGTCCAGCCTATCCAGATCCTCCTGCAGAGCCTTCCTACCCTCAAGCAGATCGACACACTCACCTAACTTGGTGTCATCTACGAACTTACTGAGGGTGTACTCCATCCCTTCATCCAGATCATCGATAAAGATATTAAAGATGACTGGCCCCAGTTCTGAGCCTTGGAGGATGCCATTAGTGACTGGCCTCCAACTGGATTTGACTCCATTCACCACAAGTCTTTGGGCCTGGCTACCTAGCCAGTTTTTAACCCTACAAAGCATATGCCAGTGCAAGCCACGAGCAGCCAATTTTTTGAGGAGAATGCTGTGGGAAACAGTGTCAAAAGCCTTGCTGAAGTCAAGGTAGACCACATCCACAGCCTTTCCTTAACCACCAAGTGCGTCACTTTATCGTAGAAGGAGATCAGGTTTGTCAAGCAGGACCTGCCTTTCATAAACCCATGCTGACTGGGCCTCGTCACCTGGTTGCCCTGTAAGTGCTGTGTGATGACACTCAAGATAATCTGCTCCATGAGCTTCCCTGGCACTGAGGTCAAAAATTTTGCTACTATTTCCCACAGTCTTCTCCTGGAGAAACTGGCTGCTCATGGCTTGTACAGATGTACTGCTCACTGGGCTCAAAGGGACATCGTGAACAGAGATTAATCCATTTGGCAGCTGGTCTCAGGTGGTGTTCCCCAGGGTTTAGTACTGTGGACAGTTTTGTTTCACATTTTTATCAAGTATCTTGATGAGGGGATTGAGTGCGCACCTAGTTAGTTTACAGAAAACACCAAGTTGGGCAGGTGCATTGATCTGCTTAAGGGTAGGAAGTCTCTGCAGAAGGATCTGGATAAACTGGATTAACGGGGCACATCATCATAGAATATTCAACAAGACTAAATGCCAGGTGCTGCACTTGAGTTATAACAACCCAGTGCAGTGATATACATGTAGGTTCAGGAAAGTGTGGCTGTTCAGGCAAGTTCAGGAAAGTGTGGCTGTTCAACCAAGTTTTCTGGCAGAAAAGGACCTGGGAATGTTTAGGGTTTATGTGGCAGGGGAGCTGTAGGGGTGGCCTCTGTGAGAAGAGACTGGCAGCTGTCCAATATTAGATCAGAGCCAGTTTCATCCAGCTCCAACAGGGACCCACTGCTGGTCAGAGCTGAGCCAGTGAGTGATACTGTTTGCATGCCTGGGAAAGCAGACTGAAGAAAGGGAAAACAAAACAAAACAAAACAAAACAGAACAAAACAAAACAAAACAAAACAAACAAACAAAAAAAAAACAACACTGCACAACAGCATCTGGGAGAGAGAGGAGTGAAAAACAGCCCTGCAGACAACAAGCTCAATGAAGAAGGGGGGGAAGGAGGTGCTCCAGGTTCCAGAGCAGAAGTTCCCCTGTGGACTGTGTAAAGAACCATGGTGGAGCAGGTGATCTGATAGGAGCTGCCTCCCATGGGGGACTCATGTTGGAGTAGTGTGCTGCTGAAAGATGAACCCTATGGTACATATCCATATTGGAGCAGTTCTTGAAGACCTTCAGCCTGTGGGAAACCCACACAGGATTGGTTTGAGAAGGATAGTGTCCCGTGGAAAGAGCCCATGCTGAAGCAGAGGAAGAGAATGGCCATGAAGGAGTGTTGGAGATAAAATGTAACAGACTGACCACAGTCCCCATTCCCCTGTGCCACTTTGCTTTTCAGTTTTTAGTGTTCTACATGTAGTCTGTTAGTTATAGGTATTAAATTATATTAATCTTCCTATGTTGAGTCTGTTTGGCCCATTATGGTATTTGGTGAGCAACCTACCTGCACTTATCCTCCCCGTTTCCTTTCAGGAGGGGGAGTGAGAGAATGGTTGTGGTGGAGCTCAGCTGCCCAGCTGGTAAAACCACCACAGCTTCTGGTCAACAGCCATTAAAAATGAGCCATCAGTGTGCCCAGGTGGCCAAGAAGGCCAATACCATCCTGACCTGCATCAGGAATAATATGGCCAGCAGGACCAGGGACATTATAGTCCCCCTGTACATGGCACTGATGAGACCACACCTCAAGCATTGTGTTCAGTTTTGGACCCCTTACTGCAAGAAAGACATTGAGTAGCTGGAACACAGTCAGAGAAGAGCGTCAAAGTTGGTGAAGGGACTAGAAAACAAAGCATATGTGTAGTGGCTGAGGGAATTTGGGTTGTTCAGTCTTGAGAAAAGGAGAAAAGGAGGCTGTGGAGAATGTGGAGAAAAGTTCTGAAAAGGACATTGTAGTGATATGGGCTTTGGTCTCTCTCTTTTTTTTTTTTTTTGGTGGCAGGTAAGATTAGTTGTCAGGAGGAATTTCTTAATAGAAAGACTAGTTAGGCATTTGAACAGGCTCCCAGGGAAGTGTCAGAGTTGCCATCCCTGGAGAGACATATGGATGTGGCACTTAGGGACATTGTATAGTAGTAGACTTGGTAATGTTAGGTAATAGTTGAACTTCATGACGTTATGGGTCTTTTCCAACCTAAATTGACTCTATCGTGACCCTTCTTTAGCTGAGAGTTTCAGCTCTCAGCCTTTTCTCACAGGAGAGGCTTCAGACCATTAATCATTTTTGAGTCCCTTTTGTTGGATGCTCTTTGGTATGTCCATGTCTCTCTTCTACTGAGGAGCCTCAAACTGAACACAGTACTCCAGTACTCCACGCATTGATGTCGAGTAGAGCAGAAAGATCACCTACTTCAACTTGCTGGTGATACTTTGCCTAATACAGACAAGAATTCTGTTTACCTTCTTAGTAGCAAGGGTCCGTTGCTGACTCATGTTCAAACTGGTGTCCCTAAAGGTCCTTTTATGCAAAGTTGCTTTATGGCTATGTGGACCCCATCATATACCAGGGACTAAGGTTGTTTCTTTCCACATGCAGGATTTTCTACCTTGCTCTGCTGAGCTTTATGAGACTCATCAGCCTATTTCTCCATCCAGTCAATGTCCCTCAGGATGGCAGCACAGAACTCTGGTTTATCAGCCACTTCCCCAGTTTTGTGTCATCTGCAGACTTACTCTACCCCATCACTGAGATGTAAAATAGAAGTAGGCTTGATATTGACTTCTGGAGTACACTGCTCCAACTAGACTTTGTTTGACTGACTGCTTGGCCATTTAGCCAGTTTTCAATCCACCTCACTTTCTGACCATTTAGCCCATATATCAACAACTTGTCTATGAGGATTATGAGGATCTTGCAGAAGGCAGTGTCAAAGGCCTTACAAAATTTACATGGTAACATAAAATAAAGCTGAAGTTGATCATAACCTGTAAGAGAGAATCTTCCTCTCCAATGTCCCTGTCCAAAATAATTAATTAGATACTTCTCACTTTTTTTTTTTTTTAATAATCCAGAATAAGTACAGGTGTGGTCATTTTAAAAATGGCCAAGCAACAAAACGTGAATTTCAAGACAAGCCATTTTTAACATATCTGTTCTATGAGAAAGCTGCCTAATTCTTTATACTTTCTTCAAAGGTAATACACACTAGCCAGAAAAACAAACAAACAAACAAACAAAAAACAAACAAGAAAACCTTACCAACAAAATGTAAGGATTTACACATCTTTTCATGTAACCTATTCTATGTTCTTCATAATTTAAGCAGATACATTAACTTTGTCTTGTTGTTCATCTGCACTCAAGGATAACTGCCCTTAAGCATATTGATTTAAGGAGGAGCTTTCAAAAATGACAGCAAATCCTTCCTGATTATGCTCAAAGGACTCCAGTATTCTATCCACTTTTATTTTCAAAAGGTAATTCAAATGAGTGACTCCACCCTCATATAGATGCAATTGTCACAAAAATTATGTGTCATAAATGACTCATAAATTTCTCAAAAAATTGAGAAATTGAATGAGAAGGGTGTAGTTTCTAAATATTTCTCAAGCTTGAACAAAATTATTTTCAGAAAGATACTTTTCCTTATCTCTGTGATCATTAAACTTAGAAAAAATATTCAGATTTGAACAGAAAAAAAGAACATATCCTTCCAATTCTGCATTGCTTTACATCTTATGAAAGTTCATGACAACCAGAAATGTAATTTCTGATGCACTTTGCCTTCTTCTCCAGTGCCAGATGTTGATATGTCTCAAAACTTTTTGTATCCTAAAGTATTTACCAAAGCAAATATTTGCATTTCCTGGGTAATATCTACTAGATACAAATTTATATTGCATGTTTTCTTATAGAACCAGACTAAAAAGTCTCAGAAGTAGCAGAGAAAGACAGAATCTTTCTCATGGGTACTTGGCTGCATTTCATGGAATTCTGGTTTCTCAAATTAAAAAAAATAAAAAATAAAAATTTAAAAAATCTGTCAAAACCATTTCTCACAGCATGCAGCAGAATTCAAAACACAATTCAAACCATTTCAAACCACCATTCTGAGGTAGTTAATTGCATCCATGTTTTTTAATGTATATATCCATATTAGTGTTAAATAGTTATTAGGTGATGCAGTAAGGATGAAAACAAATCTTTTTCAAACAAATCACAAAAATTCACATACAAATCATATTAGAAGCAGTAAATTAAAATCACCTTAAAAATATAATTTGTAAAAATTTGAAGACAAAAACTCCATTGTTTTGATGTGAATTAAAAAAAGAATTGTTGGGCTTCCTTATGTGACCTTAATGAGGACTAATGTTTGCCATTTTTGATAAGAGACACGAGAAAGTAAGCTCAGTGGAGAGTGGAAAGCAACAATAGAAACAGCAGAACATTTAAAGCTTTTGCTCTTGTTTAGCAATATTTTGTACACATATGAAATCTTTTTTAAGTCCCAAGTAGCTTTTTTTTTTTTAAAAAAAGTCATTTTCTTTGCTTAGATATCTCTTATGCTAACAAACCTACCTGCAAATATACACACACTGTCTGCAAATATATCTGATTTGATAAAATTAATTAATTGGTCTTTACTCTTATCTCTAAATTTGAGATTTTTTTCTTTTTTATTGATATGTGCATACAGTTGTGATGTGAAATAAATCTGTGAATTAAATGTGAATTAATTTATTTTAATAAGTGAAAATAAAATAGAAAGTGATTGCATTGTATTTCAGCAAGAACATAATGGTTATATGTTATAGTACTACTAGCATTACTCATGGTACCTTGAATTCTATTCATATCTGACTGTTCTGTTGATGTCAAATAGTATAAAACAGGGCAAAGAAGGCAAAGGCTAGAAAGGTGAAATGCTTTATAGTTACATTACCGTTCTTTTAGTGGTTTGGAGCAGTTATTTCTCTTATATTTTGGACACAATAAAAATTTGTTGTTGTTATTGTTTTGTTTTGTTTTTGTTTTTGTTTTAATTTTATGCAAGGATAAAACCTTTACTCAGCTCCCCTTAACCTTACTCTGGTTGAAATGCTCTATATAGTTACTTATGAGGGCCAAAGCGGATTTCTATTAAGAAGGGAAAGAATCACAACAGCCTTATATATTTTGTAGCCCACCAGAGACACCTAAACTGTTACAGTCAAGAACTCAACACCGTTAAAGACAATTTAACATGTTCAAATCATCGTAATGAAACAAGTCAGATTTTAATGGACCACTAACATTGAAGTCCTGAAGTCAGAATTATACTAAGGAAACCTGAGTTCAGGTTATACTGAGTCTTTCGCCTTTAGCATAGAAACCATCATACAACACCTAGAAACCCTTATTTTCTGCATGGTTTTTCAGAGTGCAGTTCTGTGTACTGTTCAGTGGGAAAGCTGGTTTAAAAGATCACTTCTCCAACACCACTTAGTCATTCCTGCCTAGTGAATTCATGAATTCATCACTTCAAAGTCGCAGTGCAACTACTTGTAATGCTGTGCTGTAAACTGAATCATTGATGTGAATAACAAACCTTGGAGACTTTTTTATTAATACAGTTTGTTTCAGGGATCTATTCCACATCTTGGCATAACAAATGTTTTCAGTGTCACAAAAGAGAGAGTGGTGAATGAGAAGAAGTTGGAGGGAGGAGGAAGCCGTCAAGGTGTGTGCATTTGAGATGGGAGTGAAGACCTCATAAATTAACTTCACTTCCAAAAAAAATATATGTGGAACTACAGACTTAGTCTTCCACCTGCCCTCTTCTTTAATATAACTTCTATTCATGTTTTTCTATTCCTCCTTTCCGGGGGGATTCACATTTTAAAGCAAATGTCTGGTATTTGAAAATTCTATTTTCTTCAGCAAAGAGCTATTTCTTAGGTAGGAAGATAAATTCAATTCCTAAAAACCCTGTATGCAGTAAAATAGATATCTACATCCTCCCATCAAATAATGAAATTTTAACACCTTATTTCCTCTTTGTAGATGTAGAGAGAAAGGGAAACCAAGGCAAGCAAAATGATGGCAAAAGTATTCTCGCAGTTAATTCTGCTTCTACTGAAATTAACAAACATCAGTTTTACCTCAGAGAAAACAAACTGCTGTCAAATTGCAGATAGACTGAGATGGTAAATTAGAACAATACACAACATGAACAGTACTAGTAATTTCCACATTCATGTTAGATCTTACATTTTCTTGATAGAATTCTTACCTCTTTAACACAATGTAAGAAAAAATAATTAACAAACTATTGCAAATGTGAAAACCCAACAGACTGGGCAAACACTTTGCATGTGAAAGTATCAAGCAAAAGTACAGCTTCAGTAGAAAAATCCTCCTTTTTTTTTTTCTTTTAGTCAAAATGTAATCATGTGATGACATCGCAGTGCATTAGAAATATTGTCTCAAACTGATGCAGAAAGGTAACAAATGAATGTAAACCAGGACTTTTATTTTTTGCAGTGTAAACACTCAGAGAGATTCTCATGTTTTGTTTTATCTTGTCTCTATCTTCATCTCTGAATTATTGTAATTAATATTTATACCATATTCAAAACCTGCTATCCAGTCAGAAGTGCTTGCAATTTGTAGTACAAGCAGCTTCATTAGTGTTGTTAGGAGTTAACAGGAAATACAATTCTAATCCGCTGCATAGCATAGGAAATATTTACATGGGGATTTCAATAATTTTCATAATTTCCATAAGGGAAAAAAAAAAAGATAATAAAAAGATGGCTCTGTTCCATAGTAAGTTAAGCTAGGTATAAAACAGAATTTTTATGTTATTTTCTTTCAATTTAGTTATGATTTGGTGTTTCTGTTTCTTAAGGTATCTAAACAACTTACCAATGTGAAAAGAGTAGATGAGAAAACTAAGTTATGCAAGGCGGAGTTCTTGTTGTTTCTCACTTTCTGTAATTCTGGTTCATTGCCCAGAATGTACCAGGATGTACCCAATGCTTCCCAGCCCATGGCAGGAGTGTGTGTGTGTGGAACTAGATGACCTTTAAGGTCCGTTTCAATCCAAGCCATTCTATGATTCCATTCTAACATTACATGTATGTTCTGACATATCAGCACATAATACAGCATACAAATTGCAATTTTTAGGCAGTTGCTTAAAGCCTACGTATAAACTGTCTTGATCTAGGATATCGGATGGTCTCAACTGAAGTACATTTTCAACATTACTTTTGTGTGTATGTGTGTGTTTGTGTGTCTGCTCAGGACATTTTCAGTGGAGTTTTGCCTGTCAGAAAATGACAGTTTATTGAGATCACATTGCTTGCTGATTTTAGTGGAACCTTATCCGATAGTGAAAGCTAACTTCATTTCCTTGACTCCTTGGCAGCGTGCCTACCTGACTATCTTAGAGTTTGTCTAAGACAGAATGACTTCCAAGCTTACTGTCTACATGTAGCTGCTTCCTAGCAAGGTTGGTGTGGAACAAACTCTTGAAATTTCCAGGTTCCTTGGATTCTTCACATTACAACAGCCAATTCATTTCTATTTCCCAATGTTTTATAAATTCCAAGATGTTGGAATGTAAGACTGCTACTAGGTTAGATGCTCCCTCTTCCCCAGTTTGGAGTCTTAGACTGATAGATTTTTTGAAATATCTCATAGACTAAAATGTCTCATCCACCCTGATAGTTGCCTCACCCCCAAAGTAATTAAAAAATAATTAGACTGATTTTTCTAATGCCTTATTTTATGTACAGCTCGAACTACTGTAAGAAAGCTATTTCGTTTGTGAACTTTCCCTCACATGCTGGCTTTTGTAAGTATATGCCTTCTGTTCCTTAACTTAGAAAACATAGTCTTTTGCACCATATCCTGTGATAATTTTTATAAGCAAATTTCAGATGTAAATTAGAAATAAAGAAAATTCTCCTTCTAATAAACTTGACACTTTACTTCATTTTTCCTGCATAGATCTCAAAAGTAATATATATAGGAGTATAATAATTGTTTTGTTCTTTTTTTTTTTAATTATTATTAATATTACATTATATTCTTTTTTATTCTTTTTTTTTTTTTCAATTATTTTTATTTTTTCCAAACCAGGAAGTAGTGGTATGAGTAAGTGATTTGACTAACCTGCACAACAACTTAGTATAAAGTTGAACAGACAGAATCTAAAGCCCATCTCTAGGGTACTATAAAGTCACAAAAATAGTAGGTAGCTAAATTTCATACTCAATATATATATATTACTGGAAAAAAAATATTACTGGAAAAAAATATGAGATAAAATTGTTCACTTTTACATTTTATGTATTTATTTATTCAGTAAAACAAAAACAAAACAATGGTGAAATTCCTGTGAGATCTGAAATCACATTTCTGGAAGCTCAAGAAAAGTACACAATTCAGCTCAAAAGAAATGGAATTTGATTTTTCTTCCTGTATAAGTCGTTCTCCCTAGTAATAATAGTGTCTTAGCAGATAGTCATTCAAAAGATTAATAGAAGATCTTTGCAAAATAAACCTGTTCTCACTGACAGCTAACTTGTATTTTTTTCCATTCTTTTTGGAAGACAGTAAACAGAAACAAAGCCTGCAGCAATACAAAGCAAGCAAGCACATTAAAGAGGAATTAGCTTCAGGAGGTTATGACAGATGTAAAGTGCTTTGAACACATTGGCATGCGATGTTCAACATATGTTGTCAATTAAAAATTGCTTAAGAAATATTTAACAAGGCAAATCTAACATACCCCTAGTTTGTAAGAATATATTGAGTTTATGTATCCTTGCTCCTCATTTTATTTTTATTATTATTATTATTATTGCTGTAAACTGAGAACTTTATATAACATGACTCTTAACTAGTGTATATTTTAAAGTAGTTTTTAAAAATATTTTTATTTTATTTTATTTTATTTTATTTTATTTTATTTTATTTTATTTTATTTTATTTTATTTTATTTTATTTTATTTTATTTTATTTTATTTTATTTTATTTTATTTTATTTTATTTTATTATTTTTCCATGTATTGGAAAACAGCATTCATTTTCTCCTTTAGCAAGATGATGACTTGAACATTTAGCAGGCAAAGAACCTGTTAACCTTGTTAAAATTAGTTTTCTGCAGTGAAGGATCATTCACTACATTAAAAAAAATAATAATAAAAAAAATGACACCTAACTACATTCAAGACATCAAGGCCTTGGCACATTCTTTACTCACATTTGCTAATGTCAGTCACTGGGAAATCTTCCTAGGAAACACCAAAACATGTGATACAGACTCCTAGGTTAAATTTCTATTTTATCATCTCCTTCATCTACTAGCTTTAATGTCTTTCCTTGTGCATGTCACCTGTCATCTTTATTTTTCTGTTCTGTTTCTGTTTTCTAAAATGGTGTGATGGTGTGCCCTACTCAAGCCCAAAATAACCACTAAGCTGTATTCTCTGTCTTCTGCCTCAAGTAGAAGTGCCTTTCTACAAAACTCTACCACAAAGAAAAAACTCTACCATTTAAGAAAATAATGAAACTACTGCTGAATGGTGATGCTTTGACATTTCTTCACAAAATACATGATCCCAAATCATGTCAGTGAATTCCCAAAAGCACCACTGCTTCTTCTAATAACACAATTGAAGAGCCTTTTACTACTAGGAGATCTTAGGTTTGCGATCTTCTCTAGAAAATGCTGTTTATGATTGTGGAATATATGTTAATTCCTGCAAGAGAGACTGAATGTGTGGAAGATATCAATAGGTTCACAGAGGTTTTGCAGTATCTGGTCATCCCCACTGAATCCTGAAGATATCTCCACAATGAATGGGCTTTCAGTCAAAGTTTGCAGTTCCACATATAATATTTTGAATCTCCTCTGATGGAATTTTGTACCAAAATGGAAAAGATGAGAGAGTTTAAAAATAAAAGTTACAGTGTTTATTCCAAGAATCTTTGTAAGTCTTAAATACATATTGCAGGCTGCTGAATACATCATCTGCTGATCAAATGTCAGCTCAACTCCTACTTTCCTGAAACTACAATATAAAACTACTCAGGAGGTATTCAGAGAACTGTGAACTGTATGTGCCTTTAAAATGTGTTGCTGATGTGGGAATTCACACTAAATTGTTGTGGTCATGGATATTTAACTATAAGCTGAACTATTAACTAAGAAAACTTGGAATGTATATACAAATACTGCAATGTATGTTAATTTAAAGGAAGAATACAAAACTAGAGAGATTTCTGCCTCAGTGAGAAAAAGAAAAAGGTATGGAGGAGGAACTAAGGCTAGCTTTCTGTAAATATAGAAGTGGAACTACTGAATAATTACCTTTGTTCTTGATTTTTATTTCCTTCTTTTTTTTCTTTTTTTTTTTCTTTTTTTTTTTTCTTCACTGTGGGATTGTAAACATAAATAAATAAATAAACATGTAAACAAACTGATACATCTAGATCATGTTGCAGAATCCAGCTTAAAATCTAAATCAAAAGAAAATATCCACTAAACATATTGTCTTTGGTTTTGATCAAAGATAAAATTAAAGACTTTGAGAACAGAACAACATCTTCAGACATTTATTTTCATTAAAATAAAGCAGACAAATATTTTAGTTGATTGTTCTAAATTCTGTTTAGATAACCTGAGTACTTAACACTTGATATTGCAAATTTAATTTTAAGTTGTTTGTTGCTTATATACTCATTTCAGTATTGTTTGTTAGCATAGTGTGTTTGCAAGCCTTAAGTAGTTAAGGGAAGAGATAAGAAAACTTAGGAAATTGTATTAAGTATTTTAAACCTTTCTTCTTGTCCACACATGCCTTGCCTAAGGCATCATTACTATCATTACTGTGAGATTTATCAGCTATATACAGAGCTTGAAAGGTCATTCACACAAAGAAATTGAAAATGCATGAGCTGGCCTGATTGAGAAGAATGAAGGAAGCTTCTTTACTGAAGCTTAATATGAAATATAGTTGTTTCCTTTATAAGGAGTACAGGTTCTTCAATATTCAACAGTAGGAAAGGACAACACTGGCTGGGTCTTTATATCACATTGTTTTTTGGTGACATGTCTATTTTTTGTTCTGTATTAAATGAGGTTTATACATGGTCAGTTTCAAATTAACAAAGTCTCCCATTTTTATGTAAGGAAGGCTGTTATGTCTTTCATGTCCATTCCAAAATATCTCCATGCCATGTTTTCTGCCTTTTTTTTTTTTTTCAGGTAGCTGCATTTTATTTTCTATTTACTCATGTTGTTTTTAGTCTTATGGTCCAACATTGTGTTGTTTTACTTATATAGATGTATATATATGTACTTTCTCTTTTGAAACCAAAGCTGGCATCACTGTGTTTGCTATATATTGCTGCAAAAACTACGCAAACATTTGCTTAGACACACTTTACCATTCTTTTTTGTTACATGAGCTTATTATCAGAATATGTTAGAGCAATTTTCTGTCTGATTAAAATATTGAGTAGCTTCTGAAGAAAAGTGTATATTTGCCTCAAAGATAGATATTCATCTTTTTGTGTGTCTTAGCAAATATTGAGAACTAACAGTAGCTGAAACAGGTCTTACTTCATCATAGTCTTCAGCTAAGTAATGTCAGCAGTTTTAATGGTAGCTATGAATTTGATCAAAATATGCAGATATTTCTAAAAGTCCTTGCATCTTTTCAAGTTTTTTTTTTTTTTTTTTTTTTTTTTTTTTTGCTAATGCTAACAGAGCAGACTACAGTATTTTTTTCAGTAATGACAAAATAAAGAACTTTAAATGATCCTTATCATTAGAATAATTTCAGATTGTATCACATGCAAGTGCATATAGTTTGTAGCAGTTTTCTATTCCTTTACATCCTCTGTTCTGGCACCCACATATCACTTTGATGGCCTAATCATTTCTCTGTCAAAGTGGAATGGAAGGGTACAGAAAAATAGTCTTTTTCTTATCAATTTACTTGTAGAGACAAAAATTGGACAAGCCTCCTTCTTCTTATATACTTGGTATAGACTTCTATACCAAGTATAGAAGTCTACTTGGTCTGTAAAAGCAGTCAGAGAAGTTTTATGCTGTAGTGGTAAACTCTCAGAGGTATCCATATTTACTTGTGTTTTATTACCACACTACATTACAATATGGTCGTTAACAGCAGCTTTAGTGTATGTGTGCCTTTAACATATAAATACTATGTTTCTGTAGAGTTGATTTCCCACAGCAGTAATGAAACTTGTTGAAATAAGACCTATCTCCTCTGCCTGCTAATGGAATTAGCATATTGTACCAGTTGCAGAATGGTTAAATGTATTAGGTTTTGCTTTGAGAGCCTACATATCTCTACAAAAATTTGCTAGTATTTGTTTTTGATGTGGACTTCTACAGGAATGATATACATCCTCTCTATCCAAACAGGCTGCAATGTGCATATCAGTCTCCTTGAGTTGTGCTTTGCAGAAAGCAGTCTTGGAGGTGGAGGTATGGGGGAAATGGACAAACTAGAATTTACAGGAGATGTATCTTCTCCTTTTTTTATTCTCTGTGCAACTTCCTGCATGGAGCTCTCACGGTAGAAACTGCCATCTGAAACTGAGCTTGTTGCGTTGTGCTTTGAACTTTCATTGGTTCATTGCAAAATCTAAATTGCAGGCCTTTTTCAACTGCCAGTTTAGATATCTAATAGAAAGTTTACGGTGTCAAAGAAGTGGCTGAACAGGTAGTGACAGCTATGTTTTCACTGAAGAGTTTCCGTATGAATTTGGTGTAGTCATAGCTTTCTGTCTAAACCTGGGTGATAAGAACACATTTTTTATCCCTTTGAAGAATCTTTATCCAAGTCCTTAACCTGGTTTTACATAACCATATCTCATATACCTTATGATGGCTGTAGAAAGTATGAAAAATCTTAATGTGCAATGTCCCAGAAGTGCAAAAATCAGATTCAGATAAAAAACATGCTTATAGTTTCCATAGATACAAGAATAAATTCCAGAATGTGAGCAATTGGTGAATATCTAAAATTAAAAGGTCTCTAAGATGGAAATGATAAAAATAGGGACTTAGCCTTATTTTCTTGGTTTCTTTCTTTAGCAGTGCTTATTTTTCTTGTTCCACATGTAGGATTTTTAAAAGATGTCTTCTGATTGCTTCAATTTTTATACAGTTTTGTTGACTATCATGTTTCAGTTTTTAAGTTAGAAAATGTATTGTGAATGAAATATTGTCTATTCCAATAACTCAGTTATTTCATAATGCCTGAAAGAACACTAATTCATAGTTGAGACTTTGGTAGTTCACCTTTAGTTTCTACTTCAGAAATATTTGTTCATTTGTAGCCCTAAATTATCTACAATGTAATCTGGTTGAAATTTTATGCTACTGGAGGAAACCCCTATGGGAAATAATTTAAAAAATGGAGAAGTGACCAGTATTTTTAGAACCTGAAGACACGTAACACTGAGATATGTCTTGATCCTGCAATAAATACACAGTTGTATAGGGAAATAATTCTCAAGGCACACTAACACAGAGCTCCAGGGAAATCAATGAAGTGTCTGTCCAGGCATTGGAAATTGTTGCTTAGAATTTATTTTTAAGTTGAGTAATGTAGGGAAATAATAATGCATAAGTAGCTAATTTCACCTATGTCACTGTATATTTTGGTGAACTATAGATGAAATAAATCTCATTTAATCTAAGAGAGGGATGAAAACTAGTTTTATTTTATCAAATATTACATTAAGTCTTCCATAATATGACTTTGCTATTTTGGGGAGATTCACTTTTAACTGTTGTGGTAGACTGCAAAAAACATATTTCCTCATGAGAGATTTTATTTTTTTTCCTCAGTAGTCACAGTATTTTAGTACGTAAGACAATTTCATTTCAAACTATGAAAACTAATATTTATCATTTCTCATACATAGAACAAATATTCATTGTATGAAATTTGTAACTGAGGGCAGAATATAAATCTTAGCTTTTAAAGTTGTTATTAAATTAACCTGTTCACACAATTGCAGGTATTAGCAATACCTACATGTATTGTAATACATGTATTACATGTACAGGAAAACTACAGATGTATGAATGTTCACTGATTCATGGATGAAGGTCTTTATCCGCCTCATGGTACTTTTATTGTGAAGAGAATCTCATAGATAACGTAGCTGAATTTGTACTGATAAATGAAAAATATAAATGAAATGGTACCAAGGAACATTATAGGATGTGGAGCTGCTATCTTTATCATTAAATTATTAAGAAAATGCATGTAAACGTTCCTGATGGTTTGCAGGCACCATTTCAAAATGAATGCAAGTAAGGATGCATTCCTAATAGGCAATTTGTATGTTGCTACTGTATCTTGGAAGGTAAGGGAGCACAAATCTGGATTTGATCCAATCCATACCATACAGCATCAGTATTAGTGAACAGTCCCACATATACTTGGCTTACTAATAGTGATGTATATGTGAATTTTAACTTGAAGCATATTCAGCAGTCTTTGTTAGTTTTGTTAGTTATTATGTAGGGAAAACTTGACCTTTACTAACTTTTTTTGATTCTTGTCCCTCCTTCTTTTAGTACTTATTTATTCCTTTCTTTCATGTTGCTCCTCTCTAGGTCTTCCTGTTCCCCTCCTTTTCACCCTCATTTAAAAATAATACGTCCCATGGAAGGCAGGAGTAGTGTCCTCTTTCTCTTTGTTCTGTCCCCACCCCCTGTTCTGTTCTTCTTCATTGTCTCTGTTCTGTTTTATCCCCTTAGCTTTTTTTTTCTTCTCTTGTGCTTACTTAGACTCACAATGAAACTGTGGCATGTTCAGAAGTTTTCAGGTCAAATGCCTTTGTAAGTTGGAAAAATGCTGCATTCCAACTAAGGCACTAAAAGTTTAGATAAGTCAAGATGATTTTAGAATAAAAATTAGACTTCCAAACATGTATTTACTGATTTATGTAACTTTTCAAAAGAGAGAGAAAAAAATAAATACAAGCTACTACTTTTGTACTGATTTTTAGGATTTCTTACCCACAGTTTTTAGCCTAGTGATTAAAGAGAAAGTGAGAAAAATTAAATTAATTGTGTTCAACTGACTTTCTGCTAAGTCTATATTTATAATTTATAATGAGTAATTATAACTAAATGCTGATTCAGGCCATTAGTAAGGGAATCTAAATTGATTTAAAAAAAATGAGAGAAGTCTTGAGAGAAAATAAAAAAAAATATACAATTTTACCATCCTGCTCAGTTTCTCTAGTCATTTACCACATCAACTTTCCAATAACGGTAAGATTCTTAGCTTTCTGTTTTGTTGTTTTTGTTCTTTTTTCTTAATTCTTTTTGAGTTAAGCTTCTATTACAGTTGCTGTGGTTGAGACATTAAACTGACATTCTGTGTTGACTGCTGTGTTGTCATATTATATTTCCTGTTTCTTTCGAAAATCATTTTCTTGCAGTAAGGCAGCAGACTCTATTCCAAAAGCAGTTTATAAATACTCTTAATATATGCATAGTATCTTTATATTATAAAACATAATTTTAATAAGTAAAAAAAAAAAAATACAAATTCCTCAAAAAGTGCCAAGTTCGGAGGATATTTTAGTTAAGGGGCAAAACTACAGCTGTTTTAAAGTAGAGCAATACTGTTTATTTCACTGGGAATATATTGATTTGCATCATCCGTGTGTTATACTTTATATATCCAAAAGGGATTGCATGTGTCCTCAAGAAGTAAGACTTTCCTTTGACTTAGACTTCTTGTGAAAAAAAAAAATAATAATAATAATAAAAAAATGTCAAACCTGGAAAATTTTGCAGTGTTATTTTTTTTTTATGTTATTATTTCAGAAACATTCATAGTAATCAGTAGGATATTTTAAAAATTAATTGTCTTCTATTACCAAAACTTTAGTTGTCTTCAAGAATCCATAGTCTTCAAGTGCTGAGAGCTCAGACTCAAACTTTTCTAGTACCATATAATGAAATCAGCTAAATACTATGTCCTGGTTTCTGTCTGTGTCATGTTTTGCAAAGGACAGGAAAGGTCATCCACGGTCTCTGCATAGCATGTGTAAGGGAAGGAGAAATTATAGTCATTTTGTTTGATCATTTTAATGCTTTTCTAATGCAAAGCAAAATGCATAGGTGGAGATAATGGTGGAGTCAACAGCTTCATGGCCCATATGGTCTGTATTTAGGTTGGTGGAACAAAACTAGTATGCAAGAGAAAGTATGTTTTGTCTCATAAAAGTTTGGAAGGAAATATTCTAAAAGGTGCGTCTGATTTCATTTAGTTGGTTTGTCTTTCTAGCCCAGAGATGCTGACTTTTCAAAATTTTGGCACGTCTTGAAATTTCTTATCAATAGTTAGCTGTCATCTCAGATTCAGTGTTCTTAGTCTCTTCTTAAAGCTGCTTCACCTAATTTATTTATCTGTTGGTTGGTTTGTTTTAAGATGAGATAAAGTATGTTCTAAAAGTGCCTACTACTGTTTGTTGCTAGTAAAGGAAACCCACCCACATGCAATTTTTTATAATGTTTACAGTAAGGTAAATTAAAACTCATCCTGAATGTCATGCACATTATTATTATTATTATTATTATTATTATTATTATTATTATTATTATTATTATTATTATTATTATTATTATTATTATTAAATATTATAATAATATTTTTAAAAATATTTTATTTTATTATAGTTATTATAGATAAATGTTGTTGTTGTTGTTGTTGTTGTTATTGTTATTGTTATTATTAGTTAACACAATGATCCCTGCATTGTTACTTTCCCCATAGTTTACTTTTTCTAGGCATTAATATTTTAATTCTATTGACCATTTCAATAGAAATAATAAAAAAGTCCCACCTACCCCCCTCCGGTGCTACATTAATAATAATAATATTAATGGCTGAATTTACATGTAGATTAGCAGCGAATTAGTAATGAGGTTTCATCAGAAAAGCAATGTCTTTAAATATATCACCAGTGTTTGGAAAAATCCAAATTATTGCATTTCAGTTTAAAACATAATGACTGATTTCAACTATTCTTGTGTTGAATATTTTACGTAAACAGGTAATGAGAGAGAAACAACATCTAATTTAGCCATTACAGATTAATAAGATTTTTAGACTAAGTCTAATTGCTTTCTTTGTTATTGGAAGATTTAAGTGGAATTCTAGTATTTTAAGTAAAGCTATTAACTCCATCTGTCAAAAAAACAGCAATACATATATTGACATTAAATGTCTTCATGTTTTTGATACAAAGACATCTGTCATTAATATATAAAATATTAGATTTTAAAAATGTTTCAAAGGTATGTAAAATAAATATAAAATAATGAAGTTAAAATTCTAATAATAAACACCCATTTTAGGCAATTAGCATTTTGTGCAATTTGACTTATTCTAAAAGGCTCACAAATAGTCAATGTAAGTAAATTATTTTGATTTAAAATGAGAAGCACCTATTTACATTAAAGAAACTATGGTAAGGGCAAGCTGGTTAAGAAAAAAGGCTTCTAATCTTTTACCTCTGAAAATTCTGTAATCAGAGAGCTGCTGCTGTTGTCTGTTTTCTTGTTTTTCCCATTATGCTCTGTCATCCAGAGTAGCTTTTAAGAATTCTGGAGAATTCTTAAAGCAGTGGCTAATGGCAGACAACAGTATAAAATCTCCAATCAGGTAAAAAAAAAAAAAAATCAAATCACATTTGTGCCACTGTTTAGCCAGAATATGAGCAGTGGAAAAATGTACATGGACCTTCTATGCACAATTCGGTTACCTCTTTGGATCTGTTACGGAAGATTTTTCAATAGCATATATACCAGAATACCAGCAAAAATGATATGCTTAATTGCCAAAGTCTGAAGACTGAAGAGTTTTTACCAGACTCTAATATTTCTCTCTGGAGAGTTCTTGTTCTGCAAAAACAGTGTCATTATAAATTAAATTTTCAACCTTGCTTTGTAAATAATCAATATTTTCTTGTTTATTAACAAAAATGTGTTCCCTTTGTTTTGCACAGAACCAAATGTATGTGTTGACTGTAGGTAACTATTTGCAAGGACAAGAGTTATATTAGATACTTTACTCATTGAAATATTCTTTGACTGGAACTGCCTAGTCAAGAAATTATAAATTCAGAGTCATGAATATATCTTGATAATTTTGGTCCAATTATAGATACAGCCGAAAAGAGTTTTTTTTTTTTTTTTTTTTCCAGTTACTTTTTTTATTATCAAAATATAAATATCAGTAATTATATTCAGTAATATGTTTTGACAGATCTTGCTGGTTTTGCATCCTTTTAGCTTGCATCCTCTTTTTTCTTTTCTTTTCTTTTCTTTTCTTTTCTTTTCTTTTCTTTTCTTTTCTTTTCTTTTCTTTTCTTTTCTTTTCTTTTCTTTTCTTTTCTTTTCTTTTCTTCTCTTCTCTTCTCTTCTCTTCTCTTCTCTTCTCTTCTCTTCTCTTCTCTTCTCTTCTCTTCTCTTCTCTTCTCTTCTCTTCTCTTCTTCTTCTTCTTCTTCTTCTTCTTCTTCTTCTTCTTCTTCTTCTTCTTCTTCTTCTTCTTCTTCTTCCCCTTTCTTTTCCAACACTTCTTCTAATCTCAAGGATAGCCTTGTAATAGTATTTTGAATCAGGAGGCAATTATTATTTCACTACAAAGTTTGAACTGGCTCAAGAACTAGTGACTCATTATGGTCAGTGAACACAACCTCAGGTTCTGATCTAGGCCAAAAAAAGAGGAATAAATGTGTCTAAGCAATGAGGCCATGTAATTAAAGACAGAGGATGCTGAAGTATTCCAGAATTTTCCATGGAGAAGAAATCTGCTTTAGCAAGTTCCTATATGTATCTATATACTGATGTATTTCAAATAGGTATATACTTTGTAGTTGATGGCAACAACTGGGATGTTGCCATGATATTTAAATTACAAAGGTGACTATTTATACTCTGCTTTCATGTATTCCATTAGTATTTATGAAAGTTACTAAAATACAGACCAGTTTGAATGAAAGCACATGAATAAAGTTCCTGAATATTATTAATTTAAACATAACTAGCCATGTAGTTGTCAAAATATTTCTGTGACACTGATATGTTTACATTTTTAACCTGTTTCTGTCATCCAGCAATGATATAAAGTACCAGAGAAAAAATATTTTTATCTGGAATGGAACAAGAAAAGGTAGTGTAAGAGTAGAAGAACATGACCCCAGAATAACTGCCTCTAAAATTCTGTTTCTTTTCTAGAACTTTCTTCAAGTTTCCACCAGAACTCTAGAGTATTTAAAATAAAGGGAAAAGAAAAATAAAAATCAGAAGGGAAAAAAAGAATAAAACAGCACATCCTACTAACTTTTAAATAAATATTGTCAAGCAGATTAAAATAATTTAAGTGAAAGATACGAATCTTAATGGCAGCAAAGATATTAACAACACAGTAGTTGCCTTAGTGAAGTTTAAAATATCAAAGTATCTATATCAGTTAGACCTCTGTCTGGTATCCTTGCTTCATCTATACACAATATGCACTGGAAAATCTAATCAGTGGCCTTATGACATTAACCTATTTAGTTTCATTTATGAATTATGCTAGCATCATTTTGGATAGACAATCTTCTTCCCTCTTTCCTATAAATGCAGCCATCTGGAAAGTTATCCATAATGTTATGTCTTTTTCTTTTTCCAGTTAAACAGTTGTTCAAGGAAAAATATAACTCTTATGATCAGAAAATATTTAGGACTATAGGCTAAATTCTTCTAATGATTTTGATTGAAAACAGCCTAGCAACTTTGCATGAGATTTTAGGATCATCTAGGAAGTGTAGTCCTTTTTTCTTGTTTACTTCCAGAATTAGGATACTTACCTGCCTTATAGGAAAAACAGGAATTTAAATTTGATTAGCCTACTAAAAATCATAGAATCACAAAATCATCTAGGTTGGAAGAGTCCAACCTAGAGTCCAAGTCCAGTTTCTGACCTAACACTAACAAGTCTTCCACTAAACCATATCCCTAAGCTCTACAGCTAAACTTCTTTTAAAGATCTCCAGGGATGGTGACTCATCCACTTCCCTGGTTAGCCCATTCCAATACCTAACAACCCTTTTGGTAAAGAAGTTTTTCCTGATATCCAACCTAAACCTCCCCTGGCACAACTTTAGCCCATTCCTCCTTGTCCTATCACCAGGCATGTTTTGTAGACCAATCCCCACCTTCTTTAGGGTAGCTGTAGAGAGCAATAAGGTCGCCCCTGAGCCTCTTCTTGTCCAGGCTGAATAACCCCAGCTCCCTCAGCTGCTCTTCGTAAGACATTCTCCAAACCCCTCACCATCTTTGCTGCCCTTCTCTGGACTCACTCGAGCACCTTGATGTCCTGTTTGTAGTGAGGGGCCCAAAACTGAACACAGTCCTTGAGGTGCAGCCTCACCAGTGCCAATTACAGTAGGACAATCATTTTCCTTGTCCTGCTGGCTACATTGCTTCTTACGCAAGCCAGGATACTGTTGGCCTTTTTGTCCACCTGAGCACACTGCTGGCTCATTTTCAGCTGACTATCAACCAGTACTCCCAGGCCCTTCTCTGCCAGGCAGCTTTCCAACCACTCATCTTCTAGCCTGTAGTGCTTGTTGGGGTTGTTGTACCCCAAGTGTGAAACCCAGCACTTGGCCTTGTTGAACTTCATACAGTTGACCTCAGCCCATTGGTCCAGCCTCTCCTGATCTAAAATAATCTAATTAACTAACTAACTAAAAGGATGTGCCATAATATGAAGGGATTTTCTGAAGTTTTTTTATGTCAGCCAAAAAGGAATACAATTGTTTGATGGGAGTTTGAGGTTTAGATATATCACGTGAACTTAATTTTACATTACTGTCAGGAAGACTGAGTAACTGCACATTCTATTTTAAAGCATATTGTGTATCCAAAGGAAATCTACCTGTAGAAAGAGAATATATTTCACCTTACATGTTATCTCTTAATGGAAATCTATTACCATGTAGTTAAGAAGATCAATGTGTTTGGAATAGATGTACAGGAAGAACACAAGCAGTACATGTGAAATGGGATGATGCAATTCTCCAGTGAACTTTCAGTCTAGAATATGACACCATGGTGGATTGACAGCTTGTTCAGTTAAAAATGTGTCTTCCATTTTACACAAGCAACAAACCATCGATATTTTTAGAGAAAGTTTATGCAGTTTTGAGTGTACTCTTGCTTTTTAATACCTTTTCATGCTTTAAAATGTCAGTAGATTTGGAATCCCTCACTCGTATCTTTAACACATTTCTGAGTGGTATACTATAAACTGTCTTTAATTTCAAATAAAGAACTGTGAAACTTGATTTTTTTATTGTATTTATTAAACTAGGAGGAAAATTTTTGGGTACATTTGTTTAATAAAACAAATTGACACAGTTGCCTCTATAACGGGGGCCTCTATGTATGCCTCTATTCTCTTACGTTGCATACACAGAGCTTGCTTTTTAAACTGTTCTTGATTACCAGTGTATTTGTTTTCTGTTTCCTTTGAACTAAAAGCTTTTCTCCTTCCTTGCAGTTCACACATATATCTCAAACACCAGTTTGTCAGCTGATGACTTTGAAGCTCCAGTAACTATGGGCATTAAACTGCACTGGCAGAAAAATAACAGGGATGTCAAAAAGGGAACTGGGAGGTTATAGGCTCTCAAGAAAAATTAAGACAGAGCTTCCCAGTGACAAAGAAATTAAAACAACATGACAGGGCAAAAACAAAAGTCTTCAGTAAGTATTGTTTTGTCTTTAATTTGCCCCTGTGATGTGGGAGAACTCTGTGTTACCTGTACAAAATAGTATGGAAGAAACTGACTTTTAATAGATTAATGTGAAAACCACATATATATAACCTGATTTTAATAATACTCATTTCCTCTCCTCAGGAAAGGTATTATACTGCTCCTTTTAAAAGTTTGAAAGTTAGTTCTGAAAATAAAAAAATAAAATAAAATGGTGTGCATTTCCTTATTCCCTTATTCCCTCATAGCCCCAAAAATGGAGGATGACTTGGACTATAACTCTTTAAAGAGAACAGCTCAAATGAACCTCATGGATGTTTTTAATGAAACAGACAGTGACTAGGAACAAGAGGAAAATACAAGAAGCAATCTCTAGCTTATTTTTGTCTTGCTTAGATGGGCTAGCCCTATGCTGTAGTTATACTAAATTACTTCATCTACAACACATCAAGAGAGAAATAGTCACAGAGGAACTGTGAAATGTGCTCATCTGATTCGTGTCAGTATGGAACAATGCCAGGGCCGCATGGTATGATGAATGCGACCTTCTGTCTTACATACCCTTGTATGTAAAGTCTAAGAAAAACAGAGTAGTTAATGTATATAGTTCTTGTATCTTGCAAAGGAATGGTTTAGCAATTCATGTCAATAGAGAGCTTGAAGGGAAATGTATTTGTAGGCTTCTCCTTGAAGTCTCTGATATCTGGAGGGTTTCAGAATAACTGCTAACTATTATGACTAATGCATGGGACACTATGCAAGTCTCTGATATCTGGCCAGGAGATTAAGAAGACAGGGAAAGCTGAAGAACGACTAAAAGACAAAGCTTGCAGGGGATGCTGCACAAGTCTCTGACATACAGCCAAGTTGGACAAAGGAGAAGGACAAGAGGGAGGAAGACTGTGAGCCTTCAGCACAAGAGACCCCCAGAGGGACCACCGAAGACTGATACGCATGCTCCAGTAGGAGGGTTTGGATTCTGGAAACTAATTATAATAACCCTGTTTTTTTTTAGAAGTTGTAATGAATATGTATCAGCCTAGGAGCATAAAAATCAGCTGCTTGATGTAACTGGTGTGCGTCTTGGTGGAGCAGAGACTCCTGGAGCACCCAGCGCTGTCTGCTTACCTCTATTCCTTTAATAAATTGTAAACTTTGATTATAGTCCTATTTTGAAGACTGAGCCATTTATAACAGAACTGTATCTGAAGAGATAGGTTTGCACAATAGTGTCATGGAGGCTAATCCCAAGTGTTTGTTATCTCTTTCTGAAGGCTATTCTTAATGTTACCATTTAACCCTAAGATTGCATTTAGACTCAAATGATAACTTTCTAACCTCTTTATTATTTTATTTTTTTCTCTCTTTTTTTTTTTCTCTTTTTTTTTTTTTTCTCATCTCTCCCCAGCTCAGCAGTCCCACCTAATGCACCAGTTGCAGCATTAATTTTAAAAAATTGCCATCTTTTGATAAGATCTCTCTGGGATACTAAGAAAATTAAAGCTGTCAAAAGTACACACAATTAAAATCTGTGAAATTAATGGGCTGCAAAATAGTAAAAGATTTGCAGTAGACAGTCCAGATGATCAGGTCAACCAGAGATGCTATTAAAATGATTGTGATAAATGGTGACAGGTAAACATTTACATGCTGAAAAGTGTATTTATTATACCAGAAAAGATTTTAGTATATGATATGGTAGTCATACAGTGTCATTTTAAGACATTTTATTGCTATCAATATTGTGATGGCAAAGTCCACTGTTTGTATGTAGTGCCATAAAAAGCTATTAAATGCTCATAATAGAAACATGGGCTATGGCAGTCTACTAATCATATAAAATTATAAAGAAATATTTATTCTGATGTGCCATAAAAAAAAAAGGAAAACAGTCATACATTTTAAATTTAATGAAAGGAAATGACATGACACTATTAGAAAAGTGCTAGAGAATCTCTGTTTCCTATCAGATGATCAGCTGTCTACAATACATGGAATTAAAAAAAAAAAAAAAAAACAAAATAAAACAAACAAACAAACAAAAAAAACATTTACTATGGAAGAACTATGCAAGAACATTGATCTCAGTACCCCAAAGAGACAGATATGGGTAATGCACTTTTGATGTACTTCTTAAACTAGGAAAAGATATTTATTTATTTATTTATTTTTAAGATGAAATAAGCCATATGTTTCTCCTGCATAAAAGGATGACCCCTGGGGCCCATCAGCCACCATTTACTGGTACATTTAAAATGCAAATGCTAAACTCACAACCTAGACTATCTTCTTGTTATATTTGAACCAGACATTTGAACAAGTATAGGAGAAAAACAATCTGCAAAAATCCTTTTTCAAATTTTAAATTCATTTACTGAGACTTTGTTCATGCCATTTTACTATTATTTTTTTTATTATTTTATTTTTTTTCCCAAGTCCTAGAGAAAATAACTTTACCATCTGGACCGTCTGTGAAAATAGCAAATTTTCTGAATATAAAAGACAAAATTTGATGTAGTAAGTGATAAAAGATAACATACTTCTAGCAAGAGAACAAGATTTTCTGTTTTTTGTTTGTTTGTTTGTTTTGTTTTGTTTTGTTTTTTATCAAAATTAACTAACTCAGTTCAGCAGTCTCATATTGACTCCTTTCTAAGGGGATATCTTGAACAATATTCACAACAAAAAAATGCTGATGAAAGGGGAGTAGGGCCAGGATAACCTACTTCATATTTATAACCTTATAGCAAGGCTTTTCAAAAGTTTGCATCAATGATAATTTTGGGCTGTCTTTTCACTTTCTTTACTGGTCCTCCATCTCTTCATTTCACAGAGATGAAAAATGGCATTGTTCTTCCTGATACACTTAGAAAACCTGACTCTGTAAAAAAAACAGGATCTTTGTCATATGACAAGATAAAATATTTTTGCTAATTCAAAGCCAATTTTAAAACAGAAGCAGAAGCTGGTGATACTATAATTTTCTATCTGTGAGTCTATTTATTAATTAAATTGTTTATTACTAACATTAGATTTCCTGTGAATATAATTTCCAAAACCCAACATGATCAGTTGTGTGAAAGCTTATAGTAATGTGTCTATGTCATCTAAGTCATTTCTGGATGGCCTATAGCATTTAGAAAGCTCATATGGCCTGGTCTTTCTGAATTTTGGGGATAAACTGGGAAGTTCATAGTATTTATTTATTTATTTATTTTAACTTAAGGGAAGCTGTGAGATTTATAAAGTATGTAAATAAAATTACATTTCTTGAAATCCCACTTTATCCTTGATGTATTCCCATTTACTCCATTGAAAATACAAAGACAGAAGGTTTAAATGGTTATTTGCTTGTTTTTCTCTAAATATACAAAAAAAAAAGCCAACAACAACAAAAAAAAAACAAGACACTGTTTATAATGAAGTCACAATCATAAAAACATGCCCCATTCATTCATATAAACAACAGAATGAAACTTCATTCATTTGCAGAAAGGGTGGTATATGCATTCCTGTTTTCAGGATAAGAGCCTAAGTTTGGTATTTAAAGATGAAATGACTCATCATTGACCTCTATTTTCATGAAGGATTGTTATTTAAGAATTTTTTCTAATAGGTGTTGTGTATGTTGATTTTCTAAGAGCTCATTTTTAGATCCTGAAATGTCCAAACTCTATATCATTCTGAAGTGTTGACTCATTTTACCAATGTTTCCCCTACCATTTGAAGACTTTGACCTTTTCCTAAAGAATAAAAGTTTGGATTCTTAAGCACATTTTATTCTCAAGCATTTTGCAAGCTGATATAGTAAAGAGCCAGATTGCTTCTCCCACGGACTCTTGCACATCATCCAGAAAGTACAATTTTGAGCCCCTGCATTCCTATGCACACTCAATTAGATTTGAGAGAATTCAGTAGTTCACATATCATGCAAGAAATTACCCATGGGAGTATGGGACTGTAACTCCCTCTCTGTTAGCACCAACTGGAGTAGTATATGCTCCAAGTCACATGATGGTGGTCTTGTGTTTGATACCATAAAGTCTCCCATTTTCAAATAATGTAGCCCCACTATCTGGGTCTGCGTGTCCATAGAATAAATGCACTACACCTGTGTTTCCATTTCCAAAATTACTAAGCTTCTATATTTGCATGTCTTAATATAGATCTTTGTTTTCCCATTATACATGTGTATATGTACATACTTGCCGATACTGAATTATTTGGCATCTTTTATTTTGAGTGTTGTACATTAAACTTCTAAGTACTTTTACAATCATCTGAAATTCTATTGCTAGATTGCAGAGGCTTTTTATATTGATGTTTTGTTTACTTCTGTTTTTCAAAATAAAATATTTTGAATAACAGTGTTTTATTATTTTATATTACAACACAACAGATTAGAGTTGTTCATCATATTTGACTGAATAGATGAGTGAAACAATAACATTAATGAGGTATTTACATATATATAAATGCCCATCTTTCTTCATCCCACATTTTCCTAAAATAAATAAATAAATAATAAATAAATCTCTGTGTCTCTCTCATTTGGAAAAAATATATATATTATATATATACGTATTTCTTTTCATAGTCTACTTTGATCTGCACTTTTCCCTCTAACTCTCAAACTGCCACATCACCACATCATTATGTTGTGTTTATATCCAACATAACTACTGTGCCCAACAAAAAAGATTTTTTCCTCCTTTAAGCAGTTTTAATCATACTAACGATATCCTTTAAGATATCAGTGAAGCATTCTTAAAAACAAAATAAAACAAAACAAAATACTTATTTTTAATTGGAAATGCTTTTCTAAATAACATATTAAAATAGGAATAATAAATTCATTGATATATTGAATCTACTAGAGATTTTGAATCATAAAGACATTAAATAGTCTTGCTTCTCCTTTCAGAATTCAGATTTAATTCTTATAAGTTTAAAGGAGAAATATTAACTGCATATTTGAAAAAATATCTGTTGCCTTTCAATCATTTATCTTTTATGACTAGAAACTCACTTTGTGGAGTAGTACCATCAGATCTACAAACCAAAACAGTATATTTACCTTGAAAGCATCAGTTATTTTCCATTCAGACACCAAACGCTCAAAGCCACTGTAATTATATATGGATGTGATTTAATTATATTTTTAGATGTATTTTATCCTACTGTTATAAAGTTCAGACTGCCTTTAGTATATACATGTATTATATATCATATATGTGGATTTCGTACGTGCAGTAATATATATATATGACTGCACGTATGTATATAGTAATTTACATATCACTTATGCTGTCCTTGTTCAACATCTTCATCGACGACCTTGTTGAGGGAATAGTGTCTTCCCTCAGCAAGTACGCTGATGACACAAAGCTGGGAGGAGTGGCTGACACACCAGAAGGCTGTGCTGCCATTGAGTGAGACCTGGACCGGCTGGAGAGATGGGCAGGAAGAAACCAAATGAGATTTAATAAGAGCAAGTGTAGAGTCCTGCACCTGGGAAGGAACAACTGGACATATCAGTATAGGCTGGGGGACAACCTGCTGGAGAGGAGCTCTGACGAAAAGCAGCTGGGGATCCTGGTGGACGACAGGTTGACCATGAGCCAGCACTGTGCCCTCCTGGCCAAGCGGGCTAATGGGATCCTGGTGTGCATTAAAAAGAGCATGTCCAGCAGGTCAAGGGAGGTGATCCTCCCCCTCTACTCTGCCCTGGTCAGGCCTCACCTGGAGTACTGTGTCCAGTTCTTGGCTCCCCGGTACAAGAAAGACAGGGATTTCCTGGAAAGAGTCCAGTGGAGGGCCACAAAGATGATACGGGGCCTGGAGCATCTTCCCTATGAAGAAAGGCTGAGAGACCTGGGTCTGTTCAGCCTGGAGAAGAGAAGACTTAGAGGGGATCACCTCAATTTATATCAATATCTGAGGGGTGGGGGACAGAAGGATGTATCCAACCTCTTCTCAGTGGTTTGTGGGGCAATGGCTGCAAGTTAGAGCACAGGAAGTTCCACACTGACATGCAAAAGTACTTCATGGTGAGGGTGACCGAGCATTGGAACAGGCTGCCTAGGGAGGTTGTGGAGTCTCCTTCTCTGGAGATATTCAAGGCCTGTCTGGACGCCTACCTGGGCAGCCTGCCCTGAGGAACCTGCTTTGGCAGGGGGGTTAGACCCGATGATCTTTCCAGGTCCCTTCCAACCCCTACAGTTCTGTGATTCTGTAAGTCTGTGATTCTGTGATTGTTCCTCTGCATGATTCTGAGTTACCAAAAGATCATAAAAATGATCTAGCTGAAGAAAAATGTTTTAATAAACTAACTGGCATATTCCATTTAATTTTTTTCACTGGAAACTTGTTAACCATCTTTACTCTGAATTTCTCAACTAATACAATCCAATTGAAATTAATTTGTATTTTTGAGAAGCCACTATTATGCTTCTTGTCAATATGAACTTGTCTGGTTAGGCAGAAAAATAGAGGTATAGAGGAAAGAACTGCAAGTTAGAAAGGAAAGTTGCCCTTGCACCAACCAAATATCTGATTTAATAAGGTTAAATTCTTCTACTTTAATGGGAAAAATATGCAAATATTACTTACTTACTGTTGAAACTAATTGAAATTATTAATTCAGTCCTTTTTCACCTGGTAACTAAGCTTTTTCTTACCTCCCTTCTCCATCCAGACTCCCTTCTTGCCAGGGATACTGTAATATAAAAGAAGACAAAATGTTCTTGTTAAACTAGAGTTTGACAGTTCCTATTTACCTGTGTTTGGTGACAGATTCAGGTTTCTCAGACTGTTTAATCATAAAAAGTCAGAACATATCATAAGGAACAAATTTTACTGGATAATGTTAACTAAATCTAAATTTTGCCTGTAGCAACTAACCAAACAAATATATTCCAGAGTTTGAGTACTTATTAGAAGACTGATTGCTGGTTCAATGTATCTGATCAAAGACTAATGCCGTATATCGAAGATGCAAACCCTTTGAAAATTCTCCCGATGTGTTAAGTAAGTAAATATTTTGGCCCTGTCTCTGATCTCTAAGGTTTTCAAATTTTGCTGATTTTACTTTGCCCATCCCCACTCTACCCCTTTCATTTCCAACTCCCTCCCTCCTTGGTACTGAAACAGAATCTAAGGCAGGGACTATAAGAGGACCATATAAATTGATCCAGTCTGATTTAAGTAATGCAAAGAAACTGAATATTCATTTTTCTATCAGCAACTAAGAATAAATTGTTTTCTTCTAACCCATCATCTAGTCACTGGAATGACTGGAAACTAACATGGTATTTTAGCTGGTGACATACTTTTGGTTTATATAATAACACAAAAATAATTATTAGTTTTCACCACCTTCTTTTAAGCATCTTGTTTCAGGTAAATATTTTGTTGTGTTGTTGTTTTATGACCTGCACTACAGATTTTTTTTATTCATCTAAAAGTGTAAATGCCTCAGTTTTTCTCATTTGTGTTGCAATTCATTTAGAACCCAGACATACAACAACAGGTCATATTGTTCCTTCCAATGTGCACCACCTTGCCTTCAATGAAAATGAGTTCATACAGGATTATGCTGCCTGTTCACCAAAGTCCTTCAAAGTCCTTCACAGTCCTTCCAAAGTCCTCGATTAACCCAAATATGCTTGGCTGCTGCTGATACTAATAAAAACAGCTCCACCTTCTCCAAGTTACTAGGAAGTGTATTCAACATTGCAGTTGTTCTACATTATAAATTTGCATTTACTACATTTATTTAGTTGAAAATAATCATATATATTCACTTAGTTTGCCCTTATGCTAGAGAATAGACATCTGCATTGATATCAGAATTTCATCTTTTATTTTCTTTCTGGCTTCATACAGATAATAAATATATTTTAGCATTGCCAGAAATAAGCTAAGACATGAACAGGAGAAATCAGTGATGCTAGATGACAAGAATATTACCTGATAGTTAGTGTTTTGTTTTGTTTTGTTTTGTTTGTAGAATTAGAAAAATGTAAAGATGATCACAAGACCATAAAAGCACCATGATAAGAAGAAAAGAAAAAAAAATCTTTAAAAGTGACATACCCAGAGGAACAAAATGAAAAAAATTATCTGAATAAATAGGGATAATACAAAGGATAATTGTATTTTAACATCAGAAGTAATAAGTGATTCCTGTGAATTAGCAAGTTAGTTGGTTAAAGACCAGTTGTCATAATTGTCATTGTGAACATTTCTAGACTAGCTATTATCATATCTAATGTTTTTTGCATCACAAAAGTGAAATAAAGTAGTAGTAGTAGTAGTAGTAGTAGTAATAATAATAATAAATATTTTATCAGTAATTAAAATGATTCATCTTATTTCCCAGCAAGTAAATATCAGTACTGAAAGATAATGGACAAACAACATTTTGACAACTAATATGAAGAGAGGTGCAAAAATTCTTGGACAATTATTTGGTTTACAGTTAGATGTGTAACAATGTTTTTTAGGAATGGACAAAGTAGGGTATTTGGAACAAAATTTATGGACACTCCCCCACACACTCTAAATTATCCTTAATTTTTCTGTCATTTCCATTGTCTATCATTCATTGCAAAATCAATTTGATTATTCTATGCAGTCTTCAGAAATTTCAGCTCAGGTATTGCTGTTCTATAGAAGACTTCTGTCATAATGGAAAAAAATGTATTTCTTAATGATACAGTGGTCATGCAGAATTTTAACAAGAAAAGGCTTTGAAGAAATATTAATCAAAGAGAAAATGATAGTATTAAAAATGTACTTGTCTCATGGTATCTCAGTAAACATATCTGTTATTTGTGCAGTAAAGATTTTAGTTCTGATGTCATATGATCCTTAATCGAACAGGAATACTTAGTATGCATACATAGTCAACATTTAAAATAACATATATGTAAAAAAGACCTGAATAGATATAAATTCAGACTTTCCCATGTGTAACAGTAGGGTTAACTAGATTTTAAAATAAACCAAGAAGGTTTTAAGTAATCTTCCATCTTATTTTGGATTTTGGCATATCCCTCCTGTTCTAATTCTCTTTCTACTATCTTTTTTTTTTTTTTTTTTTTTTTTTTTCCTTCTGACAAAGAGTAGGTAATATTCAACAGCATTTTGACCAATAACTTGTGGTAGTATCCATTGCATGGTACTAAGAATAATTAGGCTTTTGAAATGTGAATGGTGAGCTGCCCAATCAAAATGGGATCAAAATGAACATGAATATACACAGAAAAACACACAGAAACACACAGAAAAAGGGATGTACTCTTCAACAGTAAAAAAAAACAACAAAAAAAAAATGTACAAAGAAATGCTCTTCTTGAGGACTTTGTTTTTCTTCTTTGGGATTCATTTGACTTTGGATAATATGAATTACGTTCTGAGAAATGTCTAGAACATCAGGATTATAAGTGGGTGTGACATTGATTTGATCAGATGCAGACGACTAAACTGTAGCTGACCACATTAGAACAGGTGTAGCCTACATTTTTATTCATTTGTTTCATTAACTCACTACTTCTTACTTCAGTTACTGTCTTCTGGCCTTGTCTTACAAATTTATGTGTGGACTTCTCTTTTCCAAATAATTTCTGCTCAAGCATTATCCTTCCACATGTACCTGATTCAAAATCCATTAAAGTCATACACGGGATACAGAAAAATTTCAGCTAGCTTTGGGGTTAGATTGTTATGAGTATGCTTTCTTAAAAATGTCATCACAGTAGTGCAACCAAAATTGGTCATAGGATCAGCTCTGGCCAGCAGCAGATCTCTTTTTGAGCAGGTTGGAACTGGTTCTTATCTAACATGGGACAGCTGCTGGTCTTTTCTCACAGACCACCCTAGCAGCTCCCCTGCTACCAAAATAAATGTCATTGAAACCCCATAAAGGAAGGCAACAAAAAAGTATAAATCCAAATAAGATAAATAAGTAGAAAGAAAGAATCAGAAGTGAAATTGTTGAATTCAAATTTGGATAGCAATGAGCTGAGACTTGCTGATAATTACACCTAGGATGGTAATCATGCTAAATGAATAGCTTCATAAAATGTATATTAGATAATTGTTGTATCCTCATAAGGTGTGATCCTGCTTTCATGTCAGTAAAAGATCAGTAACAGATGCTCAAATAAAACGAACCTACTTCAGTATAAAATTATAGGAGTCTAAAAACATGAAGAAAAGTGTGAGGACAGATATCATCTTACACTAACATATTTTCTTTTTTAAACTTTTATTTTGTGTCAGTTGTTCCTAATTCTCACAGCCTGAACTCAGAGGAAAGAAGAGGCCTTTCATTTTTTATTTCTTCATATTTCTTGAATATTTAATGTGTTAGTCGTTACTGTAGGGTCAAGTTCATTTTAATATTTTCAAGCAAATCAAGACGAAACATAGATCCTCAAGCTGGGGAAAGCCTTAAAGTTCAGAGTGCTGCAGAATGGGTTGCAATATCAGCAGAAATATTACCTGTTTACCAGCTGCTACTTTTGTTCTTTTATATAAAAATCTTCAATGTGTACTAAACCTAAAATAAAATAAAAAACAACAACAACTACTACAACAACAAAACCTACAACAACAACGACAAAAACATTAGGTTAAATAGACTTAATTCCCAACACATTAGGTTGTCTTTTTGACAGTTCTTTAGTTTTAATAGGCAAGCTGTAACTTCACTGAATCTTCAGTGTCATCATCTGCAGTAATTTAGAGTAGTGAAGATGAAAAGTAGTGTAGATTCTGAAATTACAGAAAATTTTCAGATTGCACACTATATTATAATTGAAAAATTCAATAACACACTGTGTTCTTTTTACATACTGCAGATTTTTTTAATATTCAATATGTTAAATAAAGTCTACATAAAATGACGGAACAATATTAAATGTCACACTTTAGTATTTCCTATTTTAGTTAGACAAAAAGTTGGAGTTTATCCAAATGTTTGCACTGTTATAAATGTGTATTTTTTAGTATTCTTATTCTGAGGAATTAGTTATTTATGATTTTTTTTTTTCCCAGTTTTGAACAGATTTATTATCAATAAATATGGAAGCCTGTATTCAACAGCAAGCTATTAACATCAATGGAAATGATTTCTTTATTCTTTCCATTTACCATCATATTCTGAAGGCAGTAGCAGAGAGATTTTGGTAGCCCAGAAGGAATAGTGTAATCTCACAAATAGGAAAGTATATTCTGATAGCAATATAATATTTCAAAATGTGTATGCTGTTCCTTTCAATTTGACTACATTTGAATTAATTTGTAGACTAAGTCCCCAGTGAGCACCTTAGCCTTCAAACTTTCCATGAAAATATATTTTTCTAGTGATATTTTTATCTTCAATAATGCATTTGGTTCACTTCTCTTTCAATTTAATTCAGCTAGTAAAAAAAAAAAAAAAAGATGCTATAGATATCAATGCAAATGAGAATCTTTATTATTATTATTATTATTATTATTATTATTATTATTATTATTATTATTATTATTATTATTATTATTATTATTATTATTATCCTATGAACAGAAGAGCTGATTCTCTTTCCTTATATGCAATTCAGATTCTCTAGTGTGTCTGATATGGCATTTGACACCATACCTAAAAGTGAGTATTTAGGTGACTGAATTGCTCTCCTGAATATTCACTGATTCACATCACCTACACTGTAAATATCTAAACATATGCTGATATGCATGTACTGAGAAAAACAAACAAACAACTGTGGTGGTTACAGAGTACGGCACTGTATGGGCTGCTGCCGGGAAAGTTAACATTCCAGCCAGACCCAGTACAACAACAACAAAAAAAATAGTTTAATTCAGGGGAAAAATTAATTCAACTAACTGAGACACTATTCTTAAAAATATTTTCTTATAGGTTAACTGAACAGTACATTTTTTCCTGACTGCCTATGAAAAACAGGTATAGTGTATAGAATATTTTAAAAGTACATATATATATATATATATATATATATATATATATATAATAAATTCTGTCCCCCTTTTCCACAATGGTTGTTGGGATCCACACTTTTTCCACGCTGTTATTGGGATCTCTGCATAGGGTGCCATGAGAGCCAGGTTCCAGGAGGAGTGCTCTGGGTACACTCTGCCCTCAGAGAAAGCATGGAGTTAGGGGCTCCCTTTGATTCTTATCGCTTAGTTATCTTCCTCAGAGTATCAAAATGCACTGCTACTACTTCTGTACTTACATGCTTTAATTTCCTCTGGAAAGGTAGTCAGTGACTAGAAATAGTGTCAGCTGTAGCCTTCATCTTTCATGGAATCAGGACATGGTCTGGAGTTAAGGAATTAAGAACACTGATTTTATCAAAGATCAGTCCTGTCAGTATAGAGTCAGAGAAGTATTGCTTTGGACATATTCTATACTCAAAGATAGATATAGAATGAGAAACTCTTTGATGTGAGCCTGTACTGCGTCTGGCTGGGATAGAGGGATAACTTTCCCTGCAGCAGCCCATACAGTGCTGTGCTCTGCACTTGTAGAGCACATGATACCAACTGCATTGGTATCATACCAGTGTTTTGCCTTTTGCTGAGCAATACTGGCACAGCATCAAGTCTTCCACCACCACCACCACTACCCCAAGAGCCTGCAGGCTGGGGGTAGGCAAGAGGTGTGGAGGGGACATCACCAGGGCAGCTGACTTCAACCAACCGAAGAGATATTCTATACCATGTGGTATAGAATACACATGGTAATAAAAGGTGGGAAAGGAGAAGAGGGGAGGCTCTTGTTACAAAAAGGTCTGTCTTCCCAAACAATAGCTATGTGTATTGAGACTATGCTTCCCAGGATGTGGCTGAACATTGGTCATTGATGGGAATTAGGAAGTAATTTCTTGCAATTTTTTTTTCCTCTTTCTTTTCCCTTTAATTAAATTATCTTTATCTCAACCAGTGAGGGTTTTTTGTTACTTTTTTTTTTTTTTTTTTTTTTATCACCACAGAGCCACAGAATGAATGTTACCACTTAGCCAGATTTGAGGAAATTTATTTATATCTCTAAAAGTTAGATTAAACATAAAACATCATCAAAGTTAAAAAAATAAATTTAAGTCTTAAATAAATCCAAAACTGCTACCAGGTTTCTATATTTCCTTATGGGTGAGCATGAGTGTGGTGGTTTTATCAGTCCGAATTATTTTGACTTCTTAAAATAAAAACGGTGTTAAAAAACACACATGTCTAATAGGTGTGTGGCAGCAGACAACAAAATCACATATGGAGATTCTTGAAAATCCTGGCATTTTCTGTTTGGCCAATGCTTGTGAAAATAGAACATCTGGTATATTCATATAACAACCTTACCATGTGAGGTTATGATAATTATGAGGTATGATTATATGAGGTATGATAATTAATATATGCTAATTAATTTATTATAAGGTGACCTATGATACCTACTTATCATAAGGTAAAGATAAATAAGACACACATACACACACAAAGAAAAGAAAAGAAAAGAAAAGAAAAGAAAAGAAAAGAAAAGAAAAGAAAAGAAAAGAAAAGAAAAGAAAAGAAAAGAAAAGAAAAGAAAAGAAAAGAAAAGAAAAAAGAAAAAAAGAAAAAAGAAAAAAAAAGAAAGAAGTTCAATCTTAAGAGAAGTTATCTTACTTTCCACCACTTTTTAGGTCTCTTTCCTCCATTCATGGGGTCCACAATTTACTATGGTACTCCCCGATATTCTTTTAAATTTTTCTTTTGGATATAGAATATTGTCATCTTATTGGTAAACTCTTTGAAGAGGAGCAAGATGTCTATTTTATACCTTCATATCTTTAACTTCCTATGATATATCTAATTAAGCAAAGAGAGTGGAAGAGAGAATATATTTTTAAAAAGTCAAAAAAAAAAAGAAAAAAGATGAAAACAAGAAAACAAAAAAAAAAAGAATAAAATTGGACAAAATTGAGAGAAAATAACTGCACTTGAGAAATACGGAGAAGATAAATGCAGAATGTAAAAATTTCAATAAAAAAGATATTAATTCACCAAAACATTAATAAAAAATAATAAAAATGTGTACATATATATTTTAAATTAACATATTATCAATATAAATAGAAAGAAATCTGTACTATCACACCAATTGCGTTGTGCTGACAACTCTGTACCAGGTGCAGATAAATCCCTTTACACTACAGTGGCAAGAACTAAAACATTAAAAGGTCTGCCAAGCCCATTCTGGAGCAGGGCCGTTGAAGTTTTATATGAAATTACTTAGTTTGGCTTTGCTGACCACCACAGAATCACTGTATTGGTTTTCTTCGCACCTTTTACCTCTCCACCTATTTGCAGTTTTCTATTCTTTGGGTCTATGGGTTGACTTGTGAGTAGAAACCAGTGGTGCATGATGTTAGCTTTAAAGATTTCACATCTTGGCATTAGAAGAAGATATCCTATGCTTGAGGTCCCTGCAATGACCCATTTCTTGTGACCCTTGGTTCTGCAACTTTGATAGACTTAAACATATTCCAGATGAACAGCAGATTGGAGCTACCCATGCAGAACTCCATGCCCTTTTCTTTAGACTGCATCTGACATGCAGCCTAGCTCATATAGATCTAGTTTATGTACTGTGCCAAAAAGTGCATTGCTTAATATGGCTAACACTCATGCTACAAGCATAAGTACTCAGGGCACCTGGAAACCTACAGATTCCATCCGTTGCTCACATAATTATTAGCAAGTCCAATGAAAATGACATAGCCTCCTTCTGGTTTCCTAACTGCAAGAAACAACTTCAGCAGTGGTATTAAGAAAAGGAAGAAACCAGTAGCCGAAGAACATGTACATAGAATCATAGAATCATTAAGACTGGAGAAGACCTTCAAGATCTGGTCCAACCATCACTTTACTCCCAATGTCACCCACTAAAACATGCCCACCAGATCCAACCTTTCCTTAAACACCCCATGGGACAGTGACTCCACCACTTCCCTGGGCAACCTATTCCAATATATGTCCAGCTATAATCCTGTTCCTATGATCTCACAACAGAGTTGTGCCAACTTTTGTGCAATTTAATGCAGATATGTTGACCTTAAAACAATGACAATTAAACAGGGTGAAATCAATTGCCACAAGGCTTCAGGACATTGGAAATGAAGGGTGACTACTCTTTAGAGACTAAAGATGCTAAATTATGCATTATTATAAAAAAAAAAAAAAAGTGTTGCAAAGGAGAGTGTTTGGGGAAATAGTTGCCTAAGGAAAGCTTTAGGTGACTAAACACTCAGCAAATGAAAAAGGAATGGAAATGAAGACCAATAGCAAAAAGAGCCATGTCGATTATGTCTGCTTGACTACTGTTTTCATAGACACTAGTGCATCCTTTTTTATTCCCTTTGATTAGTCTTTCCTTCTTAGAGCTTCTGTTCCTTGTAGGGTTATTAGGTGCAACTATACACACTACAAAGTAATGATATGAGGGTTAGGGGAAGAAAGAATAAAAATTAGTCATGAATTAAAAATAAAGGGAAAGTAAAGCTGGCCATATAAAAAGGAGAATAGAAAATTGGAAAATAAGTAATAATATAAAGAACAGTAAGAACTGTGAGGAGGGGGAAGGACATTGTACTTGTCAGTGCTTACAGATCAAGAATAATAACACCATTCTAGAATATACTCAGTTTCAAATCTTCAGTTAATGGCCTCCATTTTATTATTTACAAAAATTCTTGGCCCCTCAGAATTGGGTCTAGGTAAAGACATTGTTTTTTGAGTGCTTGCTTCTCAATTCATAAAATACAAAGAAATTAATTTGTAAAAACTATTAAAGTGAAAGTAAAAAAATGAGCTCCCATTTAGAAGCTTTTGCATAATAAAGCATGCAAAAATCTAATTCCAAATGTACTTGAATTACATAAGATCAAGTCCTACAACAGAAAATAAAAGGATCCTTTCATCCTTCCATCTTCCTGTCTTTCTTTTCTTTCCTCCTCACCTCCTTTCTTTCCTTCCTTGTAGTAGAGCTATTTCAAAAAATCATGCTTCTTCATAAGAACATCAGTCAATGTGGTCCTGTGAATTAATGATATTCTGTGCATACAAGCACGCAAAAAATACATATATAAGGGCAAATTCCCTATCACAAAGCATTTAAATTCAAAGTAAAATAAAAGAGATCACAGAAACAAACAAGCAAACAAAAAAAGTGTGATAGTGCAGTAGCAGCAAGTTCAGTCAGAATGTTTAGTGGAAAGAAAAGATGAATGAATCCACTAGTAATTTTCCACAAAGAATTAACTTTATTTTTATTTTTATTTCAAATTTAGACTTAAACATAGATTTGAAAGAATAATAACTATTATTTGAGTTAATAATCCATTACAAAAGACTGACCAAGAAAAGCCAGTTGATGTTATCTGTTGGATCTCAGTAAACTTTTCAATACGGTATCCTTCTGGGATACTGTATAATCTTGGATACTGTACAGTCAACGTAAGATACTTCATTACAGCATTTTTCTCACTGTGTCCTTCTGGAAAAATGTACAACATACAGCTAGATAAATACATAATACAACAGGTGAACACTTAGCTGATGGGTCTTGTTCAAAGAGTAGCTATAAGTACAGTTACATCAGGCTAGCAGCCAGTCACTAGTGGGGTGCCCCAGGGCTCCATTTTAAGGCTCCATTTTAAGTGTTTTCATAAATGACTTTGATGTAGGACTTGAAGATTTGTAGATGACACTAAACTGTGAGGAGCAGTTGACTCTGTCAAGGGTCAGGAGGCCTTGCACAGAGAACATGACAGATTAGAGTGCTGGGCAATCATTAACAATACAAAGTTTAACAAGAGCAAATGCCGGATTCTGCACCTGAGGGTGCATATAGGGTACATAGGTACATATGTACCTATGGGGCATCCTATACATACAGACCTATAGGGCAACCTATACATACAGACTAGGGAACAAGAGGCTGGAGAGCAGCCCTGTGGAAAGGGATCTAGGGGGTTTGATCAAGCTGAGCCAGCAGTGTGCCCTGGCAGCCAGGAGAGCCAATTGTATCCTGGAGTGCATCAAATACAGCATTGCTAGCTGGTCTAGTTCTGTGTGCAGTTTGGGGCACTACAGTACAAGAAACTATCAGAAAATGTCCAAAAGAGAGCTACAAAATTGGTGAAGAGTCTAGAGGGCAAGACATAGGAGGAGAGACTGAGGTCACTTGGTTTGTTCAGCCTAGAGAAAAGGATACTGAGGGGAAACTTCATGGCAGTCTACTGATTCTTCATAAACGGGAGCAGAAGAGCAGGCATTGATCTCTTTTTTCTGGTGACCAACAATAGGACCTGAAGTAACAGCACGAAGCTGCATCAAGGGATGTGCAGGTTGAATATTAAGAAAAGATTTTTCACTGAGACAGTGGTCAAACACTGGCACAGGCTCCCCAGGGAAGTGGTCACGGCATCGAGCCTGTCGGAGTTCAAGAACCATTGGGACAACATTCTCAGATATATGGATTGATTTTGGGAGCCAAGAATTGGATTCGATGATCCTTTTGTATCCCTTCCAACTCAGGATATTCTATGATTCTGCTATATGAGGTGGCATGAATTATATACAACAATGTTGTATATAAGCAACATCTATAACTAGAAAGAATATGAAGATATCTTTAGGAACCCAAGCTACATTAAAGTATTCCAAGTACAATTAATGAAAGGATTCTTGAGAATATCAAAATATTTTATTTAGCAAACATAATGAATACGTATTCATACATATGCAACATACGTAATTTTAGATGTTTACAGTGTGTGTGTTGGTAGAAAGAATCAGCAGGATTTAGACAAGGTTCAGATGTGGAAATTTAGGAAGAAAACTGAACTGAAGATGTATCTAAAATTTTATGACTTAGTAAGATGTAGATAGCATTAATCTCATTTTAAAACAGATTAACTAATCATCTTGATCTCCTTCCATTTTGAATAGTCAAAATTAGTATTTTGAACCTATAAGCATCTTATGAAATCTCTTGAGGTCCCTTTTTCTTTCTGTCACTATCTATCTAAAAATATTTAATTCCACTGGCCAATTCCAAACATTTAAGAGGTGGAAAATCTCAGTGTTCTACTAAATTGCATGATAATTTGTAGTTGGACTGGGAAAACCTGAATATGTTCCCACTGACAAAAAGGCAGAAAGAAGAACGTAATCATCTGTTCTGTTTGGCAGTTTAATTCTTGCCAGTCTTTGCCTCTGTACTAATTTGGACCAACTAGAATTAGGTCTGAACTATTTATATGTGACTGCATTTTGCACAGCCAGAAGCAGTGATGATATTGCATTTCCAATACCTCTAAAAGTATTCCATTAACACAAAGCATTTAGATCATTAAACTTTCGTGCCAGTACTAGTGTGACTAGCATGCAGATGCAGGCAAATATAAAGCATGATGAGTTTCTCAAGCTATATCTAATCTACTAAACAAAAGAGAGTAAAAACAAATGGTACACAGCACCTCTCATCTTTCCCATTACTTAATTGTTATCTTGCTTTAACTACTTCTCCAAAAAATAGTGTAGACTTCATTTTGTGTATATTTTGCTCCAAGGGCCACCTCTGAAAAGCAGTATTGATAAAATGACACTACTTTAAGTTTTCTCAAGTGTCTACTTTTCTCCATCAGATAATGTCATAGGCTTTTACAGCACAGAAACACACAAGCATGGAATACCCTCATGTTCGTGCTAGAAAAATAAAATACTGACACAGACTCTAGTGGGTTGCCCCACCATGAGACATTACGCCTGGCACTGAAAAGAGGAAAGTATACAAAACAACATCATATCACAGCTACAGGGTCACTCCATGTAGCATACTGTAGACACAGAGTGAAGTGTTACACAGGTGCAGTAATTCTTCTCAAGAAGGAGATAAATGTGGAAAAAGGCCTTGTGGATGAATGTCAGTGGTCATTGGTATCTGATCTCTTGGTCAAGGATTCTTTCCTTGAACCTGAAGCAGCTGTACACATAACCTTTTTCTCCTCACTTACCTCATTTTCTCTCATTGACAAGGACAGGGGTTAGTCAAGGAAGAAAGAAGATAAAAATTTGTTCCTGGATCCTTATTCTGTTGTAGAAGCCATAGCAAAAGGTGGCAGGGAAAAGGATGATATCTTTTCCTTCTCTGTCACCTTGTAGTAAGCTGTCCAGAAAACTTTTTTCTGCATTCAGTAATTGTACCATTAAGATCTCAACCTCCTCTCTCCAAGAGCAACTTGGCTTTATAACAGAAGTTTCTCAGGAAGAATGCCAACTTGCCAACAAGAATGCTCTGGGGCACTAAGAGAAGGCAGAAGCTATAGTGAACCCTTCCTCCTGCTTTTCCCTTCCCTGTTATAAAAGAAAATTGACAGCTATTGAGCAGAGACCAAAGGTACTTGCAAGCAGCTGGGATTTTTTGTTTTGATGAATGTTGAGTGTAAATCCCTTGCAACCTTTATACAGTCAAAATTAGTAATTAAATAACTTGATCTATTATTAAACTTTATAAGAAAGAAGATATTTATTTCAAATGTATCTCTTTATTTACTTGTGTTAGCACAATTTTTGACTAAAATATCCAAGGGAGAGCAGTTTTTCTGTCTCCTTCTTCCTTCTCTTCCATTACATGAGATAGTAGAAAGATTAACAAAGAAAATATGATAATGACAAAAATATTTACAAATTGTGATTGAAGATATTTTTAAAAGCTAAGAATACAGGTTTTAAAAAGCACAAAACTAAACAAAACAAAACAAGTTAGACTAGATGATTCCAGAACAACTATGCTAACCATATTTAATATTATGTTGATCATAAAATCATGGAATCATAGAATCATTAAGGTTGGAAAAGACCTCCAAGATCGTCTGGTTCAACCATCACCCTACTACCAATGTCACCCACTAAACCATGTCCTAAGCACCAGGTCCAAACTTTTCTTAAACACCCTCAGGGGTGGTGACTCCAACACCTCCCTGAGAAACCAGTTCAGGGAGGCCTGACTACTCTTTCTGAGAGAGAACTAACTTCCAACCTAAACATCCTCTGGCACAACTTGAGGCCATTCCCTCTAGTCCTACTTATCTATGAGAAGAGGCCGATCCCCAGCTCCTCACAACTGCCTTTCAGATAGCTGTAGAGAACAATAAGGTCTCCCCTGAACATCCTCTTCTCCAGACTAAACAACACAAGCCCTCCTCATAGGACTTCACAAGTTTTGTAGCCCTTCTCTGGACACGCTCCAGGGCTTTGATGTCTTTCTTGTAGTGAGGTGCCCAAAACTGAACACTGTACTTGAGGTGCAACCTCAACAGAGCTGAGTACAGGGGGACAATCACTTCCCTGGTCCTGCTGGCTATTCATGATACAAACCAGGATGCCATTGGCCTTCTTGACCACCTGGGCACACTGCTGGCTCATGTTCAGGTGAGAATTGACCAACACTCCCAGATCCATTTCTTCTGCACAGCTTTCCAGCCACTCTGCCCCAACTCTGTAGCATTGTATGGGGTTGCTGTGGCCAAAGAGCAGGACTCAGTACTTAGCAATGAAGAAAAGAAGCAAGATGGCAAAAAAAATGCTTTCTGGAATAAAGATTCAAATCTCGAGTGAACTACTTTATTTATTTATTTACTATCTTGCAGTCTCCCCTGCACTACTGCCTTTGTTATTTAGAATAAAAAGTGTGAGTGCAGCATGTGACAATATGTAACTTTTTTGTTTGTTTGTTTTGTTTTGTTTTTGTTTCAGTTACCAATAGCAGAGACAGATTTGGCACAAAAATTTCAGAGTAGCTGAGCGTATACTCATATTTGCTCTTTTCTATGAGAGTCATGCCAATCTGTTTCACTCTTTTCTTACAGTTGCCAAGTCCCTGTTGAACCTCTTCAAGGTTATGCCTGAAGAGTTAATTCAACAGCCAGTGGCTTGAAAATTATGACCCTTTCAATTATCTGTTTTGTTTTTACGTCTTTCCTTCCTTCCTTCCTTCCTTCCTTCCTTCCTTCCTTCCTTCCTTCCTTCCTTCCTTCCTTCCTTCCTTCCTTCCTTCCTTCCTTCCTTCCTTCCTTCCTTCCTTCCTTCCTTCCTTCCTTCCTTCCTTCCTTCCTTCCTTCCTTCCTTCCTTCCTTCCTTCCTTCCTTCCTTCCTTCCTTCCTTCCTTCCTTCCTTCCTTCCTTCCTTCCTTCCTTCCTTCCTTCCTTCCTTCCTTCCTTCCTTCCTTCCTTCCTTCCTTCCTTCCTTCCTTCTTTCCTTCTTTCCTTCTTTCCTTCTTTCCTTCTTTCCTTCTTTCCTTCTTTTTTTTTGGGGGGGGGAGGAGGAGGTTTTTTGTTTGTTTTTCTTCTGTTTTGTCTTGCACATGGAAAATAATGAGGTGATTGGTGGCAGCCAACATGCTTTCACTAAAGCCAGATTGTGCCTGACAAATCTGGTGGCCTTCTATGATGGTGAATAAGGGAAGAGCAAATGACATTATCTATCTGGACTTGTGCAAAGCTTTTGACATTGTCCCACACTATATCTTAGTCTCTAAATTGAAGAGACATAGATTTGGTAGATGCACCCTTTGGTAGTTAAGGAATTGGCTAGATCACTCAAAGTGTTGTGGTCAATGTCTCAATGTTCACATGGTATCAATATTGGGAAAAGAACTGTTTAACATCTTTGTTGGTGACATGGACAGTGGGATTGAGTGTACCCTCAGCAAGTTTGCTGATGACACCAAGTTGTGTGGTGTAGTCAGTTCACTGGAGAGAAGGGATGCCATCCAGAAGAACCTTGACAGGCTTGAGAGGTGGGCCTGCATGAACCTCATGAAGTTTAACAAGGCCAAGTGCAAGGTCCTGCATCTGGGCCACGGCAATACAAGTTGTGTGGAGAATGGATTGAAAGCAACCCTGGTGCTTTCAATCATTTCAGTCCTGGTTGCTCTCATCAAGCAACACCCCTGGACATGGCAGTGTTGCTTGATGAGAAGCTCAACAAGAGCTGAAAATGTGTGCTTCCAGCCCAGAAAGCCAACTGTATCCTGAGCTGTATCAAAAGAAGAATGACCAGCCAGGAGGAGGGAAATTCTCCTGCTCTACTCTTATCTCATGAGACTCTGCCTGGAGTACTGCATTCATGTCCAAGGCCTTCAGCGCAGAAGGACATGGAATTATTAGAATGAGTCCAGAGGAGGATCACAAAGATGATCAAAGAACTGGAGCACCACTCTTATGAAGTCAGAGGGAGTAGGAGTTGTTCAGACTGGGAAAGAGAAGACTGGGGAAACCTTATAACAACCTTCCAATAAATAAATGGGGCCTACAGGAAAGCTGGGAAGGGACTTTTTATCAGGGACTGCAGTGAGTACAAGGAGTAATGGTTTTAATTTAGATATAAGGGAGAAAATCTTTACTCAGAGGTTGGTAAGGCACTAGAACAGGCTGCCCAGAGAAGTTGTGGATGTCCTATCCTGGAATTGTTGAAGCCCAGGAATTGTCAAAGCCCAATAGAGCTTTAAGCAACCTGGTGGAAGGTGTCCCTGCCCATGGTAGGGGCAGGAGGTGGGGGTGTAATTTGATGGATCTTTAAGATTCCTTCCAATCCAAACCATTTTATGATTCTATGATTTGTTTTTAACTTTTCCTACTTGCCTTGAGTAGCCATTAAACACACATTCTATCAAATTATGTCTTTAAACTTCAGGTGTCTAAATAATATTCACATTTCAGAAATGCTTACAAAAATTATATTTAAAGGTAACCAAACTAGAATTAATCTTGCATAAATTTAGATGTCTTCAAACTTATCTACACTGGAACTACTCAGCTTAGAGTTCATTTATGTTTAATAGAAAGTAAGAGAGACCTTCTAGGAAAAAATATTATATTTATTTTAAAGATATACCTTAGCATGAGGCTTTCATTAGCAATTCAGTCTAAATGTAGTGTTGATCCTCTTATTCATCTAGGCTAGGATTACAACAGACTAACAAGATCTTTTCTCTGTCCTTTGGTAGGAGCAGATGTATTTATATTAATTCTGTCACCCTTCTGTATTTCCAGATCTTCTGCATTTCTATTCTGTATTTCTATTTCTATTTCTATTTCTTCTGTATTTCCATATCTTCTAAGGAAAGTTGAAGAAATGCTTACAAATGCATTATAGTTGTCATTAAGACATTAATTTTATTTCTGTCTTGGTTTTCTGGTTACACAGTTCAGTATTGAATGGAAATATACTGCAAATAATAGTTCATAAAAACATAAGGTTACATTTTTAATGCTAATAATCCTTTATTTGGTTCTATCACATAGGTCAAAATTTCTTTTACTTTTGTATTTTAAAACAAAATGGAAAAAAGTCTACAACCTCCCTCCTGGCTTTTTCAAGCTCTAAACACCTTTACAAGAATAAAGTTATGTATTAAAAACAAAACAACATCAAAAAAATCATACAGGAAATAAACAAAAAAACACCTCTAGACAAATCATCAGCTTTCAAAAAGCCTGATCATCTGGGAAAATAAAAATGAGAGAGAGAAATTAATACACTGTGGTTCACATATATATTTGATTTCTATTCAGAAAACAATTCAGTTTTTCCTTGGTGAAATCCAATTAAAATCAGCAGGATTCAAGCAGATTCACAAAGCTGTCCCCTCCTATCAACTTACATTATGTTACTGATCCTACAGCCCACAGAATGATTACACTGACATTTCAATTAGTCCTGCTTTTTGCACAAAAGCATCATTTTAACTCCACTGTGGTTGGTTATCCAGACTGTAGTAGGATATTCCTGGAAGTTGTTAGTTTACTTTTATTCAGTCCTTAATCTCATTTTCAAAACATAAAATTCAAATTTTTATTTATTTATTTATTAGTAAAGCCTCACAATTTCAGGAAATACGGCACCATAAGACTAAAAAATCTGTTACACTGTCTGTATAAGTTTTCAACTTCAAGTGACCTGACAGTGAAAACTGCTCAGACTTGTCCTAGGCATAAATATGAATCAGTATAAAAATCAATACGTATTTATTGAATTGAAACAAGTAATTTGATTGATATACTGTTTGCACAACTCCTCTTTAGAGACTTTATTAAGGTTCTTAATTTAAAAACAGATTTATTTATTTATTTATTTTTTTGCTTAAAAAATTGCAGTACTTAAAGGCTATAGCTATTTATACACTTTCCTTAAGAAGGAAATGAGTGGAAAAGCTTTCAACTGAAATGCTAATAGGAAGAAGAAAAACAAAACGAAACAAAACAAAACAACAAAAAAAAAATAACACTCAATTTTCCATGAAGGAAAAGTCATTTTTGCTTATACGAAATGTCTGTATGAAACATCATATTTCATTTCAAGATTATTATTTTTTAAATTTAATAAATCCTTATTTGCTTCTCTTACTAATCAGTACAGCTTTCAGAGATAGTGTCAACTGTCATAAATACTTGTTACTTCTTTGCATCTCTTCCGGAAATTCTTGTGTCTATGGTGTATAATGTAATATTGGCTGGAATTAGTGTTACTAAGAATAGTCAAAAACTACTTCCTCATGGATTGAAAAGTTGACAGACAGTAGGATATAATGGTCAAATATACATAGGCAATGTAATTTATGTCCTGACTGAAAGCCAAAGTAATTTTAGACTCCTTCCATTGACTTCAAAGAGCATAAGAAGAAACCTTACTGAATGTTGCAAAAATCTTTTAATCCAAAACCAACTCTATTTTCAAATATTAAGTAAGCACTTTAAGCTATCTATACTTTAGTGACATGCACATTGGATATACCTGTGCTTCAAGGTAATTGAGCTCTGAGTATTATTTTCACTCATGACAATATTCCAAATCCCCTCTATCATATTTATTCATGCCACTTGAAATTCACTAGAATACCTACAGATTCTTCATGGAGTTTACAGTATGACATAGAACTGAGAAAGACTGTGCCCTCCTGAAATAGTAAATGTAGGCCAGATTAAATATCTTTAGTAGTATTTGATGTGTTTGTTTAAGGAAGTATCTGCATGTCAGTTGTCCAAAGTGGTCACGTTTTCAAGGAAAAAAAAAAAATATTCACACTTTACTTTCTTTTTGATCTCTGAGAATAAAGTGTATTTACTGAAATTCTAAGCATTCAGCAAAAGATTGCAGACTCCCATTCATGCAAAGAATTTTCTGGATAGATCTGTCTTCTTGTAACATTTCCATGCACCTAAAGGAAAGGAGAAAAAAAAAAAAAAAAAAAAAGATTTTTGTGCAATCTGTAGCAGAAATCTGAAGTTTAAAAACATTGCCTGCTCTTGGTCTCTTGGTTTCCTGGAAGGAGTCAGGCCAGGCAGGAAAAAGACTTGTGAGATTAGTGATGGGTTATAGTTATTAGTGATAGTTATAAGAAATTAGAGTGGTAGTAGTTATAAATTATAATAATAATAATTATTAATTATAAATTTAACTATTACATTAATATAATTATAACTATTATATTAATATACTATCATATGTACTTATTACACTATATTATATTATATTATATTACATTACATTACATTATATTATATTATATTATATTATATTATATTATATATTCAATTATATTACACTTATAAGAAGTTATAGTGATAAATATCAATAGAGATCAACAATATCAGAACATAGAGTTGTTCTTTGAAAAATATTTGGAGGGAGGAGAAGAAACCTATCTGAAGCATGGAAAGCTCTCAAATGGTTGAATAGAATCTCTTTGAAATAAGATTTTCTGTTGAGGTAGTAATATGATTTTGAATGAAAATAGACAAGAAAGTTTGAAGGGGTAATCCTGAGGTTTCCAATGTAATTCTAACTGAACTTCATCAGACTGGACATAAACCCATGTTGAAATACTACCAAGGATTTCTTACTCTGAGGAATAGAGCAAGAAATCTTCACTATTCCTGCAGGATATATGTTGCACTACTATTCTCTGAGGTGGAAAATGTAAGACATAACAAGGAAAAACAAATTTTATTAATCTCCTGAGCAAACTGTATTGATTTCTCTAATGAGAATCAATACCTCATACCTTATTAGTACATCCACGTGTTACACTTAGCCCTGCACTGCTCTCAGTCTTTCCCATAATGATTATAGCTTTATCTGCACTTGTATGTGTGCAAAATTATTCTCAAAACAACAAGAACCAACAAATTTTTGGGTCTACTTTTTTTTTTTTTTTTTGGTGATAGAAGTAATCTGCTGCTAGTGCCTTAGACCATGGCTTCTCGGAAAAAGGGAGCTGTGGGCTTCAAAGCATACTGAATTAAACTTATCACCTTGATGTCATATGTTTACTTTGTGTACCTTATAGATATACCATAGTTTTGTCAGCATTTTCAAAATGATAAATGACAGGGTGAAAATTTGTCAAATCATGCTACTTTCTCTGGATTGTTTTCAAAATTCTAACAACTGAAATAACATTTCTAAAATCTCATCAGACATGAGATGGCTGTAGGTAATATGTCAATTACACAGTATCTGACAAATTTCCTATAGAAGAAACTAGGAAGGAAAATATTAATTATGAAAAGACTATTCTTAATGTGGACTTTAGACAAAATTCTGAATGCTCCCTTACAAAGGCCAAATGAAGCTTTGCCAGGAACTTCAATAGGTCAGGATATCACTCTTATTATAAGCTTCTGTACTGAAATTTCTCTAAATTAAAAATAATACCGCAAACTTTGGACTTAAGTCAACAAGGTCCTAATTGATTGTATAATGAGCTTCTTTTTAGTGAGCACCTAATAATTATGTTAACTATAAAAAACAAATGAAATGAAATGAATTCTAAAATACTTACACATTAAGAATGAACTTGAAGTATATTTACAGAATATATGCATCTGAGACAAGGATTACGTGCTCAGCTACTTAGTTACAGTCTGGAATTCAAATTTCATTTGGACTATTAGTGACATTGTACTGGGTCTGGCTGGAATGTTAACTTTCCCGGCAGCAGCCCATACAGTGCTGTACTCTGCACTTGTAGCTGTAACTGAAGTGTTATCACACCAGTGTTGTGTCTACTGCTGAGCAGCACTGGCACAGCATCGGGCCTCTCTCTAACCCTCCTAGGGGATGGGCAAAAAGTGAGGAGAGAAACATCACCAAGGCAGCTGACCTAAACCAACCAAAGGGATATTCCATACCATGTGATGTCACACTCAGCAGTAAAAGGTGGAAACAGGAAGAAGAGGGGAGGCATCGGCTCTCATTGTGAAAACATCGGTCCTCCTCCCGAACACCAGTTATGTGCGTTGATGCCCTGCTTCAAGGACGTGGTCAATCATCGCTCATTTGTGGGAAGTAGAGAGTAATTTATTTCCTCTGCACTTCCACATAGTCTTCATTTATTTTATTTGTTTGTTTTCCTCCCTTCTTTTTATTTTCCCTTTCCCCCTCCCCTTTTCCCTTTCCCTTTTTATTCCCCTTTAGTTAAATTGTTTAGTTCATAATAATCTTTATTTAATTATTATTATTATTTCCTTTTAATTAAATTATCCTTATCTCAACCCAAGAGTTGTTCTTTGCTTTATTTCTCCCCCTCCTCATCTAAAAAGAGGGGGAGTGAGAGAGCGGTTGTGGGGTTTAGCTGCCCAGCACGGTAAAACCACCACAGACATTCACTTTATGATTACTATTATAACATCAGTCTTCGAAGAATATAACACCAGAAACCAGTAGACTTGAAAGAGACTTGTTTGCTATCTCCTCCTAGATTTCAACCAGAAGTCTATTGTCAATTTCTTCATGATAATACATTAATTATTTTAATTTATTTTAACTGTTTTTGAATAAATTTTATTTTAAATTATGCTTACCTACTAACAAAACATGTGGGTAATATTTCATCTGCAGTTTTACTATGGTAACATTCAGGGTAATTTTTCTTGACATTGTGGTATGACAGGGTTAAAAAATCATCTAGAGAGAGGGATGAGTAAGTGTTGCCATGAAACATTGTGCTGTAGGCAGTTTGTTCTGATTCTGCAGAGACAGCTGTTACATTTATACCTGATTCCTCAACAGTTTTCCTCTTTTGGTTCTGTGCAGGAAGGTTTTGCAGTCCATCACTACCCAAGAATGGTATTTCCTTCCTTAACTTGTTCATCAGAGCTCGGTAATGACATAGGGACTTCCGTGATCTGTACATTGGAAACACAGTGAGATGGAAGATGATGTGTAAGTCTTTGTCTATTCTACTAAACTAAATGGGATCAAAACATGGCATTAAGCAATAACGTGTGATTATCCATTCTGGTTACTGGTTATGTGCCTTTGAACAGTTCTAGTCCATGCTGGTAACCTCTGTTTCAGGTAATGACAGAGTGAGAAAGACAACACAGGTAAAGAACTAATTACTTTAAGCCATATAGATCTGGGACTCCATGTGGGAAGATGGGGAGATTTGGAAGAGCGTGTAGCCGGACGGCTGCAAGCCAGTATGGCTCAGTGTCATTATACTTGCCCTACGTATTAGTTATTACTGTAGGCTAGCCTTGAGGTCCCCATTTTTTTGATTTCTTGAAACAGTTCTTCCACTTCCACCTTTTCCACCTACACACCTCTCCCCTCTTGTTCATACCCAGAAGCTAATGAAAGAAATGTATACATAACTAACCTGTACTTTCATGCTATTTTTACGCTTGTTTTTATCAAAATACTTCATCATACTCTTGGACCACTTATTGTCTAAACCTACCAGAGTAATTTGTCATATTATATAATTATGAATATATAAAGAGAGGTGGTTACAGAAGAATTACTTAATTCACCACAATTACAGAATGGAATGCTTCTGCAAGGTTGGCAACAGTGGGAAAACACTTACAAGCAATACAGAATATGTCCTAGAGGACAAATGCACAGGCTTTTGCCAAACTACCTTGACTGAATTGTGAAGAAACACGAGTAACTGTCATTTCTTTTGGACTTTGTTGGTGGAAGGGAGCAATATAATTTCATGGGTGTTTAATGAACTGCATTTTTAGCTTTATTGGTAAAACATTACACAGGTATAGAATGAACTAAAATATCAACTAACATAATAAATTTTGAAACGTGTTCTTGAACTACAGCATTTAAGAAATATATTACTAACATGTAACTATTCATATAACGTTCTCTAATATATAAAAGAGCAGTGCAATGCATTATACAGCATGTTCCCAAGTCAATGACAACCAGTTTGATACAATGTTCATGGATAATATGTAGAACATCTCATCTGTACAAAGGGTTTCAAAGACCTTTATCAGAAAAGGTAAGTACACACTTCTTTGTTATAAATAAGTGAAAACCAATACTCAGAGAGTAGAGGTGATTTAATAAATATTAAATATGGAGTCAGAAACTGATCTTAGAAGAGGAATGAAACTTACAAACAATATCAGACTCTTACCTGGTACACAGTGTTTTGATTGCATTTATTTCATTAAACTTATAGTAATATAAGTCACTTTAAAGTAATTCTCCTTATTCTGATTTTACAGCCTCTGAGGCTATGTTGTCTCCCTAATCTCATAATTAATTCAAATAACTGTTCTTGCTGCAAAATGTTTTGAATTTTGCTGTTCCATATATGAATATAGCCCATTGTCATTAAGAAGAAAGCGAGGCTTTAGAGATATTCACTGCTGAAATATTTTTACAAGAATTGAAAGGATGCATCTTGACCAAATACAATGTATTAAGCTTACAGAAATTAATTTGTAGTTGATTATGAATGCTTTTTAAAATTTTGGTTTTCTTACTTAAAGAAATAGCAGTTAACACTGAATATCAAGCTGTATTAATTCACATGGTTCTTTCTCATGCCAACTTTCTCCTATAATTGCTGTTTAATTACACAGTCTCTTCCCTAACGATGAATGTTATGCTACTATTCAGTTAGCATTTATACAAAACCCAATATATATAAATTAGATTATATACTTTTTAGAACAAAAGTACATATTTGCAATGAATGACTACTAATAATTTCGTACTCAAGAGCAGATAATGTAGATCCTAGCAAAATATATATATATATGTGTATATATATATAGGTACTCAAATCATCATATTTTTCTCCTGATAATAATACAGGCCTATGATGTCTGATTGGGTTTTTAATGTCTCTGAGGGAATATATTGCATGGGCTTTCTGGGAAAACTCTTGCTGTGTTTGAGCAGCTATGCAAAGAAAAAATAATTTCTTATGTTTCATGGAATTTCTGTATTTCAGTTTGTGCCCTTTGTCCTTTGTCCTGTCACTAGGACACCACAGAAAAGACTGGATTTGTCATCTTTAATCCCACCCATCAGATATTTACTTTGATAAAATATCCCTGAGACTTCTCTTCTCCAGGCTGAACAGTCCCAGCTGTCTCAACCTCTCCTTGTATTAAAAATGCTCCAGTCCCAAATATCATTATGTACTTTTGTTGAACTTGTTCCAGTATATCTCTGTTTCTCATTTACTGGGGAACTCAGAACTGCAAGCAGCATCCCACATGTATCCTGCCAGAGTTGAGCAGAGAGGAGGGATCACCAAACTTGACCTGCTGACAGTGTTCTTCCCAATGCAGCAAAAGAGGCTATTGGCATATTTTCTGCTAGAGCATATTGCTGGCTCGTGTTCAACTAGTCAGGTAGGACAAACATGATCTTTTCTGTAAAGCTGCTTTCTGTCTGGTTTACCCCAAACCATACTGGTGCATGGGGTTGTTCCTTCCCAGGTCCAGGATGCATTTTCCTTTGAACAGCATAAGATTCCCGTGAGACCACTTCTTCAGCTTGAGGTTCCACTGATAGCAATACAACCAGCTGGAATATCAGCCACTTTTCACAAATTTTTGTTGTCTGTAAATTATCTGAGGGTGCCTGCTGTTATATCACCAAGGTGTTAAACAGTAATTGTCCCTCTATTTACCCCTGGGTACACCACTAATGAATGGGCTCCAGATGGACTTTGAGGTACTGGTCAAAGCTTAGGCGATCGGCTCTGGGGCAGACGCATTCTGCAGCGGAGCGGGGGATCGGGCCAGGCAGGGCTAATTTTCCGGCATCGAGCCTACTTCAGGGAGCCGCCAGGACCCGGCAGCCCTCGTGAGGGAGGCTGACGAGGCGAAGGCGGAGCCAGCAGCGCCCCCTCCCCAGCCGTTCAAAAGCAGCCCCTAGGGAGCGTGAGCGACCATGAGCATGGCGACCAGGACGGGCAAACAGGGCGTGGCGCGTCAAAAGGGAGTGGCGCGGCAGTTAGCATGGCAGTTCGCGCAGGCAGGGCGAGCAGGAAGGGCAGAGCGCTTCCCCTGCCCATACGAACACCTCCTTGACGACAGCTGTTAGCTAGGTGATAATGGTCTCCACCAGGCACGGTGCGCTCTCCAGGAAGTCGGTACACACCCAGACCGACTACCCGTTAAAAAATGCAGCAGTTCAGGTCACCGGATGCAGGGAGTGTCAGAGCCTGTTGCTGCCATCTGCGGGAGGCAGAGACACTGCGTGCGTGAGGTGCGAGCAGGTGGATGACCTGGTCCGCATGGTGGCGGAGCTCAAGGAGGAGGTGGAGAGGTTGAGGGCCATCAAGGAGTGTGAGCGGGAGATAGACTTGTGGAGTAACTCCCTGCAGGGCCTCAAGGAGAGGTATCGAGGTGAAACACCCCAAATGGGGGTGGACCCCCTGCCCTGTAGCCGTTGGGCAGAGGGAGGGGACCTGGGAGTTGAGGAGAAATGGAAACAAGTCCCTGCTCGACATTGCAGGTGATGCCCTCCCCTTCTGGCCCCACCTTCCCAGGTGCCCTTACGCAACAGGTTTGAGGCCCTGGAGACTGAGACCGGTATCTGAGGAAGAGGTAGCAAGTGTTCCCAGGAGGATGCCTAGGGCGAGGAGGTCGACTCCATGCCTCAGGAATGCCTCCATCAAGAAAGACAGGAGGGTTATTGTTGTAGGAGACTATCTTCTTAGGGGAACAGAGGGCCCTATTTGTTGGCCTGACCCTACCAATAGGGAAATCTGCTGCCTCCCTGGGGACAGGGTCAGGGACGTTGCCAGGAAGCTTCCAAACCTGGTACGCCCCTCTGATTATTATCCTCTTTTGATAGTCCAGGCAGTCAGTGACAACATTGAAGAGAGAAGCCTGAAGGCTATCAAAAGAAAGTTTATGGGGGCTGGGACGGTTAGTGGATGGAGCGGGAGTGCAGGTCGTGTTTTCATCCATCCCTACGGTGGCAGGGAGGGGTACAGAGAGGACATGGAAAGCCCACCTGTTAAACACGTGGCTCAGGGGCTGGTGCCAACGCAGAAATCTTGGGTTTTTCCACCATAGGGCGCTTTACTCAGCACCCGGCCTGATGGCTGCAGACGGGTCCCTATCTTTTAGGGGAAAAAGTATACTGGGCCAGGAGCTGGCAGGGCTCATTGAGAGGGCTTTAAACTAGGTAAGAAGGGGGATGGGGCTGAAGCAAGGATTGTTGGGGCTGTGCCAGGGGGAACAATGTCAAGGCTGGAGGATAGGGCAATGGCCCAGCTGAAGTGCATCTACACCAATGCACACAGCATGGGTAACAAACAGGAGGAGCTGGAAGCCATCGTGCAGCGGGCAGGCTACGACTTGGTTGCCATCACGGAGACGTGGTGGGACCAGTCTCATGACTGGAGTGCTGCAATGTCTGGCTATAAGCTCTTCAGAAGGGACAGGCAGCACAGAAGGGGTGGTGGTGTGTCTCTCTATATTAGAGAGTCTTTTGAGGTTGTAGAACTCGAGGCTAGGAATGACAAGATCGAGTCCCTTTGGGTTAGGATCGGCAGGGACAACAAGGCTAGTGTCCTGGTGGGGGTCTGTTATAGACCGCCGAACCAGGATGAGGAGATGGACAAGGAGTTCTACAGGCAGCTGACAGAAGTTGCAAAATCTTCAGCGCTTGTACTCGTGGGGGACTTCAACTTCCCTGACATATCCTGGAAGCACAACACAGCCCAGAGAAAGCAGTCTAGGAGTTTTCTGGACAGCGTGGAAGATAGCTTCCTGACACAGCTGGTTAGTGAACCTACCAGGGGTGGTGCCCCACTAGACCTTCTGTTCACAAACAGAGAAGGACTGGTGGAGGATGTGATTGTCGGGAGCTGTCTTGGGCAGAGTGACCATGAAATGGTGGAGTTCACTATTCTTGGCGAGGCCAGGAAGGGGACCAGTAAAACCGCTGTATTGGACTTCCGGAGGGCTGACTTTGAGCTGCTCTGGACAGTAGTTGGTGGAGTTCTTTGGGAAATGGTTCTGAAGGGCAGAGGGGTCCAGGAAGGCTGGGCGCTCTTCAAGAGGGAAATCTTAATGGCGCAGGAACAGTCTGTCCCCACGTGCCCAAAGACGAGCTGGCAGGGAAGAAGACCAGCCTGGCTCAACAGGCAATTAATCTTAGGAGAAAAAAGAGGGTTTATAATCTTTGGAAAAGTGGACAGGCCACTAGGGAGGACTATAAGGATGTAGCAAGGCTGTGCAGGGACAAAATTAGGAAGGCCAAAGCTCATCCGGAGCTCAATCTGGCTACTGCCATTAAAGATAACAAAAAATGTTTTTATAAATACATCAACACAAAAAGGAGGACTAAGGAGAATCTCCATCCTTTACTGGATGTGGGGGGAAACTTAGTTACAAGAGATGAGGAAAAGGCGGAGGTGCTCAATGCCTTCTTTGCCTCAGTCTTTAGCGGCAATACCGGTTGTTCTCTGGATACCCAGTACCCTGAGCTGGTGGAAGGGGATGGGGAGCAAGATGTGGCCCTCACCATCCACAAAGAACTGGTTGGTGACCTGCTACGGCACTTGGATGTGCACAAGTCGATGGGGCCGGATGGGATCCACCCAAGGGTACTGAGAGTACTGGCAGAGGAGCTGGCCAAGCCACTATGCATCATTTATCAGCAGTCCTGGCTATTGGGGGAGGTCCCAGTTGACTGGCAGTCAGCAAACGTGACGCCCATCTACAAGAAGGGCCAGAGGGCAGACCCAGGGAACTACAGGCCTGTCAGTTTGACCTCAGTGCCAGGGAAGCTCATGGAGCAGATCCTCTTGAGAGTCATCATGCAGCACTTGCAGGGCAGGCAGGCGATCAGGCCCAGTCAGCATGGATTTATGAAAGGCAGATCCTGCTTGACGAACCTGATCTCCTTCTATGACAAAGTGACGCGCTGGGAGTATGAGGGAAAGGCTGTGGATGTGGTCTACCCTGACTTCAGTAAGGGTTTTGACACCGTCTCCCACAGCATTCTCCTGAAGAAACTGGCTGCTCTTGACTTGGACTGGCGCACGCTTCGTTGGGTTAGAAACTGGCTGGATAGCCGGGCCCAAAGAGTCGTGGTAAATGGAGTCAAGTCCAGTTGGAGGCCAGTCACTAGTGGTGTTCCCCAGGTCTTGGTGCTGGGGCCGGTCCTCTTTAATATCTTCATCAATGATCTGGACGAGGGCATTGAGTGCACCCTCAGTAAGTTTGCAGATGACACCAGGCTAGGTGCGTGTGTCGATCTGCTTGAGGGTAGGAAGGCTCTGCAGGAGGATTTGGATAGGCTGCACCGATGGGCTGAGGCCAACTGCATGAAATTCAACAAGGCCAAGTGTCAGGTCCCGCACCAGGAGCACAACAACCCCAAGCAGAGCTGGGAGAGGAATGGTTGGAGAGCTGCCAGGCAGAGAAGGACCTGGGAGAACTGGTTGATAGTCGGCTGAATATGAGCCAGCAGTGTGCTCAGGTGGCCAAGAAGGCCAACGGCATCCTGGCTTGTATCAGAACCAGTGTGACCAGCAGGGCTAGGGAGGTGATCGTCCCCCTGTACTCGGCTCTGGTGAGGCCGCACCTCGAGTACTGTGTTCAGTTTTGGGCCCCTCGCTACAAGAAGGACATCGAGGTGCTTGAGCGGGTCCAGAGAAGGGCGACGAAGCTGGTGAGGGGCCTGGAGAACAAGTCCTATGAGGAGCGGCTGAGGGAGATGGGCTTTTTCAGCCTGGAGAAGAGGAGTCTCAGGGGTGAACTTATCACTCTTTATAAGTACATTAAAGTAGGCTGTAGCGAGGTGGGAGTTGGTCTATTCTCCCACGTGCCTGGTGACAGGACGAGGGGCAATAGGCTTAAGTTGCTCCATGGGACTTTTAGGCTGGATCTTAGGAAGAACTTCTTTACCGAAAGGGTTGTTAGACACTGGAACAGGCTGCCCAGGGAGGTGGTGGAGTCACCATCCCTGGAAGTCTTCAAAAGACGTTTAGATGTAGAGCTTAGGGATATGGTTTAGTGGGGACTGTTAGTGTTAGGTCAGAGGTTGGACTCGATGATCTTGAAGTCTGTTCCAACCTAGAAATTCTGTGAAACTGTAAAAATCCTTTTAGCCCAGATGTTCAGAAACTTTTAAATCCACTTCACTGTCTATTTATCTAACATGTACTTTATACGTTTGTCAATGAGGATATAGAATCATAGAATCATAGAATCATAGAATCATAGAATCATGGAATCATAGAATGGTTTGGGCTGCAAAGGACCTTAGGAGTCACCTAATTCGAAAACCCTTGCCATTGGAAGGGACACCTTCCTCTAGACCAGGTTGCTCAAAGCCCCTCCAACCTATTTTTTCTAGTAAGGATTTATGGGAGATGAATTTATTTGTAGTATTTAGGAAATTTATTTAGTGATCTCAAAAATATAAATTAGGGTTCAATCTGGTGATGCTTCTAAGTATTAGCAGGACCATTTTGATTTACGTTTGGCACTCGTATTGCAGTTAAAACAACTTCACAAAGGATTACATTTTAAAAATCTTATATAGAGCAGACAAACTTAATTTACTCAATAATTTGAGATGTTGTAAACCTTTGCCAATGAACCATGCTTGAATTCAAACCACAAAACAAACAAAAGGATTTATTGAACTGAAATGGAAAATATCACTAACATTGCAGGAACTTGTGAATGTGATTCTTGTATCTTGAATGAACTGTTTTGTTAGAGAAGCAGGATAGGTCAGAGCTGTCCCTTTATGCCTTTACAAAACAATCCTATAGGATTTGCTGATGGATTAAAGGGATTTCTAGATGACTGTGAGGTAATCCTATAAGACTCAATCACATGTAACACTGTCCTGCAGGATTTGTGAAGGGCTGTAATATTTTGCTATAAGACCTGTAATGCTTCCTTCAGAAGCTATACAGAAATGCAAATCAGACTCAGTAGATATGATGAGTACAAGTAAATGATAGGTGAACATATACTCTGCATAACTGCCCCAATTTTTGTAACACCTGTGTTCTAGTGATTACTCAAGAATAATTCATTCTGGATTAAAAGCAAATGTTATGCATTTAACCTCTCAGCCAATTTTCTCTTTTGTAGTTACAACTGAAGTAAGAGAATTTTTCCAGATATTTCCTGTAACATCACTTTACTTTTTAACCAACAACTTCTGAGACTTCAAGTGTTTTGTTATGCAACTAAGGCTTAAATTTCCTAAAAGAATTAAAAAATCTAGCTCATTGATAGATTCATAAGGTTTACAATGATATCTAAAATACTTGTAGATGCCCAGTATCTGAGGTATCCACATGCAGCTGAAAATATGATGCAGGTTCCATGCACTAGCAGTTGGAGGTCAGGGAATTTCAAATGGTCCTAAGTGCTGAACTGACGCCTATATTGACCCAAATTTAGGTGACTAAATCTTTCCCTGAATTCCAGAGGATACAAGATGGTAAGTGAAGTTAAAATGGAACTCTAATTTAATTGGCAAAGAATGGTAAATGGTAAATGAGACTCTTCAAAACAGAATTTATAAATACAACAAACATTATTAATTCATTGGCTTAACATGCCCTTTTTACTTTTTTCTTTACACATCAGTTATTATGCAATTATACTGAAAATGATGAATGAGTTCATGAATCGAGAATTAGGATGAGATTATTTCCCAACAAACAGTAACAAAATATATCACTCATGGCTTCATTTTTGGTTTAAGGGCTAGAGGGAAGAACGGAAAGAAAAGGGAATATCATGTGTGAAATGACGTGTAACTTTATATTTGCTGAGTTCAAAAGCTGAACTTTTGGGGAAGAGAATGAGATTTTGGGGAAGAGAATCAAATGTTTAAATTGTCTTATTTTTCAGTCATACCTAATTTGCTGTACACACACACACAGACACACACACAAATAGACATCAGTAATGACAACTACAAAAGAAAACAAAGGAAGGGATCATCAGAGTTCCCTGAAAAAAGTGGGAGTGTTTCAGCAGAGATCAAGTGGCCTGAAGAGGTCTGATGGTCCCTGGCCTGAACATTTAAATTTAATAAAATATTAAAAGGATAGGAGAAAAAAGAAAGAGCATTCAGGTGAACAAGTGGAGCTTCATACTTTCAGTGGAACTTCTCTATAAGTAGAACTTTTTCTATTTACTTAAGAAGATTTATAAGAGAAGCTTCATATGAATGAGAAATAAAATTAAGTTTGTGGATATTTTAGAGAAGATATTCAACTGGTGGCAAACTCTAATGTGATCTTTAGCATGTATTGATATTTTTCTATGTGAATTTAAAGATTTTACTGATCTTTTGAATAAATCTTTTCTTTTAATTTATGTTGTACCCTTTATATTTGCACTGCAGTCAGAGAGAAGTTGTTGGAAGAGGTCCTTGCACCTTGTAATATGAGGGAACAAAGCAAACTATCATAAGCAAGAAGTGGAAAATGCACAGTGTTTTTCACATTATTGGGGGGCAGAAGTAGGACTACACTTACTACATTAAATAAATTAGACAAAAGATTAATCTCTTGTTCTAAAGCAAAATGGCACGAACCTGCCTTATATCCATATGCGTTAGTTTATTCCCTAACAAAACAGAGTGGCAACATTCAAAATGACTACTGGGAACAGTCCCTGAAAATATTATATATGTTAACACTGGTCAGATATGGCTAAAACCATCTGAGAAAGAGTGACAAGAAAGAGCATGGATGTTTAGATACTAATCATTATTATCACAGAATCACAGAATTTCTAGGTTGGAAGAGACCTCAAGATCATCGAGTCCAACCTCTGACCTAACACTAACAGTCCCCACTAAACCATATCCCTAAGCTCTACATCTAAACGTCTTTTGAAGACTTCCAGGGATGGTGACTCCACCACCTCCCTGGGCAGCCCGTTCCAGTGCCTAACAACCCTTTCAGTAAAGAAGTTCTTCCTAAGATCCAACCTAAAACTCCCCTGGCGTAACTTTAGCCCATTCCCCCTCGTCCTGTCACCAGGCACGTGGGAGAACAGGCCAACCCCCACCTCGCTACAGCCTACTTTAAGGTACCTGTAGAGAGTGATAAGGTCACCCCTGAGCCTCCTCTTCTCTAGGCTGAACAAGCCCAGCTCCTTCAGCCGCTCCTCATAGGACTTGTTCTCCAGGCCCCTCACCAGCTTCGTCGCCCTTCTTTGGACCCGCTCAAGCACCTCGATGTCCTTCTTGTAGCGAGGGGCCCAAAACTGAACACAGTACTCGAGGTGCGGCCTCACCAGAGCCGAGTACAGGGGGACGATCACCTCCCTAGCCCTGCTGGTCACAGTGTTTCTGATACAAGCCAGGATGCCGTTGGCCTTCTTGGCCACCAGAGCACACTGCTGGCTCATATTCAGCTGACCGTCCACCATCACTCCCAGGTCCTTCTCTGCCTGGCAGCTCTCCAACCATTCCTCTCCCAGCCTGTAGTTCTGCTTGGGGTTATTGCGCCCCAGGTGCAGGACCCGGCACTTGGACTTGTTGAATTTCATGCAGTTGGCCTCAGCCCATCGGTGCAGCCTATCCAAATCCTCCTGCAGAGCCTTCCTACCCTCAAGCAGATCGACACACGCACCTAGCCTGGTGTCATCTGCAAACTTACTGAGGGTGCACTCAATGCCGTCATCCAGATCATTGATGAAGATGTTAAAGAGGACCGGCCCCAGCACCGAGCCCTGGGGGACGCCACTAGTGACTGGCCTCCAACTGGACTTGGCTCCATTCACCACAACTCTTTGGGCCCGGCTATCCAGCCAGTTTCTAACCCAACGAAGCGTGCGCCAGTCCAAGTCAAGAGCAGCCAGTTTCTTGAGGAGAATGCTGTGGGAGACGGTGTCAAAAGCCTTGCTGAAGTCAAGGTAGACCACATCCACAGCCTTTCCCTCATCCACCCAGCGCGTCACTTTGTCGTAGAAGGAGATCAGGTTCGTCAAGCAGGATCTGCCTTTCATAAATCCATGCTGACTGGGCCTGATCGCCTGCCTGCCCTTCAAGTGCTGCATGATGACTCCCAAGAGGATCTGCTCCATATTATATACTAATCATCTTTGCCTTTAACCCACTTTAACTACTAGACTATTAAATAGCCAGTATTACAAGAAATTCTGAGGAGAAATGTGAAGAAGAAAATATTCACAACAGTATTTCAAAAAGTAAAAATAAATTTATAGTCATATGGGAAAACTACAAACTGACACAAATTGTTCAGCACACCCTGAAGTGTATACAACAGAAATCTTTTTTTTTTTTTTTTTTCATAGTAGCTTGTAGGTGTTATGATTTGGATTTATGACCAAAACCAGTGTTGATAACAAACAACTGTCTTAATTATTTCTGATCAGTTCTTGCATAGCTTCAAGGTCTTTTCTGTTTCTTGGACTGCCCTGCCAGCAAGAAGGCTGGGAGTGTGCAAGAAGCTGGGAGGGGCCACAGCCATGACAGCTGATCCAAACTGGCCAAAGGGTTATTCCACACCTCATGGCATCATGCTCAGCAGTAAAAGTTGGGAGAAAGAAGGAGCAGAAGGAGCAGGGTGTGATGTTTGAAGTCATGGCATTTATCTTCCCAAATAACCATTACATGTAATGGAGCAATGCTTTCCTGCAAATGTCTGAATAGCTGTCTGCCAGTGGGAAGCAGTGAATGAATGCCTTAATTTTCTTTGCTTGTGCTCACAGATGTGCTTTACCTGTTAAACTATCTTTATCTCAACCCACAAGTTTTCTCACTTTTGACATCTGATTTTCTCCCCCATTCCATTGTGGAGGAGTGGGCAAGTGGATGTGTGGGGCTCAGCTGCCTACCAGGGTTAAACTAAACTTTGTAATGTGAGAAAATAATGTGAAATAAAATGAAAAGTTTTCAGGAAGGATAATCTGAACAGGAATTCCAGAATTTAGAAAGGAGATGAAATTATTATATGAACATAAAATTATCTCAGGATAGGTAAAGAATTTTTGGATAGTCGGATCTGTTCCTATTGCAGGAAAAATTAGAAGTATTTCATTTGCTTCAGTACGGAAATGCCAATTTACATTAAATGAGTTTGTTCCTTCTGCTTTGAACTGAGACCATTGTATAAAGGAGAAGTTATCTCATCAATTTTATTTGCTGTGGGATAAACTGTGCCACTTTTATAGTTTTAAGTATCCAAGTGTTTGTCTATGTATTTATGCTTCCTTTGCGGTTAAAAAAAAAAAAAAAAAAAAAAAACCTCGACAAACTGATGACAAATGTGAACAGATTGTCTCTGACCTTCTCTGCTCATGTAGCACAATTAATTTTGGCAGGTTTTCCTATGTGATGGACTGTTACACTCTGCTTATTTATACACAGCAAGAATGTGCCTTGTATTGTTGGCTTTGCAAAGATTTTGACTTGTTTTTATGTTGAAACTTCAATAATAGTTTATCATACTGAAGTACTGGTAGATAGTTCTGCAAAACCTTTATTATGCAAATGAAAGAGTATTTCCCCTTTCTTATTATAGAATAGAATAAATCATATGGACTTCATTTTAAGATTGGCTGTAATTCCTTGTAATCTTAGCAAGTTAGCAGCTAGGTCTGTTAGAAAGGCTAAACTGGGCTTTGTACACTTTCAGTTCCTCTCAGTTACTTTTAGACACCTAAAGTACAGGCTTCCAAATATGAGGTATTCATCCTTGACTCCATTAAAGTCAAATGAGGGGGAAAAGGGCACTTGGAAGGAGTGGCATGCCGGATTATTTGGGTGTCTATAGTAATGTGAGACATCAATCCTGAAAAATGCATGTTTCACTCCTTTAACTGTAAAGGGAATGTAGGAGGATAACATTATAGATGATTATGCTTGGATGAAAGACTCTATTCTGCTTCTTTAACAGTGTTGTAAAACCTGTGTTCTCCACTTATTTTTATTATTATTAGTAGTAGTAGTTGTGAATAGGCCTGGTTTCTTGTTAAATGTGGTCTTTGTGATCTTAACAATTGCCTTTTTCCTCCAAGTGGAGGTTATGCTTACTTATCTTAAAGATAATTTTGGTCACTTATCTTAATTGGCTTGCCCAAGAATGTATTGCTTTTAATGGGAATTCATAAACAAATCTTTGTGAGAAAATTGTTTAAAAACATTTCTACACAAGGTGAAATTCTAGTTCTTTTTTTTTTCTCTCTCTCTCTCTTTTTTTTTTTTTTTTTTTCTTCCTTTGATCAGCTCCCCAGAATACTTAGGAATATATTAAGCAATGGGTGAAAATAATAAATGAGTTAGCACCTTTGTCTATTTTCAGTTACCATTTTTCCTGCTACATTATTTTGTTCGCTATATACCTCTGCACAGATGGCTTGAAAATTACTACCGTAAGGGTATAATTGAACATTTCAAGTTCTACCAGCAGCAGTTTTGCAGTCTTGTCTGTATTCTCAAGATTTTGAGTAATCTGAGTGACTTTTGACAACTCTTGGTACTTCTTATAGTTCTCTGAACCTGTCAATGTGCTAGCAATATTAGATCAGAAGTCATTAACTATTAAAGCTACTGATCATATTTGTACTTCAGCTAGGGGCAGAGGACAGGACTGGTGGCTGCTATTATTGAGGATGAAATAATGAGGATGAAATAATTTCCCTTATTACCTTATTATTCATGATTTCCTTTTTTTTTTTTTTTTTTTTTTTTTTTTTAACATGGTAGAGTCTTCCTAACCTGTAGGTCTTGATCTGAGTCTGACTGATTTCTGAACTCAGTTTTTATATCAAGGAATTTTGCTACATAGGCCTATCTTTGTTATTCATTAGTGAGTTCTGGTATATATTAGAATAGCTATCCACAAAAATGATTAGTATGTTTTCCATGGTACTGTCAAGTTCACTGAATATTTGTGGAGACTTAAAGCGGAAAGAAAACAAAACAAACAAACAATTTTCAAGCTTTTCTTTACAGTCTAAATTAATCAACAACTGCACTCTATCAGTCCATATATCCTTTACAGTACTTACTATCTGTCATGCCTTTTTTCCATTTTGTGTACTTCACATTTCATTTTCATTTGTCTTACCCAAGACAGACAACCATTACAGTTTCTTGCTTGCAACTGTCTTTTTAGCACTCAAGCTCAAGAAATAAGTCGATAACTGCTGTTCTAGAGCAACAGAATGACAGTGGCATTGGCACCTGCTCTGTACGTCTAATTAGGGAGTGCTTTTAAATTATAAATGCATCCAGAGACAAAGATATTGGCACATATTTTAATAAATATAAAATATATAAAGAATTTATTTTAAAAAATGAAGGGAACATGTTGTTCTTCTCTTACGGATAAAATGATCTTGTGGGCCATGCTCTTACAATACTAAAATGCACTTGTAATTCAATACTTTTCAAAGACTGGGTAGGCGTTCTTCAGAGTTCAAAAGGAAGCATACAGGAAACTGTATTGTAGGTATGATTCATTATCTTAATGTTTTCTGGTTCCTTTTTGAAAATCTGTACAGTCATTCTTCATTAATTGGAGTTTGTTTTCTATGCACAGAAATTGATTTACTGAGGATTTTATCAAAATGCATATATAGGTCCACGTCTGGACTCAGACTCATGTGAAGAGCTTTCTATTACAACAGACAACTGAAGACAGATCAGACTTGGACCCAAATACCTAACAATCTGCATAAGCAACTGGAAGTGAAAGATAGGCACAAGAATGCAACAAAAAGAAATGAAGCTGAAAAGGCATGCTTGAGTTGGAATGATTTAGTTTAAAGTGTGTTTTTTCCTTATAAATTTTCTTTTTCCAACTATTTAACACTATGCTTTCATGTAGATTGACATTTCGCCACCTTTTGGAAAAGTATGTTATACTATAACTGCAATTTAGACATATTTTACCAGAAAGTTCTGCTTTTAAGTATCTTGTTGCTTAGAATTACAGAGTAAGACCTCTGGGGGACACATAAAGGGATAAAGACATTCAAACAATTTATGATGAAATCACAGAGAAAAACAGTGTTGTAGATACAACTGACTTCAAACAAACAAACAAAAAAGGTGAAGGATAAATACTGCACTGCTGATTCACCAGTTCTAGGAAAGCTTTAGTAGATGAACTAGTGTTTCTCCATCCTTCATGATATTTTCTTATAAATAGATATAGTATTGTGATACTTTATCACATTTAAATGTTCTTTCATAGATAGAAATCAATATTTATTTTTGCTGAATGTGTACTAAATTTTTAAGTGGTTTATATGGAAAAATAAAAATCCTAGATGACATCTTAGCAATTTATATTTAAAGATAAGAACTCCTAGTAATTTCACAATATAAATTACGGTCAAACCATGTGGGAATATTCAACAAAAAGCTTACCACAGTCTTACTGAAATTAATGATAGTTTTTCCTTTGACTACACTGCTAGTAGGATGTTATTCCATAAACAGCATTTATTTATACAGACACATAAGAAATATAGTGCCACTGTTTATCAGCATAATTCCTGTGATTTACTGGGCACTTTGTCCTGTTTCACAGAGTGTGTATATATCAGAATGGAACCAGGAAAGCCCATAGTTTAAGAGAACTTTGACATTTCCAGAACAAGGTTGTCAAATAAATACCAATGTTCTTTTTCAGAACACAACTAGAAAACTGTCAGCTAGTCCATATGGATCATGAACCTGAAGGTAACCCTCTAATTCAGCCTGCTATAGTGGAATCTCTGAGTTCCTCCAACGTAGCAACGAAACAAGGAAAAGTATAATGCTGAAATTGCTTTCATTTTTTTTTTGGTGTCTTTTTTTTTTTTTTTTTTTTTGGAAATAGTGTCATAGTTTCAGTATTGCTTAGTAAATTTTTTACTTTTTACTTGGCTGAATATGAGCCAGCAGTGTGCTCAGGTGGCCAAGAAGGCCAACAGCATCCTGGCTTGCATAACAAACAGTGTGGCCAGCAGGGCTAGGGAGGTGATCGTCCCTCTGTACTTGGCTCTGGTGAGGCCGCACCTCAAGTACTGTGTTCAGTTTTGGGCCCCTCGCTACAAGAAGGACATCGAGGTGCTTGAGCGGGTCCAGAGAAGGGCGATGAAGCTGGTGAGGGGCCTGGAGAACAAGTCCTACGTGGAGTGGCTGAGGGGGCTGGGCTTGTTCAGCCTGGAGAAAAGGAGGCTCAGGGGCGACCTTATCACTCTCTACAGGTACCTTAAAGGAGGCTGTAGAGAAGTGGGGGTTGGTCTGTTCTCCCACGTGCCTGGTGACAGGACGAGGGGGAATGGGCTTAAGTTGCGCCAAGCGAGTTTTAGGCTGGATGTTAGGAAGAACTTCTTTACCGAAAGGGTTGTTAGACATTGGAACAGGCTGCCTAGGGAAGTGGTGGAGTCACCATCCCTGGAAGTCTTTAAAAGATGTTTAGATGTAGAGCTTAGGGATATGGTTTAGTGGGGACTGTTAGTGTTAGGTCAGAGGTTGGACTCGATGATCTTGAGGTCTCTTCCAACCTAGAAATTCTGTGATTCTGTGAAATGAAGGACACACATATGTATACAAACATGCATAAGATGATATATGTATGTATTCAGATGAATAGAAGGATTTTTATTATAAAAAAAAAAGTTGCATAGCTGGTGAAGTGTATCATTTTGCTTAGGTAAGAAGGAATATCTTCTAATAAATTACTGAAACACAAAGATAGAATTCTTGTTTTGATTTTGTTGTTGTTGTTTCCAGTCTGCAGGGCCAAACTGTGCAATGCATGAGACAATGGTTTTATTGAAACAACAGGATATGATTATAGCACTGAAGTGTGTTTCACAATGCATACGTATAAAAACAAAAAATCAAGGTTACACCTACCACTTTTTTGTTGCCATTTCCTGACTTCTTGGTATTTAACTCTGCAGTCTTATTTTCTATCAATGTGTTTTTAGACTAGATCATATTGCTTATCTCTTTGCAAAGGATTCCACATGTTAATGATAAATATAAAGCCAGGGCATTCTGAACTATGGATGCTTGACTTTCAGTGGCAAACAGCATTTTAAAGCTTTTAAAGCCCACAGTGTCAGAACCTATGTACTTACAGATTTAATGGCTATGGTAAAGCTGATACATTGCACAACTCTGCTGGTTATCAGTGAAGGGTAGGTAGTTTCACTTTTCAGGAAAGATCAGTGTCATCATCTATTGGCTGTTTTCCACAAAAATTCTAGTGATGCCTGTTCTGCCCTTTGCAATGAGGGCACTCTTCTCTTACACTCTAAAACCATGGTGTAAGAGATTTTTACACTCCAAGATCAACAGTAATTCTGCAAGGATTTCCTTCTAATTTTGAAAGTCAAGTTCCAAAATAAGCAAGCAGTCCTTCCAAAAGGATCTCTAATGTTGACTGAAAATTGATATTCACCTTAGCAGGATGAATCATACCAATAGCAAATAAGGGCTAATTTGAAAACACTCTGTTTCCTAGAACAGCATTTGATCACAGAAAAATCTATTTAATTTGACTAGAATCATCAGTACAAACCATAATTCACTAGAAATTATTAGAGATTTGAAGTCTGAATCTGCATTTGCAAGTTCTGTCAATAAGCTTTCAGGCTATAAACTTCAGATTTTCATCATTTTACACTTCTGTCAAATCCTGCTTTCTTTAAAAAGCCTGAAGCTAACTGTAGATGACAAAGGCCTAATTCACATTCTTTTTTACCCTTAGGCATTTTTCCCCACTGTTGATGCTAAAAAGAAAGATAAACTGCCACATTTGTTACTGTGAATTTCTCACACTCCTGTACATATGAATACTGGCAACTGCACAGTAAAAAATAAATAAATGAAAATTAAAGATTAAATACATCTGCTTTGTCTTCAATGAAGAAAAGCCCACAGAATTATTTTACTTTTGAAATAATTTCTTTTACTTTACTTTCTGTTATTAATGACTTCACAAATATACAAACATTTTACCCTTATGTGAATGAAGCATAGACACTTTAACATGAGACTAATTTAATTACATTGAAAAGTCCCTAGATTTCAGATGAACTTTTAATTTATTTAATGTAAAGGTCATGTTTCAGTTGCCTTCTCAGAACAGGGGCTGAAAAAGGTCATTCAGGGTGTGCTCAGACTATGTAGCTATGATGACTTAACATGCAGCCAACAGATGTGGCAGTCCCTCTGAATTTCCCTTCTCCTGTTCTTGTTTGTGCACCTTGTCCAGGTAGTTGTTTTGGCTTGTTAAATCAGCATTTTTTTATTTTTTATTTTTAAACATTAGGCTCAAGCTAATTCCTGCCAGATTAATGAGTTGAATCAGCTCACTATGTATTTAACCAAGCACAAAAGGCATCTATAAAAAAAAAAAAAAATAGGAGAGAATATGGGGGAAGTGAGAAAAAGAAAGGTGACCTTCCATTCTGGTGAGGTATTACATGGGCTCAATTATGTTATCTACAGCTTCCTTCAGATAAGATGATATAAAAATAGTGGAAACAAGAGGTAGTAGTGTAAAAATCACTTATGTCTTATTTTGTTCCTGAATCAGGGTTTAGTGATTACAAATTTCTTTAAATCCGGTTAACATCACCAAATTACCAATTTAAAATAGATGTTCCCGTCTGTTCTCTGGGACTAACAGCTGAATTTTCATATACTCTGACCTTTTAAATCTTATGCTTATTTTTTCATATAGTAAGGAAAGCTGAGTTGTGAATGACATGTTGCACAAATAATGAAGAATTAAATTCCAGATGAGCTTTGTTCATGACATTTTCTTTCCACATCCAGTGGGAAACTTAATTATGTGTTTTTTTTTTAATGTTCGTAATTATATTCTAGTTTATGGGCATGATTGGGTGCTTTAAGTTATATCTGTGCTTAAGCAGTTTGCTAGGCAGGAGACAAGTTTTTCATGTCTCATGCATCAGAAAGAACAACACTAATGAATGAAAACTTACTTTTAAGTTAACTTATGCAAATGGTCTTTGAATTTCAAATGCTACTTTGAAAGAAAGGACATAAAATATGTGGTATCAGAATATTGCTATTTCTTTTGCACCTTAAATTAAATGTCTTCTTTTATGCTAAACCTTGGGCAGTAATCTATAAACAAATATCATTTAGCTTTGCTATGCTTTATTAATTGTCATTTAATGCTAGTCTGAATAGGATTCACCAAGAAGTCCCTGAAAGACTCTCAGAGTGACTGAAGAATCTAAGCAGCACTAGCCAGATGGTCACAAACACTTCAAAGAATTGAACAAACCAAATCCAGCAGGAGTGGTGAACATTCTGGTTCTTGAAAATTCAGTGAGTATATGACCATGATATTTGCTAAACGCATTATAAATTAATACATTATTAATAATTATAATAACTATCATGGGATAATCCGGTGATGGACAAAACTCTGTGATGTGTAGTAAGCACTCCCATCCTTCAGTAACTTCAAAAAACTCAGAAAAGTCTTAGTTATTTTTAATTAATTGAATAGTATTTTAATAGCTTTTCAATATAAACTTAAATTCTCTTTCCTCCCGGGAGAGCAAATAAATGAATATTATTATTTTCTAGAAATAGTTCCAAGGTTCTCTAACTTATCATGAAGAAAAGCCACCACTGTTACCACTTTTCTGCAATATTTTACTAAATATTATCCCCATTACTCCCCATTATTATTATTATTATATATAATATATGTTATATATATATATATATATGTATATAATCTGTCTTCTCATTTGGCTTAGATATCTACTTTCCTGGAAGAAATTTGGTAAGATATAGTTTATCCTTATAAAATACATAAAATAACAACAATAACAAAAAAGAATAGAATAATGAAACAACTAAATTTTTTATTGTTTTGAAGAGATAACATTATAGGAACCAGTTATACAATACATTTGTGTTTCTTCAAATCCTGATTTTTTTTTTCACAGACTTTATAAAAATCTGGAGTGTCTTCTGCCCTCGATGAGCCAAATCAGTGTTTGTTACTTTAATGTCATGACTTCAGTTTACTGCACAAGTCCTTTTAATACAGTTGGAAATGAGTTCTCCTTTTGCATTTGGATGACATCTGTCTACCTTTTTATTTTTTTTTTTTATTTTTTGTTTTTATTACTGTTCTTTCTGATGTACTGTAGCTTTGGAAGAACAAGGGAAACAGTAGAACCATTTCTACAGTTACACTATCTGACATCCCCTAAGAGAGATGAAGAAGGAAACATTTATTTCAATTTGGTTAAACATAACTATTTTTAAAATTATTTTAAAAAATAAGAATTGGGTTTTGAGACTATTGGTATTACTAGCTACTTCTATGACACAGATATGTAGGTCCTTGTATCGGAAAAAGACTACGTTTACAAATGGATTTGGGAAATACAAATCTGTTTTATATTAAGTGAACCAGGGACTGAAGTCTACATCATTCACATCTGATAACGATGAACTGCTAGTTAAGGACCAGAACCACATTCACTCAGTTCTTCTATGTCTACACCAAAGAATATTCACCTATTTTCATGAGTTCCATTCAACAAAAGATTGGTAGCTGTAGTACATCTGGAGAGAATCTAGTGTACTATAATAGAGACAGAAAGCTTTTTTGAGCGTGTTTTATGTGTTTTTGTTTTGTTTTGTTTTGTTTTGTTTTCTTTCATCACTGAATTGAGATGAATAATGAGGCAGATAAGTTCTAATTTCCTTGCATTATCTGTAATTATAGCTTATCGTGACTAGCTCAGATGTAGGCATATGTATTATAAATATCTATATGAGATCAGATGAATTCCACCCTTTTTGTCTCTCAAAAGTTTTTAATAAGATGGTTTGGCAGTGCTTCCTCTTTACTTCAGAGAGTCTATAACCTGAAATTGGGATATCTTGTATCTTCTTGTATGATGATAGTATGAAACTAACTCCTTTTGGGCAATGGAAATAATTTAAAATTGTTTTTCCATACTCAGAATGAGGGAATTTTACTCCTGTATTACTACATTTTACAGCAAGAGGTCTAAAATATTTTGACTTGCTAACTCCCCTAGTTTCAAACTAAGGTGCACAAAAAGGCAGAAGGAAGACCATGTTACAAGATTTTTGATAAAAAGGTTGCAGTGAGACCCTGAGAAATCAGATAGCAGTTTTAGAAGACAGTGGTTTCTTGTGGATTAAAAGTGATTTACAAACGTAATTTATTTAATCTTCTATTGTGTTAAAACAAGTTCATAGTAGTCCAGTTATGCTTCTGGAAAATGGACAAATTTTCCAAAGCTTATAAAAAACTGATATGAAGATCTTTTAAAGGGTTGATGTCTGCCACAATCACAATTATGCTGAGAACACTTGTGCTCACATGACTGTATCAGTTTGAAAAAGTAGGTGACATTCCCTTAAGTGAAAGCTGAAGGTATAAATAGTATGTGCACCCACAGAACATTTAAAGAATGGAGCTTTTTATAGAAGAATGCAATTTCCAAAATTGTAAGATTAACTGCAGGGCTAAGTAATTTCTATTTCTGTATTGTTTAAACGCTAACCATTTTTCTTTATTCAGAATATTAGATGATTGTATAAAATGTTTCCATCAACATATATTACATGAGTAGTTGTAAAGCACAAGGTCTTTCCTTATAGTTCTTTGCTCCTTGTTTCACATAACGCTAAAATTAAACAAACGAACAAACAACAATGCATCTATTTCTGGAGGTAAAATTATTCTGATTTTTGATATCTTCTGTAAGTAAAGTGAATATATAGTAAACCCACACTGAAAACTTGCATTTTCTGATGAGATAGTTTTGATTTATTTTGGAGCAAATGCAGTTTCAAAGCTTAAACTTGATTTATTTTGGAGCAAATGCAATTTCAAAGCTTAAACTTCAGAATAAAAATAATTTATTAATTTTATGACATTGTGGGAAAATAATTGTTCTTAGGTAAACAATGCAAAGTTATATGGTATGAATCTGTGTAAACATAAACCACATAGATATTTCAGTCCTTTTCCAATGTAGCAATGTGTTGGACTTGCATGTTATGGTTTTGGTAGCAGGGAGGCTGCGGGTGTGGCCCCTAGGAGAAGAGTCCAGAAGTTGCCTCATACTAGAGAAAGAACTAGTTCTGGTTGGCTCCAAAAGGGATTAAATACTTACCAGATGTGAGCCAATAAGCAACACCGGTTCTGCTTCCGTGAAAGAATATTTAAAAACAAGTTAAAATGCTGCACAAAAGCAGCAGGGAGAGAACAAGAAATTAGAAACAACCCAGCAGACATCAAGGTCAGTAAAGAAGGAGACGGAGGAGGTGCTCCGGGCACCAGAGTAGAAGCCTCTGGGAAGGAGGCTGCGGCCCATGGAGAGCCCGTGCAGGAGCAGGCACCGGGCCAGTGCTGCAGCCCTTGGAGAGGAGCCCACACAGGAGCAGGGGGCCTGGAGGGAGCTGCCACCCACGGGGAACCTGTGATGGAGCAGTTTGCTCCTGATGGATGGACCCCGTGGTACAGAGCCATGTGGGAGCAGTTCTTGAAGAGCTGCTGCCCCTGGAAAGCCCACAGAGGCTCAGTTCAGAAAGGATGGCATGCCGTGGGAGGGATTTTTGGTTTTACCCTGATGGGCAGCTAAACTCCACCACAACCACTCCCATTCCCCAAGTACAAAGGGAAAAGGGGGAGAAAATATGATGAAAAATGCACAAGGGTTAAGATAAGAACAAGGAGATATCTTACCAATTATTATCACAAGTAAAACTGGCGCAACATAGGGAGATTAATATAAATTAAGGGAGAAACTAAAAGCAAACTAAAAACACCTTCTCCCCATCCACCCTATTCCACCTCCTCCCCGAAACGTAAAGGGGAATAGGGAACGGGAGCTGCAGTCAGTCCCTAATGCTTTGTCTCTGCTGCTCCTTCACGGTCACTCTGCCCCTGCACCATATGGGGTCCCTCCCGCGGGATGCCGTCCTTCCAGAGCTGATCCTGTGTGGGTTTGATTCTATGTTTCAAGAGCTGCTCCCACATGGCTCAATACCACAGGGCCCATCTGTCAGGAGCAAACTGCTCCAACACGGATTCCCATGGGCAGCAGCTCCCCCCAGGTCCCTTGCTCCTGCGTGGGCTCCTCTCCCAGTGGTGTTCTAGCTGCAGCTCCAGCCCAGGGCCTGCTCCTGTGGGGGCTCTCCATGGGCCTCAGCCTCCTTCCAGCCAGGTCCACCTGCTCCACCAAGGGCAGCAGCATGGAGATCTGCTCTGCTGTGGCACACCATGGGCTGCAGGGGGGAAACTTACGCTACCATAAGCCTCTCCACAGGCCGCAGGGGAACTTCTGCTCCAGTGTCTGAAGTACCTCCTGCACTCCTCTTGCCCTGACCTTGGTGTCTGTTGGGCTGTTTCTCACTCCTCTCTCTTCCAGCTACTGTCTCTCCCAGCTACTGCTGCACAGTGTTTTTGTTTGTTTCTTTGTTTTGTTTTTCCCTTTTTAAAATCTGCTCTCATGGAGCCCCAACCAATGTTGCTCACTGCTCAGCTCTGCTCAGCTCTGGCCTTTTGGAACTGGCTGAAAATGGCTGCTATCTAGCATGGGGCAGATTCTGGACTCTCCTTGCAGAGGCTACCACTACAGCCCCCCTGCTACCAAAACCCTTCTCCATAAAGTCAATACAGAACCCCAGGCTGGAGCAGGGGAAGAGAGTGAAGATGAAAGAGTGGCGAATGACAAAGTGTTATGAATAGACTGCAACCTCCATTTTCCCTTTCCCTTTACCACACAGGGGGAAAAGTTGTTTTTAGTTCTTAGTGTTCGCTGAGTTTGTTTTGCTTGCAACTAATTAGTGTTCTTCCCATCCTTATCTCAACCCATGAATCGTTTTTTTATATCATATTTTCATCCCCTTTTCCTTTTGAGGAATGGCATTGACAGAGCAGTGTGGTGATGCTTAGCTTCCTGCTAGTGTTAAACCACCCCAGGGAAATACTATATATTAAATTTATCATAAAAGCACATAAAGACAGGTAAAATTTTAATGCAGTGGATAAAAACCCTCCACGACAACCCAAGCATTTAGTTATTTCAAATCACATAGCTAATTAAACCATTCTAGCCTGAACCGGACAGTATAAGTAATAAGCTCACAACCTTTCTGGCAAAGGAAAGTAATTTCTAGTAATATAAGTGAAATTCATTTATTTTATTATTTACAAAATGCCAAAGACTACAACTCCTGTCAGAGTCTGGTTGATCACAAAATAGTACAATTGCTTCACACAATCATTAGATGGATATAAATGAATTTCAGATTTTTTTTTTCTTTTAAAGTGAAAGAAACTATATTAACTAAGGGTACTATTTAAAGAATATTTTAATCAACATGAAAAGCAAGTATCAGGTTAAAAAAATTGTTCTGAATAACAAAAGAATCTAAACACACCCTGAATTAAAATTCTGAGTCTGAACCAAGTCTCTTACATTATACTGAACTAAACTTCATGAGCCTGCATTTTTATATATATATGTGTGTGTAAAATATATACATATGCCTATGTATATATGCATGTATAATCAATAATAGAATATTATTGAAGTATCCATTGCTTTGTAGAATGCTGCTGTTTCTGCCATGTCAAAATAAAACATTCTGTAAATATTTATTGAATTATACCACATAACTAAGCTGCATAATCACATTTATAATGTGTGCTGTTAAAGCAAGTCATGAAATGTAATCTTCTCCTAGCTTTATCTAATATTTTTGTCTCCTACATTACCTTGCTTCTTATCTTCCGTGCTTCTGAAATAACATGTTACTCATTTTGTCATTACTGTGATTTAGGAATAAGAAGGTTAAATGGTTACTTAAAAACATCACTGAGTTATGTGTATATACAAACCCATATTTAAAGAGTATATTGAGAATTAAAATATCTAAAAAAAAAAAAGGAAAGAAAAAAAAATCACATGAAAGGCTTCTCAGTATTATAATTGTATTACAAAAACATTTTCTTAATCTAGTTTCTTATCTATAATAGTACATTATCAATGGCAAGTTTGTCTAATTTCTTCTAATTATTTAAGTCATTTTAACATTACTATAAACATTTTTTTTTGTGTGTGTGTGATTTAACATTATTAGGATTTTAATTTCAGTTATGGCTTTTTTCCCTATAATATAGCTTTTATCCTAAATGGGAAGAATTTTTCAGCTAGCACAAACTCCCTTATGGTCTGTTTCACTAAGTGCTCATTCATGCTCATCTATAATTAAAATTTGAGCCTTGCTCCTGCTTTTTAGAAAACATATTAATTTCATACTTTCTGGAGAAATATTCACTTTATGTGATCCAATTTTGTAAATAGTTTCTTCACTTTGAAGCAATGAAAGCTGAATACTCTATATATTTGTGTATTCAAATACGTGTGCATGTGTGTATACTAACAGACAACTTTGCTATACATCAGCTTAACTTTTCTAGTGTTTTTTCAAACTCTGAAACACTTAAAAATATTTATCCTAGATTAACAAAATGTTCTGCTTTTCCTCTTTCACTTACAGTACTGTGAATTGGCATGTATATATATGTATATATATAACTTTAACAAAAGTTATGTAAAGAGATTTAAATGGCACTGAAAAGACTGGAAAGACCACATTTGTAAAAACATTTAATGTCAGGCATATGAAGGTGCTGCTAAGCCTACTGTCTGATATGCCATTTGCAAAAGTGATCCAGGAGTTGAACCTCTTTATGACATGAAAGTATATAACACCTAACTGTTTTAACCATCTTACCCTTGCTTTTCTCTTTACTCATGTTCTGCAATTAGCCATGATGGAATCAGAATACTAGTTAAACCAACCTTATACCTGAGTGTCCTGGTTTCAGTTAGAATTTTCTTCCTAGTAGCTGGTGGAATGCTGTGTTTTGGCTTGGGATGAGAAGAGTGCTGATAACACCCCGATGTTTTACTTGTTGCAGAGCAGTGCTTATACTAAGCCAAGGACGTCTCAGCTTCTTGCTCTGTCCTGCCAACGGGCAGGCTGGGGGTGCAGCAGGAGCTGGGAGGGGACAGACCCAGGACAGGTGACCCAAACTAGCCAAAAGGGTATTCCATACCATCTGATGTCATGCTAAACAATATACAGGGGTGGCTAGCCGGGTTGGGGGCTGGACTGCTCAGGGTTAGGCTGGGCATCGGTCAGCGGGTGGTGAGCAATTGCATTGTGCATCACTTGTTTGTACACATTATTATTATTATTATTATTATTATTATTATTATTATTATTATTATTATTATTATTATTATTATTATTATTATTATTTTCCTGTCTTATTAAACTGTCTTTATTTCAACTCATGGGCTTCACTTTCCATTTCTCTCCCCTGTCCCAGAGAGGGAGGGGGAGGGTGAGCGAATGGCTGCGTGGTGTTTAGCTGCCGGCTGGGTTAAACCACGACACTGAGCTAGTATGGAGAAAGGGAAGGGAAGGGAAGGGAAGGGAAGGGAAGGGAAGGGAAGGGAAGGGAAGGGAAGGGAAGGGAAGGGAAGGGAAGGGAAGGGAAGGGAAGGGAAGGGAAGGGAAGGGAAGGGAAGGGAAGGGAAGGGAAGGGAAGGGAAGGGAAGGGAAGGGAAGGGAAGGGAAGGGAAGGGAAGGGAAGGGAAGGGAAGGGAAGGGAAGGGAAGGGAAGGGAAGGGAAGGGAAGGGAAGGGAAGGGAAGGGAAGGGAAGGGAAGGGAAGGGAAGGGAAGGGAAGGGAAGGGAAGGGAAGGGAGCCTTTATGATAAGATTCAGAAAAGTATGTTTTTGAAAATTCAATCCTGTTGATGAATAGTACAAACTCCTTCAAAATCTCTGAAAGAAGTTATGTGTGTGCTGTTTCCCTTCCTTTCCTAAATTGAGGCCAAAAGGTTAGTGCTTTCTAGTTTTCACAGAGATCCACTCACCTGTACCCTCAACTATTACAGAGAAAAAAAAAAAATCCACATGCAACTCTTTGAGGCAATATTTAAGTGTACTATGCAGTAAGATATTGCAGAAGAAATAGACTTCTGAAAGACTTAGACACAAAATTACATTTTGTCTCAAAATGTTAGATATTTCTAAAAAGTTAAATTGAATACAGATAACTTTCAAATTCCAACTAGAATCTAAACGAGTCTGTTTTTAATTTTATATATATATATATTTTACTTATATTCTAATGGGGGAGGGAGGGCATAGGTCTTGTAAAATAAATAAGAGCAAATCAGTGAAAGGAAAAGTCAAATACAGCATGTATAGATAATAGGTGCATTTCCCAACAGCACTTGTGTTATTCCTGTATATTGTTTTAAAGACAGCCATAATTACATATAGCAAAAGATTTCGCACATGTTTTTTAGCTCGAAAAGAAACCGCTAACTATATATCATAGTACCTCAGACTTTTGCTTAAAGTGATAAAAAAATGAAACAAGCAAACAGTTCTATATTCTTTAGAACTCTTACTGCTGGTTTTCATCATCTGATACAGCTACATTCTTTGACACTGTTAGCTTTTCTGTTTCACATACTTTTAAATATATGTATGCAAATACATTTAAATATTTTTGTTTCTTTTTGTATTATTAGGCGATTTTCCTATATTATTATGCAATTATTTTTCCTGTAATTTTGGGGGTAAAATTACTAAAGTTTTTTCTTCCTTTTTTTTTCTTAATTGGAAGATAATTAAAATGTTAATTGCATCTGCTAAGAAAATTAAAAGAATATGAAGGCATAAAGGAATAATAATATTAGTAATATTAATAATAGACAATATTGATATAAACTGAAAATTTACTGTTATATACCTGAGACATCCAGTGAACTGATTTTTGGGTAGCAATATGCAATATGTTGCTCCATAACTGCATTTCAGGTATCTTTCTCATGAAATGTTCTTCTTCAACACGAAACAATCTGGAGTTCTCCTTCAAAGCCACGAATTTTCAATTGTATTGAATTTGATCAAAACTTGATGGGTATACTTCCTGTTATACCTGTCAGTTCTGAAGTGTTGTATATATATATTTATTTATGCTGCTTACAAAATGCAGCAAACCTCAGTTTCCAGCTGCCCAAGCCAAAGGCTTTCTCCATCCCTGACTTCCTACTGCTTGTCTCTTTGTCACTTTGATACTTTGATGTATTTTTCTAAGTGATAAATGAGATCCCATGTTGGCCAAACCAAGTGAAAGATTTTTGTGTTGCTTGTTTGAAGAATTAAAACACTTTCCAGGACTACAAAATATGAAATGACATTAAGCTTCTGATTAGCCTTAGTTAAGACAACAGAAAGTTGTCTTAACTTTCTGTTGTTATTAACTCAGTTATTCAACCTTCAAGCAATTCCCAGCAAATTACACTCTAGATGAGAGACTAGAATAGGAAAAAAAAAAAAACAAAAAACAAAAAACTTAGAAATCACTAAAAGATATATATATATATTTATGATATACATATCTGATATATAAAGTAGCCTGACATAAAGTAGCCTTTTCTCAAGGAAGTAACCATGGGCCATCAAGTGTTATAAGGAAAGTATCATAGAGTCATAGAATCATTTATGTTGGAAAAGACCTCAGATCATCAAGTCCAACTGTTAATCTAGCACTGCCAGGTCTACCACTAGACCATGTCCTTAAGCACTACATTTACATGTCTTTTGAATATCTTCAGGGATGGTAACTTAACTGCTTCCCTGGGCATTCTCACAACCCCTTCAGTGCATATTTTTTTTCCTAATATTCAATCTAAACTGCTCCTGGCGCAACTTGTGGCCATTTCCTCTTGTCCTAGAAGATCCTGCTTATTATGTTAGGCTGATACAGTATTAGAAAAATAGTGAGATTTATTAAGACAAAGTCATTTTTCAGCATATCTGTGCTACACATTTTTAATATAAATAATATATATATTATATTAAAATATGAATAATATATTTACATTATATATAATATATATTATTTGATCACTGGTGAACTGTGGCTCATGTATCACTCTCCCTCTTTGCTTCTCCTTTCCCACCCCTTATTTTCACTTGTTCAGAGTAGGTGTTAACTCTGTCCTTTTATTTAGGCTCTGACCACAACCACAAAGAAGGATAAAAAATTATTTTTCTAACTTATTTTCCAGATGGATATGACTGTTGGAGTACAGCTGGAGAATGCTGGAGTGCAAAAAATTCCCTAGTTCAAAGGAAATGAACTCTAGAACCCAATATCGCCCAGACAAAGAAGCAGTCAGATAAAGGCAGATGCAGATGTCTTTATTTTGAAGAATGACTGTAGAAACAAACATTATCCAACATTAGAGAGTGGTCAAAACAGAGAGAGACCAGAAGATAAGACTGAGACAGGTTTTTGAATAAATATTAAGTTTATAATAAACTGTTCAGAAACAAACACCTTTTATATAGTTTTCATGTTTCTTACTGCTCTCCTATATTCTCAGTTAATTAATTGTGGGGGAAAAAAAAATGTTAGATGATAACAGAGTTTAACTGTCATTAAAATTTAGACTGTTCTGGAGTGTACAAGGTCAGATCAATAGTTTTACTTCTTCCAATTGTAGTATGATATTTGAAAAAATAACTGAAAAAAAAACCAGTCTGTGTATATATATATATATATATATATATATATATATATATATATACATAGACAGAGAGGAGAGAGAGAAAAAAACTCACCTTGGATACGAAGTACCCTTCAAAATATCATTCTTTACAGGGACATAAGGACAGAGCTGTTTTGAAATGACAATGTGAGCTCAGAGGCCTAACCTGCATATATATAGTCAATAAATCAATCTGTCTTGTTCTAGCCTCTGACTATTAAATTAATATATTTGTTGATTATCTCCTACCATTAATTCTTTTGTCTTCCTTTGACTATGTTTTCTTTAGGGAGGTCACAGCTGTAAATAATTTATTTTAATTGATTACAAAAAATCTAGCTGAGTAATATTACTATCGTTTTTCAATTCTCTTGCCAGCTGAACTGTATCCTGAACAGGCATGCCATACTTTGCTTTTATTGTCTTTGTGTGTTAAGTTTCTAATGCTTAAGATACAAACTCCTGCCAACTGGTATCAGAACCTTATCTTCCTTTCTTACAATTTATATATTGCTTTCCAAATTCTCATTGCAACCATGTAAACAAAATAAATAGAAAATCTCACTGCAAACACTTTACTATCTTCTTAATAGAATATACAGGTGAAGAGTCTTAAACATACTATACAAATTTATTGTAGATAAGTGCTGTAAAGCAAAGAACATAGAGGTCATAATGGCCCAATGTAAACAGTTTTCATTTACATATTTTAAACACACTATCATTCAGAAAGGAAAGTCTTTATCCCAAGTTTCGTTGGGTATTGCAACATGAGATCAGGAAATAAAATCTATGTATCCTGAAGAATTAGACTCAGTCATGCTGTTTATTCATGAATCCATGTTACAATCAAAATACATTCACATGCTTAAGAATCATGCAAAAATCTTTGGAAACATGGTTTATTATTATTATTATTATTATTATTATTATTATTATTATTATTATTATTATTATCCAGAAGTTTGGAAAGAAACTGCCCATAGTTGCCATATCTCATAGGTAATCACAGCATAGACCTTAGGCCCAAGAACAGATGGAGGGTTTGCTTCTGTGCAGGAGAAGGACTACTAATGTAGTCCTTCAACAAGCCGTCAAGCCATGTGCTGCAGCATGATAAAGTTTCACCCACACAGAAATGCAGAATTGCTGAGGAAGAAATTCTGCAGAGACTTTTAGGTGATAATGAATTGGAGAATTCCCCTTTGTCCTCCAACTTAACCCCACTGCTTCATTATTAAAGGAAGGGAAAATTTCACTTGTTTCTATACTTACTCTTGATCTTCATCTGAAAGTCTGAACAGACTTACAAACAGACTTTGATAACAAAACACAAGACATTTATATGAAAGTATAACAGCTCATTATCTGTGCCTTCATGAGGTATTTCGCTGCTGGCCCAGATGGAGCTGATGGCTAAATATAAACAACCTCAGAGTATTAATTAATAAAGCACAAAGCACGTGTTTTAAAGGGATATGTCACTTCTAATTCAGTTTTCCTTACAATTTAAATTGCTGCCTGGTTGAGTATATGTAATTCAATACAATGTCACCTAGCATAGATATGACCACAACAATTTAAAATTCAGTAAATTATATACATTGTGTCAATTTCTTTAATAAAAATTAAAAGGAGAAACTACTATTACCCAATAACAAAAAAAGCTTTAATTTGACCTTCCTCCTCTCCCTTCATCTGGGAAAGTTACCTTTTCTCTAGCCTTACCTAGATAGGTTATTTACTTCCCAAAACTGTCTGCCTTTGAGCTCCTGTCAGACCAGCACTGACTGATAAAAGTGAAAAGGGCTGTTTAAAGGGCTGAGCAGAAGAAGCCTTTACAGAGACAGGGGACATAATGATCTCTTGCACAGTATCTCAGGCAAAATTACTGACTAGGCTCAACTGATGAAGACAAAACTACATCTTCTGCCATAATTTTTAACTATGACCATGATTCTTTGCAATAGAGATAACAATCAAACTAACCTTTGAAGATAACACCTCAGTATACTTTGAGCATTTTGTGTTGTTTGATCATATTCTTTGAGAACAACTACAACAGATAGTAAGAGAACTCATCTTCTTGATTCTTCACATAGGAAGACCCATTGAGTTTGCATGTAAGAAGATAATTTAACATCCTTTTAAATTTTTCATATCTTTCTTCCTCACTGTCCTGGTTTCAGTTAGAACAGAGTTAATTTTCTTCCTAGTAGCTGGTAGAATGCTATGTTCGGGCTTCGGATGAGAAGAGTGCTGACAACACCCCAATGTTTTAATTGCTGCACAGCAGTGCTTATACTAAGCCAAGGATGTCTCAGCTTCTTGCTCTGTCCTGCCAACGGGCAGGCTGGGGGTGCAGCAGGAGCTGGGAGGGGACAGACCCAGGACAGGTGACCCAAACTAGCCAAAAGGGTATTCCATACCATCTGATGTCATGCTAAACAATATACAGGGGTGGCTAGCCGGGTTGGGGGCTGGACTGCTCAGGGTTAGGCTGGGCATCGGTCAGCGGGTGGTGAGCAATTGCATTGTGCATCACTTGTTTGTACACATTATTATTAATAGTACTATTATAATCATTTTATTATTATTATTATTATTATTATTATTGTTATTATTATTTTCCTGTCTTATTAAACTGTCTTTATCTCAACTCACGGGCTTCACTTTCCATTTCTCTCCCCTGTCCCAGAGAGGGAGGGGGGAGGGTGAGCGAATGGCTGCGTGGTATTTAGCTGTCGGCCGGGTTAAACCACAACACTCACTTCTTTAAAAGCTGCCATCAACTTACAAAGAATTCTATTTCAGATTTGCTGTGGCCTAAGCTATCATAACCTGGACTCCCCAATGATAGTTTTGCACAGCTGTTATTTTATGCACAAAATGTGTAGAACTCCTTTGCCATCTTAACTAGATCAGAACTTTTAATAATTTTAATGAGATTGTTCTGATTTTTTAAATTTATTTTATTTTTGCTATATGCAGACTTCCATTGCATTTATTGGTACAGAGAGATTTCCAGAATCTGAAACACTATTAAGACTTTTTCAATAAATGCATTTTATTGCAGTTTCAGGGCAAAATCAATGCACTTTAAGAGTATCCTGCTGCTCTCTTGGAACAAGAAATACAGCAGAGGAAAGATATTCAAATGCATATCTGACAAGAATAGTACTTTCCCATTTTCCATATATAACCACTACCATTTTTTACAAAACAAACACTAAATGACCATCAATATAATAAAATTTTATTATTATTATTTTATTTTTGCTAATTAACATAACTTGGTAGATATGTATGAAATAATAAAAAGCTTAACTCCTGATGTGTAAAAAGATTAATTCTTATGTCTGCTATTATCATGCCACTTTAACCACACACAAAAGAAAACTTGTTCTCTAATATTTATTTATTTTTTTCTATGAATAAGTTAGAGAAATAGTCAGAGTAGTAGATGAGCAGCTCCTATCAAAAGTTCCTGTATGGGTCTAGCTTTAGTCATGTTTCTGACATACAAAGACACATATCAGTGTTGATCCCAGGCAAAGATGCTTGTCAGTTTCTAACAGAATTCAAAGATCTATCCCTGTATATATATATATGTGTGTGTGTGTGTGTGTGTGTGTGTGTGTGTGTATTATTCCCTATATATAGTGTGTGTGTGTCAAAAAGTAAATCTACCCTTGTATCTGACATACATGATAAATAGCAGATATGATGGAAATTCCATCCTGTATTATGATAAAATAATAGCTGTATGGCAACTATTGACATAGACAAGGCTATATGCCCAGATTTGAAACAGCCAGGTGTCCATTCCTGGTTATCTTTGACATAACCAAATATCAGAGGCAAACACTGATATCTGCAGAGTGCCATCCTCATTTCAGGATGAAATGAGGATGCAGCCAGAGCTTCAACCTCGTCTCTGATAGAACCAGTGTTCCACAGCAACCATTTGACACATCCAAATTTCTGTTCCCATCTTTGACATTACCAAGGGTTCATGAACATCTCTTACATTTCTGGCAGCTACTGCAATAGAGAGAGTTCTGGCTTCTTCTTCAACACTATTCCATTGTCCTTCATAAAAAGACTGTGTCCATAATAGTGATAAGGCTAGGACTTGATATTTTTATTTGACATTGCCAAAATTCTATCCATACAGTCAATATGGTAAAAGTTTTATTCTCATCCTTGGTATTACCAGAGCTACATGGCAACATCTGATATACACAGACACACGCATGTGTAGGAATACATCCTTGATCCTGAAACATCAAAAGTTTATCCTCATCTCCCATTTTTCTGTGGTAAATGCAGATACAGCCAGAGAGCCATCCACTTCAATGGCATACCCTTTATGACAGCTCCATCTGTGAAGAGCAAGGCTTCATGGAAGAATCTCTTACTTACCAAGGGATCCAGTTTGGATCATATATTTTTGAAGAGTCATAGATAATATAGTTGTGCTGGCTTTTAAAAACTTTAGAGAATACACTTGTTTGTTCTTCACATTTTTTGGTTCAGAAACTGAAATATTCTGACCTCATACATAAAGAATATATATATACATAAAGAATATATATATATATCATATATTCAAGACCTTTTATTTAAAAACAACTTTATTTATTTATTTATTTACTTAATGTCTCATTGCTTAGGAACCTAGAAGATGCACTTGGATTTCATTGTCAAGTGTCTGTTGAAATCAAGTGTTAGTCTTACTTACTGAAATGAAAGTTTCAAATCTTGCAGCACCATATGACTTCTGTTACTTTAGGCAACAGAATAAACATCACATGACCATTATGTAACAAGGGTCTTATGAAGTTCCCGGTAGGACAAGAAATTTTGTATTTATTTATTTTATTTTTTTCCAAATGCAAAATGTGGAAATATTCATGTGGATACTGGATTCTGATAATTTGCATATCTCTGCGTTGGAGTTGATTCTAGTGTGCTTGATCCTCCATGATTGTGTGCGCTTGAGGCAGTTAATCAGAGAGATGAAACTGCATGATAATATGTGCTGCATGATAACTGTGCTTGAGTTGCTGAAAAAAGGGGAGGTACGTAGTCATCATGGTGGAGGAGCTCAAGCCTAGTCTTTTATTACATTATTTAACTCTTTATAGTCAGTGAGAACTAACAGTTTTTCTTTAGTATGAGGAAAGTAACTTCTACCTATTCTGTGAACATTTTTCCTCATCTGGACAGTTCATAATAATGTTCAGTAGATCCTTTTATGCTTTTCCTGAAGTCTCCTGAAGGTTCTGTTGCAAAGTGACTGGATTCTTACCTTGCAATTTGCAGCTGCTGGCAACTGGTTTGGCACTGAAAATTGGAAATGGGAATACCAGACATCCCTTCTGTGTGCTTGATACTTCACTGCTAACATTCAGACAGCATGTTATAAGTGTGAGAATAATGAATGACAGACAAGTTAATGCATTATTCATGCTTCTTTCCTTCATTCTGTATATTTTTCTTTCTGCCAAGTATTTCCTGAAAGGAATATATGTGTTATTTAATATTTAACTATAGTGCCAACTTTTTACTGCAATAATATAGAAGATAAGCAAGAAGAATCAATGTTCAACTAGAACATGGTAAAAATGGGAGGTGAACACATGCCTTGGTGAGGTAAAATGCAGAGTACCATATATAAGCAGAATACAGGATGAATGATATAAGGGTAGAAGCAAAACAGATAGGAAGAAGGCCAAGGTAAGAGCAAAACTGGAAAGAAAAAAAAAATGGTGGTAAAGGTAACAGAGTGATAAGGTAACAGAAACATTGAAGGTAAAAGCAACAGGACCTGCTGATGGGGAAAAAATATATATATTATTCCATACAAACCTGAAACTAAAAGTCCTAACTCTTAATCTTAGATACTTAGTAAATAGTTTTGGAACCCACTGTTTAAGCAGCAGAATGTGTATTAAGACCCAGAAGCCAGAAAGTATTTCTTGGTCTCAGAGTTTAAACATAATTAACTTTTTTATTTTTATTTTTTTTTCAAGTGGTAGAAGTCTATGCCATGGAGTTAGGGAAACTACACCTTTCCAGTGATCAAACTAGCAGCAATTCAGTCCTATCGGTCTTCCCCACACCCTTATTTGCATTCAAAATAACATGTTCAAAATATGTAATAATATTACATTCCCAAACTGAGAACTAAAAAAAAGGAAAAATAAATAAACAAAATAACATCAGGTGTTTAGTGAAAAAAAACAGTGTCTAAGAAAGTGTCTACATGTGAACTACATCTATAAGATCCTACTATGTCCAACAGAAATCTAGTCAATACAACTGTTGAAAGTCTAGAGATAGTCTAGACATCACACAGGGGTGCCAGCTCTAGGGTAAACTGAACAGTTCTCCCTTGAATATTTTTACTACTTCTCCAGTAATAAAAAAAATTGTTGTGTCACATAAGTCCAGATCCAGGTCACATACAGATACGTAAATGTAGGGCAACTAGGTCCTATACCTCATAATAGATTGCAAAATATTTTTGGAAGGATATTTTAATACATCTTCTTTATATATCTTAATACATTGAACTTAATACAGACGTCCTAAGGGCATTTATCAGTGATGCGTACTGAGGAAGACTTCTTAGTAGGGCAGAAACTGTTTTATAACCTGGAACAAAGAATTAATTTTTAACAATAGGCATAGAGATACCGGGCAACTTATTTTTATCCATGGTCCTTAGCTTCAATCTACTGTGATTAATTTAACATGCTAGGCCAGGTTTTCACCTCCAACTTAAATCTGCCAAACCAATCATATCAATGCTTCAGGTAAACCAATATTTTTTGAGTTGACTTCTTCAAACCTTAATCCTTGGTACTTATCAAGGTTGGAATTAAGGCAAAGTTTCTATGGCATCCCCACTGTTTATTATCACCACTCTAAATCCTGAAAATGTTGATGCCAAACACATGAGCAGTAAACACTTGACACAGAATATTTCATTTTCAAATAACAATTTTCACATAGATGATGAAAAAGGATTTCAATAAAAAATAAATCCTTGATAGTAAAAATATATCTCAAGTTGGTCATTTTCTGTAGTTCCTAAAATCTGCTTTGCTTGCAAAAAATAATTAGAAATAACATAAAACAATAAAGTTTTATACTTAAGAATTCCTAAGGCAGTGATTAGGAGTGATAGGGCTAAAAATACTCTTGAGAAAAATTTACTGTTTTATTTGCAAGCCAACTAAATTATCTTGAAATGTTTGTGTAAGGTTTAGTACTCAAATATATAGAATAATATATTAAATGAAGATGTGCATAACTATGCTTTTTTATTATTTGTCATCAGTTCTGGATTCTTTCATGTTGATTATGGGGATATAGGGGGTCTTTTTGTTGTTGTTTTTAAAACCTAGTAGCTGTCCCAATAAAACGTTACCATGTGATAAGAGACATTAAATTTATATTTCAAAGAATATCTTTCAATTATACATGAGTTTTTTGCTACAGCTCCTACCGAATATACCTTTATTAGCATGTACATAGGGTAGTGGTTAATTTCCAGAAAATTTTATTCAATAATATATCTGGAACATTAAATAAATATTTTTTCACTTCAGAGTGGAATGGTTTGCAATTTCATATGTGTAGGGGAACTATTCTCCAGAGTTCCATATTTACTTTGTTTAATTTTAATGTTATTGTTCTTTCCTTAAATTTTGATATTTTTTTTTCCCTTATATGTATCTTCAGAAAATATTTTGAGATGTTTATAGTATGTTAGAATAGACGTCCATACTTCAGTTAGTAACTCCCTTAGACTCAATGGAGAGATACTAGAATACAGTTTAGTTTACCCTAATATGGGGATAAAGCGTACCCTAACACATTTATTCTGCACTGAGCAGAAAGAAATCTTCATCTGACTTTGGTGGCAATTTCTCCGCTGCAGAAAACCATATGGAATAAGAAACACTTTATCCTGTACTCACATACCTTTTTTTTTTTTATGATTTGTTGAATCTAACATAATGCAAATAAAGGAGGACTATATATTCTATATTCACATATTACTCATAGGATAATTGAGAAGGTGCAATTAAAAGTTTCTTTTGCAGCAGCAGGAAGGTGCAATGACAATAGGGTGTAAAAACTATTAATTAAATTGCTACTTATAATGAAACCTGTTAATGAAATTGCTAATATTGCAATTAGCTGAGTTCTGAGTGAATATTTCAACTAGCTTGACATTAGCTCAGCATTGGCTATTGTGCTCAGTGTCACAAATTTCCTGCTTGCAGATTTGTAACATGAGCCGGTGAAATCTTTACCAAACAGCCTAAAGTTTTTGGCTTATATGCGTGAAAAATAGGTATGAATTTTAAGGAATGTTTCAGCAGTTAGTTGCAGAGGAGAGGCTTTTAGTTTCTTTCTGAACATGTGGCTCCCTGTAGAGTTAATAAAAAGAAATAGGGAAATTTATGTTATGATTCAGTTTCCTTCAAGATATCCACTTCAGGATGAGATAAATTATACTTTAGAAGTGTCTCCTCTGACTGTAAAAGGAGCCTGTAATGATTAGATCAATTTTAGTCATCTGATTTTTAAATATCTAAATTATCTTATTTTTCTCATTTAAGATTGGTTTATCCCAATCTTAGCTTTTGTCTTTACTGAAAGCTAAGAATGTCTATCATCATCTGTCATGTCTAACTTCCTTTTGTTAACACACTTGTTCTATCCTATTCATCCAAAGGAAATGGTGAAAAGGAAAAAGGAAACTATCAGCCTGCACCCATTACATTAAATGGTAATCCTACATTTAAAGTTCTTAACCTCCTTACATTGGTGAATATAGTATTTTGCACATACTTGTTACATGTTTTGAGTATAGTTGGAAATGCAATAATGGATAGCCAGAGTATGAATACTATGGACAGACAGGTCACTTACGAGTGTATTCTAGCTGTTCACTCTTCTGGGTAGAAAAGACTTGCAACATCTGCAGGAATTACTCTCTTCTTAAAGATTTTGAAATTGTCTAGTCCAAAGCTAAATTTTTGACATTGTTTTGACATTACTTTTAAATTAATTTATATATATATATATATTTATAACTAACAGTAGGGTTAGTTTTACAATGATTAATCTGTCCACTTCAATTATTAGTTTTCTCAACTGAAGTTTCCTTTTTTTTACCTACATAAGAATATACCTTATAAAGTCACCAACAGTCTATTTTTAATTAGAAGTTGCTAAATAAAAATACAATTATTTTTTTTTAGTAGTAAAGCTACTCATATGTTTCCTTTGCTCATGTCATTAAATAATATTTAATAATAATAATAATAATAATAATAATAATAATAATAATAATAATAATAATAATAATAATAATAATAAATGGTGGTTTGCTTGTTCTGTCTCAGGGGTGCATCTAAAAATGTGTGAGGTGAAACAAGAATAATTGTTTTGTTTGTTTTTTTTTTTTTTTTTTTTTCCACCACAATAGTTGCATACAGAGTTCAGCATGCTATACTACCATTTTTTATAGCTGCAAAGCTTCAGTAGAGTTTTAATATGTCAGCTGGTAACTCTTAAAAAAAAAAAAAAGAATTAACTTTTTGTATATTTAAGGGGTTTAAGGGGTAATAAATCACTCACTGAAGACTCATGACTTATACGTATTCCTTCATTTTCTTAGTTTTCAGGCACATATGAGAATTCATATTCTCATCTTGATGTCTGGAGGACTTCAAGACACCTCCCTTGATCACAAAGCCTTTCTTTTTCTTAGCTTGTTTCTTGGATACACTAATAAGAAGTGGACAGAATCTTTTACCAAAGCTTAATAAAAATGCATAACAGCTTCTAAGCATTGCAAATATCAGCAATGAGGAAAACAGTAGAGAATTTAGAAGAACTGAAATAAGGAGAATGACAGATGTAGAAATAAATAAAATAGAGTATCCTCAATTTACTTTTTGGTGTTCAGCATTTTTTCAAGTGAAATTTCTGTTATGTTTCAATTAATTTTAAAAATCTTTCAAGGAAGTAGGTGATGCAGAGGAAGATTGGGTAGAGCATATGCTAGGGATTAGGTCAGTTAAAGCTGCTTATCCACATTTCCACATATCCACTTTTCTAAGTCAGTTTCTGGCTTCCATACAGAAGCTTTTACAGAACTTTTCTTGATTTCTTTTTGCTTTTCAGTTTGCGAAAGACAAAAATTAGCATTATATCCTGGTCAACTTGAATATCGTAATATATTGTTTAATATTTAATGCTAAAAGAATCTTTTCATCTCTTGGGAAGGAAAAGGAAAATAAAATTTAATAATCTTCTAAATGCACGGTAAGTATGAAGAATTATATATACTCTGAAGACTGAAATTGTCCACTGGCTGACACATAAGCAGATAAAGCATGTAGACTCTTACATCTCCCTCCATATTGTAAAATTCAGTTCCCCATTTTATTTTTTCTTTCTTATCTGTGTGGGTGTTCATATACATTAGAGTAGGCAATATGTCTCATAAAAATACAGTTTTCAGATTGAAATGATGCAGTACTTTTATGGACCTCTTTTCTTATGCCTCCTCCATCCTCCTCCCCTCCCCCCCTTCTTTTTCTTTGACTCTTAATCCTATACGAATTTTTCACCTAGATTACTTCTTTACAAATAATTTCATTGTTCTGTGTGTTTCTATGATAAAGTAGCCAAGCATGTATTTACAGTATGCATGTAAAGTTCCCTTTAACCAATGTAGATTTAAGCAGTTTGTGTTTTCCACTGCTCACAATGTTAATAATAATAATAATAATAATAATAATAATAATAATAATAATAATAATAATAATAATAATAATAATAATAATAATAATAATAATATGGTAGGTTCTTCTTCCACTCACACTCCAGTGCACTCACACTTCAGTGATTTTGCATCAGTTTCTGTTGTTTTCAAGAAGTTTATGAGAGTCAAAACTGGCCCCAAAGAGTCCCTACATAACTGCATGTAAACAGCTTTTAAATCCTAGTAAAATTTATGATTTGTTTGGTCTCTTAAAAATATATATCTTAAAAATATATATTCAAGGATTTGAACAGAAAATTTAACAGCAAGCTGACTAAAGGTTATTTATTTATTTATTTATTTTGGCATTTACTTTTAAAATATGAAGTGTCTCATTTTAAGACCCATTCAATTTTTCACACTTTGAGGTTATCTCGCATACCTGCTTATTAGTGTGCAAAGACACATACAGTTGGTTTGTCCTTGACCCGCTTGCTTTCTCTGTGCAAGATTTCAAGCTATTTTCCTTCTTTCCCAGATGGGTGCTAACAACACTAGGCATTTTGCACTAGTGGCTACTGTTAGGTGATCTCATTCCCTTATGTTAAAGCTGTTCCACTTTCATAACATACTAAACATTCAGTGGGCTAGAAATGGACAATGAACAATTCCCCCAGAAAATTCTTAGAATTCATCTAACCCACATTATTGAGTAACCTGCAGCTAAGGGCTCTTTTAAAATAAAAATAAAAAATAAAAAATAAAAATAAAAAAAGGAAAGTAGGGTGTTTTTTTTTTTTTTTTTTTTTTTTAATTCATTCACACTCTAGTTAGGAATCTTCTTTCTTAATAGGAAAAAATCAGATCCATCCAGCACAGAACAAAGCAGAAAAAACTGTTAAGCGCAGAATAAAGATCCATTCTCCTTACTGTAAATATAAGAAACATTGGATAACATTTTACACATATAGTTAATTTTTTGTAACTCATAACTTTAGGTACCTAATTTTCCTGAAGCAGATTCAGTATCATCTTCTAATGTCATAAATTTTAGTAGACATGTAGACAATAGATGTCAAAACTCCTTTTTGAGTATCCAGCCATTTCTATACTTACAGACATTTTACAAGTCTAATTTTCCTTTTTCTAAACAACTTTTGTCTCTCATTTATTAAAAGTGGAAATCATAGTCACAATCCAACACTGACATAACTCTAAACTGCATTTTTGGCTGTGGAAACAAATGATTTTATATTTATGATATTGTGTATGACACATTTCTGCTCTTTGAAAAACAATAAGATTTATTAGATCATTTTTTCTCTGCTGACATTGCTTTATATGTGTTTAAAATACAGATAACAAAAACTGTGAATACCAGTACATAGCAAAATTTGATAAATAAAACAAAAGCTCCACCAAGAGTATGATTGCAGTAGTATAAAAATTCAAATGGGTCCCATAACATCAGATTGATAAAAGTTCATTAATGGTTTGTCATACTATACTAAGTCATAGACCAACTGACAAGAATATAGGTAAAAGAAACAGATGTGAAGTGCAACAAACACTGAAGTTCAGTGTGATAGCACTTTTTGAAACAAATGAGATAGCAAATAACATATAGAATAACGAATATAAACCAGCACCAAACAACAGTTCAGAACAAAGGTACAACCACAGAATGATCTGAAAAGCTTCCTATTATGTTGACCAGATATATACAGTTATGCAGCACCAAAACCCCATAGATAGTAAATTGCTTACAGAATGAGATCCACAGATAAGGTGGTCAGTGGTTTGTCACACTGGAAGAAATAGCCTCTGTGATGAATGCAAAGGTAAACTTTAAGTATTGTCTTATCTGCATTCATCAGTTTCATTAATACATGAGACAGAAAATACCACCCAAAATGAAAGAAGACAAGAAATAAAATGGAGTTTTTGATCAAAGAAAAATTTTGACTGACTTTTGATTCACAATGTTTCTAATTATTCAAACCAAGGGAACATATATATTTGGTGGTCCTATTGTCCCACACAGAAAACAGAACATATCATCTTTATATTTCATATTAATTTATCACAGGGAAAAAATTGCCATGCCATAGTAGCATAAATTACAGGAAATAGAACAATATTATCCATGTAGGTTTAAATGTAATTAACAGTACTCTTTCCTTGAAGTGCAACAAGGATCAATCAGAACACACACAAAATCAACATGATATTTTAATATACAATGTATAACAACAACTTGGAGGCAGGTATTGTAATCTATCACAAATCCATCACAAATGTGTATAGGTTCTAGTTCCTGGTATGTTCCAAGAAACATATCTGTCAGCTAATAATGCAAGATTCTAGGAAGAAAGATAAAAGGAAAAAATAAAAAATAAAAAATATAAATATAAAAATAAAAATAAAGTAAAAATAAATAGTGGAGCTAAGGTTCTACATTACAAGCAACATTTTTTTCTGGTGGCCCAGAAAAAGAAGACAAACAAGGAAAAGAAACAATACAACAAAACTAACTAAATTGGTCCACTGTATGTGAATGTGAAAAATGAGAAGTAATCTTTCCAGAAATGCTATGGTAGTTTTATTAGGTTCTTCAGTATAGTCTCTGCACTTGCAGAGGAACCAGAGAGATGTAAGAACAAGGGAAGAAAAGAAGAAGACTCCTCTTTTATCCATAATGTATCTGCAAAAATGCAAAATAGCTTATACACTGACTGAAAGTTGGGAAAATATTCATAGTGCCTTTATTACACTTTAGGATTTACTTCACGTTTAAACACACCTACAAAACTAAAACAACAACAACAACAATAATAATAATAATAATAACAATATTACATTGCACATAACATTTTCAGACATTTTCTTTTTCTGAAGAGAGGCCTCTCTGTTGTAATCAAGAGGAAATATTAAGCAATACCACAGAAAGAAAGGGTGTCACTTAAAGTGATACATTAACTACCTACTTAGCTATATTAACTGGAATATAATGGTGACCAAATAACTGAATATGAGCTGACACACTAACTGGTAAAGCAACCAAGTTGTATATGTTGTTAACTGATTAGTCATGGAGCAGATTATCTTGAGTGTCACCATGCTGCACTAGCAGGGTGACCAGGTGGTCAGGCCCAGTCAGCATGGGTTTATGAAAGGTAGGTCCTGCTTGACGAACCTCATCTCCTTCTATGACAAAGTGACGCGCTCGGTGGATGAGGGAAAAGCTGTGGATGTGGTCTACCTTGATTTCAGTAAGAATTTTGACACAGTTTCCCACAGCATTCTCCTCATGAAACTGGTTGCTCTTGGCTTGGACTGGCGTACGCTTCATTGGGTTAGAAACTGGCTGGATAGCCAGGCCCAAAGACTTGTGGTGAATGGAGTCAAATCCAGTTGGAGGTTGGTCACTAGTGAAGTCTCCGGGGGATCAGCAGTGGGGCCAGTTCTCTTTAATATCTTTACTGATGATCTGGATGAGGGGATCAAGTGTACCCTTAGCAAGTTTGCAGACGACACCAAGTTAGGTGTCGTCTGAGCAGCAGTTATCTAATGTGAGGACATGAAGCCTGGGAATCCTCCAAAGAGAACATTTCAAGGCATATAGAAAGTACATGAATCAAACGTGATGTTATTGCTGGATAAAATAATTAATGAATGGATATGACAGACATTTCAGGTGGAAAGGCAGAATCTGGAGAAAGCTAACAGGTGTGGCTTCCATTTTCATTTTGATCTTGTTTCATCACTTTTGACAAGAAGAAAGTGCTTTGACATAGTCTTATCAAGAAATGAGGCAGCATGTGAAAGAGGAGTCTTATCACTGATTGTCTTTTTATTACAAAATAGAGATATATTTTTTTTCTTGCCCCTTATTTTATCAGGAACCTAGTAGGAATGGCCTATGCCAGACAGGCTGGGTGGGATTCACTTCAAATAAACATCAGTACTCTTCCTGTGAAAATAAAATAGGAATTGAATAAAATAAATATCACAGAATCACAGAATCACAGAATTTCTAGGTTGGAAGAGACCTCAAGATCATCGAGTCCAACCTCTGACCTAACGCTAAACCATATCCCTAAGCTCTACATCTAAACGTCTTTTAAAGACTTCCAGGGATGGTGACTCCACCACCTCCCTGGGCAGCCTGTTCCAATGCCTAACAAGCCTTTCAATAAAGAAGTTCTTCCTAACATCCAACCTAAAACTCCCCTGGCGCAACTTAAGCCCATTTCCCATCGTCCTGTCAACAGGCACGTGGGAGAACAGGCCAACCCCCAACTCACTACAGCCTTCTTTAGTGTACTTATAAAGAGTGATAAGGTCACCCCTGAGCCTCCTTTTCTCCAGGCTGAACAAACCCAGATCCCTCAGCCACTCCTCGTAGGACTTGTTCTCCAGACCCCTCACCAGCTTCGTCACCCTTCTCTGGACTCACTCGAACACCTCCATGTCCTTCTTGTAGCGAGGGGCCCAAAACTGAACACAGTACTCGAGGGGCCCAAAACTGAACACAGTACTCGAGGTGCGGCCTCACCAGAGCCGAGTACAGGGGGACGATCACCTCCCTAGCCCTGCTGGTCACACTGTTTCTGATATAAGCCAGGATGCCGTTGGCCTTCTTGGCCACCTGAGCACACTGCTGGCTCATATTCAGCCGACTGTCCACCACCACTCCCAGGTCCTTCTCTGCCTGGCAGCTCTCCTACCACTCATCTCCCAGCCTGTAGCTCTGCTTGGGGTTATTGCGCCTCAGGTGCAGGACCCGGCACTTGGCCTTGTTGAACTTCATGCAGTTGACCTCAGCCCATCGGTGCAGCCTATCCAGATCATAATTTTATTTTGTTCTTCGGGGAAGAAGACCAGCCTGGCTCAACAAGACCAGCCTGGCTCAACAAAACCAGCCTGGCTCAATATAATGCAGCTGATCTGTTTAAGCCAGCTACTTTATGAGATGAACTGTATCCTGGAACGGTTTATTTCTCTTCAAGTCAAGAAAGTCTAACTCAGATGTACACTTCTACAATTTAAGTATGTCAATAGACAAATTAGACAAAATAGACAAATAGACAAACCCATACAGTTCACATTTTCCAAGGAGTTACAGATCTATTTTCTACCAGGAACAATGCACAATGTCCACTTTTTTCTTTTTTTTTTTTTTTTTTTTTTTTTTCCCTTCAAAGTGCATAGTTCAAGTCCCCACTTCCACTTCCTGCAATCAGACCATTTCCATGTCACTCATGCTAATGGAATACAGAGAGTCCTAAGAATTCTGAAATACCCTGTAACTACTTCAAGGAGAAGATGACATAATATGCATTTTGTAGTCATGTATTGTGTACACTGACGAAGAGCAGAGGTTATGAAAATATACTTTCCTACAAACCTGCTGACAAAATTAGCTGTTGATAAACCAGCAAAAGATTAGGCTGCTGTTTGTAAGACTCATGCTATGTCACAGAAATTGGAACAAGTGCTGAAAAGTAATTGTACTTAAATTTGCAAATATCAGGCTGCAATCATTTTAAAGTTTTGCAGTCTAAAGTTTTGGCACTCTGCTGCTTTAGGCAATGTTCATCAATTTATAATTTTAGCGCTTTCCTTTTGTATTTTGTCCTTATTTTTTTTTTAATTTTTTTTTTCCAACCAATTACAAATATCATATGCCATTTAATGGTGTTTGTTGTTCTTGTCTCTCTCTTTTTCTCTCTTTTTCTTTCTTTTTCTTTCTCTCTCTTTCTTTCCTTCTTTTACTTTTGCCTGTTTTCTGACAATAAGGTCTTCTGTTAAACCCTTTCTTCCTCCTTGTTCTACATTTAACTTGTTTTTGAAGAATGTAAGTAATGTATTTTTTTAAACCATCTATCTTCTTGCCCCACTATTTCTGCTTAGCAAGGTTTTTTCTTCCTTCCTTCCTTCCTTCCTTCCTTCCTTCCTTCCTTCCTTCCTTCCTTCCTTCCTTCCTTCCTTCCTTCCTTCCTTCCTTCCTTCCTTCCTTCCTTCCTTCCTTCCTTCCTTCCTTCATGGAGCAGATTATCTTGTCATCACGTGGCACTTACAGGGCAACCAGGTGATCAGGCCCAGTCAGCATGGGTTTATGAAAGGTAGGTCCTGCTTGACGAACCTCATCTCCTTCTACGACAAAGTGACGCGCTCGGTGGATAAGGGAAAGGCTGTGGATGTGGTCTACCTTGATTTCAGTAAGAATTTTGACACAGTTTCCCACAGCATTCTCCTCATGAAACTGGTTGCTCTTGGCTTGGACTGGCATACGCTTCATTGAGTTAGAAACTGGCTGGATAGCCAGGCCCAAAGACTTGTGGTGAATGGAGTCAAATCCAGTTGGAGGTTGGTCACTGGTGTTGTCCCCCAGGGCTCAGTACTGGGGCCAGATCTCTTTAATATCTTTACTGATGATCTGGATGAGGGGATTGATTGTACCCTCAGTAAGTCTGCAGATGACACCAAGTTAGGTGCCCGTGTCGATCTGCTTGAGGGTAGGATGGCTCTGCAGGAGGATCTGGATAGGCTGGACCAACGGGCTGAGGTCAACTGTATGAAGTTCAACAGGGTCAAGTGTCAGGTCCCGCACCGGGAGCACAACAGCCCCAAGCAGAGCTGGGAGAGGAGTGGTTAGAAAGCTGCCTGGCAGAGAAGGACCTGGGAGAACTGGTTGATAGTCGGCTGAATATGAGCCAGCAGTGTGCTCAGGTGGCCAAGAATGCCAACGGCATCCTGGCTTGCATAAGAAACAGTGTGGCCAGCAGGGCTAGGGAGGTGATTTTCCCCCTGTACTTGGCTCTGGTGAGGCTGCACCTCGAGTACTGTGTTCAGTTTTGGGCCCCTTGCTACAAGAAGGACATGGAGGTGTTCGAGCGAGTCCAGAGAAGGGCGACGAAGCTGGTGAGGGGTCTGGAGAACAAGTCCTACGAGGAGTGGCTGAGGGATCTGGGTTTGTTCAGCCTGGAGAAAAGGAGGCTCAGGGGTGACCTTATCGCTCTTTATAAGTACACTAAAGAAGGCTGTAGCGAGTTGGGAGTTGGTCTGTTCTCCCACGTGCCTGGTGACAGGACGAGGGGGAAATGGGCTAAAGTTGCACCAGTGGGTGTTTCAGGTTGGATATTAGAAAGAACTTCTTTACCGAAGGTGTTGTTAGGCACTGGAACAGGCTGCCCAGGGAAGTGGTGGAGCCACCATCCCTGGAAGTCTTTAAAAGTTGTTTAGATATTGAACTTAGTGATATGGTTTAGTGGAGGACTTGTTAGTGTTAGGTCAGAGGTTGGACTTGATGATCTTGAGGTCTCTTCCTACCTAGAAATTCTGTGATTCCTTCCTTCCCTCCTTCCTTCCTTCCTCCCTTCCTCCCCCCCTCCCTTCCTCTCTTCCTCTCTCCCACTCTCCCACTCTCCCTCTCTTCTTTTCTTCCTTTCTTCCTTTCTTTTTCCACTTAGCGTCTTGATATCCAAAAAAATTTGTTTTCTTCCTTTGTTAAGCATTATTTTTTAATTCCATCTCAACACTCCCTTTCAGTTGTTCTTTCTCTTATCTTATCTATTGGTCTTTCCATTTCCATTCACAACTCTCTAAGTAGCCTATTCTCTTTACTCAGTGTTTGCATGCACAGATACCATTATAACAATTTCCCATTCTCTAGGCCACAGACACTAAACTCCTTCCCTGCTTTTAATTCCCTGCTTTTTTTTTTTTTTTTTTGCACTTCTAACACACTTTTGTCTTGTCTTACAGCTTTAGCCATCAAAAGTTTTCATGTCAACGTTTTATCCTTGTTCTCAAACACAATTCCATTTTTTTTTTAATGGCTTTGTTTAGACCTTTAATGTTGTTTTTTGTCATTTTATTTCTTTTCTCAGTATCCATGTTCTTCAATTTCACACATAAAGTCCCCCAGACTATACAGCTTAAGTAACACAGAAGTCCCACTTACCATAAAGAGCTCCTTGTGCTATTCTTCAGATGGAATTCCAAGTTTGGGCCTGAGCTTGCTCAGGTGTAAGTTGTGCACTACTATCTTCCTTCTAGTCTTGTTCTTCTATTAATGTTTTTAAACTACCTCTTTTGGTTTCTTCATAGTTAGTATTTTAGTAATCTTGCCTCTGTGCTGCTCTGTCTTTTCAGCTTGTTGGCTTTTTGCTGTCTTTCTTTTTACTTATTGCAGCAGCTGTTCATGTGAATGATATGGTGTCCTGTAAATGCTAATCAGTGTTAAGCATCTTATTTGCAGAATGTAAACTTTTCCCTAAACAGATCATTTCCCATTTTAAAGACAATGTTTTCAATTTGATGTTTTTTTTTTTTTTTTTTTTTTTTTTTAACCATTGATTTTTTGTCTTTTTATTAATTTGCAAACAGGAGATAGCCTCCTGTTTACCAGTGGAAATTAGAGAGTATCTGTCCAAACTGCAGTAAATAAATGTTGAAATTCTCCAAAGCATCTACTTGGATGTACTGTATATGTGGCAAACTAGAGCTAAATTCTAAGTCAGATCCTTGAAATTCTGCTCTGCTCCTATGTGCATGCAGAATATCCTTTGGTAGTTTCAACACTATTTCAAAACAGTTTCATACTTAGTAAACAAGAGGAATTTGCATCACAACCTGCTTATCACTGTTTTATTTATGTATTAATTATTTTTATTTTCTCTCATATTTTAATTTTTTGTGCCTGTAATATTTCTAGTGAAAATATTTACTTAGTCGCAGAACACATTAAAAGGTAAAATTAAACAACATTTTTTTTCCTGTTTGTCACACAAGAATATCTTTTTTAATCTTTTTTTTTTTTTAATTATTATTATTTATTTATTTATTCTCTAATTGTCTGTCTTACTTTTACTTTGGGGGCATAAATCAATATTTTATCAATATTTTGTGGTTATTTTGCTTAGTCTTGTAGTTCCATGGCAACTAGGAAATCTACTTCTGTAATAAACATCAACAACTGAAATCTAGTGTGACCTTCAACCTAACCAATGTCAATTTTCTCAGAGCTAAAAGGAATTTGTAATATTGTACCCTTGGTTCTGAAAAACACTATTTAATTATACAATATAGATCAGTTTTTCTGGCATTCAAAGAATTATGTAGATTTCTCTTTTTACTTAGCACTTTAAAGGACATTGAAGGGTAGTTTCAAGTTTACTGATTCTGTTTATTATTATTTTTTTATGCTGATTGCAATTTGGAAGGTTTTTGTTTGTTTGTTTGTTTTGTTTTTAATACATAATTGCATGTCTATCACTGAAATTTCCACTATCTTCTGCTATTTATTGTCAATTACACCCATGTTAAGTGGGTATAAAATAAGTCCAGTTTATTTGGTAGTTTATTCTCATTTTATACAGGTATAAATGATTACCATATAGTGCAAAAAAGCTGAATCTATTCTTTCATATTCAGAATATATTTAGTAATCATCACGGGCATTCATTTAAGTGGCTAACAAGCATTAAAAGAGAAAAGTTACACGCATTCTATTTAATAAGACTTAAAGACTGTGAAATGAGAAATATGTTACAAAAGTACTCTAGAGGTCAATATGTTAAAAAGTTGGATGTTATGTCTGGAGATGAAAAGACTTTATGGAGGAATTTGGGACAGCCTGTTTAGTCAGAAGGTAATTATTGGACAGCAAGCACTGATATAGAACTTGCAATTGTGAGTACATAAATAAAGTATTTAGACAAAAATTTGCAAGAAAAAGAAATGAGAGAGTACAAATATTTGATGGACTTAGATGAGCCACAAAGTGTTATTTCATGCTACAGTATTATTTTAGCAATGGAAATTAATTTCCCACTCACTCAAGCTAAATTAATCTATGAGTATGTAATTTATTTCCAAGAAAGATTTTTAAAAGTAAAATGACTAAAGGTTCACTCCAGTATTTGTTCTTTAATATTTTTAATAAAAAGACAAATATATGTATATTATTCTCACTACTTATAGTGAAAAAATAGTATAACTACTTTTTTTTTTTTTTTTTCACTACTTATAAACCTGCTCAAAACTCTGACAATCAATTTGACAACACAGTTAAACAAATTTCATCCTACAGCCATTTCCTAGGTAACCATCCACAGAAATAAATTGTACATAGTGGGAGAAGAAAACATCCATGCTTTTTATGCCTTTCTGATCCAAATTTTGCCACCACTATTCATTTTGAATTTACTTACTACTAGTCATTTGTAGATGAAATCTGACCATTACTCTATGAAGTCTTAGGTAAAAGACATTGCCTTTTTATTAGCAAAGTATATAGAATGATGGGATCATGGCAAGACATGAAATTTTAAGTATATTAAAATAAAAATGTCAATCATAACTTTTTGCAGATGACACAAATGCAAAGAGTTAAAAGAACAAACAAAACCAAAACCCTCCACAAGTTAAATCCACAAGTTAAATCCTGTGCATCCAAAACCAATCAAAATATTTTAAACCTCTGTTGTATAAGAATCATCTGGAAATGCCGTTCATCTTACAAAGACATACTCAAAGCCCAATCCTCACTTTTCTGTTGTCATGATCATTTTCACTCATCTGTCCCATCTGTAATATTCAACCTACTCAGCAATACTGAGAAGCACTGCACAACTATACAAGTAGTAGATGAGGCAGAGAAGGTATTTTACATACACTTGTGACTAGGGTCACAAAAATTGAACAGTTTAGAGAAGGTATTTTTAAGCAACAAATGAACTACACTTTTGTGTCCAATATATAGCATACACTTAGTTTTTAATAAATTAGTACAGAAGCTGGCATCTACTGCTCTCTTGGGGACATACTATGAAGTCTGTAGAATATAGTTGATAGTCTTATTTAACTAGATTTGGACTCTCATCCTTTTGAAATAATAATGATGGTTTCCTATCTTTTTGTGCCCTTTTTTTTTTTTTTTTTCTTCTCATCTTATAAGTCCTACAAGCGTTTCTCATCCTAAAAGTCTTACATGACTACTTCAGCTGAGTTCAAAACATGCTAATTATTCACATAAATTCAGTTTTTTTTGTTTGATAATTGAATCACTCACTCAATAAAAATACCGGGAATGTCATAAGAAAAGACTGCAGTGTGTTGACAGAAAGCATTTACAAATCAAACAGCAATTTGCCTGGTGTTTGGCTTCTGTTATTTTTAATCTAATTAATCTTACTGCTTTGATTCAGCAGAATCAATTTTTCCAGATTGTTTATAAAGTTGATTAAAAAGTACATGCATGATCTGAAACTTCTGTGTCTATTTCATTTTAATATCTATTTTAGTTTCAGGTTTTGGCATACTCCTTTGCACACTTTTTTATGCACTTGATATTTCTAAAATATAAATATTAACAACTGAATTTTAAATATAAAATATGATCCAACTTTGATTTATTTGGGCATTTTAATGTGGAAATATTTTATATTGTACAAAGTTGCAAATGCTTGTTCATAAACTCTCAATTGCATTATGGTAGTAAGTATATTTCTGACAGCCATCCGCTTAGACCTTACTTGCTCCTAATAGGCCCTTTGAAATTAAAATAATGATAAAAGCAAGGAAGTTGAGAACTGACAGTCAATTTAAGCTATAATTCTATGGTATGTTGTGGGCATTGCTACCAATGCTACAGGAAGATACTATACAACATAGTAAAACTAATGCAATGTGTGTGCATTTATTACTACAGCAATAGATAAACAAATAGAATATAATGATAACTAGATATAATTCCAGAATGATAGAATCTAGTTCTCATTTGATTCTATCTGTGTATCTATTGATAAATTATAATTATATCTAGTTATCATTAGTATATTTTCTTATAATAATCGTACACATATATACATATATACATATTTATACATATATATACATATATGCTTGTTTTCAACATTTAAAATACTTGTTTTGTATTTTGTTCCAATATAAACAAGTTGTTCAAACTGTTCCAATATGAACATTTTCAGATGCACATTTTATACATTAATATAGTTTTCATCCTATAAATTATTTTCTCAAATCCTGTTTGATTTTATGAGAATATTAATTACATATCATTCAGTTGTTTATTTCACCTCATTTTTCAAAATTTTAATATTTTGGGACAGTTTTCCATGACAGTGCATAAAAATAATTAGTGGTAGTAATATTATGAGCATGGCTAAATGTATCCAAAAATTCAATTGTTTCAGTCTTTTAGAGGGTACGAATTTTGCATAACTACTGACACATGTCTGCACAGTGCATACCCATTAATAAAATTACCTGAACTTCAGCCAGTTGCGGGTGACAGATCTGCATAATCACTGTATTTAATCACTTTACCTCACTATGGAAGTCCATGCCATGTGAACAATGTCCAATGTTATAAGAACAATAGGAAAAACTATCACTGTTGTAAACACATGATAAAACACACAGAATCTGTATAATCAAGCATAATGCAGTGTAGAAGTGACCCTTTAAAAAAGTTTCTGCCTTTTAGAAAGATCCTACTAGCTGTTGAAGACTAGTTGCCATGAATGAAAAGCAGAGTATCAGTAAGGTGGGTTCTCAGTTCCATTAGCACAAATTTCAAATAAATTCAGTGCATGAACAAAAAAAAAAAGCTTTTTTTTTTTTTTTAGAATCATAGAATCATAGAATATCCTGAGTTGGAAGGGACCCTTAAGGATCATCAAGTCCAACTCTTGACACCGCACAGGTCTACCTAAAAGTTCAGACCATGTGACTAAGTGCACAGTCCAATCTCTTCTTAAATTCAGACAGGCTCGGTGCAGTGACCACTTCCCTGGGGAGCCTGTTCCAGTGTGCAACCACCCTCTCTGTGAAGAACCCCCTCCTGATGTCAAGCCTAAATTTCCCCTGCCTCAGCTTAACCCCATTCCCGCGGGTCCTGTCACTGGTGTTAATGGAGAAAAGGTCTCCTGCCTCTCGACACCCCCTTACGAGGAAGTTGTAGACTGTGATGAGGTCTCCCCTCAGCCTCCTCTTCTCCAGGCTGAACAGGCCCAGTGCCCTCAGCCGTTCCTCGTACGTCTTCCCCTCCAGGCCTTTCACCATCTTCGTAGCCCTCCTCTGGACACTCTCCAACAGTTTCATGTCCTTTTTATACTGTGGTGCCCAGAACTGCACACAGTACTCGAGGTGAGGCCGCACCAGCGCAGAGTAGAGCGGGACAATCACCTCCCTTGACCTACTAGCGATGCCGTGCTTGATGCACCCCAGGACACGGTTGGCCCTCCTGGCTGCCAGGGCACACTGCTGGCTCATATTCAACTTGCTGTCTACCACAACCCCCAGATCCCTCTCTTCTAGGCTGCTCTCCAGCGTCTCATTGCCCAGTCTGTACGTGCAGCCAGGGTTTCCCCGTCCCAGGTGCAGGACCCGGCACTTGCTCTTATTGAACTTCATGCGGTTGGTGATCGCCCAGCTCTCCAACCTATCCAGATCCCTCTGCAAGGCCTTTCCACCCTCATTCGAGTCCACAACTCCTCCAAGTTTGGTGTCATCAGCAAACTTGCTCAAAATACCTTCTATTCCTACAACCAGATCGTTTATAAAAATATTGAAAAGTACCGGTCCTAAAATGGAGCCTTGAGGGACCCCACTGGTGACCGCCCGCCAGCCTGACGCAGCCCCATTTACCATAACCCTTTGGGCCCTGCCTGTTAGCCAATTGCTCACCCATCGTATGATGTTTTTATTTAGCTGTATGGTGGACATTTGGTCCAGTAGGATCCTATGGGAAACCGTGTCAAAAGCCTTGCTGAAGTCCAAAAAAATCACATCAGCTGGTTTCCCTTGGTCCACCATACGGGTGATCTTATCATAAAAGGAAATCAGGTTAGTTAGGCAGGACCTTCACAAACCCATGCTGGCTGGGACCAATGACTGCTTTGTCCCCCAGGTGCGCCTCAGTAAGTTCGAGAACCATCTTCTCCATGATTTTACCAGGCACTGACGTGAGACTGACAGGCCTGTAATTGCTAGGGTCCTCTTTCTGACCCTTCTTGAAAATCGGCACAACATTTGCCAGCTTCCAGTCTACCGGGACCTCTCCAGATTCCCAGGATCGTTGAAAAATAATTGAGAGAGGTTCTGCAATGACGTCCGCCAACTCTTTCAGCACCCGGGGATGAATCCCATCCGGACCCATGGACTTGTAGGGATTCAGGTGGAGTAGCAAATCCCGCACACGTTCAGGGTTGGTTGGGAGTTTGTCATCCCCACCGTTCCGGTCCTCCAGCTCAGGGCACCCTGGGTCCCGAAGCCCATCATCGGCATCGAAGACAGAGGCAAAGAAGGCGTTAAGCGTCTCTGCTTTGCCTATGTCATTGTCTGTGAGGAGACCTTCCCTATCAAGGAGCGGCCCTATGTATTCTTTAGTTCTCCTTTTTCCATTCACATATCTAAAAAACCCTTTTTATTTTCTCTCACAGACACAGCCAGCTTCAACTCTAGGTGTGCTTTAGCCACACGAATTTTCTTCCTACAAACACGAACAGCATCCCTGTATTCTTTCCATGACACCTGGCCCTCCTTCCAGTAGCGAAACACTCTCTGTTTCCGCCTAATCTCCATTAGAATGTTCCTGGTCAGCCACGCCGGCCTCCTGCCCCGCCTGCCTGACTTGCGATATTTAGGAATTGCCTGATCTTGTGCTTCTAGGAGGCATCGCTTAAAGAATGACCAGCACTGGTGGACATCGAGGCCTTCAAGAGCAGTTTCCCAGGGGACCTTGCTGACTAGTTCCCTGAGCAGCCTGAAGTCCGCCTTCCCCATATCTAGGGATGAGGTTTTGGTGGCACTTTTCCTTCTGTCACCGTAAATTTTGAACTCAACCACTTCATGGTCGCTATGACCGAGGCGGCCACCAATCACCACATCTCCCACCAGACCCTCTCTGTTTTCTAGCAACAGGTCTAGGAGGGCACCTTTCCTAGTTGGCTCCGTTAGCAGCTGCACCAAGAAGTTATCATCTAGGTGCTTCATGAACCTCCTGGACTTGCTCGTGTCAGCCGTGTGGCACTCCCAGTTAACGTCTGGCAAGTTGAAGTCCCCCATAAGGACAAGGGGAGTTAATCTCAAGGCCTCTCTTAGTTCTGTAAAGAATAATTTATCGGTGCTATCGTCCTGGCCAGGCGGTCTGTAATAGACTCCCACAACGACATCCCCTTTATTCGTTCGTCCCTTGATCCTTACCCAGAGGCTCTCAACTTTGCCATCGCCAACCTGGAGTTCCACACAGTCCAGCCCCTGCTTCACATACATCGCCACCCCACCACCTCACCTACCTTGCCTGTCCCTCCTGAAGAGCCTGTAACCATCTATCGCAACACCCCAGTCACAGGACTCATCCCACCAGGTTTCGCTTATGCCGATGATGTCGTAGTTGCGGGACTGGGCCAGTACCTCTAGCTCATCCATTTTATTCCTCATACTGCGTGCGTTCATGTAGAAGCATTTCAGGTGCGTCTCCTTACACTCAGCACCTTGTGGATCTAACCGAAGGACCTCACTGGCACACAGCCCCTCTGATTCTAGCGTACCATCCCTTAGGTCTTCACCGGCGTGCCTGGTTTTAGCCCCTTCCCCCTTCGACTCTAGTTTAAAGCCCTATCTATCAGCCCTGCCAACTCCTGACCAAAGATCCTTACCCCTCTCCGAGAGAGGCGCATCCCATCCGGTGCCATCAGGTCCGGTGTAGCATAGACCTTCCCGTGATCAAAGAACCCAAAGTTCTGCCGGTCACACCAGTCTCGAAGCCACGAGTTTATGTGAACAGCACGCCTTTCAGCTTCGATCCCCGCTGTCGGAAGGACAGAGGCAAACACAACCTGCGCCCCTGATCCTCTAAGTAGTCGTCCCAAATCCCTAAAGTCTCTTTTGATCGCCTTCGGGCTTCTTGTTGCTTCTTCATCGCTACCAGCCTGAAAGACCAGTAGCGGGTAGTAGTCAGTGGGCCGTACCAGGCGCTTGACTTTCTTGGCAAAGTCTCTCACCCAAGCCCCAGGGAGGCAGCAGACTTCCCTACGGGTAGGGTCAGGCCGACAAATAGGGCCCTCTGTTCCCCTAAGGATAGAATCTCCCACAACAATAACCCTCCTGTCTTTCTTGATGGAGGCATTCCTGAGGCATGGAGTCGACCTCCTCGCCCTAGGCATCCTCCTGGGAACACTTGCTACCTCTTCCTCAGTTACTGGTCTGTCAAGCTCCAGGGCCTCAAACCTGTTTCGTAAGGGCACCTGGGAAGGTGGGGCCAGAAGGGGAGGGCATCGCCTGCCATGTCGAGCAGGGACCTGTCTCCATTCCTCCTCAACTCCCAGATCCCCTCCCTCTGCCCGACAGTGACAGGGCAGGGGGTCCACCCCCATTTGGGGTGTCTCACCTCGATACCTCTCCTTGAGGTTCTGCAGGGAGTCACTCCACAAGTCTATCTCCCTCTCACACTCCCTGATGGCCCTCAACCTCTCCACCTCCTCCTTGAGCTCCACCACCATGCGGACCAGGTCATCCACCTGCTCGCACTTCACGCACGCAGTGTCTCTGCCTCCCGCAGATGGCAGCAGCAGGCTCTGACACTCCCTGCATCCGGTGACCTGAACTGCTGCATTCTTTAACGGGTAGTCGGTCTGGGTGTATACCGACTTCCTGGAGAGAGCACCGTACCTGGTGGAGACCATTATTACCTAGCTAACGGCTGTCGTTAAGAGATGTTCCTGTTGGCGGGGGTTGCTCTTCGCCCTTCCTGCTCGCCCTGCCTGCGCGAACTGCCGCGCCACTTCCTTCTGACGCACCAAGCCCTGTTTGCCCGCCCTGGTTGCCGCGCTCCTGGTCGCTCACGCTCCCTAGGGACTGCTTTTGAACGGCTGGGGAGGGGGCGCTGCTGGCTCCGCCTTCACCTCGTCAGCCTCCCTCACGAGGGCTGCCGGGTCCTGGCGGCTCCCTGAAGTAGGCTCGATGCCAGAAAATTAGCCCTGCCTGGCCCGATCCCCCACTCCGCTGCAGCACGCGTCTGCCCTGCAGCCGATCGCCTCGGCAAATGGCAGTGAAATGGTGGTGGCGCCTGGTTAAAGAGCCTGCCGCTGACGCTGCTGGCTCCGCCTTCGCCTCATCAGCCTCCCTCACGAGGGCTGCCAGGTCCTGGCGGCTCCCTGAAGTAGGCTCGATGCTGGAAAATTAGCCCTGCCTGGCCTGATCCCCCGCTCCGCTACAGCACACGTCTGCCCCGGAGCCGATCGCCTTGGCAAATGGCCGTATTTTTGATCATTCTTCAGTGGCGCCATATATCCTATCTGGCCTCTACAAATGTATTTGATGTATTTTATTTATTTATTTATTTATTTTTCATTCACTAGCCAGTGATTATCTTATCTATTGGTTTTCAGCAGGAGTCTTTACAAGAGAGAGTCTGTCAGGTTCTCAGTTGAATAACTTCATGTTACCCACCTTTACGCATTTACATGCATGGTTTGTTCTTCCCTGTTGTCACTTAATGAAACCATCTAGTGTTCAATAGCTGCACAGGCAAATGTGTTATACAGAGAACCAGCAGTTACTTTTGTGCTGTGAACAACCAAGACTACCTGTGCGTAAATATAGGCACTACTGTGATAAAAAAACTCTATAGGAGAAATGTTTGATTTCTTGGATTGGGCTTGGTTAGGATAGGCTTGATAATATACAGCTTCAGTGTACAAGCTGGTCACACGCTGTACTTTATCTGAAAATATGTCAAGGAGTCTGGACCAACAAGCTGGCACTACTGATCTCCATCTACTATGTGTTTACACTTAGTTTCAGCTGCAGCTCCCAGGCTGTAACTATCAGAGGCTCCCAGCCTCCAGGCTGCTCTGCACCCACTCCTTTCTAAACCACCACTACCACTTTGCTGCTCCCTTTGTCTTTGACAATCATGATGCTCTGTGGCATTTGGATCAAGACCTTCCTGAATTTACTCAACCACAGTGCCATACAGGTTTTACTGTCTGTATTTGTGCACAATCCAAAAGCACGTTCCTTCCCAAGAAAGCCTCTGCAGTACTCTGCAGTATTGCTTCTTGTTTTGCACTGGTCTCTTTCTGAAGTTCAAAACTTTAAAGCCCAATATACAATGTACTGGTATTATTGATTAATTTCCCCGAAACAAGGATAGAAGTGAATAAATAGGAAAAAAAAAAAAAAAAAAGAATAAAAAAAGTAAATAAAAAATAGGCAAAAAATGTGGATCCTGGTTGAACATACCACATTCCAGTTTGTATAAGATATACTTAATAAAACATAATATAGTTCTCACTGAAATATGGACTGGAACAAGAGACTTTGTCTTTATTAGGAAATTAAACAGCCGTGAGGAAATGTGACTAGCTTATTGGATACTCAAACCTGACCACCAATAACTATTAAATTGCAAAAAGGGTCCTGGGTTGTTTTTGTCCCGAGCCTGACAACACTCCTAAATAATTTCCAGATAAAACTTGCCAGTAACCACAGACCATCATTCCTGATACATATTTGGATATGGCCATCCAGTTAGTTACAAATGATAGGGAAAGTTAACATTACACATGCAGACAGTTCTGTAATAATTTTGTAATCTTACTGCCAGATAAAAGTTATAAACCTGTTTAATTTGCTAGTTTAGATGTACACTGAGTCTCTTCCAGCAGTTTGCAACTAGGTTATTTTTATTTTTGCTTGTGCGTATTTTAATATTTTACATAACTGACAAGAAGCTGAACAAGAAGACAATTCTTAATACCTTTCAACACAGAGAGCATCTGGGACATATGAGAGTTGGTATTGAGGAAAAAAGGAGCAGTTCATTTGCTGAGGCCACCACCTCACTGCAGCACAGGTGCAGAGATCCAAGGGATGGCCCTTCCTGTGAATTTCATGAAGTTCAACAAGGCCAAGTGCAAGGTTCTGCACCTAAGTTGGGGCAATCCCAAGCACAAATACAGGCTGGGTGGAGAATGGACTGAGAGCAGTTCTTAGGAGGTGGACTTGAGAGTGTTGATGGATGAAAAACACCACATGAGATGTCATGTGTGCTTGCAGCCTAGAAGGCCAATCATATCCTTGGCTGAATCAAAAGAAGCATGACCAGCAGGCCAAGGGATGTGATTCTCCTCTTCTGCTCTCCTATTCTGACTTACCACCTAGAGTAAGAGTACTACATTGAGCTCTGGGGCCTCCAACATAAAAAGGATGTGGATGTGTGGATGAGTCCAGAGAGGGGCCTCTGGAATGATGAGAAGGTTGGAGCACCAATCCTATGAAGACAGGCTGAAAGGATTGAGGCTGTTCAGCCTGGAGAAGAGAAGGTTCTAAGGAGATAACTTAGTACCTAAACCTACCTTAGTACCCTTTCAGTACCTAAAGAGGACCTACAAGAAACTTGTAGAGGGGCTTTTTATTGGGGGGTGTAGTGATAGAACAACGCGTAACAGCTTTAAACTAAAAGATTTAGATTTGGGTTAAATATAAAGAAGAAATTCTTTATTCAGACAGAGTGTGGTGAGGCACTGGAACAGGTTGCCCAGAGAGGTTGTGGATGACCCATCCCTGGAGGTGTTCAAGACCAGTCTGGATGAGGCCCTGGGCAACCTGATCTAGAGGGTGGAATCCCTGTCCATGGAAAGTGGGTTTGGAACTAGGTGATCTTTAAGGTCCTTCCAACCCATTGGAAGCCATTCCAAGCCATTTTATGATGATTATTGGTTCAGCTGATGGATATCTAAGGGTTCTTTCATTGCCCTACACATGAAAGTATAGCACCATGTGCTATTTGAAACATCTTGGGCTAACACTCTAAGCTAAGGTTGGAAGATGCACAGGACGGTAGAAAAAACCACCCCTAGGGAGTGCGAGCAACCAGGAGTGTGGCAAACAGGACAGGCAAACAGGGCGTGGCGCATCAGAAAGGAGTGGCGCGGCAGTTAGTTAACGCGGCAGTTAGCATAGGCAGGGCGAGCAGGAAGGGCAAAGCATTCCCCCCGCCCATACAAACACCTCTAACAGCGGTCTACCGCTATCTCAGCTGCAATGGTGTACACCAGGTACAGTGCGCTCTCTAGGAAGTCTGTACACACCCAGACCAACTGCCCACTCAAAATTGCGGCAGTTCAGGTCTCCGGATGCAGGGAGTGCCTGAGCCTGTTGCTACCACCTGCGGGGGGCAGAGAGACTGTGTGAATGAAGTGTGAGCAGGTGAATGACCTGGTCCGCCTTGTGGCAGAACTCAAGGAGGAGGTTGAGAGGCTGAGGGATGTCAGGGAGTGTGAGCGGGAGATAGACCTGTGGAGCAACTCCCTTCAGGGCCTGAAGGACAGGTACCGGGGTGAGACATCCCAGATGGGGGTGGACCCCCTGTCCTGTTGCTGTCGGGCAGAGGCAGGGGACCTAGGAGTTGAGGAGGAATGGAAACAGGTCCCAGCTCGACATTGCAGGCAATGCCCCCCCTACTGGCCCCACCTTCCCAGGTGCCCTTACGCAACAGGTTTGAGGCCCTGGAGCTTGAGAGACAAGTAGCTGAGGAAGAGGTAGAAAGTCTACCCAGGAGGATGCCTAGGGCGAGAAAGTCGACTCCACCCATCAGGACTGCCTCCACCAAGAAAGACAGAAGGGTGATTGTTGTGGGCGACTCCCTTCTCAGGGGAACAGAGGGACCTATTTGTCAGCCTGACCCTACCCATAGGGAAGTCTGCTGTCTCCCTGGGGCCAGGGTCAGGGACATTGCCAGAAAGCTTCCCAACCCGGTTCGCCACTCTGACTACTATCATCTTTTGATAGCCCAGGCTGGCAGAGACGATACTGGAGAGAGAAGCCTGAAGACCATCACACAGGACTTTAGGGGACTGGGACGGTTAGTGGATGGAGCAGGAGTACAGGTGGTGTTTTTGTCCATCCCTAGGGTGGCAGGGAGGGGTACAGAGAAGACACAGAAAGCCCACCTGATAAGCACGTGGCTCAGAGGCTGGTGCCAACACAGAAATTTTAGTTTCTTTGACCATGGGGCGCTTTACTCGGCACCCGACCTGATGGCCGCAGATGGGTCCCTGTCTCTAAGGGGAAAATGGATCCTAGTCCAGGAGCTGGTTGGGGCTCATTGAGAGGGCTTTAAATTAGATATGAAGGGGGATGGGGCTGAAACAAGGCTTGTTGGAGGTGCGCCAGGGGGAACAATGGCTAGGCCAGAGGAGAAGGCAATGGCCCAACTGAAGTGCATCTACACTAATGCACGCAGCATGGGTAACAAACAGGAGGAGCTGGAAGCCATCGTGAGGCAGGCAGGCTGCGACTTGGTTGCCATCACGGCAACGTGGTGGGACCACTCTCATGACTGGAGTACTGCAATGTCTGGCTATAGGCTCTTCAGAAGGGACAGGCAGCACAGAAGGGGTGGTGGTGTGGCTCTCTATATCAGAGAGTTTTGAAGTCGTGGAACTTGAGGCTGGGAATTATAAGGTTGAGTCCCTATGGGTTAGGATCAGCGGGAAGGCCAACAAGGGAAGCATCCTGGTGGGGGTCTGTTATAGACTGCTGAACCAGGATGAGGAGACGGATGAGGAATTCTACAGGCAGCTGGCAGAAGTTGCAAAATCATCAGAGCTTGTTCTTGTGGGGGACTTCAACTTCCCAGACATATCCTGGAAGCACAACACAGCCCAGAGAAAGTTGTCAAGGAGGTTTCTGGAGGGCGTGGAAGATAACTTCCTGACACAGCTGGTTAGTGAGTCTACCAGGGGAGGTGCCCCACTAGACCTTCTGTTCACAAACAGAGAAGGACTGGTGGGAGATGTGGTGGTCAGGAGCTGTCTTGGGCAGAGTGACCACGAAATGGTGGAGGTCTCTATTCTTGGCGAAGTCAGGAGAGGTATCAGTAAAACCACAGATTTGGACTTCTGGAGGGCTGGCTTTGAGCTGTTCAGGACACTGGTAGGTAGAGTCCCTTGGGAGGTAGTGCTGAAAGGCAGAGGAATCCAGGAAGTCTGGGCACTCTTCAAGAAAGAAATCTTAATGGCTCAGGAGCAGTCTGTCCCCATATGCCCAAAGACGAGCCAGCGTGGGAGAAGACTGGCCTGGCTGAACAGAGATCTGTGGCTTGATATTAGGAGTAAAAAGAGACACTTGCAGGGCCACCAGGTGATCAGGCCCAGTCAGCATGGGTTTATGAAAGGTAGGTCCTGCTTGACGAACCTCATCTCCTTCTATGACAAAGTGACGCGCTCGGTGGATGAGGGAAAGGCTGTGGATGTAGTCTACCTTGACTTCAGCAAGGATTTTGACACCGTTCCCCACAACATTCTCCTCAAGAAACTGGCTGCTCATGGCTTGGACTGGCGTACGCTTCATTGGGTTAGAAACTGGCTGGATAGCCAGGCCCAAAGACTTGTGGTGAATGGAGTCAAATCCAGTTGGAGGCTGGTCACTGGTGTTGTCCCCCAGGGCTCAGTACTGGGGCCAGATCTCTTTAATATCTTTACTGATGATCTGGATGAGGGGATTGATTGTACCCTCAGTAAGTCTGCAGATGACACCAAGTTAGGTGCCCGTGTCGATCTGCTTGAGGGTAGGATGGCTCTGCAGGAGGATCTGGATAGGCTGGACCAATGGGCTGAGGTCAACTGTATGAAGTTCAACAGGGTCAAGTGTCAGGTCCCGCACCGGGAGCACAACAGCCCCAAGCAGAGCTGGGAGAGGAGTGGTTAGAAAGCTGCCTGGCAGAGAAGGACCTGGGAGAACTGGTTGATAGTCGGCTGAATATGAGCCAGCAGTGTGCTCAGGTGGCCAAGAAGGCCAACGGCATCCTGGCTTGCATAAGAAACAGTGTGGCCAGCAGGGCTAGGGAGGTGATTTTCCCCCTGTACTTGGCTCTGGTGAGGCTGCACCTCGAGTACTGTGTTCAGTTTTGGGCCCCTTGCTACAAGAAGGACATGGAGGTGTTCGAGCGAGTCCAGAGAAGGGCGACGAAGCTGGTGAGGGGTCTGGAGAACAAGTCCTACGAGGAGTGGCTGAGGGATCTGGGTTTGTTCAGCCTGGAGAAAAGGAGGCTCAGGGGTGACCTTATCGCTCTTTATAAGTACACTAAAGAAGGCTGTAGCAAGTTGGGGGTTGGTCTGTTCTCCCACGTGCCTGGTGACAGGACGAGGGGGAAATGGGCTAAAGTTGTGCCAGGGGTGTTTTAGGTTGGATATTAGGAAGAACTTGTTAGTTAGAAGGGTTGTTAGGCATTGGAATGGGCTGCCCAGGGAAGTGGTAGAGTCACCATCCCTGGAGGTCTTTAAAAGATGTTTAGATGTTGAACTTAGTGATATGGTTTAGCGGAGGACTTGTTAGTGTTAGGTCAGAGGTTGGACTTGATGATCTTGAGGTCTCTTCCAACCTAGACAATTCTGACTCTGATTCTGATTTTATGGAGAATTTACAGTGGTGACCCACAGACTCTGGATTGATATCTGTGTATTAATCCAAAGATGAAAAGGAGGGGAAGGGGTTAATGGGGAGGTGTTGGATGGGGTGGGAATGAGCACGATTGACATGGTATGAAATAAGGGGTGGACTATATTGGTTTTGGCTGGGATTAAGTTAATTTTAATATGGTGCTGTTTGGGATTTTTGATTAAAATGGTGTTGGTAATACACCGATTTTTAACTGTTGCTGAACAGTGTTTGCACAGCACCAAGGTTTCTCACACTGCCCTGCCAGGGAGGAGACTGGGTGGTGCACAAGAGGCTGGGAAGGGATAATAAATAAAAAAGAGAGGGAAAATAAATAAATAAATAAATAAAAAGAGAAAGTTCCAGTTAGTACTTATATGTCAAATTCCTGAGAGCACCTGTAGGCAGACAACAATTCCTGGCTTTGCCTCAGACCTGACTTGCTATGTCACATTGGATGTTCACCAGTCTGTTGAAATCCTGGCCTGTTTCTTTTGCTCAGCTGTCATGGGACAGTGATCTTGCACTTGTTGGAGGCACAACTTGTACTTCGGCCACCCTTGGCTGCTGGCTCACATCTCCTTGCAGAGTATCTCTGCTTCTTATATGCCTGGACGATTGGAATCATAGAACATCCTGAGTTGGAAGGGACCCATGAGTATCATTGAATCCAACTTCTGGCACCACAAAGGTCCATCCAAAAATTCAGACCATATGACTAAGAGCACAGTCCAAATGCTTCTTAAACTCCATCAGTCTTGGTGCTGTGACTATGTCTCTGGGGAGCCTGTTTCAGTGCGCAACAACCCTTTTGGTGAAGAAATTCTTCCTGATATCCAGCCTGAATCTTGACACCGTCTTGACACCATTCTCTTGGGTTCTATCACTGGTCACTAAAGAGAATAGATTGGCCACTCGACTCCCCCTTGTGAGGAAGCTGTAGACCTCAATGAAGTCTCCCTTCAGCCTCCTCTTTTTCCAGACAAGAGAAAAAGTCTGGAGAAAGGAAGACTTTCCCTTTATTGAGGAGGATCAGGTTAGAGGTCATTTAGGCAAACCTGGCACCCACAAATGTATGGGCCCAGATGGCATGTACACATGAGTGCTGAGGGAGATGGATGTTACTGCTAGCCATACTCCATCATCTTTCAAAGGTCATGGAGAACAGGAGAGCAGCCTGAGGACTGGAAGAAAGATCAGGTCACTCCAGTCTTCAAAACGGTAAAGAAGGAGGACCCAGGAAACTACAGACCAATCAGCCTTACTTCCATCCCTGGAAAAGTGATGGAACAGCTCATCCTGGAGGTCATCTCCAAGTACGTGGAGAAGAAGAAGGTGATCAGGAGTAGTCAGCATGGATTCACCAAAGGAGAAATCATACTTAACCAATCTGAAAGCCTTCTATGGTAGAATGACTATGTGCGTAGGTGATTGTTGTGTACCTTAACTTCAGCAAGGCTTTTGACAATATCCTACAACATCCTGATGGGTAAGCGCAGGAAGCATGCAGGAAGTGGCACACATGCTGGCAAATATATTGAAAAGCACAGATCCCTGCACAAAGTTTTGTGAGAATCTAGATAAGGTTAGTTCGGTCTTTCTTTCTTTCTTTCTTTCTTTCTTTCTTTCTTTCTTTCTTTCTTTCTTTCTTTCTTTCTTTCTTTCTTGTTTTGTTTCCTTTTATTGTGTTGTTGTTGCTTCCAATTTCATAAATATTTTCTGAATTTTATCCTGTTGCTTCCTACTATAAAATTCGTAATAATGGAGAGCAAATTCATCTTCTCCCACAGCTTTTTAAATACTTGAAGTCAGTTTAGTTTGTCTCTGTTTAGTACTGTTTTCCAAGGTAAGCAGCAAGCAGCTTTAATTCCTTTATGGAGTACAATTTCAAGAGGCTCATTTCAGAAATCGGACCTACCTATACATAGCAGTAAAGTGAAATTCGAAAATGAAATTCCAAAACTGCATATGATATTTCATCTAAGGCTTCATTAATGAGAGGAAAAAAAAAAAAAAAAAAGTGCTTTTTAATGTGTCATGTAGGCTGTTCTCTAATTTACATCTCTAAGTAAAGTGGTCAGTACTTGTAGAACCTTAATTTTTCAGTCAATTTTTCCAATTCATCAATCTACTGTACTTCAATTCACCAGTCCTGTACTTCAATCTGAAAACTGTCATTCCAGTCTGGAATTGGTTGCAAAAGTAACATTCTTACATTTATATTGTTATTGACAAGACTGATCCAAGACAGACCACTTGTAGCTGACAGAGAAAACTCCTTTTTCAGTGGAGCTTTCAAATTAGTTTCTTAGGTGGCTTCAGCTAGATCAAGTATTCTTACCTTATTCATACCTTACTATTCATACCTTAATTATTAAATTACATTAAATACTTTTTTTTTTTTTTTTTTTTTTTTTTTTAAGGTAGCTTCTTGTACCACAGAAAACCCTATGTGAGTACATGAAATGATAGCTTTTTGCTTCTTGGGAATCTAGCTGAATGTCTTTAAAAAATCCCTATGTCTCACGGAAAATGTTTGTTCCCAAGGAATATACATTACATTTGGTTTAACAGCTGAATACTGTCCTTTTCTGAAATTCTAAATATTCATTGGTCTCTATTATATTCTGTTTGCATAAATTAAGTGTGCCAGGGAGGAGACTGGGTGGTGCACAAGAGTCTGGGATGGGGTCCTGGTTTGTGTAATCAGGGGCGACCTTAATGCTCTCTACAGGTACCTTAAAGGAGGCTGTAGTGACGTGGGGGTTGGTCTGTTCTCCCATGTGCCTGGTGACAGGACAACGGGAATGGGCTTAAGTTGTGCCAAGGGAGCTTTAGGTTGGATATCAGGAAGAACTTATTTACTAAAGGGTTGTTAGGCATTGGAATGGGCTGCCCAGGGAAGTGGTTGAGTCACTATCCTTGGAGGTCTTTAAAAGACATTTAGATTTAGAGAGTGGTGATATGGTTTAATGGGGGACTTGTTAGTGTTAAGTCAGAGGTTGAACTCAGTGATCTTGGAGGTCTCTTCCAACCTATATGATTCTGTGACTCTGCTCCACTGTGGTACACCATGGGCTTCAGCGGGACAGCCTGCTTTACTGTGGTCCTCACCACATGCCACAGGGGAACTTCTGCTGTGGTACCTGGAGCACTTCCTGCCCTGCTTTGTCACTGACCTTCACGCCTGCAAGGCCATTTCTCACTCTTCTCTGTCTCTACAAACTGCTGTTTCCCAGCAATATTTTTTTTTCCTTTCTTAAATCTGCTTTCACAGAGGTGCAGACAACATCACTTATTGGCTCGTCTGTGGCCAGCGGCAGAGCCCTTATCTACCATGGGTCAGCTTTTGGATTCTTGCAGAAGCTACCCCAGGGGCCCCCCAGCTGCCAAAACCTTGCCACTTAAACCCACTACACATTGAACATAAACGTTATGAGTTATTGAAATATTTAATAATAATGCATGCAAGATTAAATGCTACAGAGGCACTTCACAGTGAAATAAAACAGGAACTCCAAGAAAAATAACAGGAATAAGGATATTTAGTTATTGTATTGGGTAGTTCAGATACCTCCTGAACATAAGATAGAGCTTTTTAAAATTACCATAGAATCATAGAATCATTAAGGTTGTAAAAGACCTTCAAGATCGTCTGGGTCAACCATCACCCTACTAGCAATGTCACCCACTAAACCATGTCACTAAGCACCAGATCCAACCTTTCCTTAAACACTCCCAGGAATGGTGACTCCATCACTTTCCTGGGCAACCCATTCCAATGTCTGACTACCCTTTCTGAGAAGAAATCTCTCCTAATTTCCAACCTAAACCTCCTCTGGCACTATTTGATGCCATTCCCTCTAGTCCTATCACTAGTTGTGAGAAGATACTGACCCTTAGATCCCCACCTTACTTATAACTGCTGTCTCCTCATAATGTTCAATACAGTTTTTGAAGATACATGCATTTCTCTGATTTTGAACCATACTATGTAGGTCAGAAAGCTACTATTCAAACCAACTGAAAATACATTTCCATGCAAGACTTTCTGAGAAACTGAGTAATTCACTGAAGACTTTTGATATAATATCTATTATGTGCTGTTTCTTGAGCAGACAGAAGATGAAGGGGATTAAGACCGTACTTCAGGACAAAGATGTTAATTAAGTAATTGAGAAAGCAAAGAATAATGAGACAAGTAAGAGTTATTCCCCATTGCATCTGAACATATTTTTTGTTGAAACCCCTCCAAACTAGTCCACAAACTATTGTTGCATAGATCAAAAGAATAAATTAAATCATAAATACAATAGATAGAATATACTGTGGAAAGAATGAAGATAAAAATACATGGGAAATCATTGCTGCCAGGAGGTCAGAAAGATGGTAAATACCTTTTGAATTGGAATAGGAAGATATGCAGCATTGTTCTCTGACATGATGGCTTTTGACCTGTGTAAGTATTTAGCAGGACCTTAGTCTTATGAACTTAATCGTGGTTTTTGTTTGTTTTTCTTTTTTTTTTATTATTTATTTTCTTATTTTTTTATTTTTTCTTCTCTTTTTTCTTCCTTTTTCTTTTTTTCTCTTTTCCATTTTTTCTCTTTTCTATTTTTTCTTTTTTTCCTTTTTCTTTTTTTTTTCCTTTCTGTTTTTTTTTTTTTTTTTTATTATTTTATTTTATTTTATTATTATTTTATTTCCTCTTTTCTCTTTTTTTATTATTTTGTTTTTCTTTTGTCTTTCTTTCTAAGTAAGAGAAACAGCAACTTTTCTTACGAGGAAAAAAGCAACATTTTCAAAAATGAAATGCCACATTTGGACAAGACAGACAATTGTCTTTATAGATTGAATCATATATCTGATTTATTTAGGGAAGTATTCTCTTAAGAAATGTACTTCAATATTTGTGAAGGATGATTAAGAGTAAAGAAAAAAAAAATACGATCTAACTGGGAAAATCTGAGGCATATTTGTAAGCTAATAGTCTTTTCTAAATTCTCATAACAGCAGCCACTGCTGAAATATTTGAGTGAAGTGCAAGAGATAAAACTAGTTACAAGAACTACAGTGGAAATAATATATTCAACTACCATTAAATATTTATTTAGGCTTTGCTACCATAAATACTGTAAGAAGAAATTAGGAACTACAGACCAGATGCCCAATCAGTGTCTAAACCCCATTGAATTTAGAAGGCAATATAAGTCCTCTAGAGTAGAATGCCTAGGGCAGCAGTGACGAAGCAATTTAATTTGATTTTTCTGTAATGCCAGTAAGGAACTAAATCAGGAAGATCTTATTTGCATTGTGTTCCATGGTGAATTGCAAGCAATTGTGAGAAGTTGCACAAATAAATCTCAATCCAAACTTACACTTTGATTTAATTTTTTAACCTGAAATGCCTTCTTATCTGTCAGTTGCTTGGGATTGATGAACACTAACACTGGAATTTTAGACAGTTACTATATGTGTTTGCAATAAGGAAATCATCAGATTTTACCACCCCTTGATTCTGTCCCTATTTTGTGCACTCTATGACAGCAGTAAAAATTGCAATTAAAAGCAATAGTTGAGGTCCCCCTGTGTGCTCCCCACCCCCAAAATTAAAATCAGAATTTTGTCTCTTCATACCCGAAGAGTTTTAACAATAAAAAAAAGCATTTGAAAATGTAGGTTTCTTACATTAACTGAATCATCATTTAATAGAAAAGAAATTATATTAAGAAACCATTGAACCATTCTAGCCTCAAATTTCATGAAATTATCACAGATTAATCTCAGTAGAAATTTAAATGAGAAAAACTAGACAAGAATACTCAAGTAGTAGTGAATCTGGTGACAGTGGAAAGTTACTAAGTGAAATATGGATGGAGATGTATTTGAAGATAAATGATATAAATGGACCAAACATTAACTCAATTTAAAAATATTTAAAAATAATACTTACCCTTGTTGTAAACCTTCCACTACATTTCTCCAAACCTTCATTTTACTAAATACATGTACTTCCCACATTGCTCTTTCTATTTCTTATCCCCTTTCTTCCAGTTCCCATTCATCTGCAAAGCTCTTCTTTCGTCAAAATAACTGCATGTTACTAGACAGAAGGGATGGAATGGGATTCTCCCAATGAAGATAGGAAGAAATAAATAAAATGTTACAATTTTTGTGAGGACAAGAACCTTGTTGACCTGCTTGCACAAGATAAAAATTAGGATGGGGAGGGGTATGTTTATGGAAATAGGAATAATCCAGTGAATCAACTTCTTTAATACAGTTTTCCTTTCAACTGCTTGGCAGCTCCATTTTCTTTGATTTTTGGCATATTTTGTTCTATTCTTTCACATAAATTTTAGAGCTTTTCTACATCAGTTGGAAAGAAAGAGAAGCTGAGGCTGCATCTTTGTTGATGGTAAACAGCTTGAACAGCCTGAACTATTGAAAAATAACTGTACAGTGATTATGCAAATCAGATAAACTCAACCAACTAATGTGTAGAGAAATGCATAGCTAAGGAAAAATCTATACAGGTATGCATCAATAGCTGTTTAGTTACTCTGTACCCTGATTGGTTAGAGCAAGTCTATTTCTATGTGTTATTCTTGAATTGGTGAAAAGCTAAGAGACATACAGGACTGATTCTCAAAATGTTTGGAAAATTATCTTGATTGCCTAAAGAATTTGGCCGTTTAAATGCACAAGAGATAAATTTAGGCTCCAAATTTAGTCTTTCTCATGGACTAGAGTAATGCTTTCTCATTTATTACCGCTTACAGCTGCAATTCAGTTGAGAAAGTGCACAATAAATACTATAAATTATATTTAGAAAAATTATCCTAATTCAACAGGAAGACATTTTCCACCATTACATTATAAGGTTTCCAAATTTATTATTTAGATTATTTGAATATTCTGTAAGATTAAATTTACATCTATGGACCTATGTTGGATATGAGTTGTACTTCATTTTAATATATTACATTGTTCATTTAACTTTCAAATTGGTCTGGTGTAAAATTGATGTTATCCAAAGAACTGAAATACCAAATGCTTCTAATGCTTCTTAAATCCAGAGTTTTCAAACAAATAACAGGAAGAAAAAAAAAAAAAAAAAAAAAAGCCTTTGCAATACTTCCCACATACACAGAATAATAAACTTGTGATAGTTCTAAGGCAGCATTCCTATGCTGTTTTCCCACAGAATTATATATTTGCAGTCCTATGACTTCCAGTTTGAATTCCACTTCTTCATTTAACGAAGTTACATATAATGAATTTGTTAGCCATGCACTTTGTGCTGATTTGATAAAATACAAACAATTTCAGATTTTTAATCATATGATATGTATATACCTTGATTAAAGCAGCTGTTCTGGGGCAAGAAGGGAATTCCACCACTGATGCCAATAGCCTTACGAATACCTTTTATATCTAATTTTTTATTATTATTATTAGTCTCATTATTCTTCATACTGTCACTTAATGTAAAAATAATGATCTTTTTCTTGTGGTTATATGCAGACAGGCTGTCTATGCAGTGGAGGAATGAAATAGTAGATGGGCAGAACAAATCATTGTGGTACTCTATATACTGATGTGATTTATTTCTGCTAGGAAAATATATCTCTGTCGATTAACTGACTCAATCAGTATTCTTTTTGTTGGTATGTTTCAACACCAAAGCAATTAGTGATTAGTGATTAAGGATGGAATATGTTTCTATTTTAGATATAGGGCTTGAGTCACATCACAGTTAAATGACTTGTTTGAAAGACATAAGAAAACTTTATTTTACATATATATATACTCAAAATAAAGCATTTTATACTAAAAGTACTGGTAAGAATGTGCAGAAAGCTTTTCTAACTCCTGGAAACATAGCCAAAATACAGTTGTTCCTACTAATTGTGTGAGAATGAAATGTGTTCTAACTTGTAGTATTTTAGTCCTAAATATTAATTCAATTAAAAATAAATAGTGAATCAGTTTTGGCTGTCATTGACCAAGAAGACTGTATCATACATCCTTTTATATCCTTCAGCCTGCTCTGAGCTTAAAACCTGATTTTTCTCACACTTAGAGAAATTGTCTTTTGCCAATAGGTTCAATGGAAGGAGAAGTGGGTCCGTATAGTACAAGAAGCATGATGCATTGTTGTATGTCCATAAGAACTCTATAAATAAATAAATAAATATAATAATACTTGTTAATACTGACACACGATAGAAAGAAAGCATTGTAGCTGACTATATACTAATGACAAGAGCTGAGAGAACAAGAGAAGTATGAGCTAGGTAGGCATGAGGTTTTGCTGATTTTATTGCAACTAAACAGGATGCCTCTTATGACTGGAGTATTGAAACAGAAAAAAAAATAGATACATTCATTTTTTATGTTTACATCTGTAAATACAATACAATACAATACAATACAATAAAACAAAACAAAACAAAACAAAACAAAACAAAACCTCTTTCTCTGACCTTGAGGAAAAATGTTTGCATACATATAAAATCACAGAATCACAGAATTGTCTAGGTTGGATCACCTAGATCAAAGATCACCTTCAAAGGTGATCACTAAAGAAGATCTTGAAGATCACCTTCAAGATCACCTAGTCCAACCTCTGACCTAACACTAACCATACCACCTCCACTAAACCATATCGTTAAGCTCTAAACCATATCACTAAGCTACTAAGCTAAAATGGTTGGCTATCTCCACAAAATAAGGTTTCCTCCTCCAAGTTGTCTACTGTTAATAGATTTTGTACTTTCCTTTATCTTAGACTAGAAAGAAGGACTGTCAAGGAAGGTATTAAGTGCTGTACCAAAAAAATAATAATCTCGAGACATTATACTGGTTAAAAACTGAACACATCAATATTCAAATTCATAAAGTGCCTCTCTTTGCTTTTTTACCAAAGCTATGTTATAGCATCATCTGATATCACTAGAGAAAAATTGACATTTAAAATGCATAAGAAGAAAAATTTTGTTTTCTTGACTATCTTTTACGAGATGTTCATTAGATAGCTCAGGAAGACATTGCAAAACGTGCTGGAGTTTATAAGATTACAATGTCTTGGAATAAAACAGCAAGGGATTTCTCTACAGAGATAAGAGTTATTAAGTTTTAAACTTTATGGTTCAGATAAATTGATCTACAAATTACTAATTGAATGGCTAAAAGAGATCGTGATCTGTTTACACTTAATTTATGCAAACAGAATATAATAGAGACCAATGAATATTTAGAATTTCAGAAAAGGACAGTATTCAGCTGTTAAACCAAATGTAATGTATATTCCTTGGGAACAAACATTTTCCGTGAGACATAGGGATTTTTTAAAGACATTCAGCTAGATTCCCAAGAAGCAAAAAGCTATCATTTCATGTACTCACATAGGGTTTTCTGTGGTACAAGAAGCTACCTTAAAAAAAAAAAAAAAAAAAAAAAAAAAAAAGTATTTAATGTAATTTAATAATTAAGGTATGAATAGTAAGGTATGAATAAGGTAAGAATACTTGATCTAGCTGAAGCCACCTAAGAAACTAATTTGAAAGCTCCACTGAAAAAGGAGTTTTCTCTGTCAGCTACAAGTGGTCTGTCTTGGATCAGTCTTGTCAATAACAATATAAATGTAAGAATGTTACTTTTGCAACCAATTCCAGACTGGAATGACAGTTTTCAGATTGAAGTACAGGACTGGTGAATTGAAGTACAGTAGATTGATGAATTGGAAAAATTGACTGAAAAATTAAGGTTCTACAAGTACTGACCACTTTACTTAGAGATGTAAATTAGAGAACAGCCTACATGACACATTAAAAAGCACTTTTTTTTTTTTTTTTTTCCTCTCATTAATGAAGCCTTAGATGAAATATCATATGCAGTTTTGGAATTTCATTTTCGAATTTCACTTTACTGCTATGTATAGGTAGGTCCGATTTCTGAAATGAGCCTCTTGAAATTGTACTCCATAAAGGAATTAAAGCTGCTTGCTGCTTACCTTGGAAAACAGTACTAAACAGAGACAAACTAAACTGACTTCAAGTATTTAAAAAGCTGTGGGAGAAGATGAATTTGCTCTCCATTATTACGAATTTTATAGTAGGAAGCAACAGGATAAAATTCAGAAAATATTTATGAAATTGGAAGCAACAACAACACAATAAAAGGAAACAAAACAAGAAAGAAAGAAAGAAAGAAAGAAAGAAAGAAAGAAAGAAAGAAAGAAAGAAAGAAAGAAAGAAAGACCGAACTAACCTTATCTAGATTCTCACAAAACTTTGTGCAGGGATCTGTGCTTTTCAATATATTTGCCAGCATGTGTGCCACTTCCTGCATGCTTCCTGCGCTTACCCATCAGGATGTTGTAGGATATTGTCAAAAGCCTTGCTGAAGTTAAGGTACACAACAATCACCTACGCACATAGTCATTCTACCATAGAAGGCTTTCAGATTGGTTAAGTATGATTTCTCCTTTGGTGAATCCATGCTGACTACTCCTGATCACCTTCTTCTTCTCCACGTACTTGGAGATGACCTCCAGGATGAGCTGTTCCATCACTTTTCCAGGGATGGAAGTAAGGCTGATTGGTCTGTAGTTTCCTGGGTCCTCCTTCTTTACCGTTTTGAAGACTGGAGTGACCTGATCTTTCTTCCAGTCCTCAGGCTGCTCTCCTGTTCTCCATGACCTTTGAAAGATGATGGAGTATGGCTAGCAGTAACATCCATCTCCCTCAGCACTCATGTGTACATGCCATCTGGGCCCATACATTTGTGGGTGCCAGGTTTGCCTAAATGACCTCTAACCTGATCCTCCTCAATAAAGGGAAAGTCTTCCTTTCTCCAGACTTTTTCTCTTGTCTGGAAAAAGAGGAGGCTGAAGGGAGACTTCATTGAGGTCTACAGCTTCCTCACAAGGGGGAGTCGAGTGGCCAATCTATTCTCTTTAGTGACCAGTGATAGAACCCAAGAGAATGGTGTCAAGACGGTGTCAAGATTCAGGCTGGATATCAGGAAGAATTTCTTCACCAAAAGGGTTGTTGCGCACTGAAACAGGCTCCCCAGAGACATAGTCACAGCACCAAGACTGATGGAGTTTAAGAAGCATTTGGACTGTGCTCTTAGTCATATGGTCTGAATTTTTGGATGGACCTTTGTGGTGCCAGAAGTTGGATTCAATGATACTCATGGGTCCCTTCCAACTCAGGATGTTCTATGATTCCAATCGTCCAGGCATATAAGAAGCAGAGATACTCTGCAAGGAGATGTGAGCCAGCAGCCAAGGGTGGCCGAAGTACAAGTTGTGCCTCCAACAAGTGCAAGATCACTGTCCCATGACAGCTGAGCAAAAGAAACAGGCCAGGATTTCAACAGACTGGTGAACATCCAATGTGACATAGCAAGTCAGGTCTGAGGCAAAGCCAGGAATTGTTGTCTGCCTACAGGTGCTCTCAGGAATTTGACATATAAGTACTAACTGGAACTTTCTCTTTTTATTTATTTATTTATTTATTTTCCCTCTCTTTTTTATTTATTATCCCTTCCCAGCCTCTTGTGCACCACCCAGTCTCCTCCCTGGCAGGGCAGTGTGAGAAACCTTGGTGCTGTGCAAACACTGTTCAGCAACAGTTAAAAATCGGTGTATTACCAACACCATTTTAATCAAAAATCCCAAACAGCACCATATTAAAATTAACTTAATCCCAGCCAAAACCAATATAGTCCACCCCTTATTTCATACCATGTCAATCGTGCTCATTCCCACCCCATCCAACACCTCCCCATTAACCCCTTCCCCTCCTTTTCATCTTTGGATTAATACACAGATATCAATCCAGAGTCTGTGGGTCACCACTGTAAATTCTCCATAAAATCAGAATCAGAGTCAGAATTGTCTAGGTTGGAAGAGACCTCAAGATCATCAAGTCCAACCTCTGACCTAACACTAACAAGTCCTCCGCTAAACCATATCACTAAGTTCAACATCTAAACATCTTTTAAAGACCTCCAGGGATGGTGACTCTACCACTTCCCTGGGCAGCCCATTCCAATGCCTAACAACCCTTCTAACTAACAAGTTCTTCCTAATATCCAACCTAAAACACCCCTGGCACAACTTTAGCCCATTTCCCCCTCGTCCTGTCACCAGGCACGTGGGAGAACAGACCAACCCCCAACTTGCTACAGCCTTCTTTAGTGTACTTATAAAGAGCGATAAGGTCACCCCTGAGCCTCCTTTTCTCCAGGCTGAACAAACCCAGATCCCTCAGCCACTCCTCGTAGGACTTGTTCTCCAGACCCCTCACCAGCTTCGTCGCCCTTCTCTGGACTCGCTCGAACACCTCCATGTCCTTCTTGTAGCGAGGGGCCCAAAACTGAACACAGTACTCGAGGTGCAGCCTCACCAGAGCCAAGTACAGGGGGAAAATCACCTCCCTAGCCCTGCTGGCCACACTGTTTCTTATGCAAGCCAGGATGCCGTTGGCCTTCTTGGCCACCTGAGCACACTGCTGGCTCATATTCAGCCGACTATCAACCAGTTCTCCCAGGTCCTTCTCTGCCAGGCAGCTTTCTAACCACTCCTCTCCCAGCTCTGCTTGGGGCTGTTGTGCTCCCGGTGCGGGACCTGACACTTGACCCTGTTGAACTTCATACAGTTGACCTCAGCCCATTGGTCCAGCCTATCCAGATCCTCCTGCAGAGCCATCCTACCCTCAAGCAGATCGACACGGGCACCTAACTTGGTGTCATCTGCAGACTTACTGAGGGTACAATCAATCCCCTCATCCAGATCATCAGTAAAGATATTAAAGAGATCTGGCCCCAGTACTGAGCCCTGGGGGACAACACCAGTGACCAGCCTCCAACTGGATTTGACTCCATTCACCACAAGTCTTTGGGCCTGGCTATCCAGCCAGTTTCTAACCCAATGAAGCGTACGCCAGTCCAAGCCATGAGCAGCCAGTTTCTTGAGGAGAATGTTGTGGGGAACGGTGTCAAAATCCTTGCTGAAGTCAAGGTAGACTACATCCACAGCCTTTCCCTCATCCACCGAGCGCGTCACTTTGTCATAGAAGGAGATGAGGTTCGTCAAGCAGGACCTACCTTTCATAAACCCATGCTGACTGGGCCTGATCACCTGGTGGCCCTGCAAGTGTCTCTTTTTACTCCTAATATCAAGCCACAGATCTCTGTTCAGCCAGGCCAGTCTTCTCCCACGCTGGCTCGTCTTTGGGCATATGGGGACAGACTGCTCCTGAGCCATTAAGATTTCTTTCTTGAAGAGTGCCCAGACTTCCTGGATTCCTCTGCCTTTCAGCACTACCTCCCAAGGGACTCTACCTACCAGTGTCCTGAACAGCTCAAAGCCAGCCCTCCAGAAGTCCAAATCTGTGGTTTTACTGATACCTCTCCTGACTTCGCCAAGAATAGAGACCTCCACCATTTCGTGGTCACTCTGCCCAAGACAGCTCCTGACCACCACATCTCCCACCAGTCCTTCTCTGTTTGTGAACAGAAGGTCTAGTGGGGCACCTCCCCTGGTAGACTCACTAACCAGCTGTGTCAGGAAGTTATCTTCCACGCCCTCCAGAAACCTCCTTGACAACTTTCTCTGGGCTGTGTTGTGCTTCCAGGATATGTCTGGGAAGTTGAAGTCCCCCACAAGAACAAGCTCTGATGATTTTGCAACTTCTGCCAGCTGCCTGTAGAATTCCTCATCCGTCTCCTCATCCTGGTTCAGCAGTCTATAACAGACCCCCACCAGGATGCTTCCCTTGTTGGCCTTCCCGCTGATCCTAACCCATAGGGACTCAACCTTATAATTCCCAGCCTCAAGTTCCACGACTTCAAAACTCTCTGATATAGAGAGCCACACCACCACCCCTTCTGTGCTGCCTGTCCCTTCTGAAGAGCCTATAGCCAGACATTGCAGTACTCCAGTCATGAGAGTGGTCCCACCACGTTGCCGTGATGGCAACCAAGTCGCAGCCTGCCTGCCTCACGATGGCTTCCAGCTCCTCCTGTTTGTTACCCATGCTGCGTGCATTAGTGTAGATGCACTTCAGTTGGGCCATTGCCTTCTCCTCTGGCCTAGCCATTGTTCCCCCTGGCGCACCTCCAACAAGCCTTGTTTCAGCCCCATCCCCCTTCATATCTAATTTAAAGCCCTCTCAATGAGCCCCAACCAGCTCCTGGACTAGGATCCATTTTCCCCTTAGAGACAGGGACCCATCTGCGGCCATCAGGTCGGGTGCCGAGTAAAGCGCCCCATGGTCAAAGAAACTAAAATTTCTGTGTTGGCACCAGCCTCTGAGCCACGTGCTTATCAGGTGGGCTTTCTGTGTCTTCTCTGTACCCCTCCCTGCCACCCTAGGGATGGACAAAAACACCACCTGTACTCCTGCTCCATCCACTAACCGTCCCAGTCCCCTAAAGTCCTGTGTGATGGTCTTCAGGCTTCTCTCTCCAGTATCGTCTCTGCCAGCCTGGGCTATCAAAAGATGATAGTAGTCAGAGTGGCGAACCGGGTTGGGAAGCTTTCTGGCAATGTCCCTGACCCTGGCCCCAGGGAGACAGCAGACTTCCCTATGGGTAGGGTCAGGCTGACAAATAGGTCCCTCTGTTCCCCTGAGAAGGGAGTCGCCCACAACAATCACCCTTCTGTCTTTCTTGGTGGAGGCAGTCCTGATGGGTGGAGTCGACTTTCTCGCCCTAGGCATCCTCCTGGGTAGACTTTCTACCTCTTCCTCAGCTACTTGTCTCTCAAGCTCCAGGGCCTCAAACCTGTTGCGTAAGGGCACCTGGGAAGGTGGGGCCAGTAGGGGGGGCATTGCCTGCAATGTCGAGCTGGGACCTGTTTCCATTCCTCCTCAACTCCTAGGTCCCCTGCCTCTGCCCGACAGCAACAGGACAGGGGGTCCACCCCCATCTGGGATGTCTCACCCCGGTACCTGTCCTTCAGGCCCTGAAGGGAGTTGCTCCACAGGTCTATCTCCCGCTCACACTCCCTGACATCCCTCAGCCTCTCAACCTCCTCCTTGAGTTCTGCCACAAGGCGGACCAGGTCATTCACCTGCTCACACTTCATTCACACAGTCTCTCTGCCCCCCGCAGGTGGTAGCAACAGGCTCAGGCACTCCCTGCATCCGGAGACCTGAACTGCCGCAATTTTGAGTGGGCAGTTGGTCTGGGTGTGTACAGACTTCCTAGAGAGCGCACTGTACCTGGTGTACACCATTGCAGCTGAGATAGCGGTAGACCGCTGTTAGAGGTGTTTGTATGGGCGGGGGGAATGCTTTGCCCTTCCTGCTCGCCCTGCCTATGCTAACTGCCGCGTTAACTAACTGCCGCGCCACTCCTTTCTGATGCGCCACGCCCTGTTTGCCTGTCCTGTTTGCCGCACTCCTGGTTGCTCGCACTCCCTAGGGGTGGTTTTTTCTAATAAGAGATGTCTAAAATGTCTATAAAATGTCCACTGAGTTAATTTAGTCCAAGACTTGGGTTTTATCTGTTACAGTGTTTTTTTAGGACAGGAGAGGTAGTGTACTATGTGGAAATATTGGGCACCAAAAAAAACTCAGTAGGCGTCACTGGTGTATTTGCAGTGCTTCTTGTGAGGCTTGTCCTCTGTTGTGTCAAGTGTTTTCTGCTATAGTGCTTCCTAGAACATACAAATCAAATCATGGGTTACAACAGTTTAAAGGTGTATCCATTACAACTTGTCACTGTTACATACTAAGATTTCATTTGAGCATGAACCTGAATCAGATCTCCCCACTGATTATCTATTAACAACTGCTCTGTTCTACTTAAGACAGGTCATCTTTTGGGGCTCTGAGTTATATTATGGTGTTCATATCAGCAGGCCCCATAAGTAATACCAGTTTATTTGGTCTGGATTTTTTTTCCCAGCGGACAAGTTGTTTCATTATCTTTTTCTCTAGTCAGAGAGCAGCCATGAGGTAGACACTTGAGCTTGAATATAATCTAATTAAGAATTTAGGTAAGCTTCAATATTTAACTTCTATGGCTTGATCACAGCAAATTTCCCTTTTCCAGATTCTGCTATTCATTCAAGCTTAGCTATACCCAGATTCATATGGATGACCTCTAAAATTCCTTGTTTCCTGTGTATACTTCGATATATGCAGGAGCAGGTGACCTGGCAGTAGCTGCCGCCCATGGGGAACCCAGGTTGGAGCAGTGCACTTCTGATGGATGGACCCTATTGTATAGACCTGTATCTGGAGCAGTTCTCGAAGAGCTGCTGCCTGTGGGAAGCCCACGCATGATCAGTTTTGGAAGGATGGAATCCTGTGGGAGAGACTCCATGGTGGAGCAGGGGCAGAGAGCGACAGAGAAGGAGCAGTGAAGATGAAGTTCTACAGACTGACAGCAACCCCGACTCCCCCATTTCCCTACACTGCTTGGAGGGAGAAAGTGAAAGAGGGTGGATAGGGGGAAGGTGGTTTTGTTTTCTTTCCTTTGTTTCTTACTTCTCTATCTTACTATCTCCCTACTCTGAGTCTGTTTTACTCATCATGATAATTGTTGAGTGATCTCCTCATCTTTATCTCAACCCTTGAGCCCTTTGCATCATATTTTTTCTCCCTTCCTCTTTGAGGATGGGGATCGAGAGAGCAGCCATGGTGGAACTCAGCTGCCCACCTGAGTAAAACCACCAAACAATGTTAACTTATATTACTCACTGTGGTCCAGATTATTTTTTCTTAACTTCTCATGTAGGCCTTGGTTCAGTTTCCAAAACATATGAAACTAACTGCTTTTACAATGCTCTAGTTGCTAATCCAGATAGAAGCAGCTCTCTTTTTGGCTCAGATGCCAAATTTGAAAATGCTTACTACATTAAACAACTGAATCAGGCATCTAATACACACTATGGTGATAGGGAACGTCATAGTCTATTCATTTTATCGTATCACAGACATTTGGTTAGAAGTATATCTCTTCAATTTCCACTGTTTTTAATGACTTATGACATGATTAATTTGCTAACACAAAGATTCTAGTGACAGCGAGATGTCAGAGTATCTTGAATAATTTCAACCACTGTTGCAAAAGGGCATTCCTACTGCTTCTCTGTCAAATACAGCAACTCTGTATAAGAATTCTATAATAGCGTATAACATGCCAAACTCCATTAACAAGCATGCTTGGACAAATTAATTCCTAGTTCTCTACTAACTAGCATATGAATGTAGATGAATTTATCTACTTTTACATGTATACATTCTATTTAGGGTCTCAATTAAGTTGAGTACAAGTGGTGTCTAGTATTATATGAGATTTCTTAGATTATACCTAGCATCCAGCTGCTTTTTCAGAAATTACATTCCCTAGACCTTGTCGTATTTGCCACCACTATGAAGAAGCATTAAAAGTTCAAGAAGAAACATTTATACTTAGGCAGACAACTCCCACTCTAAATTCTGGAGCTGAATCCCATCTTTAATATTTTTTGAACATAGAAACAGATATTTTGCACTTTGATATTATCAAGATTGTATTATTTATGAGTATATTTGAAGTAGAAAAACTGTTGAAACTGTTACACAATTATCAACTTACTTGATACTAAAATCTCATGAAAGCGTTCAGAACAAAGTATTTGTTCTGATTATGAACTAATTTGTTTAATCCTCTCTAACACTTATTTTTCCTCCTTTAACATCCTTTATATTTATTTTCTCATATTTTCTTTTTCTGATGTTATTTTAGTGTTCAAAACAATATTAGTTTGTTTTAATATCCCACAGTCATTTAAAATATTCATTTCATGAAACATGGACATGTTCATAAATATGTTTGAGAATTTTTGAGGAAGCTTTCATGATTTTTTAAGTTGCACTACTTAGATTTTATTGTTTAGGAAGAATTCTTCATTTTTACACATTTTTAGATGCATCTGTTACTCTACTCTGTAATTAATTGTCCTGTAGAAAGTTTGTTCTTAATTATAAAGACTATGAGTTATATCCATTTTATTTGTTAGTAGGAAAGTCCCTCTTTTTTCATCAGATAATTTGTAGATGAAGAATAATCCTAAGGATTTGAGGGTTTTGTGTGTGTATGTATTTTTATTTTATCATTTTATTTTATTTTATTTTATTTTATTTTATTTTATTTTATTTTATTTTATTTTATTTTATTTTATTTTTATTTTATTTTATTTTATTTTATTTTATTTTATTTTATTTTATTTTATTTTATTTTATTTTATTTTATTTTATTTATTTTTTAATGAAATCACTCAGTTACAGCAAGTGTTTTTTTTCTTATCTACTTCATTTCTTTACGTGTGCACACACACGCACAGAAGTGTTATTTTGTTATGTTTTTAAGAGAAAATAGCTGTATCTAAATTGTTGGACAGACCCATTCTCTGGTGAGTATTCATTGATACCAACTGATCTTTTGGCTCAGGCTGTTGAACACTCACTTCCTACCTGCTTTTTTGTGCAATGGCATCCTTGAACAGAGGGAAGTAAGTGTGCATTTACTTTCACGCTGCTGTGCAGTCACAGAATCACAGAATCACAGAATTTCTAGGTTGGAAGAGACCTCAAGATCATCGAGTCCAACCTCTAACCTAACACTAACAGTCCCACTAAACCATATCCCTAAGCTCTACATCTAAACGTCTTTTGAAGACTTCCAGGGATGGTGACTCCACCACCTCCCTGGGCAGCCCGTTCCAGTGCCTAACAACCCTTTCAGTAAAGAAATTCTTCCTAACATCCAACCTAAAACTCCCCTGGCACAACTTTAGCCCATTCCCCCTCGTCCTGTCACCAGGCACATGGGAGAACAGGCCAACCCCCACCTCGCTACAGCCTCCTTTAATGTACTTATACAGAGCAATAAGGTCACCCCTGAGCCTCCTCTTTAGGCTGAACAAGCCCAGCTCCTTCAGCCGCTCCTCATAGGACTTGCTCTCCAGGCCCCTCACCAGCTTTGTCGCTCTTCTTTGGACCCGCTCAAGCACCTCGATGTCCTTCTTGTAGCGAGGGGCCCAAAACTGAACACAGTACTCGAGGTGCGGCCTCACCAGAGCCGAGTACAGGGGGACGATCACCTCCCTAGCCCTGCTGGTCACAGTGTTTCTGATACAAGCCAGGATGCCGTTGGCCTTCTTGGCCACCAGAGCACACTGCTGGCTCATATTCAGCCGACTGTCCACCATCACTCCCAGGTCCTTCTCTGCCTGGCAGCTCTCCAACCATTCCTCTCCCAGCCTGTAGCTCTGCTTGGGGTTATTGTGCCCCAGGTGCAGGACCCGGCACTTGGCCTTGTTGAACTTCATACAGTTGACCTCAGCCCATCGGTGCAGCCTATCCAGATCCTCCTGCAGAGCCTTCCAACCCTCGAGCAGATCGACACACGCACCTAGCTTGGTGTCATCTGCAAACTTACTGAGGGTGCACTCAATGCCGTCATCCAGATCATTGATGAAGATGTTAAAGAGGACCGGCCCCAGCACCGAGCCCTGGGGGACGCCACTAGTGACTGGCCTCCAACTGGACTTGGCTCCATTCACCACAACTCTTTGGGCCCGGCTATCCAGCTAGTTTCTAACCCAACGAAGCGTGCGCCAGTCCAAGCCAAGAGCAGCCAGTTTCTTGAGGAGAATGCTGTGGGAGACGGTGTCAAAAGCCTTACTGAAGTCAAGGTAGACCACATCCACAGCCTTTCCCTTGTCCACCCAATGGTCAAGACAGGAGGTGCTCAGGTCAAGAAAATGAAAAGTGTTTCTACAGCATTACACTTCAGGCACTGCTAATTATCTTTCTTTCCATTGTCTTTAAAAGAAACACCCATCTAACTCTTTTCTTTCTTATACTTCATTCTGTAGGAGATGAGAATACTAAAACAGTAACATTCATCTATGGGCCAGGTAGTAAACAGTCATGTATTTGAAAAAGATTCTGATGTGTGTTATGTGGTATATGGGTATATTATTTGTTAAGTGATAGAATGGATGTTGCCTGGAATCTAACAATTGCATGAGAAGTCATCCCAGAAAGCTTTACTCCTGGAAACTTCTAACTCACACTGAGTAATTTCAGAGGGTTGACACGTATTAGCATTGCTGCTAGATTACATCATCTCATTATCTGAGACTTGTGACTTAGATATCTATACTTACAAGTTGAACCTAGTGACCCATGTATTACTTTATGCCTCATTCTAATGAAACCTCTACCTAAAACAGCAGGATTCTCTGTGGAATGGGAAAGAAATTTTGATTCTGATGTATGTCTTCCACTCAGACAAAAGTGAAAAGAAAAAAGAGCAGTTTCCTAATGAGCTGGACATTCTGATGTGGAAGCCATAATGTGCATAAGTGAACTGGATTTCAGTTCTTTGCAGTCTTTGATCGCCACACCTTCTAAAATATTTTAATAGTTAAATATATTAAAATTAATAATAAAACAGACACACACAGAATTGTGTTAAACAGTTTAGACCAAAGCAAGCTATATTTACAGGAAGGGAAGGAAAAGGGAAGGAAAAGGGAAGGGAAGGGAAGGGAAGGGAAGGGAAGGGAAGGGAAGGGAAGGGAAGGGAAGGGAAGGGAAGGGAAGGGAAGGGAAGGGAAGGGAAGGGAAGGGAAGGGAAGGGAAGGGAAGGGAAGGGAAGGGAAGGGAAGGGAAGGGAAGGGAAGGGAAGGGAAGGGAAGGGAAGGGAAGGGAAGGGAAGGGAAGGGAAGGGAAGGGAAGGGAAGGGAAGGGAAGGGAAGGGAAGGGAAGGGAAGGGAAGGGAAGGGAAGGGAAGGGAAGGGAGGGAGGGAGAGAAGGAGGGAGGGAGGGAGGGAGGGAGGGAGGGAAAGACTTCTTCCTCTGTTCCAGTATTTCACTAAGCTTTCACAGATCCTTATAGAAAGACCAAAATGAAAGTAATCTGCAATAAACATGAAAATAAAGCATACCATTCTTAAAAAAAAAAAAAAGTGAAATCAAAATACTAATTTTAAGCATTATTCCTCACACTGCTCTGGCTTTGCATGTATATTGTTAGAAAACTGGGTCATGTTCCTTAAGAAGTTTAACTGAATATTGCAACTAAGAAAAATGCAGAAAATTATAGCCAGAAAATGCATCAGTTAAGATCAACTAAAAGTAGGACAATTTTGCTTAATTTTTATTTCTTACTTAAATAATTATAAACAATACAACAGAGAAATTACCTACTAGTTGGCATGTGGGTAGTTAGCATAATATCTATCTTTATTTCAGACTAGTATAAAACTTGATTTTCAATGTCTCAGAAAATGCATATCTCTTATCCAGTAAAAGAACATTTTTCTCCATGTAAAATCTCTCTGCCTGCTTTGCATATTTCTTCAAGTACTTATTTTCTTAAACATCAGGAATGAAATTGGTACACCTTGTATTTTTAATAAACTTTCAAGCAACATTCCTATGTTGCTATCAAAACATGTTGCTATGTTGCTATTCCTATCAAAAGAAGTTTGTATTTATTTAACAGCAGTATCTGTTCCCATCTGGAGGATGTCCCTAAGAAAGGAACTCTACATGGTACTTTCCTCATCTTTTCAACATGATTCAATCTCATATTATCTGATTTGACAAGAGTATGTACTCTTGTAACAATAATTACTCTTGTAATAATAATTACAAGAGTAATTAGTAGTAGTAGTAGTATTTTCATGGTTTCCTGCTAATTTAATTTCTTAGAATCTTATTTCTTGGAAATAAGATCTTTGTTGTAATTCTGTTTAATTCTGTTAAAATATGCTTGTTACATGTTTTGTACTATGGTAATAAAGTATTAATAATTTTATTTTATAATATGTTGTAGCTAATTTCAGCTTCTTTTAAGAATAATAATAAAATAAGAATTAGTTGTATTAATCCTTATCCTTAAATTGATGAGTATCATCACACAGATGACTGAGATTGTTTTTTATGTTACTAAGTAAAAAGTATATATGTATTATTATTTTTTCCTAACTCTTGGCTTTTTTTTTTTTTTTTTTTCAAATGACTCATTATCTCCTTCCAAGACAGTCTAGGTGCTAGAGAGGAATTGCCCTGACAACTATTTGGCTCAATTGCAGACTAGTTTGGCTTCATTTGTCTTTTTTATTATTATTATTTTATTATTATTATTTTTTCTTTAACAGTTTAGATATATCCAGCACCTTCTTTTGGTAGTTACCTTGTAATTTCAGAATTTATTGTCAGATCATTCTCTAGATCATTCTCTATGCACTCACTTTCATCTCCAGTGAAAGTGAACACAAACATTCTACCACATAAGATATGATAAAACAAGCTGTTGGATGAATATTCTATTTGAAAATATTCTAGTCAAGTAACTATCAAAACAAACAAAACAAACAACAACAACAAAACAAAACAAAGTCCTGCTCCTGGGATGGGGCAACCCTGGCTATATGTTCAGACTGGGTGAGGAGATGCTGGAGAGGAGTCCTGCAGAGAGGGATCTGGGGCTTGTGATTGACAGCAAATTGAATATGAGCCAGCAGTGTGCCCTGGCAGCCAGGAAGGCCAACTGTATCCTGGGGTACATCAAGCATGGTATTGCTAGTTGGTTGAGGGAAGTGATGGTCCTGCTCTACTCTGTGCAGGTATGGCCTCACCTCAAGTACTGTGTGCAATTCTGGGCACCACAGTACAAAAAGTACATAAATCTGTTGGAGAGTGTGCAGAGGGTGTTTAAGATGGTGAAGGGGCTAGAGGGGAAGACGCATGAGGAGTGGCTAAGGTCACAGACTGTTCAGCCTGGAAAAGAAGAGGCTAAGGGGAGACCTCATCACAGTCTAAAGCTTACTCACGACAAGGTACGGAGGGGCAGGCGCTGACCTATTCTCCTTAGTCACCAGTGATAGGACCCACAGGAATGGTGTCAAGCTGAGGCAGGGGAGGTTTAGGCTAGATGTCAGGAAGAGGTTCTTCACTGAGAACCTCTTTGCACACTGGAACAGGCTCCTCCGGGAAGTAGTCACTGCACCAAGCCTGTCCAAATTTAAGAAGTGTTTGGACTGTGCACTTAGTCATATGGTCTAAAATTTTGCATAGACTTGTGTGGTGTCAGGAATTGGACTTGATGATCCTTATGGGTCCCTTCCAGTTCAGGATATTCTATGATTCTAAGCAAGCATATGTCTGCATCTGAACTTACCTATAAAAGGCTTTAAAATTAAAATTAAACACTTAAAGGTTTGAATGTGATTTTGAAGTCTGTCTGTAGAGTAATTCAAATATCTATTCCATAAACATTTTTTTTAGAATAGAAATAAAATTAATAAAAATGAATTATAATGTCAAAGAGAAACATAACAAAAAATTCCTAATATACTGGCATGATTGGAGTAAATTAAATACTGAGATAGATGTCCCTGTTAGTATTATTAAATAAGCATGTTAAAGCATGATTTCATAGTTTTCAAATTTATTTTTTTTATATGTAATGTTCTTTTACTGTCTCTTTAAGATTAAAACTTTAAAATACACCTGATGTAACCTAAAAATTCCAGAATGTTTTCATACCTCTTCCATCCTTAGCTGAAGCTTGTATGCCTACTGCAATATGCAAAGTTTCTGTCTTGCTAGTGAGATAAGGGCAATTAAGCTCTGAAATAGCACATCATTATTTTTGGCATTATGTATATAATGCACAAGTTTGAAGAAATAAGAGATTAACTACTTGTTTAAGAAAGTCTGGAAATCAATCCAGATCTCAGTCTCTGCTCACGGAATTTCTGATTGGCTGAATGGCAATTGTTTGTCTTGCAGGCTGTGTGAGAATAACTTTATTTACATATTTATAAAATATTAATATATACGTTTATAAACTTATAAAATACCAATCCTATGTTGCAAATCGAAATATTTGAAATGAAGAATCCCAGTGCAACTGGTCAGATTCCCCAAAATGTAAATAATTCCCTTTACTGAAACAGAACAGATAAATTGTAAATATATATGTGTACTGTTTTCCAACTATACAAGTAGCAATATATATATATATATATTTAGTCACAATAAACAACAAAAAAATTGCTTCACCATGAGATTTAGGTGAGGCCACTTAATGTGGTCTAGTCTGTTAAGAGAGAGACTGTTTTGTTCCCTCATCTTCATTTTTTCAGTCCACATTTGAGAGGAAATTGAGATGAAGCAATTCACCTTAATAGCTATAACAGACTGAGCAGAAGTATTAATTCTTTGATGTTTAACTTTTCTAACTCAGGATAAAATACTTTTAGGCAACTCAGAAAACAGTAAGATATGTTAACTTTCATAATATAATGTATAGTACAATCTTTGTGAAAACATATTTGGGAACATGCAAATAAATATTTCAAAACTCAGGTCCTAAAATTAATTTCTTAAATATTTGTCAATGCAAATGTAAATGAAAACTGAAGAAAAACTGAAAGGAGTTGATCCTGGACAATTTGTGTATGTCACACATTCATTAGAAGTGGCGTTTAATCTGACAAAATTCAGTGACCTATCATGTAAAGTCTCATCAGTTCAACCATTTTTACAGGAGATTTCAGTAGACAGTAAGGTCTTCATCATGTTTACAACCATAGTAAGTTCTCAGTTGTAATGTGAAAATTTGGTATAAGGGTGAATGACCATTTCCTATTTCATATATTTAGATACGTATTTCATATATTTAGATATGTATATCTTATATATATGTATTACAAAATTGGAAACTGGAAGAGGTTGAAGACATAGGAAATATATGGATATAGAGATATATAAGTTAGGAATATATCTATTCCTAGATATAGGAAACATAATATCAAATATATGAATGAAATCACTTTTAAGAGCCATTGAGCCAAAAACACTTGTTTTCTTGGTAAATAAATCAAAATACAATCTCTAACGTACAACCACACCAAGAAAAGCATCTTGTTCAGGACAGAGAATTATTATAATTTTATCTTGAAGAAGATAGTGTAGCTCTGAACTAAAGAGATCAAAGGACACAAAAGATGAAAGCAAGAGTGAGGAAGTGGCCTGAAAGAAGATTATAATTGACCCATAGTAAGCTTTTGCTCATTAAGGGTCACTCCCATCCAAATGGAAATGTATATGGGAACAGGTCCCCTGAAGCCCCACCTCTACCTCCTCCCTCAATGAGCCCATGCAACACATAGAGTCAAGAGGAAAAATGCTAGGTGAGCTAGGACAGCCAATTACAAGTTTCACAACTTGGCTGTGTATAAATGACTCTACTACAAGTGGGAGGTATACTTGCTTTGTGAAAGATTTCCACGCTCCTGATGATTCAGTTTAGAATTAAACAAAAGACATTTGTGTGAATTCTGACTCTGTGTGGTGGCTATGTGCACCAGGTACGAACCTATATATAACAATTGAATTTCTGTAGCTTCTTATATTTAAAAAGGTACCTAGATGTAGATGTACCTAGACAGGTAGAAAAAAAATCAATATAAATATATATTTTTTTCTAATAATAATGTCTAAATATGTAATGTTTCCAAGCTGTTTTCAGGCTGCTTAAACCTGAACTCATCTGATTTTCCCTTTTGAGACAGGAAAGAAATAAGGAAGGTTGATCTAAAAACATGATTGGGAATATTTTAATTTTCTCAGATATTTTTATTACTGGAATTTAAAAATGTATATTTTAATGCCAGTTTATCACTGCAAACTAAATATCAGAATATCACTGTCATCAACAAATAAATAGAATTATGAATAAGTACTGTTCATGGTGGACATATGGAAAAGCCAGACACTTTGAATGCCACCAATCGACTATTACAATGGAAGGCTTCAGAAGAGGTAGGAATTGATGACTGAAAGCTTCATTTTAGTATTTTAACCATAATATCGCTATATCATATATATATATATATAATTAACACAGATGTATTATTTAATGATTAGCTTGGAGGCTATCAGGTGTGATGGACTTGTGATGTCTGTGTCATCCACAGCTCATACTTACAAATTCTATTCACTTAAAGAAATCTTACTTCATGAAATCTTACTTCATAGGTGACCTTGGCTTTAGTGTGTATATTTTTGACTGCTTTATGCCTGAAACATGTATAACCTTGGACTGTTTCAAGAGATATTTTCTACCTGCATGATAAACACCTTGCCTTTCTACTTTTATTATAGAGTTACAGGGCCTGAAAAAATATTTTATTCATTTCTTTTATTCTTCATGAATGGAAAATTACACTTACTGTATCTATTTTCAATTTCTTAATTATTTATGAGTAAATAAAAGTCAACAGCTGAAAATAAGCTTCTAAAATTACAATAAATACGTTCTTTAAATTAGACTTATTGTTAGATTTTGGTTTTCCAATGCAGAATCAGAAGATCATAGACTTACTGCAGAAAATAAAATGAGGATCCATGATAGAAAGTCTTAGATGCATAGAAATCTTTTGGCATCCTCTATTAGTCTGAACTTTACTCCATCTGAATTTGAATCACATATACACAAAGACATAAATTCAGTCAGCCCATCTTCATGCACTTAGTGTGGGATTCATTTGTCTTATCTTTAAATATTTACAATAGAGACATGTATATTTGTCTTCCTGGATTATCCTTATAGCAAGGAGAGAAAAATGGGCATTTGCAAGGAACAATTAATCTGATAATGTTAAGTATCTGCTTTATGGTAGAGTGAATCATTCCCCTAGACGGTCCATTGATTATAAAGACAGTCTAAACATCTAAATCAGATGTGGAAATCACAGATGCATATACATACAGATGCATATATATGATCAGACAATCTCACTTCCCAGGTGCTTTCAGGCAGTCTGTTCTCTTCAGTCCAGATAAATTGTAAGCTTTCAGAATAGATGCTGTCTTATTTTCAGCCCTGGCCAGACAGCATTTTCCCAAGTACAGTTGGGTAGTAAATACAAATAAAGGATCACTTCTAACAAGCAATTTAATATGGATGAACAGTTCTGGAGAGTAAAAGAGTTTAACACACCTCATGTGCACCCTTCTTTAATAACTGACTTCAGTGCCAGGGAGTAGTCATGGGCATGTTTAATTTAATTGATGTAGTCTTAATGGCTGTGGTCTCCACACTTGATAGCTACGAGCAGGAATTCAGACAGAAATCATATTTTACTCTCCCTATTACTCTTAATCTAAATACTTTAATTTCCCATGGCCACAATCAGTGCTAGCAGGCTAATTGGAATTTACATTCCACAGTCACCATAAGAATTAAAAAAAAAAAAAAAAAAAAAAAAGTCATTCTTGAGCTATATTAGCTCTATTTAGAGCAGCATCTCTGTCCAGTAAGGAAAAAAAGTATGGAATATAAGAAATGTCTTTCATCTGATATACTCCAGCTGCTGATAATTTAGGGATTGATGAATTCTCAAAGCTTTCATTCATTCATTTAATTTACAAGGATAGTTAGTCAGTGTTGAAAACTCTCCAAATTTCCTTAATCCAGTCAATCCTTCATCTGCTTTGAGGATATTTTAGCGATGAGTTATAGATCCCATCTGCAAGACCATTGGATCTTTCTTTTAATAGAAATGCAATGACTGTACTAATAGTATTCAGCACCAATGTAGACAACACTAATTAACACACGTGAAATTTATGGCTAGAAACGTTGGACAATGGAACATGTCTGTGTCATGGTGGATAGAAAATAATGTGTGTGATATGATATTTCAAGCAAATGCACAGAGCTGAAAACATCACACAAGAAAGTGTCTTCCTTATGACCCAGACTACATACTAGGTACTGTTTTCTATTTACAGATAACCTGAATTTCAATCATATTATCAGCTACCTGCTGAGTCTGGCAACATATCTAATTTCATGTTGTATCACCTGACTGCCTTTTCTCTAAAAAACACTTTCCCAGTTTTATTGTCGCTGACCTAGCAAAGGTTAGCCATAAATCTTTTTCTCAGCAAGGGTTCTGATGGTTTAAGAGCTTCCCTAATAAGCAATGCTATACTTCTGAGTTTATAACCAAAACAGTAAGAACTGTCTTATCTTTCTGAGAAGTATTTATATAGGGTTGTGTAAATACAACAGGTTAGTGAAAAATTTTGCATTTTTTTTGTGCATCTGTGCTCGATGAACTATTTTTTTTGTTGTTGTTGTTCAGTCATGTTTTGCTGTTACTGATGAATAGTCATTCATATTACTTAGTAATAGTCTCTGCTTCACTGAAATTTCTCTTAAGTAAACTAGAACCAAATATCTCTTGTATGCAGGCTGTTCTTATTTGAAAAAAAAAAATCAAAAAGTTTTCAGCAACAAATATGTTATAGTTTCTTCCATTTATTATAGAAACAGCAAGTTATTGTCTGGGATATAAAACAGCATCTTTAAACTAAATAACTAGGATTCATTCTCCCAGACATAGCTTAAATGTTACCTAGGTTGATCATTTTACCATGTCACTGAAACAGACTGGAGTAGAAATAAGGACAATAAATCCATCTTGTTTCTAATTAAAACAATTGTGCCTGCTAGGAATTACTGTTTTTCAAGTCCAGGAAATTAGTTACAGTCTAAGTGTGATCGTTCTTTTGTTTGTCATGGGAGTATTCTTACCATACCTAAATGGTGATCCCGACGAACAACCTGATAATAAAATAACAGTGAAATTTCAGACTATCGAAGAAAAACCTGTGCTAATGTTTGTTGTTGTTGTTGTTGTTGTTGTTTGTCATTGTTGTCTTTTTTATTTTTTTAAATGCTGGGGGTTTGATTTTATTTTTTTTTAAGCTCTCACAGACTCACGTGGGAGGAAAATGTTCAAAATGTATTGTATTTCAATAAATGTCCTTTCTGGTTGTCCAATAATTGGATAAATTTAATTGGATAAAATGGTTTTTCATTAAACACCAATAGACAGAATAGCATCTCTCCAAGTTCATAATCAAAATCCTCTAAAACCAAATGTTAAGCCCATACCTTTTTCAGAGCATGATATGCCCATGTAATGTTTCAAAGGTATAAGATAAAAGTATGACATTAAAAGATAGAGGTACATTTAAAAAAAAAAAAAATCTGCTTTCAGATATGTAAAAGTAAATTAGGAGTCCAGTGAATCTCCCAAAATTTTTCCTTAGAAAAGATAACCTGAACCAGATGTAATTATAAAGGAGACAAGGGCATGATCTGTTTTTTATTTTTTCTGTCACAAAATCATGTTATATTTTACATTACAAAGAAACCATTGGAAAGGTCTACTGTTTTCAAAAGCACTGCACCTGAAGCAAGACAAGTGCAAAGATAAACCTGCCAACCCTGTTAAGGGCAAATAAAAATGTATAATTTTAAGGTTATATTAGCTAAAGTTCATTAAATTAATAATCAAATGTAAGTTAATTTACTCATTTTACTGGAAGTGTGAGGATATTAACGAATGTTAGGTAGTATGCCATTAATATTTAAAAGACATGTAAGATGTTGCTCAAAAAGTATCTGTGTTACTCAAAAAGTATTAGCAATACAATAATACGCAGATATCATGAAAGAACATATGATTCCATAGGTCTTTTTAATTTGGACTGCTCTTGTAGTGCAAAGCTATAGTTTCTCTTTAGACTGTTACAATAGCTTGTGAAACCTCTTTGGCAATTGGTTGTCATTATTCACATTCTCTGTTCAGAGACTAAGATAAAATTCATAATTGGATAGAACAAAATAATTTTGAATACACAAAAAATACAGTGCAGGAGTCAGTTTTCTTGTATGTGTTTGTTTGTTTTTCCCCTTATCAACTATTTATCAACAATGTAAAATCAACTGTTTGAATACAGGTTTTTTTGCACTAACATTTGCACTAACTTTCTGTGCTAGTCACAAATAGAATGCAACAAAAAGACGAACCAATATTCCAGTAGACTGCCAATGTTCAAAAGAACATCAAATCTCAACTCTGCAGCTACTATGCTGTACTGCAAAGTAGCAAGAGGTCTGAAACTGTAGGAAACTTTTAGATTATGTCCTTAGGAAACTTTTGGGTTTTGTCTTCAGGAAAACATGATATGTTAAGGCTCTATCCATAAACTTGACTCAGTAGCTGGAGAATTTTGGTTGTCTTGCTGCTACTACTACCAATATTCCCTCTTTAATGGAAACTGCTGTTGTAGGAATTGATGTTTTAGTAAGAAAATGGGATTTAGTAAGAAAATGGGATACTTTAACATAATTACTACTTTACAGAAAAAAATCTGTTTTCCTCTTATGTTCAAAATGGAGATTATTTTAAAGCAGCATTTTTTCCATATTCATTATGCTGATGTGTTCCTATGGAAACAGGGAAAAAGTTATAGCTCAGTTCTAGGAACTCTTGTTCAACTCAGTGACTAAATCTAACACAATTCTGCTTTGAATAGAAAGGACCAATTTGAATTCTACGTGCAATGTGTAAGAAGTTTTTGCTCATAAATTATTTGAAGGGGATGGAGAAATACTTTCACTGTGGTGCTCTGGAGAATTAATTATCTATCAATTTTCACCCAGTACCATGCACAATACATTCATTTGTGTCATATGTCTGTTTAGAATTAAAAAACAAAACAAAACAAAACAAAAAAACTTACAAAGCTTCTATCTTTCTTAAGGAAATCAATAAGCTAGTTATACAAAAGCCAGTGACTGAAACAAACCTTGTTAGCACTATGCACTAAAAACTTTTGCATGTAATATCAAAATCCCATAAACTAGACAGAAATGTTTATCTTTTCCATTGTTTACAAGAGATAATGCGAATATAGTTTCTACTCAATTATATATATGTAAGATAAAACAGGTTATTTTTAGTCTTTGAAGATAAAATAATGGAGCTTATTTGTTTAAACAATAAGTTTATATAGTTTTCTAAGTAGATTTGTAATACAATATATTCAGTGGGTTAAGGATGTTTAAATCAAAACATATGGCTGCAATTTTGCTTTTGTTAAAGATTACTTTCAAGTACCTATCCCTTGCTGATCTCAAACACACTGAAATCATCACAATCAAAATCTTCCATGAATTTCAGAGAATTGCAGATAAAATTCTAGCAAACTCAACTCCGTTGAGTGCTGAATGAAAACTACATAGACTTCAAATATTTCACTGCTGTCTACTTTTAAGTATGATTTAATGGAATAAGATACACGTGTTCATTTATTTTAAATAAAATGTCATGTAGAAAGAGTAGCTTAATATACACTTCATTAAAATATCTCCACCCCCCTTTTTGTTTTAATTACACTGTTATTCATTCTTATGAAAATCTATAATTTTCCAACATTTATTTTACACAAAAGTATGTTCTATTTGTCAACTGTCTTCTTAATGGTAAGTAATATTAATAAATGTATGTAGCTATGCTATATATAAAACTTCTCAGTCCATACTGATTGGCAGGAGAAATCCAAAGCAGATGTGCATGACTGAGAGATGGCCTCTCTGTGTGCCCTGTGAATGGATTAGACAAGGGTATAATTACCTTTGTGTTATCGCTGTTTTTTTTTTTTTTTTTTTTTTTTTTAATTGTTTTTGTTTGTTTGTTTGTTTGTTTTCCCTGCAATTGAGTAACATTTTAATTGTGGAAAGAATATTTGCCTGAGTTAAATAAATTCAATTTATAATTTTTAATATTTTTGTATTGCCCCGGAACAAATTAAAAGAAACATTATATGTAATAGTATAAACACTAATAAAAATAAGTTGTGAAATTATGGTTCATAAAGCCAATGGAGTAATTTTCTTTGTTTTCTCTAGGGATAGTATTTTACTCAAGGAGTTTAAGGAAATATTCTTTTTCAGAAATGACTGTTACTATTTATAATAAAGCAACACCCCCATAGCTTCTTTCTGTGAAGCTAAGCCTACTCTACAGATTGTTATTCCAGTATATATTATATAAATGAAATTAATGAATAATTCAAGAAAGTGCTAATTCTTCTTATGATACTTCATGCGTTTCAAGTATTCACACTTTTTTTTATTTTTATTTTTTCCCCTTCTACCTACTCCAGAAGATGTTTAAAATCTGCAATAGGAGGGACTTCATAAAATGGAATGCAAACAACTTTTTTGGCATTTGGAATTTTCCTTTTGGGTTTAATGTCCTAGTATCTGGGAAACACTTTAGCATAATGACACAGATTAAATGTAAGGTAGCTGGCAATCCATGTCATAGTTCACTATCAGTCTTGAATTAGGTTGTGTTTATTGTTGTTTAATTGGTTTTATTATTCCTATTATATGTATAGAGAGAAATAAGTGATTAATGAAGCTAATACCATTTTGTTATTATCAAATTAAAAGTATTACTTTTTTTTTTTAATTAAGTAAATAAATGAATAAAGTCCCAAATGTTTTAAAACTGTTTGCTCTGAATAAATTAAATAAAAATAAATGAAAAGCAAGCAAACAAACAACACTTTATTTTCCTTGAGGACAGTGTGATTTCATAACTTCAACAGAATAAAATAAATATCCAGTTTTGGGAATGTCCCCTTATAAAATCTTTATATCATTGTTCACATCTTATTTTACTTTCACTTCTTAAAAATTAATGGCCAAAGAAAATGAAATAAAAATATTCATATGTATAATTCAAATTCCTAATACTTTTAGAAACTTAGAAATCTTAGGAGCATAAGCTGCTTTAGCCTTTAAAAGCAGGAGGCTTAAACTCCATATCAGTTTGAATTCTCTGAACCAATCTTTGTATGTTAGAAAAAAATGAACAGAGGCACAAACTAGATAACAGCCTTTTATGGGGTACAGAAATTAAAGTAACAGAATTACCTTTCAAAGAGATCTCCAGGGCTTTAATGTAAAAATAGCTATTATTTTATTAGACAAGGCTCTAATCCACAGTCTGTTCAGCTGTACTCCAGACTTCTATAAGATAATCAATGCCTTCAGTGGAAAATGGCTCGATAAAAAAAAAAATAAATAAAATAAATGAAAAAGCTGGGGAGCCATCTTGTGGTTATTCTATTCAATCCTCCAAAAAGAGAATCTAGTTTGCATGGAATTTCACTGTCATCTAACTTGCAGGTTCTCACCGTGGATGTTTTTGTCTGGAAAAGTATTTTACCTTTCTCAGTTTATCTGCTCTGTTCAGATTAAATACATCAAAGTATGTCTACGAAAAAGAGGGAAAAATAAGGGGGGGGAGGGAGGGGGGGAGGGGGGAAAGAGAGAAAAAAGAAATAGGCCATGTTGCCCACAAAATTTATTTGAAAACACTTATAATTGCTTGAGTTCTGCGTTAATGATGAATTTTACTACTGTTTTACTGCCTTTTTTATTAGATTTTATACTACTTTTTCTTCAGAAATATCACTAACTAAAGAGAATTTTGTGAGGGAAAACAACAACAAGAACAACAACAAACATTCTGGAATTAGAAAATTACAGACACCCCTTAGTGAAATTACACATTTAGTAATGAAAATTCCTTTAAAGAGTCTAAATTCTGCAACTTTTCCATATGTCAGGATCTTAATGGGAAGTTGAACTTTTATTTTATATTTTTACATTAAATTTCTGAAGACTACAAAAACACTCAGAGTTAAGAGAACTGGTGTCTGCTATGAAATGAATGTCTTGCAACTGTACAGAGAAAATGCTTTAGAAATTCTAAGGGCAACTAGGTAAAAATGAAAAAGGCACATATGTGCAGCATTTGAGGAACCATTTCTGCCTCAGCTAAAATCAAATAATTCAATATTAGTCCCCGGTAATATGCTTGGCTTGCTTGTTTCTTAAGAAGACTTATTTAGTGGTATCTAGTTTTGTGCTTACTAGCCTGGATAAGCAGCAATAAACTTCATGAATCACTGCTAATGTCAGCACTTTTGCTAAGAGTAATACCTTGTCAAATATTTTTTTTATTATTATTATTATTTTAAATATATTTCTAAGTTCTGCAAGGGTAATAGTTCCTCCCAGATATCGTTTCTTTATATCTCAAAAGCAAGGAAACAAAATCTTAAGCAACAGAACAAAGGACACAAAGCCTGTTTTCCTGCAGATTGATTGGTAAGAAACAATAAGCCCTTGAGAACATGGCCATCACAAGCTTTTTTGCATCCTGACAGAAAAACAGGATTTGATGTTTCTTTTCTCCCTCTGTTCTTCCTGTCTGTTATCCTCATTCTCTATCCCTTGTTTTCTCCTTCTACTTACCTGTATGTGACCCTAAGTAAGGATGTTCTCACTGGGAGTTGTTAAGAGTCAAACCAGACTGAAATGGTCTCAGACGAGGTTTTCAAGGAGCCAGGACTATTATTATTGACATCTTTATCCATCTCCCTTTTCTCTCCTCCAAACAATTTGTATCACTTCCTCATTTCACATATTTTCAACTTTTGTTCTGGTTGAAGGAAACCATTCCGCATCAATAGAGTGGCTTTATTATTGAAGCCAGCATTTAAAGCTTTTAAGCCATTCCTAAGCTGTATTTCTGCAGCTACACATTCTGCTCAACCTCTTCTGAATGCATTTTCTTCATCCACATGTTTTAAAACTAAGTCATTTTAAACCCCACCTCACTTCTAGAATTGGTTTTAAATGGAGACATTTACATGGTTGTTCTGGTTACTCTTCCAAATATATCAAGGCAGTTCAAAATACTACTGCTGTATTGATACATGCTCTATTGCATTACATTAACTGCAAATTCAAGGCAAATCAAGATGTCTCCATGTTGTGACAAATGTGATTGCTTTATTTAAAGTTTTATTTATTTCAGTCCTCTTGAAGAAGGGTTCAAACCCACTTTCAGACAGGCCCTTGCAAATCTTATACCTATATATCTATACGTATAGACTAGTATTCAGATTTCTCCTGTGCCCTGTTCCTGAATAACACAGTGGAAGTAACAAAGGAGTATGAGACTGTATAAGCTAAGTGGATATGATGGGAGCCAGAAATGCTTTTAAGATTCTAAGTCTGGATACCCAGAACATATTAGAAGACCTACAGTGACTGAAGAAGGCACCTAATGCAAAGGATCCTTCAGTTATGCTGTGGTGCTCTTCAAGAAGGTAGTATACATAGTTTTTATCCATCATAGTAAAAATGCTCTGCTGAAAGTCTTTGCAATAACTCCTCATTTGCCTGAATGACTACTGCTGGTCCTGTTAGGCTTTTCTGTACACAAAGAGCCCTTGAACTGGTAATCTTCAGGTTCTACTGTGCTACTGTGCTGTTACATTTGATGTCATTATCACATTCATGTTGAAGTATTACTGCCACTAAATTAAGAAATGACCTAGAATTGTTATGGCAGTTCACTCCTTTTCTCACCACAATTGACAAGTAGTCTAAGTAGTCTTTACAGTAATCCTTATAGTAAGCATTGTCTGGCAAAACTGAAATAAATGAATAGGAAGCTTTTTTTTTTCTTTTTTTCTTTTTTTTTTTTTTTTTCTGTTTATCACCAAGATGTTTATAATAGAATTAACTAGCTGTTTTCCATGTTAAAATAAATAAATAAATAAATAAATAAATAAATAAATAAATAAATAAATAAATAAATAAATAAATAAAATACAAACTGGAAAAACAAACAAATGAACAACAGAAAAAAAAAAAAAAGAAAAAACTGTGTATTCTGAAGGAATGTTTAGTAATATAGTGATGTAAAAAATAAAGAGAAAGGAAGAGAAAAAGTGTTATAAATAATTGATAAAAATTACCAAAAAAAACAAAGAGAAAAAAGAATATTTGTGCATTTGAAGAGACAGACATGGACCACATCAGGAAAGAAAAAGAACATTAAAGTTAAAAAGGCTGATGGATCACATCTAAGATTAGAAAAGAGAGAAAACAGCTTTAAAACAATGGGAAGAAAAAATATTGCAGAAGAGGGAAAATGGAACAAATTTAAAAACAATAACTAAATAGCAACTAAAAAGATGAAGATAACATTTGTTAATGAAATCCCAAAACAGACTAGGAATAAAGTTTGAAAAAAACAAACTCTAGAGGACAACACATACAGATTTATGGACTAAGGTGAACAGCTAAATCCAAAAAAAAAAAAAAAAAAAAAAAGGAAAGAAAAAAATCCTTAACACAGCTTTTGTAAGAGATCAAAACTATATTTTACTCAGAATAAACATGTAGGAGTATCTAAAGTACTGATGTCTGCAGATGTATTGAGATGAGAATATAAGTCTTATTTTATGTTTTGGAACTGTTCTTTTATCTTGGGTCACAGTTGAAATCTCTGTCTTAAACTGTAGTTTCTGATTCATTTGTCTTATATTTATTTTATGCTTATAATTATACAGTACCTGGGGGAAAAGTGCCCATATCAACAACACATCTGTCACAATTTGGCACAGTTGTCAGTTTTTTCTTAAGGGAAGGCCAGAGATGGAATGTCAAGGGGGTTGCAGGTCAAGGTTGAGATGAATTGACAGAAGACTGTGGGGACTCCTGTTCATTGTGTCTTTCAGTATACCAAATTTTGACTAATACTTTTACAGTGTCTCACTTGAGATAGTAATCCTGAAACAATTATTCAAATTATGAACATTGAACTCATCCCAAATGTAGTATAGAATTTATTTAGCTATTGGAGCTGCAAAGCCTCAAAGCACAAAAACAGAGGCAACTGTGTACTTTAATTCTGGTCATGACAGAGTGGCTGAACTCTCACACAGGAATACACACCAATTAATTAGCTATTTATAAAATTCTACAAATGCTACTGGAAGTGTTCAGGTAACCAGTACTTAAACAAATATAATGGCATCATAAATAAATATCTTTTCATATCTACAGGATATATGAAAATAAAACAGACCATCTTCTTTTTCTTTTGAAAGATCTGGAACCAAAAGTCTTTCTGAGATTAAGCACACAAAATTTCAAATGATGTACATCATGATTTATGTCAGAAAATAGAGGTATTCATAACAACTGTCATTCCAAATATAGACCTTACCACTTGTTTGAGCAGGGAAGAACTTCCATTAATCAAGCTTAAAAAAAAAAAAAAAAGTGATATTATGTGTTCTATTTATTTTATCCTGAGATTATTATTCATATTGAGAAAGCACTTTTAATGGAGTTTTATTCATTACAGGTATTTTCCATTTTTCTTGTTTACTTGATCTCTGACATAAAACATTTCCAGTGACTTCTAGATGTGGTTGAAAAATCAATAATTTATCTCATGAATTATAATGAACTGTAATGAGAATTTTCAAAATTAATGTACTTTGAGTATTCCAGTGGTTGAAGTAATAGGGATAGTATCAATAAAAGCTTTCAGTAATAAATGGTTATACACAAATAACAGAAAATATGTAATTTTTCATCAAAATATAAAACAAAATGAAATTTAAAAATTTTGATGTGCTGTGATATTTTCTGTAATTCTTATTAATTGTTGTGACAGCACTGTTATGCTCTTAAACATGAAGACATAAACCTATAACAGTTATAATAAAGCACCAAAATACATATCACTGTTATGATCTTCATAGAATCATTGTAGAATCATAGAATGGCTTGGGTTGGAAAGGTTCTTAAAGATCATTTAATTTCATCTTCCCTGACATGGGCAGGGATGCTGCCCTGGCACATAGATCAGGTTGCTCAAACCTCATCCAGCCTGATCTTGAACGCCTCCACAGAAAGTTGTTTTTTTTGTTGTTGTTTGTTTTGTTTTTAATTTAAAACAGTCTCCCCTTGTTCTATCACTATCTACACAGAATATCACTGTCTTTGCAGACCTGTTATTGTTACTGATAAGCACTGGCCTTGGGCACAGGGGAACTGAGCAGCTTGTTCCTGTTTATCTCTTACACAAACTCTGTGGATGGAAATCTTCAAGCTTGGTATAAGAGGCTGCTGAAGGAGATAGTCTTTTGTTGGTGGGCCAGCCCTGTTCTGATGACAGAACAGAGTCTTGAAGGCCATGGTGCCTTTTGCTTCATTATGCATAGAATTAAAGTTCACATCCCTGAATATGATAATGAGCTTAGTGAAGTATATGCTAAACATATATGACTATATATGGTACTAAACTCTTCACCCAAATCATGCTAAATGTCACCCCAGGGAGGGAACAGTTAAGGCTATATATAAGAGTGTTCAGATTCAGTGGGGGAAAAAAATAATAAAGAGAAAAGAAGAGCTGGAGGGGAAGAAAGAAGAAACCGGAAACCTAGAAGAGGTGGAACCTAGAATGGACTGTTCTCCTTCTGCTCCATGGAGACACTGTCTTGGTAATCTCTGAGTCTTCAGCCTTTGGTGAGGAATACCCAGGATAGCATTTTGCTAGCACTATTATCATGCATTTGCAACATTTCAATAAGTGCATTTATCGTGGCAATTCAGAATTTGTTATGTCTGTCACCTTATTAAATATGTTCAACTTTGTGAAACTGCCTCAGTGCAAGCTCTTAGCAAGGCTCTGTGACTGGCAAACATTGGACTCTGATATATCCCCTTTAATGTGACACAAATCTTTCCACATAAAAAGCCATTCTGTATCTTTTTTATAAATGTCCTTTCAGTAAATGGAGGGCTGTTATAAGGTCTCCCTCGAGCATTCTCTTCTCCGGGCTGAACAACCCCACCTCTCTCAGCCTTTCTTCATAGGAGAGGTGCTCCAGCCCTCTGATTAATCAGGAATATGTGTGTTTTGGGAAGCACAAAGTATCTTGCAGTTTTCACATGAGAACGGTGTGAAAGAAAATAATAAATTGTTAATATCAAAAAACTGTTTTGCTAGTATTAAACTTAAGAACTTAAGGCTGAGACAAAGTACATAGGACTGAGAAAAAAAAAATGTCTTTATAGATCAAGGTTAAATTTCATTTTTATGATTTCCCCTGAGAAGCATGTATCACTGTATCATAAATATGAGAACAGGATTTACTTTTTGTTATTCAGTATTACATTTTCAAAATAGCTATCTCCTAGGCTACTCCCATGTTCTTGCTTGTTATGACCATTTTCCATTTTTGAGTCTTATAATTACCGTACCATCAACAGAAAATCAGATTAAAAGTTATTATTTCTGAGATGTGAGGATCAAAATAGGTTTTTTATTTATTTTATTTTATTTTATTTTATTTTATTTTATTTTATTTTATTTTATTTTATTTTATTTTATTTTATTTTATTTTATTTTATTTTATTTTATTTTTTAAATAACATTTCTTTTTATTCCTTTTTATCATGTCAGAATGCAGGCAAAGAACTTCAGCAGGGATGAAGGATGAAAGCTGCAATTCATCTCTGAATGCAGGCTGTCTCAGATTCGATTGTTGAAAAAGTGACAGGCTAAATAAATACATCAATTCCATTAGCACTGAGAACTAACGTATTATTTTATTTTAAATAATTAGTTCTGTCAGTATATTAGAATTACATAGGACATAAATATTTATCTTTTTGTTACTCATCTACTTAAAAAACTAACAGATGGGACAGCTGAGCTTTGGTGAACTTTGTTGTAAAGAATTCAAGTTCAAGTGTTCCACTTTGAAATAAAATGATACTTCTCAAAGGTAGCAAGATTTGTGCCTATATAGGAGCCTGTCATTTATTACATATATTTTTTCCTGCTACTTTATGTCTATTAAATCAATAAAATTGATGTTTGAACACAGAAAAAGGAAAAAAAAAAAAGATTTTATTTAAGATAAATAGATAATAAATAATAAATAAATAAATAATCCTTAAATGAGTGGTTCTCCAAACTTTTTTATTTGCTTCAGGCAACAAAATTAAGTAAAATATAACCAGCGGCATTTGCACCAAATTTCCACTAAGACTGCTCAGAGGGGAAAAGTTCTCTAGATAGAAATATATGTAATGGACTAATGAACCAATTTCTTGATATGCCTGTGAAACTGCAAATGACATCACCAGTACTTGCATAGCTCTCAGCAGGACAACAGAGATGGGAGTTCAGACTTTTGGTTTCATTACCTCCATTCCATTGCTAGTGATGCGTGATCTTCACAAGGGCAGTCTGTAAAGAATTTTCCAAAACATGAGTAGGTATAGTGGGTGATGACCAAGTTCACTGGTGTGAACAACAGTCCTTTCAGAAACATTACCTAGCTTTATACATTTAGATTTGGGATGATCAAGTCAAAATGCATAGAATGCAGCATATAGAAAGGACTGAAAAGCCTAAGAGGTTTATACAAATTAATTTGTATTTAGGAAGCAGACTGATAAGGTTTGGAATATTTTCAAACATTTTATGTAAGTTCACTACTGTTAAAAACAGTAGCTGTAGGGTTTTTCTGTTTGTTTTTTGTAGTGGGTTTACGTGGCAAGGTTTTGGTAGCAGGGAGCCATAGGGGTGGTTTCTGTGAGAAGGATCTAGAAGCTGCTCCATGTTTGGGAAGGGCCCCATTGTTTTCCAGAGCTGAGCCAATAAGCGATGTTGTTTTGCACCTCTATGCGAGCATATTTAAGACAGGGGAAAAAAACGCTGCGCCACACAGTGGCTGGGAGAGTGAGAGGAGTGAGAAAACAGCTTTGCAGGTGCAAAGGTCAGTGAAGAAGGAGGGGAAGAGGTGCTCCAGGCGCCGGAGAAGAAGTCCCCTGCAGCCTACGGTGAGGACCATGGTGAAGCAGGATGTCCCCCTGCAGCCCATGGAGTACCACGGTGGAGCAGGGTTCCACGCTGCAGCCCGTGGAGGAGACCATGGTGGAGCAGGTGGCCCTGCACCGATGGAGGCTGCCGCCTGTGGAAGACCCCTGCCGGAGCAGATTCCAGGCCAGACCTATAGCCCGTGGAGACGAGACCATGCAGGAGCAGGTGACCTGGCAGGAGCTGCTGCCCATGGGGGAGCCAGGTTGGAGCAGTTTTCTCCTGAAGGATGGATCCCATGGTACGGACCCATATCTGGAGCAGCTCTGGATGAGCTGCTGCCTGTGGGAAGTCCACGTCGGGTCAGTTCATCAAGGACTGCATCCCGTGGGTGGGACCCCACAGCACAGGGGACGAGAGTGACCGAGAAGGAGCGGCAGAGAAGAAGCGCTGTAGACTGACCATAACCCCCATTCCCCCGTTCCCCTGCACCGCTCGGGGGGAGGAGGTGGAAGAGGGTGGATGGGGGCGAAGGTGTTTTTGGTTTCTTTCCTTTGTTTCTCACTTCTCTAGCTTGTTAGTAATAGGCAATAAATCTTACTATCTCCTTATGCCAAGTCTGTTTTGCCCGTTACAATAATTATTGCGTGTCTTTCTCAACCTTATCTCAACCTTTGAGCCCTTTTCACATATTTTCTCCCCATTCCTCTTTGAGGAGGGGGAGTGAGAGAGCGGCTGCGGTGGAGCTCGGCTGTCCACTTGAGCAGAATCACGACAGTTTTATAGTTTGTTTCAGAAGTTTTACAAGGAGGAAATGCCTATGATATTCACCTAATGTCAGATCACCATCAATTAATGACATAATTCTCCCTGACTCCATGTTCCAAGTGGTAAAGCATAAAACTGGGAGAAACAAAATTTAGCCTGATGCTTTTGAGTACTTCAGGTTATGTATCTGTGAGATTCTGATGAATGAGCTGTTGAATGACTACACAAAGGACTATCCATTGCTCTGAAATGACTCAGCAATGTTTTCTGTCACCAGATGCATGAAAAGGCAGAACTTGCTAGTTGATGCTGCAATCACTGAAGGTATCACTGCTCATAAAAGCAAAATTATCTCAACTGATCATCCACATCTCATTCTCTTCTCTGAGAAACTGATTATGACTGTATAAAGCAAGGAATCACAGACTAGGAGAATATGGATTGTGGCTTTTTCTCTTTCTTTCTTTCTTTCGTTCTTTCGTTCTTTTGTTCTTTCGTTCTTTCGTTCTTTCGTTCTTTCGTTCTTTCTTTCATTCTTTCTTTCGTTCTTTCTTTCGTTCTTTCGTTCTTTCGTTCTTCCTTCCTTTCTTTCTCTCTTTCTCTTTTCCTTCCTTCCTTCCTTCCTTCCTTCCTTCCTTCCTTCCTTCCTTCCTTCCTTCCTTCCTTCCTTCCTTCCTTCCTTCCTTCCTTCCTTCCTTCCTTCCTTCCTTCCTTCCTTCCTTCCTTCCCTCCTTCCTTCCTAAGGATGAAAAAAAATCACTGAAGAGCTCTACAATTTTACTACACTTAAGAATAACATAATAATAAAAAATCATAGTTTTATTTTATGTACTTAATCTATGCAATCTATTACTGTCTTATATAACTGCGTGTGTGTGTTTGTATTTGTTTACTATACTGTTTTGTCAATTGATGACTTCTGCTAGGGATCTTTCTTGAAGTATGGGATAGCAGTCAGTATGGTAGCCCTAAAGAGGATTCAGACTTTCTCAGCTAGAATTGAGTAACTGCTTCTCATGCCAACCAATGCCATTCATTTGGTAGCTTTCAAAAATGAATCTTCAAAAAATGAATCTTCATGAATCTTGGCATATAGAGAAAGTATAGTACAAAGAGCTCTTCAAAAAGAATGTAGTTCTTACTTCCTATAAATCTACCACAAAATTATTTTATGAAGTTGGCAGTTTTATCAACTTCCTTTGTAAGCACACTTTGATAATGCTCATTTAATCTCAGCCACTACTACGGTATGTTAGCCAGTATATTTTGTGGAATTCAACACTGAAATTGCAATAGGAAGAATTGTTTTGTTGTTGGACTGGTACTTGCTGATTGTTTATCTACCAATAGATAATCAAGGATGAAAAACAGGGAAAACAAATAAAAAAAATCCAAATTATTTTTATTATTATATATTTTTTACACATAAGCTTCAAACTACTGGAGCCATCAGTGACTAATTAACACTCAGTGACATACATCATAATTTTCAGCATTATTTTTGTGTCAAACAGTAAACACAAAAACAATTCAATTTAAAATATACTTGTTAATATAAACTAATAGTTTGCAAGATAGTGGAAGATGACATAAGAGTCATACATAAGTTTTTACTATGAATCTTTTTTCAGATACAAATACTACTGGTAGCTTCAAATGAGAAAAAAAAATATGTAGGACATTAAACTTATGCATGCAAACATATTTTGTTTCAGTACTATTAATGATGATAATATGCATACAATTCTTTCTTAACCATTCAATAAGGGTGTGTCCATGGGCCTACTCACCTCCACAAACACTAAATTTTATTATATTTAGCCAAAAAGTGCCTATATTCTTCCTACCTTAATTTAGGCATAACATTGAGGTATTAGCAGCAGTTATTAACAACATGGATTCTCAGTGGAAACAGATTCGTAAAAAGTGTGTTTTTGACCAACTGTGGTATGAACTAATCTATTTATGTACTTATCTTTCATCATTGATTACGTAAGAATTTAGGACACTTACACTGCTGATTCCCTCAGCTACTTGCCTTAAGATAGGCAGAATAAATTGGAGCCCTAAGGCCATATTAGTGCACTTCAGCCACTACCATATTTAATAAATCTCCTGTTTGCTCCAGTTTCTTCAGTTCATTGTAACAATAAACATGGCAAGAAAGTATTCCTACATACTGTTATCAGTGAAGCAGTTAGAACTTTGAGAATATCTGTACTAGCAGTGCCTGGATAAACATCTCTTCTTTATTGTCACATTCACAAACAGAAGCTAGACATGCTTAAAGATGTGAAATGTCCACAGCCAATCTAATATCACTATAATAGATATTTCAAACTAACTTGTCTTCACCATTGTCTTCACTCTCTTGCACAATATGAGTAGATGTAGAATATTGCCAGCAACTATTACCAGAGGTGGACTGTTGCATGTGCATGTATGTGTACCGTAATTGCTTGTTCACTTCTCTATTATTTATATTCTGTACTCTTGTCACCTTTTCTGTTATTCATTTTCCCTTTAAACTCCTTTAAATCCCAATCTTTATAGTTTTGCTTAGAAGGATTACATTTTGGTATTTCCAATTTCTTGTCACCCACTTTGAAATCCATATGCTCTTCCGCAGACTCCTGAAGCATGTTAACCAGAAATGACTAAAATATTCTTCGGGAGTGTATAAAATTGAGTTATATGGTTTCTATTATTTCCTTTCCCATCCTCCTGCCTTTTGATTGGCAATATATTTCAAACAAAAATTTTATTTTGGGTGTGCACACAGTGTTTTTAAAATCTTCCTTATTTTTTTCTAGTTTAAATAAACTTGGCATGAGGCACAAGGTGTTTGCTTGTTTCTTTATTGCATGCACTGCTTTTTTTCATTCTCAGCCTTTTTTATCTGGGCCTTGGAATCTTTACCAAAGTTAATGAGGATATGGGAGTGGAAGAGTTACTAAATATTCATATCTGCATTGTAGCCATCTCCCTTTGAGCTAGATTTTCATATGGACAGTCATTATACATTTCATCACAAGACAGATGTGGAAATATAGAATAAATTATTTCCAGTAATGAAAATATCCTTTAGGTCTGTACAAACAGTAACACTGAAGCTACTAAAAATTGCATGAACTAGTGAATATGGCACTGAGAATTCTTTAACTTCTTCAAAATAATATTTTATAGCTTTGACTAAACTAAAGATGTGATGACTTGAAGTTAGAATAGATTCAGAAACATTTACTTATACAAACAGACCCAGTGTTGTATAAGTAAATACTTATACAATCAGACATCAACTTTAGCCATGGCTTGAAATGTTCTTTTAGGTTGGCTGCTCATCATGTAGTTGAACCATATGTTGAAATACTTGAAGTAGCACTATCTGAACACAGCACATTCACAATTTGCCACTGAACTTCATATGTATATATACATATTTATATTATATGCACACATACACACACACATATACACATTATATATACATAAAGTAGCTAAACCCTAACTGGCATGGTTTTAGCATGACAATTTTGTTCTCTTTGTAAAAGTCTTTCTGTGTGGGGTTTCTACAGATTTTGTTTGCTCAGGTAGGTTGCTACATTAGCAAGTTAAGAGTACTTTCATTCCTGAAATAAGATTGATTACTAGATCTTGTTTTCAACCCTATGTTCTACATACCTGTCAGAAAGCTCATATTTTGACTAATGAAAAACCTTCTAAATATATGGTACTATCTTTGTATAATCAATTCCTTGAGGTGAATAATGAAAACACTAACATAAAGGATTCATATCAAGTCTTCACCCTTCACCTATCCTAGACTATTATTACATTTTGAACCAAACACAGAAATGCCACAGAATGTTCCTCCCCCAAAAACAAAATAATAAAAAAGAAAACAAAACCCCAAAAGTCAAAAACCAACCAAACAAACAAATATTCATACTTAAGGTATAGTTTTATTTTTGTTTATCAGACACTGACTGACTTCTCAAGGAGTCTTTAATGGAATGCAGACTATTATTATTATTATTATTATTATTATTATTATTATTATTATTATTATTATTATTATTATTATTATCATCATCATCATCATCATCATCATCATCATCATCATCATCATCATTAATTCTTTCCCTTGCTTATCACTTAACCAATTACAATCAGGAGAGTCCAGGTGGTAATCAAGCTAGTATGAAATTGTTTTCATGTAATAATTTCAATGGATGTTACGCAGTAATTACCACTCTAACATTAGCATTAACAGCAGGGATAATTGACTGAAGTTGCTGGCCCTAATCCAAGATGACCCTATCTATTTCCTACCTGAACAAGCAGAATGCTACTTTTTTTTTTCTTTTTCTTTTTTAACATTCATGCACATTTATAGCAGTAAACACTTCAAAGAAAAAAAATCAAATGTTTTTATTAGCAAGTCAGAGATAATATGAATGTTTTAAAAATGTTAACCTTCTGCTTAAAAACCACAATATTAGCAGAATATTAATTTTCTGAGTTTCACACAGCAGTTTAATTACCTTCTGAGTGACAAATTAACACATTTCAATAAAAATCTTAATCTGGGCCTTGACCTGAATCTCAGAAAAGAAAGAAAATGCAAGATGCTTTTGCACTACTCTAGTCCTGCATTAGAAATAACAGAGCTTCTATATACATAGGAATGCATGTTTTTGAACACTTCAGTGACCTTTCTGGAAGACGTCATCTGTGACCTAAGACTCTACAAGTTCTTTTACTTTCCCTGGACATATACCTTACTCTCAGAAGAGGATTTCTTTAGGAAAACTTAAAGAACTCAATATTTTGCCTTCTTTTCCAGGTTGTGACTTTTACTATACACTTGTTCACAGAAAATGAACAATATTATCTCCAGCATCAAAGCTGGTATACAGTGGTTGTTTCTGGCTACAAACTGGATGCTGGTTGAGACATCAGTTGCTATCATTGGACCCTGGCAGTTAAGCAAATTTCATCTCCTGTAGCAATTTGTTTGTTCAGTGCACACACCAGCTGCCACATGACAGTGTTGTGGCAAATGCTCTCAAAAGCTTTCTGAAATTGAGATAGACATATTGCTGTTTATTTCTTCTTGTAGCCAGACATTTAAGTGTAGAAAAAAAGAAAAAAAAAAAAAGTCAAGAAAACTAGCCACTCATTGGCTGATTGGGCTAATTGTAAGAAATGCAATGTGAAAACTTCCTTAATTGTTTTCACAAAGCTATGCTACCTTTCCAGCAGAAGTAGAGGCAGCTGGATAATGTCATTAGGATAACGCTCTTTTACAGGGTGACTCTTGTTGTTTATCTCCAGAAAGCTATATCTATTTTATCCTTTTGGTTGTACAGCATGCAGAGATCACCACAATATTATCAGTTATATTTTTCCCTCAGATCTGGTTGTAGATATTTAACAGACCCTTCTCCAGTTCTATATTGGAGTTCTGCACAGCCAAGGAACTCCTTTACAGAAAGTGTAAATTCCCTTCCTCTTCTTCCTTGCCTATCTTCCATAAATATCCTGTACCAATCTATAACAGTGCACAGGTCATTCTGTTCCACCAGGTCACTGGGATTCCAGTGATTTATAAACCTCAGACCGTGTATGGCCTTCCAGTTCTTCATGTTTGTTTCCCTACTCCTATTTGTTAGCTTAATGATAGTTCTGCAGGTAGCTCGAGGGAAGCAAAAAATACCTTCCTTTTATGAGAGGAAATGTAAAAATCTTTCTGTTACCTTTCTAAGTACCTCTTTTGTCATGTTTTAATCAATTATTTCAGGGCTTGGTGCTCACCTCTAATGAAAGCATTTGCACTGGGTTAGCATGTCTGTACACAAATACATTCTCCCCACTTTCTATTAGTTGTATTCCATCTCTTCCCAGTGGTACTCCTTAATCTTCAAATGAAGTACAACCATCAAAGAAGTCAAAACTCTTACAGTGACACTGAATATGCAGTCAGGCATTGGTCTAACATCACTGTCTGTTCCTAACCAGCTCTCCTTAATCAGAAGAATTATTGAAGATAACTGTCAAGAGCCTGTTGCTCTCATCCTTGTCACTGGAGACCCTTGACCTGTTCAGTGTTTTTCCCCTGTACATCGCTACTGCTCATATGGATAAGAAGAAAGGGGTAATTGGAACATCAGAAAGTGACTGAATGATCCTTAGAAGTTTCTATATACACAGAATCACTGAAAAGAGGTTGGCCAAAACCCTACGTCTCTGACACCTCAGGTATTTATACACATTGATGAGATCCACAGTCTTCTTTTCTCAAGTTGGAACAGACCCAGGTCTCAGTCTTTCTTCATATAGAAGATGCTTCAGGCCCCGTATCATCTTTGTGGCCTTCCACTGGACTCTTTCCAGGAGATCCCTGCTTTTCTTGTACCAGGGAGCCCAGAAGTGGACACAGTACTCCAGGTGAGGACTGACCAGGGCAGAGTAGAGGGGAAGGATCACCTCCCTTGACCTGCTGGCCATGCTCCTTTTAATGCACGTCAGGATTCCATTGGCCCTCTTGGCCACAAGGGCACAGTGCTGGCTCATGGTCAACCTGTCGTCCCCCAGGATCCTCAGGTCCTTCTCCTCAGAACTCCTCTCTAGCAGGTCGTCCCCCAGCCTGTACTGATATGTGCGGTTGCTCCTTCCCAGGTGCAGGACTCTACACTTGCTCTTATTAAATCTCATTTAGTTTCTTCCTGCCCATCTCTCCAGCTGGTCCAGGTCTCACTCAATGGCAGCACAGCCTTCTGGCATGTCAGCCACTCCTCCCAATTTTGTGTCATCAGCGTACTTGCTGAGGGCAGACACTATTCCATCATCAAGGTCATTGATGAAGATGTTAAAAAGGACTGGACCCAGTACTGACCCCTGGGGAACACCGCTAGTCTCCAGTTGGACTTTGTGCCACCAATCACCACCCTCTGAGGGTCATGGTCTACAAGATCATGGATATTGATTTTTGAAAGTAGGAAACTTCCCCAGAATGATAGATCACCCTGGAAAGCATCTGCCTCTGTGCTATTTGGAATGAAATCACCCACTACTCACCTTTCTCTTTTCTTCTTGGGACAGGTTCACATCCAATGACCTGAATTACCCAGACAAGAAACTGCTCCAGATGAAACTAATTCTTCCCACTCGATTCCAAGGGCTTTGAATCTTCCTTCTAGCCTTTTAGGAACTGCCACATCCAACAGCTCAATAGAGGTGAGACTGTTGCATCTCCATGTTCCTATGCACTGCCAGTGGTGAGGCTGAGAACATATTTTGAGTAAGCACACATGCTTAATACATACATTCATGCATACAAAGCTGACCATAGAGATCAACACAGAGAAAAAACATAGTGCTCATGCAAACACAAACAGCATCAACAACTTCATCATGCTCCTGTCTCTGGCTAATCAGGGTGAAATTCAGGCAGTGGAAAATATATAGATAGATACATATATAATAATAATAATAATAATAATAATAATAATAATAATAATAATAATAATAATAATAATATATGCAATGCAGATCCCTCCAGTAGTTTGTCTTAGATGTTCAGGCTATCCAGTAGCTGGTCCTTGGATACCAGATCTCCCTTGACATATCAGTCTACAAGGCCTGCAGCCCCATTCTAGTTTTTTGTACTGAAACCTCTGCACACATACAGACACAGAAACACTCAAATGCTATGGATCCCTCCAGGAACTGGTCTTAGACACCAAGTCTGAATGCTGAATGCCGTGGTCTCCCAGTTACCTCATACACAAATAAACATACACACATGGAAATAGATTTATCTGCTACTTGGTCTGCACCTGTGGCCTTATCAGTAGACAATCCCAGAAGCCACAAACTTCAACTAGCTGGCTTTCACCTTCTGTTTTTTCTAGTAAGCAGCTACGAGACCCTCTGGCCTTGCAGGTTTCTGGTCTAGATTTACTCCAATAATTATCTCTAAATTCTTTTATCTTACTCAGTCGCTACTTCACAGCTTTCTTCACAGAATCACAGAGTCACAGAATTTCTAGGTTGAAAGAGATCTCAAGATCATCGAGTCCAACCTCTGACCTAACACTAATAGTCCCCACTAAACCACATCCCAAAGCTCTACATCTAAACGTCTTTTAAAGACTTCCAGGGATGGTGACTCCACCACTTCCCTGGGCAGCCTGTTCCAATGCCTCACAACCCTTTCGGTAAAGAAGTTCTTCCTAAGATCCAACCTAAAACTCCCCTGGCGCAACTTAAGACCATTCCCCCTTGTCCTGTCACCAGGCACGTGGGAGAACAGACCAACCCACACCTCTCTACAGCCTCCTTTAATGTACTTATACAGAGCAATAAGGTCACCCCTGAGCCTCCTTTTCTCCAGGCTGAACAAGCCCAGCTCCCTCAGCCGCTCCTCATAGGACTTGTTCTCCAGGCCCCTCACCAGCTTCATCGCCCTTCTCTGAACTTGCTCAAACACCTCGATGTCCTTCTTGTAGCGAGGGGCCCAAAACTGAACACAGTACTCGAGGTGCGGCCTCACCAGAGCCAAGTACAGGGGGACAATCACCTCCCTAGCACTGCTGGCCACACTGCTTCTTATACAAACCAGGATGCCGCTGGCCTTCTTTCCCACCTGAGCACACTGCTGGCTCATATTCAGCCGACTATCAACCAATTCTCCCAAGTCCTTCTCTGCCAGGCATCTCTCCAACCACTCCTCTCCCAGCCTGTAGCTCTGCTTGGGGTTATTGCATCCCAGGTGGAGGACCCGGCACTTGGCCTTGTTGAACTTCATGCAGTTGACCTCAGCCCATCGGTCCAGCCTATCCAGATCCTCTTGCAGAGCCTTCCTACCCTCAAGCAGATCGACACAGGCACCTTACTTGGTGTCATCTGCAAACTTGCTAAGGGTACAATCAATCCCCTCATCCAGATCATCAATAAAGATATTAAAGAGATCTGGCCCCAGTATTGAGCCCTGGGAGACTTCAATAGTGACTGGCCTCCAACAGGATTTGACTCCATTCACCACAACTTTTTGGGCCTGGCTATCCAGCCTGTTTCTAACCCAATGAAGTGTATGCCAGTCCAAGCCACGAGCAGACAGTTTCTCAAGGAGAGTGCTGTTGGAAACGGTGTCAAAAGCCTTACTGAAGTCAAGGTAGACTACATCCACAGCCTTTTCCTCATCCACCCAGCATGTCACTTGGTCATAGAAGGAGATCAGGTTTGTCAAGCAGGACCCGCCTTTCATAAACCCATGCTGACTGGGCCTGATTGCCTGCTTGCCCTGCAAGTGGTGTGTGATGACTCTCAAGGGAATCTGCTCCATGAGCTTCCCTGGCACTGAGGTCAAACTAACAGGCCTATAGTTTCCCGGTTCAACCTTCCAGGAAGGAATATTAGCATTTAATATGTACACGAACATATGTACATATGTACATATGAACATTTAATATGTACAGGAGCCATTTCCAAGAGGGCTTTAAATGTAGCTGTCATAGTTTGGAGGCAGAAAAAAAGTTTATTACTTTAGATGAAGACTGATCTGTGCCAATTAGCCACTGCCCAGGGGCCTTCCCAAGCATGCTTCCTATTATACCGGTAGCCAAAAATGCCAACAGAAGTGTACCTTTGGTGATTTAACTTTTAAGTTCTTTACTGTTGGCATAAACTATGCCATCATTAGGTGTGTTCTGACAAAATAACTAACTTGGCAAAAAACATGTCAGAGCCCTGAAAAAGACAAGTTAGGAACTCTTCAGGATATAGCATAAACATTTGCAGAGACACACTTTTCTGTTTGAAAAATATCATCCTTTCTTTGTGTAACAACGGGGAATAGTTTTTTGATCTGACAAAACCACCAGTACCTACAGATCAGGAATTAGAAGAACAAATTTTTGTTTTGTGTTGAGTTGTTTATATACATAATTGTGTGTCTTAAGTGATCTCTGTGCAACATCTGGTCCTTCTAGCTGGTTTAGCAATACTTACACCCCAGGGTTACTTAGACAAGTTTGCTTTTTTTTTTTTTTTTTTTTTTCAATCAACAGTGTTATATATATATTTTATGCTTGTTTATGTTTTGAATCAGACCAACTAATTACTAATTAATTTATTTATTCCATCAAGAAGCTTTTCTTAATCACTTAAAAAACCTTCACCATTACATGGAAAAATAGACATATGTAAGAAAAATCCCCATGAGGATGAAGAGGTCAAGGGTTTAACCTCTGTATTTGACTGTCATTGATATACTTCCTTTGTGGAAATGTTTCTTGCAGCATTTGTTGAAACTACTGAAACTGGACAAAACAATTTTTTTCCTAGAATTCAGTGACTACTGTAAGATGTCACTATCCATTTGTCACTTTAATGATTACTTCTATGAAGAAAGTTACACAACACAATAATTTTAGAATACAAAGTTGAACTTCAGAATTCCATCTTAACAATAAGCTGAAATGTTTTCAAATGATTGTGTTAAATGCCTGACAAATGAAAATGAATAAACTGAAGCATTCATTAATTGATCTTCAATTCTATTCTCAAAACCAACAGGTTTTGAAAATTTTTGGAAGAGTGTGGTGATCTTATAGTTCTTTTAAAATGTCTCTTTATTAGAAATATGAAATAAAAATTCAGTATTCACAGCTGTAATATAAGCAGCTTGCAAACAGACAGACTCCTTGTTACTTCCTTCCAAGCTGTTCTTTCTCCATGTTCTTATTGATAAATTATTTGCTTGTTGTTGCAAAACAATTTTTCAGACTGCACACAGAATGTGCAGATAGTTCCAGATAACTAGTTCCAGATAATCTAGATTCAGTCTGTTTATTCTGGAAATAGAATTATTAAGAATGGAATATTTAATTTATTCACCATAAATTTTAATATTAATTTCATTCCACTCAGGAGAGAAAAATATCTGTGATAGAAGACATCTTTTTTTTCAGTTCTCACTTCACTGCAAAGTTAACCATGTGGGGAGAAAGAAAAGTCTTTTCAAATAGAAAAGGGTTTCATAAAATAGTACAAAGTATCTAGCCTAATAATATCTTAGGAGCTGCAGTGGATATATCTCAGGAAATAAATAGAGAACAAAAAATATTATTGCAAAAATACTGAAAATCTCAAAAAGTTGTGCAACAGAGGAGGAAGAAAATCCAAGATAAAATAACAGTAACAATAACAATAATAATAACAGAAACATAAAGTTGCAATGCAATTTAAAATCCATTTTGAGGAAAACAAAACAAAAAAACACTGAGCAGGGGTGGGGATGTAGGATACTGCTAGTGAAAGGGATTGCATTTTATGAAACAGTTGAGGCATAAATCCAGTCACTGGTAAAAGAATTTAAAAGTTTCTGATAACAAAAAATCATGTAAAGACCCTTTTTTTTTTTTTTTGGTTCTCATTCTACTAGCAAAAAATCATCAACTTAGCAAAAAATCAACAGCACATTTACTGGCATATATAAATCTCCTCTCCTCACCTCGCCTCGCCTCCCTTTCTTCCCTTTTTCCTTCCCTTTTTCCTTTCCTTTCCTTTCAACTCAGCTGACCACCCAAGTAAAACCACCACAAACAGCAGCTGGGAGAGTGAGGAGTGAGAACCAGCCCTTCAGACCAAGGTCAGTGCAGAAGGAGGGCAGGAGGTGTTCCAGGTGCTGGAGCAGAAATTCCCTTGTGGCCTGTGGAGAGGCCCCTGGTGCAGCAGGCTGTCCTCCTGCAGCCCATGGGTCCCACATGGAGCAGATCTCCACGCTGCAGCCTGTGGAGGAGCCCCCGGTGGAGCAGGTAGATGTGGCCTGGAGGAGGCTGCGGCCCATGGAGAGCCCCCACAGGAGCAGGCCCCGGGCTGGAGCTGCAGCCCATGAAGAGGAGCCTACACAGGAGTAGGGAGTCTGGGGGAGCTGCTGCCCATGGGGGACCTGTGCTGGAGCAGTTTGCTCCTGACAGATGGACCTCATGGTATGGACCCATGTTGGAGCAGTTCTTGAAGAGCCACTGCCTGTGGGAAGCCCACATAATCTAGTCTGATAGTGATAGGCAATAATTTATAGTAATCTCCCTGAGTCTGTTTTGCCCATTATAGTAATTCATGAGTGATCCTCCCTGTCCTTAAGTCCTTTCCATTGTATTTTCTTTGAAGAGGGGGAGTGAGAGACCAGTTGTGGTGGAGATCAGCTGCCCAGCTGGCTGAAACCAAGACATAGCTCCAACACCAGGCTCACCAGGCACCTCCCTGGGCTCAGAGACTGACCAAGGCTGGGTAGGGATATGGGCCCTTGAGTAGACCTAGCTCAGTAGAGCTCATGGCTGGGCAGGGCAAGTCTGTGGGGAGCTGGAGACTGTCCCAGCTGCAGCCTTGCTGGGGTCAGGAGTTGACAGCTGTGGGAACTGATATGGGGTCCTGGCCTGTGCAGTGGTAGCATGGGGGACCGGTAGTGGGGGAGTGGTAGAATGGGGGAGTGATAGCATGGGGGACTTTTACTTCTCAGCCTTCTAAAATTGCTTTTATTGCAGTTGCTTGTACTGCTTTTATTGCTGGAAACAGGTTGTTGTCATTGACATTTGTATCAGTTGTCCACTATGACCCTCAGCTTTTTTCTTTTGCAGATAACACTAAATTAGGAGGACCAGAGAGATCTGGACAAATCAGATGGCTGGGCAGTCACCAACCATATGAAATCTAACAAGATTAAGTTCTGCATTCTTACCTGGAACAGGACAACTCTGGCTATACATACAGACTTGGGACAAGAGGCAGGAGAGCAGCCCTGCAGAAAGGGATCTGGAGGGTTTGGTCAATGGCAAGTTGAATGTGAGTCAACAGTGTGCCTTGGCAGCCAGGAGGCCCAACGATGCCCTGGGGTGCATCAAGCACAGCATTGTTAACTGGTCAAGGGAAGTGAGTGTCCCACTCTGCTCTGCTCTGGTGCAGCCTCACCCTGAGTACTGTGTGCAGTTTGGGGCATGACAATATAAGCACATAAAACTATTAGTGTCCAAAGGTGGCCTACGCAGGTGGTGAAGGATCTAAAGGGCAAAATGTATGAGGAATGGCTGAAGTCACTTCATTTGTTCAACTTAGAGACTGAGAAGTGACCTCATAGCAGCCTGCAGCTTCCTCATGAGGGGGTGCAGAGGAGCAGGTTCTGATTTCTTTTCTCTAGTGACCAGGAATAGGACCCAAAGGAACGTCATGAAGCTGCACCAGGCGAGGTTCAGGTTGGATGTCAGGAAAAGATCTTCACTGTGGTGGTCGGGTACCAGAACAGCCTCCTTACGCAAGCGATCATGGCAGAAAGCCTGTCAGAGTTCAGAAAGCATTTGGACAAAGCCATCAGACATATATTTTGATTTTTAGGTGGTTCTGTATGGAGCCAGGAACTGGAATCAATGATCCTTGTGGGTCCTTTCCAGCTCAGGATGTTATATGAAAACTGCTGGTGGGATGGTTCCTTGAGTTGCATGAGTCTGACTGCTCTGCTAAATGCAGCACTTTGCCCCTACTTCTACTGAATCCCACTCAGCTAGTTTCAGACCATTCATCTGACTGGTCAGGATCCCTCTGAATCCAGTTTTTTGTTCTCTGCAGAGCTTAAAGATATCTCATTTGAATCACTCTAAAATGAAAGAAACATCCTTCATTCTATGCCATTAATGAATGGGAACGGACCCACCTGTATCCTGGCAAGCATTGGTGGTGCATTACTACAACCGAGGAATTAATTATTGATAACTACTTCATCAAAGATGAACTAATTTAACTAATTTATTCTAGTGTTTCCTTCCAGTGATGAGCCTTTTACTAAATTTCTGGGGAAGACTGTTCTTATGCTTTCACATTCCTAAAATGCATCAGACATTCACATGAAGGGCTGAGTGACAATGTTATTGAGGAAATAGTGGGAAAATATATGAAAGTTATGCATACTGTAATTTAAAAATGGAACTTGAATAATTTGAGCCCTCTTTAAATTTTCTTTACTGCTATTTATAAGATTACTAATATGTTTATATTATATGTCATTCTTTAGCTTTCTTCATTTTTTTTCTTTTATCATCTTAAGAGAACAATATCAACCCTATGTGTGGTTCCACTCTTATATTTCAGGTTTTGGTCATAGCTGTATTCCCTGAATGTATTCCCTGAAACAGGTTGTCAAGACAGTGACTACATCATTGAAAACTTTTGTGGATAGACTAGCACAATTCAAAATCAGAGCCTTAGAGAAAATGAACTATTTCACAAGAAAGAAAAGAAAGTTCCTCTTTCCTGAAGAACATATATTTCCTGAGTATTCACATTTTTATTTCAGTTGTAATATTTTCTGATGTATCTATAGAGTAAAGATGAGACTGTACAGATGTTGTTCTTGAATCTTAAATGCAAATGACTGAATCTCAATAGCAAGAAGAATACCAGATTTTACATATTATCTCACAGACACAAGTGCAAGTAATACGAAATGATATAGATGAATAAATATTTTAAACTTTAGGTTCTGGGGCAGAGGGCACATTTGAGATTAGCCACACAAATTTAGAAAATATTTGCTACTTATGAGACTTTTTCTTTTATACAACTTTTTTTTTTTTTTTCTTTTTGTCATTATATGGAATTTTATCACCTCACAAGAGACACCTCAGGCAAGATGGACTTCTGCCTGACATGACTTTTTAAGTATTGATAAAAATAGACACATCTTTGCTGCCAATTCTCAGCATCTTATAGCTATTTCTATGTATTCAAGACCTGTAAAGGAGAAAGCAAAAGTATTTGCTGATTCAGTTCCAATCAAATCTATTAGCTGACATCTTATCACTACAAAGTGTTATCCAAAGTAATAATTTACTCTGCTGAATGTTCAAATATAAATTTGAATAAGTCTACATAAGTACTGTTAATCTCTGTGGGAAGCAGAGTTATGGAACAAGCTGACACTTTAAGAAAACATTAAAATACTGTAACCCATGTATCACAGAATTTATTGGTAGCCACAGTCTTCAGTGAGGGAAGAAGCAGTGAGCAACTCATGTTATAAAGTTACACTCTTTTAATGAAATGAAAACTGAAAGTTACATTTCTGTAATTTCCTTGTGACTTCTCCAGTTGTTGGTTTAGATTTTCTTCCTTGCAGAAAGGAAATCATGTATCTCAGGCAAAATTATTTCAGGGTGTTGTGGTTTAACCCGTCCAGCAGCTAAACACCACACAGCCGTTTGCTCACCCTCCTCCCTACCTCTCTGCAAAAGAGAAACGGGAAAGTGAAGCCTGTGAGTTGAGATAAAGACAGTTTACTAGGACAGAAAATAAAATAATAATAATAATACGTACAAAACAAGTGATGCACAATACAATTGCTTATCACTCACTGACCAATGCCCAGCCTAACCCCAAGCAGCTGCCCCCCCCATCCTGGCTAGACACCCCTATATATTGTTTAGCATGACGTCAGATGGTATGGAATACCCCTTTGGCCAGTTTGGGTAAGCTGTCCTGGTCTGTCCCCTCCCAGCTCTTGCTGCACCCCCAGCCTGCCCGCTGGCAGGACAGAGTGAGGAGCTGAAAACTCCTTGGCTTGGTGTAAACGCTGCTCTGCAACAATTAAAACATCAGCATGTTATCAGCACTCTTCTCATCCTAATCCAAAACATAGCACCTTACCAGCTACTAGGAGGAAAATTAACTTTATCTTAACTGAAACCAGGACACAGGGTAAATAACTTTCAAGCAAAGACCTTTGACACTGTATTGACCATCTGATAGAAAAGCCACTACAGAACTCATACTGCCAAATTGCAGAATGAAAAATATCTACATAAACAATGCACAGCTTTGGTAGTTATGCAGTTTACAATTGACCAAATTATCAGTAATTTGAGCTGTGTATATATGTGACTAAGAACTCACTGGGTGGTAACTAATGAAAAAAACATGCAGTAGACATCTCAACTGAATATACTCAAAATCTTTTTGTAATTTTTGTCTATCTTTAACAGGACTAAATCTGATTATTTTTTTTTTCCTTCTGGTGTTTATAACCCTATTATATTATTATTGTGAGATATGTTTATCTGATTCGTGTCAGTATGGAACAAGGCTAGGGCCACATGGTATGATGAATGTGAACTTCTGTTTTACATACCCTTGTATGTAAAGTCTAAGAAAGTCACAAGTCTAAGAAAAACAGAGTGGTTAATGTATATAATTCTTGTATCTTGCAAAGGAGTGTTTTAGCAATTCGTGTCAATAGAGAGCTTGAAGGGAAATGTATTGGTAGGCTTTTCCTTGAAGTCTCTGATATCTGGAGGGTTTCAGAATAACTGCTAGCTATTATGACTAATGCATGGGACACTATGCAAGTCTCTGATATCTGGTCAGGAGATTAAGGAGACAGGGAAAGCTGAAGAACGACTAAAAGACAAAGCTTGCAGGGGATGCTGCACAAGTCTCTGACATACAGCCAAGTTGGACAAAGGAGGACAAGAGGGAGGAAGACTATGAGCTTTCAGCATGAGAGACCCCAAGAGACCCCCAGAGGGACCACCAGAGACTGATACTCATGCTCCAGTAGGAGGGTTTGGATTCCGGAAACTAATTATAATAACCCTGTTTTTTTTAGAAGTAGTAATGAATATGTATTAGCCTAGGAGCATAAAAATCAGCTGCTTGATGTAACTGGTGTGCGTCTTGGTGGAGCAGAGACTTCTGGCGCACCCAGCGCTGTCTGCTTACCTCTATTCCTTTAATAAATTATAAACTTTGATTATAGTCCTATTTCGAAGACTGAGCCATTTATTACAATTATTATTATTATTATTTAGGATTTTTTAGTGTTGTCCCATTTATAAACTTTTATAACCAGTGAATTCCTATTTCTTTTGAACCCTTCCCATGTCAGGTTGTCATCGTTCCTGCTATTACTAATATTTCAAAAAATCTTTTCCATATTAAAACCAAACATTTTCAGATATATTCTTTACCTTAGTGCATAAACAAATGGCAGTGCTAGTAACAGGTTACAGTCATTGTACTAACCTGGTAAACCTTGGAGCTGACAGTTTTCATGCTTTGAACATGTCTTGGTGTTTGCTTAATGTGGCTTGTTTAGCTGTAACAAACAGTAAAAAATAAAAATCATGTGTTGTATTTTTGATTCATTTTGTATAATTAGGTGGTATAAATATAACTGTTAAATAGACAGAAGTAACAAGTAGCTGTTTCCAAAGTTACTTTTTCACCCAAACTACAGATAACCAATTGTCAATTATTCAAAGCTAAAGAAATGCAGACTTGTGTACTGGGTCTGTCTGGAATGTTAATTTTCCCGGCCGCAGCCCATACAGTGCTGTGCTCTGCACTTGTAGCTGGAACAGCGGTGTTATCACATCATGTTGTGTCTACTGCTGAGCAGTGCTGGCACAGCATCTGGACGCTCTCTAACTCTCCTAGGGGGTGGGCAAAAAAGTGAGAAGAGAAACATCACTAGGGCAGCTGACCTAAACCAACCAAAGGGATATTCCATACCATATGATGTCACACTCAGCAATAAAAGGTGGAAACAGGAAGAAGAGGGGAGGGGTGGGCTCTTGTTGTGAAAACGTCGGTCCTCCTCCGGAACACCAGCTATGTGCGTTGAGGCCCTGCTTCAAGGACGTGGTCAATCATCGCTCATTTGTGGGAAGTAGAGAGTAATTTCTTTCCTCTGGACTTCCACATAGCCTTTATTATTTTTGTTTGCTTGTTTTCCTCCCTTTTTTTCCTTTCCCCCCCCTAAGCCAAGCCACTTACCATCATTTATCAACAGTCCTGGTTATCGGAGGAGGTTCCAGTTGACTGGCGGCTGGCAAACGTGACGCCCATCTACAAGAAGGGCAGGAGGGCAGACCTGGGAAACTACAGGCCTGTCAGTTTGACCTCAGTGCCAGGGAAGCTCATGGAGCAGATTCCCTTGAGAGTCATCACACACCACTTGCAGAGCAAGCAGGCGATCAGGCCCAGTCAGCATGGGTTTATGAAAGGCAGGTCCTGCTTGACAAACCTGATCTCCTTCTATGACAAAGTGACATGCTGGGTGGATGAGGAAAAGGCTGTGGATGTAGTCTACCTTGACTTCAGTAAGGCTTTTGACACCATTTCCCACAGCATTCTCCTGAAGAAACTGTCTGCTCTTGGCTTGGACTGGTGCACGCTTCGTTGGGTTAGAAACAGGCTGGATAGCCAGGCCCAAAAAGTTGTGGTGAATGGAGTCAAGTCCAGTTGGAGGCCAGTCACTAGTGGCGTTCCCCAGGGCTCGGTGCTGGGGCCAGTCCTCTTTAATATCTTTATTGATGATCTGGATGAGGGGATTGATTGTACCCTTAGCAAGTTTGCAGATGACACCAAGTAAGGTGCCTGTGTCGATCTGCTTGAGGGTAGGAAGGCTCTGCAAGAGGATCTGGATAGGCTGGACCGATGGGCTGAGGTCAACTGCATGAAGTTCAACAAGGCCAAGTGCCGGGTCCTCCACCTGGGATGCAATAACCCCAAGCAGAGCTACAGGCTGGGAGAGGAATGGTTGGAGAGCTGCCTGGCAGAGAAGGACTTGGGAGAATTGGTTGATAGTCGGCTGAATATGAGCCAGCAGTGTGCTCAGGTGGGAAAGAAGGCCAGCGGCATCCTGGCTTGTATAAGAAGCAGTGTGGCCAGCAGTGCTAGGGAGGTGATTGTCCCCCTGTACTTGGCTCTGGTGAGGCCGCACCTCGAGTACTGTGTTCAGTTTTGGGCCCCTCGCTACAAGAAGGACATCGAGGTGTTTGAGCAAGTTCAGAGAAGGGCGATGAAGCTGGTGAGGGGCCTGGAGAACAAGTCCTATGAGGAGCGGCTGAGGGAGCTGGGCTTGTTCAGCCTGGAGAAAAGGAGGCTCAGGGGTGACCTTATTGCTCTGTATAAGTACATTAAAGGAGGCTGTAGTGAGGTGTGGGTTGGTCTGTTCTCCCACGTGCCTGGTGACAGGACGAGGGGGAATGGGCTTAAGTTGCACCAGGGGAGTTTTAGGTTGGATCTTAGGAAGAACTTCTTTACTGAAAGGGTTGTTAGACATTGGAACAGGCTGCCCAGGGAAGTGGTGGAGTCACCATCCCTGGAAGTCTTTAAAAGACGTTTAGATGTAGAGCTTAGGGATGTGGTTTAGTGGGGACTGTTAGTGTTAGGTCAGAAGTTGTACTTGATGATCTTGAGATCTCTTCCAACCTAGAAGTTCTGTGATTCTGTGAATCTGTGATTGTTTAGTTCATAATAATATTTCCTTTATTATTATTATTATTTCCCTTTAATTAAATTATCCTTATCTCAACCCATGAGTTGTTCTTTGCTTTACTTCTTCCCCTCCTCATCTAAGGAGGGGGAGTGAGAGAGCGGTTGTAGTGTTTAGCTGCCTAGCACAGTAAAACCTCCACAACTTGATAACTGGAATAAAACCAGTTTAGGGGCAAAGAAAGCACCAAGCAATTGTTTCACAACTGCATGTCATTCATATGTAAAATGAATCATACACAGTGAATTTGGATGTAGCACAGAGTGGCAGTTCTATGAAATGTGTTAGAAAATATATAAAAATAGCCTTAAGTATGTTTTGGAGTATAGAGGAGGAAACCATCAATCTCCTCCCAAAACAAGGACAAGGGAACCCATGCATCAACACAACAGCCTCTTTGCTTGAGGCTGACTGTTGAGTGTTTGAACATCCCTGTCCCCCATTTTATCTTTATGAACACTCTGCAGATTTCCTTATAGACCTAGAGGTGCAGAGGAAGGGTGAACCATGGAAATCGGGGTAGACACTGGGAAGTTTTTGTTGTTGTTTTGTAAAGGTTTTAATTTTATTATTAACAAGGTTTATATTATTAAGATAATATGAGCTCTCCATGCTAGTACCATTTTATCTGGATTATGAACTACCACTTAATCTATTTTAGTTAGAATGCAGATTTAAAGTTGACCAATAATGTATTTAATAATGTATTTGTATCTATATGTATCAGATGTATTCATCTTTGTGGCAATAATTAGGTCCCGAGTGAAAAAAAACACACAGTATATAGAAGTGAAGATTTCAGAACAGATTTTGGGTCTGTACTGAAGTGTGAATATCTCATACTTAGTCTGTCAAGAAAGCACTAGGGGTCTTCATCTCTATAAAATGCCATCATTTAACATTCATTATTCATAATTTTTCCTTTTAAAGTGCCAATGAGAATAGACTGTGAATGTTCTTTCTAAACCATTTTTTTCATTGAAACAAAAATTGGTCAATACAAAGATATATATATATATATATATTATTTTTTTTTTCAACAAAATGTTACTATCTATAAATCTGGATTTATAAGTTACAGATAACAACAACTTAAGTGTATGTATGCAAAAAGAAAAGGAAGGAAAGGAGGAAGGGGGCAAGTTTACATGTTTAGTGCATTTATAAAGTCAAATACACCTCAGAAAATTCCACTGTTAAGACTTGCTGCACAAACACAAATATTTTTTCTCTCTTCTTATACACGCAACTATTAATAACATAATTATGTTAAGGGTTTTTCTCACTCCCCCCAATCCCTCAACCTTCCCCCCCCCAACCCCCCAGGATCTTGCCTTATGATTTCCACAAAATACTGAACAAAGACAGAAGAATCTTGAAGAGGTAAGCTAAGCAAGAGAAATTCTACTAATAGACAGAAAATGCAGTATCTTGTGGTATGTAACTTATACACAGCTAGGTAACTAATAAGATTCAGAGCCCTGAGCAGAATGCTTAGCTTTTTTATGCATTCAGAATAGCTAAATATACAGCAGGGCATCCACAAAATACAGCATTCTGGGTAGCAAGCATCCAGAATTAACAGCAAGTATGTTGGAGAAAAATATACCTCAAGCTTCACTTCTCTCAGTCATCTTACTCTATATTGCAGGTGGATTCACATCTCTGTCTGGGAGTCACAATCTTTATAACATTTTTGGAATTTAAAATGTAGATAAATTGTCTTTCCAAGTCTCATCCGGAGAAAGAACACTAATAAGAAAAGTGGTGTCTCCAGACCCATTTTTATTCTAGTGTGTATTGGTAAGATCTTGTGTTCAGTGGATTCAAAGATTATTACACAATGAGAGGGCTTATGGGAAGGGCTGTGGAAGGGGCTTTGACTAGACAGATACAGACTGACACAAATTCAGACCATTCCACCAGTAGTATTGAGGAGAAGCTGTTGTCTTTAGAAAGTAATGCCCTCAGGATAAACAGTAGATTCAACAGCCTGACTTTTAAAACTGACTATAGTAGGCCAGACACTTAAATAAACCCTCTGTGCACATGAGCCGTAAGTAATTCTTATTAGTATTCACTCATCTATGCTCATCACTCCTTCTCCTACATCACATGCAGTAGAGCGAAATATTGCTATCATGTAGGTTTTCACAGCATTTATAGTAGCTCATAATTTTTCCCATGTAATGGGTATTTCTGACTGCTCTGTTTAAAGCTGAAGCAGGAAACATATAAGAAAAAATATTTTAGTAGTTATGGCAATTACCGTTAAAAAGCAAGTGTTGGATAAAGTGCATGTGTTGTATAATAATATAATTTTATTGTCTCCTAATCCTAGACAAATTCAGTTCTTGTCTAGCTGAATTTAATGTTTTCTGTTGTTAAATGGAGTTGGCATATAATATCATTTTTTTTTTTACTAAAAAGAAATCTTAGATTTAGTGGGGAATAGCACGGAAATATCAGTGTTGTATTGATATTGTAAAAGGTATTTCCTTGAATTCTTGAGTATTTTCAGAATAACCATTTAAAATATCAGTAGAAGAAATCAATCAGTTCTATAAATTGCCCACATGAATCTTTTAAGAGCTATAGGCATCAACTACTCAGAATCACAAAATCCTTGATTAAGAGGTCAGATCATCTAGTGAAGGCACTCATAAGGAAGGCTAAATATAATCGAATCTCCCTACTTAGCCCTACTGATTCTGTACTTAAAACAAACAAACAAAAAATAAAACAGGGAATAAATTCTTGATATATTTTTTTTATATTTATTATTAGGAGTAACTCGATCAGAAATTAAAAATGTTTCATGAGTCACTGGATTCCACACTGCATGGAGAATCCTAATTAACCCATAGAGTTTGATCTGTGCATTTTTCTGGTATTAACATATTCTGTCAGAAAAGGCATTTGAAGTTCTAATTTTCTGTGTTTCATCAAAGGAGGTGTAGGAAAAAAAAATAATAAAAATCACACATAAGGAATATTTACGTTTATTCCTAAAGCCTTAATAGTCTGATTGCTCTATGGCAAAGTCACACTGGATAGGATTTATCTGAGTAATTGTGGATTCATCCTAAAAAAGATTTATTTCTGACAGAGATGGGATGAATTATATCTCTAAGTTATTAAATCCCTTCAGTACAATGGAAGCTTAGGTTAACTACCTACGTGTAGAAAGCTACAGCGTTAATTTCTGAAGTCTGGTGAGAAGTCCAGTGCTGTGGCTTTGAGTTATGTGGCTTGAGTACTTGAGTACCTGTTTGATAACTGAATTCAAAAGATAGTGATTGTGTATCAGTGGGGTATGGAAACAGAAACTTTATAATTATATTGATCTCATCTAGAGTAGAGATTATTTCTGGCATTATAATACTTTCTTTTTTTTTTTTTTCTTTTCCCCTGGTTATCACAGACAACTGTTTTTTCAGGCAGACTTTTCAGCAGTTAGTGAATTGATCATTCCCAAGAGGAGACATAAGTATGAGTAGGCTAATTTTCAGTCTACAGAGACTATATGTTCTTTTCTGGCTGAGTAGCCATTTGACAGGTTGTGAAATGAGAGCTAAGTACTGATGAATCTGAGAATTGCTGTCCAAGAAAAAGTGAGCAAGTGGAAGGAGGAATATGGGAAAAATAAAAAGAAACTTGTCATTCAAGAACAAAAATATTTGAAACAAAATAGTCATGTTATTACTGTTGCAGATATATTACATGTAAACCTAAAGTAAAACTTAAAATGCTGCACTGATCTTAGAGGGAGCAAAAGTTTTTTTCAGGTCCAAATAGTAAATTTTGACATTTTAACTTCTTGAACAAAAGTCAACTCTCCAACTTAATAAAATTAAAATGTTCTCTGTGTTCAGAGGAACCAACAACTTCCTCACTTTAACAGAAGACAGTCATTTGTATACCCCAACCTTTTCTTCTCTTCTAATATTTAAATGACTCTGGTGAAAAAAAAGGCTTTATGTGTAAAGAAAGTAAAAATTTAGAACATGTATTGGCTCCTCCCCAGGTGAATTCAGTCACAGTAGAAAAATTATTTTGTATTCAAAGTTACTCCACAAATAACTGTATAAAATAAATATATTTTATAATATTATATATTTTATAAATATATAATTATTTTATAATAGTGTACATTTAAATATTGTATAATTAATAAAAATATTAATCATTAAATTTACTTTCCCCCCCCTCTTTTTGGCATTTTGGGAAACTTAATAAGCATGTCTTGTTATGACAAATTGGTCTTACAGGGAAAGTGACAGCGGGTATCTTAAGTGGGAGGTCTTGCAGACTTGCTCAGCTATGGAAGTGTTTCGGTAGCATCTGGTAAACTGCAGTTTTGCGGATGTGTGTGTACAACTTGTACTGCCAGGTGATACACTTTAATTCTGCCAAGGTAATGTGCCATGTCCTCAGTCCTCATTAGAACTACCGTGAAAAGAGCCCTGCAGATTGTTGACAAACCCTGTATGCACGTTTAATATATTTGTCAAAACAAACAAACAAACAAAAAACTATCTGGCTGCTGCAGTATTCCAGATCTTCATGGCTTGTAACTCTACCTGTACTGTTATGTATTTATAGAAAAGAGGATTCCTTTATAGAATAGTCTACTTCAAAACATTAAGAAAAGAAGCTTATACTATTAAAACTACAAGTATTTAACTATAAGTATTTAAACTATAAGTATTTAAAATGTAGTTTTTACAGTTTAAAATCGTTTCTGCATTTTTATATATGCTTATCTGGACAATGCTCTCAGACATATGGTTTGACTTTTGGGTGGTCCTGTGTGGAGCCAGGAGTTAGAATTGAAGATCCTTGTGGGTGTCGCGTTAAGGGGTGTAGCTGATTAACCGTTATGGGCCTGGTCAGATTCAGAGTACTGAACTATCACAATCACAGATTTCACCAATAACACGTTAACCATCTGAGCTCCAGTCAGATTCACCAATAACACATTAACCCTCTGTAACCGTCTGGGGTCTGGTTGGATTCAGAACACTGAACTATCACGGTCACGGATTCACCAATAATGTATAACCACCCTTACCCTAGTCACACTTAATGAGAGCGATAACAATGCAATCAAGTGTGATTTATTACAGCAACAGGTGCACAGGTTCTTTGGATTGCCGGTTATAGTAACTGCAAAAGCAAGCTAGCATGCATGAAATACACAGGTGTTACAGGTGCGCAGCCTAGAAATAAATGTCATAAAAGGATCAAAGACTCTATAGAGATTTATAAACAAGTGTTCAAATCTCACCCAAAGGCGTCCCTATGGGGGGGGGGGGGGGGTCAAGAGAGGCTCAGCCCGTCAACTGATCCCAGGACTCAGGAGGTCCTAAGGATGTTGTATTCCCTCAGGATGGTATCTCCACTGACGGTGGTATCTTCCCTGACATCCCCTCTCTCTTAGGCCAATTTATATTATTTTCTATCTTTTAGGTGGAGCTTGAGTGACTCTAGTCAAACATATCTTAGTTATGATTGGTGAAAAGTTCTCCTGTCTCCATTTAAAGTAATAGGCTCTGAGAAATTCAGGGCGCATGCTCAGTGAGGGGTGGTCGCACCTTGGAGGTGGGTAGCTTTTGGGATGGAGGTGTGTTTTGGTATTATAATGATATTATAATGAGCAAAAAGTACAGTAGGGTACAGCATTTGTCAAAACATGACAGGTCCTTGGCTCAGGGTAGGAAAAAGTACGGTTTATCAGTCTCGGTGTGCACAAGAACAATAGAGTCCCCACCTGGTCACAGAGCCTAGCCATGGTGTCTCCACTCCACTCTATGCTCCGTACTGTTCCTTAGGGCTAGCACACCAAGTTTCCCCCAATTTTTTTTTGGCCTAGCAAAAAAAAAAAAAAAAATAATATATATATATATATATATATATATATATAATCCAGGTAGAGCTACCCTCAATTGTGATTTAATGTTTTCAACTCATTTCAGTACAGAGTGGGAATTAACAAATACTTCTTTCGTAAGCAGACAGATATATCAGACACATCTGATAACTTCAGAACATATTTTACTGACTGTTCAATATTGCTGTCCAAGAATTATTATTCAATTGCTCATTTACATTTCTGATTATTAACTTTTAAATAGCCTGACAGTCTGAGACTTAAAAAAATAATATAATTCCATACCACAGGTGTAAAAGATGGAGATTTTTCTCTCTTACACATTCAGCCAATTCAAAAATAAAAGGTTTGTTTCTAGTGAGGAACTATACAGCCCACTCTAAGATTTCACATTATGTGACACCAAGTACCTAATTGTTAAGAAGTGCTGCCTCTTTTTACCATTGCGCTATTTTTCAAAACCAACATTCCTTCCAGTCTTTCATATAAAAATTCAGAAAGCCATTATTTAACAGTTAATTGTGGCTTGTTACCAAAACACTCAAGCTTTTCCTTTTCAAATAAAGATCTCTGCAAAGTGGATGGGGGAATCAACTCCAGTAACATATTAGGGTTGTGTAGATTGTGGAACCTTTTTGATCCTTGAATTACTGGATTATGGAACCTGTAAATATATAAACCCAAATTCTGATGACAGTCAAAATATGGATGAAAATTTTCATGCACATCTTCAGCGTTAATAAAGAAACACCTAATCAGCCATACATAATTTTAAGTTTGTTAATTCATGTCACAGATTTTTCATGTGTAAACTGCCACTCAGTCTTTAACCAAATTAAAAACCCTTCCTGCATTAAGAATAGTATTTGTGCATGTTGTTTGGTATGTCCATATGCTAATAATGATGAATAATTAAACACCTAAACAAAAGAGGAACTAAAGTGTCTATACACTGGCAAAAGTCAAACACTTTTTGCAGATGTGGAGGTGATGTGATTTCAGGAGAGACAGACAGATTTGAGAACACTCCTTTTAATTTCTTAGAAGAAACTTTAGAAAACTTATATAGACTTTTCTGCTTGTACTTGCACAAAGGTACTGTAAAGTGAGCATAAAGTGAATCACTGTTTTATACACATATTTGCTCAAAAGACAATAGGAACACCAGTCTTAAAACAGTGGGCTAGACAAATTTAAATTCATGTGTTGCAAGTCAAGTGATGCTAATTGTACAAAAACATTAAAATGTCAAGGTAAAAATCTGATACCTGTTCCTTGAAATCTAGGATCTAACAACCTTATAATTATCCAATCTGTAAAAATGCACTTTTTTTGCCTCTCTCAAAATTCCCATGTTAATACCATTACATAAGCATAGTTACCGTAATAAGCAGAGAGAGAGAAATAGAAAAAACACTTAAATGTTAATTAATACTAGTGAGAAATATGTATAAATTTCATTAAATCATAATTACACTTTAAAGAGAGAACTTCAAAGTAATATTTAATTAGTTCTGTAATACAAACAATTACTATGAAAAAACTGTGTAGGAACAATAGGAATTGATTTTTCCCAGCTGCATTTAATTTCACATAAAACAAATGGAAGACAGTGTAAATAAAAAAATATATATATTTAAAGCTTTGTTGTTGTTGTTGTTGCTGCTGCTGTTGTTTTTTTTTTTTCTTTTTAATTTTATATATATTCACATTTAGAAAAAATTGGTCATAATAATGGGACTAGAAGTTCTAATACTGAAGTCTGAATAAGGCCTTAATTCAGACACTCTCTAAGATTATATATAAGTAGTAAGACATTTTTAAAAGCTACAAAGTTACCCTTCATGTTTTAACATGCAAATTCTCTATAAATTCCTAAATTGGACTAGTATAAATGCATGTAGTTGGATAGCAATTTCTAGCTTTATGATTTCCAGCTATTTTGTCTAGTACACAATCCAGATTGAGAGTTGCAGAGCACTTAAAGAACACTTTTCCCTTTACATGAAGTAGCCCTGAGCATTATTTTTAGCTCTTCTGTGTTTTACACATTCATCTGTACAAGTAACCTATGTACTTCTGCACACATAGAATTTAAGCCATAATTGTGATATAAGGACAAAATTCAAATTTGCTGTATAGTTATAACTTGTTTGGCTGGGTATGAAGGCTGTTCATATGCACATCCCCAGTGCTCTTAGCCATCAGTTCTCTGTGTTGCCTGGGAAGTGTCCAGCTAGAGTGTCATGTAGATGAAACACTACACTGATTTGAGACAGTATATTTACTTGAGAAAAGATGATTGATTTAACTGCTAGCCACTCACAAGCAAAATATTTGATTAAATGATAGAGAAAGTGGGTAGTTTGGGCAGTCCTAGACATTCCCACAGGCTGTGCATAGGCCTGTTCGTAGGTGTTATTTGTGCACTTAATTGTGCTGGTTCTGGCCATTTCTGAGATTCCTCTACCAATTCATGACCAAAAGGTATGCAAATAATATAAAATAGTATAAATTGATTCCGCTGTTGTAGGTTTGATCACAAAAGAGTCTTTTGTATATAATGAAGACAGTCAAGATATGTTTTGTATGTAGTTTAAGATAATACATGCAGAAGGATCATGCATTTGCTGAAGTGGTCACATAGGTTCATCAGCCATCTGTGTTAAATGAATTAGAACAGTTTGGAAAGTCTCACCTGAACCTGGTGAAGATAATGTTGAAAGGGCCTTTGCAACAGGTACTTCTATCACTATCTGAATTGCAACTAGTCACCCTTTTCAATTGTTTTGATTCCTCGTATGAGTATTACACTATTCAAAGATACCGATAAATTAGATATAAAAAAAAATAAATAAAACTGTGAATGTATATGCAGCACCTTATATGGAATCTGCTATTCTTTCTAGATGCTATTTCTAACATTGAGGCAACAGAAGGAAAATAAAGTATTTGTATGATGCTAGAGCAAACAAAATGATTCGGGTAACAGAGTAGAATTTCAGCTCTGATGACATAAAGTTAATAGTGAAAATCAGCACGAGAACAAAGCAAAATTAATTTATTTCTCCTGAAAAGATAAAGTGCAATCAAGGAAGTTTTTTTCAGGATGTATGGTTCTGGTTACAGTCTTCTTTAATTCTATCAGTCAAGTCCTTTCTTTGTACAAAATTTACAGAACAAGTTGAAAGTTTCAGTTGAATAGATAGATGATTGGTAGATAGACAGATTAATTATTAATGCTGCTGAATGGAGGTCAAATCTCTACTTTTATCTTTTGGATCTGGCTGCATATTTAATACACTTATTAGAAAGGTGGCTGGAATGCCTGATGTTAATGTTCCTAACTTGATAGGATATGGTCTCTAGGAGGCTCCCCATGTATCATCTACCTGAATTATTTATAACTCGTTAATTATTTATACCCTGCTTATTTTAAAGAACAGGAATTATCTACACACTAATTAAAACTGTCAAAACTGTTAATATTATTTTAAAAGGCATAAAATGGCAGAATGGAGATTGAATACGTAATATGAATCTGTCCTTTCTTGGTAATGCAGTGTCCTAAGCTTCAAGTGCCTATGCTATTTTGGAAATCTTGAGTAGGACTCTTCTGACCAAATGTAAATATATATGCTACAGATAATTTAACCTATCTATCTTGATGTCATTTTTAACACAGAGAAACAAATTAGAACCCATAATTTATTTCATTCTAAGGTAAAAGTCTAAAGGAGATCAGAGAAACAGTGTCCAGGAGTACTTAATATTCTTCCTTTGTTATAAAGGAAGCCTAGTGTGATTAACTCAGATGTGACTGCCTTTTGGATAGCTGAAGTTATGATGACTGCTGTCCACAGTGTCACGTTCTAAGCCTCCAGCAGAAAGTATACATTTTCCCACATACTTTTTTTGCAGGTTTGGATTCTTGTACTGGGAACAGCATAAATACAGCTTTTTTTGCCTTTTTTTCTTTTCTTTTCTTTTCTTTTCTTTTCTTTTCTTTTCTTTTCTTTTCTTTTCTTTTCTTTTCTTTTCTTTTCTTTTTTTTTTTTTTTTAACACACACACAAACAAACAAACAAACAAAAAACATCATGCTACTGATGGTCCATGTGGACACATATAATACTGAGAAAAAAAATTAGTAGTTGGATGCAATTTTGCATCATTACCTGCTACTGTATAACTATCAAAATTATTACATCAACATGCCTACTGCAAATGAACTAAATGATTTTCAACTAAAGGCAGAAAGTTTGAATAAATGAACTGAAAATGCTCCAACTGAAAATAATGGTATATTTCTCTACATATTTCTACATTCATTGAGTTAAAGACTGAGGAAGATCAAATTTGGTCCTATAAGGCTGAATATGCCAATGCATTCAGATAATAAATAAAAGTCATCTCCTACTGACCTTATTCAAGATCATAACATTTAAGTGAAAGTTTTTGCATTGTGGGGTGGGGGGAGGGGAAGGTATTTGGCAAGACTGGGGAAAAAGAGGATAACTGGTGAAATATCCTGAAGAATAAATGGAAGGTATAGAAACTACAATCCCCCAAAAATGGCATAGGAAAAGACAGTTCAGAACACCTTCATTTCTATGGCAAACATAGAAAATACAAGTTGATCATCTGGCTTTCTTGTTTGGGGATGAATTATTCATATATATTATTTGGCTTTCACAGTTTAAATATTACTATTACTTCTGTTCACATAAAACCATTATTATGGTTTTATGTGCACAGAACATAGGGACATAGGGACAAAACCCCAGTTAGCTATGTAGAGAATAAAATTCAAAACTAAAGCCTACTAATAAAGCAATGCAATGTTAAAAACTGGTGGGTTTTGTTTTGTTTTGGTTTTGGTTGTTTGTTTAGTAGAATTGGGTTAAGGGCATGTCAGCAAGATGTCTGCCACAAGAAATTCAGATATACCAATTATAATGCAAAATTTTACTTTCAAATACATTCTGTTCACACCAAGGAACACTTTCTGAGTTGCAGATTTTTGGCTGAGCAAAATAGGTAGAATTTTCTTTTAACTATTTATTTGTAAATCTCCTCTGAGTATTAAACATATTTATAAAGATATGTCCATAAAAAAAGACAAGTACAAACTTTATTCTGACATTTGATTTAATCTGTAAGGAAATTTATTTGACATATACTTTTTTTATTATTATTATTTTTATTTTTCCCCAGGCAAAAAATATTGAAATACAGCAGATTTGCACAAACATTTGTGCTTAAAGAGAAGACCTGATTTTATGGAGAAATGTAAATATGAATAAAACTCATAATCTCTCCAGATTTTCTTACCTTTCAGTACCGTGTTACTATGTAATGTCATTAGCAAAACAAAAGAATGACTACCTTCCTTAAAAGGGTACCGTTACGTTATTTTATCTTAGAGTTCGAGCTGTATTAGTATCAACGCTTGGCAAGCGTCCTCTGGGGGAAAAAAAAAAATAAAAATAAAATTAATGAAATGAAAGCCAATAATCAGTTATTTGATAGAATTTACCACTTTGGCTCAACAGAAAGAGTAAAACTAAAATTAAGGCATTCCAGGGGATATGATGATTCTCTATGATACAAACTGAAAATACTATTAAAAAAAAAAAAAAAAACAAGTCTTATCTTAGTAAACTGCAGCCTGTATACTGCTTTTGCTTTTGAATCTTTACCTGCAGTTTACAATAATTCAGAACAAATCAGAACAGCCTCATAGGCAATAGTTTGAAAATATCTTTTTGCATATGTTTTAAGCTACAGCATACTTTTGAATAATATTTAAAACAAACATTTTACATGTATTTTTATGCCCAGTTTCAGAAAGTATATTTTTTTAAATATATAATTATCAATTTCACATTTTTTTTTCTGTTAAGTCTGATCTTTCTACAAATAGCCTATTGTTAAGAAAGATATGAAGCTTCTTTCCAAAAGGAGAGAAAAAAAAAAAAAAAAGACATACATCTTCCCAAATATAAGTTAAAATTATATCTTGTTTCAGTGATCCAGCATAACTCTATGAATGTTGCATAGAACTAAGTTGATGTCAATTACATTTTTTTTTTCTTACTGGAATGATTCTATGACATCTTTGACAGAATACAGTTTGTATGGATGTGATATAAATATACATGTGTGTGCTGCTGTTTAACCAAAACTTTATTACAATTTATAGTATACAGGTGTCTTCTACATAGATACTACATAGTGTAGAGCATTCTTATTGCTGGTAATATAAAGTTTTATTAATGAATAAAACACACAAGGCTCAAATCTGTAAGGAAATAACTCTTTTTACATAAATTCATGAAAAAAAAATTCGTAATTTTCTCAAGAGATTAGCATTGAAAATAATCCTAAAACTGTTTTGAAACACAGACAGGAAATCAAATGAAATGTATAAGCTTTTTGAAAATAGCAAGATTGAATAAAAAGCAAAATGTCTGTGAAGAAGCTTGTGTAATTTCATATTTGTCATCAATAGCAAAGAGTTAACAGTTCAAAACCACTATGGACTGAATCTGGCTTCACATCAACAAATTTCAACTACTGAGTCCACAAGTGCTTCTAGGAATGCAACCTGTTAGGAACAGATAATGGGTTGAATCACCAATGTTTTTGGCATGTATTTCTTTCTATGTACTGAGAGCCTAAGGAGACAAATCTTTTGGAAGAGGGATGAGTCGTGACCAACGCAGAACACTGGACATCTCTTGTAGATCTTGAAAAACGGTTCACTGTTGACACTGTAATTTCAGCATTTTTAACAGAGTAAAACAAATTTATCACTCTTCCATGGCAGTTCACTCAGAAATTGCTGTCTTAACCTTTCCTGCTTAACTGAAATATTTCATTCTAAGCTGCTCAACCACAGCTAATCAGAGACAGGTTATGATATACTTTTATGACAAAGAAAAAAAAAGTCTATTTCCAGTCTTATATTCTCTTATCATCCTTGGACTGTTCAGAGATCAAGTATACACTTTTTGAAGTAAAGAGAACAGAAATGGACAGTCATTTTGAAGCAAATCATATGCCTGAAAGACTAAGTCCCTGTATTTGTGTTTTGGTAAGTTCAAAACTACGATCAATATTCTTTGATGTTTTTTCATTGTACATAATCATGACATGTTAGTCATTCTAATGACTACAATTTCAAGCAATTTCATTTGAAAGGGTCAGTGGTTGAAAAGTTGGTATTTGTAGCAGTCCTCATCTGTGATTATTTTTTTCTGAAATGTTGAGTGTATCTTCTACCTTAACAGACTCTTATAAACACATTTTATTGCCAAAGAACTTTTAACTATTTTCTTTGTGGGTATGTTCTCCTATCTGCACAACATTTGGTTTTCTCATTAGCTGACAAATTATTCTCTTGCTGAGAGAAACAGACATTTCTTGTAAAATTTCCAAGATGTTTGCTGGGGTATGTTTCACAAAAGATATCCATTCCATGTTTCATAGAATGGCTTGGGTTGGAAAGGAACTTAAAGATCATCTGAATCCACACATACACACACACACACCAAGGACAGGGATGCCACCCACTAGATCAGGTTGCCCAGGTCCTCATCCAGCCTGTTCTTGAAAACCTCCAAGGATTGGGCATCCATGACCTCTATAGAAACCTGTACCAGTGCCTCACCACCCTCTGAGTGAAGAATTTCCTCCCAACATCTAATCTAAATATCTCTTCTTTTATTTTGAAGCCATTTCCCATCATCCTGTCATTATCTGATTGAGAAAAAAGTTGCTCTCCATCTTTATGTCCCCTTTACGTACTGAAAGGCCACAGTGAGGTTTCCCCAGAGCCTTCTCTACACCAGGCTGAACATTCCCAGCTCTCTCAACCTTTATTCATAGGAGAGGTGTTCCAGCCCTCTGATTATATTCATAGACTTCCTGTAGACCTGCTCTAGCAGTTTCACATCTTTCTTGTGCCAGGGGAATCTCCAGACTTGGATGCAGTACTCTAATTGGGGCCTTACAAAGGCAGTGTAGAGGGGGACAATCACCTCCCTTGACTTGCTGACCATTCCTCTGTGGATGCAGCCTGGGATGCAGTTGGCCTTCTGGGCTGCAAGCATGAACTGCTGGCTCATGTTGAGCTTTTCATCCACCAGAACCCCCATGTTCTTCTACACAGGGCTGCTTTCAGTGAGTTCTTCACCCAGTTATGTCCAGGATTGCCCCAATTTAGGTGCAGCACCTTGCACTTGGACTTATTGAATCTCATTCGGTTTACATGGGCCAACTTCTCAAGCTTGTCCAGGTCCCTTTGAATGGTACCTTTTCTTTCTGCATGTATCAACTACACCACTTAGCTTGGTATCATCTGCAAACTTGCTGAGGGTGCACTCAGTCCCATCATCTATGTCACTGATGAATATATCAAAAAGCACCAGTCCCAAGATAGACCCCTGAGGTACACCACAGTGTAGAGATCAGGATGTCACATGGGACTGTGTCAAAGACCTTAGAGAAGTTCAGGTACATGACATTGTTCAGTCTTCCCTTGTCAACTAATGCACTCACTCCATTGTAGAAGGTCACCAGATTGGTCAGGCATGTTTTACCCTTGGTGATGCCATGCTGGGAATTTCAGATCACCTCTCTGTCTTGCATGTGCCTTGACATTTCTTCCAGAAGGATCTTTTTCATGATTTTGCCAGGCACAGAGATGAGGCTCACCAGTTCGTAGTTCCCCAGGTCTACCTTTCTACCCTTTTTAAAAATGGGAGTGGTGTTTCCCTTTTTCCAGTCACTGAAGACTTGATTCACATGGCGGTCACTGACCATCATGATTTTTCAAATATGATGGAGAGAAACTTGGCAACTCGATCAGCCAGTTACCTCAGGACCCTGGGATGCATGTCATTGGACCTCATAGGCTTGTAACAATTTAGTTTCACCGGTTGGTCTTGAAACTGCTCTTCACTAACAGTGAGAGGGACTTTGCTTCCCAAGCCCCTACCTAAAGGTTCAAGTATTTGAGAGATGTGGGAAGCCTGTCGGTGAAGACTGAGGTAAAGAAGTTGTTGAGTACCTCAGCCTTCTCCATGTCTGTTTTGGGGAATTATATTTATATAACTTCCAATTATACCTATAACTTTCAGTTATATGTATAAAACTTCAAAAACTTCAACAAACCGCATTGTATACAATTTTCTGGATTAATGTGAGAGGGCACTTCTTTACAATGAGGTTGACAGAGCACTGGCACATGTTGCCCAGAGAGGTTGTGTGGTCCCTTCTCTGGAAATAATAAAAACTGCCTGGATGCCATCCGGCGCAATGTGCTCTAGGTTACCCTATTCAGCAAAGGGCTTGGACTTGATCTTCAGAGGTCCCTTCCAACCTCAGCCATTCTGTGATTCTGTGACATCCAACCTTCACCTCTTAAAAGTATTTAAAGTATAAATCATTGAATCTTATAATCACAGAATCTTATAATCATGGAATCATTAAGGTTGGAAAAGACCTTCAAGATCATCTGGGCCAACCGTCACCCTACCACCAATATCACACACTAAACCATGTCACTAAACACCATGTCCAACCTTTCCTTAAACACCCCCAGGGATGGTGACACCACCACTTCCCTGGGCAACCCGTTCCAATGCCTGACCACTCTTTCTGAGAAGAAATGTCTCAGAATTTCCAACCTAAACCTACCCTGGTGCAGCTTGAGGACATTCCGTCTAGTCCTATTGCTGGTTATCTGTGAGAAGAGGCTGACCCTCAGCTCCCCACAACTTCTTCTCAGGTAGTTGTAGAGAGCAGTAATGTCTCCCTTAACCTCCTCTTCTCCAGATGAAACAACCCGTTTCCTCAGCCATCACTCATAGGACTTGTGTTCCAGACCCTTCACCAGCTTTGTAACTCTTCTCTGGACAAGTTCCAAGGCCTCCTTGTAGTGAGGGGCCCAAAACTGAACACAATACTCAAGGTATTATACTCAACAGAGCATAATACAAAGGAATGATTACCTCCCTGGTCCTTCTGGCTACACTATCCCTGATATAAGCCAGGATGCTGTTGGCCTTCTTGGACACCTGGGCACGATGCCAGTTGATGTGAGCATCAGTCAGCATCCCCAGATCCTTTTCCTCTGCACAGCTTTCCAGCCACTCTGTCCCAAGCCTGTAGCATTGCATGGGGTTGTTGTGGCCCAGGACTTAGCCATGTTGAACCACATCCCGTTGGCTCATCCTGTCCAGGTCGCTCTGCATGGCCTTCCTATCCTCTAATGGACTATAGAGGATATTCCTATCCTGATAGTCCAGGCGGGCAGTGACGACATTGATGACAGAAGCCTGAAGGCTATCAAAAGAGACTTTAGGGGGATGGGACGGTTAGTGGACGGAGCAGGAGTGCAGGTAGTATTTTCGTCCATCCCTACGTTGACAGGGAGGGGTACGGAGAGGACAAGGAAAGCCCACCTGTTAAACACGTGGCTCCGGGGCTGATGCCTACGCAGAAATCTTGGGTTTTTCGACCATGGGGCACTTTACTCAGCACCTGGCCTGACGGGTCCCTATCCTTTAGGGGAAAAAGGATCCTGGGCCAGGAGCTGGCGGGGCTCATTGATAGGGCTTTAAACTAGGTAAGAAGGGGGATGGGGCTGAAGCAAGGACTGTTGGGGCTGTGCCAGGGGGAGCAATGGCAAGGCCGGAGGATAAGGTAAAGGCCCAGCTGAAGTGCATCTACACCAATGCACGCAGCATGGGTAACAAACAGGAGGAGCTGGAAGCCATCGTGCAGCGGGCAGGCTACGACTTGGTTGCCATCACGGAAACGTGGTGGGACCAGTCTCATGACTGGAGTGCTGCGATGCCTGGCTATAGGCTCTTCAGAAGGGACAGGCAGCACAGAAGGGGTGGCGGTGTGGCTCTCTATATTAGAGAGTCTTTCGATGTTGTAGAACTCGAGGCTAGGAATGACAAGCTCGAGTCCCTTTGGGTTAGGATCGGCAGGGACAACAAGGCTAGTGTCCTGGTCGGGGTCTGCTATAGACCGCCGAACCTGGATGAGGAGACGGATGAGGAGTTCTACAGGCAGCTGACAGAAGTTGCGAAATCGTCAGCGCTTGTACTCGTGGGGGACTTCAACTTCCCTGACATATCCTGGAAGCACAACACAGCCCAGAGAAAGCAGTCTAGGAGGTTTCTGGAGAAAGTGGAAGATAGCTTCCTGACACAGCTGATCAGTGAACCTACCAGGGGTGGTGCCCTGCTAGACCTTCTGTTCACAAACAGAGAAGGACTGGTGGAGGATGTGATTGTCGGGAGCAGTCTTGGGCAGAGTGACCACGAAATGGTGGAGTTCACTATTCTTGGCGGGGCCAGGAAGGGAACCAGTAAAACCACTGTATTGGACTTTCGGAGGGCTGACTTTGGGCTGCTCAGGACACTAGTTGGTGGAGTCCCATGGGAGGCGGTTTTGAAGGGCAGAGGGGTCCAGAAAGGCTGGGCGCTCTTTAAGAGGCAAATCCTAATGGCACAGGAGCGGTCTATTCCCATGTGCCCAAAGATGAGCCAGCGGGGAAGAAGACCAGCCTGGCTCAACAGAGAATTGTGGCTTGAGCTTAGGAGAAAAAAGAGGGTTTATAATCTTTGGAAAATTGGGCAGGCCACTAGGGAGGACTATAAGGATGTAGCGAGGCTGTGCAGGGACAAGATTAGGAAGGCCAAAGCTCATCTGGAGCTCAATCTGGCTACTGCCATTAAAGATAACAAAAAATGCTTTTATAAATACATCAACACAAAAAGGAGGACTAGGGAGAATCTCCATCCTTTACTGTATGCAGGGGGAAACTTAGTTACAAGAGATGAGGAAAAGGCGGAGGTGCTTAATGCCTTCTTTGCCTCAGTCTTTAGCGGCAAAACCGGTTGCTCTCTGGATACCCAGTACCCTGAGCTGGTGGAAGGGGACGGGGAGCAGGATGTGGCCCTCACCATCCACGAAGAACTGGTTGGTGACCTGCTACGGCACTTGGATGTGCACAAATCGATGGGGCCGGATGGGATCCACCCAAGGGTACTGAGAGAACTGGCAGAGGAGCTGGCCAAGCCTCTATCCATCATTTATCAGCAGTCCTGGCTATCGGGGGAGGTCCCAGCTGACTGGCAGCTAGCAAACGTGACGCCCATCTACAAGAAGGGCCGGAGGGCAGACCCGGGGAACTACAGGCCGGTCAGTTTGACCTCAGTACCAGGGAAGTTCATGGAGCAGATCCTCTTGGGAGTCATCATGCGGCACTTGAAGGGCAAGCAGGCGATCAGGCCCAGCCAGCATGGGTTTATGGAAGGCAGGTCCTGCTTGACGAACCTGATCTCCTTCTACGACAAAGTGACGCGCTGGGTGGACGAGGGAAAGGCTGTGGATGTGGTCTACCTTGACTTCAGCAAGGCTTTTGACACCGTCTCCCACAGCATTCTCCTGAAGAAACTGGCTGCTCTTGGCTTGGACTGGCGCACGCTTCATTGGGTTAGAAACTGGCTGGATAGCTGGGCCCAAAGAGTTGTGGTAAATGGAGTCAAGTCCAGTTGGAGGCCAGTCACTAGTGGCGTCCCCCAGGGCTCGGTGCTGGGGCCGGTCCTCTTTAACATCTTCATCAATGATCTGGATGAGAGCATTGAGTGCACCCTCAGTAAGTTTGCAGATGACACCAAGTTAGGTGCGTGTGTCGATCTGCTCGAGGGTAGGAAGGGTCTGCAGGAGGATCTGGATAGGCTGGACCGATGGGCTGAGGTCAACTGCATGAAGTTTAACAAGGCCAAGTGCCGGGTCCTGCACCTGGGATGCAATAACCCCAAGCAGAGCTACAGGCTGGGAGATGAGTGGTTGGAGAGCTGCCAGGCAGAGAAGGACCTGGGAGTGATGGTGGACAGTCGGCTGAATATGAGCCAGCAGTGTGCTCAGGTGGCCAAGAAGGCCAACGGCATCCTGGCTTGTATCAGAAACACTGTGACCAGCAGGGCTAGGGAGGTGATCGTCCCCCTGTACTTGGCTCTGGTGAGGCCGCACCTCGAGTACTGTGTTCAGTTTTGGGCCCCTCGCTACAAGAAGGACATCGAGGTGCTTGAGCGGGTCCAAAGAAGGGCGACGAAGCTGGTGAGGGGCCTGGAGAGCAAGTCCTATGAGGAGCGGCTGAAGGAGCTGGGCTTGTTCAGCCTAGAGAAGAGGAGGCTCAGGGGTGACCTTATTGCTCTGTATAAGTACATTAAAGGAGGCTGTAGCGAGGTGGGGGATGGCCTGTTCTCCCATGTGCCTGGTGACAGGACGAGGGGGAATGGGCTAAAGTTACGCCAGGGGAGTTTTAGGTTAGATGTTAGGAAGAACTTCTTTACTGAAAGGGTTGTTAGGCACTGGAACGGGCTGCCCAGGGAGGTGGTGGAGTCACCATCCCTGGAAGTCTTCAAAAGACGTTTAGATGTAGAACTTAGGGATATGGTTTAGTGGGTACTGTTAGTGTTAGGTTAGAGGTTGGACTCGATGATCTGGAGGTCTCTTCCAACCTAGAGATTCTGTGATTCTGTGATTCTGTAATAGATCAACACTTCCCCCCAACTTGGTGTCATCTGCAAACTTACTCAGAGTACAATCAATTCCCCCATCCAAATCATCAATTGGGATATTAAAGAGGATGAGCCCCAACACCAACACCACTGGTGACTGGTCGCCAGCTGGATTTCACTCCGTTCACCACCACTCTCTGGGCCTGGCCATCCAACCAGTTTTGAACCCAACAAAGAGTGTACCTGTCCAAGCCATGGGCTGCTCAGCTGCTCCAGGAGAATACAGTGGGAGACCATGTCAAAGGCCTTGCCAAAGTCTAGGTAGGCTCCATCAACAGCCTTTCTCTCATCCACCAGGTGGGTGACCTGCTCATAGAAGATGAGGTTGGTCAGGCAGGACTGGCCTTTCCTAAACCTATGCAGACTGAGCCTGATCCCTTGGTTGTCCTGCATATGCTGTGTGGTTGCATTCAAGTTGACCTGTTCCATCACCTTTCCTGGCCAGGCTGACAGGCCCATAGATCCCCAGGTCCTCCTTACAACCCTTCTTCTAGATAGGCATCACATTAGCAAGTCTCCAGTCATCCAGGACCTCTCCAGACGACCATGACTACTGATAGGTGATGGAAAGTGGCCCAGCAATCACATCCGCCAACTGCGTCAGCACCCTTGGGTGGATCCCATCTGGCCCCATGGATTTGTGACAGCTCAGGTGGAGCAGATGTGTTTGTTTCATTTCACACAAAATAATACCTGTTGGCTGCCATGTTGTTATACTTTTGAGTTCTCTAGATTGTTGAAGTTTCTCCAATTCAGAATTAGTTTTCTTTGAATCCAGTGAGATTATTTAAATTATTTATTACAAGATAAATAAAAAGTAATTAGAATATGACCATTTTCAAGGATATACTATTAAAGTCTGTTGTACGAGACATATTTAAACTGGAAATGGAACTAGATTGCTATTGGACAACTTTACTGTAAAGGACAAATGTGTGTTAGGAAAGCCAAGACAACAGACCAGGCCAACAAACTCCTTCCCAAACATATCTTCATCTAGAAAAATAGGTCTACTATTGCAGCTGCTGAGTCTACTTGTTAGGACATATCTTGAACATGAACAGCAGAGTCGGGGAGGAGAGGAACAGTTGGAACACACTTTTTTAATTCTACACTTACATTTTTTTAATTCTAACAATAAAGAGACTGAGCAAGTGCAAAAGAGCACAGAAGTGAGAAAATCCAGCTATCAGCAGAAAGGCAGCTGAACTGTTGGTGGTAAAGCATCAGTTAATCAAATAAGTTATTTCAAAAAATTAAGCAGACCAGAACAGAAGCTTAAAAGCTAACACTGACAAAGTACCAATCAACGTTATCAGCAAATATTAAATTGCTTTCCAAAACAAAATCCACTTAAAAGTTCACTATGCAGGAAAGGGCTACTTAACCATAACATATAACATAACATTTTTTTTTTTTTTTTTTTTTGTGTGTGTGTGCGCTAAACATTATATTCAAATTCAAACCGTTTAGGACTAACATACAAATCAAATATACAAAATATAGAAATACAGTCTTAAGGAAAAGCACTTTTCTCAATATTAGTGATTTACAGAAGCATGAAATAACCATTGTTTTACAATTTAACATTCCATTTTATGTTTACTTTATGTGTGTTTACTATTTTGATTATTTTCTTAGGAATAATTTCCATTAGAGTAACAGAAAAAGAAACAGAATGGTGTAGTTTACCCCCTAGCCTGAAGCACGCTCAACTATGGTTATGCTATTACTAATAATGTCTTTCTTACCTTTCTAATTTCCTCATAGGGTTGTCTGGACAAAGCATAATTTTTATAAAGACATTTTTTTATTATTATTTTTTTTAATAAAGACCACTTAATACAGCTGCTTAAAGACTGTTTTATTTAATTTAATTAATTTTTTTTTTGGGAAAAAAAATTACTTTCATATTAATTACATGTACTTATATGTTTCTTCTGTTTTAATTTTCTTTTAGTACATCACTGAAAGAAAAAAAAAAGTATCTATTTTTATTTTGATCAGATTTATCAGCATAATAATCAGCACAATTATCATTTTGGACTGCTATTTTAGTAAGTTTGAGAAACTACCAAGGAGTCAGTGACATTAAGAAATAGTTTAGTTAAGGTGGAGTTCCATCAAGCAAGGGCTAGTTCTGCTGTAGCAGAATTAATTTTAGTGACAAACCAAACTAACCAACTTTCTATATGTATATATAAATATATCCACAAAGATTGTATATACTCTCTCATTTAGCAAGAGTGGTTTCATTTGTAGTCAGGGATCTTGATTCCTGTTTTGGGATTATTCTCTGCTTTCATGTAACTCCCTAGGCAAGTTCCTTATAGCATTAAATGAGCTGTGAAGGAAACAGCTACAATGACAGGTTTAGAACATTGGTGACTTTTGGGGGTGGGTGATTTTTTTATTTTTATTTTTCCCAAGAGACTTCAAAGACTATTATACAATTTAATCATAGAATTTAATCACAGAATTTTCTAGGTTGGAAGAGACCTCAAGATCATCAAGTCCAACCTCTGACCTAACGCTAACAGTCCCCACTAAACCATATCCCTAAGCTCTACATCTAAACGTCTTTTAAAGACTTCCAGGGATGGTGACTCCACCACTTCCCTGGGCAGCCTGTTCCAGTGTCTAACAACCCTTTCGGTAAAGAAAAGGTTTCCTGAGTAAGAAATGTTTTTTCTTCCTACATTCAATATTTCACTTTTACACAGAAAGGATCTTATATTGACTAAGAGGAGTAATTTTGATCTAGTTCAAAAGGGAACTAGGGGTGAAATTATAGCTTCATTTATGTCACTTGGCTTTTGTATAAATAAAGCTTTCAAAGCATTCAGGAGTTCATGCAAAATGGACATGGCATGAGTTCTCAATTCAACCTGTTTTGTGAAAAAGGAGGCAGCGTTCATATAGCATATCTTAATTTAACTTTAAAATATTTTTTTAATCATTTGTGCATATAGAACTTAGGAAAATATATTCAGAGTAAATGGCTAAAGCAGAAGTACAGCTGATTAAATACGAGAGAAAGAGAGACAAAAAAAAAAAAAAGGGAAAAAAAAAATCCAAAATGTCACTGGTAGCAATTCAAACTGAAATGGTATTTTAAGCACAATCTTAAAGCCATCATTCTATTTATGAAATGTCACCAAAAACTTGGATGATCTATACTATTATAACATTTTGTCATGTCCCAAGAAAGAAAAAAGATTAAAGGCATTAACAATAAGAGAAGGAAAATGTTACATAAAATAGATAAACTGGAAAAACAATCTGAAATAAAGGACATATAATTTAGTACAAAACAGATGGTTGAAGCATAGCATATTTTACAAATAAACTTTACATAAACAATGGAAGGTATTGTAATTCAGAGAGGATTGTAGACCCCTAAAACTATCCAGTCAGATAAATTAACAAGAAAATGAGAAAAGCTGACCTTGTAAAAACAAAATATTCCACTGGCATTTAGCCTAATTCATAAACTAGATTGTGGCAGTTTGAAGACGCGTAGAAGGGAATGCAAACTGAAGGTCAGCTGTCTGTGGTAGATGTAATATAGACTGTGACTGAATGGAAGAAATTCATTCCACATAACACGTAAAAGCCTCTAATGCGTGACTGATGGATGTAGCAGAAGAAGGAACAACATGACAGAAAGAAAGCCCTGACCTAATAACATCAAGGAACAAAATCAGAATCTGAGAAACAACACAAGAACCTGGACCTGATCAAATCTTATTTAACTGTAGCTGTGCTTATTTGCAGTAACTATAAATTGAGCTCAGCATATTTGAAGGGGCAACATGCCCTATATAACTAGCTTATCCATTTGTGTTTATAAGTGTTGTAGTGCACTGGATTAGATGCTTGCCCTCATTGCACACATTCTCTTGACTAATTCTTTTTAGAGTCAGCTTGTGGATGAAGATTGAAAGCATATCTTAAACGAGCCAGCCTGACAGGAGTCTTCATGTGACGTTAAAAGCAGTAACAATATGTGCATGCATACACACAACAGAAATTATCTGGATAAGCAAAAAAAAAAAAAAAAAAAAAGGACCTGGACATTGAATCTGTCTGACTTTCTGACTTTAAGCTTAATAGGAGTCTAAAGTATGATTTTGATACTAAACCAAATTTTAATTAAAATAATGTCACATTTACCCTGCTTAAATTGTGTACTGTCTCACCGGAATTAATTGTAGATCTCTGAGAATAACCCAGCCCACCCAGAATAACCATATTACTGCCTTAAAAAATAATAATAATAAAAAGAAACAAACAAAAAACTGTTGGAGGACAATTCAATCTGCTTAGATAACATGTCTCTAAGACTCCACAAAACCAGTGGAAATGGTAGGTGTTAGCATTTACTTTCCTTTTCTCTTTGCTTTGTTCATCATTACAATAAAGTCAAATTACTAGAAGAGTGTCCAGGAAAAGAAGTACCCGGGTAATCTAAGCTCTATTAAAGAGCTCAATCCTTATTTCCTAAATTTATGGAGAGTTTTATGGCTGTTAATGATACAAAATGATCAAAGCACTGTCAGCTCTCCTGATCATGTCTTACATGCAAATATAGATTTTCAGCATTGCTTCTGAGATGTAAAAGCATTTTATGATAGATACTCACTAGATTAGCTTCCCATTATGCTCATTTCACATGGAGAAAAATAAAATAAAAAAGAAAACAGCAAACACAGGTCTTGTTGGCCCAAGACCAGGAAGAGGAATCAACTGTCAAACCTGAGACCTTCTTGCAAGATGCAGCCAAGCTCCACCAAACAGATGGAGTTATTCGTTATCTGAACTTCATCTCACTTTTTGTAGGTGAGCAAATGTTGGTGTATGTTCCAATTTCTCTACAAGCTACTGATTTTGGCACCCACCAATGGTACAGCGTTTATGACTGTTCTTCATCTTGAAACCAGCAGCCAATGTTCTCCACTTATGAATGACTACTTTAACAGTGAAGTTACTAGGTTAAAAAGGAGATATATTTATGCCTGCCACAGCCAACTTTATCAGGGACCTAGAATTGTGTTAGAGCATGTTGTCTATCCCCAAACTACAATTGTTCCAAATTAGGAGCATTAGTAATCATTTTAAGAGTTTGCAGGGTCACCAAAGCAATACCGTCTGAATTTACAAATACCCATGCCTCAGATTGTAAGAAATTAAAGACTAAGGGACAATACTATAACAGTGTTTCAGTTCATGACAAGTTACAGTGTTTAGGACAATGAACAATGTATTCACCTTTTTTATCAGCGTAATAATATTTTTTTAAAAAAATCAACTTAATGTGCAATAATTAAGACATGAAAAGTAGTTGCTTAAGGAAGCTAGTAAACCAACCTAGAAACTAGGATGAGGAGAGCTGTTGAGAAAGTAGTTCAACCTTCTATCAACAACACTAATAACTGATCTCAAAATCCCCACAGAAAAAAAAAATCCATTCTTTCAGACACAGTTCTCATTCCTTTCCCCCAATCTGAGTATGCTATACCATGTTCCTGTTCCTGTTGCAGTAGCAGGATAGACAAACCATCTTATATTTAGGATAGAAAAATTCACTTTTGTCTGATTGGTTACAAAACCTGAGTTAGCTCTGCTGAATAAATAAATCAAGTTAAATAAGAGGAGAATCCTATTTACAAAATAAAGAAAACTCATGTCTTCAAACTGGAAATTTCACCTCAGCTATTTATTTCTTGCTAAGATTACAACTGTAGAAGCTTCTATCTACAGGACAGGAGGAAAAAAAAAAAAAAAAAGTATCTGTTCTCACTCCAATTCAGTCTGCAACATAGAAGGAGAGAAACCATAAGATCATAAATTACTTCCTGACAATTTCTTTCTATTATACTAGATCCAGCAGAGTTTAAGGTGTCAAAAGTGCAGCATGAGAAGAGGCTACATGAGTATTCTTCTTTACTGATGTCCTGCAGAAGAAATGATTTACTTCAAGCAAGAGTCTTAAAGAGGTAGGAAAAACAAAGGAGAGGTAAGGGAAAGATTTATGAAATTTGGAACACATTTGGAGCTCTGCCAGCACATACCCTGTCACTCACCTCACTCACCCCCATCCTCCAACAGTAGATTTGGGGACACACACTGCTCCCATCCCAGGGATTAGAGCCTGAAGACCTCCACTTGCTCCAGGAGCTGCTGCTGACACTCCAGCAGCTGGCATCAAATTTTACTCATACTCAGAAGACTCACCAAGAGCTAGCACTGAGCCCTTACAGCAGTGAGATTAAAAATAATAAAGGATTTAATGACAACACTGGCCAGACTGCAGTGATCAGGCACAGGGCTCAGCCAGACAAGCATACTGACCAACTCTATCTTATAAGCAACAAGCCCTTTTATAATCTTTTCTGCTTACTCCCTCTTTATTCCTCCCCGCTCCCTTTTCCCTAAGACATCCCTTGCTGCGTTGCAGAGGTCCATATTTTCCTGCACCCCTCCCAGTCCATGCCATGCCCTGGTTCACAGTTTTAATCAATTGCCAAGTATAGGTTGATCTTGCTGGAAGTGGTGCTCTCATTAGAACATCAATTTGTGTGACCAGGTTTGTTTCTAGTCATTGTCTCTAAATTTGTTGTATCAGGTCTGTACCTCCCTGTTTCTGGTTTCCTTCTTTCCCTTATTACTCTAATCTGCCCTCATCAATTAGTGTGATTGACCAGCTTTGGTTTCAATACTATTCTGCCTTATTTGTCAGTCAATTTGTGACCCTGCATGCTCTTACTTATGGCTTCCTCCCTTTCTTATCATGCTATGTTGCATTGAAAAAGGTCCTTAATTATATGCAAGGAGCCCACAATTTCCTTTCACTCAATCTTAGAGTTCTCTTACTGAAACTGTACTTTAACAGTCTAATTTAGTATATGTTGAATCTAAGTTTACCAGTTTATTATAATAACTGTTGAGCTGTACTGTTACGTTAATTCTGAAATTGTCAGTATATGGGAGGAGTATCTGCAAAGAAAGGATATTTTATTCTTCCCCCTACTGCTAATAATGAATTTGAATGAATATGAATATCTGAAGTAGGGTATTATACCTCAATTTAGCACAGGTGTATTGTTAAATTTTTGCAGAGCAGGACACGTGATTAGTGTCTTGCTGTTTATGATATCTGTATGTTGATGATGAGATACAGTTCTTTATCAGGTAAACTTATTGTTATAAAGCTTCTCTTGGAGTGTTTGTCTCATGGATCTGTGGTGGTTTTACTCAGGTGGGCAGCCGAGCTCCACCACAACCGCTCTCCCACTCCACCTCTTCTCAAAGAGGAAGGGCAAGAAAATACAACACAGAGAACTTGAAGTTTGAGATGAGAAAGGTTTAATTAAAGGGAAAGGGAATGGGAAGAAGAAAAGAAAGAAAAGAAACAATAAGTCTGCGTGGAAGCACAGAGAGAGGGAAAAAAAAATATATTCTCTGCTTCCCATCAATGAGTGATATTCGGCCACGTCCTGGGAAGCAGGGCCTCAAAATGCATAGTGGTTGTTCAGGAGGAACAGCCCCCTCCCCCACGAGAACCCTCCTTTTTATTGCTGAGTGTGACATCAGGTGTTATGGAATATCCCTTTGGTTGGTTTAGCATTGCCAGCTGCCCTGGCAATGTCTCCTCCCCATCACTTGCCCACCCCCAGCCTGCTGGCTCTTGGGGGCTTGGAAGGAGTCCTGATGCTGTGCCAGCACTGTGCAGCAATAGACACAACACTGGAGTGATATCAGTGCTGTTCCAGCTACGAGTGCAGAGCACAGCACTGTGTGGGCTGCTGCAGGGAAAAGGTGACTCCAGCTCAGACAGACCCAACACAGGACCTTTTCTTTACAAAGGCTACCTATTTCTGTATTAACACTTCAGTTAAACCTAGGTTTGAATCATTATGGGACAATTTATGATTATTCTACTACCAAGGAGGAAATTGGTAAGTGTACAGGCTGCTCTCTCCTTGTTTTGTGTAAAAATATAGAAAGTTCAAAATGTGCGTGTGTATATATATACATATTTATTTATTTATTTATTTATTGCTATTACTTGTAAATGAGAAATGCAGCAGACATGAGAGAAAAGGGTGTTCAGACTATGTAGTGAATTTGAAGTAGCTGGGATTCTGAAGTCTTTACTGTATCTCTTAAAGAATATGCTTCTATGTATACTATCCTCAGTGTTATATCAGCTGTGATGAAGAACTGATCATTTAAAATTATGTGAAGAAAAGTGAGGTTAGCTTTCTGGTCTAGAGGTATTTCTGTTCACTTTCCTATGGGATGTACTCTATATTCTTGCTTGAAAGGTGGGACATAATCATGGTCAACTCCCTTTTTCCTGGTTTGTCCAAACTGCAGAGGACTCTAGACACTTGTCATACTATTATTAAGTATTTTGCTGAAGTTAAAATGTGTTTTCGGATACATAAATAAATAAATAAATCACACCTGAATAGTATTTTAGAATACAACTGCATTAAAAACAAAAACAAAACAAACAAAAAGAACTTTATTTTGAAAGCTAAATACTGTTAAAAAGAAACTTATGACTAAAAATGATGACAACACTAAGAACTGATATTTGGATAAACTGTGTGTTTGTTTTTTTTTTTGGTGGTGGTGGTTTTTTGTTTTAATTATTATTATTTCCAGACAAAATTATTATTTTTCTTTATTATACATGACCCATTTCAATGGATAAAATGCATAGTAATATACAGTCTAACTTGGCCTCAAGCAAAACAACAAGACCAAAAAAAACTCACCCCTACAAAAATGACTGCAAATTATCAGCCATTAAAAGATTTAGCAAGGTATGGGATGATTTCAGTTTTTTTGTTTGTTTGTTTTGTTTTGTACTTTGTTTTATCCCTGAGAAAATGTCTAGTATGTTTTAACATCACTGATTCCACTCTAGAAAAAAACTACAGGTTTTATTCATGATTTATCACCCACCTCCTTTGTAATAGCATGGTCATACATTGGTCACCATGGAGTTTTGAGACATCCTGAGTAAAACTTCAGCTAGTAAAAATTAATGGATGTTATTTTTTCCTCTTTTGGACACCTATTTATTTCTTGTAAACTTTTTGTTAGTGGTGGTTTTGAGGGGGAGGGGGATCCTGTGAATTAGTTTGAAATGTCCTACAAGACAAGTGAGTTTGAACTGAATTTAGTTTGTGATAAAGTCGCAGTCACTATAAAGTAGCCTTTGGAGTAAATGGGCTACCTGGTATTGAAGTATAAATTTACTTTTCTTCCAGGAATTGAGATGAGAGATTGTTCTTTGCAGTGTGTGTGTGTATTGCTGGGGGTTGCATGGGTGCTTGATCAACACTAAATTCAAGTCAACTTTCCTGTGGTAATTTTTTAAATATGTTGTAAATCAGAATAGGCATTAGTAAGCGAGGAGATGTAATGTTCTTGCTTTATGTTAAAAGACTGAAGACCTTCTTCAATGTTACTGAGATGGAAAGATTTGGATGATGAAGGAATAATGGAATGTAAGTTCCAGTCCTCTGGACAGTCCTCTGGAAAGAAGACAAAGAAAGTTATTAGTTAAGACCTGTTTCTATACTCTGTATATATACTCTAACTAAGTTACAGAGGGACAATAAAAGTATAAAGTATAGAGGCACATCTTCCCTTCTTCTCTCCCTTCTCTCCCCCCCCCACAAATTTATATTGAAAAAAAAAAAAAAAGTGTGGGGAGAAAAAAGTATTAATCTATTTCGTTTAAAAAAAAAATCCCAATGGAAAGTTCAGTCATATTACTTGGGGAAAAAATAGCTTCATCTAAAACACTAGATATTTTCAGCTTTTACTGATACAAACAGAATCTGCAGAGATTATACAGAGAGCCTAATCAAAACCCGAAGTGACAAATGAGAAATGCATGGGAACATGTGGCACAATCCTTAGCTACCTAAACTCTCTCCCTCTCCCCCTGTCCCTCTTTTTCTCTCCCGCCCTCCACTTTCACTCCCATATAGTATAAACAATATTTTCTTCTCTGTTAATTTGTTTTCCTTCCCCTTTTTAGTATTGGATGTGTAAAATAAAAAGTGATGCTTCACTCTTTCAGAGAGAAAACATTTGCCCTCTCCTTCTAGTACTTAGTAATGCATTACCTGATTTGCAAGTCATTGCTGCCATGATATTATTTGACATTCTTCTATATTTACTCACTTTACCTGTTTATGTCTCTAGACTAATCTCCATAAAGATATTTTTTGTTTAGTATATTTCACATCATTCAAAGTGCTCCGAAACCTTTCATTATTGATCAAAATGTGTGAGAAGTAGTTGCTAAATAAATATCGTTAATTTGTTAATAGAATCAAATAATCCAGTTGGAAAGGACCTTCAAATATCATCTACTCTAACTGCCTGACCACTTAAGGCCTAATCAAAAGGTAAAGCATATTAATAAGGATATTGTTCAAACACCTCTTGGACCCTGACAGGCATGGGGCATAAACCACCTTTCCAGAAAAGTCTGTTATAATGTTGATTTCACCTTCACAGTAAATAAATTTTTCCCAATTTCACAGAATTTCTAGGTTGGAAGAGACCTCAAGATCATCGAGTCCAACCTCTGACCTAACGCTAACAGTCCCCACTAAACCACATCCCTAAGTTCTACATCTAAACGTCTTTTAAAGACTTCCAGGGATGGTGACTCCACCACTTCCCTGGACAGCCTGTTCCAATGTCTAACAACCCTTTCGGTAAAGAAGTTCTTCCTAACATCTAACCTAAAACTCCCCTGGTGCAACTTAAGCCCATTCCCCCTCGTCCTGTCACCAGGCACGTGGGAGAACAGGCCAACCCCCACCTCGCTACAGCCTCCTTTAAGGTATCTGTAAAGAGCAATAGGGTAACCCCTGAGCCTCCTCTTCTCCAGGCTGAACAAGCCCAGCTCCTTCAGCCGCTCCTTGTAGGACTCGTAGTGCCAATGTCCATTCTGAACCTCCCCTAACACAGTTTTGCACCATTCTCATGTGTCCTATTGTTGGCTATCATTGGAAGACATTGGCACTACCTTCTCCTCTTGCCCTCCTCAGGAAGTTGTAGAGAGCAATGAGGTTGCCTATTAAACTCCTTTCCTCCAAGGTAGACAACCCAAACGTCCTCAGCCTCTCCTCATAAAATATGTCTTCTAGCCCTTTCACCAGCTTTGTTGCCCTCCTCTGGATGATTTCAAGTATTGTAATATCTTTTTTATATCGTGGAGCTGAGAAGTGCACACAATATTCAAGGTGAGGCTGTACCAATGCTAAACACAGAAGGAAAATCATCTCTTCTGACTGGCTGGTTATTCTATGTTTAATGCACTTCAAAATGCAGTTTGCCCTCTTAGCTGCTGGGGCACACTGCTGACTCACACTGAGCTTACAGTCAACCAGTACCCCTAACTCCTTTTCTGCTGAGCCACTTGTCTTGCAATTTGTACCTCTGCTTCATCTGTAACATTACTCCATCCCAAGTGCATAACTCACATAATTAAATTAGTATAATTATGTATTCTTATAATTAAAATATTTAAGTATATATTATTAGTACTATGAATAAATTATTGATTGGTGTGATTGTATTGTGTTTTTTTTTTTTTTTTTTTTTAACATGATGTAATGTTTTTCTCATTTGATTTTTTGCCTCCTGTATTGATATAGGACATAGTGATGATGCCCAGTACCTTAATTGGAGTTCTACTAAGAAAGTGATGAAGTTAGAAAAAATGTTTAAATCTGATTTATTTAAGTCATCGAGCAGAGGTGGCCAAAGGATATGGAGAAAAAAAATAATTTTCAGTGGGAATTTTAAAGCAAAGCTGGTATTGGGGAAAATCACACAACCCTTTGGAAGAAAAATAGTGAAAATACAGATATGGCACCTCTATTCTCAAGATTAGACATCTACTTCAGGATACAATTTGTAAATTAACAGAGAAGGTTGGTTATGATGTCACCATTATGTCTGCAAGTGTCTCAATGTGATTAGGCAAAAATATAACAGTTCTTGAAGTTTCTAGAACCTGCTAGTTACTGTGACAAAGAGATTAGTAAGAATTAGCACTTCAAATACAAATATTCTACAAGGTCTTTTTTTACTAAATGCTAAAGTGACACTTTTTTATTCTTCTTCTTTTTAAAAATTCAGGATAATTCCCTGTTGTGATTCAAACTTCTTAATAATCACCAGAAAATATTACATACCATCAGGGAAGAAACACAGAAACAGAAATGGAAAAACAAAAAAAAACACAACAACAACAAAGCAAACAAAAAAAAAATCCAGTAAGAACAAAAAGCAAAATCTATGGCAAACAAGAAATATTTTGGAAGAGGCAGAAGCAGTTCAAATAGTAATTTTATTCCTTTAAGACAGAGAACTACTGAAATGCAAAAAGTGAGGGTGAATACTGAATTCTAAATACTGTAGTCAAAGATAAAGATTAATGAGCAGTAGTTATCTGAGGAAGATGAAATAAAAGATCAGATTGCAATCAGGAGACAAAAAAAATATTGAAGTAATTTCAACTACCTCAGTAACGGCAGAAACTTATATACAAAATGAGAATTAGGAGGTGGAGGGAAGGTATTAATCCTTGCTGACTTACACTATATATATTTGTATATATATATATATTTAAAAATTGTTTCCTATATCATCTAAAAGCAGAAAAAAAGTATTCTAAGACTCCTTAGTGGGTAGAGGTATAGGGGTGGGGAATGAGAAAGAAAAAAGGATGGAGAAAAAAAGGTGAAAAGAAACAACTTCACAAAAACATATCAGTTACATAATCAGGAAAACTTTAGATCCATTTTATGAGATTAATATAGATTTGTTTATTTCCTAGAAAAAAAAAAAAAAAGTATAGATTAATTTTAGATTCTTACTCTTCAGAAATAGGTTTATGAGACTACAGTTGTGAAGTATTACTCTCACAAGTATATTTGGAAAACCTATGGGAATGACACATAACAGTTACAGTAATGGTTATGCTTTTTTGATAATGTAGACTTTTTTTAAAATGCAACTAAGTCTTGTAGTCTTGTAGAAAATGGTATTAATCTGTTAGAAAGATGATCCAGAAAACTAGGATGTCTAGTTTAAGTCCTCATAATTACAAGGCAGACCCTTTTGCATTGGTAATTTAACTTAAGTTGTTATTCACTAAGAAGCTTAAAACTAAACTCTCATTGGGCTTCCAAAGTAGGAGCAAAACCTAAATCTATTATGATAAAGAGACACAAAAATTACACTTGCTGTGGACCTGAACAATGAATATGCATATGCTTGCATGCTGTATGTAGATGCCATATATTTCTGACAAAACATGGGTATAAGGAGTAAATCTTGAATTTGTTCATTTTGGCTTTAGAGCACCAAATTAGTCCACAGCGTACAGCTGCAGATTTTTATTAATATTTTTATATTTCTATTTTTATATATATATATTTAAATTTATTTTTATTTTTTGGTGTTGAAGAAAGTAGAGGCCAGGATTCTTGAAAAGACTCAGTGACTCGGACAATATCAACTGACATAAATATTTCATTAACAATCACCAAAGAAGACAACAATGGCCACCAAAATACTATGAAACACCTGTGGTATAGGCAAAGTTTGTTCAATGCTTTGGAAAGTACTTCTAAGAATCTGAAATGTCTGGTCGTATCTTCCATATCGGTACTTTAAATCTATCCATATATGGGTGCAATTGCTAGTATTTTTCAAGCACTTTTTTGAGATGCAATTCTATTTATCTTACTAAATGTTTTGCCACATAGAGTAGTACTGTTCTATATTAGTAAAAGAAAAAATATGAGAAACTTTTTGTGCAGTAAATTACAAGCAAGGACAAATTTAAAAGACTTGTCCTTGACTGCCTTATATCTACTGGGCAAAAATAAGCCTTAGTGATTTATGGTAAGAGAAATAATGACTTTATTAAAGATTTGTTCAAGCTCATTTTTCAAAATATATAGTACATTTATTACTGATTTTTTATGCTTCAGTTGTACTATGAGACACACATCATTTGCTTATTTCATTAAAACATTTTCTACAAAAAAAAAAAGAAAAAGATATTAGGTCATCAACCTAATATTACAAATTCTTAAAGCAAAATTTGAAGTGAGACTTCAATGCAATAGTATATTTGATAAGAGCTATTTCTAAACTATAAAATACTTTTTAATGGCTGTTTAAATTCACTTGTCAGTGCCACCATTTTTTATTTTTTTTTATTTTTTGATAACTCTGGAATTTGTCTAACAATGAAAACTGAGTTAAGAGTTGGAGATCAATGGAAAAAAATAAAATAATAATTCTTTTTCCCCAGACAGGCCCAATAACATTTTGTTCTCCGTTGTTGTAAGGACATAAGTTAATATTAGAAATACTTTCTGTGCAATCCTGAATTTACACTTGCAATGTCTTAATTTAATGTTGTGATAAGTCTCCATCTTTTCAGATAGCTTGTCAATGTGATATTATTTAATATTAATATTCTGACATCTCACTTTGAAAAGTAATTTCTGTTCTCATGTGATTGCAGTCTGCCACCCCTAGCACTTATTCATTCTGAAGTGTCCTTGCCTTTATCTTTCTATCCATGGATTGTCCAATTCTTTCAAGTATTAAAGGCATTCATCTATGTGGAGATAGGATGTATGTTCAAACCTTAGTTGTACCTGTAGAAATACTATGTGCTCATATGCAACGTCTCTAAAGACAGTGAAATTTATCAAGTCCAGCTGTTGCTGCAATATATGACTCAGTCATATATGACTCAGACTCATATAATATAATTTCAACTGCCATGCTATTCATGGCACCCCATTTAAGACATGAGGCATCCTAGGCTTTTTTTCAGATAGCCATCTTAGGTAACATCTTTGGAAACATATACCTTGTTTCACATTTCTTTTTAAAATAGTACAAGCAGTCCATGGTCTGTTTTGCATCATGGTATAGTAAAAAAGGCAGACAAACTCCACCAATAACCATTTTTTTTAGAGTTCATAACAGTAATAAAAGCTAAAACAAGCTTACTGTAAGCATGTCCATGTGGTCCAAACATTAGCAATCTGGACATGGAGAAGAAATACTTTATCTGTTTTTCAGAGAGAATGTCTTCAATTTTTTTACAAACACTGTGTAAATGTATAGAATTGCAGAAATAGTTTATAGCTATGTAGCTCAACAGTAACCCTTTTATTTCTGACAAAGAGATACTTTGAATGTAGTTCAGAGTAAGTCATGTTCCATTCCCCTTCTCTGTCACCATCAAGGATGCTGATGAATCTTGATTACAGACAAAATATGAAGAAAAAAAAAGAAAAAAGAAGAAAAAAAAAGTGATATCGAGAAATGTTTAGATTTTCTGCTTTGAAAATAAAATCATCACAGCAAATCTTGCATGGAATACTACTATATTTACATATACAAATTTAAGTAATTTCTATTCTAAACACCACCAGAATGACAGAGAAATGGGCTTTAATAGACACTCATGTTCAACTGAACAAAACAGTGCACAGAAACTTTCTGTTTTCAGAGATCTCTTGCATGTAGTTTCAGAATTACCATGCCAATAAAGCTCAACTTTCCTCCATTCTTTTTAAGCCATGCCTTGCTGTTGTTCTGTCAAACAGCCACTGGAAAAACCTCCAAAAGAAAAAAGAAGAAAAAAAAAAAAAAGGGAAAAAAGGAGATGGAGAAGTTTGACAGACAGATAACTCTGTCTAGATACTCAGACTTGACTGAACTGGTGGGGTTTATAGGTGGAAATTGTTCTTCCTCAGCAATAGAACATTAACCATCTATATAGAAAGTAATCCTGTGAATTTGGAATTATGTACTGTGTTCCAAAGTAATGAAGCTGCAAGCCTTATGGAAATAATGTCTTCACAGTACTTGGCAAGCACCTTGACAAAGCTGTTTCTATTCAATTTTCAATCCCAGAAAAACAGATAGTATGCTCTTGGTATCACAGTATTTATGTATCTACGAATAAAAAAGCTAATGTACAGTTGTTTCTATTTACTCTGACAAAATAGAGTACTAGAATTGCTGTAAATAGTACATCTCATTAGTTCTGCATTAAAGAAGAACAACACATTTTAGAGTTTTACATGAATAGACTGGTCTGAAATCCTTTGAAAAAAGACTGTTACATAAAACCATGATTAAATATTTTTCAAGAAATTATATAGCTTGTAAATAATGGGTGAAAATTGATTTTAAAATATGTGTTTAACTTAAGTATTGTGAAATATATCACTAAAAGGAACCTTCTAAAATCTCATTTTAAAGAAATGGAAGACCTAGAAAGGGAAGTTCTCATGATTGTTTTATTTGTTATTATTATTATTACACTAATTACAGATTCTGCACCTGGGATGGAGCAGCCCTGGATATACAAACAGATGGGGGGGGGGGGGGGGACAAGAGGCTGGAGAGCAGCCCTGCAGAAAGGACTCTGGAAGTTCTGGTTAATGGCAAAAATGAATGAGTAAACAGCGTGCCCTGGAAGCCAAAAGGGCTCACCATTTCCCAGGGAGCATGAGGCACAGCACTGTTGTCCAGTTGAGGGAAGGGATTGTCCTGCTCTGCTCTGCACTGGTGTGGCCTCACCTTGGCTCTGCTCTGCACTGGTGTGGCCTCACCTTGAGCAGTATGCAGTTTTGGGCACCACATTATAAGAAAGACAAAAATGTATTAAAGAAAGTCCAAAGGAAGGCTACAAAGATATTTAAGGCCCTAGAGGGGAAGACATGAGGAGTGGCTGAAGTTACTTGTTTTCTTCAGCCTAGAGAAGAGGGGACTCGGGGAAGGCCTCATGGAAGACTGAAGCTTTCTCACAAGTGGAAACGCAGGGGCAAGCACTGATTTCTTCTCTCTGGTGACAGCGACAAGACCCAAAAGAATGACATGAACTTGGAGATTCAATGTGCCTGTTCTCGTCCTGGTCTCTGTTCTGCTAGCCTCTTCCTTTTCATTCCTTCTTTCTGCTTCTTTATTGATGACATAACTTCATTATATCGTGCTGACTCTTTTTTTGTTTGTTTGTTTGTTTTTTTTTTTCATCTTGAGGACAGGCTCCTCTCTTATACCCTTCACCCCACAACAGTCCTTTTCAAACACAACTTTTCATTGGTCAATCAGTTTTGCATATAACAGCAAACACCTAGAAACTTCCATGCCTTAATGGCTGGAGAACAAGCAACCCCAGACAACAAGGCATCTCCTGAATCACCCTTCTTTGTTCCCTCTAAACTATTTACATTCCTGATGTCCTCATCGTTAAGAGTCTGATGTTCTCATCAACCATGGGGCTTGCCGACCCCCATGGCCACACTTCCACATCTCCCCCTTCTTTATTAATATCAACTATCTTCTCGACACGAATTACCACTCCATATATCACACCAGTGCTGTTCCAGCTACGAGTGGAGAGCACCGCACTGTGTGGACTTCTGCAGGGAAAGGTGACTCCATTCCAGACAGACCCAACACATCCTTGTAGATCCCTAGATCCCTTCCAACTCATTAAACTTTATGTTTCTGTGACTAATATTCACAAAACAAACAGTAAAAATCTTGGATTGCTTCTATAGCTGTCTCTTGTGCTTGTGTGTATGTACATCACTTTCTGCTGGAAACATATTTTCAGTCATGAAAGGCAGAAATTCTGGTATGAGATACAATACAGAGAAGAGGAGGAGGGGGCAAGTAGAGTATAAAATACTCTGTTCTGAAATGTTTAAGGCAGATGTCGTCCATTATATCAAGACATTCTAGAGTGTCAGCTTTTTCTTCTTGTTTGAAATATCTTTGCCCTGTGTTAACAGAGGAGGGAAGTAGAAAGGAAATGATATAAAGAATATTCTTGGTGTTGCCTTATGTCAAGATGTATCCTACAGAATGTCACATGTGGCATAAAGGCCACACAGACACCAGGGTTCTTTTAGGATCAGTAGCTGGTACCACTTTATTGATGACATAACTTCAACTCTCCCATATTGAGGACAGGCTCCCTTCTTATACCATTCACTCTCCAGCAGTATGTTTCCACTAACTATTCATTAGTCAACAACTTTGCCCAACAACATCAAACACTCAGCAACTTCCAAGTCTTAATGACTGGAAAACAAGCGGTCCCAGACAGCAAGGCTCTCCTGAATCACCCTTCTTTGTTCCTTGTAAACACTTTACATTCCTCCTGGACTCATCCTTAAGAGTCCGATGTTATCACCAACCATGGGGCTTGTCAACCCCCATGGCCACACTCCCACAGATACGTAATTCTTAACACTTATATTTCTGGTATAAGACACATAAAATATTTTACTATTTTACTTCTCTTCAATTTTCCGTAATATACTTGATATCCACTGTGTTTGTGATGAAATCTACAAATGTAAATGAAAAGTGTATGTTAAGATTGTCATAATAACTGTCCAAGACATGCTAGAATTTAAATCAAACAACAGCTCTGTCTCTGTGTTTTGGTGAGAAAATGCTCATCTCACCTTGGAAATCCAGCACATGATGTAGATTTCTGCTTGAAAGGCTACATGTAGGCCCAAATAAAAGCCATGTAGCTATATTAACATTGGTGCTATCAAAACTGCTCTCATATTCAAATAAGTCAGAATTTGATGGTTTTCCTAGACAGATAACAAGAATCCATTGCTGAGTGACTAATATAAGAAGAAATATAGCATTTGCTTCTGAACATGACATTTGTTTGTTACCACAGTGAATGTCACTTTATATTGCAAACTTCATTTATCATGAATTCTGAAATAAAGGAAACATTGAAATGAATATTTGCAAGAGCAAACACGTAATATACTGAAATGGAAAGGAAAGATGAAGTTATAATGGAAGTGCCTATTTCTCAATTCAAAAGAAGATTGGAAATGGCTACTAGGTATGTGAAGCTAGTATGTACATCACAGATAGGTAAATATAAGTCATAACTAGGTTTCAAAGGATTATAATCATTATAAAGCCATTGTAAGCCATTATAAAAAGTGACATCTGTGCTGTTTCTCTCACCTCTATGTGTTGTATGATATAGGATTGTGAGAAACACTCTTTAGCCAATAAATTAGGCTCAGGCGAGGATCTCAGTGAAGTAGCAATTTTATTCGTGACTGCAATGGCTGGCGTCCCACAGGCAGGAGTGCACCTACTAGTCACACAGTACGGTTTATATATTTTATTTCTCAATAACTGGGACCCTCCCCTTTTTTCCCATTGACTGGGTAATCCAGATTCACAACCTATCCGATGCTTCACAGACAATAACATAGTCTTCAGTTACCGGCCTGTTAAATTTCAAATTTCTTTTGACTTTTTTTACTGTTTGAAGTCGTAATGTTTCTTCACTTATCTGACTTGACTTGAAACTGTGATTTTCACCTAATTGTTCTAAGGAGTATGGTTGTCTGCATTTTACAGGGTCACCTGCTAAATTCTCTTATCACTGCAAGCATATCTCATTACCACATTCCTTACCTTCAAACAATGTAACTCTGCAAAAGTATTTTTATTCCCACAGGATGGATCCTCACCTACATCAGAACTGCAACCAATTCTATTGAAAGTAGGATTTTGTATTTTTCAATACTTTAACTCTTTTTTCTATTTTAGTATGTCCTTAATAACCATAAAGTTACTTTTTTGTAGGTGTTATCCTTCATTGATTGAAACTGTTGCATCACCTGAAAAGGCTGACAAATACTGAATAAAACCAATACTTTCTTTTCAATGGAGGGTTGTATATACAGAGCCTTTTTGCTCTTGATTGCTTTAAAAGTGGATTTCTTTAATAACTACATCTTGTGCTTATTTGTGTGTACATCACTTTCCACAGGAAGCATACTTTACATCATCAGACCCAGTGTTAACCCATTAACAGAGACATTTCAAATGCTTTCAGACTTAGTGAATATTATACGTCAAGAAAGACTTGACAGTGTCTTGGCTTTCATAACAATGTTCTATAATTACAAATATGTGTTTGAAAGAATCTGCAGCTCTCTGCTTGGATCAGAATGCAGCTGTGAACTTTGGAAGCATATAAAAGTGCACCAGATATTGACAACATTCTCAGATTCACTAGTATTCATTATACCTATGAAAACCACCATTTATGATTGAATAAATACAGAGATAGAAAAATGAACATCTACTTTCTATTTCTATTGTTGAAATACATTTTTACATTAGATTTGGAATTAAAAATAATATAATACTCAACTACTATATAAGAGACCTTTAGCCAAGCACTAATGTAGAAACAAATTTAAATCCTGTTCATTAAAAGCCAGCAATTTGAACTGAAGCAATAAATTTATCTAAAAGAGGTTATACCATTTTCTCTCACACTATTACTTCAATTTGCTTTTTTTTTTTTTTTTTCTTTTCCCAGTTGTTAGACTTTCTGCTGGAACTGCCACCAACTGAGATAACTGGTGGCAAGAAAATAAGTTCATTATACAGTCAACTTTCTTTTTTTTTTTTTTTTTTTTTTTTTTTTTTTTTTCTAAATATGATTCAGCTCCAGAAATTCTGTTATATTAAATATTAGTGTGTCACATCAATGTCGATATTTTTCTGTTAATGGACAGATTACTAGTAGAATTATTGAAACAGGAGATAGAGAAAAATGAATAGCAAGCTTTATCAGACAGTGTCAGATAGATAGAATTGAGGACCATTTGACATCACAGAATCACAGAATCACAGAATTTCTAGGTTGGAAGAGACCTCAAGATCATCAAGTCTAACCTCTGACCTAACGCTAACAGTCCTCACTAAAACATATCCCTAAGCTCTACATCTAAACGTCTTTTAAAGACTTCCAGGGATGGTGACTCCACCACCTCCCTGGGCAGCCTGTTCCAATGCCTCACAACCCTTTCAGTAAAGAAGTTCTTCCTAACATCTAACCTAAAACTCCCCTGGTGCAACTTAAGCCCATTCCCCCTCATCCTGTCACCAGGCACGTGGGAGAACAGGCCATCCCCCACCTCACTACAGCCTCCTTTGAGGTATCTGTAGAGAGTGATAAGGTCACCCCTGAGCCTCCTCTTCTCTAGGCTGAACAAGCCCAGCTCCTTCAGCCGCTCCTCGTAGGACTTGTTCTCCAGGCCCCTCACCAGCTTCGTCGCCCTTCTCTGGACCTGCTCAAGCACCTCGATGTCCTTCTTGTAGCGAGGGGCCCAAAACTGAACACAGTACTCGAGGTGCGGCCTCACCAGAGCCAAGTACAGGGGGACGATCACCTCCCTAGCCCTGCTGGTCACACTGTTTCTGATACAAACCAGGATGCCGTTGGCCTTCTTGGCCACCTGAGCACACTGCTGGCTCATATTCAGCTGACCGTCCACCATCACTCCCAGGTCCTTCTCTGCCTGGCAGCTCTCCAACTACTCATCTCCCAGCCTGTAGCTCTGCTTGGGGTTATTGCGCCCCAGGTGCAGGACCCGGCACTTGGCCTTGTTGAACTTCATGCAGTTGACCTCAGCCCATCGGTGCTGAGGTCAACTGCATGAATGATTTAATACATGAATGATTTTAAGTTCTGAGATTGCTAAATGCCTTCAGTAAATTAATTTAATTAAGCTTTGTTCTATTTGATGTGAGTGCTTGCATTGGACATAGCATTTCCATAAAAATATTTTTAATGTTTTCATTTTGACTTCATTCTCAGAACTTTCTTAAAGGTGTAAATACATGACAATGTTGAAATATCTAAACTATTTGGCCACATTGATTTACCATGGAAGCATGTATCCCCAGGACTGAAAGATAATAGAAACCTTGAATGTACAGGAACAAGATGAAACCAGAGAGCACGGAGTTAGACAGACCAACAAATAATTAGTTACAATTGTACACAAGAGTAATGAATTTATTTTAACAGACAACATAATAAAGTTGTCTTTAAAGTGTGCCTAACAATACCATAAAAAAATAAATAGTTGCACATTAGTCACTGCTTCAGAACCAGGTGTTTAGTACTGACCGTTATGATCTCTGTGATATATGGAGTGATAATTCGTGTCGAGAAGATGGTTGATATTAATAAAGAAGGGGGAGATGTGGAAGTGTGACCATGGGGGTCGGCAAGCCCCATGGTTGATGAGAACATCAGACTCTTAACGATGAGGACATCAGGAATGTAAATAGTTTAGAGGGAACAAAGAAGGGTGATTCAGGAGATGCCTTGTTGTCTGGGGTTGCTTGTTCTCCAGCCATTAAGGCATGGAAGTTTCTAGGTGTTTGCTGTTATATGCAAAACTGATTGACCAATGAAAAGTTGTGTTTGAAAAGGACTGTTGTGGGGTGAAGGGTATAAGAGGGGAGCCTGTCCTCAAGATAAAAAAAAAAAACAAACAAAAAAAGAGTCAGCACGATATAATGAAGTTATGTCATCAATAAAGAAGCAGAAAGAAGGAATGAAAAGGAAGAGGCTAGCAGAACGGAGACCAGGACGAGAACAGGCACATTGATCGCCTCATGAAGACAGGTTCAGCCATACTCAGCAAACTGCTCAAAGAAGCTTGTACAGAAAGTTGCTGGAAATAGGTGCACCGGCGCTGGAAAGAAGCTCAAGCTGAGAGAAGGGGACCCGTGCACACAACTGCCTCTCGCTGGTAAGCAGTTGTGCATTATGGGGAATCATACATCCTTAGAAACAAAGACTGTCCTGGTAACCTTACGGCTTATTCTCCTTATTAACAATCAGACAGTTTATGATCCTGAAATATGGGACCAAATTGAAGTCAAGGTGTGGGATTCTGCAATTAAAAACGACAAGGTTGCGGTGGGATTGCTTGGCACCTGGCAAGCAATCTCTGAGGCCTTAAAGAGCCACGTGGGACCAGAGTCAGAAACGTGTGTTTGGCCACACAGTGAGGGAACTGCAGGCTCCTTTGCTGATGCGACTTCTACGCCATCAGCCCCTCTGCTGCTACAGCCATCGAAGGCTTTTACTGTTATGCCCCCTGCTGACCTGGACGTGCCTTTTGACCCAGGCCCTATTGGCCTTGAAAAGGAGATGGATATGTTTCCCTTCGGTCCGGAAAGAATGGGATACATAGGGCCTGAAGGCCGAGTTGCTTGATAACTTAAAGCGAACAATATGCTAACATGTTCGCACAACTAGCCCTGCAATTCTCCGGTGTTTGTAATCAATAAAAAGAATGGAAAATGGAGACTGTTGTTTGTAATCATGGAAAGGGATGGTAAATGGAAACTGTTAAGTCATGGAGCTTAAAGTATTGTTTGTTACTTTTTCTGATTGTACATATGTATAGGTATACTTGGGTTTAGTATGTAAAAGCAACGTTTTATATATTTAGAATGTTCGATGTTCATGTGTGCGTGTTGGTAAAGCATAGACTCTCCGCGCACCCAACGTTGTTTACTTGGCTTTTATAATTATTCCTTTTATAAATATTACTAAATTCAGATTGATTTGAGACTTCATTTATAACAGTTGAGAACTATGTAATCATTTACCTGGACCAGATTGGTAATGATAGTAATGGTTTAGAGTAGAACTGGAAATCAAAACTCTGAACTAAGTAGAGGGTTTTTGCTTGAGAAGTTAGAAATTCACCATTATGAAATGCTTAAAAGGTAATTTACTCAGTGAAGTGTTATGACTTTTGAAGACTGCCTATAGTCTAGTGCTTAAATATACAAAAAATATTCAAAAACTGGAGATCTTTCCTCCCTTCATATCAGATTTATGTACGTAACTGTTATTAGCACTAATGGGAAATAGACAAGTTGCTGCTGGGAAAATTATATGCAATTATATAGACAATATGTGAAATTATATAGACATCATATTTGCATCTTTTTTAAAAAAATCATTAAGAAACAATAAACCATTAAAAATCATTTTCCTCTAAAAACTTGGTACCAGTCTAGTAGAAACTGAGTTTCCCTAAGAAGTGTTATTTTTTTATGTCTTAGAGTCTTTGGCATTTTCCTTTATTATTTATTTATTTGTTTTATTTATTTATTTATTTATTTATTTATTTATTTATTTATTTTGTTAATATGTTTAGTAGAGAAATATGTTGAAAGCACATTTCTGATATCCCTGTACTTTACTTTCACCACTGTTTTTCACTGTCATAAATGAAGAGGAGAAATGTTATATATGTTATATATATATATTTGTTACTTTAAAATTTAAAAATTTTAAATTTATCTATCACTATTTTGTGACATTTTAAACTATTTCTGCCATCCCAAGTCAGAAACTATTGTCCTAAGACTTATGCTTTTGCTGCAGAAGATAGAGACAGAAGTATGTGGTCTTTTTAAACTGTAACACACAGTGGTTTTATTTATGTGCCACCAAAACAAAAAGTAGATATAGTTTTTCATACATTGCTGGAAGGAAGGAAGGAAGGAAGGAAGGAAGGAAGGAAGGAAGGAAGGAAGGAAGGAAGGAAGGAAGGAAGGAAGGAAGGAAGGAAGGAAGGAAGGAAGGAAGGAAGGAAGGAAGGAAGGAAGGAAGGAAGAAAAAAAGAAAGAAAGAAAGAAAGAAAGAAAGAAAGAAAGAAAGAAAGAAAGAAAGAAAGAAAGAAAGAAAGAAAGAAAGAAAGAAAGAAAGAAAGAAAGAAAGAAAGAAAGAAAGAAAGAGAAAGAAAACCCCAATATGGGTAGAAGTGAAAAAAACAATGAATACAAGAATGATTTTTATTGACGTAGACAAGATCTGTTACCCATTAGGGATTATCATTGAACTGTAAGCTTTATTCTGACACTGAGTTAAGGTTGTCACCAATTTAAAAAGCCTGTCATGACATTTATGAAACAGGAATCCTCTTTTGTACTATTTGCAGTCACCATTTCTATCATTTAAAGTGTCAGTTAACCCAGAGCTCATATCTGTTAGCTATGTTTGAAATAAATCTTATCATAATGATTCTTGTTTAATTCAGTTTTTCCATTACTTGCTGTCATTTCCTTCTATTTTTTTCTTTATTTTTTTTGTTTGTTTGTTTTCGTATTAATGCAATTAGCTACAAAACAACAGTTATAATATGTCTGCAGGGACAAGTTCCTGTTAACAGATGATTGATACAGATATGACTTTATATAAAAAAGATCATCCTGTCAGTACTGATTACTTGTTATTACTTTTTCTTATTGTATCTTGCAATGTCACAGCACAGAAACAAATTGCTCTTTTTGAACATGGCAATAAAAAGAGGAGGAAGATACAAGTGCTAGTGTTTAAAGAGGTATTTTCAATTCTATTCATCAGGTGGAAGGGAGAGTGTGACATGCATCTAATGATGTCTTTTGGTCCTCTACTAAGTTAGAAGTCTTTATTCAGAAAAGATTGTGTTGAAGAATATGAAATAAAATATTACTCTGAAAAGTGTTTTCATGAATCATTAGTTCCTGATATGAGTAGGGGCTGATAGAGACAATAAGAAATCACTTGAAGAGCCATTGAAAGAACTCCTTAACCTGGTAAGAAGGAGGTGAACCAGATTATCATAGATCTTGTGAGAAGAAGCAGACTTCTTATCAGATATTTGAGAGATCTTGTTGGATTGTGTAAAATGTATAATGGGATCTCCTAAGGGGATTGTTGGCATGTGAAAAACTTAGTACTGAATATTTAGCAGAAGGACAAAAGGTGGAAAAAAGAAATGGGTGGGGGGAGGAGGAGGTAGCAAGATGAAGAGGGGAGATAAGAGACTGATCCTCTATAATGAGTTGGTGGTCAGGACATTAGTCTGGCCAGTTCCCATGCCTGATAACAACAGTCTGTTGTATCTTTTTACTACATCTTATTCTTGCCCATTTATTGTTTGTTGCTGTGTACCATTTTCTGTATTCGTGCCCTCTATTCTGTGGGTGGGAAGCAGGCAGAGGGAGGAACATGATGCACTAGCAAACTCAATCTTAACTTAATCCTTTGAATATCAGGAGACCAGAATCTGGAAAGATCCAAGGTTGAAACTGAAGATATAGGGGTCCAAGATCTGGGAATGAATCTGGAACAGAATTCAGGTTTGGTTAAGGGTTTGAGGGACTCATGGATGTGTAGGTTTTTGGATTGCAAGCATGAGGTTATGTGCATTATCACTAGTGAATTCTAATCAGGTCAGATGAGGAAAGGTGACAAGAACTATCTTCAGAATATCATGATCAGTTTGTTCCTAATCTGGACCTATCAATGGGAAGAGCAGCAAATATTGAGGAGCAAATAGTCTCCAACCCAGTCACCATCCAGTTCCACTTCCATTTACAGTCTAACATAGAATGGAACAATCTGACCAATGTAATGATGCAGTCTCAGCAAGTGTGTAGATAACAAAAGCTGGGGAGAAGCTGATGATATACCAAATGGTTGTGCTGCCATTCAGAGGGATCTTAACAGATTGGATATGTGAGCTGACAGGAGTGTCTGCAAATTCAACAAAGCGAAATGTGAGTCCCTTGCTGAACAACAGAGGTGTCCTGGTAATGGGAGATGCTGAGAAGGTGGAGATAACGCTTTATTTGCTTCAGTCTTTTCTTCAGGGACTCCCCCCTGGGACACCTCGACCCTGGAGGGAGGAGAAAGAATCTGGGAAGTGAAGAACTCCCCCCTTGTTAGGGAGCGTTTGAGTGGGCTCAATACACACAAATCCATGGGTCCCGATTGGATGCATTCACATGTGCTAAGGGAGTTGGCAGAGGTGATCGCCAAACCACTCTCTATCATCTTTGAAAGGTCCTGGATAACTTGAGAGGTGCCTGAAGATTGGAGGATAGCCAGTGTCGCTCCGGTCTTCAAGAAGGGCAAGAAGGAGGATCTGGGAAACTACAGGCCAGTCAGTCTCATCTCTGTCCCTGAAAACATGTTGGAACAGCTTGTTCTGGATGCCATCTCCAAGCAATTGGAAAAGAAGAAGGTTATGAGGAGTAGTCAGCATGGATTCACCAAGGGGAAGTCATACTTGACCAACCTCGTTGCCTTCTATGATGGCATCTCCAGCTGGGTAGATGAGGGGAGAGCAGTGGATGTCATCTACCTTGACTTTAGCAAGGCTTTCAATAGCATCTCCCATGACATCCTGATAGCAAAGCTGAGAAAGTGTGGGATAGATGAGTGGACGGCAAGGTGGGTTGAGAACTGGCTGACTGGCTGAGCTCAGAGGCTGGTGATTGGTGGCACAGAGTCTGGCTGGAGACCTGAGACTAGCGGTGTTCCCCAGGGATTGATGCTGGGTCCAGTCTTGTTCAACATCTTCATTAACGACCTTGATGAGAGATTAGTGTCTGCCCTCAACAAGTATGCTGATGACACAAAGCTGGGAGGAGTGGCTGACACGCCAGAAGGCTATGCTGCCATTCAGTGAGACCTAGACAGGCTAGAAAGATAGGTAGGAAGAAACCAAATAAGATTTAACAAAAGCAAGTGTAGAGTCCTGCATCTTGGAAGAAATAACTGCATGTATCAGTACAGGCTGGGGGATGACCTCCTGGGGAGGAGCTCTGAGGAGCTAACTGACATGAATTCTGCCCTGGGTAAAATCATGACATGGCTATTAACAGCATAGATACTGGCTACATTAACTAGGCCCCACTGACTAAGATGGACTTTGTGTGAAACTGTGGAGAAGTGGAAAAATAGAGGTGTATACCTGTCTGATTAAGAAAAAATGGTTAATTCCTTGTATTATGATCCCCTTCAGTACAACTCCCCTAGTACTGTATGTGAATAATTCTTATTAATTTAGGTCAAATTTTCTTAGCTAGATTTTTCACTTAGTACGAAGTCTGGAGACACTTCAGTGTTGAGAGTCCAATAAAAGTGTTCAGATATTTTTATTCTGGGTGACTTTGAATCACTCAGTTCTTATCCACATATGGATAATCTGCTTCATTTTGAGACATAGTTTCAATGTTCACAAAGCCTCTGAAGAGTCACAGGTTTTGGTCTGAGCAAAAATACAGGGACTCCTATTTTTCATTGTTCAATGTTGAAGGTTAATTGTGGTAAAACCAAAGGTGTGAGCACAAGCAAAGCAAATTAACAAATTTGTTCACTACTTCCCATCCACAGACAGATGTTCTGTCATTTCCAGAAAATCAGAACTTTATATGTTACTTGGGAAGACAAATGTCATAACCCCAAATATCCCTCCTTCCTCCCTCTCTCTAGCTTCTGTTGCTGATCATGGCATTATATGGTATGGAACATCATAGGATCATAAAATCATTCAGATTAGAAAAGACCTCTAAGATCATCTAGTCCAACCCAAGCCGACTTGGGTCAGCTACCATGGCTATGTCTCCTCCCAGCCTCCTCATGAGCAGGGCAGCAGGAGAAGCAGAAAAGGTCTTGACTCTGTATGAAATGCTCAGCAAAAGCTAAAACATCCATATGTTATCAAGACTGGTCTGGTCACAAGTGCAAAACATAGTATCATATGGGTGGTTATGAAGAAAGTTAACTCCGTTCATGGAATACAAGTAGTATCGCTGATATGCACAAATATTTTCTTTCAATATATTGAATAAAATCAGAGAGTATGCAATTTGCAATCCTTTGTTTCCAAACTAGAGTGAAAAGGAAATTTAATTCTGCACAGATTGAAATATGTTGGTTGTACAGAGTGACAAGGATAATAAGAGCATTAAGCTGTGCAAAGAACATCATAACACTATCATATTTTTATTATTTTTTGATTGCAGCTGTGTAGCTATCTAATTTAAATAACATAAATCAACAATGACTATTGCTCATTTGGTTCCATTTAATATCTTATCTGTTTCTGCAAATGTATAGAAGTGTATAGAAGGAGAAATAATTCGGCCTTGCAAAGAAAATAGACATGTAAGTGCTCTGAGCCTAAGATAAACATCTAATGACAACTCTTAAGTATTGCTCAGTGTCATTTATTCCCTAACAACAACATCATATCAAAAGCCAAAGAAATTACTGCCCAGTTTTAGTTCAGTAGTTGGAAATATATTACTTGTATATCTCCTGTGAATATGGATCCCTATGCATACATATAAACTAAACATAAAGGAAGGAAATTATGCCCAAAATGTTCACATGCCCATATTCTTAATTCATAACAGCACATTTCATCCATGGAAATTTAAATGTAGTACAGTTAATATCTCAGAGATAACTTTATAACACTCCAGAATGCCATCTACAAAGAATCTAAGCTGTATGAAATTTATTATTTATTTATTTGTTTTTTTCCCTGATATATTCTCAGGAAACATTTTATAAAAACAGAGGAAGATGTATGTATTTCATAATATCTAGAAACTAACATGTTTTTAGCTGTCTTTTTTTTTTTTTTTTTTTTTTTTCATTTGATGAAGAACTCATAAATGATTTATTTTTTTAACCTACAATTTGTATCTCTAGAAATACAGTTCTGTATGGTTCAGTTCATCAACAGCTCAACATCCAGGTGGAGACCAGTGACATTTTGTGTCACTTAGGGGTCTGTAATGGGACAAGTATTATTTGACATCTTTGTTGGTGATGTGGACAGTGTGATTGAATGCATGCACAGAAATTTTGTGAATTACACCAACTTGAGAGTTGAATTTAACATGCTGGAGGGAAAGGATGACATCCAGAGGGACTTTGACAAGCTTGAGAAGTGGGCCCATACAAAATTCATGAAGTCCAAAGCCAAGGTTCTGCACATGGGTAAGGGCAATCTAGAATCCCAAACATCAGTAACAACTGGGGGGTGAATGCAGCCTTGTGCAGAAGGACTTGGTGAATGAAGAACTGAACATGAGCTGGTGATGTGAGCTTGCAACCTAGAAAGCCAGTCATGTCCAAGTCTGCATCAAAAGAAACATAGCTTCTCCCTCTCTACTCTGCTCTCATGAGACCCCACCTGGAGTACTGTGTTCAGCTCTGGGGCCCCCAGCATAAGAAAGACAGAAACATGGCACAATTAAAAAATGTTAATATCACTTGGAAAAAGAGATAGTTTGGAACCTTTCATATTTGCTTTGGAACAGAGATGTTCCATAGGCAAAGCAGAGACGTTTAATGCCTTCTTTGCCTCTGTCTTCAATGCCGATGATGGGCTTCAGGACTCAGGGTGCCCTGAGCTGGAGGACCAGAACGGTGGGGTGACAAACTCCCTGAACGTGTGCGGGATTTGCTACTCCACCTGGATCCCTACAAGTCCATGGGTCCGGATGGGATTCATCCCCGGGTGCTGAAAGAGCTGGCGGACGTCATCGCGGAACCTCTCTCAATTATTTTTCAATGATCCTGGGAGTCTGGAGAGGTCCCGGTAGACTGGAAGCTGGCAAATGTTGTGCCGATTTTCAAGAAGGGTCAGAAAGAAGACCCTAGCAATTACAGGCCTGTCAGTCTTACGTCAGTGCCTGGTAAAATCATGGAGAAGATGGTTCTCGAACTTATTGAGGTGCACCTGGGGGACAAAGCAGTCATTGGTCCCAGCCAGCATGGGTTTGTGAAGGGTAGGTCCTGCCTAACTAACCTGATTTCCTTTTATGATAAGATCACCGTATGGTGGACCAAGGGAAACCAGCTGATGTGATTTTTTTGGACTTCAGCAAGGCTTTTGACACCGTTTCCCATAGGATCCTACTGGACAAAATGTCCAGCATACAGCTAAATAAAACATCATGCGATGGGTGAGCAATTGGCTAACAGGCAGGGCCCAAAGGGTTATGGTAAATGGGGCTGCGTCAGGCTGGCGGGCGGTCACCAGTGGGGTCCCTCAAGGCTCCATTTTAGGACCGGTACTTTTCAATATTTTTATAAACGATCTGGATGTAGGAATAGAAGGTATTTTGAGCAAGTTTGCTGATGACACCAAACTTGGAGGAGTTGTGGACTCGAATGAGGGTGGAAAGGCCTTGCAGAGGGATCTGGATAGGTTGGAGAGCTGGGCGATCACCAACCGCATGAAGTTCAAGAAGAGCAAGTGCCGGGTCCTGCACCTGGGACGGGGAAACCCTGGCTGCACGTACAGACTGGGCGATGAGACGCTGGAGAGCAGCCTAGAAGAGAGGGATCTGGGGGTCGTGGTAGACAGCAAGTTGAATATGAGCCAGCAGTGTGCCCTGGCAGCCAGGAGGGCCAACCGTGTCCTGGGGTGCATCAAGCACGGCATCGCTAGTAGGTCAAGGGAGGTGATTGTCCCGCTCTACTCTGCGCTGGTGCGGCCTCACCTCGAGTACTGTGTGCAGTTCTGGGCAGCACAGTATAAAAAGGACATGAAACTGTTGGAGAGTGTCCAGAGGAGGGCTACGAAGATGGTGAAAGGCCTGGAGGGGAAGACGTACGAGGAACGGCTGAGGGCACTGGGCCTGTTCAGCCTGGAGAAGAGGAGGCTGAGGGGAGACCTCATCACAGTCTACAACTTCCTCGTAAGGGGGTGTCGAGAGGCAGGAGACCTTTTCTCCATTAACACCAGCGACAGGACCCGCGGGAACAGGGTTAAGCTGAGGCAGGGGAAATTTAGGCTTGACATCAGGAGGGGGTTCTTCACAGAGAGGGTGGTTGCACACTGGAACAGGCTCCCCAGGGAAGTGGTCACTGCACCGAGCCTGTCTGAATTTAAGAAGAGATTGGACTGTGCACTTAGTCACATGGTCTGAACTTTTGGGTAGACCTGTGCGGTGTCAAGAGTTGGACTTGATGATCCTTAAGGGTCCCTTCCAACTCAGGATATTCTATGATTCTATGATTCTATGTTTTTAAATCATTCTGCCCTCTAAACTGTTTGTTCTCTTTAAGAGTTTAGTGTCTTGACACTTTTGTCCCATTTAATATAACACATACATTTATAACAACAAACTTGAAAAATCTGACAGTGAATTATGACCTCAATACTATTAGAAGTGCCACTTAAAAACAAAAAAGCAAGCCATGTGCCACCTGGAGTACTACATCCAGGTTTGGGGCCTCCAGCACAAGAAAGATGTGGACCTCTCACTGAGGCGATCAGCTCCAGGGCAGAAGCATTTTTCGGTGGAGTACAGAATCAAGGTGGGCAGGACCTTTTTTCCAGCATCAAGGCCACTCGAGGCAGCGGAGAGAGCTGCCAGGTCCTGGCAGCCCTTGCAAGGGAGGCTGACAAGGTGTGGGTGGAGCCAGCAGATCCCCCTCCCTGGCCATACTAAGGCAGCCCTTAGGGAGTAAAAGCGAACAGGAGTATGGCGACCAGGATGGGCAAACAGGTTGTGGAGTATCAGCCTGGGCGTGGTGCAGCAGTTCACATGGGCAGGGTGAGCAGGGGGGGTGCCCTCACCGCTCTTTTCCAATTGTCTTTCCCAGAAATGTTTGTAACCTGCTCGTGAAGAGCCTGTTTGTGGTATCCACCAGGCAGAAAGCCATGCCCTCTGCATCTCTTGCTGTCTTCCTAGCCACAGTCACCGATGTGGCTACCCAGACAGAGGTCTCAGGGAAACACATCCATGTCTTGGGCTGCAATGTGTTCCCGAGTCTTCTGTCAGTGTCTGACAGCAGCAGCCTGTGGGAGGTGTGCCCGGATTGAAGAATTGCTCAGCCTGGTGACAGAGCTTCAGGAGCAGGTGAGTAGGCTGAGGAGCATCAAGGAGTCAGAGAGGAAAATTGACTGTTGGAAACATACTCTACCCTTCCTGAGACAGACTTACAAGCCTTACACAAAACAAATAACAAAGGTTCCTCTATCCCACCAGGCAGTAGGAGGGACCTAGGCCAAGAGGGGGAATGGAAGCAGATTTCTGCTCAGGGTGGTAAGCGAGGCCTCTCCCTGCCTACCTCACCTTCCCGTCTACCCTTGTATAACAGGTATGAGGCTCTAGAACATGGCAGTCAGAACAGTGATGTAGATGAAGCCCATCCCAGTTGGAAGAGGTGCCTAAGGCAAGGTAACCTACCCCCCACATCGCTACATCTTCTGTCAAAGGGTTATTGTCATGGGGTACACCCTTCTGAAAGGGACAGAGGGCCCGATATGCCATCCAGACCCAACCCACAGGGAAGTCTGCTGCCTCCCTGGGGCAGACACTGTAATGTAAGAGACATTGCTGGGAAAGTCACTCACCTGGTATGGCCCACTGACTACTACCCAATACTGTTTTCTCAGGCTGGTAATGATGAAGTAGCAAGGAGCAGTCCGAGAGCGATCAAAAGGGACTTTAGGGTTTTGGGGGGACTGGTTAAAGGATCAGGGGAACAGCTTTTATTTGCCTCTGTCCTTCTGATAGGAGGGATGAATATTGACAAGCAGACTCATCTTACCAATACTTAGCTTTGAGACTGGTGCAACTGGCAGAACTTTGGGTTTGTTGATCATGGGAAGGTCTACATGACACTTTGCGGATCACTTCCACCTTGGGATATTCTATGATTCTATGATTCTATGACCTGTAAAAGCAAGGCCAGAGAAGGGCTACAAAGATAATCAGAGGGCTGGAGCACCTCTCCTATGAAGAAAAGCTGAGAGAGCTGGGGATGTTCAGCCTGGAGAAGAGAAGGCTCTAAATAGACTGCATTGCAGCCTTTCAATACTTAAAGGAGGCTTATAAGAAGGATGGAGAAGGACTCTTTACTCATATAGATAATGACAGGATGAGGGGGAATCGTCTTAAACTAAACGAGGATAGATTTAGATTAGCAATTAAAATAAATTCTTCACTGTAAGGATAGTGAGAGACTGAAAGATGTTGCCCAAAGAGGTTGTGGATGTCCCATCCCTGGAGGTATTAAAGTCCAGGCTGATGGGGCTTTGGCCAACCTGACTTATTGAGTAATATGTCATCCCATGGCAGGGGGATTAGAACTAGATGATCCTTAAGGTCCCTTCCAACCCAAGCCCTTCTATGATTCTGAGATTCACCTCCCCTCAGAAGAAAGCTATTCAGAAAGTTATCTTAAACATCTGTACACTAACACAAAGTACATCAAGAAATAAACACTGGAAATTCTGAAAGAACTGGAAATTCTCATGCTGACAGAAGGCTATGTGGTGATGGGAATCACAGAGCCTCGATGTGATGGCATGACAAGAAACATTCATGAAACCCTCAAATGACTGTAGCCTGTTACAGAAGTATAAGTAGCATAGATGAGAGAGAGCTACACTCCATGTAAAACAGTTCACTGGCTATGCAGAGGTGCAGTATGAAGCCAAAGACATGTTTTCTGTATCTCTAGATGAAGATCAGAGAATGTGATCAGAGAGTTGTTTTTGATCATCTGATGAAGAGGATGTGCTTAAGACTTCTGTAAATTTTGGCAGAAATCGTATTTGACTAAGCAAGAATCTTTTTTGATGAACTAAATTATTAAAAGGAAACATTCAGGGAAAGAACAGACAGACGAGGAATTTAAAAGGTCTGTGCAGCATTTGTGAGCATTTTAATTTTGTTAGTGTATTATTATTAGTGATTTTAGCAAAGGAGATAAGGTTATAGAAAAAAAAAAAAAGTGTTTGGAAGATAGAATAGAACATCATCTACCCTATCTTTCTGTCCCAGGGTAGAATCAGTTATTCTGAGTCACTGTGATCATGGTAAGGAAACAACATCTCACTTAAAATAATGTCACCCTACCTGCGTAATTTTTCCTGTTGCAATACCTGTTGTAATAACTGTCAAGAAATAAATCCCTAAATTTAGGTACTCCCAACTCTCTTGTAATGCAATAAGGTCCAACATTTCCCATGCCTTCACATTAATAGCCAACAGGCCATTTTTGTTGTCTCTAACAGCTAGTCTGATAGCATCCTGCCACCAGAGCGTGTCAGGATGCTATCAAAACATGCAGGTTCTGAGCATGTTTTGATTATTCTTTACCTCAGCAGAAAGAACTCTCCTTCTGTCTGTATCTGTAGACAAGTACAAATCTTAACACCCTTTTCTACTGCACCTCTTTCCTTCTAAAATACATACTAAATTTTCTGCTTTTTGAATAAATTGATGTTGTACTTCAGCTTTATCTTCCACTGAAGAGACAGCACTTGATTTTCTTGGTCTTCAACAGACAATTTGGATTTCTGTTTGTTATAGATGGTTATGTTGGAGTTACTGTTACGCTCAAATCTCATCAAAAAGTTTTATTTGATGAAACTTTTGTAACTAAAGAAAGAAAAACATATTAACTACAAATGAAAATCAGTTCTTTGCTTAAAAACTGAAAATAAATAAATAAATAAAAATCTCCCCAATGTTTTGTATTTATTGAATGCTTTGAAATTTCCCTATGGAAAATACTACCACTTTTCAAGATTCATTTCAATTCATTCAAATATGCTAACTTGGCCTGTACAAAAATCCTATATTTGTCATAACCGAACTTCATTGATTTGAGAAGTCTTTGCATCTAGCTATGAAGGTCAGTTTTAAATTAAAAGTACAAAACTGATATTACCGTATTAGCTGAAATTATGGATACCTATGACTTTAATATAGTTAACGTTATTTAAATAGTTCAGTGCTCATCAACATAGTTTTCCTGTCATTAAGAAAATAAGAAAATGTCCTTCTAATACCCTTCTACAGAGATGGGTCACAAATGATGACCACAAATACCCTAGCCAAAGCTTGTTGTGATAGCTAGATGACAAGAGTCAGAGTGATTTGCTCAGTGATGTTCTAAAAGCATGAGAAGCATTTTTTCTTAAAGGAAATAGGCTGCCCTTACCCAAATTAAGTTATTCATCATTGCCAGCCTAATAGTACAATCTATCACCTTTCCTTTGCTCCTTGCTAGGAAGCTTATATTTCTCTATACAAGGTTTGATATTCTCTTCTTCACTCTTCACTCTTCAATCTTCTTCACTCTTCAATGTTTTAGTCCTAGTGTCTTTTGTCCTTTCCATCCTTTTGACTAAAATTCAGTGTGTTCTCTCAAATGATTGTCATGAGTAGCTAAGGAGTTAAAATGTTCCAAGGACAATTCCTGGAAGAAAGTTTGAATACAGCTACTGTGTTAAGAAAAAAAAAAAAAAAAAAAAAAAAAAAAAAGTGTACTGTTTTGAGTTATATTGAGTGCCAAATACTCCAGGGCTGACTCAATTTATTTACATGTAGCTTTGTCATCTTTGATTTTGATGGCACTGTATCACCTTTTGTCAACAAGCCACTGATGACTACCTGCTGAAACTGCTAGGAATACATATTTAGTTTCTCATTAAGAAAGTAGATTGCAAACATTTATGGGTTATTATTTCAAGTTAAATATTTCAGTACCACTGAAATATCACTCCACTGATTGTGTTTTAGCCAATTTTTACATGCTTTCACATACACTGTTAAGAGAAAGAAATTGTCATAATTTTCATCCACATTTATATTAAGTTTAACCTTATCTGTAATGAGACATTAAAATTGAATTTAAGATGTTTTTTCTTTCCTTTGAAATCAGAATTGCTTGCAGTCATTGGTCATACCCAACATGGGTTCACAAGGGGAAAGTCTTGTTTAAATAATTAAATTTATTTTTAAAACAAGGTCACCTATTTAGTTGACCAAGGAAAAACAGTAAAAGTGATCTTTTTGGATTTCAACAAACCTTTAAAAACTGGTTCTCACAGTATTCTGGACAAAATGTCTAGCATACAGCTAGACAAAGTCATAGTATGATTGGTGAAAAGTTGGCTGATGGTTTGAGCTTCAAAGATTTATAATAAATGTCATTAGATCAGTCTGGCAACCAATCACTATTTGGGTTCCCCATTTTAGGTCCAGTTTTCTTCAGTGTTTTTAAAAAATGTCTGCATGCAAAGCTTAAATTCATACAAAGTAAGTTTACAGATGATACAAAATTGTAGCTGTTGACTCCATTGAAGGTGGAGAGGACTTGCAGAGAGACCCTGACAAATTGCAATGCCAGGCAATCACCAACCTTATCTGTGGTAGTTTCACATTAATGGCTCGCTAAGTTCCACCAAAATGCTCTCTCACTCCCCCACCTCAAAGGAACAGGGGATCAAAATACAATGAAAAGTCTCATGGCTTTAAGTAAGGACACAGAGATAGTTCATCAATTGTCATCATGGGCAAAGAACTTAGTATAGGGACATTAATATAATGTATTGCCTATTAATAATAACAGATTATTATTTTCCATTGATAAGAGCAGTGAGAAACTAAAAGTAAACTGAAAATACCTTCCTCCCACCCACCATTTTCTACCTCCTCTAAGCTTGTACTTGGATGTGACTGAAATACTTGTTTCCTCATGCCCACATGTGAATTATAAAAAAAAAAAAATCTTGACTAGATCTTTTCAGATATCTAAAAAATGTATTTATTGATATATCACATGATCTTGATCTTTTTAGTACTGCCTTCTATAATTTCAGTTACTATGGAGCCAGAAAATTATTTCTCCATAATGTTTTGACTGTCCTTTGTATTTTAATTTTCTTCCAATCTTGCTGCAACAGAAAAAAAAAATTGTTAGCATAACACTGTCTCTCCCCATCTCCCCTTCTACCCCTTCTCTTCTCCCCCAGTTAACTATTTAATATTAATAAAGACTGCAAGAATTATTTCAATCCTATCATTTGACAAAAATCACTGTTAATATTTCTCTATCCCTGTATGTTAAAGTTTGTCTTGTGTAAAAATTATTGCTTCACTTTTAACCATCTGTTATTACACTGGAATTATGGGGTACAAGTGTGCACTGCTGGCTCATGTTAAACTTTCATCCACCAGAACCCTTAAGTCCTTCTCTGCAGAGATGTTTTCAATGCGCTTTTCTCCCAGTATGTACTCATGTCTGGGATTGCCCTTGCCGAGGTGCAGCCCCTTGCAGTTGGACTTGTACCTGTTCAGTTCCGTCAGGTGGTCTTGAACCTGCTCTTCACTAACAGTGGGTGAGACTTTGTTCCCCCACACTCCATCTATGGTTTTAGGGAAATTAAAGACTTGGGAAACCTTGAGTTTCAGTGAAGATTGAGGCAAAGAAGTTGCTGAGTACCTTGGCCTTCTCTATGTCTGTTGTTACCTGTTCACCCTCCTCTTTCATCAGAAGAGGTACCCTCTCCTTGGCTTTTATTTTCTGAGGAATGTATCTTAAGAATCCCTTTGTGTTATTCTTCTTGCAAAGCTCAGTTCCATATGTGCCTTGGCTTTCTTGATCCCATCCCTGCATATCTGGACTGCATCCCTGTACTCTTCCCAGGCCAAATGAGAGAGAGAAAGAGAGAAAGAGAGAGAGATAAAGAGAGAGAAAAAAAAAGAGAGAGAGAGAGAGAGAGAGAGAGAGAGAGAGAGAAAGAAAGAAAGAAAGAAAGAAAGAAAGAAAGAAAGAAAGAAAGAAAGAAAGAAAGAAAGAAAGAAAGAAAGAAAGAAAGAAAGAAAGAAAGAAAGAAAGAAAGGTGCACAAAACAAAAGCAGATTAAAGCATATTATCTCTATTCTTTTCCTCAGGGTCCAGTGAAATAGCTCACTGTAACATGCTAATGGGAGGAAGTCACTTAGAATCACTCCAATATCTCAAAGAACCTGTGAGGTTAAATGGGATCACAGGGGACTGGAAAATAGAAAATATTTGTCTGTTTGGCAGGAGTATGAAGATTTATTTTTCTCTTGTGTATTGTTTATCTGCCATTAACTTAATTAATTTGATGGCCTTTTCTTTTTCAATTTTCTATCCCTTCTGAATATAACATCAAACTCAGATTAAAAATGTGTAAGGAAATTACAGTTTTATAAGCTTAGCTGAAATTCCTAGGTGTAATTTTCCTTAAAGATGTTGGGAAAAATAAGAATGTACAGGTTTTCTAGAAGATAGTAACATGATCATAAGCTATCAGGACAGGCTTGTTAGGAAATAAATAAATCAAAATGAATAAAAAAAAATATCAAAGAAGAACATTATGTAAGAGTATATATGACATACAAAAACTACAGTAGAATGATAGACTCTGTCCCCCAAATGCCCCATAAATAAACAAAAAAAAAAAATAGTGCTTATAATCATTCAAGGTGTCTGAAAAATCATTCTCCAAGAACAGTGTTTTAGTGTACAATTGTAAACCATCTTAAACAAAAAAAGTGTTTCTCTCTTTCTCTCTCTTAAACTCAGATTTTCATTAACAACATGATAGAAAGCAGAGTGCAGCTTTTAAAATTTGCAGATAGGATCCAAAAGAAAGGAGGTACAGTTTGATAGACTTAGACTTGACTGACATAAAAAGACTGAAAAGAGTTTTGACAATTTAGTGCAGGATCTGAAACCAGTGAGATGAAATTCAACTGAAGCAAATTTTTTGACCCAGTGATCAAACACTAATGGTGAATATCTGGGAAAGTATCAGTGTAACAGTCTAGGAGTAACCATGGATAAAATAAGTGCCAACAATGTGATGTTGTTGTAAAATCAACAAACCTTATTTATTAATGTAATGGGCATTCATAATGCCCTGAGTGAGAAAAGTATAGAAATCTCCTCCATTAAGTAGCATGAAAAAAACATCAAGAGGTTTAATTCCTTTCACCCTGTGCAGTTTTTCACAGTCATCATAGTACCAATGAGTTGGTATTCTCATCCAGAAGGACCTCTACCAATCTTCATGAGACATCCCAGAACAAGGAACACATACCCTTCATTTGGTGGCATTAACCACTACTTTAGAAGGGATACAGTATTGATTTCACATTATTTCAAACACTTTGAACCAAGGAAAAAATGTTCAAAAGATAATTACTGTACGGAGTTTCTGGGTATATGATGACACTAATGGTCAAGTATTGCACAGGGTTGACTTGACCTGCTTTCTGTAGTAACAGGAAAAAGTGTGTAGTTTGAGTGACTCTGCACCACTTGACCTGGGGAGGAGACATTCCATAGACTAGATGAATTAAGGTATTACATTTATTGACTATTTTGCAACCCTTTTTGAAGTACCTGGTTAATATTTAACAATGTTCGTACAAGGAAGGTACACAGTGATCTAGTGTTTAGTATTACTTTCTTAAATTACTAACCTGCAGCTCCTGGACTTAAATATTTTAGTTGAAAAATATGACACAATGAAAAATTTGAGCCCCCTAAAGAAAAAAAGAAAAGAAAAAAGAACCACAAGCATCATTAGGGAAAACACACGCAGAGGGACATTTTACTATTTGTTATGAGTATGTAATAGGAGGCAGGTGCTTGTGAGGAAGGCAGTTAGTTTTGATGTCATAATGTACATCGTATATTTTAGTTTTGTATGCTTATCGTGAAACACTGACAACTACTGTTAATGTTATCATCATCCAAGATATATGCTTCAGTGCAAAAACTAATATGAAGTGCAATGTAAAAACTGCCTTAAAAAAAACAAACAAACAAACAAACAAAAAAAAAGTGTCAATTCTATGCCTATAATTATGTAATTATGTATCATCATCATCATCATCATTATTATTTTATAACAGTATTCTAAAAGCACTGACACACTAGCTTAGTCTCTCTGTAAAGGACCCCTCCCATCCAGTTTAACGTTTTATCATCTATGTGACATAGCAGTATTCCAACAGTTTCATTGTACGTACCCAGTATTTTAATCAACCTGATGAATTAAATCATGCATTATACATAGGGTTCTATTTTGAAATTATAGATAATTGCAACGTATCTCTCAATAAATGATTCACTGAGACTAGGGTACCACTATGGAAAATGCCTTGGAAATTTTCTAGACCTCTTTCTTGGAAGAAAGTAGCACTTCCCAAAACAACGAATGATGCAAAACACAGAAAAGTTCTAAAGAAAACCAGCTTTCTACTGTTCACAGTGTCTGATATTTAAGTGTGAGATCAGAGATTACATGTCATGTCATATCTGCTGATAATATCTTCTGTACGACCACTGATACTATTCTTATGAAACAAATAAAATCATTTTAATGTGAATAAAATCCTGCATACCAAAATAATTTAATTCAGAATGATAACCTGATCTCTTAAACAAATCATCTAGTTATATAAATCTGCTGTAGATCAACTTATATCAAGGGTATAGAATACTTTGAACATATAAGACCTGAAAAGATATTACATCTGCTAAATGTGTAAAAAAGATTACACATTTATAAGATTATTAATTCTTATTTTTAATAATTAAATATTATTAAATATATTAAATTAATTATAATAATTAAATATAATAATATATTAAATATAATATTAAATTATTAAATAATAAATATTAAAATAATTTTGTGAAATATGTTAAATCTGATTCGTGTCAATACGGAACAATGCTAGGGCCTCATAAAGAAATGTGACCTTCTGTCTTACATCCCCTTGTATAACCACAAGTCCAAGAGAAACAGAGTGGTTAGTGTATATAGTTCTTGTATTTTGCAAAAGAATGGTCTAGCAATTCGTGTTGATAGAGGGTTTGAAGGGTAAACCTTGAGACTTGGGTCTGGGAGATAAGAGAATAGGGTGGAGTTTTTTGAAGTAACTGCTGACTATTGCACGAGACACAACTTTCTAACATCTGGCCCAGAGACTACTAAATAAGGAGAGGGGGAAGCTGAAGAATGACCGAAGGACAAAGCCTGGGAGGAAAACTACGAGCCTTCAGCATGAGTGACCACTGGAGACTGATACGCATGCGTCCGTGGGATGGTTTGGGTCCTGGGAAACTAATTATAATAACCCTGCCTTTTCCAAAAGTGGTGATGAATATGTATTAGCTTAGGAGCATAAAAACCAGCCACCTGATGTAACTTATGTGCGTTTTGGTGGAGCGGAGACTCCCAGTGCACCCAGCGCTGTTTGCTTGCCTCTATTTGTATAATAAATTGTAAACTTTAATTGCAATCCTATTTGGGACTCAGTCATTTATTGCAATTTTAATAAGATTTATAAGAATGAGATTACGGTATCTCAGAATTAGTAATTAAAAAATGACTACATTCTGCTATATATTTGCACAGAATTCACATTTGATCTTGGTCAAGAATAAATGTATTGAACATGCACTGATAATTTATATAAACATTAAAGATCCATCAGAATAATTAGTTTGGGTACTTCCTGAATCTTATATGAAGAGAATAAAAATAGAGATTAAGTCATATTTGTTTCTTAATTAATTCTGATACATTATGTCTACTGGAAAGAAAGATCAAATAATTTGTCAGGTGATATTCTGCAGAAAAATGACTGAAAATGTAAAAAGAACATACTGCAAACTTCTACTTTTCTTCTTTTGTAATATAATTGTAAGAAAATTTCACCAGAGGAAAGGTGAAGTATTTAAAAGCACCTCGCAACCTAATTAAGAAATGAATATGAATAATACTTCATCTTCTTTTAGACATCTACAGTGTAAACAGCTACAGCAGTCTACATTGCAGACTAGATTGTCTTCATATTCAAGAAGACATTTTCAGGGACTAATTTGTGTCAGTTCATGATTAGATGAATCATGCTTTGGACATAATCAACAGTATTACTGGGAACCTAGCGTTATTTTCTTAAATGTGAACATCTGATGTTGCTTAGATGAATCACACACAGTATTATTGAAACCATGATTTCTATTCTGGCTACATCAGGCAATCGCAGAAAATACATCACCAAAGAAAATAAGGGAAGCCACCAGAGGGAAACATAAGCCTAGGGTTACATCAAATGATTTATTTCAGTAGGGCTAGAGTATTAACGGCAGTATACAAAGAAAGGCAAGATTTCATTTGAAAATCTGTGCAGCCACTGACAAGAAATATATAAAGTATGTAAAGGGAAGAAAAGCAAAAGTGATCAGGGACACAGAGATTTAAACTGAATAAGAGAGTTTGGTTTACAATTTGGTCATCTGTAATATTCAATTAGATATTGAAGAAACATTTTTAGTCTCTTTAAAGATATAGGTTATCTTACTTCAGTAGGATCATGACTGTCAAAAGGCAAATAATTCTAAACTGAGACTGACCATACAGTGAGAAAAAACATTTGATGTGTTTGCTAATGTTGATTTATTTATTTATTTGTATTTGCAAGTAATTTTCATATACATGCTTTTCTTACATATTGTACCATTTAACACAAATTCTAAGTAGTGATATTTTCTATTCTGAAAGTGAGTGGCTGCCCAGACAAATATCATGCTGGTTATGGTGTAATATTTATTATAGTATTTTTTTTTTATAATTTTTTATAATATCTTTTTTTTTTTCATATCTATTGCTTCTTTCTTACCACAGATTTATTATTATTATTACTATTATATTATTATTGTTATTATTATTATTAGTAGTAGCAGTAGTAGTATATAGTGGAAGTATCAGTATTCATATTACTAAAAATTGTTTGCTTTCGTATGAATAATAATTCTGACTACTTATTGCTTGTTATTCTATAGTTCATTCCATAGATACATTCATTATAATTTTTAACAATATTATATAGTTTTCCTTATTCACCCTTCCCCTCTCTTCCAATGGAATGGGGGAGAGAATCAGAAAAAAAAAAAAAAGGTAAAAGCCTGTGGGTTGAGATAAAAGCAGTTTACTAGGACAGAAGGGAAATTATAATAATAATAATAGGAATAATAATAATATGAACAAAACAAGTGATTCACAATGCAATTTCTCACCACCCACTTACAGATGTCCAGTCCCCCACTACCCCAGCCAGCCATCCCATATTAATAGTTTGGCATGGTGCCACAGGTATGGAATAGAACTTTGGCCAGTTTGGATCATCTGTCCTGGTTCTGTCCCCTCACAACTTCTTGTGCACCCCCAGCCTCCTCGCTTGCAAGGCAGAATAAGAAGCTAAAAAGTCCTTGACTTAGGGTGAGTGCTGCTCTGCAACAACTAAAACATTAGCATGTCATCAATATTATTCTCATCATAAATCAAAACCACAGCACTATAGCAGCTGCTAGGAGAAAAATTAACTCTATTGTAGCTGAAACCTGGACACCTTATTACAAAATCATTTGCTGTATAAATATATCTGTCATTCTAAACCTACTAAGAAACTAACCAGTAAACACTAAGCTGTAGATGTCTTTTATAGATGTTTTATCCATAGAAACTGTCTTGTTTACTATTTATAATGTTAAATTTCTTCCTCTTCTTCAGCTCCATCCGGATACTTTTTAAATCTTTTGTCTCCTCTCAACCATGGTTAAAAACTTTTTTCTAACAATTTTTTCTTCATTAACCTTACTCTTTAAATTCATTAATTATTTGAATAATGCTTCTTTAAATATTTCCTTATACTTTTGGATCTTTTCTCTCTCTTGCTTCTTCTCTTGCCACTCATTGTTTATGTTTTATCAGAGGAGTCTTCTCCTCCTTCCATCTTTGTCTTTTTCTACCTAAGGAACTTCAATGAACTCTCATAGTGTGGTTAGGAGCAGGGGGAGGGCATTACCCGTTTAATAGTTACATCTGACTTGTCAAAGATTCAGGCATGGATCTAGAGCTTAGTATGATTTTGATCATCAATGATTTCACATCTTAACCTACCTCTGATATTTCCGTCCATATAACTTAATGTGTTTCTTCAGAACAGAATATACTGATGACAGTCAATGAATTTTGCAACAATATAAAATGAAAATAAAGCCTAATTCAAGACCAAAAAAGTCCAAAACCCAGTTCAAATACCTGTATTTATCACTTTAGTATGCATAAACTTATTACAATACTATTAATAAGAAATACTGCAAATATTAATGTGAATGATTTAAAGCTCACTTCTGATCTACTTAACGTTTACTTTTCACACTGGCTAAATAAACTTCAGGATACTGAAAATAAAATTTTCTTTAATTAATGAGGGTTATAACATCAGAAAAAAAATATATAAATGAGTCACCTCTTAACAAATTTCCAAAATAATCTGTCCCTTAAAAGAAAATTAAGAAAAAGAGATGTAGAATACTGAGATCAAAATAAGACCTCAGACTGCTGCTAGTATATACTGATATATGCTGATATACGCTGCTGATGTGTGCTACTGATATAAATGAAACTCAAGAAATGAAGTGAGATTAAACACAAAAATCCATGTGGAGTTTACATTCAATTAATTAATATATCTAGAGAAATACTATAAATTAAGGTATAATATGTGAGGCACAATCTAGCATTAATTAATAAAGTATGGTGTGAGAGAGGGAAGGGTAGTTAAATGTCATAAAAATTAAAAGAAGCCTAGCAGTTTCCCTCCAACTTCAATTTACTGCTAAAATAACCTAAACTATATCAGATGACTTTCCTATGAAAACTGCAACCAAAAGTAACTCAGGTTGAAAATAATTGTAGTCACTATTCACAATGCCAAATTATATTTCCACATGAGAGACATTTTTTCTTCAGAACAGTGGGATTGATTCTGCTTCTCCATTTGAAGATTTTGGGGAGAGCTATTCTTGTGTTAAAAAGAATAGACTCCCCACTAGTCGTTTAACAAAGACCAAAGAACCCCCTGCATGTGAATATTCCTATTCAGTCTTTAATGTTTTGTGTTTCTGTGTTTCTATCACTTCCACCTAATAAAGCTATTGCAGTTTCCTGTAATTGCATTGATGTCTTTGAATAGTCAAATTATCCATTTAATCTTCAGTGTGTAGTACAAGTCCTTGAGTCTTAGAGACTGACTAATACATTTCCATATAAATTAGGAACCTTTAAAAGTACTATATTTGCATTTTTGTAAGCACAAACCTAGTAAAGGAAGGATGCAGTGGCTTATTAAGTGCTGATATTTGATTACACCTAAAGTCACCACCATAGCAATCATGTGGTAGATACTCTAACTCTTAGATAAGTGATGGAAAACTTGTTGGAACACCCACAAATGTAAGAATTGAGCAATGCAGAATGAGATCTTTAATAAACTGAATTATTAGCTCTTTAATAAGCTGTCAGGTAACTCTACACATGGCTTCTGCAGGAATTCCATATTCATAGTGCTCATTCCTCTCATCTGTCAGTAGATTTGGATTATGAAAGAGCAGAACTGCTGTTCTATTATTTGATATAATAAAATCATTTTTACAAGGTTTCCTTTTGCCTTCTTTTTTGTAGACAAAAAAAAATAATAATATTCTTTTATATCATTTTAGCTGAGTACAGTAAAAACAGTTTGAATTGTCATAGTTTGGTTTTAGAGTGGACTGTTTCAGTTTGTACTATTAACTTACCCCCTTTTTTTCTGTTTTTTACCCTGTATATAATTTTGATCATTTTTTTTAGACTGTAATTTATAAGTAGTAATTATAAAACAATATGATGCAAAGAACAGTTTTATTTGCTATAAAACACCAAGTATTCATTTCAACAATGAAAAAGTGTATCATATCTGCATATTTAGAAGATACCATAGTTGCTAATGCAACTCTTAGATCCTCATTTCTACTGTTAACAAAGCAAACAAAAGAGAAAGGGGAAGGGGAAAAGGAAGGGGGAAGGGGAGAGGGAGTGAAAACCAGAAGGAGGAGGGGAAAATGGACAGGAGAGGGGAAGGAGAAGGAGAAGAAAAACGTTTTCTAGAGGCCAGTAATAAATGAGGCCATGGAATAAATAGGGCACCATGTTGCAATGTCTGAATAAATAGCATGTTAGATGTCAGAAGTAAAGAAATGCTCTAAAAGAAATATTTCAAGTTACTCCAAGTCACTTATCAGAGCCCAGCAGCTTATTTCATTAGCATTTTCATATTCTCTTATATTTTGAAAACTAGTCTGAGCAAACAGTAAAAAGTTTATATATGTAATTTATTCTAGTACCTTTTGTGAGTTGTTTTTTTTTTTTAAAGGAAAATCAAAATTAATACTTTGGTCTCTTGTACTGTAAATAGACTCATAAGAAAAGTAAAATAAAAGCCTAATGTCACCATTATCCTAATGTCAAGAAATTTCAATGAAATGCATTTTGGTAAATTTAAACACAACTGGAGGATACTGCAAAATAAGAATATAAAAAGAATATAATTGGCAGTATAATAAAATACTTAAAACTTGGTAAGAATAGTGATCTTTTTGCAGCAATACAGGTTTAAATGATTAAACTTACATTATACAAAAACAACAGATGTTGGTGTTTCTAGTCCAGTGACTGAAAAGTAGATGTTATATATTATATATGAAATTAATTATTGCTGGTTGTTTGTAAGTGTATTGGAACTGAGTCAGTCACTGTCTGGTACATAAATAATAATTGCTCAGCTAAGAAGTCAATTTTGTATTCATGGCTGTGAAAATAAATGGGAGTGTTATCACTGAAATAAAGTACAAAAATAATTAAAAATAATAATAATTTGAATTTTTTACTATTTTTTCCCTAATGAAAATGAAATATTAAGTATATTTCATATTTAAGTATATTTAATATTTACATATTAAGTATATATGTAAAGAAAGCAAATGAAATTAATTAGTGGCTTCTATGACTAGGTATCATCTCCCTTTATTGAATAACTCAGGAAGTAGAGTGAAAACATAGGATATGAAAAACAATGGTAATTTAACGGAATTTGAAGTTCTTAAGTGATAAATCATTCCAGGGCAAGTTATAGCTGTGATGCCTGTTCCTTTAGCAGAAAGAAGATAAAAGAAGACCAAACAGCTTCAGCTAGACTCTATCTCAAGTATCACAGAACAGCAGAATAATAGAGTTTGGAAGGGTACACTAGAGGTCATCTGGTCCAACACCTCTGCTAAGGCAGGAAAACCTAGATCAGCTTGCCCAGGACCATGTATGGAATAATTGCTGGAGGAGATTTATTGAGATTAAAGGTATGTCCACATTTTAAGAGAATGTTCAGCATTGAGGAAACTTTTAGAGTGAGATGCAGTAGATATGCAAGGAATTTTTTCCATGATAGTCCCCATAGCAACAAAACCTGCAACCTTAAATATAGGCAACACCAGGGGAACTTGGTGTGCTGACTCTATGAGAAATTAAAACAGAGGCTGGAGTGGAGTGAAAACATCTTGGCAGGGCTCAGTGATATCACCACAGGGATGGCAAACTTGGTGGTACTGTGGAACTGATGGCACTGACATTGCATACAAGTTGAGAGGACATCTTTGACATCTGGGATCAGTTGATGGGCTGAACCTCTACTTTCCTGATAGGGATGCCGGTAATCCAAAAGAACCTGTTCTGTGTTGCTTTAGTAAACTACACCTGCTGTTAATCTACCTGATGTTAATCTAGTTAATCTACTAGACTGGATGTCTACTGCTTTATTTGTGCATCCACGATCATGGTAATTCAACATATTGAATATGACTGGACTTTAGTGCTGAATTGGGTATCACTCATAATCAGCCGCCCGCAGCCTCTCTGATATCTGAGGTCAAGATGGAACACAATGGAGCTTAGGGCCTGCCAAACTTCTTTACCCTTTAATGCAACACCATGTCGAGACAGCTTTTGAAGATCTCCAAGGAGGAAGACTCCACTGCTTCTCTGGATAATCTGTTCCAATGCTCCATCACCTACACATTAAAGTACTTCCTGATGTTCAGATGGAACCTCTTGTTTTCCAGTTTGTGCTCAGTACATTCTGTCACTGAGCAACACTGAGAAGAGCTGGCTCAATCTTCTTTTTACCCTTTGTTCAGGTCTTTATAGACATTGATAAGATCACCCCTGCAATTCCCCTTCTCCAGGCTAAACTGTCCCAGCTCTCTCAGTGGCTCCTCACAGGCACTCAAAGCAATATGCCCTATAATATCTTCAGAAAGTTTATATTCTTAAACAGTTACTGCAGCCTAACACCTCTATTCTCCCAATTAAAAAAAGCTTTGATAAAACAATATATGCATGCCTGAGTTTTCTTGGTCCTATAGACTTGTGACGTAACATACCATCTATATTATTCCATTTAGAATTCTGCAAAATACTTCACTCATGATTCCTGACATGCTGACTTCCCCATGACCTGTTTTCTTTTTTTTTTTTTTTTTTAATATAAAATAAAAATTACATATAATCTGCTACTTCTACAGTTATGCTCTTGCCCAAATTGCAGAGTCCATGGGGTCTCTGACCTCTGTTAATTTCTCTAGCTCAGAATTATTTGGGGGCATGATGGCTGTTATGGGCTAAACCATCCTGGTATATTCTAATAATGTGACAGTATAACAGACATATTCATATATTTGGAAATTTTGTCTGGAGCTACTTAATTCCTATACATTGATAAACTGATGAAAAACACTTTTTTTTTTCCTTCATATTCAATGATGATGATGATTGTGATCTATGAAATCTTGAGGGGTTAAAAATACATTTAAACGCACAACGTTTTAAAGACGGAGATAAATAACGGAGAAGAAGGTGTGGAAGAAGTTTTACAGAAAGTCTATACAAAAATGATGCCAAAGTGTAATATTGTAGTCTCTGCTTATTAAGTAACAGTTACCTTTACAGTTCATATGCAACTGACAGCTGTCAGTTTTTTTGGCATATACAGCCTTGACCATATGGATTTTTGTGTTCCATAGTTCTTTTTACAAAAGAAAACTTAATATTTGTAAATAGTAGTATAATTAACTGTTACAACCAAGCAAAAGATAAATTGGAACATTCTGGACAGGATTTTTTTGTGGTTAGTGTAGGTTTAGGTCCCTTCAAGAAATGGATGAATTAAAACTTAGTCTTCTGAATGAATGTTCAAGTCCTGCCATAGAAAAGGGAACTGTGAATTCAACATGCTACCTTACCCCCCTGCCTTTTTTTTTTTTTTTTTTCCTTTTTCAGCTTAAACTGTTTGGCAAATATGCTATGGATTTTTATTTTTTTTTTTTTTGATTGGCCTACACATTTTTTTTAATTAATTTGCTATGCTTAAACAAAACCGAAAGACAAATCTATTAATATAATCACTGATAGAGATAATGTATTATTTTATCAGAATATTTCATAGAAACATTAACAGTAAATGATCCTGGGAAAATTTGAACTTTGTCATTCTGGCAAAAAGCAGTCTTTTCTACTCTTCTAGATTCAAAAAAAAAATTAAAAAAATAATTAATATTCTGATTCTCTTAAAATTTTAGTCCTCTCAATAATCAGAAATAATGAAAATGGCTGTTTTGTGTTTTTCTGTCTAAATTCTAGAATAACTATCACATAAAGACAGCCTTTGGAGGTGCCAGTTCACTTCTGTCTGTGATGAAGTACAAACAGATGTTCATTACAATGGATTTTTTTTTTTTCAGCAAAACTGAAACTGTCAATGTAGAATCATAGAATCATAGAATATCCTGAGTTGGAAGGGACCCTTAAGGATCATCAAGTCCAACTCTTGACACCGCACAGGTCTACCCAAAAGTTCAGACCATGTGACTAAGTGCACAGTCCAATCTCTTCTTAAATTCAGACAGGCTCGGTGCAGTGACCACTTCCCTGGGGAGCCTGTTCCAGTGTGCAACCACTCTCTCTGTGAAGAACCCCCTCCTGATGTCAAGCCTAAACTTCCCCTGCCTCAGCTTAACCCCGTTCCCGCGGGTCCTGTCGCTGGTGTTAATGGAGAAAAGGTCTCCTGCCTCTTGACACCCCCTTACGAGGAAGCTGTAGACTGCGATGAGGTCTCCCCTCAGCCTCCTCTTCTCCAGGCTGAACAGGCCCAGTGCCCTCAGCCGTTCCTCGTACGTCTTCCCCTCCAGGCCTTTCACCATCTTCGTAGCCCTCCTCTGGACACTCTCCAACAGTTTCATGTCCTTTTTATACTGTGCTGCCCAGAACTGCACACAGTACTCGAGGTGAGGCCTCACCAGCGCAGAGTAGAGCGGGACAATCACCTCCCTTGGCCTACTAGCGATGCCGTGCTTGATGCACCCCAGGACACGGTTGGCCCTCCTGGCTGCCAGGGCACACTGCTGGCTCATATTCAACTTGCTGTCTATCACGACCCCCAGATCCCTCTCTTCTAGGCTGCTCTCCAGCGTCTCATCGCCCAGTCTGTACGTGCAGCCAGGGTTTCCCCGTCCCAGGTGCAGGACCCGGCACTTGCTCTTCTTGAACTTCATGCGGTTGGCGATCGCCCAGCTCTCCAACCTATCCAGATCCCTCTGCAAGGCCTTTCCACCCTCATTCGAGTCCACAACTCCTCCAAGTTTGGTGTCATCAGCAAACTTGCTCAAAATACCTTCTATTCCTACAACCAGATCGTTTATAAAAATATTGAAAAGTACCGGCCCTAAAATGGAGCCTTGAGGGACCCCACTGGTGACCGCCCGCCAGCCTGACGCAGCCCCATTCACCATAACCCTTTGGGCCCTGCCTGTTAGCCAATTGCTCACCCATCGCATGATGTTTTTATTTAGCTGTATGCTGGACATTTTGTCCAGTAGGATCCTATGGGAAACCGTGTCAAAAGCCTTGCTGAAGTCCAAAAAAATCACATCAGCTGGTTTCCCTTGGTCCACCATACGGGTGATCTTATCATAAAAGGAAATCAGGTTAGTTAGGCAGGACCTACCCTTCACAAACCCATGCTGGCTGGGACCAATGACTGCTTTGTCCCCCAGGTGCGCCTCAATAAGTTCGAGAACCATCTTCTCCATGATTTTACCAGGCACTGACGTAAGACTGACAGGCCTGTAATTGCTAGGGTCTTCTTTCTGACCCTTCTTGAAAATCGGCACAACATTTGCCAGCTTCCAGTCTACCGGGACCTCTCCAGACTCCCAGGATCATTGAAAAATAATTGAGAGAGGTTCCGCAATGACGTCTGCCAGCTCTTTCAGCACCCGGGGATGAATCCCATCCGGACCCATGGACTTGTAGGGATCCAGGTGGAGTAGCAAATCCCGCACACGTTCAGGGTTGGTTGGGAGTTTGTCATCCCCACCGTCCCGGTCCTCCAGCTCAGGGCACCTTGGGTCCCAAAGCCCATCATCGGCATTGAAGACAGAGGCAAAGAAGGCGTTAAGCGTCTCTGCTTTGCCTATGTCATTGTCTGTGAGGAGACCTTCCCTATCAAGGAGCGGCCCTATGTATTCTTTAGTTCTCCTATGTAGATTGTAGATTGTAGGTTGTTTAGTTCTCCTATGTAGATGTAGTCTCCAATGTAGATTGTTATTTAAATTAAATAATAAATTAAAAAATATTTAATGTAACAATATTAATAGCTACTCTTTCAAAATAGAGATAATCCTCAAGTTTTTCAAAATTATTTAAAAAAATATATCTGAAAATTAATACATCTGAAAATTAATTCTTTCTATTTGCAAGACAAAATTTTACTAACAATTTTAAGACTTTTAGTGCCCAAGCAAAAATTTGGAGTAGGGAAATATTTTTACTGAATTGGAAAACTTTTTGTTAGAAAACTCAGATCTCCTAACACTTATTTCTATGTACTATTTTAGTCAGATTTAACTGTAATCTGTATTGATGATGAATCTGTATTGATATACGTATAATACATATTCATAGTGTAAATATGAATACTATATATGTATAATACATATTCATACGTATAATACATATTCAATTTGATCTGTGTTGTAGTTTTTATTCAAAGGATGCTAAAACACAATATGATGGAGTCTAAAATAACCTATTTGAAATTTCTAAGTCAGAAACCTTACCTCTCTCCTTTCTTAGCCAAACCAACTGTTTACCACCAAACACATTTTACTCAACTGAATTGTTACGAAGTACCAAATAAGGTGTATCTTGCATCATTATTGTTATATAATAACAATATTGTGTGAATCCATGGTGAATCCATGCTGACTGCTCCTCATAACCTTCTTCTCTTCCAATTGCTTGCAGATGGCATCCAGAACAAACTGCTCCAATACCTTTCCAGGGACAGAGTTGAGACTGACTGGTCTGTAGTTTCCCGGATCCTCCTTCCTTCCTGTCTTGAAGACCGGAGTAACATTGGCTATCCTCCAGTCTTCAGGCACCTCACCTGTTCTCCAGGACCTCTCAAAGATGATAGTGGTTTGGCAATCACATCTGCCAACTCCCTTAGTACACGCGGATGCATCCCTTCAGGACCCATAGATTTGTGTGCGTTGAGCCCACTCAGACACTCCCAAACCACTCCCACGTCCACCAGGGGGAAGCCCTCCATTTCCCAGACCCTTTGTCCTATTGCCAGTGGTGAGGAGTCCTGGGGGAGTGTCCTTGGAGCAAAGGCTGAAGCAAAGAAAGCATTCAGTATTTCTGCCTTCTCAGAACATTCTTATTATCCTTTATCTCTTTCACAAGCCTCATCTCAAGGTGGGCTTTAGCCTTCCTCGTTGCGTCCCTGAAGGCTCTGACAACACATCTATACTCCTCCCAAGAGGAGAGGCCCTTTTTCCACGTCATAGACCTTCCTCTTCCTTTTGATCTTATTGATGAGCTCCTTGCTCATCCACGCAGGTTTCCTGCCCCCCTTCCCCGATTTCCTATTCCTTGGGATGCACCGATCCTGAGCATGGAAGAAGTGCTGCTTAAATGTAGCCCAGCTCTCATAAGCAGCCTTGCCTTCTAGCAGCCTATCCCATGAGATATTCCCAAGCAGGTCCCAGAAGAGGTCTAAGTTGGCTCTGTGAAAGTCCAGGGTAGTAATCCTGCGTTTAGCCATACTTCCTTTGCCTAGTTCCATCTGGAACTCCACCATCTCATGGGCGCTGCATCCCAAGCTGCCCCCAACCTTCACATCCCTAACAAGGTCATCCCTGTTGGTAAGAACAAGGTCCAGGAGCACCCCCCGCCTTGTCAGCTCCTCCACCACCTGTATCAGATAATTGTCCTCAATGCATTGTAGCAACTGTTTGGACTGCTCGTGCAGTCCAATAAATTACAATTGTAATAAATTATAATTATTACAACCATCTTCTGTTTTTATAGTCATGTCCTATTGTTGGACATGACTATGTCCAACATGGTCCTTAAAGGCAACAAGCCTAAAATTAAAACAAACATAAAATAATATATTTGTTGTGAAAAGAAGAGATCCATTCAATTTTGCTCCTTAAGAAATATGATTCCTTAATGACAACCCAGTCTATAAAGTTTTAAGTCCTCAAATACAATGAGCATAATAGTCTTGAAAAGCAAGCAATGATATTTCTAAACTATCTCTACTTCTGAAATAGACTTCTTTGTATTAGTAGTATGAGTGTAGCCTACAGTTTTTGCTAAATTGAGGTCCTGTATAACAAAAATATAACCTTTACTTATATTTGAATTCACAATGCTTGCTTTTGAAGTATTCTAACAGATGTAAATTTTTATTTAATTTTCTTTCAAGTTGACATTGCTTGTAATGTTTGCTGAGACCAAGTGGCTGGTTTCAATTTTTTTCTTTATAAATACTGAAATTGATTTTTGTCAGCTTCAGTATCTTGTTGTGGAAACCCTGAATATATCCTTGACCTTAAAGTACAGCTGCAGCAACAGCAGACAATGTGGGGCAACAATTATTTATGATCAAGTATGTTAAGGTAAACAAAATCTGATAAACTAATTCTTGCACAACTGCACAAATGCTGCTTTTCCTTATGTAGTGGAAAAGCATAACAATATTTACTGAGGAGTAGAAAACTCAACTTATTACTTACAGAATACAGAACACAGAACATATCTGAACTTAGTTAAATAAAACTTTGTCCTGTGTTGCTTTCCAATAACTGAACTATAATTGCATTTCTGAAAACAATGTTTTTTGTTTCCTCTATATTTCAGATACTTTTGATATTCATACCTTGTACAGATCCCTTAAAAGCATGTACATCTTTTTTCCTTGAATAAAGTAGTCTTGAATGCAGCTCTTATTGTCTCAATCAAAAATTTATATAGTAATACATTTTATACTGCAAATAACAGTTGACAATAAAAAATAAAATAAAACCTGACATACAGAATTTATGCCCCTTTTTCTAGTAAATATGTATGTAAAATACTTCTAATGAAGCAATAAAATAGATTGTGTAATTCTTCTGCTATCTTGCTGGATTCATTTATTACAACATGTTGGAATTTAATACATCCTGTGCTCCCCTTTTCCTTAAATACATTTCCTGATAATGAAAAACATTTTCCTGCTGTTATTTTGTAGCAGGGAAGTCTTACGTTAATTTAAGAACAAAACCTTTCATTCTCTCTCTTGCATTGATCACATACAAAATCCAAACCTGTGGATAGAAGCAATTTTCCCTACCTCAAAATATGTTCAATTATAAAAGGAAATAAAATGAAGAACAAGTAGAAAAACTCCAGCCATTGAAGAAGAATTCTGTGTTGCACCTCACAATGCACGTAATTTGCTTATTAAGATTAAAACGATTAATATTCTGTTGTTTTCCACACCTGAAAAAAAAAAAATCAGACAATGATATAATCGGTAACAACAAAGGTTTAATGGAACTTAACAGGACTTAATTATTGCACTCTCCCTATAGGAGGTGCACTCTAGACAACTAGACTATAAAACAGATTAATTTGTTAATGTCGTGTGTGTGTGTGTGAGTTTGTGTGTGTGTGTCCATCCCTGTAGAGATCTCTATAGCAACTGAAATAAATCATACGTGGTGTTAATAAGTACAAGTTTTTATAAAGAAAAAAAAGCTGCAAAAATTCTCTACAGATTATCTCGAGATTGAGCAGCCTTCCTCCACATCCAGAGAGAGATGAAATAACAGTAGTGACGTTCTATAGACAGTAAAAATTTAAAGACCACAAGACTTGGCTGCTTTCTAAACTAATTCTGAACAGAAAACTACAAAAACAGCTGTACCACTGTCCACTGCAATAGATTGTACTGTTCTTTTAAAATACAGGATATTGAATTTTGTGTATATAGTTAAGCTTGAAATTACTTTTGATAATGTTACTTGTGCTATGAAATTTTCATTGTGTGTGGCTTAGCCACTGGCTAATGTCAGTGGCTAAGAGGCAGTTCTGAAGAAAAAAAAAAAAATGCTGCTTGTTATTGTGGTGGAAAAAAAAAAATAATATTTAAGATTTGAGAAGTCTGACTAAGCGTTTACCCTAACAAAAGGAACTTTCATTTTGACCAAAAGCTAGCAGTCTGACTGTGTGGTGGTTTTACCGTGCTAGGCAGCTAAACACCACAACTGCTCTCTCACTCCCCCTCCTTAGATGAGGAGGGGAAGAAATAAAGTAAAGAAAAACTCACGGGTTGAGATAAGGATAATTCAATTAAAGGGAAAAATAATAACAATTAAGGAAAAATTATTATTAACTAAGCAATTTAACTAAAGGGGGAAAAAAGAGAAAAAGGGAAAGGAGAAAGGGAAGGGGGAAAGGGAAAAAAAGGAAAACAAACAAACAAACAAACAAAAAATAAAGGCTATGTGGAAGTGTGGAGGAAATAAATTACTACCTACTTCCCACAAATGAGCTATGCTTGACCATGTCCTTGTAGCAGGGCCTCAACGCACATAGCTGGTGTCTGGGAGGAGGACCAACGTTTTCACAGCGAGAGCCCACCCTTCCCCTCTTCTTTGTTGTTCCACCTTTTATTGCTGAGTGTGACATCATATGGTATGGAATATCCCTTTGGTTGGTTTAGGTCAGCTGCCCTGGTGATGTTTCTCTTCTCACTTTTTTGCCCACCCCCTAGGAGCGTGTTATAAATGAAGTCTCAACTCAATCTGAATTTAGTAATATTTATAAAAGACAAGTAAACAGTGCTGGGTGCACGGGGAGTCTATGGTCTACCAACATGCACACACAAACATCGAACTTTCTAAACATACAGAACATTGCTTTTACATATTAAACCTGAGTATGCCTATACATATGTACAATCAGAAACATGGCAAAGTTTTCCGAATTCTGGAAAGTGTTTAACAAACAATCCTTTAAGTCTACTACTATTAGGGTCCATGACTGGGGAGCATAGTTGGAGTTGGCAATTCTGGTTGAAGTGCTCCCATATCTTCCATGACTTAACAGTCTCCATTTTTCATTCCTTTTCTTGATTACAAACACTGGAGAATTCCAGGGTTAGTCGTGCAAACAATATGTCTCACTTTAAGTTGTTAAGCAACTCAGTCTTCGGGCCTTACGTATCCTAATCTTCCCCGATCGAAGGGAAACATATCCGTCTCCTTTTCAAGGCCAATAGGGCCTGGGTCAAAAGGCACGTCCAGGTCAGCAGGGGGTGTAACAGCAAAGGCCTGCAATGGCAGTAGCAGTGGGGGAGGGGGGGCAATGGTATATCAGAAGGATCAGTAAAGGAATCCGCAGCTCCCTCACTGTCTAGAAAACCACATGTTTCTGACTCTGGTCCCACATGGCTCTTTAAGGCCTCAGAGATTGCTTGCCAGGTGCCGAGCAATCCCACCGCAACCTTGTCATTTTTAATTGCAGAATCCCACACCTTGACCTCAATTTGGTCCCATATTTCAGGATCATAAACTGATTGTTAATAAGGAGAATAAGCTGTAAGGTTACCAGGACAGTCTGTGTTTCTAAGGGCGTATGATTCCCCATAATGTGCAACTGCTTACCAGTGAGAGGCAGTTGTGTGCATGGATACGCTTCTCTCAGCTTGAGCTTCTTCCCCGCTCTGGTGTGCCTATTTCCAGTGACTTTCTGTATGAGCTTCTTTGAGCAATTTGCTGAGTTTGGCCAAACCTATCTTCATGAGGCGATCAATGTACCTGTTCCTGTCAAAAACAACTTTTCATTGGTCAAACAACTTTGCATATAACAGCAACAGCAAACACCCAGCAACCTCCATGCCTTAATGGCTGGAGAACAAGCAACCCAAGACTGCATGACATCTCCTGAATCACCCTTCTTTGTTCCCTCTAAATTCTTTTACATTCCTGGTGGCCTCCTCGTTAAGAATCTGATGTTATTATCAACCATGAGGCTTGCTGACCCCCATGGCCACACTCCCACATCTCCCCCCTTTTTATTAATATCAACCATTTTCATGACATGAATTATTACTCCATAACAAGGGTTAGAGAGAGTCCTGATGCTGTGCCAGTACTGCTCAGCAGCAGACACAACACGGGTGTGATAACACTGCCGTTCTAGCTACAATTGCAGAGCACAGCACTGCAATTGTAGGCTGCTGCAGGGAAAGTTAACATCCCAGCCAGAGCCAGTACAGACTGTTTCCATCTTTCACTTCTGAGCTAAAATAATGCTGGGTGTGTCACTCCCACAGACCCCAACACAGTGTTAATTACTGCTGTTAACATGATATTTAAAGGAGTCCATGCCTCCCTGGAATGGGTACTTGGCTTTATTAACGTTACATTTAGTTGAATGTCTGGGTTCTTCCCAAGAATGCACACCTGGTTTGCCTAACATCAGAATGCTTTTCCCTACCTCTTTCATTTCTTTAGAACAGTATATGAGTCAGGTCTACCCAAACATCAGGTAGAGAGCATGGGAGTAAAAGGGGAAGATGCTGCCTCACTATGATCATAGTTTGTAAAGTTTCTGTCTGACCTGTCTTAAATTGTACCCGTGTTATGTTATTGGAGTCCTGTTATTCCCTGACATTACATTTTGACTCATGTCCAATGAGAGTTTAAGTGTACCTGTTATTAGTAGAATGATAAAAAGCAAAGGTATTATGTCTACACTAACTTTATAAAAACTATTTGTCCCATTTAACCTGTAGGCCATCATGTGCTCAGGATGTGACTGCACTAAGAGTTTTCTTGTAAAAAGACTTATGAAGGACTTATGAATATTCAATGACAATTTATTTTGTAGCTTTCTCAAGAAATTTGTATCTTGCTTGTAATACTGTAAGAAAATGCAATGGGAAAATCTGTTACACCATTAGGACTTCATTTTTTTTATGCCGTTCTGGATCTTGCTAAATTTAAATTGCCATTCTAAATGGACATAACCTAGAAACTTGTAAAATTATTGGTAGAATTTGGACTTAAAAAATAATATAAATATATATTCGGAAGCCTGTCACAACTTACAAATGTAAACACTTTCATTAAGACCAGACTTCAGTGTTATTAAGATAATTAAATAACCAAAACATTCAATACAGGGCAATAGGCTGAGAGAGATGGAATTATTCAGCTGGGAGAAGAGAAGGGGAATTTTATTAACGTGTACAAAAATTTGATGAGGATGACTATAAAAGCCAGGCTTGCTTCAAGTGGTGATCAAAGACAAGAGGCAAAGGGCCTCTGAAAAAATTAAAGGGCCTCTGAAAAAAAATAAAATTCTGAAATTGAAATTCTGCTGAAACATAGCTGCTTTTTTATTTATTTATTTATTTATTTATTTATTTAGAGAATGTAGTCAAACACTGACATAGGTTACCCTGAGAAACTGGACATGGTCTTTAACAACTTACTGTAGCTGCTCCATCTCTGAGCTGTGGGGGTGGACTGGGTGGGCACCAGCCCATGGGATACAGCACATCTATGGAGATATAGTCAGGCCAGGACAAGGACAAGACATCAGCCCATAAGTAGGGGTCAGGATCAGTCCAATGAGGGGAACAAAGGTCAGACATAGCTCTGACATGGCCAGGCCAAGCTAAGGGGACAGGCTGAGGCCATGCTGAAATGTATGCCCATGGGTGGGCCAGCTCAGCAGAGCCTATAGCTGGAGAATAGCCCTGCTGAAGTCACTGGGCCAAGGACTGGCCCTGGCCTGGAGGCCAAAATGGGGTCCCATGCACTGGACATGGTAGGGGGAGGCTTCAGGCTGTTAAGGCCCATTAGTGCAAACCATCGAGGAAAATCATTTAAAAAAATAAAAAACAGTTCTTCTTCACTGTGTTTTTTTTTTTTTGTTTGTTTGTTTTGTTTTGTTTTGTTTGTAAACATAATGGATCTTAGAAATCTAGTTCATATGTTGATGTATTCTGGTTTTAGCTAGATTTGTCTAAATGTCTATAATGTTTAGCTTACTGTCACCTAAATTTAACTTGGACTTTCAACTCAGAAGTTGACTGCTCTAATCACAAGGCTATACCAAAATCTCTTTCTTTCTCTTGGACCATTTCCATTATGTATAAATATATGAAATCTTTTAATTGCTGTAAGGGGCTTGTCTATAATAACCAGAATTCAATACTACATCATAATACCTGAATTAATAGTGTGTTTGGTTTGTCTTCATATCCTCTCTATATTCCTAATTTATCTTAAAGGTTTCAATCAGCAGACAGATTACCTTCATCATTTATGTACTTCTGATACCCAGGATAGTTTGTAAAAGGTGGTTTAAATATTTTTTACTTATGTAGAGTTATTACAGTTAGACATACAGCCACAATGTAAATAAGGTCACAGTAGTACTCTAGTCTTAAGATTCAAGCCTGACTCCTGGGGAAAAAAAAATAATTAAAAAAGTATGTAAGTATGTAGGTTCAGGTCCTGAAGGCTAGATGCTCTAACTTATAAGCTATTGAATAAATGACAATGACTATTCCTCCACAGGTAACTTTCATTTTGAAGACCTTTCATATGTGATTTCAAAGATACTCAGACGAAACCTTCCCTTTAGGTTTCAAATTGTGTTACAATTAAGATAAATGAAAATCCCAGGGTTTCATTTCCACAAAGAGGAAAATGACTCCTTCTTTCCTCTTTTCAGCTGCTGAAGTAAGCAATCACTAAATTAACCCAGAATTTTCATAAACATAAACTTCAAATGTTAAACCAAATCCAAACTATTATTTTGTTTAAGGTTAAATAAATAAATAATTATTGCATGATGAAGGGTATTAATTACATAGTCGCAGTCAAAAAGATAACAATGCTACAACTCAGTTTTCCTGTCACTGTCTTCTACTCAGCTGAGGGACAAAGCTTGATCTTGGAATTAGTTAATATATGTTTAGAGCTTCAAAAATAGAAAATAATAGTGCTATTTTTAATTCTATTCTCATTTGATTTACTATTTAAGTGTTTTTCTTGTTATCAGTAATGTTTTCATTGTTTGTATGATTAGGATTATTGACAGACATTGGCCTTGTTTAATTTCTTTGTATAGTAGTGTTATAAATGATGTCTCAACTCAATCTGAATTTAGTAATATTTATAAAAGAAATATTTACGAAAGGTATCAAAGGCAAGTAAACAGTGCTGTGTGTGCGGGGAGTCTACGCTCCAACAACACCCACACACGAACATCAAACATTCTAAATATATAGAACATTGCTTTTACATACTAAACCCAAGTATACCTATACATATGTACAATCAGAAAAGCTAACAAAAAATCCTTTAAGTTCCATGACTTAACAGTCTCCATTTTCCGTTCCTTTTCTTGATTACATACAAGTCTCCATTTTCCATTTGTTTTGAACAATATGTCTTGCTTTAAATTGTCAAGCAACTCGGCCTTATGTATTGATTAAGGAGGCATTGGGGAGGCAAGGACTATCCCCAGACAAGGACAGTATATATCGAAACAAGACACTGGAACTCATGATAAGGAAGTGGCAGACGGACAGAGAAACAAATGTAAGGACTATAAATATTGAAACTGGACGTTGGAATTCATGATAAAGATACAACAAATGGAAGAATTAGCAACAACCAGCTCTTGCAATCAAGAAACATGCCAACTCAGCAGAATCCTGACCAAAGGTGAAAAGTACACTGTGAGGAAGACTCAGGGTTTTCCTCCCAAAGACCACTGCCCGCGTCCTGAAGACCCCTGCCGACAATTCTTGGGAGGCTCTGTGCAGGCACAAGGTGCCAAAAGGCTATTTAGCATGAGAAGCGAGGGAAGGCGGGGATAGGTAATGAATACGTATAGATGCTTATAGAACATTGATAGATTGATTGTATAAATTCAAGACTGCTTTCTGCTTTGGGTATGCACGATAGGTGGAGAGATCCCCTGTTCATCCAGCGCTGCAATAAAGAATATACCACTTAAAGGAATTCCAGCTTCGATCTTTGAATCGGTATCCTGTTCCTCCCAGATCGAAGAAAAGCATATCCATCTCCTTTTCAAGGCCAATAGGGCCTGGGTCAAAAGGCACGTCCAGGTCAGCTGGGGGCATAACAGTAAAAGCTTTCTATAGCTGTAACTGCAGAGGGGCTGATGGCGTAGCACTCGGATCAGTAAAGGAGCCCGCAGGTCCCTCACTATCTGGCAAACCACACGTTTCTGACTGTGGTCCCACATATCTCTTTAAGGCCTCAGAGACTGCTCGCCAGGTGCCGAGCAATCCCACTGCAACCTTGTCATTTTTAGTTGCAGAGTCCCACACCTTGACATCAATTTGGTTCCATGTTTCAGGGTCATAAACTGTCCGATTGTTAATAAGGAGAATAAGCTGTAAGGTTACCAGGACAGTCTTTGTTTCCAAGAATGTATGATTCCCCATAATGCACAACTGCTTACCAGTGAGAGGCAGTTGTGTGCACGGGTCCCCCTCTCTCAGCTTGAGCTTCTTCCCAGCTCTGGTGCACCCATTTCTAGCGACTTTCAGTACGAGCTTCTCTGAGCAGTTTGCTGAGTTTGGCTGAACCTATCTTCATGAGGCAATCAATGTGCCTGTTCCCATCCGGTCTCCGTTCCGCTATCCTGTTCCTTTTCACTCCTTTTTTTCTGCTTCTTTATTGATGACATAACTTCATCTGATCGTGTTGCCTTCTTTTTTATTTTTATTTTTTTATTTTTTATCTTGAGGGCAGGCTCCCCTCTTATACCCTTCTCTCCACAGCAGTCCTTTACAAAACAACTTTTCATTGATCAAACAACTTTGAATATAACAACAACAACAAACACCCAGAAACTTCCATGCCTTAAGGGCTGGAGAACAAGAGACCAGCTGGAGAACAAGAAACTGGAGACTGCATGGAGTCTCCTGAATCACCCTTCTTTGTTCCCTCTACATTCTTTTACATTCCTGATGGCCTCATCATTAAGGGTCTAATGTTATCTCAACCACGGGGCTTTTCAAACCCCATGGCCACACTCCCAAATCTCCCCCTTCTTTATTAATATCAACCATTTTCTCGACACGAATTACCACTCCATATATAACAGTAGTAATATAACTTATATATTGTTACACAAACTCTTATATTGATAATTTCTAGTAACAAAGCTTTAACAAAGTTCTAGAATTCTGTAGCTGAATTGTGAATTTTCTCTCAAGCGGTGATTTAAAACTTGAAATTTAATAGCACGAAGAAATGTTCTTCTGAAGTATTTCAACTAGATGATTGTGGGTAGTCCTTGAATGAAATATGTAAGTACTGCACAAGGGGTATATTTGTCATAATATAATCATATCCCTAAGGCTGTAAAAGATACGAGATTTAACAGAGTATCTATAATTCCTAAGGGAGGTGATTATCTCCTGACTACTACCCACTAGATTTGCCTTGCTGCTTTAATAAGAAGTCTGCATTGTGTGAGATAATGCAGTTTAATTTCCTAAAAGATAAAGTCAATTTGACAGTAGTTTCAGCATGTTTTATACAAAATAATCTAACATTACAAAATAATATAACATTTAGAAAGTTCTCTAGCCATTGAGAATGCTCAATGATCCAGAGTATTAATAAAGATAAGCAAATGATATGGCTCACAGTCTAAGGATATTGGGAACTTGCTATAATACCAGAAAAATATTATAGAAATTTTACTGTATGTAGAAAATCGTAATCTTTTTGTGGGTGCATTCTCAGAATATTGTAATCTATGTAGATTACTACAGTATGCTCACTAGTGTGTCAATGGAAAAATCCTAAATCTAGCTTTTTGGATAACAAGGGTGAGTGATATAACACCTCTTAGTTTAACAATAAGTGCACTTTGTTTCCTGGTCAGATTTTGAAGTTCTTTCTAAGAACTCACTTCTAGAAAGATTCTGATATCTATTTTAAGTTGGTGTTTTTTTTTCTTTTACTTTTTTCTTTCTTTTTTTTTTTTTTTTTTTGTAGATCCATGTGGTGGTTTTACTCAGGTGGGCAGCCAAGCTCCACCACAACCGCTCTCTCACTCCCCCTCTCCTCAGAAGGGGGGGAGAAAATACAACACAGAGAGCTCGAGGTTTGAGATGAGAAAGGTTTAATTAAAGGGAAAGGGAATGGGAAGGAGAAACAGATACAAAAGAAACAATCAGTCCGCGCGGAAGCACAGAGAGAGAGAAAAATTATTCTCTACTTCCCATCAGCGAGCGGTGTTCGGCCACGTCCTGGGAAGCAGGGCCTCAAACGCGTAGTGGTTGTTCAGGAGGAACAGCCCCCTCCCCCACGAGAGCCCCCCCTTTTATTGCTGAGTGTGACATCAGGTGTTATGGAATATCCCTTTGGTTGGTTTAGGTCAGCTGCCCCGGCAATGTCCCCTCCCCATCACTTGCCCACCCCCAGCCTGCTGGCTCTTGGGGGCTTAGGAGTCCTGATGCTGTGCCAGCACTGTGCAGCAATAGACACAACACTGGAGTGATATCAGTGCTGTTCCAGCTACGAGTGCAGAGCACAGCACTGTGTGGGCTGCTGCAGGGAAAAGGTGACTCCAGCTCAGACAGACCCAACACAATCCAGTTGATAAAGAATTTGAAAGAACAAAGAATGAGATCCATCTAGTATAACTCATCCATTAAAAGTTAAATATTAATTAATATCTATGCTCATCCCATCACCATTAATAGAGAAAAATGCATGTTCCAGGTAGTAAATCTTATTATTCTATTATCTCAGATTTAGCAGACGTTTTAATACAAGGGTCCTCTGCAATGTACATAACACATCTTTTAAGAAACTCATTTTTGTTACAATAATCCTCCTTTAGACTCTGAACTGTGCTTTAGTTTTCTTTTATTGTTAGAATATATATTCTAAGAACTATCAAATGATAAAACATATTTTATCTGTACTTTTTCCTACACACTCATTAAATAAAAGATCTTTTCAACACCCAGTATTACAGTGCCATACTTAAGTAAACTACATCCGTGATTAAAAAAAAAAAAAAAAAAAAGAAAAGAAAATAGAAGAAAAAAAAGGAAAAGAAACAACCCCACTGAGAAGCTAAATTCACATCCAGAAGAAAAGTTTATGAAAATAACAAATTTGATTGAAAAAAATTACCTCAAATCCACAGAATTTTAAAGACTGTCAAATATAAATGACAAAGAGTCGACTACTTCCTTCCTAAATTGGCACTTTTAAAAGAAACATTCAGAATAATAGTTGATCCAAAACTAAATAGTGAAGGGTTTGCTGACAGATGTGTTTTTTATTATTATCACTATTATTTATTTATTTAGTGTATGTCTTTTTGCTAAGTTTTTTAAAAAATGGGAAAATGGTTTTATTATTCATCTAGCACATTATTTTTATTGGCTCAGTGGAATGAACTGGGTTGGATACCAAAGTTAGAAATTACTTTGAACAATTTTAGTTGGAATCAATGAAGGGACTAGTAGAATATCAGACTCTTGGAAAGCTACAGTGAGAAAATAATTGTTAACAAGTTGTGAATACTTACAGACATTTTAAAAATTCATTTCCTTTGGCTAGTTTCATGCTGTGCCAGTCTATTCCATAGACACTCGTAGCAATTTTTGCAGATACAAATTACCAGAGAAACTAAATTGTATCTCATGTGGGAATAATATTGGTGCAAATACTTGCATTTTTATTCACTCAGAGAATGAAAACTACAATGTATAATTTCTCTGAATAACCAGATCTAAAAAATAACTTGAGCAAGGAGTATGAAATAATCCATTAAAAAGAATGGCTTGTGGGGAATGAAGCAATGATCACTTTAGAGTAATTTTAAGCAAAAGAAATTGAGAGAAAACACTGTGATGTCTTTACCTTAAAAAAAAAAAAAAATAAAAGGAAAAATTCGAAATATAAAAGACTAACTGCTAAAAAGCACAGCTATAAATGGTTCATTTAATTATTACAAATTAACCATTTTATTGGAAAAAAAAAATCAGAATTGTTCATCCCTAATATTTGATAAATGGGGTGAAAACAAGAAGAGATAATCCTAGATAACTGAGTTTATTAAGTCAATTTATCAGCCCCAAGAAACAATAGATTGAGGGGAAAAATAAAATTAAAAAAAAATAAAAATAAGATGAGGTACTGGAAGAAGGTAGGAAATAAGAGAGAGATACTGAAAACTTCATGAGCTAATGAACTGAACACTTGCAGTTGTTGTTCAACACCAATAGGTAGCTCAGTTTCATCACACCAGTCTCTCACTTTCCATCCTCAAAAGGAAAGGGGGAGAAAAAGGCTCACTGGCTGAGATGAGCAGAAGTCACTCACTTATTATCATCATGGGCAAAACAGACTCAGCATAGGTTTATTAATGTAATTAAATATGTAATTATGTAATCACTGTCTACTGATAATAGACTAGAGCAGTGAGAACTAAAAGCAAACTAAAATCAACTTTTTTCCCATCCACCCTCTTCTACCTCCCCCCAGGCAATGCAGGAAAACAGGGAATGGGGGTTGTGGCCAGTCCAAACTGCTTCATCTCCACCTCTCCTTCTTGGTCACTCTCTGCCCCTGCTCCAGTGTGGGGTCCCTCCCATGGTATGTCATTCTTCCCAAACTTATCCTATGTGGGCTTTCTGAAGACTGCAGTTCTCCAAGACCTGTTCCAATATGGGTCTATACCTCAGGGTACAGTCCTGTAGGAGTGGACTGCTTCTGCATGGGTCCCCACAGATAGCAAATCTTGCCCAATCATCTCAGTTGCATATTAACTTCTGCTCTGGCACCTGGAGCACCTCCTCCCCCTCCTTCTTCACTGTCCTTGGTGTCTGCATGTCTCACTCCTCCCTCTCTCAGCTGCAGTTGCGCAGAATTTTTTTCCTTTCCTTTTGCTTTCACAGAGGTGCAACCAGCAATGCTCATTGACTCAGCTTTCGCCAGTGGCAAGTCCCTTTTTGAGATGGCTAGAACTCTTACCTAACCTTGGGCTGCTTCTGGACATTCCTCAAAGACCGTCACCTCTGCAGTCTCTCTTCCCCCCTGCCTATCTTGCCACCTAAACCCAACACAGTAATGCAGTCCCTCATATATATGTTCTAAGTCCAACACACCAGACTTTCTTCCACGTGTACAGATCAGCTATGCAAGACATATGTAATGAATTGGTATGAACATTCTAAACACAGTTAATTCACTTTTAGGTCCTCTTTCAAAGCAAATCTTATGTGTGATCCTCAGACTAGCAGAAGACATAATTTTAAGATGTCATATGTAGATAATATGTCATGTAGATAATATCTCAGAAAAATTCATAGGATTCAAAAGTTTAAAGTCAGCAGTTCTGAGAATCCTGAAGGACTCTGAAGTAAACCAAAGACAAATCTGACTTGATTCCAGAAGAGTTAAGAAATGGTAGATTTCAAAGCTGAACACCTTTCAAGCATTATGCAAAATCTAAACTGGGTACAAGATTTATAAATACATAAAATGTTAAGAAAAATATTATTTTACTAAAATTAAGCTTTTCCAAAGACTTTATGCCAATCACAAAGAACTAAGTAATTTGTAATTTAGTGGAGATAAAGTAGTAGCCACCTTCAATCCCTACAGTATCCCAGCTAACTAATGAAGTATTTATTTTACATCTTTCCCTTCTGAACCTTTAGAATTGTTTGACAGTATTCTTTATATGAGTTTATTTCCCCAAACATTAGTCCTTCTCGCAAGAGTAATTATACCTTTTTTTATATGGCACTATACATGCACAGGCAGAACTAATTGTCCACAGTTCAAAAGTCTTGTTATTTACCAACTGTAGACTTGAAACATGGTTTTGAAGTTTGGCAATATAATAAGGTAGAGATGCCATCAGTAGCAAAAATAAGAGCAAGAATAGAAAGTTTGGTAAAATAATAGGGGTTTAAAGGAGAATTGAAGAGAAGAAATCTTGGAATCAAAGATGGGAGTGGGAGATGTGCACTTCACTTTAGTACAGGTCAGACATTTTGAATTTAGAGGTAACTTTCCTGAGACAGGATGAAATATTATAATAATTATAATATAATTATATAATATTTGAGAAGACATCTCTTAAAATGTTGGTATAATGTACTTTAAAATTATGTCACACTTCCAAAATTAAAGTGCCCATATAGATTTTTTTTTCTGTGCAGATATTTTTGAAAATTTACTGGGTACAAAGAAAAGAACAAAAAAAACTTTAATTTGTAATTTAATATATTTAAGACAACCTAGCAACACTAAACAGGAATGTAATTATTGGAGTGTATAACATGAGTTTGAAGCTCTTATTTTGTAATGCTTGTTCTGTAATAACATTTTGCCATGGAAACATACTAGATTTTATGAAGATTGAGAAATTGATATATTCTGTGTTCTGTGGGTGAGAAGTATATGGAAGAAATGTTATATTTATTATACATATACATAAAATGCAGTTTGAAAGGAAGACGTGTCTCATTTTATGACTAAACAATTTAAAAAGAAAACCACTCTTTTCTGAGAAATAATAATAATAAAAGTGAAAATATAACAAAGGATAATGGATTAATCATTACAGAATTTGAATTACCCAGATGTAAGCTCTGTATGAGTCTTTAGATCTTGACTGGAAGAAATACTGTTTGAAAAAGAAAAAAAAAAAAAAAAAAGAGTGATTTTTGACAGGAAACAGATAGAGAAAAAAATATATAAATATTTATATAGGACAATGAAGAAGGGATTGGTATCTGACTTTTTTTCCTTACAGAGGAATATTGTACTATGCTCATATCAGTCTTAATTATTTAAAAGGTATGGACTGTAGTTATTGATAATGTTCCATATAACAGTGTGTGTGTATACTTATAGATAGATACCCGTATATGTATATAAAAGTATATATACATGTACTGCACTAACTGTGATCTAAGAAATTTCCCAGCTGAATTTCAGGAATCTAAATACAAATTGATATTCTGAAAATCTCATTCATTCACCATGTAACCTACTGGTTATTTAGATAACCTGTATCTATACTGGTTTCTTAATTTAGTATTTTAAATTATCCTGACACCTGAAGTTCATGGCCCAATATATCTTAATTATAATTCTGTTGAGACACTTGGAGTTTGTTACATAATCATCTGGTCAAGATCCAATGGTCTGCCATTTTAAAATTGTTGTTAAATCATCTTTAAATTACATACTACTAGAGAGAGTTCTTACTGTTACATAGTTATAACCACATCTAGAGCAGGAGATCACATATCTGTGTGCAACAGGTCTGTAATAACAATATTCTTTCAGAATGCATGAAGCTTGTGATATTTCTCTCCACTTCCCCACTTTTTCTGCCTCAGTCCATTTAAATCTGTGTGTGCAGTCCAAGAATCACAGAATCACAGAACAATTGAAAAAGGGACCTCTGGTGGTCCTTTTTTACAACTTCAGTGCACAAGCAGGGTCAGATAGATCTGGTTGCCCAGGATCATGACCAGTTGCATTTTGACTATCTCTACAGACAGAAACTCCACAGCCTCTCTGGGAAACCTGTTGAAATTGACCACCTTCATAGAAAAAATAAAAATAAAATTCCTTTATTCAGGTGGAATTTCATGTTTGTTTGTTTTAATTTGTGACCATTCTCTTTTTCATGTTGGTTGGTACTACGGAGAAGAATCTTGCTCCCTCTTCTTCCTTTCATCCCATCAGATATTAATACTCTTTAATGACATCCCCCTAAAGGCTTCTCCAGGCTGAGCATTCTTTGTATGCCAGATACTCCAGTTCCTCAGTCATCTAAGAGGCTTTGCATGGGACTCAGCAAAGTCCAAATCTTTATTGCAGTGGGGAGCCCAGAACTGGATACAATATTCTAGGTGTGGCCTTACCAGTACTGAATAGAGGGATAGGTAATCCTTCCCCTGAAGGCAACACTCCTAGCTAGAGCAAAATAGGTGTTTATACACACAAGTATACACACATATACATAAACATATATATGTAGTAATATGTAGATTCACGTAAAGTTATATGTACAAATATATTTACATAATTACGTAGTTATTGAAGACAACATATTCTGTACAAATATATCAGACTTTCTTCAGTGCCACTCTGAACATTTTTATTAAGGATGGCCCCTGCCCACCTTAATATAGTTGCCTAATTCCTATTCTAAGGATGCCTAATGAGTCAATCCTCTTAAAAGACCTAATTTAATCAATGTTCATGCAGGCAGTAATAAATGGAAAACCAAACCAAACCAAAAAAAAACTTTCTCTACAGATGAAGTGATGCATTTCACCTTAGAATCCATGAAACCTGATCCTACATAAAATTGTTACTACCGTATAATTTTAAGAGCTTTACAAATGTTTTAAAAATCTATAACTAGATTAAATGTATTAAACAAATACATCTATGTGCCGACTAGAGTCTGTGTGTACTTTCATTCTTCCAAAAGTGTGCATGTTTTCTTGATTTACTATTTTGCTCAAGAATTGTGAACAAAAATGCTTCTAACTTCTCTATCCATTGCTGAATAAGACATCATGTTAAGTGTGACAAAGTCAATGTCAAGAAAAATCATGCTGCAGTTGAACTGCTAGCTACAGTCAGTACCATTTTAGATGTCCAAAGATCAGACTTCTCTAAAAATCAATGCATATCACAAACTATTGTGACATATTCTGAAGAAACACTGCCTTTTTTTTTTCAGACATACAAAAAAAATATCTGTATTTTAATAAAGAAATATTTGAAATGTATGCATAGCCAGATCTATTTTTAATATTAGTTTACAAGACTTTTATTTCCTTTTCATTTTGTGTAGCACATTCAGAGGTAAAATGAAATGTACAGAAATAATTCCAATTCAATTGAGTCATTAAGAAATTACTTATATAAATAAATAAAAGAAAAATTCTAGATATTTAAACCACATTCTTTAGAATATCTAAATCTTCTCATAGTCTTGCATAAATACATTAATATCATAGCATCTAAAATTATAGGTCATTTTAGAATGGTTGCAGATACAATATTAATCTGGTTTGTTCAACTTTTTTTTTTTTTTTCCTGTCATTTTCCTCTGACACAATTATTGTTTCTCTTCCCATTTTAGCATTCTCCTGTCACAGTATTGGGTCATCATGCTTTGAATTGTATGGCCCTATTTAAGGCATTTATTATTGCTTTAATTAATAAGTAATTAAATAAAATAATTAGATACCACCATGGTATGTAGCTTCTCCCTGTCTAATGTAGATACCTAATACCTCCCTAATCTGTCAAATGTATGTACAAAATAATATGGTTATGAGAGGAAAATGTCAAGAATAATAATTAACTGTGACTGCCTTTTGTCCAGACCTGATCTCTTGTGGTCATGTTTTAGATTTTTAAGATACGTTTTGTAGTATCAAGTGCGGATTTACAAATGAGCTTTACATTCAATTCTTACCTTTCTGAGTGTTGCATCATTTCTATTGATGCCACAAAACCAGGAATGATGGATTAACAGATAAAATACTTGAAAAATCCAACACTTACGAAACACATTCAGCCCATGCACAACCTTAATATTTATGCATATTAAGCACAAAAGCTGCCCTTTAGTTGTTCACAAAATCTGGGAATATTGTGTGGATATTATCATGCATATTGATTACAATGGTTAGAAAAAGCAGATTTATATATATTTTAAGAGCAATACCCCACTGACATTGTAGAAACTAATTGTGTACATATTATTAAGTGTGTTGGTATCTGCATCTGTATTCTTTAAGAAAAAAAAAGGGAGTCTGAGTGTGACTGCTCTGCAAGTATTTCAAACAGCCCAAAGGCAGCATATGCTTTTCAGTACACTCTAAAACGTCTAAATGTCTAAAATATGCCAATTAGCATACGTCTATTTACATGGTTTGGGCCTGATTCTGCACAAAATCAAGTCAATGGGAATTTAGCCCCTAATTTCAAAGGGATTTGGACTGATCCCAGCTTTAAAGAAAATAAATAATGAAAAAGCATTTCTGTTTTTTTTTTTTTTTTTTTTTTTTTTTTTTTTAAATATTTGAAGGCAGTTCACTTAATGTAACCTTGAAAAACTCACAGCGGTATCAAAACCAGTTGTGTTACTAGATGCTAAATTAATCCACCTGGACCAATTAACCCAGAAAAGGCTCCTGGGCTCAGTAGTGCAATGTCAATAGAAATAAAATCAGAAAGGAGAAAAAGGTTGAATGATGACAACTTCTTAGTAAAGTTGGAACAGAATTAGAAATTATTATATAGAAGTCTGAGATCAAAGTGGTCTTGTGCAAGATAATAATACAAATCATCATATGATACTTGTTCACTGATGCATTGAAAAAAGTCAGCAAATAACTAACTTTATTTAAAAGTTTATTTTACCTGTTTCTACTTACAAGTTTCTTGTTCTATTTTCAAGGAGGTATGAGGGTGGGGAGAAGAGGAGGGGGAGAATGATTTCTGCTAAATTTTCTGATGTTTGCCTAATTGCCTAAAACTGTAATTAAAATCCTATCTCTATAAAGAACTGTAATACTCAGGTACTAAAGCATGATAAAGAATATGTCTGATTATTAGAAGAACAGGAAATGTATATTTTTTTGAGTGTAGGCTTCTGGTACCTACTTGGATTCCATCTACTTGTTTTACTTTTTAGCTATTGAAGAGATGCTAAAATATCAAAACACAAAATTAGAAACTCACTTATTTTTCTTGAAGGAACTGGAGATCTCGTTATATTCTCTTGCATGTTTGTAAAAGCAACACCTGAAATAGTTTATAAATTAGCCACCAGAGATCAAGTTCTGTCATGGAAAGCAGAACAGATGTAGGCCACCTTACCTAGGTGAATTATGTTGTTAACTCGTTAGCTTGTGTAGAACTTGGAGGTAATAGATTTTTATTATTTTTTATTTTTATATATATGTATATATTTTTTTATATATAATATTTATATATACTATATATATATAAGTTAGTACTGCATAACAGTTACTGCATAAACTAATGGAATGATAGCTTGAGATCTCCTTCTTCCTTTACCTGTTACCCTTTTCCTTTTTCTCTCTCCGTCTTTTCTTCCTTGTTCTCTTTCCGTCTTTTTTCCTTTTGTTCTTCTTCCTTCTTCCTTCTCCTTCCCAAAAGGATCCATGGTAATTGTATACTATAAACTTTGCATTTTTATTATTAACATCTTCACACTTCATGTTCTTCACAGTTTTCTGAAAATGTCCGTTATCCCTGCTTATAATAAGTTGATCATGAACGATATATGTAATTTAAAATACATCCCACATTAAGTGTAATCTATGTAAATATTGCTTTTTGACCTTTATGAGCTAGAATAGAAATTGAAACTCAAAGAGTAGATCTTAACATTCATATATTAGACTAGCATTACCGTACAAGTAGTTCTTTTAAGAATATGGACTGCAAATATATTTATGAGTGTCAATAAGACAAAATGTAACATATTACACATATGGAAAATATTTCTATGCCCACTTCTACTTTGCAAAGTTATTAATATTTTCAGGAATTTATGCCTGTGCATTTTTATACTCCATTAATAAAGTTAGTGATTTGAATTGGATTTGATTTGAATTTGAACCAATTTCAGAATTTTGCACAGCATTTTTGATGGAAAAGCACAGATTAAAATAATGTTGTTTTTATACTTAAGTGTGCATTATATGTAAATGAACTTAAATAATTTTATTTTTTTATAGTAGAACTTAGTATAGTTTTTGAGTAGGTTCATTACAATTCTAGTCATGGTGGTGTTATTCACACACAAAATTAACATGGTTAAATCTTCATTTCATCAAAATTTTCAAGTGCACTAATTTTCATGATGCAAGGATAGTAACTGTAATTTACTTTTTCATGGCAGACTCATCATTATTTCGGACTTCATGAGTGAACCAATCAAACAAAAAAGAACAAGACAGAATAGTGGGGGCCAAACATTTTTAGTGCACTTTAATCTTAATAAGAAATTGTTAATTTCTAATAATGCATTTTTCTGGTCTACACTGTATGTCTCTAGAGTGTAGTAGGAGTTAAAAATATATTTGCAATAATTAATCCCACAATATTTTCTCTAATAAAGCTTAAATGATAATTTAATATCTGATGTTCACAGTAAATATTCAGTGGCAGAGGAATAGAATAGAGTAGAATTTTCAGTTTCCAATAGGATCCTAATGGACAAAACGTCCATCATACAGCTAAACAAAAACATCATATGAGCAATTGGCTGACGGACAGGGCTCAAGGTGTTGTGGCAAATGGGGCTGCATCAGGCTGGTGGATGGTCACGCTAGTGGGGTCCCTCAAGGCTCCATTTTAGGCCAGTTCTCTCCAATGATTTTATAAACGATTTAGATGTAGGACTAGAAGGTATTTTGAGCAAGTTTTCTGATGACACTAAACTTGGAGGAGTTGTTCATTTTGTTGAGGGTCAAAAGGCCTTGCAGAGACATCTGGACAGAATGGAGAGCTGGGCAATAACCAACCACATGAAGTTTAACAAGTGTTGGGTCCTGCACCTGGGACGGGGCAACCCTGGCTATACCTACAGACCGGGCAACGAGATGCTGGAGAACAGCCCCACAGAGAGGGATCTGGAGGTTGTGGTTGATAGCAAGCTAAATATAAGCCAGCAGTGTGCCCTGGCAGCCAGGAGGGCCAAATGTATTCTGGGGTGCATCAAGCAAGACACTGTTAGTTGGTCGAGTGATGTGATTGTCCCTGGTGTAGTACTCGAGTGCCTTGAGCACTGTGTGCAGTTCTGGTCATGACAGTACAAAAATAACATAAAACTGTTGGAGACTGTCCAGAGGAGGGTGCCAAAGATGTGAAGGGCCTAGAGGGGAAGACATATGAGGCTGAGGTCCCTGGGCCTGTTCAGCCTGGAGAAGAGGAAGCTGAAGGGAGACATCATTTCGGTCTACAGCTTCCTCAGGAGGGGGAGTGGAGGGGAACGCACTGATCTATTCTCTTTAGTGATAGGACCTGTTTCAGTGATAGGACCTGAGGGAATGGTGTCAAGCTGCAGCAGGGGAGGTTTAGGCTAGACATCAGGAAGAGGTTCTTCACTGAAATGGTTGTTGCACACTGGAACAGGCTCCCCATGGAAGTAGTCATGGCACCAAGCCTGTCATAATTTAAGGAGCGTTTGGACTGTGCATGTAGTCACATGGATTGAATTTTTAGGCAGACCTGTGTATTGCCAGGAGCTGGACTTGATGATCCTGATGGGTCCCTTCCAACTCAGGATATTTTATGATTCTAGGATTCTATAAAAAACAAAGCAGAACAGTTCACTTGAATGATCTACAAAGATTATCAAGTCTAAATGCCTGACCACTTCTGGGCTAACCAAAAGATAAAGCATATTAATGAGGGCATTATCCTTTTAGCCTCTTGAAAACTAATAGGTGTGGGGCATCTACCATTTGTCTCCAGGATGTCAGTTCCAGTGTTTGACTACCCTCAAGATAAAATTTTTTTCTATTGTCCAGTTTGAACCTTGTCTGGCACAGTTTTGTGTTGTTCCTTCATGACCTGTCATTGGTTACCACGGAGGGGAGACCAGCACCTCCTATGTTCACGTTTGCTGAGTGAGTTGGCATAGGCGATCGCCAAACCTCTCTCTATGATCTTTGACAGGTCCTGGAGAACAGCAGAGGTGCCTGAAGACTGGAGGATAGCCAATGTCACTCCAGTCTTCAAAGAGTTCAGGAAGGAGGATCCAGGAAACACAGGCCACTCAGTCTCACCTCTGTCCCTGGAAAGGTGTTGGAACAGCTTGTCCTGAATGCCATCTCCAAGGAGTTGGAAAAGAAGAAGATTATGAAGAGTAGTCATTATGGATTCATCAAGAGGAAATCATGTTTGACCAATCTCGCTGCCTTCTATGATGTCATCATCAACTGTGTAGATGGGAGTAGAGCAGTGGATGTCATCTACCTTGACTAGCATGGCTTTTGATACTGTCTCCCATGACATACTGATAACAAAGCTGAGAAAGTGTGGGATAGATGAGTGGACAGTAAGGTGGGTTGAGAACTGGCCTACTGGCTGAGCTCAGAGGGTGGTGATCAGCAGCACAGAGTCCAGCTGGAGACCTGTGACTAACAGTGTTCCCCAGGGGTTAGTGCTGGCTCTGGTCTTGTTCAACATCTTCATCGATGACCTTGATGAGTGAATAGTGTCCACCCTTAGCAAGTACACTGATGACACAAAGCTGGGAAGAGTGGCTGACACGCCAGAAGGCTGTGCTGCCATTGAGCGAGACCTGGACCGGCTGGAGAGATGGGCAGGAAGAAACCAAATGAAATTTAACAAAAGCAAGTGTAGAGTCCTGCATCTTGGAAGAAATAACTGCATGTATCAATACAGGCTGGGGGTTGACCTCCTGGAGAGGAGCTCTGAGGAGAAGGACCTGGGGGTCCTAGTGGACAACAGGTTGACCATTAGCCAGCAGTGTGCCCTCATGGCCAAGAAGGCCAAGGGGATCCTGGCGTGCATTAAAAGAAGTGTGGCCAGGAGGTCAAGGGAGGTGATCCTTCCCCTCTACTCTGCCCTGGTCAGGCCTCACCTGCAGTACTGTGTCCAGTTCTGGGCTCCCCAGTACAAGAAAGACAGGAAAGAGTCCAGCAGAGGGCCACAAAGATGGGGCCTGGAGCATCTTCCCTATGAAGAAAGGCTGAGAGACCTGGTTCTGTTTAGCCTGGAGAAAAGACTGAGAGGGGACCTTATTTATAAACATTAACACCTTAAGTGTTGGAGACACAGGGATATGGCCAACCTCTTTTCAGTGGTTTGTGGGGAAAGGACAAGGGGCAATGACCACAAAATGGAGCACAGCACATTCCACACTGTTTTTCAGTGTCTTGTCTAGTCAAGGACACTCATTACTGTTGAATCACTTCTAGATCATGAGAAGATGGAGTCTGATCATTTCCATGTACTGGCTCCAACACAGTCAAACCTGAAAGATTCATGTGCTAGGGATCCTTCAAATCTCACAGGCAGTCCTTCTGCAAGAGATATTGAAGGAGACAATAGACATATTGGATTTATTAATGCAGTATTCATCATCTTTTCCCTCCCTCTACTCCTGACACTTTATATTTACTTTTTCAATTTGTGTAAAATATATAGAGAAATTAGTATTTCATTGTGTCTAATAGCACAATCAGTCTAGTTTTCTTTGGGCACAATTAAAATCACTGTACCAGAAGATGGAACATAATTTATCCATGTGTTTTTTTTTTTTTCAGAAAAATAAGTGAGCTGTTTACTCTACAGGTACTGCTGAACAGTGTTAATAGGGTATTATAGACTTTCCACATTGTTGATCTTAAATATAGTAATTTGAGTTAATTACAATAAGCTTACAATGAACCTCTAAAGATGTCAGATGTATTAAAAAAAGATAAATAATAATAATTAAAAAAAAAAAAAACAAAAAAAAAACTCTAATGCAACTGAGCAGAAAACTGAAAGGTGAGATGTCCAGAGTTGACTGAGTCACTGAGTCAGAATGTGCTTACTGGCAAAAGATAAACAGATTCTAAAAAATGTTCTGTGGTCATTATTTTCTCACTCTTACTGCTTTATGGACCAGTTTTTGCTAATAGTGTTCCGTATTACATACTTAAAAGGTAAAATTCTCCCAAATCTTCAGTCTGCTTTTATTTACTTTTATTTTATTATTTTATTTTTTTAGCACAATCACATAATTTTAAATCACACATTATTAGTTGGAATATCTGGCTATCAGTAGCCCATGGAATCTCACATTGGGGTATCTCTAGCCTGGGGATCACAAATTTGTTACTGATCTAAAATATCTGGATTATTATAGTTCAGGGTATGGTGCAAGAACTTTTTATACTCATCATCCATGAAGAATCTCTATCATTGTAACTAATAGGAATGATTATGATTAATAGGAATTATGGTTTGAATGGATAAAGAGCACATTTTCCAAAAAAAACAAACATATGATATGACATGACATAATAATATAAATTACCATAAACAAATATATGAAAAAATATAACATACTATAATATAAAAATACTATATAATATAATGGAGTCCTGTAATGTCCTTAACTGGAGAAAGACCCGTGGTTATATGAGAAAATTTAAGGGCATGCATGACTGCACGTTTGAAATCTTAGCTGTAAACAGGCAGCAACAGAATACCAAGGTGAAAGAAAGTCCTAAGAAACTTCAAGCAGAAACAGAATGCTTCCAGCTATTATGAAAAATATGCAAGATGATACACTAGCAGCAGTAGCACCAGACCAGGTCATTTACTTCATAATACTACATAGTGTTTCATAAAAACTGCTGAATGTATGCAGGCTTTTATAGTCATTTCCTTTACATACTTCCTTTGCTACATCACTGAGTTTCACTGTGACACAATTGTTTCCTGTTATCAGAAACTCAGAATGGTGATAATTTATTTCATATGTACAACAAATGTCTACTTTATAAAGAAGGAAACAATATTTTTCCTTAACAGGAGTATGGATGCTAAGAGATTTATCCAATGCATTACAGTGCAAATAAATTAATGAAATCTCAATTCTTGCTACTTTTCTCTATTCCTGGTCTTTCTCATCTATTTTCATTCTGTTAATATACTATGAATAAGTGGTTGAAGGAAAAATGCATATTTAATATCATACCTCAGGATCAACTGTGAATTTATGTTCAGTTTAGTTTGCATTTGTTTGTATAAGTGCATTTTATTCGTTTCACTCTTTCAAGAACTATTATATAGTTCAACTGTTCAGCTGATCATGTCAGATTTTTAATTTAATTTCTCCAAGAGTAATGTGGCCGAAGCTTTTTCTCATCCTTAAATTTGTACCACGATTTCAGACAATGATATTATTATTGTAACTGGAAGAAGTCAAAGTAGTAAGAATCACAATTATTTTTGAATTAAATAAGAGAAAGGTGGGTGAGTACACAGACTTCCTATCATGTATTTTTAAAACACCAGTTCTGGATAGAATTTGGCAAAATAAAAACCATAAAATAATTTTATTTTTTGTTGCTTGTGTAAATAAATGCTCATCTAATATGCCTCTTTATTTTTATTGCTATCATATATACATATATATATACAATTTGCATAGGTATTGCAGAATGAAAAATGAATATGATCTGATGTTAATTTCATCAAACTAGCATTAAAAAATTAATTCAGAAAATTTATATATCTTTATAATAATCTTCAAGATGTTATATGTTACACATTTACAAGTAATCACTTGAAAATATTAACACAGGTTTGTCAGTAGATATAAAAATAATTTCTGAAGGACAAGGTCAAAGAGTAACTGTATTGAAGGAAAGGAATTTATCTCAACCAATCAGAACTATTATCCTATTTATTCTACTTATTATAAGCAACTAGAATGACTAACTGGCATATCTGATACAACTTGACCTGTTTCTGGAGAGGCATAAAAAAAAGTGGAAATTTGGAAATACCTTGATTCATTGCATGCTGTTATAACCATCTGCTGAAACAAAGGACTGAGGTGAACTCAGGATAAGTACCTGCATTTAACATGCAACCCTTTTTGAATTACGAGTTTTCAGTGGTTTGGGAGAAGCTGTGGTGGTCTTTTAAAATATATGCATCCTAATATGACATCAAAAGAAATCTTTAAATAATTGGGGGGGAAAAAAAAAAGCAAAAAAGGTATTCCACACAACTTGCATGTTACCAGTAAATAACCAATAAATATTCTTTCTTAACTCTTGATTATATTAATGATCGTATCAGAAAAGGAGAAATTATGCATGCTTACCAGTAGGAAAATAAATCCCATTTTCTCAAACTTTTTCAGTTCAGATCTTCTCTGACCTAGATTAAGTAAATTCAAATGTAGTTGTAATGGCTTTATAACTCTTACTGAATATGTTCTATTGTAAATATTGGTAACAATAATGATCTTATGTATCATTTGTATTATGGCCATGATATTTCATACTGACAAAAATGTTAATGTCTGGAGTTCCTTTGGGGGTTAGGTTCCAGCATCACGGGGCAATGACATAGAGACCAAGGATGCAGAATCCAAATACCTTCTTATACATGTAGCTGTAGGGTTTTTTTTGTTTGTTTGTTTGTTCTGTTTCGTTTTGTTTGTTTGTTTTTTAATTTAAGCTTATTTTCCTTATTAATAAAATAAAATATGAAATATTTCCAAGTCATTAAAGTAATATATATTCAATTAAAATGGAATTTGGGTGGAACAAAATTTATTTAATTTTTAGCTTAGCAGAACTGGCAAATATACAAATGACTGATATGCAAAAAAAAAAAAAAAAAATATATATATATATATATATAATCAAATGCAAAGGAAAACCAAACCAAACCAAAACCTCTTTTAATATGATTAGGTGAATGTTTCTATATGATACATATTTTTTTTTCTCTTCTCTATAATGATGTTATGGGGAAGCATTAAAATTGTTGAAGCAAAAGGAAGCATGCACTTTAAAACGTAGTGCTGATTACAATGCATTCATACTACCCAGGTAGTATTTTTTTTTTTTTTTGACTATAATGATAAGAATTCTTACTACCTTGAGTTACCTTAGTCTTCATTACTACCAGCAAAACATAAAAGACTTTAAAGATTGTTACAGAAATTGAGCCTTAATTGGAAATGAATCCTATAATTGTGCATAATTACCCATGTTTATTACTCCTACAATGAGCACACATTTTTCTTTAGCTATAAGGTAAAATGAGTTAAAGCTTCTAATTGCATTGGATAATATGATTTGTATGCACCTCACTGACTATATTAGGCTTTATCATTTTAAAATTCAATTAAAAAAATGTAATGTATTTTCACTGTTTGGCCTTTGACTTTGATAAAGGACATGGATAGTGAAAAATACAGGTTTTCATTTCTTTTATTTTTTGAAACATGGTCCAAAAATGATGTAGTAATGTCCCTTGTATGACTTCAGTCCATTCTGAAATACTCAGATGAACCAGTGTGCAAACACAAGGGAAAAGAAGGACACACATTTAATCCATTTTTATTATTTTAAAAACATAAGTATGATTAAATCAGACTCAGCCTCAATCATTACTTTTGTCTGTTTAAACTACAAGTCATATTGGTTATCACACAAGGGAGCAGATGTGGGATGAGATGACACAGTCATTTGTAAAACTACTCTTCCTAACAGTAGCTTGCTTGGATGAGTTTCACCATTTGTAAAGAAACAGTCACATGTTGTCTTCTGCTTGTGAATATTGCTTTTCTGAGCTCAATCTTTAAAAATTCAACAGTTGTGTCAGCAGAATTTGTATTCAGTGACCACCACTACCATTAATTCCTTGAAATCAGTTATGAAGTTAGGTTCATTTATTTTTATAGTCACTACTATCATTTCATCTGCCTCAAAGTTTCTTATAGATGTCATTCTTGTACTTTGTTTGGGATAAGGAAGTACCATGACTGTGTAAACTGCTTGATCCAAATGCTTTGGATAAATATTAGAGAGATCATCAGCAAGGGGGATATTATTTTAAATGTCTTTTACTGACCTCTTAATTGGGATGATGAGGTCAATGAAACATCACTGTGACTCCTCAGTCTTAGGCCAACAGAGCCTTGTCATCATAGGTGACTTCAATTATCCAAACATTTTTTGGGAAAACAACACAACAGTATACCAGTTATCCACCAGGTTCCTGGAATGCATTGAAGGCTGCTTCCTGATACAGATACTGGACATGTTCACTAGGAACAGCACATTGATAGATTTACTGCTCATAAACTGAATTCAGATATCTTTAAGTATTGTTTTCCCTAGATGTATTACTTTATGTTTATTTACACTGAAGATTTTCTGCCACCTTAGTCTCTGTAATAATTTTCAGTAAGGAAAATTGTCAGAGGCTTGTTGAAAATCCAGATAGTATACTTTGCGTACTGGAGCCCCTTAACTGATGTGCCTTTTGACACAAGCTGCAACTAGAAGGGAAAAGATGGGATTTACATTTGGAGATACCATACTGACTGACTTCTTCTGCAGATGTTCAGTGGTCTTATTTTAGTAAAATTATAGGGTCTCTTATAGAGCCCAACGTCATAATTACAAGCCTGAAGCAACCAGCATCCTTTATAAAATGTTTTTATGTTTGTTTGTTTGTTTTTGTTTTGCTTTGCTTTGCCTTGTTTTTCAAATCAGTGCTAAATCTATGTGATGAGTTGACCCAGCCTGCACCTAAGCCCCACACAGCTGTTTACTCACTCCCTTGCAAAGGAATGGGGAACAGAATTGGAAGGACCAAACTTGTGACTTGAGATAGTTTAATAGGTAAAACAAATTGCCCATTTAAATGCATCAAAACAAGGATCCATTCACTGCTTCCCATCATCAGGAAGATGTTTCCACTCCCCTCCTTTTTTCCCTCCCCTTTTCCCTTCCCTTCCCTTCCGCTAACTTCCCTAACAGTTATAACATGTTAATTTTACTAACAGATACAGGATAAATAAAGGAGGAATATGAGCAAGATATGGCAAGAAAAAGTTTATTCCTCCCTCCACCCTCCCACTTTTTTTTTTTTTTTAAGTATCTTATACACTAATCTTGTATTCAAATTTTCAAATTCTCAATGCAGTTCTGTCTACATAAACATAGTAATTACTTTTCAGCTTAGGAAAAAAAATGCTTAGTGAACAAGGATCTGAGACATTCAGATGGAACGAATAAAATAAAAATTCTTCCTGTATAAGAGTATGACAGAAAAATAAAACAGACACATCATCTAAGGGCCAAAACCAACTAGGGAATTAGTGAGAGGGTGTAATTTAAATAATTTTTCAATTAAAATTCCTTTCATTCAATATCATTCCAGTCACTGCATATTATTTCTTGCTCAGATTTATGAGGTTTAAATCTCATCCAGTTTTCCATAGATTCCAGTTCTGTCAAGAGATGTGATTTTACAATTATTTTATTAAACATTTTTAGTGGGATTCATTTGGCAGATATTTCTCCAAAGTTGTTCTTTTTTTTTTTTTTTTTTTTTTGTACAAAGATGGATTTATTCCAAAAAAGTAATTTTGTTTTTAAATAGTAGGATAATATATTGGACAGTAGCACAAAAAAGATTTTTTTTTTCAGAATTTCTACATGTCTTAAGGTAATTAGCTTAAGAATTAGAATGTACCTAAAGACATTCTATGAAATCCACCTACAAATGTTGAACCATCTTTAAGCTGTACCTAAAAATGATGATGATGATAATAATCATCATCATCATAATACATTTCCAAATGTTTTACATGAAATGTGGGGGGTGGGAGGGGTGGAATATCTCTCAGTAATACCTCTTGAGTAAAAAAAGTTATGTATCTTTTGCTTGAGATGTCAAGTCAAAGTAAAAATACATATACAGATATCGAGTACAGTGCACTTTCTTTAAGTAAGAACCTTCATCTATTGTAACACTAATGTGGGGACTGTGTACCTGACATGATTACATTCTATGTAAAAGATTAGACCCAGTTGCAATGCCAGTAAACCATATATTCTCTGTGATATTTGTCAGTCCTATGTACATGCCTTGGTTTGTACAGGGGATTTAAATGGCAGTGGTGAGGGCTACTGAGCTGGAATCCTGTGTTCCATACAAACATCTACATCTCAGCCTAATTTTATAACTAAAAATCATTTCTATGAATAAGTACTCCTTTACTGAATGTGGATAACAATGTCTTCTTAACACCAGACTTATGCAGATCACAGTTTCTCTAAAGCTTGCTATATAATAGAGCTATATGAGAGATTATATAAGTAAACAGGAAGCTGTCATACCTCAGCTCCTCACAAAGCAGTTGTATATCCAATATTCCATTCTTCATTATTTTCTTTTACAAGTTATAAACAATTAACTTGCTAAAATTATTGAAGCTGTATAAATTTACATGCAAATCTATTTTAGATGCTTGATAATTGTTCAAAGCTGTAAGGAAAGATAAATAGTTTATCTAATTACATGATATTTAATGCTGATGTTTTCACAATGCTGATTGGTTGTGTTTATTTTTTAAAATCAGAAGATATGCATGAAATGTCTTTATTACCCTCATTAATGATGTTAAGCTCAAGAAGTACAGATATTCACTGCTATGGTGTGTGCTGCTTATAAAGATTGGTAAAACACATTTCTGTAGTGCTAACACTAAAATTTTAGCACATACCAGCAAAAGCAATGAAATCTAAGTCTGGCTTTTATGATAATTATTATAAAGAAACTATAAATAGTGAAACTGGAGACAAAACATATCTTCAGATTTTTAATTTTTGTTTGACATATATCCCATGTAATTAATGTAGTAAGTAGACTAATAGCTTGATGGACTGTCATTCAGAACAATATCTAAACTTAGAGTGTGAAAAACATCTGCAAAAAACACTTGTACTCTTGTTTAGTAATAGGATAGATTTGCAAAATTGTATTGTTGTTGACTTATTGTTTCTCAGTTATTAAAATGTTAAAATTTTCTTCAGACATCCTAACTTTGTGAGCTTCTAGTCTTCACCAAACTTATAATTGTGTATTTTATGTTTTAAAAAATGGCTTTCAGAGTATCGACAGTGAACTGTCAGTAAACAGTTATTCTAAATCTTATTAGTAGTCATGTATGTTATTACTGGCCATGTAGTAGCACAAACAGAATGAAGGCAGAATCACATCAGTAGTGGATAATGTACTGTTGGGAAAATACTGTCCTTGCTTAGCTCTAATTTCAGGAGTTCTGCAAATGTCACACAAACTAATTCTCATGTGAAAAAAAAAAAAGAGAAGAGGATTTGTGAGAGTGAGTCCTTAAGTGAAGGTAAGATATCTCTTCTTTTAGGTTATTTTTCATATGTTTCAGCTGACAGTATTTTTTAAACTAAAACAAAACAAACAAACAAAAAAAAAAAACCACACACTCAATCCCTTCTGAAGATTAGATAATAACTAAAAATATGGTACATTTTTAAGGAACTAAAAACTACCTGAAACTCATCCTAAAGTCTTTCATAATTGTCCCAATGGACTGTATGTTTTTCAAGGCTACTAAAATTTCAAGAACAGAATAACATTCAGATGGTAATAATCTCAGCTGATGTTAGGCATCTGCAATATAAATTATTGTAGCTAGATTATTTTATAGCTATATATGTAGATTAGTAAATTTTAAGGTGAGTTTAAAGGTATTAAGTCAATTGTAAGTAGATATCTACTTCATATTGTCATGATTTGAATTTTTGAGTTCAATTCAATTACCCATGAAATTAATGAACAACGATTCCAAATTCCCTGGGCTATCCTCACATCACAGCAAGACATGAGTCTCCCATACCATATCTGGGACCCTACGAAACAGAAGGATCACAGAATCACAGAATTGTCTAGGTTGGATGAGACCTCAAGATCATTGAGTCCAATCTCTGACCTAACACTAACAAGTTGTCGTGGTTCCGCTCGAGTGGGCAGCTGAGCTCCACCACAGCCACTCTCTCACTCCCCCTCATCAAAGAGGAACGGGGAGAAAATACAATGAAAAGTGCTCAAATGTTGAGATAAGGACAAGAAGTTCATGCAGTAATTATTGTAACGGGCAAAACAGACTCTGCATAGGGAGATAGTAAGATTTATCGTTTATTACTAACAAGCTAGAGAAGTAAGAAACAAAGGAAAGAAACCAAAAGCACCTTCCCCCCCCATCCACTCTCTTCCACCTCCTTCCCCCGAGCGGCGTGGGGGAATGGGGGTTATGGTCAATCTACAGATCTTCTTCTCTGCTGCTCCTTCTCAGTCACTCTCATCCCCTGTGCTGTGGGGTCCCTCCCACAGGATGCAGTCCTTGATGACCTGACCCGGCATGAGCGTCCCACAGGCAGCAGCTCTTCCAGAACTGCTCCAGATATGGGTCCATACCACGGGGTCCATCCCTCAGGAGAAAACTGCTCCAACCTGGGTCCCCCACAGGCAGCAGTTCCTGCCAGGTCACCTGCTCCTGCATGGTCTCCTCTCCACAGGCTACAGGCCCGGCCTGGAATCTGCTTGGGCAGGGGTCTTCCACAGGCGGCAGCCTCCGTCGGTGCAGGGCCACCTGCTCCACTGTGGTCTCCTCCACGGGCTGGAGCATGGAACCCTGCTCCACTGTGGTACTCCATGGGCTGCAGGGGGACATCCTGCTTCACCATGGTCCTCACCGTAGGCTGCAGGGGACTTCTGCTCTGGTGCCTGGAGCACCTCTCCCCCTCCTTCACTGACCTTGGCACCTGCAAGGCTGTTCCTCACTCCTCTCACTCTCCCAGCTGCTGTGTGGTGCAGCATTTTTTTCCTTGTCTTAAATATGCTCTCACAGAGGTGCAAAACATCACTTATGGGCTCAGCTCTGGTCAGCAGTGGGGCCCTTACCAAACATGGGGCAGCTTCTAGATCTTTCTCACAGAAACCACCCCGATGGCCCACTGCTACCAAAACCTTGCCACGTAAACCCACTACACAAGTCCTCCACTAAACCATACCACTAAGTTTAACATCTAAACGTCTTTTAAAGACCTCCAGGGATGGTGACTCCACCACTTCCCTGGGCAGCCTGTTCCAATGCCTCACAACCCTCTCAGTAAAGAAGTTCTTCCTAATATTCAACCCAAAACACCCCTGGCGCAACTTTAGCCCGTTCCCCCTCATTTTGTCACCAGGCACGTGGGAGAACAGACCAAACCCCACCTCACTAGAACCTCCTTTAATGTACTTATAAAGAGCAATAAGGTCACCCCGGAGCCTCCTTTTCTGCAGGTTGAACAAACCCAGCTACCTCAGCCGCTCCTCGTAGGACTTGTTCTCCAGACCCCTCACCAGCTTCATTGCCCTTCTCTGGACTCACTTGAGCACCTCCATGTCCTTCTTGTAGTGAGGGGCCCAAAACTGAACACAGTACTCAAGGTGTGGCCTCACCAGAGCCGAGTACAGATTGATCTTCCATCTGCCACAACAGAGTTCTTTTGAAATGTAAAGGTATTTCACACAACACAAGAGACTAATCCATGGACAGGTGAATTTACTCATCTTTATATTTTCCTTTGATTGTGCAGGGACGTCTAAGTATCTAACTCTAGGTTTCCACATCATAAATGTCAATCATTTATTCAGATGACACTGATTTATAATCATAGAATCATAGAATGGCCTGGGTTGGAAGGGACCTCAAGGATCATCAAGTTCCAACCACCCTGCCAACCACTCACTATATAAGATGTCTCGGGGCCTCATCTAACCTGGTTTTGAACACCTTCAAGGATGGGGCATCCACAACCACTCTGGGCAACTTGTTCCAATGCCTCACCACCCTCTGAGTGAAAAATGTCCTCCTAACCTCTAATCTAAATCTACCCTCTTTATTTTAAAACCATTCCCCCTTGTCTTATCATTATTTACCCAAGTAAAGAGTCCCTCTCCATCTTTTTTATAAGATCCCTTTAAATATTGAAAGGCCACAATGAGGTCTCCCTGGAGCCTTCTCTTCTTTAGGTTGAACAACCCCAGATCTCTCAGCGTATCTTCATAGGAGAGGTGCTCCAGCCCCTTGATCATCTTAGTGGCTCTCCTCTGGACCCTCTCTAACAGCTCCACATCTTTCTTGTGCTGGCGGCTCCAGAACTGGATGCAGCACTCCAAGTGGGGCCTCACCAGGGCAGAGCAGAGGGGGACAATCACCTTCCTTGACCTGCTGGACACTCTTCTTTTAATGCAGCCCAGGATGTAGTTGGCCTTCTGAGCTGCAAGTGCGCACTGCCAGCTCGTATCAAGCTTTTAATCTACCAGAATCCCCAAGTCCTTCTACACGGGGCTGCTCTCAATGAGTTCTTCTCCTAGTCTGTACTCACATCCAGGATTTCCCCAAAACAGGTGCAGCACCCTTGTTGAACCTAATTAGATTCACATGGGCCCACTTCTCAAGCCTGTCCAGGTCCCTCAGGATGGCATCCGTTCCTTCTATCATATCAACCACACCACTCAGCTTGGTGTCATCTGCATGTCCACTGTCTATGTGATTTGAGGATTTTTCATTCTTATGGAAAGGTTATCTTTAATAAAGGTTATTTTTTTCATTTACTCCCAGATGATGCTTATTATTACTATTATTATGAACAAAATCAAAACATGGATATTCCCTTGGATAACCTATTTAACAAATAATTCAATAGGGGAAGAATAATGCTATTCATTGTAACAACCTTTACTCAGTAGAAAGATATAACAGCTTCTGTCTCTGTATAATAGTTAGAATGTGTCTCTAAGGAAAGGTAGAAAATAGGTAGTAATTATGCACAAATAAACATTTCCTCTGGATGCTATTAAAAATGTCTAGAGAAACTCTATCAAGAGATAGAGATAAAGAAGCAAGTAAAAGTTTTTAATAGAATGATGAAATAATTTGGTCTGGGACAGATATAAGCCAACCTCCTGCTCAAGGTTCAGCTGTGAGGTCGAAGTCAGGGCTTTAGCTAGTCAGGTCTAGAAAACCTACAAGGCTAGAGATTGCATAATCCTTCTGTGCCACATGAGACACTGCCTGACTGTCCTCTTAGGAAAGAAAGAAACAAAACAAAACAAAACAAAACAAAACAAAACACTTTATTCCTATATCTAGTCAGAAATTCTCTTGTTTCAGTTTATGTCCATAACCTCCAGTCCTCCCACCCTGCATGGCTATGAAGAGACTGGCTCTGTCTCCTTGATCACCTCACTGTAGGTACTCAGGGTATGCTGTTAAGTCCCCCTGGAGCTTTCTCTTCTCCAGGATGAACAGACATCTGTTCCTCAATCTCTCCTCAAAGGACAAGTGCTCCAGCTCTGCCTATCAAAATAGGCCTTTGCTGAACTTACTCCATTTTATTGACAGCTTTCCTGCACTCAGGGGGCCAAAAGCCAAACACTTTATTATTGATGTGATCTAATGAGTGCTGAGTAGAAGGTGATCATCATTTGTGATCATCATTTTCCTTTATTTAACTAGATATATTCCAGTTAACAAAACTCTGGATGCTGTTAGCCATCTCTGCTGCCAGGGCATACTCTTGGCTGAGTTTCAGCTTACAGTCCCCCACGGTTTCAGTACTTTTTGTCATAGCTGCGCTCTAGTTCCTCAATCTCCAGCCTATAACACTGTTGGAGGCTGACTTCCCATGGGTAAGACTGTACATTTATCCCTTTTTGAGTTTCATAATTTTAATATCAGCTAATTCCTCCCACCTGTCTAGACCCCTCTGAGTGGCAGCCCTGTCCTCAAGCTTGTGTACTAGTTCTCCTAGGTTGGTGTCATCAACAAAATTGTTGAGAGTGCACTGTGTCACCTCCTTCCAGTGACACAAGCATGTTGAACAGGAGAAATCTTGGTACACATTCATGTGTACAGACCTAGTAGTCTGGTACAGACTCTGGTTGAAAGTCTCCAGGTAAGGAATAAGACCCATTCCTTAGTGGAACCACAACCTTCTAGGCCTGATCAACCATCCACTTTTTATGCACCTTGTTGTCCACCCACCCAGTCTTTAGTATACCAACTTTGATACAAGAATATTATGGGAGATAGTGTTAAAAACCCTGCTAAAATTAAAGTAAAACACATTGCCTGCTCTCCCCTCATCTATGAATCTGATCGTGTGATTACATGAGACAATCAGGATAGTCAGACATCATTTATATTTTCTTCTTGATGAGTATTATCTCTCCCTCTGTGTCCTGGTTTCAGCTGGGGTAGAGGTAATTTTCTTCCTGGTAACTGTGTTTTGGTTTTAGGATGAGAATAATATTGATAACACACTGAAGTTTTAGTTGTTGCTGAGCAGTGCTTACACAGAGCCAAGAACTTTTCAGCTCCTTACACTGCCCTGCCAGTGAGGAGGCTAGGGGTGCACAAGGATCTGGGAGAGGACAGTGCATGGACAGCTGACTTACATTGCCTAACAAGGTGTATTCTGACCAAACAGGAACACTGGGGCTTGGTAACTATCTCAAATTTAATTATAGACTATATTAATTATCTAGGGTAGGAAACAAAGTGCTAAAGTCTAAGCTTTCTTATTCAAATTATATATATATATATATATATACACACACATATATATATATAATTATATATATATATATATGTATTTGGGATATGATCCATCTCATCCTAATAAGGTACCTAATATAAGTAGAATTTTAACTCTGTGACACTGACTTTTTTCTCTTCAGTGAGTTTAAGGAAAGTATAAGGAACTTAGTTGTCTACATTAGATGAGATGAATTCTTCCTCTAGACTAGTTGTATAATAAGAGAAGACACCCAAGTGCAGAGGGCAAGACAGAACATTTTTTATACTCAGTCTATGATGGCTTTTCCCTTAATATTAGAAAGCAACTCTGTCTTAGCCTAAACATGTGATTAAAATTATATGTGATTTCTACTTTTGCCATAGTTAACTCTACATAATTTTCCTGTGTGATTCATGCTTATTATTTCCTTTCATTTTATTTGATTGTAAGTGTACTGAGTCTGCCCAGGATAGAGTTAACTTTCTTCAGAGTTGCCTGTATTGTGCTGTGTTTTAGATCTATGACTAGATCACCCTTCACAACACACTGACGTTTTGGCTGGACAGTGCTTGCACAACATCAAGTGCTTTGTTTTAGCTTGCTCTGCTACCTCAATGAGTAGGATGGGGTGAGCAAGATGCTGGGAGGAGACCCAGTTGTGAGAGCTCTCCAAGAGTATATTCCTTGCCATATATCTCGGGTGCTTTTCACTTCAGTATATCAGTCTGATGCACTAATTGCTTAAAGCCCAGTTTGAGACTACCTGAACTCTTTGGGAGTTTACTGTTTTTAAGTGAGGTAATTAAACACAAATATAAAATTCCTGCAGTAATATTAGTTGGTACTTTTGCTTCTTCCTCTGTTATCATTTATATTGTCTGTTCTATACAGTTTTTCACATTAGCTTTGTATCTAAACCACAGTGAAGGAATGGATTCCTCTAAATGCACTACATACATATAAGTGTTTATTTACATTATATGAATGCTGACACTAAAATAATTAAAATGATATTAAAATACATCATAAGTTCTCTCTCTCTCTCTTTTTTTTTTTTTTTTTTTTTTTTGTCTCAAGCAGAAGAGATTTGTGGAAACAACTTTGTAATCTGATCATATACATATTAAGTTAATGCTTCCCCATTTTTCATTTTTTTTCTTAATCATATTTACACCTCATCTTTGTAAGTCTAGAAGATTAAATTCAAGACATACTTTCTGAATTTCAGATAATTTTCTTTCTGAATACCAGCTATTTAAGATGAAGCAAAAATGAATACTATGAATAATTTTATGCAGATGAAAATCATGCTGTCACTGAATTGTTAATACTTAACAAGATTTACAGAGGAAATCCTACAGGAAAAAGAGCATGTATTTTAGCAATATAGAATGTATCTGTAAAACAATGAAAACCATTAAATCAAGATGATCAGATCTTGTTCCACTGTATGAATCTTCAGATGAGAATGTTAGTCTATCACATTATCAGACTGTGGATCAAATATGTATCCAACGAAGAAAGCACTATATGATGCTGTGACATCTGGATCTGAGGAATACTGCCTCCTGTCGTTTTTGCATACTACATTTGAATTGAGTACAGAGTTTTTCAATAGATGTGATCATATATTCATGACTTCGAATGTTATGGTGTAACCTGTTCTAAATTTACAGTTAGTATATGTGGTGGTTTTACTCAGGTGGGCAGCCGAGCTCCACCACAACTGTTCTCTCACTCCACTTCTCCTCAAAGAGGAAGGGCGAGAAAATACAACACAGAAAACTCGAGGGTTGAGAAAGGTTTAATGAAAGGGAAAAGGAATGGAGAGAAGAAGAAACAAAAGAAACAATAAGTCCACGCAAAAGCACAGAGAAAGAAAAATATTATTTTCTACTTCCCATCAATGAGCGATGTTCGGCCACATCCTGGGAAGCAGGACCTCAAAACACATAGTGGTTGTTCAGGAGGAACAGCCCCTCCCCCATGAGAGTCCCCTTTTCTTATTGCTGAGTGTGACATCAGGTGTTACAGAATATCCCTTTGATTGGTTTCGGTCATCTGCCCTGGTGATGTCCCCTCCCCATCACTTGCCCACCCCCAGCCTGCTGGCTCTTGGGGGCTTGGAAGGAGTCCTGATGCTGTGCCAGCACTATGCAGCAATAGACACAACACTGGAGTGACATCAGTGCTGTTCCACCTACGAGTGCAGAGCATAGCACTGTGTGGACTGCTACAGGGAAAGGTGACTGCATCCCAGACAGACCCAACACAGTATACTAACACTGTTAATTGACATATTGAAACCATATGTTATACACCATTTTTCCCCACCAGCTTTATAGAAAGACTTTATATTATCACAGAATCATAGAATCACAGAATTTCTAGGTTGGAAGAGACCTCAAGATCATTGAGTCCAACCTCTGACCTAATGCTAATAGTCCCCACTAAACCATATCCCTAAGCTCTACATCTAAAATTATACCACATTATATACTGCAGTATTGTTAGGAAAAAGGTACAATAGTAAATGTTTTGCACATTCTGATTAGAAAAAAAAAAAACTGTTAAAAAAAAATTGTTATTGACCATATTCAGAGTCTGTGGTGCATATGGAAGGGTACCTTATATGACACTTTATAAACAATCTCAGGTTTAGGTTGGATATTAGGAGAAATTTCTCTGCTGAAAGGGTTATGTGACATTGGAATAGACTGCCCAGGGAACTGGTAGAGTCATCATCCCTGAAGGTCTTCAAGAAATATGTAGATGTAGAACTTATTAGCAAGGTTTAGTGATAGGCTTATCAGTACTAGGTAAATGTCAGTAGGTCAGTACCTAGTAAAGGTTGCACTAGATGATCCTAAAGGTCTTTTCCAACCTGACTGATTGTATGATTCTACAATTTTTTGAATCTAGTACTGTGATTTAAAACATATATTTGGTCTAAGAAATTTAGAAGCTTGCTGAATATATACTCAAAATACAATTAAGCACTGAATTCTCTGTAAATTTTTCATCAAAGCTTCTTACATAAGGCCCCAGGATTATGCTATCATAAGAGGTCTATTTTGTTGTAAGAACACGATTGCTGGTCTTTGAAGAGTAGTGAACAATAAGTATAAATTACTTTTTTACTGTGAGATACTAAGTCAAAAGGAAAAATAATATGGGAGGAAGATTAAATTAGAGGAGGTAGAGATCAGCATCCACAAGAGCCTACAAATGATTAAAGCTTTCTTACATAAAGGGTTTTTATAAAGAAAACAACTATTATAGATAGAGATTAACTACAACATTTTAATTAGATCATCATGATTACTTTGAAAAGGTTAGGGATTTAATCAGAACAACTGCAGCTATGGAAAGCATCAAGGAAAATCAATTAAGATTAGAAGCAAACTGAAACCTATAAAACAGCTAAAAATAGTTCATGGAATCCATGAAAGAGATGTTTAAAGCTAAACTCTGTTTGTATATAAATAAGACAACAACAGTAAACTCAGAATTTTGTGCAAAATGCTGAGCACCAAGCTTTTATTGCCTCATTGAATGTGGCAATAAAACATTGTTTGACATCACTTGTGGATGTAAATATGTCTAAATAATAATGTTTAAATATCTTTAGAAAAAAATGTATTTGTAAAATGTTAAATCATTTTGTCTCAGGTATGAATTAGAGAATTGAGACCTGGTAGAAAATCACAAGTCTGTAGCCCTGACCAAACATATTTTTTAACCTGAAAATAAAACAATGTTAAACATAAATAAACTGCATAGCTTATTTTTAATTTATCATGGAACTTATGCTTACAGCTTTCCAGATCCTCTTTTTCTCTTGTAAGAATGTAATAATGTTATCTAAACTAATAGGGTAATATTTTACTCATTATATAACTTCTTGAGCTTTATTCTTAGTTTAGTTCTGGTCATTTTATGTTTCTTGAAGTTGGTTACATTGAACTAATTGCCCTAATTACCCGAAGAGTATTACAATGTGCTTTGTTACATTTAGTATTTTTCAGATCAATTTTTTTTCCTCAAAAACCGGTCCCTAGTTTTGCAATGCATTTACTTAGCTGGTCAAGTAGAATTTGAATTTGTTGACTTTCAAAATAATTCACTGAATCTTCATTGTATTCAGGTTGTGAATTTTTGTTTTCAATGGCTTTTTAAAAATATATTTTTATTTTATTTTATTTTATTTTATTTTATTTTATTTTATTTTATTTTATTTTATTTTATTTTATTTTATTTTATTTTTTCTCCCAGCAAATTGAGAATATATAATTTAATAAGTGTAAGTATCTTTATTTTTTATTTTTTATGCTGGTAGAGGATGTAAAATGAGTTCCAGAAGTGGATTAAATGTTAATAAAGTGCTTTGAAGAACTGCACTATGCTATTGTTGCCCATTACTTTTCTCAACTTTCTGTATTTCCAAGTCATGAGAAGAGTCATTGTTGTACTATTGTTGTACTTAATTTTATAGAAGAACAAGCTATTGTCAGATTTATTTGTGACTCCAAAGTTTTGGCAAAATAATATATATATACATATATAAATTTCAAAGTGAACAAAGAGTCATCTTGATCTTTGGATCTCTACTGTTGGATGTTTAGATCTCTGTTCTGAACAGTCTCATTGGTTTTGTCTGAGTACACTGCGTGCTCTTATCCTGATCATGTTGGGGTGAGACACTGCCATGCACCAAAGCTCTTTATCTCTAAGTCTTGAATGTAGCACAAAGAAAGATGGAGTTTATTACCTGACTAGATCTACCACAGGTTCCAGCTTGTCTGGATAGTCCAGCAATCCAGTTTCCTAAAATTTTGCATGTGCACTGTGTATGTATGCTTCATTATAAAAAATGTCCATATGTACTGATATCTCCAGAAAACTTTGGCCAGACCTTGAAATTTAGAATATTTCTATAAGACCAAAGACAATGTATTTCTGGTTTTAGACATTTAAAAGTGACTTCACCAAAACGAATCCTAGATTTGAAACAGAAGAATCAAAACGATTTTCCAAATCTTCTTCATTATCTTCACAAGTCAGTAAGTAAAGAGATATTTACATCCTTATTAAAGTAATGTATTTATGTGAATATTCATTTATTTGTTTGTGGTTTTTCATGACCAGCAATATGTTTTAGTTTAATCATTACATCATTACTTGGCATAGGACATCATCTCCACCAACGCAGTGTGTTTTGTGTGTGTATGTTTTTTTTTTTTGTTTGTTTGTTTGTTTAGTTTTTTTTTTTTTTTTTTTTTTTTTAATAGGCCTTCTGATGGAAAAACTTCCTTTTAATTTAATTCTTCCTATGTTTAGTTAAATTTACTTCAATAAACCCTCAAATTACTTACACCATCAGTTTCCTATGAGTTTGTTGTTGATCACCCCAGCATACTGATAACCTTCTAGCCAACAGAGCTGATCTATAGCTATTAATTTTTTTCATTGTTATTTTCTATGCCTGCTAGCAGTAATATAGCAATGCCTGCTGGCTGAAAAATTAACCAACTGCACCCTTTCACATCTGTTTCTCAGTAGGCTAATGAGAAAATGGATCTGACGTTCTTACATTTTTTTCCATGCTGAGCAGTTGCAGCAGTGGAAGAACAAGAAAATATAACCTTCTGCAGCCATTTCATTCCAATTTCCTTAACTTTGTTGTAGAGCCACGGCAAAGTAGAGTAGATAATACTTCTAATTACATGAAATATTACTCATTTGAATGCAAGTTCCTTCTAGCAGAATTTATAACATGGGAAACTAACAATATAATAGCCAATGTAATGATAAAAAAGTGCATCTGTCCTTTGCCTTCTCTTTAATATATAAAATTGAAATGAATACAAGGCTGTTATTCTTATCCTTCTCTTCATGAATTATGAAAAAAAAAAAAAAAAGAACTGAATTACTATGCCATTAATGACAATTTTCATTGCTCACTTCAGTTTTTAAGAAACATCTGCATTTTTTTAATGCTGAACTTAACACCAAAAAAACCTTGTAAACACTTAGAACAATACCAATCCTTTCAAATGTAAAATTTCAAAATTCATTTGTATACTAAGACCTAATCTATTTTCTACTGTCTATTATTATACAAAAAAAATCTTTCTAAATTTTCTTGAACTTCTTGCTTGCCTTTATTTGTCTGCATGTTCTCACATTTCATTTTAATATACTATGCGATCAAATATATATATATTGTTTATTTGCTTGCTTTCTGTTTGCCAAACTGATAAAAAAATGATGCATAGCAGAAAATTATAGAAGTTCTGAATAAGCTGTAAATATATTTAATGTGATTTATATATTATTCAACAACACATATCAAATACTGAGTTTATCCTATCACATAATACTTATATTTTATATTTCTAAACCCACACTGAAGAACAGAATATAATAATTACAAACTTGTATTTAACAAATATTTTTGTATTTAACAAATATTTTCTGTATTGTGGAATTAAAAGTGAATATCAATTAGAGACATTTTAACAAGGTGGCGACACAATATTAAGCCTTGATTCAGTGAAGAATGTTTTAAAAGACTGCAGTTCTTAGCACTTCCCTGTAAGAATGTATAAAGCAGAAATAGAAAGATTTACAGTTTTCACTCATGCCATTCTGGAGAGTGTCATCATTTTATATTCAGTTTTTCTTTCTATTAACCAGTAGGTGAGACAACCGACCAATCACTTATGACCTTAAAGTCTATATATTTAAAAACGAAAAGGTGATTTATGATCTAATATAATATACACGTGGGAACATATTTATTTTCTTAGTGTAGATACTTTTGTAATCAAATACAGGGTAAAATGTACTGCATATGTTTCATGAGTATGCCACAACCAAATAACGAATGTTTTTCCATCAGTAATCCCTACATCCACAAGGATTGAAAACTGAGATTCACTTGATAAATAAATAAATAAATAAATAAATAAATAAATAAATAAATAAATATTTACAGTATCTCTGGAATCAACACTTTAAAATATATGTCATTTTTTTTTTCAATTTCAGTCACAATTATTCTTTTCCTTTAAAAATATTCCAATAGATTTATTATTTATTTATTTATCTTTCCCAGTTTCCTGTATAGCCACTGGAAAATGTTACAGTTCTGTAACACTTCAAAACTGGTTTAAACTCCCCTACATTTTATTCACTTGCTGTCAATCTTAAAACAAAACCAAAAATAAACAAACAAACAAAAACAACAAACAAAAAAGCAAGCATTTCATGTTATGTTACAGGTTATTCAAATTGTCCAGATATATTTCAGTAAAAAAGATTCTTTCAACTAGTAGTTTGCATGAAATATATTCTTTCTGAAAAACATAAATGCATACAAAATAATCAATAGAATGTACATTTAATCATGTAATGCTAATTAATATAATGAACATAGTCCCATATAAATATATTCATATGCCAAATCTATCTAAGCTTCCAGTTTCATAGTTTCTACACCAATTAGAAGACTCAAAGAAAAAGTACGAAGAAAGAACATAAAGACGCAGAGAAGGATTTAAACATCAAACCTCAATTTTAGTATTGTAGTGATGAGTAAGATAACTATATAGTGCTCATATTCAACACACTGGATATGAAAGTGGACAGGCCACTAGGGAGGACTATAAGGATATAGCGAGGCTGTGCAGGGACAAAATTAGGAAGGCCAAAGCTCATCTGGAGCTCAATCTGGCTACTGCCGTTAAAGATAACAAAAAACGCTTTTATAAATACATCAACACAAAAAGGAGGACAAAGGAGAATCTCCATCCTTTACTGGATGCGGGGGGAAACTTAGTTACAAGAGATGAGGAAAAGGTGGAGGTACTCAATGCCTTCTTTGCCTCAGTCTTTAGCGGCAATACCGGTTGTTCTCTGGATACCCAGTACCCTGAGCTGGTGGAAGGGGATGGGGAGCAGGATGTGGCCCTCACCATCCAGGAAGAACTGGTTGGTGACCTGCTACGGCACTTGGATGTGCACAAATCGATGGGGCCGGATGGGATCCACCCAAGGGTACTGAGAGAACTGGCAGAGGTGCTGGCCAAGCCCCTATCCATCATTTATCAGCAGTCCTGGCTATCGGGTGAGGTCCCAGCTGACTGGCGGCTAGCGAATGTGACGCCCATCTACAAGAAGGGCCGGAGGGCTGACCCGGGGGAACTACAGGCCTGTCAGTTTGACCTCAGTGCCAGGGAAGCTCATGGAGCAGATCCTCTTGGGAGTCATCACGCAGCACTTGAAGAGCAAGCAGGCGATCAGGCCCAGTCAGCATGGGTTTATGGAAGGCAGATCCTGCTTGATGAACCTTATCTCCTTCTATGACAAAGTGACGCGCTGGGTGGACGAGGGAAAGGCTGTGGATGTGGTCTACCTTGACTTCAGCAAGGCTTTTGACACCGTCTCCCACAGCATTCTCCTCAAGAGACTGGCTGCTCTTGGCTTGGACTGGCGCACGCTTCGTTGGGTTAAAAACTGGCTGGATAGCCGGGCCCAAAGAGTCGTGGCAAATGGAGTCAAGTCCAGTTGGAGGCCAGTCACTAGTGGCGTCCCCCAGGGCTCGGTGCTGGGGCCGGTCCTCTTTAATATCTTCATCAATGATCTGGATGAGGGCATTGAGTGCACCCTCAGTAAGTTTGCAGATGACACCAAGTTAGGTGCGTGTGTCGATCTGCTCGAGGGTAGGAAGGCTCTGCAGGAGGATCTGGATAGGCTACACCGATGGGCTGAGGTCAACTGCATGAAGTTTAACAAGGCCAAGTGCCGGGTCCTGCACCTGGGGCGCAATAACCCCAAGCAGAGCTACAGGCTGGGAGATGAGTGGTTGGAGAGCTGCCTGGCAGAGAAGGACCTGGGAGTGATGGTGGACAGTCGGCTGGATATGAGCCAGCAGTGTGCTCAGGTGGTAAAGAAGGCCAACGGCATCCTGGCTTGTATCAGAAACAGCGTGACCAGCAGGGCTAGGGAGGTGATCGTCCCCCTGTACTTGGCTCTGGTGAGGCCGCACCTCGAGTACTGTGTTCAGTTTTGGGCCCCTCGCTACAAGAAGGACATGGAGGTGCTTGAGCAGGTCCAGAGAAGAGCGACGAAGCTGGTGAGGGGCCTGGAGAACAAGTCCTACGAGGAGCGGCTGAGGGAGCTGGGCTTGTTCAGCCTGGAGAAGAGGAGGCTCAGGGGCGACCTTATTGCTCTCTACAGATACCTTAAAGGAGGCTGTATAGAGGTGGGGGTTAGCTACTCTGCTATGATATAAGTTTGGCAGCTCTTATACTAGTTAAGTGTGATCAATGGCTTAGTACACACATCACACTGCCTGCATGTTAATACTTGAATTAATTTTGCCTTATTGGAGGCACTCATCAGGCGAATCCTTCTGGATTTCTGGTGTTCAAAGTCCTCACTATATTTCAACCTCCTAAAAGCTATTCATGAACAACCCCCTTATAGAACCTTGGTTTTCACAAATAGATTGATATTTGTTGGGAAATGTGTTTTATTGCACATACATAGCAATTAGCAGACGGAAACCAAACAAACATAGGTACTGTCTAATTTCCAATGTTTGAACTAAGTAACATTAGGGTTTTGCATCTCTTCAGAGAAACAGACAAGCAGAAAAAAAGTGAGTTCACCCTTTCTTAATATACTGCCTCCCGTGTCTGACATTAAGCGCATAAATCCAGGCATTAACTAAGTCACTTTGTATGGAAAAAGCTTACACTAGGTATCAATTTTTTTTTGTCAGATAAATGAGAAAGGCATCTCCAAAGGATAATTTCAGGTAGACTGAATTACTAGAAGGTTGTATTCCTGCTTACAGAAGAAACATAGAGTGACTAGATTCCATACAAGCTATGTAAGAACATACAGGTAGGTGATTTAAAACTACTTCTTACACTTTATTATATGTAGGATTATTTGGATTGAAAAACAAACAAAAAATCACCTGTGTCTCACTGAAGAGTAACTTAAAACTAGACAAATATATTTTAGTCTCTTTAAGCATGTAGTACCTAACACAAAGCTATCTTCCTATCCCTCCCCTCCCCAAAATGATGAAGATCTAATATTACTTTAAGTTCATAGTTCCACTTTTGTTTTTTCTTCTTAAGATCTGCAGTTCAAATCACAACTCTCACTATAAAGGAAGATAGATTGGTGAGCAAATATCAGAGCTGAAAATAGAGATTTTAAGAACTGAGTAGAAGGAAAAAGATGATCACTGAGTTCTTAAATTATTTTTTGAAATACATTTTCTCCATGGTAAATATTCTTCTGCTTTTTATGAATATTGTGAATTTAACAAGTTAGTTACAGTCTTGCCCTGAGCTTAGAATTTAAGCAATGAAGAGGCAGAACTTAGAATTTATGCAATAAAGAGGAAGACACTGATTCTAAGTTAGATGGTAATTCAAACAGCAGTATGCTAGATACTGCATTGAACAGCTGAGCTCCCAAATTGCAGACCGTTAGTGTTTGTTTTTTTTGTTTTTTTGTTTTTTTTTGTTTTGTTTTTTTTTTGTTTTTTTTTGGTTTGTTTTCTGTAGGACAGAATCCAGATAAGAAAAGCTAGTAAAACAAGACAAACACTGATGACCAAAACATTTTCTAAGTGATGTTCCTTTATCAACTTAAGACTTTATGTCCTGGAGCTGGGTACTCCCCTGGGTAGACAATTATGACTGTTCTTTGAAAGAATAGACAAGTGGTGAATGAGCAGACTAGCGACGTTCATAATCTGTTTTCGAAGATGACAACATTCTTGACTTTTTGATGTAATATTCCAACTAGATACTGAGAAATGGTGTGTGGTTTCTTTCTTTTAGTACCATTAGATTTGATGGAGATCAAGGGCTTATTTCAGTTACTTATACAAAGATGTCAATTGTCATTGAAATGTTCTATAGTATCCAAGAAACCCTAAAGGAGCATACATTTATAACAATCTCTGAGGAAAAAAATGGCTTCTTCAGTATCTTATTGGGTGTAGGTGGCAAGGTTTTGGAGGTGGGGTGAGGGTGGGCGGGTCTGCATGTTTGGTCTCTTTGAGGAGGGTGCCATGATGGACATAGATTGTTCCAGCTGGCTCTGCAACAGATTTGGTACAGATTTGCTGAACCCATTTGCTAAGTAGGTGCCTCTAAACCAGCCAGAAGAGGAAGTAAGCCCTTTTGCCTACCACAGTAATTAGTAAACAATTTCCCTGTATTTAACTCAGTTCATAAGCCTTTTCATTCTTATGGATAGTTGACAATGGTATGAAATTCAACAAAGGTAAATGCCAGGTGCAGTGCCTCAGACAGAGTAATGCCAGTCACAAGTACAGATTGGTAAATAAGTGACTAGAGATCAGTTCAACAAAAAGGGATCTAGGGATGCTGGTTGACAGTCAGCAGTGTGCCCCAGGAGCCAAAAGGACAGAATGCATTTTGGAGTGTATTAAACACAGAATAGGCAGCCAGTCAAAAGGCATGATTCTCCTTCTGTATTTACTGTTGGTACAGCCTCACCTTGGATATTGTATGTACTTCTCAGCTCTATAATATAAAAAGGATATTACAATACTTGAAAGTGTCCAGGGAGGACAACAAACTGGTAAACAGGCCAGAAGCCATGTCCTATGAGGAAAGGCTAAGGATACTTGTGTTGTCTAGTCTGGAGAAAAGGAGATTAAGAAACAATCCCATTGCTCTCTTCAACTTCTTGAGGAGGGTAAGAGGAGAAGGCAGTACCATTGTCTTCTCTGTAACTAATGATAAGATGCATGGGAATGGTACAAAATTGGGAGGTTTAGACTGGACAAAAGGGGAGGTTTAGACTAGACATGATGAAAAATTTATTTACTGTGAGGGTGATCAAGCACTGGAACAGTCTTTCTGGAGAGATGGTTGATCATAGAATCCTAGAATTATAGAAACGTGGAATTATAGAATATCCTGAGTTGGAAGGGACCCACAGAGATCACTGAGTACAGCTCCTGGATCTGCACAGGACCACCAAAAAATCAGACCGTAAGTCTGAGAGTATTGTTCTAACAGTTCTTGAACTCTGACAGGTTTGGTGCTGTGACCACTGATCTGGTGAGCCTGTTCCATTGCCCAACCAGTCTCTTTGTGAAGAACTTTTCCGTAACACTCAGCCTGACCTTCCCCTGTTGTAGCTCCATGCCATTCCTTGGGTCCCGTTGCTGTTACCAGATAGCAGAGGTCAGAACCTGCCCCTCCGCTCCCTTCGTGAAGAAGCTGTAGGCCACCACGAGGCCTCCCCTCAGTCTTCTCTTCTCTAGGCCAAGAAAACCAAGTAACTTCTGCCACTGTTCATACATCTTCGCCACTATGCTGTTCATCATCTTTGTAGCCTTCTTTTGTATGCTCTCTAATACTTTTTATATCCTTTTTATATTGCAGCACCACAAACTGTCCACAGTACATATCAGTGTACTGTGTACCACTGGCCACACCAGTGCAAAGGAGAGCAGGTCAATCACTGTACATGACCGGCTAACAATGCTGTGCTTGATGCATCCCAGGATACAGCTAGGCCTCCTGGCTGCCAGGGCCCACTGTTGACTCATATTTAGCTTGCTGTCAGTGTTCAAGAGGAATTTGGATAATGGCTTAAATAATATGCTTTAACTTTTGGTTAACCCTGAAGTAGTCAGGTAGTTGGACTTGATGATCTTTGTAGGTTCCTTCCAAGTGAATTATTCTATTCTATTCTATTCTATTCTATTCTATTCTATTCTATTCTATTCTATTCTATTCTATTCTATTCTATTCTATTCTATTCTATTCTATTCTATTCTGCTCTGCTCTGCTCTGCTCTGCTCTGCTCTGCTCTGCTCTGCTCTGCTCTGCTCTGCTCTGCTCTGTTCTGTTCTGTTCCGTTCCGTTCCGTTCCGTTCCGTTCCGTTCCATTCCATTCCATTCCATTCCATTTTTCTCCCTCCTTCTATGCAATAGAGGAAGGGGACTGAGAAAGTTATTAGGTGGAAGTTTGGCTGTTAGGCAAGACTAACCCACATCTACAGGACAGGGAAGCCTATGATGTTTGAAAAGACAAGTGTTTACTGTGGGCAACTAAATAAATGTTTTAGCCATTACAATCAATAGAATCTGAAGAGTTCTTTAAATTACCAAATTATATCTGTTTTAAACTGGGATTATTTTTACAGTTCTATGTTTAGGTGTTGAATCACACCCTTATAAATCTAAAATTAGCTGAACTAAATCCTATGCTCCATGTAATTCATGTCTGTCCTACCACAGAGAAATATTATTAAATAATTTGGGCATTCTGGCATATTTTCAGTGTCTTCTTATAAAGATGCTTTATCTTTATATTTGCTAATTTGAATATCAATTACACCCAAATGTGTAGATCACAGATTGACTGAAAAAGATTAACTTTACATCATGTTAAGATGTGCTAAGATGGTTGTCTTATAGCAGACATGTTTTCAAAACTTTGAAGTAGGAAAGTGAGATGAAAAATTTCTCACTTCCTGTCCTGGTTTCAGTTAGGACAGAGTTAATCTTTCTCCTAGTAGCTGGTAGGGTGCTATGTTTTAGATTAGGATGAGAAGAGTGCTGATAACATGCTGATGTTTCAACTGTTGCAGAGCAGCATTTACACCAAGCCAAGGACTTTTCAGCTCCTCACTCTGTCCTGCCAGCGGGCAGGCTAGGGGTGCAGCAAGAGCTGGGAGGGGACAAACCCAGGACAGGTGACCCAAACTGGCCAAAGGGGTATTCCATACCATCTGACATCATGCTAAACAATATGGTGGTGCTAGCCAGGCTGGGGGGGCCAGCTGCTCAGGGTTAGTCTGGGCATTGGTCAGCGGGTAGTGAGGAATTGCATTGTGCATTGCTTGTTTGGTACACATTAGTACTGGTAGTACTATTATCATCATTATTGTTATCGTTATTTTTTTTATTATTATTTTCCTGTCTTAATAAACTGTCTTTATCTCAACTCACAGGCTTCACTTTCCTATTTCTCTCCCCTATCCCAGAGAAGGAGGGGGGAGGATGAGCAAACAGCTGTGTGGTGTTTAGCTGGGTTAAACCACAACACTTTCAAAGAACAATATTATGTATTTAATTTACTGTTTGTTTGTTTGTTTTTAATATTGCCTAAAGTTTGATGTCTGATTGCAGAATACATCTGGTTGATAGTCTCAAGTTTAGTCACTACTTGTATATCAGTCTTATTTGCTTCTCGCCATTCCCTGCTGATTTGCTTAAGCAATTCTCTATTCAATAACTACTTCTGTGAAGTGCTTCTTTGCTGTCTGTCTCATCAGAAGACTAAAGGAAAGTGTACACTCAGGATTCTGTATTGTTTTCTGCAGTTTGTTTATAGCTATTAGATAAGAAAGAGAAGTGAGCTATTGATCCTTGTAAGTGGTTGCAGGATAACAGTCCTCAAAGATTCCAGGAAAGGAAATTTGTTCTAGAAACAAAATGGACAAAAAGGTTCCTCTTTAATCTTCCTACATATTAAATTAAGTGTTATAACATTAGGAGTTCAAAGTCCATAAGAAAACATTATCATAATTCTATTTAGTAACTACAAAATTATTTCCATACGTAGATGCAAAAAGCTGGTATTAAAAAATAAAAAGCATATTTATATTCATATTATAACAGGTGGAAAGATGTTGTTGCATTACTCATGGTCAACAGACTTTGGAGGTAAAAGCAAGTCTCTGACTTCCTGAGGTTGCTCAGGAAATAAAGATGAAAAACCTCATAGGTTGAGATAAAGGGAGTTAATATAACAATTACTGTCAGAGACAAAAGCAACTCAAATAGAGGAAAATTGATTTAATTTATTGTTAATTAAAATAGATATTAATGGTAAGACACAAAGAAAAATATTAAAACACCTTTCCCAACCTCCATCCCAACCCTTTCTTTCCCAGGCTCAAATTTACTCCTTCACTCCTAATTCCTCTACCTCCTACAGTATGATAGACAACTCACCCCACTGAACAGCACACAAGGTGGTGGGTTGGGGATGAAGTTGCGATCAGTCCAAACCATCTCCTCTCTGCCACTCCTTCCTCTTCACACTTTTCCCTTCCCCAGTGTATCCCACCACAGGCTGCAGTCCTTCAGGAAAAAACACACAAATACATAAATAAATAATATAATATAATACAATACAGTACAATACAATACAATAAAAATCTTCTCCAGCATAGTCTCTCTTTGGGCACATGGAACCCATTGGTTTCTTCATGAAATATCGATCTACTCCTCCATGAGCTGCAGTATGGATCAGCCCTGCATGACCCTTTCCACAGGATGCAGAGAAACAAGCTGTGGTCTCCTACACAGGCTGCAGGGGAATCTTTGCTCCAGCATCTGGAGCACTTCCTTCCCCTCCTTCTTCTAGGTGCTCTGCAGCATTTTGCCCTTTCTTAAATACACTTTCCCTGAGGTGCTGCCATCTTGGCTAATGGGATCAAGCATACCCTATATTTAGATGTTGGCTGGAGCTGCCCACTGTTGGACACATCTAGTCCCAGCCACTCCTCACGGAGGCCATCTCTGTGGCCAATCTGTTGCCAGCACCTGGGTGCCTACTTCCAATTTCAAAATCTTCTTCCTTTTTTTTTTTTTTTTTTTTTTTTTTAATAAATAATTTAAAGTAACATGGTTTTAAAGTAATATGGCAGACAGGGACTGCCAATTTCCTATGTAGTTGCTAGAAGTCTGACTATATTCAAGTTGCACTGAGACTCAAAAGGGTATAGAGAATTAAAGGATGGTAACATTAATATTAACTTTATCTGACATTAGAGGCAACACTCCCATGTTTATACTGTTTGCTACCACAAATTACATGACCTTAAACACCTTAAAAACCGTAAGACCTTAAAAATCTCTAATTTAATCACATACTGCTGTGTTTTCCTCAGAAAAGTGGACTCTGTTTAGTGATACAAGCCACAGTGAACTCTGCTTTTGAAATGAATTTATGCATTTTCATTTCCAGTTATTTGGTTACATATGTGAAAGTACAGATCTGACTGCCATCCTGCGTACTTTATTTTACAAATTACTAAGCAAGTTTTTGGGATTTGGACAATAATAAAAACAACTATAATAACAAATTGTGACAGCCCATGCCAGCTGTCAAGATGTACAGTGGGTATAAGTTATAACCATACTCCACGGGCACTATGCTATTTTACATGAGTGATTTAAGTATTTATGTCATATTACATCAACAGTCAGGCAAATGTCATGCTACAGTGGAAAGATCCAGAGCATGAGTTCTAAAATCCATTTGTCTCAGATGATGTTGTCCAGGATGGCAGGCTTTATGGAAAGTTCTCCTACCCATTTCTAACATGACAAGATCCTATAATTTGGGAACTATATGAGTAAGTTTAGAGCCTGATTTATTCCTTTAAATCCAACTCATGTAGAAGCAAAGACAATAGCTGTTTTTTGACTCTTTGTGACCTATCCTAAAAGCTGCTCTCATCTGCCATGATGAGAGCAGCTAAGCATGATTTTTGGTTCTAGCACTGGGATTTCTGGAAGAGCGAGAAAAGTAGAACCAGGGAATAAATAAATAAACAATAAAAAATACTCATACTAATTTTTAAAATATTTTATGTTATAAATTGATCATTTTCTTCAAGATTAAGTTAGGAAAAGTATCAAGCCAGTGAAAAGATTTTAACTTTTGGTATTCTGCAATTCTTGTGCTGTGCATGAAAGAATATGAAATATATAGTCATGCAAAACAAACAAAAAAAAAGACATTAAAAAAGAGAAATAAAAAAGAAAAAGTTACTTTATACTAGAACAAATCCATCTCATAGTAAATTAACATCCTTTAGTAAAATACTGTATTTCGTATCCATGGTCATGTCATAAATTATAGACAAAATTAGTTCAACAGGGTCTTTTTATTTTCTACAGGTGGAAACCTTAATAATAAGGTTTAGGTTGAAGTTGTTTCACTCTTATTCCAAGATCGGAGAATCATAGAAAATCATAGAATGGTTTGGGTTGGAAATGACCTTAAATGACCGTCTACTTCTAAGCCCTCTGCCTTGGCCAAGGGCACCTTCCACTAGACCAGATTGCTCAAAGCCTGACCTTAAACATTTCCAGGGATAGGGTATCCATCAGTCCTCTGGGCAACCTATTCCACTGTTTCACCACCCTCATCATGAAGAATTTCTTCCTAATATATAATGTAAACCTATATTGTTTCAGTTTAAAACCATTACCCCTTGCCCTATTGCTACACTCTGTGATAAAGATACCTTGTTAATATTCCACTGGTGCATTTCTGTTTCCACACTCAGTCATGTACTTGTTTCCCAACATAGTGCTTATGTTGGGAAATATGTTCCAGGTGTACCTTGTTCAGTTTATCATATTTTCCACATTTGGATTCAGCTGTAAATGCTGGCATTTTTGTGCAGTTGTGTCTTTTCTTATTTTTTCATTAGTGTTGTTCGACGGTTAGATCGCCAAGTGACATTAGTCACTTTCAAAGTCTCCAAGACCATAGTCTTTGGAGAGAATGTATGTTATTTATTTGTTTTCTGGAAATACCACAAATGCAAACAAATATCTTATTATACTGAATAATTATCAAAGCTTGCCATGCAGATAAGTATATGCCAAAAACAATGCCATTATAGAGATTGCTTCTGTTTAGCTTTACATAAATCATAATTGCAGAAGATATACAAGAACTTTATTAATATGTCTCCATTAAATACATACATATATATTTAAGTCACTGTATGTGAGGTGTTGCTGGATTAAATTTCTTCTTTACATAGAGAGAACAGTAAACTTCATTTTCTGTCCTAGTAATTTGCCTCATCCATTGTTGCTGCTGTTTTACAACATTTTTCTCTGTTGGAAGCAAATGATGACATTAATAAATATTACAGAATATTAAGTAAAAAGAAGTAAGCTAAAATATTGCAAACTCATTCAATTCATTAAATTTACCATATATTTGTGTATTACTTTTTTTTTTTTTTCCCTGAAATAATTTATTCTCTGTGTGTGTGTTTGCCCTAGAGTTAATAGCTTTTGAAATTTTTCACAAAGTTACTTTGGTTGTTTAAATTGATGTTGCTCTGCTGTATGATGATAATGTTTAATCCTTGTGTATAACATCTTAATTTGACAGAGATGTAGAAGTCTCAAAAATTTTTACATTTCCACAAATTTCATAGAAATACATTTTGGCAAGATGAGCGTCACATTCAGTATTCCAGCTATGCACTGCCTGATTGCATCTAGTTAAATATTAAACACAAGGAAAGTACCAATTTTAACCAGGTTTCCTGTAGAGCAAGGCTGTTTTAATTGTTTCTCTCTATGAATGCAAGTACCTTATTCTTAATCAGAGGTTTTGAATCTGATTGATTTCAGTACAATGTGACAGAAAAAATGATGTCTTTTAGATATTTAAATTTATAGAAGTTTTATAGCAGGTAGATAGATAAAGAAAACAAACAAACAAACAAAAACTAATAGCTTTTGATACTGCTGACTTTACAGATAAACACAGCCGCCAGTATATATTCCATAAATATATACTACACAGAGAGATTGTGGTTCTACAGAAGAAGGTAGAAGAAGTCAATCAGGCAAGGTACACAAATACATACTAAACTAACCTTCAGTATATTCAGATTAAAAAAAAAAAAAAAAAAAAGAAAGAAAAAGAAAAAGATTAATATATGAAATATAAATTATTTAGAACACTTAGTTCATATATTTGATGAAAGAATTGTTACCCATTCTTGGAGTAATCAACATATCAGTGCTACTACCATAGATACTACTGTTTCTTTCTAATTTGCTTTTTTAAAAAAATATAGAGCTTCTTTCTAAAATGTTTGGGACTCAGCTGTCAAAGATAAAACACAATCCCCATTATCACAGTGACTGTAAGCAGCTTGTCACATGTGTCAGTGTATAGCACAGCTATGCCTTTGTGTTTGGAAACCTGTCCCTTTTCTAGTCAAAATTGTTGCACCTGATGACCTTTCAAGCAAACCCCCAAAATAACTTGTTCAAACTGTATTTTATAAAACAATATGAGAATTGTTTGGGGGAGATACTGGAAACACAAATTTCTGTAATTCCACAGTTTTTAATTCAGAAATTGTATATAAAATAAAAAATTGCATTTTTCTTTCATATTCTAATACATGTGCTTTTCCCTTTTGATATAATGCAAAAATGCTTTCAGATGATGTTAAGCATCTTACTGTGATTCTTCTCATTTCTTGCCAGATCTACTGAAAATGGTAATATCACCTTCAAGAAAGATCCACTAAAGATTAGTTTCTGAGCAATGTGTAAGATGTCTTTACTGGAGCAAAAGTAACTTCTGTGCATCAGAGGAAAAGAGAGTAAATGTAGAGTGGTGACCTACTGAGATCTTTCTGGACAGAAAATACACACTTTTTTAGTACACTGCCCTGTGCATTCTTTTATGTTTAATATAACCTTGATGAAAGAAGCAGAGCTCAATCAATAGTGGTTTCTTTAAACTGAGGTTCCTGAAAAGAACATTTGACTTTTCTGTTCCTTTACAGACAAGTGACCATCCTCAGTTCGAGTTAATAGCTTTACTTTTCACCTCTTCTTTTTATTTAGTACAAGTATCTGCTGTGCAATAGTAACTCACTTTACTCCCAAAGAGTTCCAAAAAATAAAAACACACGAGTTTTCAGTCACATGACTATAGAACAACCACTAAAATAATTCTTAGCTTAAAGTTAACAGAGAAAAAGGCAGAAATGAAATGAAAGGTTAAACAAGATTTTCAGGTAGCGTTAGATCCTCCCTCTTCCTCTGAAGAGCTGGATGCTTACTAATGTCTCTCATCCTAGCCATGTGTAGTGACATGTGAGGAAGGGATAGTGTTTTGTTTGAGAATGCTTGTGGCTACCTTGTCTGTAATAAAAATAAAAATAAATAAATAAATAAAAACAAAACAAAATACAAGAACAGAGATACAAGACTGCTGCTTCCTGATGCTGCAGAAGAACTTTTAGAGTAGCTCTGATCTTTTTTTCACATTCACGTACATGTCTACTGAGTACAAAGCAGAGCTAATGAATTTGAGAAAGGGAATAACTAAACTTCTCCAATTACTCTATTCTGCTAAATTCTTGTGATATGTAGTGATATATCTGGTCATATATATGGCTTTTAGGCGTCTTCATTTCTTCCACAATATTTGTCTTTGAAAAGACATTTTCATCCACAGAAATGTAGTGTCCCTTATCTTTTAAGTATGTTTTTTATTTCTAATCTAAATCTCTGACCATTCAATATCATCTGTAGTGCCTTTTCTTTCCAATCTATAGTACTTTTTGCTTAAATTGGACACACTGTGCTTTAAATTTCAGTTCTAAATGATCTATCTAGGTATTAAAGTTGCATTTAAGCACTTTGTAGTGCTGGATAATTGATGCTTTAAGTTTCTACTGCATTTCTGCTAGTGGCTTCTTAGAGTTCATTTGAAGGTAAAGCACCATCAGTGAGAGATAATTGCGGGGTGTTGGTTGAGAGTTGAGCCTAACATAATTTACAAAATCTATTACTCCAAAAATCTGAATACATTTCTAGGGAGTTCTGCCAGGGTAACCAACATGTGGGCTTACTGTGGGTGCTAAGAAGTATGACCGCAACATTGTGTTAAAATCTCCATAGGTAAAAAGAACATGCACACATTGTTCAGGAGATAGTAATTATTTCTCAATTAAAGAAATGTTAAGCATTGCAATTTACATATACTGCTGTCACAGAAAATAAACTGGAAAATTTTAACACATTTAAACAATTAGTGACAGGAAAGATCATGACATTTGTATGAATGTACTGAAAACCTTTGTAAGATATGTACATAATGCATTTTAAATTAATATTCTATAACTATAACACATTAAACAACATTATATTTTAAGAATTACTTTCTACCTCTCTGTATAAAATATTATAAATTAGCTTGGGGACAGCAACATTTTATTACCATTTACAGAAGTGTTAAAAAAAATAGTGTTTTCCACTACATTTTGCAAACTATAAGCACATCTCATACTAATCAAAAAGAATAATCTGTCTCTCTGCAAGTGATACAGTTATCCAGACTTAGATGTCTAGTTTCTCTTCAGATTATCTGAGACCTGCATGTCAGGTTACTAACTGTAATGCAAGGTCCCTGACTTTCTGGAATGGAACAGAGAGCCCAGACTGGATTCTCTAGGGCATCTAAAATGTCATTAGGTCTGCTAGTGAATCTTAATCCAACTGAATCATTCATAGGTTTCCCTGCACTGTGATTATCAAGTTAATGCTCCCTGTTACTCATGTTTTGCTGTGACCCCATCCAGCCAAAGAGATAGTTTAACTTGAAATTTCAGTGGTTTACCAGTTTTCTAAATATTTCTTTCAAAAATTACCACTTCTTTTACACTACAGACACTGATGGACAAGAAGAATATCCAAAACGAATAAGTGGAGTTTGTCTATTTAGTAATCTGAGATATATCACTTTATCCCTCTAGAAACACTCAAGCAGGTGAGTTTACTTGGTTTGAATTTACCAGTGAGAGTAATTTGTCATTATCTCATATTTATTAGTATTAATAAATTAATATTTATTAACCTATTTTAATTTATTATTATTATTTAATATACTACTGTCCCTGTGCATTACCACACTCAGAGAAGAACTACATGACATAATGACAAAAAAAAAAAAAAAAAAAACATTTCCAATATAAATTCCTGCCATCCTGATTATTAGAACATCTGTGTTAACAGATCTTTGCTGGAAAACTTAATGAAACTTCTCCAGAAGCAAGACTTTATTCTTTTTTAGTATGGTTTTCCTTCCTTCCTTCCTTCCTTCCTTCCTTCCTTCCTTCCTTCCTTCCTTCCTTCCTTCCTTCCTTCCTTCCTTCCTTCCTTCCTTCCTTCCTTCCTTCAAATCTCATGCAGTTGCTCTGATTTTATTTGGTAGTTGAAGAATTCAGAAAAATGTGTATTTCAGAGTCACATTTTCCAGTATAGATAACCTTATTAGATAATATTTTCTAAGACAACTTAGATAACATTATTTTTCATTGTGCTATCACTGAATAGTCTTTTAATGAAAAATTGACTTCCTTAAACATTTAAGTCATAACCCAAGCACTGAAAAGCTAAGGGCAGCCCTCTCTAACATCTTTGCCAAGATCAAAGGAAGAAAGGGTGAGGAAGAAAATCTTTGTAATTCTTGACTGGGGAATATAAAAGCTTTATTATGACAGAGGAAAAAAAAAAAAAGTAAAAAAAAAAAAAAGTAATGTTTAGTATAAATACAATTAATTTATTGCATTTGGATTGGCGATTATGGAATCATTGAGCTATCATTGAAAGTGTGACATTTTTCTATAGTTATTTTGTTATTTTTCTTGAATATCACATGTTCCCAAGAGCCTGTATGAGCCTGTATAATTATCACTGCTTCTATAAATTAAAGAAAGTAATAGGAAAGGCAGACCTCCTGATGACTAAACTATGAAACCATTGTTCTTTCCCTTTGGTGATAAGTAAATAAGTCATAATGCCTAAAATGGACACCTGCTACAGAACATAAAGGCAAAGCTCAGATAAATGAAAGTAGTTTCCCATTGCAAGAAGTAAATAATGCAGTTCATTTTTTTAAAGTTATTCAGAGTGGTGGTCAAGGCAAGAAAAAACACCACTCACATTAAGGACATTAATGCTCTTTAACAGGTTTTGATATCTCTATATCTTTTTATTATTATTATTATTATTATTATTATTCAAAAGAATTAAAAGATTAAAAGTTGTTCAGAGAAAACTCCATCTCGTCCCTGTCCAAGTTTTAACCAGTCCTCCCACCCCTTCTTCCCCCCAAATCAGTGTTCTCTCCTGATATGGCAATCTCTATTTCTAGGACAATTTCAGTGCCTCTTTGGAAGACATGCAAAATGCAGATCTTCACATCTTTATTTATGCAGAGCTGTCAGCATTTGTGAATAGACTCATTTGTATTCTGTCCTACTACTTCCAGTCGTTGAATTTATGTTATATGGAAATGCCATGAAAACATCATCGGTATCAACATGAAATAGTAGCTCAATTTCATGTGTCAACACCATTGCATGAGCATAATTTCACAAAATAATTCAGACAATATGGATCTTCAAGGAATCTTTAATCCAGCCTCCTGTTCATAGCAGGATCAGTTATAAGATCAGATAAGGTTGCTCATGGCTTTCTCTATTTCAGTCCAGAAAACATCTAAAGGTGGTGAATATCTGGACAACCTCCTCCACTACTGGACTGTCTTTGTAGCTAAGAAATTTTTCATTATATTGAGTCCAATCTTGTTTTGACTGTTGCCCCTTTTCCCTTGTTCTTCCATCACACACCACTGTGAAGCCTAACAATTATTTAGAGGATGTTATGGATCTTTCTTGAAGGACACTAGTAACAGAGGCAATCAGAATACATGCGGTAGTCAGTTTGATCTATAACTGTATCAACTGTGTGGTTCATGTGTGCTTCAGTTTGCAACAGTAATCCGGATGGTCTACTGCCCTGAGCATGGAATGAAAGAATCAAAGAAATACAAGGTGAAAGGACTCCCAAGACATTTTCTAGTCCAACCTTCTTCTTGAAGATTGACTATTGCTAGCACCAGATCAAGTGAAGAATAGTTTTATCTAGCAAGGTATTAAAATCCCTGAAGAAAGGTCCCACTGCTTTCCTGCTTCTCCTAATGAAATATTTTCCCCTGATTCCCAGGCTGAAACTTTTATGCTGTAGCCTATAGCCACTGCATTTTGTGACTATTAGTCAATATCAATTAGGATTTAATTTTAATTTCTTGTAGTTGCCTTTCATTCTATGTATTTGTAGGCTGCTGTCAAATCGCCCTAATAGCCTCCACTTTTCCAGACCAGGCAATTCCAAATTCTTCAACCATAGATTCATAGAATCATAGAATATCCCAGGTTGGAAGGGACCCATAAGGATCATGGAGTCCAACACCTGGCACAACACAGGTCTACCCCAAATTTTAGACCATGTGACTAAGTGCACAGTCCACAGAATCATAGAATCACAGAATTTCTAGGTTGGAAGAGACCTCAACATCATTGAGTCCAACCTCTGACCTAACACTAACAGTCCCCACTAAACCATATCCCTAAGCTCTACATCTAAACGTCTTTTAAAGACTTCCAGGGATGGTGACTCCACCACTTCCCTGGGCAGCCTGTTCCAATGTCTAACAACCCTTTTGGTAAAGAAGTTCTTCCTAAGATCCAACTCTTCAGATGAATACTCAAACAGCAGTATAGGGTTACTATATATTTTAATTACTATTTGAACTCACATCAGGGAATAATCTCAATCCAGATGATAACTCAGGACAAAATTATAATTTATGCAGTGTGGATGATCAAGTAACCAGTATATGGTGCTGTGGTGGGGTGCTTATATGTTTGACCATATATAAACATTGATGCCATCTAAAACAAAGTCATACTCATTCATCAGTCTGCAGTCCTTGGTCTGAAATCCTCAAATCAGACCAGGGAGAGGATGAATTGTAAATATAGACTGGTGCTTTGAATATTTTCCTTGATAGTTTCTCAGTTGGCAGATATTCAGTATCTCTTTTGGGAAGGAAATCTGGTATACTTTATTATAAAAATATTTATATCACAACTGAATGTTATACAGTTCCAGCTTTTATATGGTTATTCAAACAAAACAAACAAAAAGCCTGTCATTAGTTCCATTATTGTCCTTTAATTAATCAAAAACCTTTCAGCAGTTTATACACCAGTCAGACAAGAGATTATTCTCACGCTGCATTTAGTGTTAGTACATCTTCACCTTGAATGTTGTGTTTCATTCTGGGTTCCACCAGTATAGAAAGGAAGGTAAAGTCCTTGAGAGCATACAGAAGAGGGCGACAAAGCCGGTAAAAGGACTGGAAAGCATTTCCTTTGAGGAAAGGCTGAAGACACTTGGGTTGCCTAGTTTAGAGAAAAGGAGGTTAAGAGGCCTTGCCACATGGGATTGGCACAAAGCTACACCAGAGGTGGTTCAGATTGAACATTAGGAAAAATTTCTTTGCTAAATACTGAAACAAGCTTCCCAAGGAAGTGGTTGATGCCCCATGCCTGTCAGTGTTCAAGAGGCATTTATATAATGACCTCATTAATATGCTTTAAATGTTGTTTATCCCTGAAGTGTATTAAAGTTTACTAGCAAGAAATTACATATTAAAATGTGTTTTAATTTTAATCTTGAATGTAGATATTTATATGTGGGCTAGTTATATTTATTATCTTGCAATATGGTGAAGACAGTAAATTTGGGGGGGAAAAAAAATCTAATACTAATCAGTAAATTCCAACAATTATGATGATATAATATAATGTATATATGTATGTTATATAGATATATACACTTGATTTAAGTGTTGATCTCTAACTTTTAAATAGCTATAAGTACAGAAGATGATTTTTAGATTTAGAAAATCCATAAAGATGACAAAAAGGCACATCACATGCAGAATTATTTGTACACCACTTCTAATAGATATTGAAGTTAATGAGTGAACTTGTGATGGCTTAGATTGAAATTACAAGAAATCGTTTATCTGGAAAAGTCCTTAAAGGAAAAGATAATGAACACATAACGAGTAGCAATGTGAGTAATTTGAACTGTGGTGTGCTTTATGTTGTGACAGATTGACCAAGAAACAGACTTTTAAACAAAGAAACAAACAAATAAACAAAATGCAAGTATTTAACCCAGTTCTCCCTCTTCAGACATGACATCAGACTGGCTCATTAATCATCTCACCAGATTTGACTGATATGGTAATAAAAACAGGTATAAGTAAAACAAGCATATTAATTCTTGTTAGTACTGAAATTATGTTTAAATCTGGAACATTCAGTTTTAGAACTGAAACATTAATTCAGATAAGGGAGTATGATAAAAAAACACCAGTCTCTATAGCTAATTCATCTCTCTTTAAAGTTCTTTCTCTGATGAAGAGCATTAAGATACCATGCTACAGAAATTAGATGTTTCTGATGGTTTGAGACAAAAATCATATAAAATTTAACAGTACAAAAGCATGGTTGTACCTTTATAAAACTGTAAAAATGCTGTAAATAAGAAAACACCTGAGGGGGTAGCTGATTGCAGAGAACAGTCAATACTACAAGAATATAAAACAAATAATCCTACAATGCATCTGGAAATGTATTCCTACTAGCTCCACTACTTTCTTGAGCTATCATTATTTATGATAGCGCAAGCAGCTTTAGTTGTAGAAACAGGGTACAAAGAGTACAAACACAATCCAGGTTCTTCCTGGACTCCATGGAAGTAAATAATTGTGATTTAATGGCAGGAAGCTGTGACAGGGAAGGTTCATACTGGGTTTCAGAAAAAGGTTGTTCACTGAGGGAGTGACTGGGCACTGGAAGAGGATCCCCAGGGCAGTGGTCACAGCACCAAGCCTGCCAGAAATCAGGAAGCATTTGGACAATGCTCTCAGACATAGGTTCTAATTTTTGGGTGTTCCCATGCAGACCTAGAAGTTGGACTCAATGAATCTTGTAGATCACTTCCAACTCAGGATATTTTATGATTCATTGGTTCTATTAACAAACCATACAATTTTAATAATAAAAATATTAAACCATACAATTTTAATAATAAAAATAATTTAAAAACCCACTGGTCTAGCTTAGATACCTAAACTTTGCTGGCTAAAGGTAAACGAGATAAAACATGTTATGTTCATATTTGATCATAGGTTTTATTATGGTAGATTGATTCAATCAGTTGAAAGAAACACTCAGTAAAATGGCAAGAATTAGCACTTACCTATAGTAATCATAATAATTAATAATGGAGTTTTATAAGATCTAGCAAAATAAATGTAGAGATTAGTAATAATTTTTATCAACGACTCAGCTGGGAGAGATTCTGCTCTTAGAATGTCATATAATGTTCATTTCACAATCAGAGGAAAAAAAAATCAGAACAGAGAGAAAATACAGAGAGCAAAACAAAATGTTGTTCTTATTATGTTGTGTTTTAGCCAAGAAGCTGTGTAACCAAAATATAGCTTTGACGCCTTTTGCCTCTGGAGCCATTACTTTTGACCTAGGTTAAATATTATATTGTGCATTTAAACATGCTTGTGCATTAAAAAATGCATGTGCTTTTAAACCTTGTTTTTGTTTTGTTTTGTTTTGTTTTTCTCCTTCAGCTTAAAATTACAGAATCTATCTAAATGGTCTTTAGATTTATCACGGAGATCTTCAGTTAAGATAACCTCGTAAAGAATTAGCTTCATTCATTTGCCTTAGAAGAGAATTCAAGTGCTATTAAAAATCATTCCTGAGATTAACATAGATTCACATAGTTGTCTGGTTTTATGTGCTTTCCTATATTTTTGCTAGACAAGTGGCTGAACATAAACGCTGTAATACAGCAAATATATATATATGTATATATTTAGGGAGATGAAGATGGTGAAGGGCCTAGAGGGGAAGACATATGAGGAATGGCCGAGGTCACTGGGCCTGTTCAGCCTGCAGAAGAGTAGGCTGAGGGGGTACCTCATCGCGATCTACAACTTCCTCGTGAAGGGGAGAGGCAGGTGACCTATTCTCTGTAAACACCAGTGACAGTACCCACAGGAATGGTGTTAAGATGAGGCAGGGAAAATTTAGGCAGAGAAGGTTCTTCACTGAGACGGTGGTTGCACACTGTAACAGGCTCCCCAGTGAAGTAGTCACTGCACAAACGCTGTCTGAATTTAAGAAGCGATTGGACTGTGCACTTAGTCACATGGTCTAAACTTTTGGGTAGACCAGTGCGGTGCACTTTGCAGTATGCTTTTTGCAATTTGACATAGAACATATTATACAAAAGCATTTTTATACACTTTGATATTTATATTCCTATAGGCAGAAATGTGTATGACACTGATAATTCCATATATACAATGAAATTCTACTTACCACAGCTGCATTCTTGGCCTCTGTTACTCAGGTCTGAAGTTGCCTTCCATGAGATCAACATATTTTAGATTATTTTATCCTTGTCTGTCTGCATATGTGTCGTTCAAATACTCTCCCAAAGGAAGTTCATCCTTTCTTTCCCCACAACTCCCCAAGAGATTTCACTGTTTTTTTGTTTTTGTTTTTTTTTTTTTACACACACACACACAAAAACAATCACATAAAGAGTGTTATTACAATTAAAATAACTTATAAATGAGACAAACACAAAGTTACAAACTAATAGTTTAACTGAATTATAATCAGTATAGATTCTGTGATATGGTAGATGTAACATCATGTTACTTATTGTATCATATAGCAAATGTGAAAACATTACTTGAAAACATAATTGGGAAATATGAATGTAAGATATGTATTTCAACAACAAGAAAAAAAACAAACAAACTTGTGGAGGTTGGAAACAATGCATATTTGCTACTGGAAAACAGAACTATTTTTGTTACTTTTCAAAAATTCACTGGAAAATTACAAAGTTTTTGAATTAGATTTGAAAAATAAAATAAAATAAAATAATAAAAAAAAAAGGCAACCAAGACAACCTGCTAATAGACTGTGCAATAAGTAGAACATTGTACAATGAAAAAAAAATTTTCAATTTTTTTTAAGTCTCATCTAAAGGACTCTTTTGTGACATATTTTGAAACTTTCACACACATACACGCAAAAAAAAAAAAAAAAAAAAGATGATCTGAAGATTATCAATATGATCATTTGATGTTTTTTTCCTCTACCTAAAAAAAAAAAAAAAAGAAAAAAAAAAGTGAATTCCAAGTATAACTTAAATTCAGGATAAAATATATATATATATTATTTTTCTTCATCTGTTCTGACCTTTTTTCAAGACCTTGTTGTTTATAGCTTCTCTAGGTATCCACATATGTAACAGATTTATTCCATGTGTTCAGTTTTGTGGTATAAGCAAGGCCTGTTAGAGCGGATCCAGAGGAGGGCCATGAAGATGATCAGAGGGCTGGAGCATCCTTCCTAAAAACTACAGGCTAAGAAAGTTGGTCTTATTTTGCCTAGAGAAGAGACAGCTCTGGGGTGACTCAGGAGCTTCCTTTGCCAGGAAGCTTCCCAACCTAGTTGCCAGGAAACTTCCCAACCTAGTACGCCCCTCTGATTATTATCCTCTTTTGATAGTCCAGGTGGGCAGTGACAACATTGAAGAGAAGCCTGAAGGCTATCAAAAGAGAGTTTAGGGGGCTGGGACGGTTAGTGGATGGAGCGGGAGTGCAGGTGGTGTTTTCGTCCATCCCTACGGTGGCAGGGAGGGTTACAGAGAGGACACGGAAAGCCCACCTGTTAAACATGTGGCTCAAGGGCTGGTGCCAACGCAGAAATCTTGGGTTTTTCGACCATGGGGCACTTTACTCAGCACCTGGCCTGATGGCCGTAGATGGGTCCCTATCTTTTAGGGGAAAAAGGATCCTGGGTCAGGAGCTGGCGGGGCTCATTGAGAGGGCTTTAAACTAGGTAAGAAGGGGGATGGGACTGAAGCAAGGATTGTTGGAGCTGGGCCAGGGGGAACAATAGCAAGGCTGGAGGATAGGGCAATGGCCCAGCTGAAGTGCATCTACACCAATGCACGCAGCATGGGTAACAAACAGGGGGAGCTGGAAGCCATCGTGCAGCAGGCAGGCTACGACTTGGTTGCCATCACGGAGATGTTGTGGAACCAGTCTCATGACTGGAGTTCTGCAATGCCTGGCTATAAGCTCTTCAGAAGGGACAGGCAGCACAGAAGGGGTGGTGGTGTGGCTCTCTATGTTAGAGAGTCTTTCAATGTTGTAGAACTCGAGGCTAGGAATGACAACGTCGAGTCCCTTTGGGTTAGGATCAGCAGGGACAACAAGGCTAGCGTCCTGGTGGGGGTCTCCTATAGACCGCCAAACCAAGATGAGGAGACGGATGAGGAGTTCTACAGGCAGCTGACAGAAGTTGTGAAATCTTCAGCACTTGTACTCGTGGGGGACTTACAGGCCTGTCAGTCTCACGTCAGTGCCTGGTAAAATCATGGAGAAGATGGTTCTCGAACTTATTGAGGCGTACCTGGGGGACAAAGCAGTCATTGGTCCCAGCCAGCATGGGTTTGTGAAGGGTAGGTCCTGCCTAACTAACCTGATTTCCTTTTATGATAAGATCACCCGTATGGTGGACCAAGGGAAACCAGCTGATGTGATTTTTTTGGACTTCAGCAAGGCTTTTGACACGGTTTCCCATAGGATCCTACTGGACAAAATGTCCAGCATACAGCTAAATAAAAACATCATGCGATGGGTGAGCAATTGGCTAACGGGCAGGGCCCAAAGGGTTATGGTGAATGGGGCTGCGTCAGGCTGGTGGGCGGTCACCAGTGGGGTCCCTCAAGGCTCCATTTTAGGACCGGTACTTTTCAATATTTTTATAAACGATCTGGATGTAGGAATAGAAGGTATTTTGAGCAAGTTTGCTGATGACACCAAACTTGGAGGAGTTGTGGACTCGAATGAGGGTGGAAAGGCCTTGCAGAGGGATCTGGATAGGTTGGAGAGCTGGGCGATCGCCAACCGCATGAAGTTCAATAAGAGCAAGTGCCGGGTCCTGCACCTGGGACGGGGAAACCCTGGCTGCACATACAGCCTGGGCGATGAGACGCTGGAGAGCAGCCTAGAAGAGAGGGATCTGGGGGTCGTGATAGACAGCAAGTTGAATATGAGCCAGCAGTGTGCCCTGGCAGCCAGGAGGGCCAACCGTGTCCTGGGGTGCATCAAGCACGGCATCGCTAGTAGGTCAAGGGAGGTGATTGTCCCCGCTCTACTCTGCGCTGGTGCGGCCTCACCTCGAGTACTGTGTGCAGTTCTGGGCAGCACAGTATAAAAAGGACATGAAACTGTTGGAGAGTGTCCAGAGGAGGGCTACGAAGATGGTGAAAGGCCTGGAGGGGAAGACGTACGAGGAACGGCTGAGGGCACTGGGCCTGTTCAGCCTGGAGAAGAGGAGGCTGAGGGGAGACCTCATTGCAGTCTACAGCTTCCTCGTAAGGGGGTGTCGAGAGGCAGGAGACCTTTTCTCCATTAACACCAGCGACAGGACCCGTGGGAACGGGGTTAAGCTGAGGCAGGGGAAATTTAGGCTTGACATCAGGAGGGGGTTCTTCACAGAGAGAGTGGTTGCACACTGGAACAGGCTCCCCAGGGAAGTGGTCACTGCACCGAGCCTGTCTGAATTTAAGAAGAGATTGGACTGTGCACTTAGTCACATGGTCTGAACTTTTGGGTAGACCTGTGCGGTGTCAAGAGTTGGACTTGATGATCCTTAAGGGTCCCTTCCAACTCAGGATATTCTATGATTCTATATCCTGGAAGCACAACACAGCCCAGAGAAAGCAGTCTAGGACGTTTCTGGATAGAGTAGAACATAGCTTCCTGACGCAGCTGATTAGTGAGCCTACCAGGGGTGGTGCCCCGCTAGACCTTCTCTTCACAAACAGAGAAGGACTGGTGGAGGATGTGATTGACGGGAGCTGTCTTGGGCAGAGTGACCACGAAATGGTGGAGTTCACTATTCTTGGCGAGGCCAGGAAGGGGACCAGTAAAACCGCTGTATTGGACTTTCGGAGGGCTGACTTTGGGCTGCTCAGGACACTAGTTGGTGGAGTTCCTTGGGACGCAGTACTGAAGGGCAGAGGGGTCCAGGAAGGCTGGGCGCTCTTCAAGAGGGAAATCCTAATGGCGCAGGAGCAGTCTGTCCCCATGTGCCCAAAGATGAGCCAGCGGGGAAGAAGACAAGCCTGGCTCAACAGAGAACCGTGGCTTGAGCTTAGGAGAAAAAAAGAGGGTTTATAATCTTTGGAAAAGTGGGCAGGCCACTAGGGAGGACTATAAGGATGTAGCAAGGCTGTGCAGGGACAAAATTAGGAAGGCCAAAGCTCATCTGGAGCTCAATCTGGCTACTGCCGTTAAAGATAACAAAAAACGTTTTTATAAATACATCAACACAAAAAGGAGGACTAAGGAGAATCTCCATCCTTTACTGGATGTGGGGGGAAACTTAGTTACAAGAGATGAGGAAAAGGCGGAGGTGCTCAATGCCTTCTTTGCCTCAGTCTTTAGCGGCAATACCGGTTGTTCTCTGGATTCCCAGTACCCTGAGCTGGTGGAAGGGGATGGGGAGCAGGATGTGGCCCTCACCATCCACGAAGAACTGGTTGGTGACCTGCTATGGCACTTGGATGTGAACAAATCGATGGGGCCGGATGGGATCCACCCAAGGGTACTGAGAGAACTGGCAGAGGAGCTGGCCAAGCCCCTATCCATCATTTATCAGCAGTCCTGGCTATCGGGGGAGGTCCCAGCTGACTGGCGGCTAGCAAATGTAACGCCCATCTACAAGAAGGGCCGGAGGGCAGACCCGGGAAACTACAGGCCTGTCAGTTTGACCTCAGTGCCAGGGAAGCTCATGGAGCAGATCCTCTTGGGAGTCATCATGCGGCACTTGAAGAGCAAGCAGGCGATCAGGCCCAGTCAGCATGGGTTTATGGAAGGCAGATCCTGCTTGAGGAACCTTATCTCCTTCTATGACAAAGTGACGCGCTGGGTGGATGAGGGAAAGGCTGTGGATGTGGTCTACCTTGACTTCAGCAAGGCTTTTGACACCGTCTCCCACAGCATTCTCCTCAAGAGACTGGCTGCTCGAGGCTTGGACTGGCGCACGCTTCGTTGGGTTAAAAACTGGCTGGATAGCCGGGCCCAAAGAGTCGTGGTAAATGGAGTCAAGTCCAGTTGGAGGCCAGTCACTAGTGGTGTCCCCCAGGGCTCGGTGCTGGGGCCGGTCCTCTTTAATATCTTCATCGATGATCTGGACGAGGGCATTGAGTGCACCCTCAGTAAGTTTGCAGATGACACCAAGTTAGGTGCGTGTGTCGATCTGCTCGAGGGTAGGAAGGCTCTGCAGGAGGATCTGGATAGGCTACACCGATGGGCTGAGGTCAACTGCATGAAGTTTAACAAGGCCAAGTGCCGGGTCCTGCACCTGGGGCGCAATAACCCCAAGCAGAGCTACAGGCTGGGAGATGAGTGGTTGGAGAGCTGCCAGGCAGAGAAGGACCTGGGAGTGATGGTGAACAGTCGGCTGAATATGAGCCAGCAGTGTGCTCAGGTGGCCAAGAAGGCCAACGGCATCCAGGCTTGTATCAGAAACAGTGTGACCAGCAGGGCTAGGGAGGTGATCGTCCCCCTGTACTTGGCTCTGGTGAGGCCGCACCTCGAGTACTGTGTTCAGTTTTGGGCCCCTCGTTACAAGAAGGACATCGAGGTGCTTGAGAGGGTCCAGAGAAGGGCGACGAAGCTGGTGAGGGGCCTGGAGAACAAGTCCTATGAGGAGCGGCTTAAGGAGCTGGGCTTGTTCAGCCTGGAGAAGAGGAAGCTCAGGGGCGACCTTATTGCTCTCTACAGATACCTTAAAGGAAGCTGTAGTGAGGTGGGGGTTGGCCTGTTCTCCCATGTGCCTGGTGACAGGACGAGGGGGAATGGGCTTAAGTTGCGCCAGGGGAGTTTTAGGTTAGATGTTAGGAAGAACTTCTTTACTGGAAGGGTTGTTAGACACTGGAAGAGGCTGCCCAGGGAGGTGGTGGAGTCACCATCCCTGGAAGTCTTTAAAAGACGTTCAGATGTAGAGCTTAGGGATATGGTTTAGTGGGGACTGTTAGTGTTATGTTAGAGGTTGGACTCGATGATCTTGAGGTCTCTTCCAACATAGAAATTCTGTGATTCTGTGACTCTATAGAGGTTTTCCAGTATTTAAAGGGGACCTGCAGTAAAAATGGCAAAAGTCTTTATCAGGGACTATAGTGACACAACAAGGGATAATAGTTTTAAACTAAAAGCAGCTAGGTTTAGATTAGATATAAGGAAGAAATTCATCATGAGTGTGGTGAAGCACTGGAATAGGTTGCCCAGAGAAGTTGTGAATGCCTCATCTCTGGAAGTCTTCAAGGTCAAGGTGGATGAGGCTTTGGGCAACCTGACCTAGTGAAAGCTGTTGCTGACCATGCCAGATAGGTTGAAACTTTAAAGTCCCTTCTAATTTAAACTGTTCCATGATTCTGTAAGCTTATATTTCCCTTATTGAAGCAAAATAGTCATTACTAGCATATAAAGAACACAATGTGACACTGCCAAGAAGGTGTTGAAACTTTATATTTTAAGAGTACAAGACTGCTTTCTGGAAAATCATTAATGCCTTATTTTCTATTATAGGAATCATGAAATGTTAATTTGAAACAGGGGAACAAAACTCATTCTGTTGAACTCTCATTGAACAAATGAGATCAGTTCTCTTCAATTTCATGTATGGTCCTGTCCTGGTTTTAGTTGCTATAGAGTTAATTTTCTTCCTAGTATCTAGTATAGTGCTGTGTTTTGGATTTAAGATGAAAATAATGTTGATAATACACTGACATTTTTGTTTTTGCTGAGCAGTGCTTACATTAAACTAAGGACTTTTCAGTTTTTCTCAGACTGTCTTGCCAGTGAGGAGGCTGGGAGCGCACAAGATATTAAACTGTCTTTATCGCAATCCATTAATTTCACTTTTCTTCTGTTTCTCTTCCCCATTCCACTGGAGTGGAGTGAATTAACAGCTGTGTGGTACTTAGCTGCATGTTGGGTTAAACCACAACATTCCTTTTGGTGTCCAACATGGGGCACAAAGGTTTGAGATAACAGATATGAACAGAGTGTGTTAAAAGAAATTTTTTATAAGCATTATATTAGTTTAACAGTTGCTGGTCACAAAGTTGATCTTTTTGCTCTCATAGTTGTTGTACTTGTTCTCAGAGTTGTGTTTATGCCACACATTGCTGTCTATGTTCCCTGTTGTGTTGTTTATCATCTCTGGGGTGTTGTTTAAGGTTCTCATTTTGCTGTACCATTTAAAAATGGCTTATGATATAATAAAATTAGCAGTTGTGAGATTAATCTGATATTTGTACTCAGCATTTATATAATCTTCATACTTCAGGAACCACCTCTTAGAAACTATTAATAATCACACTCTTCACCTGTTCTCCTTGGAGAGCCAATCTGGGAGAGATTAAGAATGACACATTCCCTCACTCCTTCACCTTCCCCTTCCCCTTCACCTCTACCTTTCCCTCCAAGCTAGCATGTTCTTATTGCTATGTCTCCTAACTGTGTTTCAGATTTTGTTTAAGGTTAAACAACTCTTTGAGAACACCATACAGAGACCTGCCCCGAGGCTGGATAGTTAGGAGTGGGAGTGCATGGAGCAGTGGCAGTGTATGGCAGGCACCTAGGACAAGGGCACTTCCAGTGTTTCAGAACTTCATCACTGAATCGTTCAGAATCCTGAAAAACTGTTAAAACATTTGGAAAATAATGTACAGTCCCCCAGGCAATTCCAGAGAGACACAAATCAATGCAACATTTTGGAGCCTGTCCCATGCCTGAGCTCTATTTAATGAGCTCTATTTAATGAGCTCTATTAAATGAGCTCTATTTAACACTATTCAGCATCCTCAAGAGGAAAGGAAGGTCTCTGGATCTGATGATAAAAAGACAGGTGCTGTTGCCTCTCCAACCTCTGAGACAATGTATTTACTCCAACCCTTGAAACAATTCCTGCAGCTAAACCAGAAAAACATTCCCAGCTGGTATCCTATACCAAAGAGACAATGGAAGTGAAAGTCAAATTGTTTAGTAATGGAAGACACTCCTACTAAAAAGGGGAAGGATTTATTAGTCTCTAGTGGACTCCAGTGCACGGTGTACCCTGTTGTCATCAAGATATAAAGAGACAGAACTCATCTGTATTTCTGGAGTGACAGGAGATCCCAACAACAAACTGTATTAGAGCCCAACAGGGAATGAGTGGCAAAAGCACCCCATTGTGACTGTCTCAGAGGCTCCATGCATTCTTGGCATAGACTACCTCAGGAGAGAGTACTTCAAGGACCCAAAAAGGGAAGGCTTTGGGCAGAGCAGCATTAGAGAAAGAAGAAATTAAAAAGTTGTCAATTTTGTCTGGTCTCTTGAAAGACCCTTTTGTTGTGGGACTGCTGAAGGTTGAAGAACAGAAGGTGCAAATTACTACCACAATGGTGTAACAGCAGCAATATTGCAATAACTGTGACTCTCCACTTCCTATCCATGAGCTGATTCATTGACTAGAGAGCCAAGGAGTGATCATCAAGACTCTTTCACACTTTAATGATTCCATATCGCCAGTCTAGTGGAGAGTGGAGGCTAACAGTGGACTATCATGGCCTGAAAAAAGTCACACCACCATTGAGTGCTACTGTGCCAGACATGCTAGAACTTCTATATGAACTAGAGTCAAAGGCAGCCAAGTGGTATGCCACATTTGATCTTGCTAATTCTTGTTCCCATTGGCAGCAGTGTATAGGCCAAAATTTGCTTTCAATGAAGGGACATCCTGTACGCCTGGAATTAATTGCCCTAGGGGTGAAAGCACAGCCCTGCCATTTTCCATGTACTGATCCAAACTCCACTGGAGCAGGGGGAAGCTCCTGAATACATTCAGTACTACATACACAACATCATCATGTGGGGTAACACAGAATAATAATTATTTGAGTAAAGGAAAAAAATAATCCAAATCCGTCTGAAAATCGGTCACCAAACCTTCACAGGAGATCCAGTTTTAAAGAATAAAATAACAAGTCGAACATTGTCAGATCCCAATGGACGTGATCAATAAAATTACAGCTATATCTCCAACATCTAGGAAAAAAAAAAAAAAAAAAGGAAATCCAAGTAAATCCAAGCTTTTGTAGATACTGGAGAATGTATTTTCTGAATTGTAAGTCTGATTGTAAGCCCTTTCTATCAAGCAATTCAGAAGAAGAATTATTTCAAACAGGGCTCTGAGCAATGACAAGACTTTGAACAAATTAAACAGGAAATAACTCATGCAGTAGCCTTTGTACAAGTTCAAGCAGGACAAGATGTAAAAAAATGTGCTCAACATTGTAGCTGGGGAGAATGGACCTGCCTTGAGCCTCTGGCAGGAAGAGGCTGGGAAGGCTCAAGGTTGACCTGCATGATTTTGGAGTCACGGGCACAGGGGGTCCAAGGCCTGCTACACTCCAACTGAAAAGAGGTATTGGCAGCTCCTGCTTCAGAAGTGGTTGGTACTGATGCACAGCTTCACAAGCACCTTGACTAGTGCTGGGCTGGATGTTCAAAGGGAGGGTCCTCTCATGAGATCATGTAGCTGATGCTACATTGAGTAAATAAGTCACCCTGATCACACAGTGGACTCAAATAATAAAGCCCACTTGCCCAGAAATCTTGGAAGTGATCATGGACTGGCCAGAAGGCAAAGATTTTTGAATATTGCCAGAGGAGGAGGTGATGCGTGTTGAAGAGACACTACTGTGTAATAAACTGCCAGAAAATGAGGAACAATATGCCATGTACATGGATGGATCCTATTGTATTGTGGGAAAAGATCAGAGGTGAAAGGCTGCTGTATGGAGCCTTACAAGTTACAGAAACTGCTGAAGGACAGGGTGAGTTGAAAAAATTTGTAGAAGTGAAGGCCATACAGCTGACTTTAGATATCGTTGAATGAGAAAAGTGGACGCTTCTCTGTCTCTATACTGATTTGTGGATGGTGGCAAATGCCTTGTGGTGGTGGTTACAGCAATGTAAGCTGAGCAACTGGCAACACAGAGAAAAAGCTATATGGACTGCTGCATTGTGGCATGATATTTCTGCCCAGGTAGAGAAACTGTCTGTAAAAGTGCATCACATAGATGCTCACTTAACTGAGTTGGGTTACCAAAGAATATCAAAACAGCCAGAAGGAGGATCAGGCTACAAAGAATGACGTGGCCAGGTAGGTCTAGACTGGCAACATAAGGCTGAATTATTTATAGCTCAATGGGCCCATGACACCTCAGGCCATCAATAAAGAGATGCAACATATAGATAAGCTTGTGATCAAGGGGTGGAACTGACCATTTACACTATTGTGCATGCTATCCATGAATGTGAAACATGTATTTTCTGGAAGACTCGAAACATATCCTGTGCCCCATGCCACTGTCAGGAGCACTATCCTTGACCTTGAAAAACAGGTCTTAGGATGATAAGGCATCCCAGAAAGAATTGAGTTAGATAACAGACCTTATTTCTGAAATAATCTCATAGACACCTGGGCCAAAGAGCATGGTATCGAGTGGGTATTTCAATTCCCCTATCATGCACAACCCTCCAGAAAAATTGGATGATACAATTGACTGTTAAAGACTAGAATGAGAGCAATGGGTGCTGGGACATTCAAACATTGGGATACACATTTAGCAAAGGCTACCTTGTCAGTCAATACTACAGGATCTGCTAGCCAAGCCAGACTTGCCCAATCAAAAGAGTTATGTACTGTAGAAGGGGATAAAGTCACTGTAGTACATGTAAAGAACATACTGTGGAGACAGTCTGGGTTGTTCCTGTTTCAGGAAAAAGCAAACCCATCATAGAATCATAGAATATCCTCAGTTGGAAGGGACCCATAAGAATCATCGAGTCCAACTACTGGCACCACACAGATCTACCCAAAAATTCAAACCAGGTAACTAAGTGCACAGTCCAAACGCTTCTTAAACTCCAACAGGCCTGGTGCAGTGATTATGTCCCTGGGGAAACTGTTCCAGTGTGTGACAAACCCTCTCAGAGTTGTTAACTCTGATGTCTAGCCTAAACCTCCCCTCCCTCAGCTTGACACCATTCCCTCGGGTCCTATCGCTGGTGACTAAAGAGAATAGATTGGTGCCTGCCTCTCCACTCCCCCTCGCAAGGAAATGGTAGACCGCAATGAGATCTCCCCTCAGCGTCCTCTTCTCCATGATGATCAGGCCAAGTAACCTCAGCTGCTCCTCATACATCTTCACCTCTAGTCCCTTCACCATCTTCATAGCCCTTCTCTGAACACTCTCCAGTAGTTTCACATCTTTTTTGTACTGTGGTGCCCAGAACTGCACACAGTACACGATGTGAGGCCACACCATCGCAGAGTAGAGCAGGACAATCACTTCCCTCGACCAACTGGCAATGCCATGCTTGATACACCCCAGAATACAGTTGGTCCTCCTGGCTACCAGGGCACACTGCTGGTTCATATTCAGCTTGGTATCAACCCCAGATCCCTCTCTGCAGGGCTGCTCTCCAGCATCTTGTTGCCCAGTCTGAACATATAGCCAGGGTTGCCCCTTGACAGATGCAGGACCCGGCACTTGCTCTTGTCATAGAATCATAGAATAACCCAAGTTGGAAGGGACCCTTAAGGATCATCAAGTCCAACTCCTGACACCACACAGATCTACCCAAAAGTTTAGACCATGTGACTAAGTGCACAGTCCAATCACTTCTTAAATTCAGACAGGCTTGGTGCAGTGACTACTTCACTGGGGAGCCTGTTACAGTGTGCAACGACCCTCTCAGTGAAGAACCTCCTCCTGATATCTAGCCTAAACTTTCCCTGCCTCATCTTAACACTATTTCCGTGGGTCCTATCACTGATGTTTACAGAGAACAGGTCACCTGCCTCTCCACTTCCCCTCACGAGGAAGTTGTAGACTGCGATGAGGTCTTAACCTTTTGTTAAACTTCATGTGGTTGGTTATTGCCCAGATCTCCAATCTGTTCAGATCTCTCTGCAAGGCCTTTTCTCCCTCATCTGAGTCCACAACTCCTCCAAGTTTGGTGTCATCGGAAAATTTACTCAAAACACTTCCTAGTCCTAGATCCAAATCGTTTATAAAACCATTGAAGAGGACTGGCCTTAAAACAGAGTCTTGAGGGACCCCACTAGTGACCATCTGCCAGTCTGATGCAGCCCCATTTACCACAATCCTTTGAACCCTGTCTGTCATCCAGTTGCTCACCCATCGTATGATGTTTTTGTTTAGTTGTATGCTGGACACTTTGTCCAGTAGGATCCTATGGGAAACTGTGTCAAAAGCTTTGCTGAAGTCCAAAAAGATCACATCAGCTAGTTTCCCTTGATTACTAGATGGGTGATCTTGTCATAAAAGGAAATCAAATTTGTGAGGCAGGACCAACCCCTCATGAGCCCATGTGGGCTGGGACCAGTGACTGCATTGTCCCTCAGGTGCACTTCAATAACTTCAAGGATCATCTTCTCCATAATTTTACCAGACACTGACATGAGACTGACAGGCCTGTAATTGCTAAGGTCTTCTTTCTTACCCTTCTTGAAAATTGGCACAACATTTGCCAGCTTCCAGTCTACTGGGACCTCTCCAGATTCCTAAGATCGCTGAAAAATAGAATCACAGAATTTCTAGGTTGGAAGAGACCTCAAGATCATCGAGTCCAACCTCTGACCTAACTCTAACAGTCCTCCACTAAATCATATCCCTAAGCTCTACATCTAAACGTCTTTTAAAGACCTCCAGGGATGGTGACTCCACCACCTCCCTGGGCAGCCTGTTCCAATGCCTCACAACCCTTTCAGTAAAGAAGTTTTTCCTAACATCCAACCTAAAACTCCCCTGGCACAACTTAAGCCCATTCCCCCTCGTCCTGTCACCAGGCACGTGGGAGAACAGACCAACCCCCACCTCGCTACAGCCTCCTTTAAGGTACCCGTAGAGAGCAATAAGGTTGCCCCTGAGCCTCCTCTTCTCCAGGCTGAACAAGCCCAGCTCCCTCAGCCGCTCCTCGTAGGACTTGTTCTCCAGACCCCTCACCAGCTTCATTGCCCTTCTCTGGACTCACTTGAGCACCTCCATGTCCTTCTTGTAGCGAGGGGCCCAAAACTGAACACAGTACTCAAGGTGTGGCCTCACCAGAGCCGAGTACAGGGGGACAATTACTTCCCTAGCCCTGCTGGCCACACTGCTTCTTATACAAGCCAGGATGCCGTTGGCCTTCTTGGTCACCTGAGCTCACAAATAGTTGAGAGAGGTCCTGCAATGCCACCAGCCAACTCTCTAAGCACCCTGGGATGAATCTCAACCGGACCCATGGACTTGTGTGGATCCAGGTGGAGCAGCAAATCCCACAGACATTCAGGGGCGGTTGGGAGTTTATCATTCCCACCATCATGGTCCTCCAGCTCAGGGCACCCTGGGTCCCGAAGCCCATCATCAGCATTGAAGACAGAGGCAAAGAAGGCATTAAATGTCTCTGCTTTGCCTATGTCCTTGTCTGTTATGTGAAAAGGAGAAACATGCTGGTGTCAGATGGTAGTAAGGAGAAACGCAGGGAAGATTACTGAAAAGCCCAAGGGGGCTGAGAATAGGCAAAGAGAAATAAAGAAAAGATAAAACCATAATTCTAACATGGTGGAAATCCAGTCAGGATTTCACAGACTAATAGATTAGGGTGGGGACCCCCAATAAGGATCTTCATAACCTTGATATTCTGATGTGGTTTTAAATTACTGTTTTCTTTACGTCACCCTTGCCCCATCCAGGCAGGAAAGGCAATAACTTTGGAGACTGCAGCTATTCAAAGATTTGTTTCGTCTTCACTGTTCAGTGTGTGTCCTTAGGCATTATTTACTGCATGCTATTGAAACACTTCTCTGTATACATAATTATTAATTTCCTCATAGACTTATTTCAACCTTCACTTCAGCTGATTCAGCCCTTGGCTATATTCAGTCCCTTTCCATTAGCTAAAATGTACCTTCTGATTTACTCTTTTCCCAGCTCTCCCTCTCAAATCATTCTTCCAGCCCCACTAAATAGTTCACAGAGACTGAAGCTGCTGACTCCCGGGGCTGTAAATGAGCGAAGTTTTTATTTTATTAATGTTCACTAATGGGTTTATTAATGTTCAGTAGGTATTTCATTTCATTGCTTTATGTTTCCTCTTAAGAGCACACACTCCGTCATCCTGGGCTGTGTTTTATTTTGAATTGGCTGGTTAGTGAAGAAGTTCATTTGTCCTATGCCATTACTGGCACCTACCTTGTCAGGCTTCCTTTAAAATGAAACTGTGTCTCAACAACTTTGCCCTTGGTTAAATAAATAAAACATAACTGTAGCTGGAACGTCATTATCCAAGTATGAGTCTGAAGGCCTTATGATTTAATAGGGTGATGCAGCCATTACCATTGCAACTTAGCTCTATTGTATCCACTTTACTGCATAACAATGTCTGTTTAGCACTTGTCACTGGAAAAACACTCTACAACTCCATCTCTAAGAAGATTCCCCTCCTCTCCTTTAGTTTTACTTGCTTTTCTAATCTCTGTCCTTGGATCCTTTGTCTTGCCTATTCAAGATCCTTTCAGCTCACTGACTTCTAAACAGAAAGCAGCGAAAGATGCCAAATAATGACAACACAAATGGTATTTCTAAAAACAGAAATTAGGGTTTGAAGAATACACGTATAACAAAATCATCTAGTAACAGCATTACTTGGAAGAAGAAACACATTTCCACTGATATAATTACTACAGTTCCTTTCAAGTCAATGAGTCTTTAAAGTGAGTATTGTTTCATCTATATTGTTAAGTATAATTGTAGGACTGAAAGTTCTTAAGAAGGAGCTGTAAATAATAATAACACCGCATCTCATTTACATGCAACATATGTTTATTAATAAAACACAAATACAGTGATATTCCTTGCCCTAAATGGGCTACATTTTTAGTTCTGTGAATGAACAACTTTATTCAAAAAGTCCAATTTCTAAATTAATGCAAAACTTATGAACAAAAAAATATTTTTTGTGCAAAATGAAAGTGACATTGTACATCATTTGGGAACTTTGAGTTTAGAGAAACACAAAACTCTGAAAACTAGGTAGTGTTAGAAATGAAGTCTCAACTCAATCTGAATTTAATAATATTTATAAAAGGCAAGTAAACAGCACTGGGTGTGTGGGGAGTCTATGCTCTACCAACACGCACACATGAACATCGAACTTTCTAAATATACAGAACATTGCTTTTACATACTAAACTCGAATACGCCTATACATATGTAACAAACAATCCTTTAAGTCTATTACTATTAATGTCCATGACTGGGGAGCATAGTTGGAGTTGGTAATCCTGGTTGAAGTGCTCCCATATCTTCCATGACTTAACAGTCTCCATTTTCCATCCCTTTTCTTGATTACAAACACCAGAGCAACCATCTTCTTGACACCAATTATTGCTCCATATATCATAGTAGTTCAGATTTATGTGCATGGTAAGTCCACCTTAATTCTTGTCCTTGAGCAACATCTAATATTCATATAATTGCCATGGTTACTCAACTCCTGCAGATGGTATGAACACTAGAGGATTAAGTCATGTTTCTTTTCTAACAGTGTTTACATTTTCTTTTAGTGTAATCATAAAATCAGAATGGCTTGGGTTGGGACTTGTAGATCATATAGGTCCAACCCCCCGCCACCACACCTTCCACTAGATCAGGTTGCCAAGGCCCCATCGAACCTGGCCTTGAGCACTTCTAAAGATGGGTCATCCGCAGCTTCTCTGGCCAACTTGTTCTAATATCTGACCACCCTCTGAGTGAGAAATTTATTTCTTACATCTACTCTTTTTTAGTTTAAAACCTTTGTCCTACCACTACATTCCGTGAGAAAGAGACGTTTTATACTAAATAGGAGTTGCAGACTTCTGGAATGTGTTTGAACACTGGACTTTAATTATGATAAAGACCACAGAAAAAAATGAATAATTCATTTTAATTAATGGCATGAATTATTCAGCTTTTTTTTTTTTAGGTTTTGTTTCATCTGCTTTGGTTTGGTTGGGTTTGGTTGATTTTAGTTGTTTGTTTGTTTTTGTTTTTGCTTTTGCTTTTTAGATCAGTTCCATGAAATCTATATTCAAAATTATACCAAAATACTGCTTCCTTGATCTTGATAATATTCAGAATTCATTCACAGCTCTATAACTCTCCCTGTAGAGATGTTATACAATTGCAATCTTCAAAAATAAAGTAAAAAAAAAAAAAAAAATTAGCAGAGGCAACATCACTGCAACAAGACCACAACAATCTTAGAAATCTTCCTTTTAATGGGTTTGAAAATATTGTACCTGTATGGGGATGTGATTCACTAGCAGAGTGTATGGTTTCTTGAACCACACAGATCATCTACAACTGTGCTGAATAGACATCTCTCTAGAGAGTGGTTTCAGTTCTGAACATTAATATAAATCTATTTTACATAAAATCGAATAATTGAATGGATCTCTGTTAGAAACTAAAAAAGGCCTTTTTTTTTTTTTTCACCATGTGTTCATTTCCTTCTAATTTGCCGTCTTTTTCTCTCAGTATTCCTACTTCTCCAATTTAACAAAATCCTTTTACTTAAAACTGTAAGTACTTTTTTACTTTTTTTTGTATGTTTTTTTTTGTTTCACAGATTCACATTTTCTTTCTTCCACTTGTCTTTCTAAATATACAATTAGCATTGTGAATGTCTTTCTTCCTTTATCATTTTCCTACCAGAATTTCTTCTTCCACTGATTCAGATGCAGGCATATTTTTAAATTCAGCTTCCTCCCACTCTCTTACTGTCATAGTTGGAAACAGTTATACACTTCACTCTGAAGTGAGAAACAGCAATATGATTTATTGATAACAAAGCTTATGCAAATTAACAAAGATTTGATGTTGGCAAGGTACACCTGATTATAATTGGATTGTATAGCACTTAGTAACATATTATATAAAAGACACTATATACTACTCAAGGACATTGTATGAAAGTAATTACATACTGCATAGACACTGCATAAGGAACTGGGTTAGGTGGCAATATATCAAGGAAACTCTCAAATTGCATCACAAGATTCAGAGTGGACCACCTTGATTTCTAAACTCCTTGAATCAAAGATGTAAAGAGGCTAGGTTTATCTGAATCTACTCCTAGTCCCATACTTGGTCAATTTTTTATGTCTCAAAGATTATATGCATTATATTAATCCTTTATGCTGTTTAGTTAAGATCATAAAGTATGATCACAAAATACCATTACAGCACATTAGCATGCTGTTACTTTCTTAATCTTTTTAACAACTATCTGTAGTAATAAGTGTCTTCTCAATCTGCGGAAGTAACCTTGGGAGGCATGCCTGCCCAAATGGAGGTCTTGGCATGCAGCCTGCTGTCATGCCAGGAGAGCTTTAAAATCATCGTATAGGGTGTGGTGTAATTGCCTGAGGTAACTAGGGAAATAAAACTAACATTCACATTTTAAAGAAAATGTACAGCATTGAAGAGGCTTTCAGGGTAGGGCATAGCTGCATTACCTGAGTGTTCCCTAGGCTTCCAACCTTAGATGCTATTGTGCTGAGGAAACTTGGTGTGCTAGCCCTAAGGAACAGTACGGAGCATAGAGTGGAGTGGAGACACCACGGCTAGGCTCTGTAACCAGGTGGGGACTCTATTGTTCTTGTGCACACTGAGACTGATAAGCTGCACTCTTGCCACCCTGAGCCAAGGACCTGTCATGTTTTGACAAATGCTGTACCATACTGTACTTTTTGCTCATTATAATATCATTATAATACCAAAACACACCTCCATCCCAAAAGCTACCCACCTCCAAGGTGCGACCACCCCTCACTGAGCATGTGCCCTGAATTTCTCAGAGCCTATTACTTTAAATGGAGACAGGAGAACTTTTCACCAATCATAACTAAGATATGTTTGACTAGAGTCACTCAAGCTCCACCTAAAAAATAGAAAATAATATAAATTGGCCCAAGAGAGAGGGGATGTCAGGGAAGATACCACCGTCAGTGGAGATACCATCCTGAGGGAATACAACATCCTTAGGACCTCCTGAGTTCTGGGATCAGTCGACGGGCTGAGCCTCTCTTCCCCCCCCATTGGGACGCCTTTGGGTGCGATCTGAATACTTGTTTATAAATCTCTATAGAGTCTTTGATCCTTTTAACACATTTATTTATAGGCTGCGCAAATGTAACACCTGTAACACCTGTAACACCTGAATATTTCATGCATGCTAGCTTGCTTTTGCAGACAGTCACTATCGCCGACAATCCAAAAGAACCTGATTATCTGTTGCTGTAATAAACCATACTTGATTGCATTGTGATAGCTCTCATTAAGTGCAACTAGGGTAAGGGTGGTTATCCATGATAGTGCAGTGTTCTGAATCCAACCAGACCCCCAGATGGTTAATACGTTGTTGGTGAATGTCCAACTGGTTCAGTACCCTGAATCCGACCGGGCCCGTAATGGTTAATCAGCTATACCCCTTAACGTGACATAGGGTAAGATGATTGAATTATAGAGATTTTTACATACAGATATTAGTTTCTTCCAAATTGGGTTTGAGTTGGACTTGATCTGCCCAGCACTGTGGGGAGTGGTGAGGAGTTCAAATTAGCCCTTGGCTATTTGTCTTCTGTCTCCCTCAAATTCAGGACACAACCATCACGACCAGGCACATCCATCACGATTTCCATTGATCATAATGTACTCACTCTGAATGTTCTGCTTAAATGGTTGGATTGGCTGAGGAAGAACACCATCAAATTCCACCCTGTCACTATAATCAATTCATTTTACTTTACCACATAGTGGTGGTTTGGTCATTTGTTGCCTCTGTGCCATATATAGAATATTAAAAATTTATGCACTTACACATCCACAGTAAGTATACAGTGAAATATTGTCATTTGCTGTGCATTAATTTGTACGTTTTGGATGGTTGGAGTTGAATTATTTGCTTTGTCATATGCCAAACATTCACATATATTATGATAATAGACACTTTACTCTTAAAGTTAGTAAAATCACAACTGTTTGAAGCATAGAATTAAAAACTCTGTCACTGTTGGTGACTATCTAAAAAGAGTGTTCCACAAACGGTGTTCTTCATCCTTTTTTCACTCTTTCCAGGACATGGTGTATTTTTTCTGTATCATGATGAATGTTGATTATTTTGCCCATTATGTCAGGCACATTCTAGCAGTTACCACAGGCCATTGTGTTGTAGAAATTTCTTCACCATGCTAAGATTTGGATGGTAGCAGACAATAAATCTTGAATCAATGTCTAATTAGATGACAATAACTGATAAAATGTAACAGGAGCTGAACAATTAAAGTCACATCCCACAATTCTAGCAAAGTTACAAATGCAAGTACTTAAATGATTACTTGTAGTTACAGTAGTGTTATCTAAAAATATAAAAAACACAAAGGGTTGTCATACAAGCACCTCCCTTTCTGATATATAAGATATTTAAGAACTCTAGTACAGCTTTTTATTTCTTATCCTGTCTTTGATTCTTTTTAAGACATAGAGTACATTCTGGGGTGCCTTGAGGCTGTGATCAGAATCCTTCCACTGTTGTCACCAGGACTGCAAAAGAGAAACCTTCATTTTGCATACTAATCATACTATCTACTTTGTGATTTAGTTTCTACTTATTACTGACCACTTTTCTATTTTGTTCCATAGTATGAAATACATTTATTCTTTACAGTATAAAAAGCTGTACCTCACAATATGTAATCAATATAGTGAGTGGAAATTTAAGCTTATTTAGGTAATTTGTTTACACCACCATACCTTATGATAACTTATCTCCTTAGATATTGGTACATATAAGGAAACAATCATGAAACCAAAAGGGTATATCACAGGCTAGGTAAGGAACAGTACCACCTTCCTTTTTTTCTGCTGTAAATGTTGCTCCTTCTTTCAGAAGTCTGAAGTGTCCATTTGTGAGATAAATCCTTGAAATGCTGAAAGAAGTGTGAAACAGAATATTCTATTAAATGTCATACTGCAAGTAATGGACTGAAGTGACTTTTCCAGCTCCCAGGGACAATTTATGCTTTATGAGAAATCTGTAGAACAGTTTACAACCTGTAGATAGTTACTTAAGACTATTTTATTTATCTGTTAAGAAATCTTAAAATATATCTTCTTCTTTTGGGATAATTCTCATCAATATAACAAGAATTACTGATGAGGTTAATTTACAGAATTTGCCCACTGATAATTGTTCATATTATACTGAAATTTTTACTGTAGTATTCAGATCCTACAAAGTAGATGTCTAAGAATATATGTGTAAACAATGTCTAAACTATCTTTATGGTTTTATGAAAAAAAAAAAAAATCAACAGTCATTTGCTTTTAGAGAGCTATTCAGCTTTGTGTGAAGTACAGAGACTTTTCCTGGCTACATAGCTCTCAAGACTTCACTAAGACCAGGTAACAAAACATATTAAAGATATTCTTTAAAGCAAATTAACTCAACTTGAAGTTATTTTTTTTTTCTCATTATAGACTTGTAATGTTTGCTTTCTGTATGTGTTTCTTACTTATCTACGATTTGTAAACAGATTAAGAACTGATTTATATAACTTCTCTTAATAATCTAATGAAATCCCACCCATTGTTTGCCTGAGAAGCTTTAAAATAAAGCACCTTAGAGAAAATGGAATAAATATAATAAAAATATACATTCAAATGATGTTGCTATCAAATTCTCTTGTTACTATTTACATGTTCTCAGAAAATATATTCTAAATAGCAGTATCCTGCGACAGCGCGGGCAGGGCGAGTGGGGGGCCCATCATCGCTCTGTTGCAGCTGCCTCTCCCTTCGGTGCTTGTAACCTGCTTGTGTAGAACCTGACCATGGTATCAACCAGGCAGAAAACCGTGGCCTCCGCATCTCGTGCGGCATCTCCAGCCACGGTCACCAGTGTGGCTACTCAGACGGAGGGCTCAGGGAAACACGCAGCCGTCCAGGTCCTGGGCTGCAGAGTGTGCCCCAGCCTTCTGTCGGTCTCCGACAGCAGTGGTGGGTATGCCTGTGGGAGGTGTGCCCAGGTTGAAGAACTGCTCAGCCAGGTAGCGGTGCTCCGGGAGGAGGTGAACAGGCTCAGGAGCATCAGGGAATCAGAGATGGAAATTGACTGGTGGAGGTGCACTCTACCCTCTCTGAGGCAGGCTCACGAGCCTGCCACAGCACAGGCGTCTCCTGCTATGCAGAAGATGAAGGTTCCCTCCTCCTGCCAGGCAGAGGGAGGAGACCTAGATCAAGGGGGGGAATGGAGGCAGGTGCCTATTCGGGGTGGTAGGCGAGCCCTCTCTCTGCCCACCTCACCTTCTCATCTACCCTTAAATAATCGATATGAAGGACTAGAATAAGACAATCTGAATGACAAAGTAGATAAAAACCCGTCCCAGTTGGAGGGGGCGCCTAAGACAAGGTGACCTACACATTGCATTGCCACATCATCCTTCAAAAAAGAAAGAAGGGCTATTGTTATGGGGGGCTCCCTTCTGAAAGGGACAGAGGGACCGATATGCCGACCGGACCCAACCCGCAGAGAAGTCTGTTTCCTCCCTGGGGCTTGGGTGAGAGACTTTGCCAAGAAAGTCAAGCGCCTGGTACGGCCCACTGACTACTACCCGCTACTGGTCTTTCAGGCTGGTAGCGATGAAGTAGCAACGAGAAGTCCGAAGGCGGTCAAAAAGACTTTAGGAATTTGGGACGACTACTTAGAGGATCAGGGGCGCAGGTTGTGTTTGCCTCTGTCCTTCCGATAGGGGGGATCGAAGCTGAAAGGCGTGCTGTTCACATAAACTCATCGCTTCAAGACTGGTGTGACCGGCAGAACTTTGGGTTCTTTGATCACGGGAAGGTCTATGCTACACCGGGCCTGATGGTACCGGATGGGATGCGCCTCTCTCGGAGAGGGGTAAGGATCTTTGGTCAGGAGTTGGCAGGGCTGATAGATAGGGCTTTAAACTAGAGTCGAAGGGGGAAGGGGCTAAAACCAGGCACGCCGGTGAAGACCTAAGGGATGGTACGCTAGAATCAGAGGGGCTGTGTGCCAGTGAGGTCCTTCGGTCAGATCCACAAGGTGCTGAGTGTAAGGAGATGCACCTGAAGTGCTTCTACATGAACGTACGCAGTATGAGGAATAAAATGGATGAGCTAGAAGTCCTGGCCCAGTCCCGCAACTACGACATCATCGGCATAAGCGAAACCTGGTGGGATGACTCCTGTGACTGGGGTGTTGCGATAGATGGTTACAGGCTCTTCAGGAGGGACAGGCAGGGTAGGCGAGGTGGTGGGGTGGCGATGTATGTGAAGCAGGGGCTGGACTGTGTGGAACTCCAGGTCGGCAATGGCAAAGTTGAGAGCCTCTGGGTAAGGATCAAGGGACGAACGAATAAAGGGGATGTCGTTGTGGGAGTCTATTACAGACCGCCTGGCCAGGACGATAACGCCGATAAATTATTCTTTACAGAACTAAGAGAGGCCTTGAGATTAACTCCCCTTGTCCTTATGGGGGACTTCAACTTGCCAGACGTTAACTGGGAGTGCCACACGGCTGACACGAGCAAGTCCAGGAGGTTCATGAAGCACCTAGATGATAACTTCTTGGTGCAGCTGCTAACGGAGCCAACTAGGAAAGGTGCCCTCCTAGACCTGTTGCTAGAAAACAGAGAGGGTCTGGTGGGAGATGTGGTGATTGGTGGCCGCCTCGGTCATAGTGACCATGAAGTGGTTGAGTTCAAAATTTACGGTGACAGAAGGAAAAGTGCCACCAAAACCTCATCCCTAGATATGGGGAAAGCGGACTTCAGGCTGCTCAGGGAACTAGTCAGCAAGGTCCCCTGGGAAGCTGCTCTTGAAGGCCTTGATGTCCACCAGTGCTGGTCATTCTTTAAGCGATGCCTCCTAGAAGCACAAGATCAGGCAATTCCTAAATATCGCAAGTCAGGCAGGCAGGGCAGGAGGCCGGCGTGGCTGATCAGGAACATTCTAATGGAGATTAGGCGGAAACAGAGAGTGTTTCGCTACTGGAAGGAGGGCCAGGTGTCATGGAAAGAATACAGGGATGCTGTTCGTGTTTGTAGGGAGAAAATTCGTGTGGCTAAAGCACACCTAGAGTTGAAGCTGGCTGTGTCTGTGAGAGAAAAAAAAAGGTTTTTTTTAGATATGTGAATGGTAAAAGGAGAACTAAAGAATACATAGGGTTGCTCCTTGATAGGGAAGGTCTCCTCACAGACAATGACATAGGCAAAGCAGAGATGCTTAATGCCTTCTTTGCCTCTGTCTTCAATGCCGATGATGGGCTTCGGGACCCAGGGTGCCCTGAGCTGGAGGACCGGGACGGTGGGGATGACAAACTCCCAACCGACCCTGAACGTGTGCGGGATTTGCTACTCCACCTGGATCCCTACAAGTCCATGGGTCCGGATGGGATTCATCCCCGGGTGCTGAAAGAGTTGGCGGACGTCATCTCAGAACCTCTCTCAATTATTTTTCAATGATCCTGGGAGTCTGGAGAGGTCCCGGTAGACTGGAAGCTGGCAAATGTTGTGCCGATTTTCAAGAAGGGTCAGAAAGAAGACCCTAGCAATTACAGGCCTGTCAGTCTCACGTCAGTGCCTGGTAAAATCATGGAGAAGATGGTTCTCGAACTTATTGAGGCGCACCTGGGGGACAAAGCAGTCATTGGTCCCAGCCAGCATGGGTTTGTGAAGGGTAGGTCCTGCCTAACTAACCTGATTTCCTTTTATGATAAGATCACCCGTATGGTGGACCAAGGGAAACCAGCTGATGTGATTTTTTTGGACTTCAGCAAGGCTTTTGACACGGTTTCCCATAGGATCCTACTGGACAAAATGTCCAGCATACAGCTAAATAAAAACATCATGCGATGGGTGAGCAATTGGCTAACGGGCAGGGCCCAAAGGGTTATGGTGAATGGGGCTGCGTCAGGCTGGCGGGCGGTCACCAGTGGGGTCCCTCAAGGCTCCATTTTAGGGCCGGTACTTTTCAATATTTTTATAAACGATCTGGATGTAGGAATAGAAGGTATTTTGAGCAAGTTTGCTGATGACACCAAACTTGGAGGAGTTGTGGACTCGAATGAGGGTGGAAAGGCCTTGCAGAGGGATCTGGATAGGTTGGAGAGCTGGGCGATCGCCAACCGCATGAAGTTCAATAAGAGCAAGTGCCGGGTCCTGCACCTGGGACGGGAAAACCCTGGCTGCACATACAGCCTGGGCGATGAGACGCTGGAGAGCAGCCTAGAAGAGAGGGATCTGGGGGTCGTGATAGACAGCAAGTTGAATATGAGCCAGCAGTGTGCCCTGGCAGCCAGGAGGGCCAACCGTGTCCTGGGGTGCATCAAGCACGGCATCGCTAGTAGGTCAAGGGAGGTGATTGTCCCGCTCTACTCTGCGCTGGTGCGGCCTCACCTCGAGTACTGTGTGCAGTTCTGGGCAGCACAGTATAAAAAGGACATGAAACTGTTGGAGAGTGTCCAGAGGAGGGCTACGAAGATGGTGAAAGGCCTGGAGGGGAAGACGTACGAGGAACGGCTGAGGGCACTGGGCCTGTTCAGCCTGGAGAAGAGGAGGCTGAGGGGAGACCTCATTGCAGTCTACAGCTTCCTCGTAAGGGGGTGTCGAGAGGCAGGAGACCTTTTCTCCATTAACACCAGCGACAGGACCCGTGGGAACGGGGTTAAGCTGAGGCAGGGGAAATTTAGGCTTGACATCAGGAGGGGGTTCTTCACAGAGAGAGTGGTTGCACACTGGAACAGGCTCCCCAGGGAAGTGGTCACTGCACCGAGCCTGTCTGAATTTAAGAAGAGATTGGACTGTGCACTTAGTCACGTGGTCTGAACTTTTGGGTAGACCTGTGCGGTGTCAAGAGTTGGACTTGATGATCCTTAAGGGTCCCTTCCAACTGAGGATATTCTATGATTCTATGATTCTATGATTCATTTGATATTTGTATTATTCTTTTGAAAAAAAGCTTTAGATCACTTCTTATAAGAAATCTGTTTCAACTCAAAGTACACAAGCAGTTTGATACATTATATCTATACAAACTATAAATATACAATTTGACATATTGTAATTTAAAATATACAATTTTAATTATTTTCAATTCATATGGCCTCAGATGGAAAGGAAGTTAGATCGATTTTCAAGAAATTTGAAAGGTAATGTTTAGGATAGTGCATACTAGATAGTAATACTGTGTGATCAAATTGATTTAGGAAATAGTCACTTTTGCTGTTTTAGGAATGAAAATAACCTACTCTAAACATCCAGCCAGACCTCTATTACCTCCTGTGTGAATGATGTCCTTCTTCAGGATGTTGATGGATGAGTTTCTGTTGGAACACTTCGATACCTGTTTGAAATATACTTTATTGGAACACATTATAGTTTCTTTCTAAGCCATAAGTACTTAGTACTCTGTGAAAAGTGAATACATCTTTCCAACTGCTATTTGGCTCTGATATGAAGAAATTACTGTCAAGGTTAATTATCCCATTCAAAACCAGTTCTCACCTGAAGGCTTTCCAAAATATTTTCAAAGTACCAGAGAAATTAGCTTGCCAGACAAAGGTGTGTGATATGCATACAGATGTGTGAGTATAGAATTCATCATGTACTTAGGTTCCTAAATTTTGAATGTAAAAAACTTAAGAAACATTTTTATTTGCAGTTACCTGTGAAAGCCTAATAATGACGTGAAACTGGTGGTAGGAGATAAGAAGTTATAAGAAAAACATCTCTGTAAACATTTTACTAAACTCAAAATGATGATCACCTTTGTGCAGTCATTATCTTTTGCTATACTTGCTGTAGTTATCTTTTATTTGTCAATTGGCTAGTATATTTCTTTGCTCCATCTGCTAACAGGTTCTAATTTGATAGTTTCAGAATTATATTAAAATTCAGAGAAGTATACAATCAAATTCTCATGGTACATGAAAATGAAGAGAAACCATGGTATGTTGTTTTATGTTTTACCAAAAAAAAAAAAAAAAGTTTTTTTTAAGATTACAAAGTTCAACATACAACTCTTTTGGAAGCAGATTATTGGAATAAACCTTTGAACTTGTTGCTATTATAAAGCAACGTAATTTTGATTTTTCCCCTTTCCTGTTGTAAAGAGCATTTCTAACTTTGTAATTACATTTCCCCCACAACATTCCTTTACTTGAAATGCCAAAATAAAATTTCAAATTGCAATAAATTGTAAAAATTTATAATATATGTTGTATGTGATAGTTCTAAAGTCATCTTGTATTTTTAACTGTCATCAGTTAGGTTGTAGGAAGACTGAGGAAAAAATGAAAATGTATTAAAGATCAGCCTACTGCAAAGGACAATGTAGTATAAATGTTTAAACTTATAAATGTGGATTGAACATTGTATGAGCATCAGGGTGGAAGGGAATTGCACTGAGCATGGTATAAATACATGGGTGCTGATGTACACAAATGCATCAACAGTTCTGAATCACATTCACAATTCAGACAAATAGGATGCAAAGTAGTACGAGCTCAGCAGCACAGACAATTGTAAATTCTGAAGTTAATTATGTGGAAGCCTATAAGCTCTAAGGAGTTGTACTTTCTCAAATGTTAAATTCTCCAAAGAAATAAGAGATGAGTAATTCACTCTCAGTAATAAAACCTTTCATCAATTCTCTCAAGTTCTGCTACATATCATAGAGATTGCTATGATTTTGTGAATCTTAAGAGTTTATTGGAGTGAGCATACTCTATCTTTTAAATCACAGTGATGGCATTTTTCATTTGGAGAGGAGTTGACATTATGTTTCTCAGATTTGACCTTATTATCAGCTCTCACTGATATTGGTGGTTTCCATTTGAAAATTCAAATACTGGAAAATGTGATATGTTTATGAAAATATTGTCTTAAGAATTGAGTTTTAGTATAACACAAATTTGATCAAATTAATTTCAGTGAAGCCAGACCATTGAACAAAAGTAAATTGCTGGAGAAGGAGAAGGAAAATGAGCATGAGGAAGATGGGGAAGGAAGGAGACCTGGAAGGTTATTATTCTTTCATTGCTTCATTACTTACTGACCTCACAAACCACAGCTCTTCCTTTGTCACTTTCAATAATTAAATTGGTGTAGCTATTCCTTCACAATGCTTATTTCCAGATAATTCTGAGAACAATAAATCACTAGCTAGACTTTCAAAACTTTATCTGAGAACAACTGAGGCATTAAAAATAAACAAACAAACAAAACAAGCAAACAAAAACCACACAAACAAACAAAAAAACAACACTTCACTTGATCAACTTACAAACTGGTGATTTTTCAACTGATGTTGCAACAGAATTTTACTGATTGTGAAGTAAAACCTAAATAAATGAATAAATGTTTTAACTCTTCAGGATTTGTTTGGGTAGCATGTCAGCTTTTTTTTTTTTTTTTTTTTTTTTTTTTTTTCTGAGCAAGACATCATATACTCTGGCAGGGGGGTTGGACTAGATGATTTCAAGGATCTTTCTAATCCTTAACATTCAGCAATTCTGTGATTGTGTGATTCTGTGTATGGAATACTCCTTTGGTCAACTAAGGTCTGCTGTCCTGGCTGTGTCCTCACCCAGCCTCATGAAAACCCCAACCTACTTACCAGCAGAGTAGTGTAAGAAACAAAGACCGTGACTCTGTTTAAGGACTGCTCAGGAACAACTAAAGCATTGTTGTGTTATCAACAATGCCCTAGTCACAACTTAAAATCACAGCACCACATGACCACATATAGAATATAAATTCAATTCAAGACAAAACAAATACCAAAAACAAACTTCAGAGATGTTTCCCTCTTATTCCAATTTTTTATTCAAGGAAAAAATGAATTCCTGATATTACGTTCCCTAAAATGTCTTCTTTGGAGAATAATTTCTGATATTTCCTACAAAAACATTAACATTTTTTAAAATTAAACATTTAACATTTTTTAATCATTTTTTAATGTTTAAAAATGTTAAATTTTTTAAACACTTTTTAATGTTTAATGGCCTTAAATATTTTTTTAAATGCATTTATTAATTTATTTATTTTAGAAATTTTCAGGATTGGAGCCCATAGGAAATTCTGACAAATGTACAATTAACATAAGAATTCCCGTTGAATTTTATGAGTTTTATGAATTTTATGAGTTTTATGAATTTTATGAGTTTTATGAATTTTATGAATTTTATGAACTCAAGAATGAATGTCTGGAAAGACAGAACCTAAATACTGGGGTATTTCAAAATTTTATTTCAACATTGCAGTGAAGTTTCTGTGTACAGTGTTTGAATATGCAAACCTATGAACTATTTATATGTATACCATAGAGTTTAAGGCAAAATAATTAAATAAATAATCCTTAGAGTGGAAAGTAAATATGAAAGATTTTATTCTTAACTGCCTCCTCTGATTTAGCGATAACAAAAATATGATTCTTTTGCATCTTTAGCCTGCCTTTTACATTCTGTGTTTCTATTTAAATTAAAACTATACAACTGAACATTTATTCTTAGCAAACTGCAAGTTCAAAGTACAGAAATTATATACATAACCTTCACAATACTTTTCCAGGTGGTGCACTACTGTAATTTTGCAGATGTAGAAAGACTGAACTGTTAGGAACGAATTTTATGTCTGTTAACAAACAAACAAACAAAAGACCAAAACCTGTTCTTATGGATATTTTGGTAATACCAATACTGGATATTCAGTAATGGATGAACTGTGGAAGAAAGAGTGCATAGCTCCAGATTTGCAGGTTTTTTGTGACTTTCCACATCTCTTCAGATATCTTTCAGAGTCCATTTTTTGTTGTTGTTTTTGTTGCTGTTTATTTTCTTCTGAAAATCATGAACCAATGAGAGAAAAAAAAAATAAATAAAATCTTTATAAGGCCATTTAGAATCACAGAATCATAGAATACTTCAAGCTGGAAGGAACCCATAAGGATCATTGAGTCCAACACCTGGCTTCACACAGGTCTACCCGAAAATTCAAACCATATGACAAAGAGTACAATTTATTTTGAATTATTGTTTTTACAGATAATTAATATAAGCTGGAAACACAACCAAACGTTGCACTAAAGAACTAATGCTACCTCCTATTAGACCTATATAGTAATGTACATAAGATATTATATGATACTAATTCAATCCTGGAAAATAACTGTTACTCATCTGCATTTTATCTTATGCCTGCTGCCCTATTAATTTGCCCATATTCATCTTTCTTAATATTTGCTTTGCTGTTTACCCATATTACTGTTATTGGAGATAAAGGACAATCTTGCAAAAATCTTCATTATTCAATATTTTTATTCTCCTTTGAACATTTTCAGTTTATTAGTCATGGGGAATGGAAATGGACACATAAACAGTGAGTACTGAATTGCAAAGAGGGCTTTTATCATTATTGCATATATGGAAAAATATTTACAGATATTATTCAGTGAATATTTAGTCTTGTGCAAATTGGTTCATTTGCAGATATTTCAGGAAAGTGAAAGGAAGAACAAAATTTATTTAGAGTCAGCCTGCTGTATTTCTCTGTGCCTCCTGCAAGATGACTTCAGTTCACACCAAATGCAGTTTAAAGGATCATAGCCTTAGGGTATAACTAGAAGACATGCAATTGGAGTCCTGTCTGCAGGATCATTATTTATGGATGATGATGTGTGAGGAATAAAGAATGCAGAGTGATTTTAAAATCCTAGAGGACAAATAGGAAAAAATATATTTTTGTTTTTCAACTCAGAAAGTTATAACATAAAGTTACTAATAAGAGAATCAAATGCATTTGCATATTAAAATAAAACAAAACATTATTTTTCTTTTCAAGATTAAGGATAGTTTAGGCTTAATGTTCCTTTTAAATTAAATTTACATTATTCTAACTGCAAATGTTGATGATGATTCTCCAGAATCCAAGAAAAAAAATGCAATTTAGTATATTATAATTTAATATGTTCCATTTTACCAAGTAGTGACGATATGAATTTAAAATTTAAAAGGTATTAAATTGACTGTTATTGTTGTGGTGGTTTTACTCAGGTGGGCAGCCGAGCTCCACCACAACTGCTCTCTCACTCCCCCTGTCCTCATAGAGGAAGGGCGAGAAAATACAACACAGAGAACTCGAGGTTTGAGATGAGAAAGGTTTAATTAAAGGGAAAGGGAATGGGGAGAAGAAAAGAAACAAAAGAAACAATAAGTCCGCGCGGAAGCACAGAGAGAGGGGAAAAAAATATTCTCTACTTCCCATCAACAAGCGATGTTTGGCCACATCCTGGGAAGCAGGGCCTCAAAACGCGTAGTGGTTGTTCAGGAGGAACGGTCCCTCCCCCACGAGAGCCCCCCCTCTTATTGCTGAGTGTGACACCAGGTGTTATGGAATATCCCTTTAGTTGGTTTAGGTCAGCTGCCCCGGCAATGTCCCCTCCCCATCACTTGCCCATCCCCAGCCTACTGGCTCGTGGGGGCTTGGAAGGAGTCCTGATGCTGTGCCAACACTGTGCAGCAATAGACACAACACTGGAGTGATATCAGTGCTGTTCCAGCTACGACTGCAGAGCACAGCACTGCGTGGGCTGCTGCAGGGAAAAGGTGTCTCCAGCTCAGACAGAACCAACACAATTGTCTAATCTCTTAGCAAATAAGTAAGTATTCTAAGCATTCATACCAAATTTTAATAACATTAATTAGAATCTCAATATTTATTTATACAGCTTCTCATCATCTCATCTCAAAATAAACTCCAGGTGGGAAATATAAGACCATACGGAACAGTATATGCGTATATGTATATATAATTTATATTTATATTTATATTCATTTTGTTTTTAAAATAAAGGTTTCTTTAAACTTGTAATTTATACATTTAGATTAATAAAATTGGAACCATCTAATGTAAAAATTTCCCTTCAAACACAACAGAATATTTAAATAAATATTATATACATTTTAGTAAATAATATTTTAATTTGCTTTAAAATATAAGCTCACTACAAATAGAGATATAATAACAAATCTAAAATGCCAACAGTTCTTGGCATATAGCCACCTTCTGAAGAAGCAACAAGTTTCAGTGAACATTCCTCTAAACCTTGAAGAACATACAAAAGAAAATCTTTTAAGAAAATGTGAAAATACCAGGAAAATACCAGGAAAAAAAAAAAATAAAATATATATATATTATATATATATATATATATATATGCCAAAGATGTCAAAAAATAAAGCCAAAATAAAAATATTCATAAATATACCTCAGTAATGTCTGAGTATTTTTAATTTCAGTGTTTGTGGTTTGTTTGTATAATATACTAATAATATAATAATGTATTATAATATAATATAATATATAAAATATAATATATAAAATATAATATATAAAATATAAGTATGTTATATATATATATATATATATATATATATATATATATATATATATAAAATTGCATATATATACTTATATATGTATATATATGCAATATATAAATTGCATATATTTATCAAAGGGAACTTCTTCCAAGTGACAAACAACTGAAAAAGCAATGATGCTTCAAACTTCTTAAGAAATAGATTTGAAGAATATTGGGAATTACAAAGACATGACTAAAGATTGACTTTAGAGCTTGTTACAAGACAAAATCTAAGGTCTTACCTGAAATGAAACTCTTAGGAGAAAGGCTGAAAATAAATTAAATAGAGTGATTCTTCACCACTAGATGGAAGACCAGTAGAAATTCTTGATTAATCATACAATCATGGAATAACTAAAGTTTCAAGGGACTCCTGGAGATCTTCTAGTCCAAGACTGCAGTTGAAGCAGCTGCTATTATATCAGATTACCCAAGGATTTGTGTAACCAGGTTTTGATTTTCTCTAAGAGTGGAAATTCTGCCAACAATGTCACCTGTTTTTTTGGCAATCCTCATGATAAAATAAATGAATAAATAAATAAATAAATAAATAGGTAAGCAAACACTTTTTTCTTTACCTCATTGCAATTTTTCATGTTCCAATTGTATTAATTTCTTTTTTGTCCTGCTGTTGTGCATCTTACAGAAAAGTCTCTGTGATATCTATACTTGTCCATGGAGGAAAGTAAGATCTCTCCTTATCTTTCTTTTTAAAGCTGAACAAACCCAGTTTTCCCAATCTCAAAATGCTCTCTACTGCAGATATCTGCAGTATTGTTGCTTTCAGAGATGAAATACAATTAGATAGATTTGCTTTGAACAAGTATGGACATTCTTCGTTTTATTAACAGCATTAAGCTATCAGTTTTACAAGATAAAACTGAGAACTGGCAACTGGTACTGGAAAAAAAAAATAAAAAAAAAAAAGAAAAAAATAAAATGATGAGAAGTTGAAAGCAAATAAACAAGTTGGTCACAGAGTGATAATTAATAATTTTTCATTTGCTCACGCTTTGCCTCCAAAAATCTACATGTGATAGTAATGTATCCTTTACTTTGCTCATAAATAATATTTTACATTCAACATAATGTCAGTTGTTTTATATAGTTTTTGTTTCCTTGTATTTTTTCTTGTTAATATTTCATTTTAAACATTTTGAATTTCACAGGTTTTCATTAAAACCAATTAAATGTTCTATTCGCAAAAAATGTGTATTGCTAATCTTTATTTAAATTTTTTCAGTTTCCTCTTTGGCCACTTTCACAATAAAATGTAAGGCTTGTTTAGGAGTGTTTTTTTTTTTGTTGTTTGTTTGTTTGTTTGTTTCTCTCTTCTACCACTCACTTTTCAAAAATCTCAAGTTTAGGATAAAATCCAAATAAAAACAACAATGAAACTACTATTTTTTTAACTTTAAAATTTTGCAAGAATGTAAAAAAAAAATAGAAAATAAGAAAAATTTAAGTAAGATAAATTTAAATTTCAAACATTTTGAGAAAATTAAAAAATTAATTAAAAAATAAAATTAAAAAAAAAAATAAAAAATTAATTAAAATTAATTTTATAAAAAATTAATATATATATATATTTCTGCTATATTCTCTATATATTTATAGAGAATATATATATTCTCTATATATATTTATAGAGAATATTTTTTCTTGATAAACTTGCCACTTATATCTTTGAGATATATAGAAACCTCAATACCCAATAGAATATTTCACTTTTTGAGATAAATACTACATTTTTAAAAATGAATCAGTTGAGCTATTGAGTTATCTTCCTTGACTTACCAAGGAATAACAGCATAATCACCACTGTGAAACTATTAGCATCAAACAACATTTTCAGCTAGCAATATTTTCTATAAATCTTGACAAAATAAATTTTCAATAAATCTTGACAAAAATATAAGGAAAGAAAATGATGGTATTTTGCTCTGTGCAGGTCAAAAAAAAAAATCCTTTATGTTATGGTAACAATTTCTTAATCATGTTCTAGCTTTCATCTTGTCTTTTAAATCGCTATTATACACAAAGTGATCTGGTTCTGTCTACAGCTGGTCAGAAGCTACAGAAAAAAAAAAGAATGGAACAACATGATATTTAACAATTCCCCCAGGCTTTAACTTTAAGCCATAAATGGTCTTGGACTCAAAAATTCCATTAACTTTATTGCTTTCTAAGTTGAGAGGCCATTCGTTAAAAACCAGGAAAAAAATATTATTAATTATAAAAATAACACATGACAGGGATGAAATTCAAAATTGATACACCTTCTCAGAATCCCACAGAGGCACACTCCCTCAGGAAAAGCATTTTCTTTTATTCTAAGCTAATATTGATTTGCTCATGAATACCAGATTCTGTTTTCTATTTGAATCTAAGATTTCTACGTGTCTGATACAGCAATGAAAGTAAACAGCATGCCTACTTCACTCAGAAGGAATTATTCAGAGTTTCTTCTTGTCTTGGTAAGGATCTCAGCAGGTTTTGTTTTCTGTGTATGTATTTATATATACCCATGAAAATGAACCAGAAGATATTGCACAGAAAGTTGCACATAAAGTTTTTTTGTTTGTTTGTTTTGTTTTGGTAATGTATTAGAATAAAATCAATAACAGGTGAAGACAAATATGTAGGTGAATGTAGGTGAAATGTAGGTGAAGACAAATAAAAAAGTACCTGTCAACTGCTTCTGGAATGCAGCTTATCAGAAATATGGATATTAAAGATGATTAACTAAATTCACTTTCACTAAAACTAACTGTCACTGTTTCGTTGTTGTTGTTTTGTTTTGTTTACTTTTGTCAATATAGTCAAATACATTATATTTGGCTATATATATATCCAATATATTCAGAAATTCATGTATTTGTGTACTCAAAGTGAAGGAACAATATATACACAGAAGAAGATTTTAATGTATTTTCAAAATTTTTCCTCACTAACATATTTCTTTCGTGTTCAAAATGTTGATTTTAGATCACAACTTGATGGAGAAATACCTTTAATAGTGCTATGAGATCAAATGCTGGATCCAAATTACATTCCTTATTGGAAGGAGTCACTGTTGTTACAACAGTGAACAGCCTAATTCAAATTTTGCTTAATCACAGTGATCATGGACAGGAGAGAGAAGAAAACACAAAAGAAAAAAAAAAAAAAGAGAGAGAGAAAATGAAAAAGAAGAAATAAACCATGAGAATATTATTAGGTGTTTTATAAGCTCACTGGCCTGGAATATGCTTTCAGCTACAGTAAGCTAAGTCAGGAAAAAAATTTGCTGAAGTCAACAGCTACATACATGAGAAAATTGTATAAGGGCCACTGTGTCTGCAGACACAATTCTGTGCATTCAATATCTGTTTGTTTTCTGAGCAGAGGAACCCTACTGTGTTTCTATTCCAAAAAAAAAAACATTCTGTAAGTGCTTCAAAATAACAAAAACAACATAAAAAATCATTCCCAAGTCTTTTGAAGCTGTCTTTTGAACCTACCAGCTGAAAGCAACATGGTGCAGGAATGCTACTGTCCTTGTTTTTTTTTTGTTTTGTTTTGTTTTGTTTTGTTTTGTTTTTTCTTTTTTTCTTTTTTTTTTTTTTTGTAAAAGAGCAGTATATGACTAGCAAAAAGAGAACAAGATAAATGCACAGAATGGGAATGACGAGTTTTAAAACACAGTCAGAAAAAAATATATATATAAAAATATAGCAATATAATTTGGCATTAGGATAGGCAGAAGCAAAGAAATATACGTGCACTGATAATCTTGAATATAGTAGGTTTAAATATTACATTTTTCTATAGATGCTAGTAATATTTTATGATCAGATATTCTACATCAGATTCTTACTACTCTAGACAGTATTTTTGGATTATTCATGTTTTATATTGTAGGATTTGCTAGAAAACAGCTTTCCAATTAAGCAAATCATCATATATATATACACTAACACAAACATATTGACCTCCTCCATGTTAGGATACTGAATTAATGTTGAATGACTAGGTGTCAACGTGGGTTTAAATGATTTCTTGACCACAGAGGAATGAAAATGTTACATAAAAACATTCCATCCCATGTCTTTCAACTGACTTTATGGATGATGAAGTTTCTATGTAGATTCACAATTTAGTGTATTTATCTATGCCACAGAGCCCACCAGGTGGGTTTGGTGTGGAGACCCTGTATACCTGTATACCATCTCCCACCTCCACCGCACATTATACAACACTACAAGCCCAGGTAACACACTGGATACCTATGCCTCGCCAAATTTGTCTGAGCAGAGACAAGCTTGTTCCAAGGAGTGAACAGTCACAGTTTGTTTATTTAGCTTCTTTTTTCCCCTGATACATGAAACCTGTTCCACATGACATGAAGACCTCCTCTCCTCTCATCCTTTACTAGGAAAAACAAACCAAAAAAGAAACAAAGAAGCATTCTCGTGACAGAGATTGTTGGACAACACAGTACGATTTGGTCACTTAAGCTACGCATCTAATGATACTGTAGATTCTATGTGTTATCCTCTAGCTGTCACTTCAGGAACACTCGGATTCCACAAAGACAGCATCATCACACACAGTTAGTCATGCAAATGTTGCAGGATGTTGCAGGATGTCTCATCTGGCACCAGAGGCTTATATCCAAACACTAACTGAAGCCCTTAGAATTCCCCTCTTCTAATCAACCATGAAATAATACAACTTCTTACACTCAAATGCTTTATTCTAACATTCAAACATCTGTTACAACACAGACAAGATGCTGAGTTCTGGCATTATCTGTTTACAGAATGACTTGTCTTGTATATCACTTTTCTCATTTTCCTCACTTTTTCAGTGATTTGCCACCTATAGGCTACAGTCTGTTTTGTCATGAAATTCATTTGTGTTAATTGACATTTTTTCCCCAAGTTATTTTTATACTTGAAGGCAGAGCATGGTGAGGGAAATATTCCTTATGGTGTCTTAGGTTCACTCTGACGAATAAATACAAAGACCAAAGATCAAATTCATTCTTCATGCCAAAATGTATGATTACTTTGCAGGGCCAATGCACATTTTGGAAGAAGTTTATGGTAATTCTATAAGTATCTGCCGATGATTAAAAAGATAAACAATTCTAGCTAAAAAGTCATTTGAAAGTTAGAATTTTCACACTGTATCCATGTACTTTGTATGCTGTAATCTTATAGTTATTAAAGAATAGTCATTAATCAACTAATTTGGTTTCTATTTTGTCCAGATTTTTGAGTAGAATTAATCTGCCTGGGATATTCAACTTAAAATATACATATATAATACCTGAAGACCTCCAATGAGTCACGTAAATCCAGTTAGAACTTAAAGGTTCTTGTATTTAAGTGTTGTCTACTTTGTATTTAAGTGTTTTCAAGCACCCATGTACATGTATTCTTATGCATCCCTTCTATTGGCAAGGCTTTTTATGCAGTGATAAAAGTAGTTGTCCATGAACTCCCTTAGCTGTTCACAAGTCATAGAGGAGCCCTCCTGCAGTTTATTCCTTATTCCTTCTAGTACTGTCTCTCAACACGCTATACTTGGCTTCAATATCGAAGGTTTTTAAAAAGTTTTACTTACTGTCCTTAATATACTACTGAATAATTTTTCTAATCCATTTTAACAATTCTAATGCAAATTTAATACCTTAAAACACACACACAAAAATAAAATAAAATAAAATAAAATAAAATAAAATAAAATAAAATAAAATAAAATAAAATAAAATAAAATAAAATAAAATAAAATAAAATAAAATAAAATAAAATAATAAAAAATGAAAGAAGTCACTCTCTTAAGGATGATGAAACTAAGATTATAATACTTACTGACATAATTGTATATATGAAATGACCTAGAAGTGTGTATAACTAGAGTTCTACACTTCAAGGTAAACTATTATATAAACGGAATTTATAATAAGATATCTATTTATCTATCTATCTATCTATCTATCTATCTAATTATATATATGTATATATTGATGTGTTTAAAGTCATTACACTGATTTTAGGTTATTTAATGCAGGGACACAATTAGTCTCATAGCACATCTATGCAGACTTAGAACATATGCATATGCTTGTACGAACAGAGGGAAATAAAGAAGAATAAAGCACTGTGTTTTTTTGTTTATTTGTCCTTGTTGTTTTCTGAAAAAGCTATGAGAAATTTCTTTGCTTTACCTTGACAGAATTGTATTTACTTTTTTTTCACAATATATTTGTTATTGTAATATCTTGTCATTTTTACATATTTTCATATTCGAGGCCTAAATATTGCTCTTTATATTTGTCAATGTAAAGACCTACTGTAATTTTAGCAAGTATTTCATAAGGAAATTTATACATAAAACACAAGTAGGAACAAAAGGACAAAATAAAAAAATTAAAAAATAATAAAAAAAATAAACCCTTAAGTTTGCATTCCTTGACCTTGCTGATTCATGATCTGAAAATTTTATGTTAAGAGTGAAGAAAATCAGAGAAAAGCGGAGGGGAAAAAAAAAGTTTTTCCTGAATTTCATGCACTAATTGTTCTTTACTTGAAACTTAAAATTTAGTTCTAATGGACTTAAAAGCCAAAGTCCCCTCCAGATTTTAAATATTTTACAAAGTGTCATTTATTAAAGACAATGATAATTATTTATTTATTTATTTATTTATTTATTTTGAAGTTAAGGTAAAGTAAGTTACAATCTAGTTACAACCTAATAAGTCTCTCCCATATCTTCTTTCAGAGAGGAATCTTCTAAGGGTTCTAACTTAAGGTTTCATGTTGGTCAATGTTGAGGGATTTTGAAACAGCAAAGATCCCATGGCTTGCTGCAGCTGAGCAAACCAAGCTACCAGGACAACTATGAGAAGTTCCCATGAGAATGTTCCCACATCGCCCAATTGAGGAATTTAGAAAAATATTGTTGCCAGCAGCTGGCTTCAAGAACAAGGTCTACGTGACTGCTAATCACAAGGGGATTGTTTTTTTGCAGGTGGGGTTGTTTTCTTGCAGTTGTTTGTCTGAGTGCTTTTGACCAATAATCTTGTGTGTGAGATACTACCTGTTAAGTTCAGTATAAAAGTCAGATTATTCGGGTAATAAAGAGGCAGCATGATCTGACCATACTGGTGTCTGTCGTGTTTTCGGCCTTTCTTCCTGCAACAGGTCAACAATTACAAAACAAAAAAAAGTCCTTGCATACCCATAAGGGTATGTGTACCAAGATTATCAGGAGTGAATGAACAAATATAATGCTAAAAACAATATATCCACTTCTCCTTAACTGTTCAGAAAAACCGTATGATGTTCAGAAAGATCATACGATGTCATGAAAAATTTTGCATAGATTATCAAGCACTTTTTTCCTTCTAAGAAATAAAATTTCTATTGCTATTCATAAAAGGCATACAATAAAATAAAACTTACTCCAAGAATAAAATCTGATTTAATGTTGAATACCAGAAGTTTTCTCTAAACTTCCCAAAACTGCTTTGCACTTTTTTTTCTCGTCTAATGTCACTTTTTTTTTCCTTTTTATTTTTCTTTTTTTTTTTTTTTTCCAAACCATACAAAAGAAAATGTTTTATGCAGTGGTAGTTAATATATAAACTGTGGACTTTTAAGGGTCTGTGCCCTATTCTTATGGATATGTAAATGGCTATAACTAAAACCAAATACATGGTCAAGTGGCTTAAATTTGATCATCCACTGAGAACTTTGTAGTGCCTGTTAATCAAAATAGATTAAAGGATACTATTATAAAGATGCCTGTATTTCATAATTTTTATATATTGGAAACACATCTCTGTATCATATCACATGCAGATTTAGTCTGTTATCCTCTTTAATATCTTTATATCTTTATTAATGACTTGGATGAGGGAATTGAGTGCACCCTCAATAAGATTGCAGACAACACCAAGTTGAGAGGGAAGTGTTGATCTGCCGGAGAGTAGGAAGGCCCTTCAGAAGGACATGTACAGGATGGGCAGAGGCCAATGGGATGAGGTTCATCATGGCTCAGTGATGGGTCCTGCACTTTGGCCAAAACAACCCCATGCAACACTACAGGCTTGGGGCAGAGTGGCTGGAAAGCTGCGCAGAGGAAAAGGATCTGGGGGTGTTGGTCAGTGCTTGCCTGAACATGAGCTAGCAGCGTGCCCAGGTGGCCAAGAAGTCCAAGGGAATCCTGGCATGTGTCGGGAATAGTGTAGGATATGATCATCCTTCTGTTCTCAGATCTGGTGAGGCTGCACTTCGAGTACTGTTTTCAGTTTTGGGTTCCTTGGTACAAGAAGGACATCAAGGCCCTGGAGCATGTCCAGAGAAGGGCTACAAAGCTGGTAAAGGGCCTAGAACACAAGTCCTATGAGGAGTGGCTGAAGGAACTGGGTTTGTTTAGTCTGGAGAAGAGGAATCATAGAATCATAGAATCATAGAATATCCTGAGTTGGAAGGGACCCTTAAGGATCATCAAGTCCAACTCTTGACACCGCACAGGTCTACCCAAGTTCAGACCATGTGACTAAGTGCACAGTCCAATCTCTTCTTAAATTCAGACAGGCTCGGTGCAGTGACCACTTCCCTGGGGAGCCTGTTCCAGTGTGCAACCACTCTCTCTGTGAAGAACCCCCTCCTGATGTCAAGCCTAAACTTCCCCTGCCTCAGCTTAACCCCGTTCCCGCGGGTCCTGTCGCTGGTGTTAATGGAGAAAAGGTCTCCTGCCTCATGACACCCCCTTACGAGGAAGTTGTAGACTGCGATGAGGTCTCCCCTCAGCCTCCTCTTCTCCAGGCTGAACAGGCCCAGTGCCCTCAGCCGTTCCTCGTACGTCTTCCCCTCCAGGCCTTTCACCATCTTCGTAGCCCTCCTCTGGACACTCTCCAACAGTTTCATGTCCTTTTTATACTGTGCTGCCCAGAACTGCACACAGTACTCGAGGTGAGGCCGCACCAGCGCAGAGTAGAGCGGGACAATCACCTCCCTTGACCTACTAGCGATGCCGTGCTTGATGCACCCCGGGACACGGTTGGCCCTCCTGGCTGCCAGGGCACACTGCTGGCTCATATTCAACTTGCTGTCTATCACGACCCCCAGATCCCTCTCTTCTAGGCTGCTCTCCAGCGTCTCATCGCCCAGGCTGTATGTGCAGCCAGGGTTTTCCCGTCCCAGGTGCAGGACCCGGCACTTGCTCTTATTGAACTTCATGCGGTTGGCGATCGCCCAGCTCTCCAACCTATCCAGATCCCTCTGCAAGGCCTTTCCACCCTCATTCGAGTCCACAACTCCTCCAAGTTTGGTGTCATCAGCAAACTTGCTCAAAATACCTTCTATTCCTACATCCAGATCGTTTATAAAAATATTGAAAAGTACCGGCCCTAAAATGGAGCCTTGAGGGACCCCACTGGTGACCGCCCGCCAGCCTGACGCAGCGCCATTCACCATAACCCTTTGGGCCCTGCCCGTTAGCCAAATGCTCACCCATCGCATGATGTTTTTATTTAGCTGTATGCTGGACATTTTGTCCAGTAGGATCCTATGGGAAACCGTGTCAAAAGCCTTGCTGAAGTCCAAAAAAATCACATCAGCTGGTTTCCCTTGGTCCTCCATACGGGTGATCTTATCATAAAAGGAAATCAGGTTAGTTAGGCAGGACCTACCCTTCACAAACCCATGCCGGCTGGGACCAATGACTGCTTTGTCCCCCAGGTACGCCTCAATAAGTTCGAGAACCATCTTCTCCATGATTTTACCAGGCACTGACGTGAGACTGACAGGCCTGTAATTGCTAGGGTCTTCTTTCTGACCCTTCTTGAAAATCGGCACAACAGGATGCTCATGGGAGACCTTATTGCTCTCTACAACTACCTGAAATGAAGTTGCGTGTAGCTGAGGGTCATCCTCTTCTCTCAGATAACTAGTGATAGGACTAGAGGGAATGGACTCAAGTTGTGGAAGGGGATGCTTAGGTTGGAAATTAGGAGACATTTCTTCTCAGAAAGAGAAGTTGGGCATTGGAACAAGTTGCCCAGGGAGGTGGTGGAGTCACTGTCCCTGGGAGTGTTCAAGGAAAGGTTGGACATGGCACTTAGGTACATGGTTTAGTGGGTGACATTGGTAGTTGGTTGATGGTTGGCTCAGATGGTCTTGAAGGTCTCTTCCAACTTTAATGATTTTATGATTCTATGTATTAGGTTTTAAGCTCTTCAAATCCTTTGCAGTGCAATCTGCCAGCTGACATTTCTTCCTCACTGTTGTTTCCTTATTATTGTAAAGCTATGATGCATCTAATTTTTTAGTGGTACAGCTTAAATATTTTTGCATATTTCAGTCACACACATCTGTTTTGAGATCTGAATAACTGCTATTTCTGTAACGGGAAGCATAGGTGCTATTTCTGTAACGAGAAACAATAAATCAGAAAAAAAATACATTTCACTACTTTAGCAAACCAGGCTCACACACACTTTTTCATGGCTAACTAACCTATACACTATGTAGTGTTGATGATTCACACCTAGCTTAGGTCTGCATGCCACTACAAAGAAGGCTTTCTCCATGTAAATCATATTACAGCGGAATTTTCTAATCCCATCTTTCAGTTTTGCTTCTAACTAGTAAACACATGCTCAACCTTAAAATAAAAATAAAATCAAAAGTACTTTTTTCCTCATATTGCTGATTCCTGATTAAAGCTTAACATTATTCCAGTTCATTAACATCAATGTCTCTGAACCAAACCTTTGTATTTGTGTTCTGATACCAAAATACTCTGAATGAGAATTATACGGCCAGAAGATAACAAAATGGCTCATGTTTCCAGAGATGCAGAATTTCCTGTTGAGACAAATCTGTACTCAGATAATGTGTAGAAAGAGCATGCAATACACCTTTCACAGAGAGTACTCCACAGCATTTTACCCTGTACGCAGATGGTTTGATTTTGTCTGCCTTACATCTAAAGAGCCTCAGACCAAAAGCTGGTTTGTCTACTTTAAGTTACCTCTGTCTTCAGCAGTGAAATCTTATGCTTAGTGTCAAAGCTAATTTTATTAAAGAAATTCAGTCAGCAGGCCTTTGTAATGATACTTAATACACAGCATTTTTAATTGATACATGTTGTTAGCTCTGCTGTTAATTATGGAAACAGAAAATTATTGCAAGTTCCTGTTTCCTGGACTGTTGTTTTTCCTCGACCTAGGTGCTTTTAATAATAGTTATCACTGAACTTTTAATAGTGTCATCACTTATTCAAGACTCTGAATCTTCATAACTTTGCCTTATGTTACTTAAATAAACAAATGGAAAGGAAATAAATAAATAAATAAATAAAGACACCACTACCAGCAAAACACTTTACCACTTGGGCAAATAAATCTGACAAGAGATGACCCTGCTGAAAACCACTATGTGATTTCAAAAAAATACTCTTATTTTCAAAGGTTACTCGAAAGTGGCTGCCACTCAGCTATAGTATACTTAGAAACATACACGTATGATTTAGATAATCAATCTCATCCTAACGTTCATCTAGTTCACAGTGCATAAACATCTTTTCTACATTTGGAATGACATCATGAAACCTGCTGGTAGGGATGACTACAGCTACCTACTGAAATTGTTAGTGGCACTTCATGCATTCAGAATGAAAACTCATTTATTTGAATATGTCATCAAAGTGGTATATCATTCGCTGTCTTAAATTATTTTTACATTTACCTCTAGCTATATAAATTCAACTACAGTTCATGTACTTTCTGATGTTTGATTTTCTGCTGACATGCTGGCACCTGTGTTTCTATATTATCAGGAGGTAGACAGTCAATGACTTGAGAGACAGTTCTGAAGGATTTACCCATCATGACTAACAAGACCAAAATTCAGATCTGGATTTTACAGATTTTGGAGATAAAATATGTGATATGAAACTCTAGTTGTATCAGCATATGTAGAAAGCAGTGTTATTTTTTCAAATTCCATACCACTGTAAAAATAATTTCACACTGTATCCCACATTTTGTTGTTTAAGTACTCAATACAGACATTCAACATCTCTGACTGGTATTACAAATCTAGAAAGATCATCAACTCTGCTATTCTTTCTGCCACACCTATGAAATATTTTCAACTCATTCCAACTTCAGTCAGTAGTTAATTATACTACAAAACATGATTGACTATATTGTTTCTATATTGAGAGAGCTCCATTAAATTTCAGTGAGACAGATGATCAATTTTAAGAGCCTGCTGCTAACACAGAGTCCTTCCTGCTGTGCCCCAATTTATCTGCAGGACATTTTTGTTACTGTACTCACCAGGATGTATTTTATGGCCTCATTTTTGTTGTTGTAGTTGTTTTGTTGTTGTTTTGATATAGATAATGTTAATATAGAAGTAACATGCAATCCATATGAATATGTCCTTATGGTATAATCTTGTACATTTTAACATTAATTAATATTTTTTCTGCTTTAAGAAGTGCTCACACGGATTAAAGTAGAATATGATTGTAACAACCTTGGAATAGACTTCTGTTATTGAGATTTTATACAACTGATTCACTGAATACCTATATGTTTGTAGCATCTACAGTTTATTATCTGGCAGGACCTAGGTATCTCAGATTGGGAAATGATGTTTAAGCACCATGTTTAGGTACCTATAGAGTATTTAAATATATTAATTTGTTTCTAGGAAATTTAGCTAAATTTCCTGAGTTTTAGTTGAAAAATAGAAAAAAAAAAATCTCCCTGAACTATTTGTCTAGGAAAAAAAAATCTTAAAAAATAAGAGAAAAAAAAATATCAGCAATTAGTATTATTGTCTGTCAATAAGCTCCTGAGAAATCAAAGATTACACCTAAATTGTGAGACATGAATGCTTCCCAGGTTCCAGGTACACTACATTGTTATTTATGTTTTACAGGTCAAGGGGAAACTTTATTGCCTACTATTTGTCTCCTGTAGGAAGGAAAATAAAGTGCACAGTCACAAAAGAAAGAAAAATGAGTGACTGATAAATAAATCCTTATAGGTCTCATGGTCTAGATAATTACAACAGCAGAATTGGAGACAACCCCAGTGAAGCATTGTTACCACAAATATAGAAGTAACCCAACTACGCCTTTATATTATTATTTATTATTATTATTATTATTATTATTATTATTATTATTATTATTATTATTATTATTATTATTATTGTCATTGTCATTATCATTATCATTATCATTATATAATATATATAATATATTATTATTATTATCATTATCATTATCACAATCATTATATAATATATATAATTTATTATTATTATTATTATTATTATTATTATTATTATTATTATTATTATTATCGTTGTTGTTGTTGTTGTTATATATATTATTGTTATTATTATTATGTCCCTTCCTTTCTGTATCAGTTTAGAACCATAAACTCTTCCTTGGTAGGAGTAACTCCATAAAAGAACATTGCCCTTCACAAACATACCTCACAGTTAGGCATAAATAATGGTACTGTGCCCACAACACTTTAATCTTTTATAACATTTTTAAAGTACTCCAGAATATCTGATCATATTTTTGTTTCATTATGTCCTTCAGAACTCATATATTGATCCATTTTTATTGTCCAGGTCAATTGATCCATATTTTATTTGTCTAGGTCTCAACTTAGTGTTGACTGGGATTTCAAGTGGTAATAAACTAATTGTAACGTGCAATATCCTGTAATTTTGCTGTACTATTTTTGTAATGCTAAATGTGGTTCTGATTTGACTCTTCATTGAACAGATTTCACATTTTTTATTCTATTATTTAGATTATGGGTAGCTTGGTTATGAAATGATGCTTTTAAAATCACCATGCTCTGGGAACAAAAATTGTAATTGTTGGTGATATTCATTGCAGTTTCTCAGACAGGTGGTATGAATCATATGAATCACATTTTAAGCACTTGTCTCATTCCATGTACTGGAAGAATGCCCTAAGAAGCTATTTTAGATAAGACAACCAATATTTAGACACTTAAGATAGGTGTGTTAATGTGAATTATTCCATGTAACAATTCCATTTAACAAGCCATCAAAATTACCTTCATGAATTAAGTTTTATTTATTTAAGTGTTAAAGACCTTTTCCCTTTCTTTTCTAAAAAAAAAAAAAAAGTGCATATCAAATGGATTTATATCTTCAAGCACAATGATTTCAAATATTCTTTAGTACAATCTAACTCCTCACTTTGTTTATATGTGTATATAAATGTATATATGTACATATATATGTATATATAAATATTTTTGTGTGTATATCTACAAAAAACAAACAAACAAACAAACAAACAAAAACTATCTTTCCATCAATTTTCCATTCAACAATTTCAGTTGCTTAACAAAAATACAATGTATTTTCTTAAATCTGTTGCAAATATATTTTTCATTTCTGGCACCATTGTGTTTTTTAATCTTTACTTTTTTTCTTATTGTGTTTGAGTTTTCTGTTCCATTCCTCTGTTCTCAGGTTATTTCTGAGCCATAGTTTAGATTTATGATGAATATTCAGAATAACAGTAAGGAGTTAAAATATTAACTGGCTTTAAATAAAGGAGCTTAGAAAAGAACAAGAGAAAATGTAGGGAATCTTGCTAATTTAGCTAGAATCTCCTTTACATACTCTATATGTATATAGAGAGTATAGTAGATTTCAAAGAGCCCTTTGGTATTTCAGACTAGCAATGTAGATAAACTTTTGTATGTAATGATTTATCTTCGAGGGATAATATTTTGGCAGGGTAATGGAGGAGAAAAATGGAGTAGAGAGGAGAAGGAATAGACATTAAAAGTATGAAAACTATCATTATGGATTAAACAAACAAACAAACAAACATTGAAATAAATTTTAATTGAAATAAAACATTCTACTAATGTTCTACATGTTCTACTAATGAAAACTCTTGTCTGAAAAATCCTTCATAAGCACAAAACTAAGGTTGTTAACTCTCACCTGGAACTAAGTGTCAGAGATAGAAACAGATGGGAAGGAAGAATAGTAAAAGAAGACATCATGAAAGTCAATGTTAACAACTCACTGTGAATCTGAATATTGACAAGTTTATTGTAACATTGTAAGCATCAGTGCAAAGGAAGGTTTTAGATAGAAATCTGAGGGAGGTTAATGACATAGTTCCTCCTAAATTTAGGTAAATAACAAAAGAGAAATTTCATAGACACTTATTTCATAATTTGACTTGTAGATGCTTGAGGCTGGCCATTTTCAACAAACTGGAACTGGGGGTGGGGCAGGGGGACTGTAAGTAATATATGGCAAGTGGAATAAGAAGAATCTTGAAGAACTATGAAACAAAACAAATTTGTATCACACATCAAGAAAAGAAAGGGAAGGGAAGGGAAGGGAAGGGAAGGGAAGGGAAGGGAAGGGAAGGGAAGGGAAGGGAAGGGAAGGGAAGGGAAGGGAAGGGAAGGGAAGGGAAGGGAAGGGAAGGGAAGGGAAGGGAAGGGAAGGGAAGGGAAGGGAAGGGAAGGGAAGGGAAAATGATACAGAGCCAAATTATATATCCAAAGAAAAAGATAATTAAAAAAAAATAAAGAAAAAAAATAAAAACATTAAAAAGACATGAACAGTGTCTAACTGTATTGAACTTGGCTAGAGAAGAAGATATTAATTTCCCAGGATCAGAAAACAAATAAAATTTTAACTACATTGGTAAATGGTAAAGCTGGATATAAAATTACCTTCTTGTGCCATGAATGCTTGATGTGTCAAGTATAATCCTATTCTGTCCTGGAATAGCCACACACATACTGCTGGGTAAAAATATCTTCATGAATAACAAATACTGTGAACACTGCTATTTTGGAAGAATGAAACTATTCATGATATTGAAGAAAATGACAGAAACTAATTTTTATATGTTTTATTTCAAATGTTGAACATAGAAATTTTATATTTTACTTCAAGCCAACATTTAACATTTAAAACCAAACTGATCCTCAGATAAGAAGAAAAAAAAAAAAAAAAAAAAAAAAAGGTAAACCACAGGAACAAATAAATTCTATAAATTCTATAAAATCAAAGCATTTTGCTTTTGCTTTTGAATGAGTTTCAATTTAGTTTTAGGTTGGTTTAGTAAGAAGTAAAATTAATTATGTAAGAAAGCATAGTTGTTTTATTATTATTATTATTTGTTTGTTTGATTTTTGTTTTGTTTTGTTTTTTAATGGAATCAGAGATTTGAAAGATGCATTGCAATCTCATTCTATCCAAGTGGAGCAATTATCTGTCTGAGCTGCAAGATTTTGTTCCCTATCTCTTTGTTTTTTGATTCTTTTTTTCATTCACACTTAGTAACAACTGATAGGCCTATTTCCTTGAAATGCAATAGCAGCCCATAAAAGGAGAGGATGTAAGTGTTCATGTAAAGCTATGTATCAAGATTCTAATATTTGGGTAGGGCCTGCTGGAGGTGAAAGATGAGGAAGCTGCAGTGGTAATCTCTGTTAGAAGAGTCCAGAAGCTGCCCCATGTTAGATAAGAGCCAATTTCAGCCAGCTCGAAGCTGGCTTGGAGCTTTACCACTGGCCTTCACCACTGGCCAGAGCTGAGCCAGTAAGCACCTCTATGAGAGAAGATTTAAGAAAGGCACCACAGCAGCTGGGAGGTAGCAGTGAGAAGATGTAGAGATAAACAATCCCATGGACACCAAGGTCAGTGAAGAAAGGGGGCAGGGGAGGGAGATAGAGAGAAAGTAGGAGTAGGGAGGAGGAGGTACTGCAGGCAATAGAGCAGAGATTGCCCTGCAGCCATGGTGAAGCAGGTTGTCCCCCTGCAGCCCTTGGTATACCACAGCGGAGCAGATCTCCACACTCCTGTCTGTGTAGGATCCCACAGTGGAGCAGGTGGATCTGGCCTGAAGGAGGCTGTAGCTCATGGAGAGCCCACATGGAGAGCCCACACAGGAGCAGACTTCTGGACAGAGCTGCAGCCTGTGGATAGGAGCACATGTAGGAGCAAGTGATCTGGTGGGAGCTACCAGCTCAAGCAGTGTGCTGGAGCAGTCCATTCTTGAAGGATTGCACTCTGTGGTATGGACCCATACTAGAACTGCTCCCACCTGTAGGAGGCCCAGGTAAGATCAGTTTGGGAAGGACAGCATCCCATGGGAGAGACCCCAGGCTGTAGCAGGGGATGAGGGAGTGACCAGTGGTAGATAATGAAGTGCTATGCACTGACTGTAACTCCCACTCCCCATTCTCCTGTGTCACCTGGGGAGAGGAGGTAGAAGGTGGATGAAGGTAAGCTGTTTTTTAGTTAGAAGGTAACCTGTTTTTTAGTTTGCTTTTGCTTTACTTTTCAGATAAGAAAATCTTTAATCTCCATAATTTCAAAATAGACTATATATTTTGCCTTTGGTTTATAGAGTACTTAGATTTTTTTTTCCTCTAAACACATCTCAAACTTTTGGAAAGGTACTGAGTGTTTGATTTTTAGTATTGTGCCTGATTCAATCTTATTTTATATGCAAAAGCTCTAACCACTATATCCACTATTATTATTTTATTAAATACTCTTAGGATACCTATCTACTGACAGCTAAATGAGATTTCTACTCACAAGCAACTACTTCTGGCCTTAAAGCAGTCATTTAAAAATGCAGCATGAAATGGGGTGTTGTCAGGTTTTTGTAATGTACTTAAAGAAAATTCAGATATCTTGAAAAAGGCAGAAAAACATGAGCTAAATGGATAGAGCCATGCTTTTTAACTGTTTTAGCCTGCTTCTTATTTCAAGCCATCAAGAATTCTCCACAGTGTGTGCCTTCTACAGCCCTTCCACAGTATCTGACTCATACAGCATGAATACTATAGGCTTCACTTGTTGTTCTGTAATACTACCAGGGGGAAAAATGAAATAATAATTTTTCTTTTTCTATATAAGCAACACAAGTATGCTTATTCTAACAAGTTTAATATTTAATGTATAATACCTGGATTACCTTATTTTCATTCATTTCTTATTTTGTTTGTGATTTTTTATATATTTTTATGAGAAAGATGTCTCTGGGGCTGTCTAAATTTAACAATAACTTTGACTACACTGGAACACTACAATCATACACTCAAGTAATGTCCTACTGCTTATGACACCTACAGAAAGACATTTTCTATTACTGCAGATTGAAACTGCAGATCTTTCCTAAAGGTGATCTAAATAACTAAGATCATAATTGTATCTATATATGGTTTCTAATAAAGCTTATGACAATGAAGTATTTCACTAGGAAAAAAAAAAAAAACAAAAAAAAAAAAACAAAAAAACAGTTATTACAGTTGCTTGTTCAGAAAACAAACAAGGAAACAAAACTAAAGAAACAAACAAACAAAAAAGTTGGCCATAATGAGAAATGGTATCCAAGACATTTCAGAAGTACTGATATTCAAAATGGGTTTTAGCTTTGGGATATAAGTGTTGGTAAAATGAAAACACCCAAACTGGCAGCTCAACATAGCAAAATAAAATAAAAATCTGTATGTCATATAATTAGATTTTCAGATTAGATTTTCATCTAATTATATACTTTTCAACATAGTAGTCATTAACAAATAGCCTGTCTGTTTACCGCTATAAGCAAGATTATGAAATATATTTACCTTATAAAATTTCTATAGCACAAGTCCAAAATAAAGTATGATCTTATTTTGCTAAGTACTTTTTGCACTATAAATCCATTAATCTTTGGTAACTTTTTAGAAATTGTAAAAGATGCTAATGATGTTTAAATATTTATAGTGACAATTTAAATATAACTGGTTTCTTAATCTCTAGGGCTGCCAGAGCTGTTTGTCAGATCTACTTTCCATGTCCTCTCTTATTAACTTCAAAAATACAAGACAGAGACTTTTTTTTTTCTAGCCATTGAAGTTAATGAACATGCATTCCCCTTTTTATAAAAGGGAAATAATTATGATTATGATCAATAGCCAATGTACACCATTTGCTCAAAACGCATTCAAAATCACATATTTAATGGCCTATCTGCAGTTAGGTAGAAAAAAATAACTTTGGCACCAACCAGTTTATTATTAGATGGGTTAAATAAACCTGGAACTGAAATAAAATCATTTCTTTTGAAAAAAAAAAAAGCTTTGTATTACGTTCAAGATTTTCAGGAGTACATTTATATAAGAAAGTGAAAAAAAAAAATTAACTCTCAAAAATAAGATTTTCCTATAATGAGTTTATACTTAATCTGAATTACTAGCGAAAAAAGTTGTTCTATAAATATACCAGAAATAAACTTATATATAGTAATAACAAGTAGAAAAATGCTATAGAAAAAAATGATTTAAAGAGATGTTGATCATAATAAGTGCACTACATGCAAACTAGTCACAGTGTAGCAAACAGTTAATCACACTATTATAATTTACTTTTTTTCTAGATCTCATGATCAAGCAATACATTGTCCTTTTCAGTGTCAAAAAAATAAATAAATGCTAAAATGCTTCTGATTTTAATAGTGAAAATACTTGATGCTAAATGGTATTGTGAGAAATATTTCTTAAATATTGCAATCTAAATTTAAACAGAAAATAAAACAAAAAACAACAACAAAAAAGAATATATATAACACTATTGACATTACTGGACATACGTTTAGAAATGAAATCCCTGCTGCAATTTCTCCTACATCGCTTTTCTCTAACGGTGTTACACAAGACTAACGTAACCAATTTCTGTGAAACTGTGTTGCATTATTCAATCTTTATTGTCTTCTTGAAGAATAAGGAATCAGTTGTGTAGCTTTCAACTTAAACATTCTTCTGAAAACCTGCATGGTTTTATTTTTCTAATGCTTATGGATATTTTACATTTTATCTCCAATGTATAAACTCTATGTTTTTAAACAGTAATCCTAACAGAAACTATGTTACCACTGGGTTGAAAAGGACAAGCAAGAATATATACAATAACTAAAAACCAAATAAAATGCTTCTTCATTTTTTAGAGGGGGTGCAAAAAAGAAAACATATGATAAGAGAAAATAAATGAATATACAATTCTAGAAGAGCAATACATAGAGAACAAGTTCATGGGCCAGTTCTACAGAAAAAAATAAATTACACATAAGATATTTCACCTAAAATCTTCCCAGATATAAGTGCATTTTATTCTGTTCATATAAAGCACTGTTTAATTACTAAGGCTGGGCTTTGCAAATATTTTAAGAAAATGTAAGTTTTAGAGTCAATAGACCATTGATGTTCCTAAAAGCTCACACAAAGAACTGCACAAAACTCATTATTAAGGGTGAGACTTTAATCACAGAATCACAGAAGAATTATGGTTGGAAGGGATGTCTGGAGATAATCTGGTCCAACCCCTATGCTCAACTCAACCTGCTCAGACCAAGAGTAGGTTGCCCAGGACCGTATTGAAGAAGCTTTTGAAGATTGCCAAGGAGGGAGATTCCACAACCTCCCCAAAACATCTTGGCATTCTTGATATCTTAATTTTAGGTGTTTTTATTCCCAGGACTGATTTTCTACTACATGGCAGGTTCATTTTTACCTACCTGTGACTAGCCTCTGGAAAATAGAAGTTTGGGATTTTTTTAAGTGTTCTTATTGTCATATCTTTGCTTGCCTTTTGATCATCTAGTGAATTATTTAAGCATTAAAAAAAAGAAAAAAAAAAAAAAGCAATTTAGAAATGTAGACAGTGAATCTTTCTTACATTGCAAATAAAGGACTTCTCTAATGAAAATAAAATTATGTCGAAGGAGTACCCATGTCTAAAACAGACATCAGTATTTTTGTGCATATCTTCTCCTCTAAAAGCTACATGGAAAAATAAGTTCTTAGAGTAGATTCAGGTGCAACAAGTATCTTCCTAAATGATTAATATACCATGCAGAATATTTTTAATGGCTGTTACATTTAAATATCTATAATTCCAGTATAAATGCAGAGGTAAACAGTCTCCTCCACATTTAGGACAAAAATATTTCAGCTTATAGCTACAGTCTAAAGGTATAGGCCATTGTATATCAATATATATAAACACGTATAGGCTATTATGTATCAGTGCGTATGTACATACACAGATAAATGTGAATTTACATACATATATGAATACAGATTTATAAAATATATGTATTATAGATGTAGATACATCAGATTTTAGTGTGGAAACAGCAAGTAACAAAATGGATAATGGAATTTTCTGCTGCAATGTAATAGTCAGCATGACTCAGTCTGCTTCACTAATATGGATCAATGTGTTAAATGAGTCTTGCTGCCTGAGTTTCTTTTGCTGCCAGCTGTCTTTAAGTGGTGATTCATTTAGTCAGCTTTGGCATGACTTTAGAATAGCATGAGATTTGGAAACAGGATCCAGATATCACATTGCCATCAATGCCTCAAAAAAGCATTCTTGAGATCTTCAGATATTTAGCCATGAAAGTAAAAGATAGGTGAGGTTTTTCCACTGCAAATTACACTTTCAGTAAACTATATTTGATTGGATATTAAATCCTATGGTGATAAACCCTATTTCATCTTCAGAACAGTTCTGTTCAGTCCTAGGATAGAGATGTTTCAAGACAGGATCTTTCAACCCTTCTCAGGAGTCTGGAGACCAGCGGTGCCCTAAAAGCTGGGAGCTGGGTGTCTCCCTAGGGTCCATCAGGACAGGGCCTAGCAATGTGGGTCTGTCCTACCACCTCAGCCAGGATCACAGGGGCAGCTGGGGACACCATGGCAGTCCCATACTCAAGCAGTGGCAGCCCTCCTGGGGATGAGGATGGTCTGAGGCTGGGCAGGGATATGGGCCTGTAAGAGGCAAGGAAGGGCAGAGCTGTAGGGAGCTGGAGAGCAGCATTACTGTGATGTTGCAGGGGTAGGGATTAATTGCCCCAGGGGTGATAGCCCTGAGCTGGGGTATGGTTGGGGGAACCCCCAAGAGATCTGTGCAGGAACAGTCAGGCCTGATGTTGCTCTCAGAACCCTGACACTATTCAAGATAGTTTTTTTGTTTTTTTTTTTTTCCGGACTCTGCAATGCAGAGAGGCTTTTAGAGTGTTGCTATTGCTTCTTTCCTCATCCCCAATTACCCATGGCAGGCACTTATCGAGCCCTGGTTCTATCTGCATGTTCACTCAGCTGTTCCCATTTCACACCAGATGTTTCCATATCACATCGGCCTTTTGAAATCCTGTCATAAAAAAGGACAGCATTTTTTAGTTTAAAGGTGATATGTCATGCTTAAATTGTTGTATTATCACAAAATAAGCACAGCTTAATAAGCACTGTACTTTAAAGTTCTAACTCAGTTAATCACCAGAGGAGTTACTCTCCTGAGATTATCAATGAGAGATGTCTGCCTCTGTCAACTGTATTACTTATTATACTACCTTATGGCAGTCAACCAAAAAGTTTGGAAACCAAAGATATAACACACACATACACATTATAATGAAACATTCTCCCATCTGCTACATTCAAGTGTATCTTCAGTATGAGCATAAGAATCCCTGTGGAATTCTGCAACCTATACACTGTGATGAGAAAAAATACTGCAATTGCCAGGCTCATTTCAACTTCTATGTGGCTTACTTTGTTTATTGGGCAACTATTCATTCACACCTCAGGATTCTCCAAAGTCTCTCACTCGGGCCACAAACCATATAAAAACAAAATGAGAAGTTAAAAAGGGCTATCACCTAAGAGTGTAAGATCCAGCCCTTGCAGTTACCCATCAAATGGCTACAGGAAGGGTGAGAAGGTAAAGTCCTATGAGATTTCTTGAGAGAGACAGGCGTTCCTGTCCTTGAATGGAACAATAGAAATAAAAAAAAATGCCGAAGAAACTCTTTTTTAAAGGCAGTGGTTTGTGGACAAGTTAGTGGCTCTTCACAGATCAGTGATTTTACATGTAAATCATAAGAATACACAAAATCTGGTGTATATTATTCTCAGATTTTGTCAAACAGTGGTAGAAACTAACCACTTGAACACAATCTGTTTTATTTTATCTACAAAGGGCCATAATCTGTATTGTATCAAGAACTGACATAATTTATTAAGAGAAGCTATCTAGTATTGGAAGAAAATCTGATCAAGACATTAAGATATTATGAAGTACATAAGCTTTTATTTGCTTTCACACTTAGGAATCCATGACCTTTTCACAATGTGGTAGTGAATGTACAGCTATCAGTATATAAGATCATTTTCTCTAATACTCCTTGTTACTGTATATATTAATATAAAAATTAGTGAAAACTGACAAATATCATCTCATGGTGGCCACAAAACTCTGAGTTACCTTTTGAAGATAATACATTCATTAAGGCTATTTTAAATGCCATTGTAATGTGTCATTTTTGTTTTTGCTGTTTGTAGTTGGTGGTGTTTGTTTTTCTTTTAATCCTGTGACATTTTCAGGGAAGAATGTCTTTCACTCACATCCAAATTAACATTTTTTGGAAAACAAGGAACCTTTGAAAAGAAAGTCAGATTCTGCTTTGATTTCTTTGCTTCATAGTGTTGGACATCTCAGTTCACTACAAGCAACTAGCATGCAGCATATTCCTAAGTAAGTAACAAAACACCTTTTTTTCTTGCATCAATTGTCATCTGCTAGCAAGGTGGCAAGTACTAGTATCGCTGCATTTCAGGTGCTCTGGCCTTATGCAGATTTTTTCTTTTATTGCATTAATGTTTCTGTAGGCATCACTTTTGTGTCCTTACAGTTATTTGAGTCAGACAGTCCTTCAAGTTAAAATATATATATATATATATATATATATATATATTTACTGCAGGTATTCCTATATGTTAAAAAGAGCTACAAGGCAAAACAACCTGTAATTTTCCAAGACCTGGCAGCCTGGAAAGTGAGTTAAACAGAATTAGTAAGACTACCAGAGTGATTCATGTCTGTGAAACTTGATGATTAACATTACAAGAGACAATTCAACAACTAAATTCTGAGGTGTTTCTTGAAGATTCATATGCTGTAAAGCTGGAGAAAGTACTTATAAATTATAGTTTAAATGCATTTTTATATTGAAGGCTAATAGATTTAAACATTTTTCACACAGATTCTGAACAGTATACTGTAAAAGATATTTGAGACATCACCATAGTAAGAAATATTAACTGAATTAAAATCTGCCTTTGAGTGCAAGTACATCGAATATAAATATGTTATTTTATGTGGAGTAGAAACACATTACTTGCTATGACAGGAATGTTTAATACTGAAGTTAAAGACATTTATTATCAAATGTAAAAACTGCTAGTACCACCTACTGGCAGAAATGCAATTTTCCCCCTGTTTATAATATTTTGTAAACCAGGATAGCAAATAAATGATTGCAACACTGATCTTGTCTTTGTTTGCAAACAATATGTGTGGGCAATGAATTTGAGTATTTAAGGTATATTTTATGTGAACTGAGTTATAAATGAAAGAAGGGAAAGAGAGAAAGAAAGCGTCCTGGTTTCGGCTAGGATAGAGTTAATTTTCCTCTTAGTAGCTGGTATGGTGCTGTGTTTTGGATTTAGAATGAGAATAATATTGATAATACACTGATATTTTAATGGCTGCAGAGCAGTGCTTACACTAATCCAAGGACCTTTTCAGCTTCTCTCTCTGTTCTTCCAATGGGCAGGCTGGGCATACAGCAGGAGTTGGGAGTGGACAGAACCAGGACGGCTGACCCAAACTGGCCAAAGGGGCATTCTAATGTCATGCTGAACAATTAATATGGGGTGGCTTGCCAGGGTGGGGGACCAGTTGCTCAGGGATAGTCTGAGCATTGGTCAGCAGGTGATGAGGAATTGCATTACAATCATTGTGCATCATCTCCCCTATCCCAGAGAGGGAGGGGGAAGGTGAGCAAACAGCTGTGTGGTGCTTGGCTGTTGACCAGATCAAACCACAACAGAGAGAAAAATGAAAGGAAGGAAGGAAGGAAGGAAGGAAGGAAGGAAGGAAGGAAGGAAGGAAGGAAGGAAGGAAGGAAGGAAGGAAGGAAGGAAGGAAGGAAGGAAGGAAGGAAGGAAGGAAGGAAGGAAGGAAGGAAGGAAGGAAGGAAGGAAGGAAGGAAGGAAGGAAGGAAGGAAGGAAAAAGGAGGGAAGGAAGGAAGGAGGGAAGGAGGGACAACAACAAAAAAAATACAAAACAGCTAAGCAAACAGACAACCAAAAAAAGCCCATCAATCATCATTACTGGAACACAGGTAAATTACATAAAGTTATATTTTAGAAAGCAGTACAGAAACTCATGTTACATTGCTAAGTCCATAGCTTTGCTTTCTTTGCTGGTCTAATGTGTGAATTCTGCACTTGTTTTATTCAAGAAATTCTATTAATCTTTCAACACCCAGTAATGTTTAACTGGTAGCCAGTTTATTATTTAGTGCTTTCAGAACCACTGGGAAATTTCAAGATAAATAAATATGGATTTGACCTGGATATTGTCAGTTATGGGGAGTTCCTTCTTTCTTTCCCTACCCCTGCCCTCCTTCCTTTCTACCATTCTCTCTTTCTTCCTCTTTCCTCTGACAAACATCTGAAATGTCATCTAAATCCTCCCCATCCTTGTCTAGGTCTATTTACAAGTACACTTGCATTAGAATTTGTTTGTAGAACTACTCTACATGGATTTAAATAACTACGCGTGTGGTCTTTAACTGGTCAGACAGCATGCTATGTCGAGGTAGCGAAAACTTTCTGCAGGAAGTATACACCTCAAATTGTTATTCAAGCCAGACCAAAAAAAAATAAAATAATGATTTCATTTTCATTATTATATCTTAGGACAACAAACAGAATTTTGAATAAACAAAAATCAAACTTTTCTCAACTAAATATATTATAGCTACCTGCATGGAAGCACACAAAATTTAATTATTTTAAATATTTCATTTCAATGTGGTTTCACTTTCTTGTTTTTTCTTGTGTATTTCTTCTGTTTCTAGTCAGAGTAACATACTAAGGGATTTTGTTCCCAACTACACCACATAACGCACTAATGGAAACTATGAACAGAAATACTACAAAATGACCAATAGGGCTGCTGCACTTCCAAGCTGAAAAACAGTTTCTATCAAAGTATTTTCATTGTTCTTCCATTTTACCTCACATTGTATGACTTTTTGCCTTAGTAATTAATCTCTGATGTAGAATCTTGTTAAGTGCTTTGAAAATCTATATATACTAATATACACTGTATTTCCCTTATCTGTTGTGGCACTAGTATCTTCAAAGAATTCCATCGGGTTAGTTAAAGATGATCTCTCTTGCCTGAATCCATGTTTGGCTATCCTTAATGACACTATGTGGTTTTACTTCACTGTAGACTTTTCACATGAGAGTTCCTTCATTTCCGTCCAACAAAGGGAGGAAAAAACTCACTGGTTTCCATCATGTCCGTTTAAAGAAATATAATGAAGTTATCTTTGATGTTTTTCAGTCCTTAGGAACGTCTCCAGAGTAGTCTGAACCTTAAAAATGTCAGTGAAGAATCAGTGATTTCCACTTCGTTCCATTAACATTTTTAATTTTTAATTTTTATTTTATTTTACTTTTTTTCTGAACAGAAAAGACGAAAAAAAATTAAGAGCTTTAAACATACTCAATGAAAATATTTCCACTTGTGTGTCAAACTGGAAAAGCTAGTTTACCCCATACAACTTCTATCTCCCTTGCATTTGTTAGAATAATAAGGTATAAGATACATAGGTAAATGTAATAATAATAATAATAATAATAATAATACAGAAAAAAATCAGGAAATATCATAATTAAATCTGAATTATTATTTTTTAATCTAAAACAGGAACAAACAAACAAACAAACAAACAAAAAAAAAACATAATAACAGCAAGAAGAAAAAACTAGGTTTTGAATTTGAGTGAGGAAGAGCTTGTGAAGGCGGATGTTAGGTGATGAAGGTGTGTTAGATACTGTCAGCCGCTGTTTATCAATCTTTAGACAGATAGTAGATATCTTTCTTTTTAATAAAATAAAGTTTATTTAAAATTTATTTGAAGTTTATTTAAAACTCATGAGATTTTTCTAACAAGATAACCTAGCTATTCAGGGTTATTACATTTCATATGTATTCTGTTCAAGGGTATTAAATTTTATAGTATCTATATTTTGTGTATTTCATTTACTACTATGACCAACAAATCCCAGAATGAGTATTCCTCAAGACCTAGTCAATAAATGACTACCATTTGTTAAATATATTTCTAAACATTACAGTAAACAAATTCTAAAACTGAGCTTTCTAAATTTGCTTCTGTGCTTTACCTACACATTTTCTAAGATCATTGTTCCTGTAAAACAGTCACGTTGTTGACCACTATGTAATGAGTTTACTTCGTCATGAGTGGAAAAATTGGTAAAATTCCTCTTTCTGTCCTGGAAGAGCAAAAGAGCAATTTCATTCGGTTTCTTTTTAAAAGACAGAGTTTAATGACTTGTTTAACAACTTGTTTAAGGGCTTACAGGATAAGCAGCCAGGACACAGTCCCAATTTTGCCTATTTTTATTTTGAGCCATCTGCACAGATCATCTAGGGTTTTTCCTCAAAGGGATCAAGCTGCAAGTCTGGATAATCACAGAGAAAAGAAAAGTGGGACTTGCTTCTCTCTGTAGATGCATTAGGTAACATCAAGATCTACGCTAATTCTTTAAAATGAAGTACAGTTAACCTATACACATTTAACAAAAGAGGTGATTTGGAAACAGGCACAATAATCTCTAAGTTTCAAGTTCAATTTAATGAATATATAGCAGCTGTCAATATATGAGGTATCTTGCATACCTCTGTATTATCAACTCTATTCATTCCTAACAATGGAAAAGTACAGACTGCACTCATCAGGAAAAGCAATTACTCAACTTTCTTTTTAATTTTGATCCTCATAAAAAAAAAAAAATAATAAAAAAATAAAAAAATTAATTACTTGCAGAATTCTATGTGAAATCAACAGCTTACACTACCTTGAAAAAGGACCAAATGACTTAAATGATGATTTTCTTTTATAACGTATTTACATAAGTAAATAAATTACCATTTTTATGAAGTTTAAAGATTTAAAAGATAATTAGTCAAAATCAGGTCATACTTAAGAAAACTGAATCTGAGCCTTTTGCTACAAGGACTAATGCATCACTACATTAAGACTTCAGCATCCTTGCAATTACATTCACTAGTATATGGTTAAGGGAGAAAAAGGTTGGAATAAAGAAATAGCTTGTTAAATATGTTCTTCATATTTAGAATATTCTACATGTCCCCAAACAGGAACGTAATATTATGTTTCAGAGCATCACTTGTTATTTGAAGATTTTTTACACCAAGATTTCTTCTTACTCATATTTCTTTGGGCTTTCATGTGGTTTTGTAACAGACTTTACCTCTTTTTAAAGAGTAAGAATGCTAGATAATGTGTTTTGTTGCTGTTGTTTTTTGTTTTTCTTCACAAAACAGAAGTTAAGCATGCTGATAGGAGCTCAACCGGAGCTGGAAGATGCTTCCCTCATAGATCACCAATCTTGTGCCTCTGCAGGGGCTCCATGCCAGTGTCCAACACCCTCCTAGGTTCAGAACAAAAAATATCAGCCTTGCATAGACACATGATGCCTCCAATCAACTTTCCATATACAGAAATAAATTTGATTCTGTAGTCCGGTGGTTAGAAACTTCAGGAAAGGGATGAATCTGGATCTTGGTCTCCATGGCCTGCATTTATATTTTATTTCCTGGTGGCTTATTACCTTATTTTTTCACTAATTATTGTATAGGAATTATCATCTTCTCTGAGTATGTATTTGCTAGTAGAAGAATGATCTCTCTCCTCAATGAGAAATACTCCCTTTAACTTTGTTCTGGAGGTCAGATTAGTATTTTTGTACTTTTACAGAAAGAATATTCTCTTTATGGAAAAAGGTTGGTTTATAGATCAGCTTATAAGTTTGATGAGAAAGGTATAAAATCATTCAACACTATCAACCTAAGAATGAACCTGGATATGTGCAGAAAGAGTATGAAGCTTTATGCTATGTTAGAGTTAAAATGGGAGACAGATATGTGTGGTGGTTTCACACTGATGGGCAGCTAAGCTCCACCACCTCACTCACTACCTCTCCTCAAAAGAACAGAGGGAGAATATATGATGAAAAAAAAATCCATCTCATTGGTTGAGATAAGAACAGAGAGATCACTTACTACTTACTCTCACAGACAAAACAGACTCAGCAAATAGAAGATTAATGTAATTTATTTCCTGCTAATAACAAACTGAAGTGGTTATCTGAAAGTAAACTAAAAGCAAAATAAAAATAGCTTATGCTTATCCACCTTTTACTTCCCAAGTGACACAGGGGAATGGGGAGTGAGCACATAGTCAGCACATAGCACTTCATTATTTGCCACTCCTTCATGGTCACTCTCTTGGGGTCTCTCCCATGGGATGCTGTCCTTCCCAAACTGATCTTACCTGGGCTTCCTACAGGCTCCTACAGGCAGCTCTTCAAGAACTGCTCTAGTATGGGTGCAATCCTTCAAGAATGGACTGCTCCAGCACACTGCTTGAGCTGGTAGCTCCCACCAGATCACTTGCTCCTACATGTGCTCCTATCCACAGGCTGCAGCTCTGTCCAGAAGTCTGCTCCTGTGTGGGCTCTCCATGTGGGCTCTCCATGAGCTACAGCCTCCTTCAGGCCAGATCCACCTGCTCCACTGTGGGATCCTACACAGACAGGAGTGTGGAGATCTGCTCCGCTGTGGTATACCAAGGGCTGCAGGGGGACAACCTGCTTCACCATGGCTGCAGGGGAATCTCACTCCTACTTCCCAGCTGCTGTTGTGTAGCTGCTGTGGTGCCTTTCTTAAATCTTCTCTCACAGAGGTGCAACCAGCATCACTCATTGTTTCAGCTCTGGCCAGTGGTGGATCCCTTTTGGAGATGGCTGGAGTTGGTTTTTAAATTGGAAAAAGCAAATCTTGACAGAGATAAAAAAAAAAATAAAAAAAAATAATAAAAAAATACAAGTAGGATTGTTCAGTGCAATATGCATTTTCATTAAATAGTTGGGGAAAATAGATAGTAGAAAATAAAACGGTGAAAAAATCACACATAAAAAGTATTTCTGAGATATCTAAATATAACCAACTGAATGACAAATAAATCTGAAAGAAGTGGTAAAACCTTGTGAATTTTTTGAAATTTTTGAAATATATTCACATCATTGTTATTCTAGCAGGCTGACAAATATTTATTCAGTAGGTGACAACCTTTGTTTCTCCCTTAAGAAAGTGTTTCATTACTGTTTACATGAATTATAAAGAAATTTATAGGATTCAGGAGTTAATAGATACAATGTTTTCAACATTATAGCAAGTAAAACGTAAGTTCTGAAGTAAAACCATGTCATAAATATTGTAAGATCTCAAACAATGAAAACAAAATACCTCTGTTTTGGGAAAAGAAAAAGACAAAAACAAAACAAAACAAACAAAAAAACACTTTTTATAGTAATTTTGTTATATTTCATGTCTTTTTCTCACAATTATGTTTTCTTCCTGGACATTTGATTACCTAGGATTACCATCTCAGAAATAAAGACAATATCTCACATTTTATACTTTGCAGAATTTCTACTCCATCAAAAGACACTGAATGAAAATAAAACACAGTGGGTAAGAATTGTAAAAATACCTTAATTGATCATAAAAAAAAAAAAAAAAAAAGCTTCTCCTGTTTCTTCACATTTTCACATTCCTTATAGTTTTCATGTTTTACTTATTTGTTACATGTTAAATAGATTATCATATAGAGCATAGAGTACACTATGCATATGGTGCATATGCATATATACATGCATATATACACGTGAAAAAGAGAAAGTGAAAAGAGAAAGTGAAAAGAGAAAGTAGAAACCAGAGCAGGTTAAATTAGTTGTTTAACAGGTTTGATCTTTATATCTTCATATCTTCCCAGCAGGTAAATTTCACCAATAGCCTAATTTGTTTATTTTTTGAATAAAACATATCTTTATCTTGGAGAGGTCTTCTTTGTTGTAGTCATTTTCTTTGGAACTTTACTTTTACTAACAGGCTGACACAATGACAATATTATTGTGGAAAAACTTTTCCCCTTCTTTTTTTCCTCAGTATTGTGAATGCTTTCCTTGTCAATCATCTATAGAGCATCATCTCCCTGTATCCCTTCAGGTTCTCCAGTATTTGAAAAATCACTTTATTTCAATATTTCTTCCTTAGAAATTTCCAGTTGTCCCCTTCTACTTCTGCCTATTCAGCTAATCATCCCTTCAAGTCAATGATTCTTTTTTCTTTCTCTCAATTCTCCAGGTTTTCCATTGCTGTTCTTCCAAAACAGGTCCTCAGAAAATTCTTTACATTTCAAGCTGCATCAGTCGTTTCTTTAACTATAACTTGCTTCTCCAATAACTTGTTTCTCAACTCTTTTTTATATCAGCTTTTTTTTTTTCTCCCCACACTTAGTTGTTCCTTGTTCTTTCAGACAACTGAACCTCCTCATCTACTAAAGTCTCAAACTGAAAAGTCTGAGCTAATATTTCTTCTCAGATCCAGGGATAACAAATGATAATCAAAGTCATGTTTATTGTTTAATAAAAGTTATTGTCAGACTCCAGATTTTGCATAGTTATGTAAGCAAGAGTCTCTGATAGAGAAAAACTCCATTACTAAAATCAAGATGTGGAAGAAAAATTAATGTAAACATAAGAAACATAACGACAGCCATTAGCTAGGCGATAATGGTCTCTACCAGGCACGGTGCGCTCTCCAGGAAGTCGGTACACACCCAGACCGACTACCCATTAAAAAATGCAGCAGTTCATGTCACTGGATGCAAGGAGTGTCTGAGCTTGTTGCTGCCATCGGCGGGAGGCAGAGAAACTGCATGCATGAGGTATGAGCAGGTGGATGACCAGGTCCGCATGGTGGCGGAGCTCAAGGAGGAGGTGGAGAGGTTGAGGGATATCAGGGAGTGAGAGCGGGAGATAGACTTGTGGAGCAACTCCCTGCAGGGCCTCAAGGAGAGGTATCGAGGTGAGACACCCCAAATGGGGGTGGACCCCCTGCCCTGTCATCGTCGGGCAGAGGGAGGGGATCTGGGAGTTGAGGAGGAATGGAAACAGGTCCCTGCTTGACATCACAGGCAATGCCCTCCACTTCCGGCCCCACCTTCCCAGGTGCCCTTATGCAACAGGTTTGAGGCCCTGGAGCTCGATAGACCGGTGGGTGAGGAAGAGATAGCAAGTGTTCCCAGTAGGATGCCTAGGGCGAGGAGGTCGACTCCACGCCTCAGGACTGCCTCCACCAAGAAAGACAGAAGGGTGATTGTTGTGGGAGACTCTCTTCTCAGGGGAACAGAGGGCCCTATTTGTCGGCCTGACCCTACCCCGTAGGGAAGTCTGCTGCCTCCCTGGGGACAGGGTCAGGGACGTTGCCAAGAAGCTTCCCAACCTGGTATGCCCCTCCGACTATTATCCTCTCTTGATAGTCCAGGCAGGTAGTGATGATATTGAAGAGAGAAGCCTGAAGGCTATCAAAAGAGAGTTTAGGGGGGTGGGACGGTTAGTGGATGGAGCGGGGGTGCAGGTGGTGTTTTCATCCATCCCTACGGTGGCAGGGAGGGTTACAGAGAGGACACGGAAAGCCCACCTGTTAAACATGTGGCTCAAGGGCTGGTGCCAACGCAGAAATCTTGGGTTTTTCGACCATGGGGCACTTTACTCAGCACCTGGCCTGATGGCCGTAGACGGGTCCCTATCTTTTAGGGGAAAAAGGATCCTGGGTCAGGAGCTGGCGGGGCTCATTGAGAGGGCTTTAAACTAGGTAAGAAGGGGGATGGGGCTGAAGCAAGGATTGTTGGAGCTGGGCCAGGGGGAACAATGTCAAGGCTGGAGGATAGGGCAATGGCCCAGCTGAAGTGCATCTACACCAATGCACGCAGCATGGGTAACAAACAGGGGGAGCTGGAAGCCATCGTGCAGCAGGCAGGCTACGACTTGGTTGCCATCACGGAAACGTGGTGGGACCAGTCTCATGACTGGAGTGATGCAATGTTTGGCTATAAGCTCTTCAGAAGGGACAGGCAGCACAGAAGGGGTGGTGGTGTGGCTCTCTATATTAGAGAGTCTTTCGATGTTGTAGAACTCGAGGCTGGGAATGACAATGTCGAGTCCCTTTGGGTTAGGATCGGCAGGGACAACAAGGCTAGTGTCCTGTTTGGGGTCTGATATAGACCACCAAACCAGGATGAGGAGATGGACGAGGAGTTCTACAGGCAGCTGACAGAAGTTGCAAAATCTTCAGTGCTTGTTCTCATGGGGGCCTTCAACTTCCCTGACATATCCTGGAAGCACAACACAGCCCAGAGAAAGCAGTCTAGGAGGTTTCTGGAGAGCATGGAGGATAGCTTCCTGACGCAGCTGGTTAGTGAGCCTACCAGGGGTGGCGCCCCACTAGACCTTCTCTTCACAAACAGAGAAGGACTGGTGAAGGATGTGGTGGTCGGAAACTGTCTTGGGCAGAGTGACCATGAAATGGTGGAGTTCACTATTCTTGGCGAGGCCAGGAAGGGGACCAGTAAAACCACTGTATTGGACTTCCGGAGGGCTGACTTTGTGCTGATGAGGACACTGGTTGATAGAGTCCCTTGGGAGGTGGTTCTGAAGGGCAGAGGAGTCCAGGAAGGCTGGGCGCTCTTCAAGAGGGAAATCTTAATAGCGCAGGAACGGTCTGTCCCCATGTGCCAAAAGGCAAGCTGGCGGGGAAGAAGACCAGCCTGGCTCAACAGAGAATTGTGGCTTGAGCTTAGGAGAAAAAAGAGGGTTTATAATCTTTGGAAAAGTGGGCAGGCCACCAAGGAGGACTATAAGGATGTAGCGAGGCTGTGCAGGGACAAAATTAGGAAGGCCAATGCTCATCTGGAGCTCAATCTGGCTACTGCCGTTAAAGATAACAAAAAACGCTTTTATAAATACATCAACACAAAAAGGAGGACTAAGGAGAATCTCCATCCTTTACTGGATGCGGGGGGAAGCTTAGTTACAAGAGATGAGGAAAAGGCGGAGGTGCTCAATGCCTTCTTTACCTCAGTCTTTAGCGGCAATACCGGTTGTTCTCTGGATACCCAGTACCCTGAGCTGGTGGAAGGGGATGGGGAGCAGGATGTGGCCCTCACAATCCAAGAAGAACTGGTTGGTGACCTGCTACGGCACTTGGATGTGCACAAATTGATGGGGCCGGATGGGATCCACCCAAGGGTACTGAGAGAACTGGCAGAGGAGCTGGCCAAGCCCCTATCCATCATTTATCAGCAGTCCTGGCTATCGGGGGAGGTCCCAGCTGACTGGTGGCTAGCAAACGTGACGCCCATCTACAAGAAGGGCCGGAGGGCAGACCCGGGAAACTACAGGCCTGTCAGTTTGACCTCAGTACCAGGGAACCTCATGGAGCAGATCTTCTTGAGAGTCATCACGTAGCACGTTGTGTTGGGTCTGTCTGAGCTGGAGTCACCTTTTCCCTGCAGCAGCCCGCACAGTGCTGTGCTCTGCACTCGTAGCTGGAACAGCACTGATATCACTCCAGTGTTGTGTCTATTGCTGCGTAGTGCTGGCACAGCATCAGGACTCCTAAGCCCCCAAGAGCCAGCAGGCTGGGGGTGGGCAAGTGATGGGGAGGGGACATTGCCGGGGCAGCTGACCTAAACCAACCAAAGGGATATTCCATAACACCTGATGTCACACTCAGCAATAAAAGGGGGGGCTCTCGTGGGGGAGGGGGCTGTTCCACCTGAACAACCACTATGTGTTTGAGGCCCTGCTTCCCAGGACGTGGCCAAACACCGCTCACTGATGGGAAGTAGAGAATAATTTTTCTCTCTCTCTGTGCTTCCGCGCGGACTGATTGTTTCTTTTGTATCTGTTTCTCCTTCCCATTCCCTTTCCCTTTAATTAAACCTTTCTCATCTCAAACCTCGAGTTCTCTGTGTTGTATTTTCTCCCCCTTCCTTCTGAGGAGAGGGGGAGTGAGAGAGTGGTTGTGGTGGAGCTTGGCTGCCCACCTGAGTAAAACCACCACACACTTGCAGGGCAAGCAGGCGATCAGGCCCAGTCAGCATGGGTTTATGAAAGGCAGGTCCTGCTTGACGAACCTGATCTCCTTCTATGACAAAGTGACGCTCTGGGTGGATGAGGGAAAGGCTGTGGATGTGGTTTACCTTGACTTCAGCAAGGCTTTTGACACCTTCTCCCACAGCATTCTCCTCAAGAAACTGGCTGCTCTTGGCTTGGACTGGCGCACACTTCGTTGGTTTAGAAACTGGCTGGTTAGCTGGGCCCAAAGAGTCGTGGTAAATGGAGTCAAGTCCAGTTGGAGGCCAGTCACTAGTGGCGTTCCCCAGGGCTCGGTGCTGGGGCCGGTCCTCTTTAATATCTTCATCGATGATCTGGACGAGGGCATTGAGTGCACCCTCAGTAAGTTTGCAGATGACACCAAGTTAGGTGCCTGTGTCGATCTGCTTGAGGGTAGGAAGGCTCTGCAGGAGGATCTGGATAGGCTGCACCGATGGGCTGAGGTCAACTGCATCAAGTTCAACATGGTCAAGTGTCAGGTCCTGTACCTGGGGTGCAATAACCCCAAGCATATCTACAGGCTGGGAGATGAGTGGTTGGAGAGCTGCCATGCAGAGAAGGACCTGGGAGTGATGGTGGACAGTCGGCTGAATATGAGCCAGCAGTGTGCTCAGGTGTTCAAGAAGGCCAACATCATCCTGGCTTGCATCAGAAACACTGTGACCAGCAGGGCTAGGTGATCATCCCCCTGTACTTGGCTCTGGTGACGCCGCACCTCGAGTACTGTGTTCAGTTTTGGGCCCCTCGCTACAAGAAGGACATCGAGGTGCTTGAGCGGGTCCAGAGAAGGGTGACGAAGCTGGTGAGGGGCCTGGAGAACAAGTCCTACGAGGAGCGGCTGAGGGAGCTGGGCTTGTTCAGCCTGGAGAAGAGGATGCTCAGGGGCGACCTTATTGCTCTCTACAGATACCTCAAAGGAGGCTGTAGCGAGGTGGGGGTTGGCCTGTTCTCCCACGTGCCTGGTGACAGAACGAGGGGGAATGGGCTTAAGTTGCGCCAGGGGAGTTTTAGGATGGATGTTAGGAAGAACTTCTTTACTGAAAGGGTTGTTAGACATTGGAACAGGCTGCCCAGGGAGGTGGTGGAGTCACCATCCCTGGAAGTCTTTAAAACACATTTAGATGTAGAGCTTAGGGATATGGTTTAGTGGGGACTGTTAGTGTTATGTTAGAGGTTGGACTCGATGATCTTGAGGTCTCTTCCAATCTAGAAATTCTGTGATTCTGTGTGAAAGTTTTAAAAGAAAAAAACACATTAGTGTGTACTGAAGTCAGATACAATTTTTGAACATCTGCATGTGTGAATTAATAGGAAGAATGTCAAGAAAGATAGTTTGTTTTTATAACAATATACATTAGTGGAACTTGGGCCAAGTGTTAATTACTTTTCCCTACTTATTTTTTCTTGGCTTATTAAATAATTACAGTATGAGTTCTTTAAAAACATAACAACAAAAAAAAAAAAGTATGGGAACCAATAATGGTTTGCATGAATGACAGTAAAAATGAATCACAGTAAAAAAAAAAAATAAATAATAGACTGAGCAAATCAAATGCTTGCCTAAAAATCCTCAAAAAATGAACAGCTAAGTTTAGAAAAATATTGAGCATCTTCTAGCTTTCATTTATCAAGTGGCATATAATTTTGAGTTGTAGATTTAAAAATCTAGAAAGATAAATCATCTTTATTTTAAATTTTATCAGGGTTTTTAATGTGCTCCAAGCACAGCAAAGGTGTTGTTTAAAATAGAAATATATAAATCAAATTTAACAAACTGCTTGCTTCAGCTGTTTGAGCTCAAAGGTGGTTTAGTTCATACTTATTTTGGAAAAGAATATCAGGTGAAGAAGTAAATTGATAAAACTTATAATGTTAGAGAAGTTTCCAAATTTTGTTATTTTTTTTTCTCAAAATAAATTTGGATTTGTCTTGAAATATTTTTTGTTTGTTTGTTTGTTTGTTTGTTTTATTGCTAGATTCCAGTTTCTGAAAGAAAATGTATATACATATATGTACATGAATATATTAGTATATACGTTGTATACAGACACACAAAACAATTTGCTTGGGTTATTAGAAATGTGATATATAACTCCTGAAATGGCTTTCCTTGCAATTCATTTCCTTAAGTGTTGGATGGAGTCCTGCAAACAATGCTTCATAGAAAAAGAAAATGTACTACTAACCTACAGGAGATTTGGTTCTTTTATCCTGACAATCTTTGATATTGTCAGGATAATATCAACAGACTATCACTGAAATATCACTTGCAGACTATCACTGAAATATCAAAGTGATTTTTTTTTTTAATATCCTTTAAATATGATGTTTAATTCAGTTGCAAATTTTGCATTATGGAACCAGTTATTTAGTATTTAAAATTTTCTGTGATTGCAGGTAAATCTGTTAAAAGGTCTTCTGCTTTTCCACTCTTTGTATCAAACCAGGATACTGATATAGAAAGTAGTCCCTTGGTTTGGTATCAGATGAGTTGGCAATGGGCAGACTTCTGAAATCTGGAGAGGAACTATTAAATTTGTACTGTTAAAAAATGTACATTATCTATGTAGACCATGAGTAATTCCACTGCAAACAAAGACTCCTTTCAAAACAGAGTGTTAACCCTTAAGTTAATTAGGGCTTATTTCTGCTGGGATGCTTATAAAACTGAGGTGTAATTCTTAAACTAAATTCTTTGTAGTTTAACATCATCCTCAAATAGTTAACATACATAAGCCACAACTGTGGAAGCCTGGATATCCATCACTACAAAAGAAAGACTAATAATCATTTATAAAGTGCTGTAGGCTATTTTATCTGATCTCAGGTTGGTACAGAATTTATTTTCATGTTCACGTGCTTCAAAGGTGCTTGTGTGTGTGTCCTGAGGTGTAAATCGCATTTTTAGGGATATAATACTGAATGACTTCACGAAGAACCAAACAATAACATTTAATTAATTAATTAATTAAATCCAATCAACATAATCAAATCTCTTATAACCTCCACTAAAATAAGTAATATACTCTAAGTATAGTTAGACTAGTTGTGTAGCTGTATAAATTATTTCATCTGTAAGAATGAATTTATTTCAGTATCTGCTGAAATAAGGGCAGAAGCATTTTATTTTGTTTAGTTGGCTCTTATTAAAGAAGTGTCTGTGAATGCCTGTCTAAGTAGTGGTAATGAAAGTGCCTTTATCACACAATCTTGACCATCATGTCTATCTTATCCACCTTGTTCCAAGTCAAAGCTACTTAACTACATATGTTTTATTTCAAACTTCTGAGATTTATTTATTTAAAAAAAAAAAAAAAAGATATTTTTCTGATTGTAAATATGCAATTTATCCTAAAATACAGAACAACTTTTTATGATCATTTTCTAATCTGCATTTGTGAAATGCTTAAAAGAAAATAAAAATAAAAGGTATCATCAAATTTTAGACATAAAAATGAATACTCAACAAATTACATGGATGACAGACAAAATTATCCTAAAGGATGCATCCTTTCAGCTACTTAGAATTTCTTTAAATAATCCAAGATTATGATAAACTGACTGATCTTCCATTTCAAAATATAGCCAAACATGTTCTGTTTTTTGCTCCTGACAGCTTTGTGTCCTGTGAGTAATGGGAAAAAAATAATAACAACAACAAAAACACAACTGTAGTCTTGCAAAATGTTGTGCCTTATGATTTACTACTCAAAAGAAAGTCTCACAGGGTACCCAAGCTATGTTATGACATCTCTTGTCACCTCAGGGGCTGCAGAACCTCCTGGGAGGAAGAATGTGGAAGTAGTGACACTCTGTAATCTCAGTGATTCATTATGGTTTCTTGTGGTCATGAACAACTATAAAAGTTGGGAAGTCTGACTTGTCCCAAAGAAGCCCAAGATGTATAAGTTTGGTGCTGGGTGAATATGTTTTGTTGGGTAATCTTAGTGTAAAGCATAGGTAAGTGAGTAAAAAATATTATCAAAATGTGAACTATTTGGCTATTTACAGATCTCATTTTACCTTGAACTTTCACGCCCTTAACAGTTTGATTTTTATTCTTTTTACTTTTTTTTTTTTTTCTGGTTAGAGTCATTTTCTTTTACTTATTTTCATTAGTAATATTTCCCACCTACTTGTTCAGAAGACAAATTTGAATAATTATTAATACACACAGATAAACAACATTAAGATATATAGCTGTTAATTTCACTTTCTGCTATATTGGAGTTTCAAAACATTTTTATTAGTAATTTATATGTTGTGGTGTTTTTCTGAAAAAATACTTTAATATAACCTATCAAATAAAATAAAAGTTAAAGTTAAAAAATCAGTTCATAATAGTATTCAAATATGTATAGTTTAATTAAAAAAAAAAAAAAAAAAAAAAACAACTTTGCTAGAATGGCTATTCTTTTAGGGTTACTAGTTTAAAACTGGAAATTGCATCTTTTAATTACATTTTCTGTTATCGAACATACTGTGGTGGGTGTAGACGCCCAAGTGGTGTCAGCAGGGTCTGCAACACAACCTCTGTGAGGAGAGACCTGGTCTGCCCCTTGCCACACACTGCTGGTCCCAGCTCACACCAATGGCCCCACCGCTGAGTATAATGGCACAGCAGGCAAGATGGTGGAACCTTTAGAAATGTGTATTTAAGAAAGGGCAAGAACACTGGACAAGTGAGGAGTGAGGAAAAAACATGTAAGAAACAATTCTGTGAACATCAGTGCCAGAAAAGGATGGGGAGGAGGTACAACAGGTGATGGAGCAGAGAAAGCCCTGAAGATGGTGAAGACCATGGTGGAGCTGAGAAAAAGTGTGAGAATGAGGGAGGAGGAGAATGGTTATAGAGTGACTGTAATCCTAAAATTTACTTTTACAGGTATTAATTGCACCGTTTTACGTCATAATATATAAAATATCCCATATGTTTCTTTCATCATTCATCTAAAAGGAAATAATGAAATGTTATCCAATCCATACTTTACTTTTTTGCTTAAATAGAACAGTAGATTTGTCAGTATGTAGACATGTTATAACCTAAAAAGTATACTTGCAATCCTGATTTCCCCAAAAATAAATTAAAAACAAACAAACAAGCAAAAATACCACTGAAATTAACAGAGGAAACCTGTTTTGTTTTTTTTTTTTTTTTTTTCTTTCTGTGATAGAAGCTTTACCAGACATTTGGACATATAAACATGAGGCTCCTGCCTGAGTGAAACATGTGACTGTATGCCATATTGCAAGTGAAGGTGATACACAGGCATCAGAACAATTAGTTTTATTAGACTGGAACCAAAGCGCTCTCTGTATTTCAAAGGTGAGCTGAAACCTGTTATCAGAGCTCAATGAACAAAATAGAAAAGCCCACAATGAAAAAATTATGGAGCAAGAAATAAGAACAGAAATAGTGTTGTACTTTATAAACTTTATAATATTTAAAGTTTTGCAATACTGTTAGTGAAAACTTTGGCATTGGTAAGTACAACCTATTACTTCACTTTCAATATACCATGCTATCCCTACCTGCTCCAAGACAACAAGGAAAAACAAACATAGTATTTAGTGCAGGCAGAACATTATATTTTGCTGTATACGTTGTCTGCAGTATTGCAATATTGATTTTAATTCTTTTGCAGTTTTTCATTTTCAGTGTTTTGCTAAGTTTAAGGTTTAATAGGTACTGAAATATGGTCCTTTCTATGAAAATGACAAAACTTCTTAAGATATCAGTTAAATCTCTATGATAAAATTTACGTGAGTTTATATAATTTTACATAATATAAATAACAAGAGTCTGGCTGAAATTTAATCTATGAAACCCAAACATCATAAATCATCAAAGTTTTTTCTGTGATGGAGTGTAACCTGGGAAAATTTATGTAATGTGATTGTCAAATTTTAAATGTGTGTCAATATTAATTTATTTCTCTTCAAAATAATTATGTACACACAAATTTAATAAACTGGCTACTGACAAAAATTTAAAATCACAAACAGCAGATAGCAATCATGTAATAAGACAAACCTCACTGCCTAATCTTTCTCAAATTTAATATTGCCTACCTGGCTTTGGTCCCATGCTGCTCTTATTCACAAGCTTAGGAAATACTTTGGATTGTAACTGCAATAATTTTGTTGCCAAGTGAACAGACAAAAAGCCTTCCTTAGTCCTACTGAGGTTGGATAGAGCTTAATATTGAACTATATTTCTTGTCAAGAGTGTGCCTCTTGTTATTGAAAGCACATAGTATGATTTTTTTTTTTTTTCAGCCAACATTAAGACAAATTAACATTCTAAACTTCAGTAACTATGAAGATATAAATGATGCCATAGCATAAATAAATAAATAAATAAAGTTCAGGCAAAGCTGAGGGAATAAGAAATTATGGAAAAAAAAAAAAAAAAAAAAAAGAAAGTTAATATAACTAGCCAAATGCTTCTGAGCATAGAATCATAAAGAGCAAATAGTTAACCCTAAAATTAGAAACAAATGGGAATCATAAAACATGTATTCAACTCTTGTCTGTTTAACAGCAAAGAATATTATAAATTGTGTGACATGGTGGCAGCTCTCTCTCTTTAAAAACAAACAAAAAAATCAATTCTTGAATATTTATGTGTATTTTTAGTTGTTTTTTTTTTTTTTTGATATGTCAGCATATGTCAACCATTAAATGTAAGATATACTGAAAAACAAAATAAACATAAAACACTACTTAATCATCACTACATTTTGCAATATGCAAAATTTAACCAAAACACTAAGATTACACATATCCATATTACTCTCATAAGTATGAGGCACATTTTAATTATCTGAAGTATTCAAAGTATTGCAATATATTTGGCTATCTTCTATAAATGATGTAACAAATTGTTTATTACTTGATATTGAGATGCAAATTAACAGTATTTTTTATGGGCAGCTGTTAAAGCAATATAGTAAAGGATGTATTTGAGGAGCATACATGAAATAGCTTAGCCATTTAATCAAATTTCCTTTTTTTGTGTGTGTGTGTGTCTTTCCTAACAAAGAGACCAATGACCAAGTTATTGGGAAACCAGTCTAACGAAAAAATTTTCTGTCCCAAAATCATTTCTTTAGATCTAGACTCCACTGTATTTTAAAATGACTTATGTCAAGGCCCATGAGATTTCTGTTGTTAGAATAGTAACTTGCTTTTGCGTGGAATTACTATCAACTGCTGTGTAGTCTGTGAGTTAAGGAGGTAATAATAGAGAAACATTCACACGGTCCATTTAGTGGATAAGTTTGCATAAAGTCCATCTGATTATGTGTAAGTGGATATTAGAAAAGGATTTCAAATAAGAGAGCTACAAATCCCCAAGCTATCCATTACTCAGTCATTTTATAGGAACTGTGGTTTCATGTGTATTGGATACATCATTGACAGTGAATTCTAGACAATAATAAATAGACATTTATGCAGGCCATCTTCAAACTGTACAGTTCAAGTGCCAAAGAAGTCTTTCCTTTTAAGTCAGAAATATTAAAAGCAAAAGGAAGAAATGACTGGTAATTGTTATTGATAACAGCACACTCTCCTTGGGCTTTGCAGAACAGAAATGTTAAGCCTCGGCAGATTTCATGAGTCATTATGAAGTTCTGAAGAGAGATATGTTTTTTTATTAGAACTGAATGCAGTAATTTATCAGCATAAAGCTTTGAGTTTGCATAGATCCTTGGACTACAGCACAGAGAAATGAAAAAAAATCAACAACTTTTTCATGTCGGGGGCAATTTCAGAACACGTAGTTTGTGACATATTAAGACACAAAGGTCTGAATTCTTTAAAGTTTGCTTATTCATTAATTCATTCTGTTTCAAGATCTTTCATCCCTACTGTGATCCAAAGGCTATTCAAGATCAGAGACATGTCCCAGTAGGGCAGTAAGAAATCCTGTGGTGCTAAAAAGTCTTTGAGGTAGATCCTATTATTGAAAACATGATAGCTGACATCACAGGGTGGAAAAAAAAAAAAAAAAAAAAAGACATAGGTCATGTTTACAACTTCGCAACTGTAAAATATTATTTAGACCTTACTGATTAAGGGTGGCAGAAGATTGGCATTGCACTTTCAAAACTTTTATGCTGTACAGACATTGAAATTTGCAGACACAATGACTGTGACTATAATTTTTTTTTAATTTGCAAAGGTTGTCCATTTTTTGTGGAAAACTTGTGATGGGCAGCTGGAATCATCTTTATCTTCTTACAGTCAAATAAATACTACACTTTTGTACACATTTCTTCTTTCTAGTATCTCTCAGGAAAAATAAACTAGTGATGACTTCAGTTAGAAGAATATAAATTCAGATTCACACTTGAGACTTGCTATGGCATAAGCAGAAGCTACTTCTTTTGTGATAGAAACAACAGAACCTAAAATAATTTTGAATTTTAATTTGGTTCAAATAAGGCATGATGTCTTGGAGCATGGAAAGATGAAAATGCCTTTATTTTTGCTTGCTTCATTTTTGTTTCTTTGTTTGTTTTTGCCATTATACTTTAGACGGAGGGGTTTATATAATAAAATTTGTTTGTTGATGGCTACAGTGTTAGGAGGGGTTTGTATCAGTTGTATCTACTTAGCCTTTGAATTTTCTTTGTACTTCAATAGTTTCATTCATGACAATTCAGAATAGGGTGGGAATATGTAAATAATTGATTTTTATTTAAAAAAAATCATAAAAAAAAAGTCATTAAAGACCTAAGTGCCCTGACAATAATCAATTAGATTACTGTTTCTTAAAAAGATTGAAAAATTCTTTAGAATGAAGAATAGAAAACATAAAATTCAACTCTTCATTATTATTATGAAAATCACTCAGGAATCTTTTTAATATTTTCAGCAAAAAAATATCTGTAGTCCACTAGAAACATTTAAGCTTCAAACTTCAGCATGTGAAGAGTTCCGTATGTTGTTATTAGAATGCTGCATTCCTGAAAAACTGGATTAATTGGGGGGAAATAGTAATTATCCTTTTAAGTTCAGACCACTGATTGATCTTATATTGCAAAGTAAGAGGAGGGAAGGGAAGGGAAGGGAAGGGAAGGGAAGGGAAGGGAAGGGAAGGGAAGGGAAGGGAAGGGAAGGGAAGGGAAGGGAAGGGAAGGGAAGGGAAGGGAAGGGAAGGGAAGGGAAGGGAAGGGAAGGGAAGGGAAGGGAAGGGAAGGGAAGGGAAGGGAAGGGAAGGGAAGGGAAGGGAAGGGAAGGGAAGGGAAGGGAAGGGAAGGGAAGGGAAGGGAAGGGAAGGGAAGGGAAGGGAAGGGAAGGGAAGGGAAGGGAAGGGAAGGGAAGGGAAGGGAAGGGAAGGGAAGGGAAGGGAAGGGAAGGGAAGGGAAGGGAAGGGATCTACATGATTCATTTGCACATACCACATGACATTGTAATACCATTTTATATGGCCTAGGTATTCCAGATGTTTCTGGATGTCAACCTGTAATGGTGTAGATCTTCCAGTGCCATATCTGTCAGCACTCTGTAGGTTTCTCTGACAATTTTAGGAATCTCAGATGGTATTAAACACCTACTTTTAGGAAGCTGAATTAAGCCAATGCAGTATTAGACAATATAATGGATGGAGTCTAGAGAGAGTTATTTAGATAATAAGTTTCTAATTCAGAGTGAGCTGAATATCTCTATAGGCTAAGTTGCCAAATGAGAAGACATGCACAGACTGTTGCAGGTGCTTAGAGACACAGTACATGTGAACGCTTTCCTTATAGATTCCGAAATGGCCCAGTTTGTAGCTAAAACACAATCCTAAGGTTTGATTCAGTTGGTCAAAAATAAGAAACTAAATTTTTGAGATGTTACTCTTCTGCCTAGCTTTCACTTGTTGATTCATATGTCATAGGTATCTTATAGTCCTGTGTCACAGTGACAGATTGATATGGCAGTTGATGCTTAAGTGTAAGTACTCAAATCAAATTTTCAGCATCTTACTTATCTGTCAAACATATTAAATAGTGTTCTAAGATAATTAGTATAACAACATTTCAGGTGTGATATTATGAAAAGGGAAGGTGTTATTTAGTTACAAAAACTCTAAGTCATTTGCTTCTGTTGGTGTTCATCATCATAAATTTCATGCACTCATAGTGTTGTTCACACGTTCACAGGCATCAAAACATGTGTGTCTAACAGTCTGACCAGAACATTTTTGTGATGCAAAGGAAAAGAAACACCAGCTATCAATTCCTCATTGCCTCTCTAGGATTCTTCTTGATGACAGTGAACTAGTTTTTGAACAAATCTTCCATATTATTGCTGTATTCTCTGAGTCAACATGGGGTGTTCACTTTTGTCAGAATCTTGCTGCTTCATCCATAAATCTTAGGCCAGGTTTCTGCCCATAGTCTACTTTCTTTGTTTGAATTATATGTTTGAAATATATTTCTGCAGCCTATTTTCCAGGTGAGATAATGGAAAAAGCAGTAATGCCTGTGATATGTCACAGCCTTGTGAACACCTTCTGCTGTTACGTTGCAAGTCTTCCACTGGCAAGTCTGTGCTGTTGTTTAGCCAGAATGCAGGCCTTCTGGTCTAGACATAAGTATAAATTACTCATCTTAACTGCTGGAAACAGTCCTGGAACGGTGTCCTTGGAACAGCACTGTTATATTTTAACTTTGTTCTCGTGTTTATTCTGAAACTCTCACACATTCACATAAACAACCCACCGCTAACTGTAGTATTGAAATAGGGAGTGTCTTCTCTGGAAATATAACCCAATAAATTTAATCAGTTGTGAATAGGGTGCAATATTAATAAAATCTTGGGAATCTTGAAGGAGGGAGATAGAAGCAACAGTCTTGCAAGGAATTATTTTCCAGAACATAATGATCCTTTCCACTCACCTAAAGAACAGAAATATTTAGACTACACTAAATCTGTGGAGGCAAAAAAAGGTGGTGGGGGGGAGGGGCAAATATACTCGGTGCTACCATTTGCTGATGCATCAACCAGGGCAAACAGTTTGACAAAATGTTCAGAATCTGCAAAGAATCTACTGGTTGGAAGAAGGGTAAAGGAAAGCCATGGATGTTGATCATTCTTCAAATTGTATTAGAACTCAAAATGCTGATAATTATAAATAATATAGAAACCGTGAGTCAACTTAGATTTCATTTCTCCTACAAAGTCAGATGACTCCCCATTCAGTATTGTGTATAAGGTCACAAGGAGCTACATTATATAAAAACAATTCTTCAATAACTCAGGCAGCATAACTATTACTTTAAAAAGCACATGTTTTAGAGCAAAGAAGTAGTAAATGGTTCACCATTATCTGTATCAAGTTATCATACTGTCCCTGTGATTTAAAAACATATCAAAATTGAGTAATTCTTTGAGTTCTTGTTAGTGAAGAAAAGATCTACATGCAGTAGCCAGTGCCCTATGATTTCATGTGCATTTTATAGGTGAATTGTAGTGCTACTGGACATACTCCACAGCAACAACAAATTAAATAAATAAATAAATGAAAATAAAGGTAAATGGTGTGAAAAATGAAGGTAGATGGTGTGAAACTCATAATATGTTATATTAATGTGTCTAGACATACTGAAATTTTGTTCATTATGGGCAGTGAAACCACATCTACATTTTTTAAATTGATAGGAAAGGCTGAAAATAAAAGTTAATGTGAGAAGGCATATTCATTTCATAATTCAAATTGGTAATTTTTATTATTGTTGGTGTGCTGCTATAAATTGAGTGAGACATCAGATTGTACGAACAGCAAGAATGAAGATGCAGAAGACATTGACTTCGGCTGAGATTTTCAAGAGTGGCTACTCTCCTTTAGTGACAGGTACTATTAGACAGGTACAGTCACATAACATTTAAATATCAATTGATTTAGAGAAGACAACTCTAATGAAAGACAGTATGACTGACAGGAAGAAGTAGCGTGTGGCATGAAGTCCACATCATCTCATCAAAAACACATGGTGAAAATGACACTTTGTCTTCTTACTTCTTACTTCTTTTCACATACAGCAAACATTGTAATATTTCAACACCAACACTATCTGCAGTTATTTTTACCTTTTATGGGATTCTAGATTTTTTTTTTTTTTTTTTCCAACTTCTGTCCTATCTGCAGTTCTGGGGTTCAGATGCCTAAGAGCCAGAAAAAGAAATGTCACACTACTAAATCTGTGCAGGAAGATATCTGCTTCTCTGATCAGATGTCAGCAGAGACATCTTGCACAGCAGAAGGATGTTATCGGTAGATCAGCCACATAGAAAGAATGTCATGAATCCAGTTACTGTAGATTCAAACTTCAGTGTTTTTCTTAGAACAAAACAGACCCTGTCCTCCTGTCCTCACACCATAGCTGAGCCTGGTATATGCATGACTTGCTTCAAATAAATTTTTTTTTTTTTTTTTTTTTTTTTTACCTCCCATAAACTTTTCCAGATGCATATTTTCTTTCTTTGTCAAAAGCCACTTGGACTGTGATTGTCAGTTGGAACTGTAGAAACACAAAATGGTTTAAAGAACAAATTTTAAGCTTATGTCCTAAACTACATAATCCTTACAGCAATAACTCTTATTTGTCATGTAGTCATTCAGTCTACAACTGTCATTGTAGTGCCTAATGATGACTTTGATGGCTTTGGTCAGGATATTAGAGTATCACTAAATTATGAATTTTCTGGAATTCCTCTGGTATCTCTTCCTGTGATGCATTCTTTACTGCATGTTCACAGATTGCTGTATCTGATCAGTGATTTTGCTGCATTTGAAAACAATTTTGACTATAATTTTTGACTAACAGACTCTATATGATATCAATGTGATATTACCACTACCTCCTTGTCAGACTATTGGTATAACTATAAACAATCCCTGCACTCACAGGTAGACTGCATTTGTTGTTTTTTTTTCTGTATTTCATTATAAAATAAGAGTCATGTCTTCCAGACCAAAAGGGCCCAAGAAAAGCCCCAAAATTTAGCTGGTATTACTTCTACAGTAATATGGGTTTGCTGAATGGTTTCTCTTAGATAGAATGTACAATATGTACAATCAGTGTAATATATCTGTTTCAGACTAATCTCATTTTTGCAACAATCTCTCACTCTACCTTCTCTTAATGTGTTATTTACTTCTCAGATTTTTCTCAGTTGTATCAGTCACTGTAGAAAGAACTGATTCCAGTGAGCACTAATGGTGATCCTAAGAGTTTAGATATATATGCAGATCTGTACTATTTTTTCAATGACATCTCATAACCTCAGATTACTGAAGGACACATGGCCACAAGTGTTATCACCAAATGTTGTTGTACCAGTAATATTTAAATTATTACCCATTAAACAAAAGTGTGCCTTCAGTTCATAAATGTGCATACAAAATAAGCACCATGGAAGAGCTACTCATCTAAATGTCCCCATGAACACTCTGCTTTGGATTGTCAAGAGCCACCAAGCTGTCTTTGCTTGTGAGTGAAGTTCTAATATTACAGATATTCATGATAATCTAAAGATATTATTAATGCACATAAAGATCTGTGCTCCACAGTCAGGAAGGACTGACATGGCAATCATTTTTACTTCATTGATCCACTTGCTGTAATTATGAATTTAGTTCTTTCTGTAAAGAAGTATATTGTTCTGCAGTTATAAAAAGTTAGATCCTGAATATTAAACATATAATGATATTTTCCAAAACACAGCCTAGAATCATGGAAAAACTTATATTAATTTTTTGTTGGTTTTGAATGGGAGTTCTAAAGCTGTGCACAACTCTGTAGCTACATGGTTGTAACATGGCGACCTTCAAAAATACTGGGTTCTAGTTTCAGTAATCCCCACCTGTACATGCAAACTTTAATGTCCTCTTCTTTATATATGTGAGTTACATCAGCATAGAGAGTCTTAGATTTTCTGTTAAAAACAAAACAAAACAAACAAACAAAAAAAGAAATTCAGGTATATATTCAGTACATCACTGGGCAGCTAGGCAAATTACAATATCATCTTGTGATGGTTTTACCTTGGTAAGCAGCTGAACTCCACCACAACCACTCTCTCAGCCTTAAACCTTGGAAAGCATCTTACAAATGTCCTTACAGATCTATGGTGTGTTCCGTGACTAAGAGAAGAGGGCGACGAAGATGGTGAAGTGCCTAGACGGGAAGACGTTTGAGGAGCTGCTGAGGGCACTGGGCCTGTTCAGCCTGGAGAAAGGGAGGCTGAGGGGAGACCTCATTGAGGTCTACAACTTCCTTGTGAGGGAGAGTGAAGAGGCAGGTGACCTATTCTCTGTAAACACCAGTGATAGGACCCGCAGGAATGGTGTTAAGCTGAGGCAGGGGAAGTTTAGGCTTGGCATCATGGGGAGGTTCTTCACTGAGGGGGTGGTTGCACACTGGAACAGGCTCCCCAGTGAAAGAGTCACTGCACCAAGCCTGTTTGAATTTAAAAAGCGATTGGACTGTGCACTTAGTCACATGGTCTAAACTTTTGGGTAGGCCTGTGAGGTGCCAGGAGTTGGCCTGGTTGATCCTTATGGATCCCTACCAGCTCGGGATATTCTATGATTCTATGATGCTATGATATGTTTCAATTCCAGGGCTGTTTATAGAGTTACAGACCCAAAGCATATCTGACTATTTTGTACAAAGACTCAGTATATTAAGACCTCTCTGAAAATGTCTTCTGGATCTAGGGAAAAGCCTATGTAACAAAGAAATTTTAAACCAATTCAAGTCTTCATTTAACTACTATGTTCAGAATTTAGTGAAAAGTTACACTTTCCAATATTTCTTAATCATTGGCTTAAGCAAAGCCAATGATTCTGTATTTTCATATAAATATCATACTGAGGAAGAGTATGATTGCTTCTATTGAGCATTTTTTTTAATGATATTTTCTTATCTGAAGAAAAATTCCAGGCTTCCCCTGTCTAAGTGAAAATGTACTTAACATCTTCACAGTTAACCTTACAGGTTTTCAAGTAACAATATTAAATAATATTAAATAATAGCTTTAATAGAGATGAATGAAAAACAACATATATATATGTAGAATCAAAAAAAAAAAAAATCTAAGTAAAATAAAAACACAATCCTGTGAATTTACTCTTAACAGACACTAATAAACTGAGTTAAGTTTACGTAATTTAAATAATTCTATGAGTCCATGTTGATAGACAAATGAATAATTATTGTTACATAATATACAAAGTATCTGGAAGTATCATTCAGGCCCCAAAGCAGTTGCATGAATAACATAGTTCTTTTCTGATTTTATTTGCCTAACCTGGCTTTTCAAAACAGAAGGCATCCCATACCTCATCTGGATGGGGCTTTGATTCTCACTAGGAGATGAGGGACTCAGCAGGGAAGGAGTTCTTTTAGAAAGAGCTGCCAGAAGATAAGCAAAATCCAAGGAAGTGTCAATCAAGGCAGTCTGCTCTCTACTTCTGTGTGCAAGCAAAACCCTTCTTAAGTTACATATTGTAAGTGAAATCTATAACTCAGTGTTCCTTTTGAATGAGAATGTAGAAAGAGAGAGAGAAAGGGACTTAACTTCTAAATTTTCTACTTGAGTTGTACTGTCACACTTCTTAAAATCCATTATCACTGTAGGAGAAATCTTTCATTTGATAGCCTTACTTCCTGTATATTCTGCTTACAGTTGCACTACATCTATTACCTAATGACATTCCTGTACTTTAAATTATGGAGGAAAAAAATTCCATTCATAGTATTCTATGATTTATTGGTAGGATACCTGTTTAATAGGTAGGATACTGATTTTTTTGTTTAGTTTTGTTTTATTTTTTCATTGTTGTTATATATTGACATGGAAAAAAGAAAACAAACAAACAAATCAAAACAACTAAATAATTCACAAACATAAAAATACAGTAATACAATATTATCTAATTTTTGGTTAAACAAATCATTGGACTTTCACTGTGGACCTACGTTTTATCGCACCTTGCAAAAAGCTGTTTGTAAATGGTTATATAAATATACATTCATTATTAAATCAGTACTGCATCATCAGACTAGCAAAACTTTGTTAATTATGTGTATACTGACTATAAAGTTCTGGGTCAACATGTGGTCTGTATCTCCAGCCAGCTGCCTTCACTGGCTGAAAATTTCCATCTTGGTCCATGAAGGATGTTGATAGTCTGACGGCTGTTATCCTCATCATTCTGCAAGAATCTTAATTGAAGTTTGCACATAAATCACATCCAACTTTGTGACTTTTTCTAATAAAAAAGACATCAGTAGGATAATGTTGCAGTGGCATAATATTGCTGCAACACAAATGGAGAGTAAAACAGATCAGGAAAACACGATCAGTCAAATTACAGGTAGCAGCTTGGGTTTACATCAAAGAATGACATGAGGCCATATCTTGCATTTCAACCCCCTGACTAAGCACAAAGCATAGTGGAAGTGTAGACATTTACTTGGAATTTACTGTTTGGCATGTAGTGGGTTAATTGGAACTAATACGTTCCAATTAACTAATACATTCCAATTAACTCTTAAAATAAAATTTACAGTCTTGTCAAACTTTTTTGACCTTTACAAAGCAATCCATGTCCAAACAAATTTTGTTCCAACTGCTATATTCATTACTGGATGTTGCTTTCAAAAAGTTTTACTACTAATTTAAAATAAAACCAAAATCAATTACATCAAGTGAATATCAAACTCAGCAGAAACTATTGGCTACAGTTTCTGCAGTGTTTCACAAATGATTACAACTACAGTATAAAATAAAAACAAAATATAAAATAAAATAAAATAAAATTAAAATAAAATAAAATAAAATAAAATAAAATAAAATAAAATAAAATAAAATAAAATAAAATAAAATAAAATAAAATAAAATAAAATAAATAAAATGTCCCATAAGAGCAGTTAGACACAATTAACTTATACCATCATGCTACAACAGTTTCTTTTATTCATGAGACCACAAGATGTTTTTATGCAATTATATACAACAGCAAATTAGACCCTACCACCATTTTGTGTGTTTTATTTAATTTCATTACACTGAATTTTATGTTATGTTAAAGGTTAATGCACTATTACTGCCTTCACCATCTGAGTTTATTGAAAGCGTTATGACACATGATTTAGTAAAAACTACTTGTGGGGGAATAAGAGATTCAACTGTTTTTCAGTGTAAGAAATGAAAAATCGCTGAAGAAAGGGAGTTTTCCAATAAACAAATACAGCAAACATGGGAGCAGGAGACTGCAAATACTCATACAATAATACTTTTTCAGAAGTCATCAATGAAATTAATACAGAAAATCCTAACTTTGTGGAGAGTTTCATCATTATTAAAGCTTTGGAGTTTGAAAAAAAGAATATTAAAAAAAAAAAAAAAGTTGTTTCACTTTTTTAAAAAGTAGGGTAGGTTGCTAGGCCTCATGATGTCAGAGAAATACAATACAATACAATACAATACAATACAATACAATACAATGATAACCCAAGAGCAACCAAGGAGTTAAAAAGACAGAAGACGAACGTGAAGAAAGTAAAACTTCCTTTTCAACCGTGCACATTTTGGGTGTCTGACAAATGTATTTTTTACATTTTTGGGGTTGACAATAGATTTGATTCTAATTAACTGAATGAAATGATTGAGAATTTGAAGGTAGAAGGCAATTAGGGTGAAAGTGAAAATGAAATGATAGAGTCTGTGATTGTGAGGTAAGAAAGGAATGATAGTGGAAAAATGTGAGAATGTGTTTTGAAAATGGATATCTTCAGCAGACTCAAGAAACTGGTTATTATGGATTTTTAAGGAAAAATAAAATATAAAAATTGAAGTTTAAGGACAGCTGGCACTTACCAGGATGCACAATGCTAAGAATCTTCAGTGACCTGGTGTTAAAAAGAAATCTTACCATCAAAAAAATGGAAACAAGAATGTACAAATCAGGAGAAGTGTAAAAACAAAATGTGAATGTAGATTGGAAAAATATCAGACGTGCAAAGGAAGAAAAATGACTTAAAGCTTGTGAATCTACTGGATATAACATTAAAAAAAAAATCTTTAATTTTTACCAGGAAAGCATAATGTGACTATTGAATGGGAAAAATAAACAAGTAGCAGATAACAAAAGGAAGATTGAAAGCATAAACTTCTTTTTAACTTCATTCTTGTCAGGAAAGTTTGACTGTGATGAAATGTTTAACAAGTAAAACTATTGTAAAAACATAGGCCTGAATGAAGAAAGACTAGAGGTGATGCAGATAAAGGTATCTAAAATAACAGGTTTTAATAACATTTGTTATATTTAAAGAAAGTAGCCAAATATATTACAGAGCCCTTGACAAGAAATCATGGATGAAGAATGAAATCTCAAGAGACAAATAGTATAATGTCTTTGTTTTAAATAGATATATTAGATATATGTATTAATATAATATATATATATATATATATATATATATATATATATATATATTAAATAGATATAATAGATATATGGGGGATTACTTCTGGGAATTATAGGCATTTTTGCTACCTGAGAAGATACCAGGACAGATTATTAAACAATCCATTTGTAAACACTAAGGAGTTAAAAAGATTGCAAGAAACAACTAAGAGATTTATCAAGATCAAATAATGTCAATGAAATCAAATTTCTTCTTTACCCTAAATAACTGACCAAAGAAACATAAAAAAGGGTCTGAGGAAAGCATATGTTCTTATGTTTGTTTGTTTTTTAACTTTAGTAAGGCACATACCCACATGAAATCTCATAAACAAATTACAAGTAAATGGAGTACAGTAAGTAAATATAACAATAGCACTTACTGAGATGAAGACTTTAAATTAAACATTAGGGGGAAAAAATAGGTATAACTAGACAATGGAATGGGTACATAGAAAGAAAGGAGATGCCAGGACCTAGATTGTTTCAGTACATTTAAACCTGTTTGAGAGCAGTGAGTCGGCTAACGTACTCCTCTGATTTTCCTCTGCGTTGTGCAGGACAGTCTAACAAATAAGTGAAATAATTTTGCACTTAGGAGTCTCTTAACCTATATATAAAAAGTAATAATTGGTTGCATCTAGCAATCTTTATGTTTTAAATGAAGACAAATTCTCATTCAAATTAATAAACCCATTTTTCCTGATAGCATTTTTATTATCATTCTTTATGATTAGTTATTAGTTCTCAAAGTTTATCAATTATTGGTAGATATTTTCTACAAATTCAGGATTAATGTTCACTTTTGTAAAAGTCTGGAAGCCAAAATCTATCAAAAAATAGCAAACTGCAATCATAACATGCTGGTGAATTAAAATAATTAATCCATACTACAGAATAGGGAATGGTCTTAAAATAAAAGAGGATAGATTTAGATTATACCCTAGGAAGAAATTCTACACTGGTAAGGCACTGGAATAGGTTGCCCAGAGAAACTGAGGATGTCCCATCCCTAGAAGTGTTGAAGTCTAGGTTAGATGGGGCCTTGGCCACCCTGATCTAGTGGGTGGCACCCCTGCCTATGGCAGGAGAGTTGGAACTAAACGATCTTTAAGATTCCTTCCAAACCAAGCCATTTTATGATTTTAAGATTCTATGATCTCATTAAAAGGACAAAAGGGTTGTACAAAAAAAATACAGATATGCAGTTAGAACCTTTTTTGTTGAGGTTGTCCTTTCTGATGACTATCACTTTTTGTTGTTGTTGTTGTTGTTTGTTGTTGTTGTTGTTTTTGTTTTGTTTTCTGCCTCTTTCAAGAATGGGGAGCCATAGAGGAAGAAGGTTAGAATTATGAGACCATTCAAGTTATTGGTCTGCCTTAGGCTGGGAAGGATGAAAAAGGGAAAGCAATTTCTCTGATTATCTTTTTTTTTTTCATTCTCATAAAACAAACAAACAAACAAAGCAAACAAATTTAGTTCTAAACTTCTAAGTAGTTCTTCCCTTCCAAGTGCCATCCTAAGCAACAGTTGTTGAGTTAGTCAAATACTAACTCAAGTAAAGTGAAAAATGAAAAAATTTCATTTTTCATCCCATAATGAAAAAATTCAGGAATAAAAATGGATAACAACAAAACAACAAAGCAGTTATACAAAGTATAGAGAAGGAAATATGCCAAATTGCCCTTAAATTCACACTAATTACATGCATGTTTTAGAAAAGCCTATCTTAGAAGCCTCAGTTACCATTGTACTCTTGCCATTAATAATAAATCAATAAATAAAAATAGTTGAAGGATTATTACCTAATTGTTGAGGATAGCTCACCTAGACACATCACCTTGGTTATTTATATTTAGTCATCAGAAAATATAAAATCATCCTTTAATTAGTAAAATGTGATCCAGCTATACTAGACAATGATTAACACTTTTTATTACTTTTTTTTTAATATTCTTGCAAGAATTCAGTATAATTCTATGTGCTTGGCTAACACAAACTTGTTTTAAAAATGTCTAGTCTTTTAAGATGTATGCTTTATGTTTTTGTTTTTGTTTTTGTTTTTTTCCTTATAAATAAATCATAGTCATATATAATTCACACTGTTAAGAAATGTTATGAGTATCCACTGTCACCAGGAGCTCCAGGCCTGGATATTCCTCTTTTCTAGAGACAGGAGCCCAGCCAGGGACTCAGGGTCTCTGTCTGTAGTCTGGGTCTGTGTGTCTACTCTAGACACAGATGCCACTTTCCTCTTTGCAGGCTTAACCAGTAGCAAACCTGAGCATGAATCCCAGAGACAGACAGACACAGGACACTGGCAGGGCTGGTTGCACAGACTGACACAAACTGCACTGCCTTCAGCAGCACTTACACATAAGACCCGCATAAAGTACAAGCACAGACAGCCCAGTTTCTTCCTCCTCACAGGCTTGCTGAGACAGCAAGTCACTAATGAGGGAACAATCATGGCACTCTTTCTGCCTAGCACCCCAGGCAAATACGTAAATGTGACAAAATATGTGGATTGACATAAAGACGGATTAATAGGCAAAACAAAGGTGTATAAACAAGCAAAACAACATTGGAATTCATTCACTATTTCACATTCAGCTATTTCAAGAAAAGCAGGAACTCGTCATGCATAAAAAGGAAGACAAACTCCATAACTCTCAACAGCACCCCTTCCTCCTTCTTTCCACCTAGCTGAACACATCATATGGTATGGAATATTCCTTTGGTCCATATGTATCATATGTCCTGGCTGTGTCCCCTACCAACTTCTTTGCATTCACAGCCTACATGCTTGAAGGGCAGCAGGAGAAGCAGAAAAGACCCTGACTCTATGTAACCACTGCTCAGCAACAACTAAAGCATCAATGTGATATCAACATTACTGACATTGTAAATCCAAAACATAGCACTATAGAAGCTACTATAAAGATACAGGTAGCATCAACCTTGTTATGCAACTAAATCCAATTAGGTTACTATGGTGCCTTCAGAATTAAAACTTTCATCAAGTCAGACTTCTTGGTTGTTAGGACAGGAGAAAGGAAAATACAAAAATATGCCAACACTAAAATATCTTTTTTTTTTTTTCCTGCTGTACATATTGAAAATTATTCTCCTTAGTTTCCCGCACAAGCCTACATATTTATGTTGTGCAACCACATGATTATCACCAGAGACAACAGCATATTCCAGATTATCTAGTTACCTGTTCACCTGCCATCAGGGCTAGATGAAGGGAAAAGAAGGGCTTATTTATGAATTAATAAAGATATTAGGGTATACAATATTGCTTTCTTGGTTCTAAGGATTTACTTATGTTTGAGATGAACAAGAGACTACATTGTTCAGCTGTTAACTTATTTCCCTCTCTTAGAGAAAGACTATTGCTTTAAAAAGCAAATAACTCAATTTCAGACATTGTCCTGGTCCTTTCTTATATTCATAAACACTCTGGAGAAGACAGCATCACAAACTAGCCATGGTTAAAGGGTAAAGTTTCACTGACTTGCACCAGGATTAGTAGTACAAGCAATGAGATTCAACCCTCACAGACACAATCTTCATTCTAATTCAGCTGGTTAACTCTGTATGATGTTTATGTACTGTCTTGAGCTAATACTAGATATTTCGTAACATTAGCATTTAGTTATCTGATATGAAGAGGTTGTGTTATGACTGTTTCTTACAAAGTTTATTCAAAAAATCTTCCTTAGTGCTGGCTCTAGCTAGAGTCTGTGTAAGGCTGGAAAATTCTTTGCATTACCCAGTATATAAAGAAGGTATAAATAAGAAACAAAGAAATGGAAAATCACAGTCAGAAGTAAACTACAGTTTAATCTTGACACAAGCTTTCAAATATTATGACCTAAATTTTGAATTCTGGAGTTACAAACAAAATGGAAGTTCAGCTTTATTCTTGTTAGCTCAACTGTAAATAGCACAGAGGACACGACTGTAGCAGCCTTAAGGACTAAGTATAAATCTTCACACTGAATTGGTACTGAAACTCTGCAGATTCAATCCAAGCTGTAACCAGCTTGTGTACCTTAAAGCATCACAGGATATTTAACAGACTGTCAAACTATTTTCAAAATGTATAAATGAAAACCAATGGATGGAGGTAAACGTACTAAGAAAGGGGGTGGTAAAGAAATACGGCTATTGAAAAGATAATTAAAATTCATGGGAAGAAGCAAAAGAGAAATTGATGATAGGAAAGAAGGCAGAATTCAGGTACCTACAGCAGAGGAAGAAAGATTAGGTGGACTCATCATGTCAGGTATTCCCTGATATAGAGAAGTGACTGAATTCATTTCCCTGTACTTCCCTCCATACATCTGGATCTTCTGTCGCTGTGTCAGTGAACATATCACAAATTGAAAGCAAGGAACACAATATTACTTAGATCTATAAAGGGACTAGCCAGAATTCAAAAGTAGCTCAGAGTAAGGCTGACAGGAATGGTTAAATATTTAAGTCAGAAGGCCAGACTGGCAGTTTTAGAGATAACATGAAAATAGAGCCTGTTTTAGAGTAAAATTCAAGATTTAAAATAGTCAATGTACTTCTTTCTGGTAAGCAGGTTCCAGGGAAGTGATCAGACACAGACAGCTACAGCTTTTCCATGTTCTTGTAGATTCTAAAATTTTAATGACATATATAGAATACTGAAAATTAGTTAGAAATTGTGGCAGGAAAACTGTATGTGTAGTGGGATATAAAAAGGAACAGTGTATGTGTAATGTTAAATTCCTACCATCGTTCCCAAGAGTTCTTAGAATGACTATAATTACTATCTACTAAATCAGTCATTAAGCTGTATTTGCCTGTACTATCACTGGCTACATTAACAGATGTCAACATAGTGTACAAGCACACATATATTGCATTAACATCTATTCTTGATAGTTCCAAAGCTATTTCATTAAAGTGCACACATGGAAGAAAAAAACTATTAAGAATCATAGAGTTACAGAACTGGAACAAGTCAACAACAAAGCCAGCCAGGAAAAATCTACATAGAGTTTTTAACTCTTGTAAAGAGCTTAAACTAACTAAAATGGTTAATTACAAAAACAGATTCTTAACTAAGAGTAAAACATCTTTTGCTGTGCTTGGCAAAACTGCAGGTTCTGAAAACTGGGACATCCTATGTTCCTAGATTACTAACTAAATTTTGTTCATTTTGACTGATGTTCCAGTGATCTCAAAGCATTCACATTTTCAGTCTAGTTCCATATTTTAATTGCAGTCTGTTCAAGCACTAAAACAGCTCTGAAGAATTACCATTTTGCTGTATTCTGATTCATCACACATCTTCATACAGTATTTGAAAATGTAGTATCACTACACTTTCTCTTAATCATGATTAAATACCCAGATCTCATTTGCGTCATATATATATTCTGCCAGTTCCCATGGTAAGTAGATCTCTATGATCTCTTGACCAAAACCATATAACATAGTGCCAGCATGAAACCTATATATGATATTAAGATACATGTGCACCTTCATCTATCATGTTGTGCACACAGGAAAGGTATTCCTAAAGGAACATGCTGCTGAGTGTGCTCCCTTAATAGTTTCATCACGGTCACAGCCCTGGCAAACTGTTCCAGTGAATCCATCCACTTTTCATTGTTTTGCACTTAACATATTTTTAGGTAGTTGCTATACTTGTCACGACAAGGGGAAAAAGAGATAGGAGAAGGAAGGAAAAACTCTTTTTCAAGCCTGATACTTAATTGCATATTTTTTCAAATTTTTTTGTTTTTGTTTTTAAGTATGAGGTTTGAGAACTTTTTTTTAAGTTGTTGTGTTTGTTTGTTTGTTTGTTTTTTGAAGCAACAGACATGACTTCTTGGAACTACTGTTTTTTCCTTGGTGTTGTTGTTCATTTGTCTATTTGTTTTGAATTATCCCTTCTTTGTGTGTTTTGTTTATGAATTATCCTTTTGATTATTTCCATGCAGTGAATAGTTGTCTCTATTCTTGGTACACTTGATCAAACATGAAATGCATAGTGTTCCCAGTTGTAACAATTGGCAGTTGACTAATGATATACATTGGCTAAAATTATATAATCATTCTGCCTAAAGCATATAAATGATCCTGTAATGCTATGAATATATTATGATAAAAATAATTTTTTACTCTGTGGAAAAATCAAATAGATAATGGGAGTGGAGAACATATTAATCAATTTCAAACAATAATTCACAGTTCAAGTTTGAAGAGGGAGAAATTTTTTTTATAGGTACAAATACTAAGCAATGGAATCCTCATTAACATTGTCTAATCTTTTTAGCCTGAACTACATCATTTATCTGAACTGCATAATTTAAAGGTCAGACAAATCGTCCATTTTTCAAATGAGAATATAGACCTGAACTTTCAGAACTTCTAATATGCAAAAATCCATCTTGGAGAGTAACAAACTGTTACCAGACTGAAGATTTTGATTTACAGTTGCTGAAAACTTTTCTCATACACAGATGACCAGGGGTCATAAGCAAGGGGCTCTTGAAATAAACATTTCCTTCATGTGTGCTTTTTGTTGTTGCTGGTGATTTTTTATTGTTGTTGTTGTTTTTAAGAGATTTGTCTGTTACTTCCAATGGCAGAGATCTCAGGGAAGTTTGTGGATTACTCAGCAAAATATCATGTTTATTGGAGCTACAGAAGACATTTATTGCTTCATAAACTGTGATCTCTTCTGTGATTCTTACTGAAATATATACCATTAAATAATTCACATTTGTGGGGTATCTACCAAAAAGAAGAGACATAGATCAGCTGTAATTTCAAATAATTTGGTTTGACTCTGAAGGTTTCCAACTATCATGTTAGAAATAAATAAATAAATAAATAAAACCTAACCACAGATAAAATATTCTAAGGTTTAAACTACCTAGTCCTAGTCCTAGTAACAATAAAATGTGTTTTGAATATGCAGACAAGGTCTGTTTCTAAAATATGCAAAGTTTGGTTTATATGTAATATTTATAGGTTTTATAAACTGAAAGGCAAAAGCTCTGTTCACTTAATTACAGATTTCTGCTATGATTAAGACACAATTCTCTTTCTTTTATAATAAATTCATAAATAAACTTTTTGGGACACTGAAGAGAGAAGTCAATGCTGCATGATCACTCCAGAGTTGGTAATTGGAGATTTGGAACATGAGATTCTTATGCCTCTGAGGACGAGTAATACTTTTTACGCTAGGCTAGAACAGTGAATCAAAGATATAACACTTCTTGTTTCCCACCTGGGCAACAATTTAAAGGTCAGACAAATCTTCCATTTTTCAAATGAGAATAAAGACCTGAACTTTCAGAACTTCTAATATGCAAAAATCCAATCTAAACTTCTAATATGCAAAAATCCAATTGTTGCCCACATGGGCAACAAGAGCAAATAACTCTTGAGTGTTTTTGTTTTTGTTGTTATTTTTTGGTTGTGGGTTTTTTATATATGTGTTTTGGTTTCAGAGAAAAGTTCTTCCATTTTACTGTTATGCATCTAGATAGCTAGCTAGACCTGCAAAGCAGGCATCTTCCAGAAGTCCTTCTCAAATAAAATGGTTTTATAATTCTGTGATTCTTGAATGAGAGAACATAGTACAAAGATACAATGAATTATTTTGAATGAAAGCTTAATTAATGATACTGGTAAAGTATAATGGTGTAAGTTTAAAATATGGAAAATTGTATGTGATGTTTAAAATGGTGCAAAGGATGAATATTATTCAGAAAGAATCACCTACTTTGGCACAGTGGATAGGTTTCACTCAACTTGACATTAGCCACCTAACTATTGATCCAAGATACCTCTGTGATGAATGGAAAAAGTAACTTTCAGAAGCAGTCCATTTCACTCTATAGATAGCATTCAAGACAGATGTTATAACATTTCCTCTGGAAGTGCCTGTTTCTCTCATAGAATCACAGGATAATTCAGGTTGGAAGGGAATATAGGAAAACATCTAGTCTAACCTCTGTCTCAAAGCACTGCCAGCCACAAGATCAGACCAGATTATTCAGGTTTTATTCAGTTAGGTCTTGAAAAACTATAAAGATGGATTCTGCAAAAATTCTATGGGAAACTTGAGCTAATGCTTGTCAGTCCTAAAAATTAAATGTTTTCTCCTTATATATACAGAATTACAAAAGGTTAAGGTCACCTGCTTGAAACAGGGTCAGCTAGAACATGTTGCTCAGAGCATGTCCAGTCAGGTTTTGAGTATTCCCCAAAACAGAAACTCCACAATCACTTTGGGGAACCTGCTCCAAAGTCCAATGTTTGAAAAAACACCTTTTTTTTTCTTATTATAAAGAGAATTTCTTGCAAATGTGCATTGTATCTTGTTTATTCAGTGGATACCACCTAGAAAACTCTAGCTTCTTTTTCTTGAATCCTTCTCCCATCAGATATCCATGGATAAGATCCCCCTGAACCTTCTCTCCTTCATATGAAACTAGTTTCTAGGCTCTACCAGTCTCCACTTGTATTATAAACACTTCTATGCCTTATTTATCTTTGTGTCTCTTTGCTGGACTTGCTGCACTGTGTCCATGTCTCTGCTGTAGTGGGGAGCCCAGATCTGGATCTGGCACTCAAAATATAGTTTCACCAGGGCTGTGGAGAGGAGAAGGATCACTTCTCTTGGACAATGCTCTTCCTAATAGCAGCCCAGGATGTTATTAATCTTCTTTGCTCTAAGACACATTGCTACCATTGATTTTCAAATCTGCAGACAGTTCTTCTTTATTAGCAAATACCAGAGTCAGTGGTGCATCACCTTTTCAGCCCATTCAGAATCTGTACCAAGAAATTATCCATAACAACCTCTAGAATTCTCTGGGACCACTTGTATCTTGCTGGGTTGCCACTCCAGAAGATGCAGGGACATTAAAATCCCCCATGAGAGCTAGAGGCCATGATCTAGAGAATTCACCTTATTAAAGGTGAATTCATTGATAGGGCTTTAAACTAGGTAAGAAGGGGGATGGGGCTGAAGCAAGGGTTGTTGGGGCTGTGCCAGGGGGAGCAATGGCAAGGCCGGAGGATAAGGTAAAGGCCCAGATGAAGTGCATCTACACCAATGCACGCAGCATGGGTAACAAACAGGAGGAGCTGGAAGCCATCGTGCAGCGGGCAGGCTACGACTTGGTTGCCATCACGGAAACGTGGTGGGACCAGTCTCATGACTGGAGTGCTGCGATGCCTGGCTATAGGCTCTTCAGAAGGGACAGGCAGCACAGAAGGGGTGGCGGTGTGGCTCTCTATATTAGAGAGTCTTTCGATGTTGTAGAACTCGAGGCTAGGAATGACAAGATCGAGTCCCTTTGGGTTAGGATCGGCAGGGACAACAAGGCTAGTGTCCTGGTCGGGGTCTGCTATAGACCGCCGAACCAGGATGAGGAGACGGATGAGGAGTTCTACAGGCAGCTGACAGAAGCTGCAAAATCGTCTGCGCTTGTACTCGTGGGGGACTTCAACTTCCCTGACATATCCTGGAAGCACAACACAGCCCAGAGGAAGCAGTCTAGGAGGTTTCTGGAGAAAGTGGAAGATAGCTTCCTGACGCAGCTGATTAGTGAACCTACCAGGGGTGATGCCCTGCTAGACCTTCTATTCACAAACAGAGAAGGACTGGTGGAGGATGTGATTGTCGGGAACAGTCTTGGGCAGAGTGACCATGAAATGGTGGAGTTCACTATTCTTGGCGGGGCCAGGAAGGGAACCAGTAAAACCACTGTATTGGACTTTCGGAGGGCTGACTTTGGGCTGCTCAGGACACTAGTTGGTGGAGTCCCATGGGAGGCGGTTCTGAAGGGCAGAGGGGTCCAGAAAGGCTGGGCGCTCTTTAAGAGGCAAATCCTAATGGCGCAGGAGCGGTCTATTCCCATGCGCCCAAAGATGAGCCAGCGGGGAAGAAGACCAGCCTGGCTCAACAGAGAATTGTGGCTTGAGCTTAGGAGAAAAAAGAGGGTTTATAATCTTTGGAAAATTGGGCAGGCCACCAAGGAGGACTATAAGGATATAGCAAGGCTGTGCAGGGACAAAATTAGGAAGGCCAAAGCTCATCTGGAGCTCAATCTGGCTACTGCTGTTAAAGATAACAAAAAACGCTTTTATAAATACATCAACACAAAAAGGAGGACTAGGGAGAATCTCCATCCTTTACTGGATGTGGGGGGAAACTTAGTTACAAGAGATGAGGAAAAGGCAGAGGTGCTCAATGCCTTCTTTGCCTCAGTCTTTAGCGGCAAAACCAGTTGCTCTATGGATACCCAGTACCCAGAACTGGTGGAAGGGGACGGGGAGCAGGATGTGGCCCTCACCATCCACGAAGAACTGGTTGGTGACCTGCTACAGCACTTGGATGTGCACAAATCGATGGGGCCGGATGGGATCCACCCAAGGGTACTGAGAGAACTGGCAGAGGAGCTGGCCAAGCCCCTATCAATCATTTATCAGCAGTCCTGGCTATCGGGGGAGGTCCCAGCTGACTGGCGGCTAGCAAATGTGACGCCCATCTACAAGAAGGGCCGGAGGGCAGACCCGGGGAACTACAGGCCGGTCAGTTTGACCTCAGTACCAGGGAAGCTCATGGAGCAGATCCTCTTGGGAGTCATCATGCGGCACTTGAAGGGCAAGCAGGCGATCAGGCCCAGCCAGCATGGGTTTATGGAAGGCAGGTCCTGCTTGACGAACCTGATCTCCTTCTACGACAAAGTGACGCGCTGGGTGGATGAGGGAAAGGCTGTGGATGTGGTCTACCTTGACTTCAGCAAGGCTTTTGACACCGTCTCCCACAGCATTCTCCTCAAGAAACTGGCTGCTCTTGGCTTGGACTGGCGCACGCTTCGTTGGGTTAGAAACTGGCTGGATAGCCGGGCCCAAAGAGTTGTGGTAAATGGAGCCAAGTCCAGTTGGAGGCCAGTCACTAGTGGCGTCCCCCAGGGCTCGGTGCTGGGGCCGGTCCTCTTTAACATCTTCATCAATGATCTGGATGACGGCATTGAGTGCACCCTCAGTAAGTTTGCAGATGACACCAAGCTAGGTGCGTGTGTCGATCTGCTCGAGGGTAGGAAGGCTCTGCAGGAGGATCTGGATAGGCTGCACCGATGGGCTGAGGTCAACTGCATCAAGTTCAACAAGGCCAAGTGCCGGGTCCTGCACCTGGGGCGCAATAACCCCAAGCAGAACTACAGGCTGGGAGAGGAATGGTTGGAGAGCTGCCTGGCAGAGAAGGACCTGGGAGTGATGGTGGACAGTCGGCTGAATATGAGCCAGCAGTGTGCTCTGGTGGCCAAGAAGGCCAACGGCATCCTGGCTTGTATCAGAAACACTGTGACCAGCAGGGCTAGGGAGGTGATCGTCCCCCTGTACTCGGCTCTGGTGAGGCCGCACCTTGAGTACTGTGTTCAGTTTTGGGCCCCGCGCTACAAGAAGGACATCGAGGTGCTTGAGCGGGTCCAAAGAAGGGCGACGAAGCTGGTGAGGGGCCTGGAGAGCAAGTCCTATGAGGAGCGGCTGAAGGAGCTGGGCTTGTTCAGCCTAGAGAAGAGGAGGCTCAGGGGTGACCTTATTGCTCTGTATAAGTACATTAAAGGAGGCTGTAGCGAGGTGGGGGTTGGCCTGTTCTCCCATGTGCCTGGTGACAGGACGAGGGGGAATGGGCTAAAGTTACGCCAGGGGAGTTTTAGGTTAGATGTTAGGAAGAATTTCTTTACTGAAAGGGTTGTTAGGTACTGGAACGGGCTGCCCAGGGAGGTGGTGGAGTCACCATCCCTGGAAGTCTTCAAAAGACGTTTAGATGTAGAGCTTAGGGATATGGTTTAGTGGGGACTGTTAGTGTTAGGTCAGAGGTTGGACTCGATGATCTTGAGGTCTCTTCCAACCTAGAAATTCTGTGATTCTGTGATTCTGTGAAAGAAGGCTTCATCCACTTCCTCACCCCAATTAGGTGGTCTGCATCGTGGTGTCACCCTTGCTGGCTGTTAGTCTGCCAAGTGTCCCATAGAAGAACATTCTAGACAACCTAGAACAGGAATGTCTAGGAATCCAGACAACTGGCTTAATCTAATATTTAATTTATGCGCAAGCAAAGTGAACTTAAGAGTGTCTAGTAAGTCAGATTTCAAAAGTATTTCCAATTACTACAGGAAACAGAAAATTATATAAATATACTGTATAGCATATTTTCTTGTAAGACTTATGAATACAACACAATATAAACATTTTTTTTTACAATCCATGGGACACTACAATTTGGAATCAAAATATTTTTTTTTTGTCATGAGTTGGACTCAATGATTCTTGTGGGTCCCTTCCAACTCGGGATTTTCTATGACTCTGTTTTGGAAATATACTTCATATTAAGTCTCTTAGGCTTGGTAAAGTATTTCTAACAACTTTCACCTACAGGACCTGTTAACTGTAAACAGAAAACAAGCATGGGAAGGATAAACTGATGTAATACAATCCAATTAGAAATGAAAAATCTTAAATATTCTGATATGATGTCTGGCATACAGAGCAAGACATTGTTCACTGCTATCTCTCTACACTGAGTTATGTTTAAATACATTTTTGTCTATGTTTTACCACAGACTTTGTAAGTGTACCTAAGGGCTGAATTACACAATGCAAGTTGATAACATTACTGCATAGGCAAGACCTATGACATCTATGTCTCTTAATTATACTTGGTTTAATTGAACATGTGTGACTATGATCCTCAGAAAGACTTTTTAATACTTAAACTTTTCTTATTTATATCCCAGAAGCTAGCTGTAGGAAACAAATAAAAATAAAAATGCCAATTATTCTAGCTCTGTCAAATTTGTCAAATGTTTGTCAAATATTCTAGCTTCCAAATAGTTTCCAGTATTTCATTTGTAATTTAAAAGTTTATTCTTTGACTTACTACTCAGATTCTTATGAGTACAAAGGACTTTCTTCAGTGTCCTTAACCTGCATTTTATTAAACGTCTGAAAAAAAGTGGTTGAATTTTGAGTCGATGTTATCTTGTTTAATATCATATCTTTTGTTTCACAGTTTTCTTTTTTTTTTAGTGACTTTCTATTTAATTAATCCAGTCATTCACCATTATTATTATTATTATTATTATTATTATTATTATTATTATTATTATTATTATTATTATCATCTATTTATTGTAACCTATCTTTCTGTTAGAAGCTCCCCCTGGAAGCTTTGAGCAGTATCTGCCTTTTACTGTTTGTATTTTGCATTACAGGTAGGGCCAGTAAAATGATTTATGTTAGTTCTAACATAAGGAGATGCTGAAATTGCTGGCACATTTCAGTTCACAAAGAGTAGGCTCAGGGGCATCTCATCAACATGATGGGAGGCGGATTCAGGAAGAGACAGACTCATCTCAGTGGTGCTCAGTGAAATACAGATAGAAATAGAAGAAATTCCACTTAAATATAAAGGAAAACAAACAAACAAACAAGCAACTTTTTTTTGCTGTGAAAGAGGCCAAACACTAGAACAGGTACATAGCCCTCAGGAACCTGCTATAGCTGAGTAGAGATCTCCAGAGGTACCTGACAACCTCGGTCATTCTGTGATTCTGTTGTTTCCACAACAAATATTTGATCCTTATCAAGTAGTCTGTCACTTTTACAATATACACGTCTACATATACATCTATGTGTGTGTGTGTGTCTGTGTGTATACATGTATATATGTGTGGGTTTCACAATACAAAAAAGATATTAAGGTACTTGAAACCATACAGAGGGTAACAAAGCTGGTAAAATGGCTGGAAGTCCTGTGAGGAGAGAATGAGGACACTTTAGTTGCCTAGTCTCGACAAATGGCTAAGAGATGACCTCATTGCTCCCAACTTCCTTAGGAGGGAGATAAACAAAGAGATGCCATAGTAATTTATGCCAGGACACATGGGAATGGCACAAAGCAGCACCACTGGAGGTTCAGACTGGATATTAGGAAAAAAATTTTTACTGTCAGGGTGGTAAAACACTGGAAGAGGCTTCCTAGTGAGGACGTTGATGCCCAGTGTTCAAGGGGTACTTGGATAATGCCCTTAATAATATATTTTGCTGTTGGTTAACAGCAAAGTGGCTAGGCAGGGAAGGGACCTCTGCAGGTCCCTTTCAACTGAACTATTCTCTTCTATCTCAAGCATTAAAAGAAGATTGTTAATATTTATTTCCTTGAAAGTGGTTCTAACTATGTAAACTTAGGTTACTTATTGATATATTGGAAATATTATTAGAATTGCTATAGTTATTTCTATTTTATCATTTCCTTTCTAATCCTGAAGACTATCGATGAAATTCATCTTGCACACCCATTGTAAAATGAGGTTGCTCCTTCCTGGAGGTGCCTATTTACAACCATTACTGCAGATGGCATGACAAGAACAGTTTACTCAAAATATCTGAGATTTTTATGACTAAATTTGAGAGAGATGAATCATTCTTAAATATTTCCCAGAGGGGGAAAAATAAGCAAAATAAAATAAAATAAAATAAAAATTTCAAGAGCTAATCAAAGTATTGTATAACTCAAAAGACAGGATAATCAGTACCAATTTGTATATATATGTAAAGATTTGGAGGGGAGGAGAGATCTGAAGAAATACGTCTTCTCAAAAAAAAATAAATAATTAATTTTTAATGAAATATGACATCGTATATTCCTATTGTTGTAAATGGGAAATATTTCTTGAGACATTTCTCCTGTCAAAAATAAAATCTACATATATGTATATCCCTTCTGGAAGTACAGAAGAAAATAATGTTAATTAGCATTAAACAGTGTGACAGTTTGCACTTGATATCTTGACTTAATTTCAGTGGTTCCTCACAGAACACACTAACACACTGCATTTGCTCAGCCATATGACATCTTATTTCTATTACAAAGATAAAGTTGTATTTTCTTTTACAAGGTCAAATTTCTGAGGAGCACTACTGATCAAATTGGTTTGGCATCAAGCACAAGAAATTATCATGCTGCCTTAACCATAATTGCTAGAATTCATATAGTTGTAGTCTATGCAGTGCAGTGACTAAAGATGTTTGCAACCTACTTTCAGCCTTTACTACTTAGTACTTTTAAATAATGGTTAGTATAAAAGAAAGTTCTTCCAAAGGGTTTTCCTCTCCACACAGAAGAGACATAATATTTTTTTCCCCCTCTCTTTCTCCTTCCTTCTTAGTCACAAACTAGACTCTGCTACTCTGTATGTGCTTTCCCAATTTAACACAAAACTTTTAAGATTATGATTTGGGGATTTCACAGACTTGTCATATTTAGAAAGAATTTCTGGATTTCATATTTATTTTAGATTTTTCTCTCTAATAAATGGGACAACTTTGAATGTTGTTCTCTGCTTTTGGACAAATAGCTTTTTACTGTGGTGCATCATGCTTAAAATTTTGTCTTGGCCTTGTTTAAAAGATGTTTAGATGTAGAGCTTTGTGATATGGTTTAGTGGAGGACTTGTTAGTGTTAGGTCAGAGGTTGGACTCGATGATCTTGAGGTCTCTTCCAACCTAGAAATTCTGTGTGATTCTGTGATGTTTTCCAGTCACATGGCTCCACAGCCTGTACCGGTTCCTTGTATTATTCCTGCATGGGTGGAGGACATGGCTTTTCTCTTTACTGAAATTCATTATTTTCCTGTGAGCCCATTTTTCCAGCATATGTTCCTATAACAGGTAGAATACCCTCTCTGTGTTGCTACTCCCAGTTTTACATTATCTGTAAACTTCTTGAGGGTGGTCTCTACCCCATTGCCTGAGTCATTAATGAAAACATTAAAAAGTGTTGGGCCCAGCAGCAGCCTGTGAGGTATGCCATTCATGTCTGGACTCCAGGTGAACTTTGAGATGCTGATCATAAGCCTCTCTGCCCAGTATTTGAGAAAGTTTTCAATCCACCTTCAAGTCCAATACACTTTAAGTCCAAATGACTATGCCATGCCAAAAAAGTTTTTTGCTGTCTCATCAGTGAAAACCTATTACATCATTGTATATAAAATGTCAGTATTTAAAATTATCAGGGAAAACTTATTTCTTTAAAAGACCTCTTAATTTTGATTTCTCTCTATCTCTGACATATATGTGCTTTAATGGGTTGAATCATTAAAACTAGGCTGTTTAATCTATATGATACTAGGACTACAGAATTATAAGATCCTCCCTGCAGTTAAATAGAATTCATTGCCAGTAACTCATACTAAAGAAATGCAATATATATATACATCTAAACAAAGATGCTGTTAAAATAATGTCTTTCTCTTTTACTACTGAAATTTGCCACTGATCTTTAAGTATTGGGAAGAATATTGGAAAAAAAAAATAGGGCTCAGGAAAATTTCAGTTTGGTCATTCACATTCTCAGTGGGATGCAGTTCTGTTGTTTCAGGAGAATAGTTTCCTGCAGATTAGATTTTAAGCTCCATGGCCAGAGTTGTTTTTTTATATTTATGTTTACAGATTGCTGGCTGCACTTAATGCTTCTGAATGATGCTGTAAAAATTACAGTAACAAAAAAATTACAGTAAAAAAAAAAAGGGGGGGGGATAGGGATGTCAAGTCCTGCTATATTCATAGGAATTTAGGAATAGGAATAGGAATAGAAATAGGACACATAGGAAACATTTTCTTCAAATGTGTCCTGGTAAATTTCAGATGATTCATGAAACGGTAGGATCCACTGTGCCTCCCTCTAATAAAATAGTTATATGTCTAATTAGTTGGTTTTTATTTGTTTGTTTGTTTATTTGTTTTCTACTGGCTTTTAATCAATTAAGAGAGTGGGCATCTGGAAGAGAGTACCACTGGAAGATGATATAACCCACCTATGCTATAAATGGTTCTGTTGACATGAATCTCTTTCTCCAGTATATACTATATAAGTATATAATAGGAACTTAAACTATACCAACTAATTAAAGTCATATTTTAAATCTAAATTAATACAGTCAGATGTCTTTATACATCTATTTTTTTTTTGGTTAAGTGTCCATTACAGTCAAAGGAAATCTACCACTCTGTATAGCTTTCTGTACATAAGTTGCTAATGACATTTGAGATTCCACAGGATATGCTGCCTGGATACCAACTGTTAGTCCAGAGGTCTTGTGTCTTCTATATTGGTCTTCTGTCAAATCTGTTGTCCCCACTGTGTTGGCCTCATATGCAATCCAAAGAAATAAACAGCTTATTCTAGTACTTATTTTGTGAGCTCAGCAGCTCAATAGACTTTATGATTGGCTTTACTGGAACTCCAGTGACTATAAAAGAAAATTTCACACATAACACGTGTATACATCAGCAGTGCAGATTCCTATATTTAGACGTTTGCAATCTGGAGAAAAATCCTAACCCAGAAGTGACATTCATCTGCCTAAGAGAAGACATTTGTTGCTGCTTGATACCTTGTCTGTCCTATAGTGACTGCTCCAAAAAGGCACAGGTTTTCTGTAGGTTCTACAATTTATCTGCTGGCCTTGTGCAGTTGTCTGGGATATGCTAATTAATCTACACATACAAAAGTTGTCTATGATTAAGGAATTGAATTGTGTACCATTTTTAAACAAACTTTTGGATAATTAAAATACAATAAGATTAAACTTAACCAAGGTGTTTTAAATGCAGTTAAATTTAGCCATCACAAATAATAAAGGTATCTCAAATGTTTACCAGTTCTATATCCACAGGAAACAAATTACTCTAAGTGCTTTTCTGGTTTGAGACATTAAGACTCAGATGTCACTTGGACTCTTGGAGAAGTTTTAGATGCATTTGGATGTCATTTCTGCTCCTGAGTTGACAGTTCAAAAGGGTACCTGTCCCCAGTAGGTTTTACATTGCATGTTGTATGGAACTTCTATCTAGACAGCAACTGCCAATTACCTTAATTTCTCAGGTTGAATTGCTTAAAGTATTTTACAATAAACTATTTCTGAGACTAATTTAGAACATCTAGTGATAATAAGTGCAATGTCTGTTCAGTTAATTTTGACATTAATTTCACACAACATGCTGGCTTTCAATTAGCTGATAATGCATTTCTATAAACAGCCATCTCAGAAGTTGTATTTTGAGTTCAAAAGCTAGCTCCAGTGTTCACAGATTTTTATATTTATATTTGAAGGTCAGGACTGATTAGATCATCTCATCAGTTCTGTGTATCTCAAACCCATAGAACGATATTGGGTTAACCTTTAGAATTTGCTTAAAGGTGTATTTTTTTAGAAATTTATGTGATTTAATTTGAAACCAATAAGAAGTAAAGAATTCTTCATTTCCCCTAGTACTTTATGCCACTTGTCTATCTACATTCTGCAATTTCAAATTTAATTTTAGTGATAACATAGCTCATTCTTAGTATTACTTTCCTTTATAAACTAAAGAACATTTTAAATTTGACCCTGTGAATTTCACAGAATCACAGAATCACAGAATTTCTAGGTTGGAAGAGACCTCAAGATCATCGAGTCCAACCTCTGACCTAACACTAACAGTCCCCACTAAACCATATCTCTAAGCTCTACATCTAAACGTCTTTTAAAGACTTCCAGGGATGGTGACTCCACCACTTCCCTGGGCATCCTGTTCCAGTGCCTAACAACCCTTTTGGTAAAGAAGTTCTTCCTAACATCTAACCTAAAACTCCCCTGGCGTAACTTTAGCCCATTTCCCCTCGTCCTGTCACCAGTCACGTGGGAGAACAGGCCAACTCCCACCTCACTACAGCCTCCTTTAAGGTATCTGTAGAGAGCAATAAGGTTGCCCCTGAGCCTCCTCTTCTCCATTTCTGTATACATGCTAATCAAGGTCCTTTTTTACCCTGTAATTCTAGTCTGTCAATCTATAGATTCCATGGTTGAATATTTCAGGGTGTGAGAGCATGTAAGATGAAGACAAACATACATTTGTTTCTTTCAAATTCTGTGGAGAAAACTCTAAGCAAAGACCCCTTTTCTCCAAAATATCACTGACCATCCTAGTAGGCACGTAAGAATGCAATCAGTTTGGCAAAGGACCACTGTAGAGCTTCAAGCAAGTAAAGATCATTGTATAGTGATGAAAAATACTGAGATAAAAGAGACTATTTTTATGACTGTGGTAAACTCTGCTTTTTTTGTCTAACTGCCAGCTTACCAGATTTCCTTCCTTGCTGAAGAATGGAACGTATGGCACAATGGGTTATTTCAGTATTGCATTTGAGTATTGCATAAGCACTCAGTAAGAAGTATTGAATGTGTTATGGCTACACAAAACACTTAAAACATGAAGTATAAAATGCAGAATGTGCTTTAAAATCTATGAATATCCACATAATGCAGAATTGCATACAAGTTTTATAGAAGCAAAAGACCTTTCTGGAGACAAGAAAGATTTATTCTCCCACACTTACCTGTTCCTTAGACATTTGAAGAGAACAGAACTGTTCCATGACTGGCAGTAAGTTACTTTGTAAGAGAGAGTCACTTCATTACAGATCCTCATATAAAAGTAATGCTAGAATGTGTTTCAGTAACGTTTTATGGTCTGAAAACCACTGTTACAAAAATATAGTGGACAAGTCCATTTCCACCAGAAATTAGAAAAATCCAAATGCACTGCTTTATAGACATGATTGGGAAATGCTAAAGTAAGGACCAGAAAGACCCAACGACCACTCGTCTTTAAAATATGACTTGATAACTCGTAGTTTAGCTTCATCAGTGAAAGAATGTCTGTTCTACTAAGCCCAGCTGTGAGAATACTGCTCAAATTACACAGCTCACAGGATTAAAATCATTCAGACCATAAAGTTAGAAGAGGTATAAGTGTTAATTAAAAACTATGTGTACTTCTGTTATCAGCCCTCTGATTACCTTGTGTAACTGGTGGGTTTTGTTTGTTTGTTTGATTGGTTGGTTAGTTTTTTGTTTTGTCTTCTTTTTTCTTGCTCGAAGAAATCAAGTACTAATAGTAGTGTTCGTTGTTGTCTGGTGGGAGATAGCATATCTTTATGACTAATTAAAAGTTAAATACTAAGTTCTCTTTTCAATCAATATTTCAATTCTCCATAAAAACATTTGAACTGCTAATTAAGCTAAAAGACTATTTTAGTATTTATAACCTTTCCTACATTCATATTGCTGTACTTGGTGATAAAGACTTCTTGTATAACCAGATGATCTACAATCACTCTCTTCAAGAGAGAAGATAAGCTTTTTCATGTCAAAACATTTAATTATAAAGCTGATCATGTTGCTTAAGTAAATCTTTTAAACGGTAATATATATTTATCTTGAAAAGGAAACTCTTATACATAAAATAGGAAACAGGCGTGTAATTTAAAGAAGAAAGTAGCTTGACAGTTCAAGGTAGTTAATGAGCTTCTTAAACTCTCTAATGAGGAAAATGACTACAGTACCCAAAAGAAAAAATATCTTTTGTGTGCTAGAAAATTATGACAGATAATTAAATGTTGTTTCTAAAACATAAGCAATTAGCAATTATGGTTTCAGTTCTGTTCATGGTTTTGCATTTCCCCACAGTTAACAAAATAAAATTATGAAATGAATATGCGTAACAGATCTGGGCAGAAAATAATGTTCTTTTTGCCCATTAGAATTTTTTTTTCATGTTTTTCCTTTTTTTATTTTTTTTTTTTTTTTGCATTTTTTGCATTTGCAATTTCATGTACATGAACACAAAATAAATAGAGTAAACATAGAATTTCCCCTAAGAATTTACTTATTATGTTTATGTGAAATTAAGATGAGAATTTTTCTTTCCCTTAAGATTACTGAACCAAAGATTTGGGGGCATCTTAAATTCAGGAATGCCTTATTTTATGTAGTGCAGAAGAGCCCATGGGTAAGAAAGGAGCAAAACATGCCAGTAGTTGATTCCTGATACATTTCCTACTCACATACCCATTGTCAGACCATTGTGCCATGGTCTGAAATTGAGAGAGTTATTATGATTTTTGGCAGATCTGTAAGTACCTTCCATCTTGTAAATGAATTTTGAAATGGCAGATCATTTGGAGATGAGAGATAAGAATGAAAAAGTGAATGATTACCATCAGATATAAGGATTTCCAGGATATACTTACACTGCAGATTTTAGATTATTTGACATTTTGTGTAGAGCTTTCCAACAATTTTGAAATGACGAAATAGGCTACTGGCATAATTAAGACATGAACAAACAGATCTCAATATGGAATAACTTGCATTGCAAAATGCTGAAGCTGCACCATTGGATCTACCCATCTATCCACAAATGGAAATCACAATGCTTCCACATACAACCAAACATATGACCTATAAAATTAAAGACAGAAGATATAGCCTTATATTGTTTCCCTACCATGATTTATTTTAACCTAGATGGTCTTTTATACATGCATACACTGGAAAGCAAGTTTAATCATTGTGCTGTTTAAACACTAGTGAAATTGAGTGAATTCTACCAGCCTTAACCTGGCAGTGTGGGCAAGGCACATGTTAGGAAGCCAAAGGGTAGTGTAATAGGAAACTACTTTCATTTTCCAGTTAAAAATGAGTCATTATTAGGTATTTCTATACATTAACTTATGCCTTCTAAAAATATATATATATACACATTACACAGAGAAGTGTAGATGCTCTTAGAGTTAGTAATAATAGATATTTAAATTTAAAGTGTAGGCTCTTTTTTGAGAAATCTGACTTCAGGTTTCTCTTTGTTTAACTTCATTTTTGTCTATTGTTGCACTGGGTCTAGGTGGGGTGCAGTTAATTTTCACCACAGAAGGTAGTGTTGTGCTCTGTCCTTGTAGCTAGAACATCATTAACTTCACATCAATGTTTTGTTTACTTTTTGTCTATTGCTGAGCAGTGTTAACACAGCACCTAGACACTGCCCAGGACTGTCCCCCAAATCCAGTACACTGGGGATGACCAAGAGAGGGGGGAGGGGATATCACCAGAGCAGCTGATCTAAGCTGATCAAAGGGATATTTGGGATACCATATATTTATATTATATTATATTATATTATATTATATTATATTATATTATATTATATTATATTATATTATATTATATTATATTATATTATATTATATTATATTATATTTACTTCAGCAGTAAAAGCTGGGAAAGGGGAAGAGGGGGCTTTTCTCTCATGAGGATGTCTGTCCTCCCAGACAACCACTCTTTGTTTCTGTTTCTAAAAATGTTTTTTTTTTTTTTCTCTTTCCTTTAATTAAATTATCCTTATCTCAATCTCTGAACCTTTGTTTTTTCCAACATATCTTTTAATACCCCAACCTCGCCCCCGCCTCCCCGCTTCCATTGAGGAGGGGGAGTAAGAGAGCAGTGTGTTGGAGTTTAGCTGGCCATCAGTGTGAAACTGCCACAACCATTCCACTATGTGCTATTGCTTAACAGAAAAAAAAACTGTCTTTTTAAAAACATACAGATTATGGTTCACCCGTGAGAGGAAGGTTTCTCCTGTGAACTCTGTAGCAAGATCTCAGTACTTTCAGCTTAGATGTTTTTTTGAAGAATTGAAAAAGAAGTCTGACAGTATTTCAAGTAAAGGGAATCAGGACTCCAGATATCCCATCTCACCATTCAACAATTCTTAAAAAAACATGGTTTAAATTATCTTTTAAGTATACAGCTACTACCTAAAAGTGAGATTACTTTGAATAATTTGTAATTCAGCAGTGATTAAATATGTCCCCAGGAGTTTAACTCCCTCTGAATTAATTATACTTAATACTGAAGAACAAAGTCTTCTGAATGACATCCTGGTTGAATTTTAAAGGTGTTGACTTCCGATAGCAAGACAAAAGATACAAACTGCCTGCTAGCTGCTATGAAGAGAATGACTAGCCCTCGTTTTTTTGCAGCCAGGTGGGGAACCTCAAAGAAAAGTTCCAGTGGTAAGATTGCTATTTAACAAAGTGGGGTCTGCACATGCATGGTTTTACTCTAAACAATGTTATAGAAAGTTTCATGGCTGGCTTTGGTGGGAGCAAAAGGTAGACCGATGCTGAACATGTAAGAGAATGACAACTTTTATACAATCATTGTGTAAGTTAAAAAAGGATTTAAAATGAAACCATTTAAGATTAACAGTACTTAATGCTTGTTCTTCACCAGTCCAAAGAACTACAAAGATGTACACAGAAAACTACAGAAAACAGATGTACACTTATCGTAATGGAAATTGATAACAAAATATCCAAAACAAGTATCACAAGATAATTCACAAGGCTGCTCCACTACTTTTGTTGCTTCTACCACGAAAGCTTTCTATAAAGGATTTAGAAACTCTAGTAGGAACCTTCCTGTATATTTATAATATTTATTAAAAAGAAAGTTCCGTAGATAGAGTTTCTTCTTTTCACAGTTTATCGTCAATAGTTTCAAAGCTGAAAATGGTGCAATTATTGGTATAATTATTAATATATCAGTTCTTTCTGCCTTCACTTTATTGAATATAGGGGAGGTAAAGAAAACCTTTGTTTTGAAAACACTGTTAACAGGACTTTGTGGAAGGACTGCAGCCAAACATTTGCTGGTCGACCTCCATGGAAGCTCGCCCCGCCTCGCCTCGCCTCGCCTCACCTCGCCTCGCCTCCCCTCCCCTCCCCTCCATAGTAACATAGTAAACCCTGCAGAAGTAATATGTATATTTATATATAATACACATTATACATATTTATATGTATGTATTGTATATCCATACATATATATATGCACATGCACATACATATATTTGGCATGCCTTCTCACACTGTAGCAGTGATTATCCTCCACAACTACTACTAACATTATGCTGGAAACATCAAATAGTGCTAGTAAAGATAAATGTTTATGCATTATAAGATTATTATAAGGAGGTTTTATATATAGTCTGTGCTCAACTCTAGTCAAAGATACAAGTGTTTTAAATGTCAAAAATATTTCACTTACAGAAAATGAAAAAAATGAATATATTAGATATCAAAGGGTAAATATTTATTTAGATGAATTTGAGCCTTGGATTTTTATTTATGTATTTATTTTAATTGCTTTTCTCTCATGCTGTCAAATACTTCCCAGAAATCTCTTGTTCCTCAGCATGCAGCATATGGCTGGTTCTTTGCCAGCCTGTTAGGAATGTTCCCTTTCCCCCATGGTAAAGCTTGTCTTAATGCTATTGCTGTGGCTCCCAGTCTGTTGGAAGCTTTGTCTAGCTCGAAATCCAATATCTAAACTGAACAGAATGACAAGTTGCTGCAGAACCACTATGCTGATACATATATATGCATATCTCATGAGATTAGGAGAACTCAACCCATGTAGCTGTTATTTTGAAAAGATACAATACCATTTGAACATGTTAGTGAAAGCTGAAGTATATTATAACTTCGAAGTTTATACAACATGTGGGCAGTGACATCGAATTTGTAAGCCTGTTGCTGCATTTGGTTGTCTTTAATTTAAATTATCATTATTCCCATGGGGATATCTTGGTTTCACAAGCCCCATCCACACAATAACTAAAATCAGGGAGCCGTATGAAAGGTTAAGCAAAAGACAGATGGATTTCTGCATTACCATTCCAAGGATGCATGATAGGGAAAAAATCTACACACTCCAAAAATCTACCCACTTCAACCACAGAGTAATCAATACTGAATATGCAGACTACTGCAGAGTTTATAGAATACAAACAGAATTCAGTTTTAAAACCTTCTTACTGTAATAGCTACCTTTCAATCAATAAATAAATAAATGGTGGTGGTGGTTTAAGATTAGATTATCTGATCTGCTTTCAAACTTTGTATGATCAAATTTGAGCTGCCTTATTTAGTTCATCAAGACACACGAAATGCAACACATAAAATATGAGCAATGTTTCTTTAAGATGTCCGTTTTACTTAATAAATAATTCCTTAATTTAGGAAAAAATAAAACTAAGCAGAATTTGATTTTCTAAACCATATAAACAGTTTGTGAGAATGATTTAATTAGCATAATTATGAGCACCAACTGGTTTTAGTATGTGAGAACGAAAAGCTATCTGATTTAGGAATATGTTTCTATTAAACTGCTATGCAAATTAGATAAGCAATTGCATATCTGGGGATAAAGTTGTGTCATGCTTAGAGTAGTGGAAATAGTGAAATAGCGTTACAGTTATGCTTGAATTATAATAGGATAAAGGAAAAGAACCTCATCTGAGCTGTTAAACAATATCAGCCCCTAAAACTTAGAGAAGGCATTAGGGTATTGAAGAGCTTACCAGCTCTCACTTTCAGTATCTAGGAATTAAAGTATTCAGTTATAGGTATATTCAGAAGTATTTTATTCATACTTATGCAAAAGAGTTAAATTTCTGCTTATATCTACAACTGCAGCCCTGAAAACTGATCTGTTAGTCATTGTTTAGGCCACATTTTGAAAAACAGACTTTGTATTAAATGATATAGAAAAAAATAAATTAAAAAAAAATAATAAAATAAAATAAAATAAAATAAAATAAAATAAAATAAAATAAAATAAAATAAAATAAAATAAAATAAAATAACAGAAAAAGAACAATCCTATTTATTTAACACATTACAGATAGCTTATTCACCCAGGGCACAGAAGGCAAATTTTACTTTAACACAGTTCACATCCATGAGACAATTCTTCTGTAAAGAGAATTTTACTTATCAATTTTTTGTGCTTTGCGCACACACAGACACACAGACACAAACACAAAAGAGAGAGAAAGAGAGAAAGAGAGAAAGAGAGAAAGAGAGAAAGAGAGAAAGCTTATATTCTTTTGCTACTGGTGGTATTTCTCCACTTTGAAATTAGATAGTCAAAAGAACAGGAATTTTAAACCAGGCTATTGCCTGTATTGTTCTATAATACAGTTGGGTATAAATAAATAAATAAATGTATGAATGAATGAATAAAAAACACAGCCACATATGAACAGCATATAATAAACAGCCAGAAATTAGACCTCGTCATAATACATTTTCTATCCATATATTCAAAATAATGCAGATGTCATACAAAAACATCTGAAAAAAAATATATATATATATTTTTTTTTTCTGTTAGGATAATTTGGTTGGAAGGGACCTACAAAGATCATACTGCAAAGACCGCAACTGTTCATTCTCTGAACTTTGTTTACAATCGGTGCTTACTGGAAGACTGGTGAAGACCCCTGAAATATCTGCACTGCAGTGTGAAACAGATACATGGCTTTGTCATATTCTCTGCATTTCCTGAGGTTGTCAGCTTGTGTGAGTTTTCTTTTTTTGTTTTGGCTCCCTCACACCATATTTTTAAAATGTGCATTACTTATTTAGAACTTTTTAAAAATGCATGTCACCGAGTTGCAAAACTGCTCCAAGTTCAGAGATATGAAAATTCAAACCAGGGAATAAATTGTAAGCCTCAAGTATCTTCAACAACTTGTAGAATCTTAGGCAATCTAGGGACATAAGCTTATTAATGCTTAGTTCTATACAATAAACATGAAGAAAAAAGGATTTATTCCCACTGTAACTACTGTGTGTGATATAAGCAGGTTCTGTGATAATGCTAAGTACATGGAGGAGAAAGAGAGGAGTGCAGTGAAACTGCAGATTTCATCTTTTTCATTATTTTTAGCCAAGTTGAGAGCAGAAACCCAACTGTATCTATTTAAAAGGAAGTTAAAGGTGTCAGTGCTGAGCTAGACTATCTAAGCCACCCTGGGGATCTTTTTCTTCAGATCAATGTTGAATGGAGAACAAAGTTAAAACTGCAAATTATGTTTTGATTCTTATTCATTTTATACAATACTGACATAAACTAAAATTAAACAGCATTATAGTTAATAAAATTGTACAAAATAATGAATGATGCATGGATAAGGTGGTAGGCATTTCAAAAACAAAAGCAAAATGCAGCAAAGCACTTAGGTTTCTAAAATGCCCCGTGGATAAGAAAGTTCAAGAAGACTATGCAGGCCTGTACTGTCTGTCCTACTAAGGTAACTCTGACCCCCATATCATGTGTCATCTCAAATTTAGACTTCTCTTCCATATAAAGTTATATAGCAGTAAGTCCCTGTGGCACCCATCTGTCTATAGTGCAATTAGATCAGCATCTGTTTCTGTGAAAAGGTATAGAATAGTATTCCCTTCATATAGCTTGCTGGGAAATTCCCATTATATAGCCAAACTTAGAGCATGCTTCACCTACTCAGGTTATTGGTCGAAAAGGTAAGATCTCATCACATCATATTAACAAGATGGTAATGGAAGCATTTACACAATAAATTAGAGGTTTAAGTATTCCTTGCCCTAAGGCAATTTTCTGAGATATGATATGATTTTCCTGAGATACTGAAAGGCTCATTCTTCAGAGTACTCTGCATAGAACTTGTCCTCACAATTCTTCTGGAAGCTAAGCCAATGGACCATTGGAAAAAAATCCAGCAGAAGTAAACTAACCCAGTTCTGACTGTTTACTCAGCTAGAATGGCAAACAGAAGCTGGAAATGGGCAAAAGAGTATTTTGTTCTTTGAAATATTGCCGGATTTTTCTTCACTACTTTTCTAACAATATTGAAAAAGTACACTCAGACACATACTTGTCAATCATTGTTGATCTTACTAATAAACCATCGTCACGTATCTCCCCTTTTACATTGAAACCTAACACCTGTCCTGACGGAAAGATATTTCTAAGATCTGTAGGAATCCTAAAATTCTTAAGCATCTATAGAGGTACTCAAGTTTAGAAATTAGGTGAAATGGATTATATATTTTTTTAACTATATAAGGCTATTTATGTTTGCATTTTGGCTATATCAACAAACAATTATCTGAGTGTAGTAAAACTCAAACTTGTTATTTCCTATTGTTAAGGCAATCTACTTTACTTGAGAAATTTAATTCTACATTGGCAACATTTGCTCCTCTTTTTTTTTCACCTAACTTCTTGCTGAAATAAATTTACTGAAGAATAGATTTACTTTATGTGATGAGGAGATATTTGTTCCTAAAGACTTCTTTCATGGTTTTTTTTGTTTTATTTTGTTTTGTTTGTTTGTTTTCATTGATAGGGTTGAATTTCAGTTCATTAAAAAGTAATTGCTGACTCAGATGTGATGAAACTAAAGCCAGTAATGAACATCTTGTATTAATCTCATTAATATAAATGTGTATGAATGTCTAGTTTTATGTTTTGAATGTAATGCACAGTTCAGTGTTTAAAAAATATGAAGATGAAATGTGAGTAACATCCAGTGAGGCAGAAAGAATGTGTTAATTTACAGTCAATTAACTTCTCATCAACAGCTTTCTAAACACTAAAGAACTCTCAAGCCAGGGCTGAGCCACACAGAAAAAGTTGCTTGCCCAAACCTAGACCTCATGTGACACAAAATACTGACACTGACTGTGAACATATTGTCTTGTGAGCTGGATACAAAAAAGGAAGAGTTATCCTCTGAATTTGAATTTAAGTTATGTTAGCTAAGTTCTCTCCCCACACCCAAACATTATCATCTGTGTTTTAGTAATCTTGTAAATACCTGTAATCTTAGTCGTTTTTTAAAATACATCTATACTTTGCAGAAAGAGAGCTATGCACTTCAGCAAGAAAATCACAATAATCAGCATACAAAAGGGGAAGTCAATAAGAAAAACTGAAGATTTTTTTTGTTTTGAAGTCTTTCCTGACAGGGTTTAGGTGATTGAGCTTCAAAGGTATGGAGCTTCAATACCTTTCTTATGTTGGTTCATAGGTTAAACTTTTAGGTTAAATTATGTTAGAAAAGGAGTGGAAATCCTTCTTTTCTTCTATAGGAAGAAGCTGTAGTTTTGAGCCAAAAGCTCAAAAATCTCCAGAGATTTATAATCCTCATTTTCTCTCTCTAATCAAAAATATTTAATGATTCACTTTAAAGTGACAACTTCAAAAAGAGTCTCATCTTAACACATACCTGAAAACAGGTAGGGTATAAATTTGAATTGTGGCCTGTTATAGCTTGGATACCAGTCCACTCTAGTGGTCTTAGCAAACAGATAGAGGGACTTTCAGCCTCTGAAGGCAAAAAAGTTTAACCATCAGATACAGAGTAAGATTCCTTAGATGGTCAATCATTAAATGCTAGTGTGTTTGTCACAAGAACTCTGCATATTACGTAAGACACTTAGTTGAAAACATTTTCGGGAAACTACAGGCCTGTCAGTTTAACCTCAGTACCAGGGAAGCTCATAGAGCAGATCCTCTTGAGAGTTATCACGTAGCACTTGCAGGGCAAGCAGGCGATCAGGCCCAGTCAGCATGGGTTTATGAAAGGCAGGTCCTGCTTGACGAACCTGATCTTCTATGACAAAGTGACGCGCTGGGTGGATGAGGGAAAGGCTGTGGATGTGGTCTACCTTGACTTCAGCAAGGCTTTTGACACCGTCCCCCACAGCATTCTCCTCAAGAAACTGGCTGCTCTTGACTTGGACTGGCGCACGCATGTTTGGGTTAGAAACTGGCTGGATAGCCGGGCCCAAAGAGTCGTGGTAAATGGAGTCAAGTCCAGTTGGAGGCCAGTCACTAGTGGCGTTCCCCAGGGCTCGGTTCTGGGGCCAGTACTCTTTAATATCTTCATCGATGATCTGGACGAGGGCATTGAGTGCACCCTCAGTAAGTTTGCAGATGACACCAAGCTATGCGCATGTGTCGATCTGCTCAAGGGTAGGAAAGGTCTGCAGGAGGATCTGGATAGGCTGCACCGATGGGCTGAGGTCAACTGCATCAAGTTCAACAAGGCCAAGTGCCGGGTCCTGCACCTGGGGCGCAATAACCCCAAGCAGAGCTATAGGCTGGGAGAGGAATGGTTGGAGAGCTGCCTGGCAGAGAAGGACCTGGGAGTGATGGTGGACAGTCGGCTGAATATGAGCCAGCAGTGTGCTCTGGTGGCCAAGAAGGCCAACGGCATCCTGGCTTGTATCAGAAACAGTGTGACCAGCAGGGCTAGGGAGGTGATCGTCCCCCTGTACTTGGCTCTGGTGAGGCCGCACCTCGAGTACTGTGTTCAGTTTTGGGCCCCTCGCTACAAGAAGGACATCGAGGTGCTTGAGCGGGTCCAGAAAAGGGCGACGAAGCTGGTGAGGGGCCTGGAGAACAAGTCCTACGAGGAGCGGCTGAAGGAGCTGGGCTTGTTCAGCCTGGAGAAGAGGAGGCTCAGGGGTGACCTTATTGCTCTTTACAGATACCTTAAAGGAGGCTGTAGTGAGGTGGGGGTTGGCCTGTTCTCCCACATGCCTGGTGACAGAACAAGAGGGAATGGGCTAAAGTTGCGCCAGGGGAGTTTTAGGTTAGATGTTAGGAAGAACTTCTTTACTGAAAGGGTTGTTAAACACTGGAACAGGCTGCCCAGGGAGGTGGTGGAGTCACCATCCCTGGAAGTCTTTAAAAGACATTTAGATGTAGAGCTTAGGGATATGGTTTAGTGGGGACTGTTAGCATTAGGTCAGACGTTGTACTCGATGATCTTGAGGTCTCTTCCAACCTAGAAATTCTGTGATTCTGTGATTCTGTGATTTAGTTGTAGCGGAATATATGAGCTGAAGAGTCATAAGTGGTTGTGAATTTCGTATTCATTTATATAAGTTGGTATTTAGAAACTTACGTCCTTAATAAAACTTTTGTATAGATTTAACTCATTGCCAAAATGTCAAGGAAGGTCTCCCAGAGAGCTAACTCTTATACTAGACAACCACTTTTCCCTTGTATTATACTCAAAAGCATGAAGTATTGAAGAAGTCTTTTTTCTTTTTTCCTAATAAGCAATTTTCATTAGTTTATGTATAGACCTTGAATATTTTCATTACTTAAACATGTCTGATGATCATTATAAAAGATCTTTAAAATGGGATTTTAGGTGCATTTTCAATTGTATATATGTTAAGAAAAATATGTCACCTCATATATTTCAATATGGTCAAAACACATTAAATAATTACTGCAACCACAAAAAAAAAAAAAAAAAAAAAAAAAAAAAAAAAAGTCCAGTTCTAAAATGGCTGACTAAAATTTCTGAGTTCATGGATAGTTAAAAAAATAAAAAAAAAGGTATTATATTTCTGCTATTTTTATATGTTACCTGCGATTCACAACTCACTGATGGAATCACAGAAAATCTGCTAATTAGATTTGTACCCCTTTCTCATAATGGAAAGCATTATATCTTAGATTTTTACAGTTTTTTTTTCTTTTTTTAGATTTTATAGATTTTTTACATATCTTAGATTTTTATAAATCTTGTTCACATTCCCAGCTTCCCTGAAGATTAATAAATTTATCTTTCATTTTCTATTTGAAATATACATATGCAAATATTAAAAAAAAAAAATCCAAAGCTTTTTATTCTATAAATATAGAATTTCTGTATATATACATGTATACTTACTATATATAAATATATACTGCATATATACATGTTTACTGTATACACTATCATATATATACATGCATTATATTTATCTAAAGTTAGGTTTGTTTTATATGTTTAAGATCACACAATGATTTTTATAACAAAATTATTTTCTTTTAAAATGTAGGTCAGAGGAGTTCTCCTTCTTTGGTTTGAATAAACAATGCAATCAGGCATTTAATGACCTCCTCAATCAAATTAGATTTCATATTTGCAGGATAACCTAAAGATTATCTATCCTAACTGTAAGGCTCTAAATTAATCTGGGTCTTGCAGGTTTAGTGTAGCTCCTAGTGAAGCTATGTAATTGTCCATTAAAATATCATTAAATTAATCTGATGTTTGGAGGAAGGGTAAATATTTTTTTTTTTTAAGTTTAAAAAAAAAAAAAGCCACTATGATTGTCTAATTCAGTTTCTCAGGACTTTAGGACTTAGTATGGTGGACATGCTCTCTCATTTTTGGAAGCTTCATTATTCTAACCAATATTTCATTATTCTAACCTGACTTTAGATGTCTGACTAGAACTTTTCAGGATCTTGATTTTGGACACTATTTACATTCTATCTAAGTTTCATTTCAACACTTTTTGTTACGATCAATTGTGTTTCCTAGTGTTAACAATGAGAGAATGAAAGTTGAGTTAAATAGTGTGTTAAACATTGGTTTTGAAAGTGACACGACCATACTGCAGTAAAGGTTATAATTTCATCCTAAACACTTTAACACAGAGAAAGTAATTGTGTGAGATGTACAGTAGTGTTTCAAAGTTATGCAGGTCTTAAGGAAAATAATTTAGATAATAATAATGGTCACATGCAGTTTAACACACACACACACAAACAAACAAACAAAAAAGATTAATTTTCAAATCTGTGTTTTATATCAGATTCAAATATGAAATTTCTATCTTTCTTATGTGATTATCTTTCTTCTCTATAAAATAAATAAATAAATAAAATAAAAGAAATAAGTAAATAAGCAAACAGACATTCCATGCACATGCATGCACTGGGTCTGGCTGGAATGTTAACTTTTCCGGCAGCAGCCCATACAGTGCCATACTCTGTACTTGTAGCTGGAACAGCAGTGTTATCACACCAGTGTTGTGTCTACTGCCGAGCAGCAGTGGCACAGTATTGGGCCTTTCTCTAACCCTCCTAGGGGGTGGGCAAAAAGTGAGGAGAGAAACATCACTAGGGCAGCTGGCCTAAACCAATCAAAGGGATATTCCATACCATGTGATGTCACACTCAGCAATAAAAGGTGGAAACAGGAAGAAGAGGGGAGGGGTGGGCTCTCGTTGGGAAAATGTCGGCTCTCCTCCTGAACACCGGCTACGTGCGTTGAGGCCCTGCTTCAAGGACGTGGTCAATCATCGCTCATTTGTGGGAAGTAGAGAGTAATTTCTTTCCTCTGCACTTCCATATAACCTTCATTTATTTTAATTGTTTGTTTTCCTCCCTTCTTTTTATTTTTTCCCTTTCCTCCTCCCTTTTCCCCTTTCCCTTTTTATTTCCCTTTAGTTAAATTGTTTAGTTCATAATAATCTTTATTTAATTGTTATTATTATTTCCCTTTAATTAAATTATCCTTATCTCAACCCGTGAGTTGTTCTTTGCTTTACTTCTCCCCCTCCTCATCTAAAAGAGCGGGAGTGAGAGAGCGGTTGTGGGGTTTAGCTGCCCAGCATAGTAAAACCAGCACAATGCATTTAATTTAAGACCGTGGAAACAGATACATTCAAGACACTTAGTTTACCACCACCAGAATAGTTTAAGAGTTAGAACTTTATCTTGATGATGTCAAGTACCAAAAAAAAATATGCATCAGAAATCCCTCTGAGGAGAATGGAAAGCTTAAAATACTGTTGCATCTCCTTACGTACCTTTGTACAAGGATGATAGGTTAGATTCCTAAGAGAAAATGATCAATTATTTTTTTCTGAATTATTTTTTTTTCCTTTTGGGGAGACAGAACGTGAAATTATGTAGATCTAGGTATAGATTTAGATAGGTACAGGTGCATGCTCTGGTATAGATACAGATGATATAGATATAGTTGACATAAACATATATGATATAGATAGATATAGATATACTTCTGGAAATGTACTTGTATTTTGAACTTTTTTATTGAAAAGTTTTGAGATAGAATTGAATGGTGTTTGGATCCTGGCCAAGAGTGCAGGTATTGTAGTCTGCTACACCCAACATACAGGAAGCATCTTTTACAGCCAATAGCTGCCTATGTCATTAACTTTAGCAATGTAATTAGAAATGTAACCGATTTTAAAATTGGTTCTCTCAAGGAAAGTATTTGTTGTTTTAGAAAGAAGATGAATTCAGAAATAATTTCTGAGTGGGTATTTATTTCTTTTTAATTCAGTCATTACTTTCGCTTGACAAAATCACTATATGCTGTAAATAAGAAACCATACTTTTTTTGTTGTTTCTTCATCTGGATTTGGTGATGTCACAAATACAACAAAGAAAATGTGAGTAATATAATTCAATTTGTTCTCTGTTCTGAAAATCTAATAGAAATGTATAACTTTATTTAATGGCTGTAGCTATAGCAACAATATCGACAAAAAAAATTATCCTTAATCTCACACAATTATCTTGCTTATCATAGCTCTTGAAATCTTGCTCATCACCTTCCAACACATTTCTAGAGTGAACTGACTCCTGCTGAAGAGACTTTGAATTGTGACAGCCTATTTCACCTGAAAATCGCAGCAAAGTAAGACCAATTCTGTGACTTCGTGCACTACAATTTAAAGTATACATTTTTGTGGTAATACAGATTTATCCAATCATTTAAATGATGATATCATTACAGTTCAGTTTAGTTCCAAATCTCCACTTACACATCAAATTATCCTATTAGCCACAGATAATAAATTGACCATAAAACACAGATATAGAAATAGGTAGAAACACGTTGCAAACTAGGTAAGTATACTGTCTTGAACTAATATCTATATCTATCTCTCTATATATATCTTTATATCTATATCTATAGATATATATAAAGTATAGCTGGAAAATCAAACAAATTCAAGCCAAAAATGAAAGAAAGTATTCTTAGATCTTACTCTGTTTAATAATAAATTCTAAGCAAAACCAGTTTGAAGCTATCCCCAAAACAATGCAAGGACAATCTGCCTTTCCCAGATTTACATTTATCTTACATAACTATTTTTTTAGCGAATATAGGCAGATATGTTGTAAACAATTGTATACTAAAGTCTTTCAGATGTTTATAACTTTATTTTTCCTTTAGCATTTCATTAGTAAACTACACTGACACCAGAATCTGATTTGTACTTCACTTATCATGGCTAGCTAGAAACAAATAAACAAAAATATATCAAAACTCCTACAGACTTTGGGATTGATGAATCCACTTGTTGCAGTTCTTGCACTTTGATTATGCGTTTCAATCTTTGCAAAGTTTTTTTTCAATTTTATTTTGCTACAGATTAGCTTTGCTCAAAAATATAGCATTCCGCTATTGTAAAAGGACTTAATATGTCAGAATGCACTTAATACAAAAATTGGGAAGTCTATTTGATCTTTAGAAGTGATTGCAAGTTTGCCTACAACAGAAATGTCTGTCTTCTACACTTATTATTTGGTTGAAAAGTGCATGGTGCCTTAACAAATGTGTTTTTTATGAGTAACTGCAATATTATTTCAATTTAGCTGTAAGCCTGAAATTGTTGTAGCTCATTTATTACTCAAAAGGCAGAAAAATGTGCTGAAAATATGGACTTGTCCAGCACTGAATTTGTAGAAGCAACAAAGAAAAAAAAAAAGAATACTACAGAAATGGACTGGAAACTTGGAGAAACAGAAACAGATCTAATAAAGGATGTATAGGGAACAGAAGGTTTATAAAGAAAGAAAATATGAGAAGGTAGAGAGGAAGAAATATACATAACAGGATGCAGGAAAATATAATGCAGACAATTAATTATGTCCTAAATGATGTCACAGAATTCAGCAAGGATACATACACAATATCCCATACTGTCCTTATAGCAGAAGTGATGAGATATGAACTGGATAAATGTAAAATAACATGAGCAGAAAACTGTATAGACCATTATGCTCAAAGTGTGGTGATCATTACTGTAACGTCTAATTGATGCCTTGATAGTAACTCCTGTTTCCCCTCAGGGATCAGTATTTGAGCCATTACTGATCAATGATTTACTAAAAGCTTCAGTGACAGCATGGAGTGCAATCTGAACAAGTTTGAAGACAATAACATAAGGAAAAGTGGTCAGTATGCTGTGGGGGGAGGGAGGAAGGACTGTCAGACAGACTGTACAACAGGCTAGAAAAAAGACTGACAGAAATCTCATGAAGTTCAGCAAAGGGAAACGCAAAATTCTGCATTTGTGATTTTGGCAGTAATTTCATGCACCGGTACAGGCTGTATACTGACTGTATAGAACTCAGCTTGTCAGAAGGGGACCTCAAGGCTCTGATGGACAAGCTGAAACCATGGGCCAACAATGCATTCCTGTGGCAAAGGAGGTTACCTACATGTTGGGTGCACTGGTGAGATGGCAGCCAGCAAGTTTAAGGACATTATTTAACCCTCTATTTAGCACTTTTTAGGCTGCATTTGGAGTGTTGCATCTACTTTTGAAATCTCCTGCAGGAGAAGGAAAGACAATGTCATACTGGACTGAGTCCAGCAGAGAGGCACCAAATGCTGAGGGGACTGGAAAGCATGAAGCACAAGGAAAGGCTAGGTGAACCAGCTTTTGTTCTGACTTAAGCTGAGAAAGGTAAAAGATATTAATACCTAACAGCAGGCTTAGAGAAATGGACCCAGAATCTTCTCAAAGTTGCCCAAAACAGGATAAGAAGGTAATGGTTACAACATAGGTTATTCTCACTTGATAATAGACAAAAAGAGTTACCATGAGTAGGCATAAAATATTGGAAAGGATTTTTTAGAGAGGCGTGGAATCCCAGTCCCCTGCTGCCAACACTTTGCCATACACACCCAATATAACTGATATTGGTCAAGATGATTTCCAGAGGTCCCTTCCAACATAAATTACTATGTAATTTTGTGATCCTGTGTTAATGGTAAGAAAATGGAAAGATAAAAGAAAGAGAATTTGTACACAGCAATAATACCTTTAAGGTACAGGTAAGGGAACATGGAACAGCTGTTCATCAAACTTGTGTCTGTATATATGGGAATTCCACAACTATTCTTATTCTGGAGAAATGACTAGAGTTTCTTTGGGTTTCTATGCTTGCACTGAAATAATATGTCTTTTGTTGTTGTTGTTTGCTTTTTTTTTTTTCTTTTTTTTTTAAGAACAAACACATGGAATATTTGGAAATGTGATATTTGAAACTATTTGTAACTTGTAAAGAAGTCTTCACTAACTTGAAAGAGTGGTCTGAAGTACTGATTACTGCATTAAATATGCAGATAGAGAGCTCTATCTTTCATCATGAAGTGATAATTCAATGAGGAAAAATATGTATGTAGAGATACATGTACATTGTACTTTAAAATAATCAGTACCTTTTTGCTGAATGATTACAATTTCAGTGATAATCTGTGCCACAGGAGACCATAACGGTACAATGTAAAACTTTTCATAAACAGAAATATTGGAACAAATAAAAAAATAAAGCCTAAGTGAGTACCACTGCAGAATAATTTCTTGTTTGATATACCAGTATTGTGACTTGATCTTTGTAAAAATAAATAAATAAATAAATGCTATCAATCTAAAATTTAAGTATCCATTTCCAGATTACACAGAAAGCATGTTCTTCGTAAAGCAAGTAATAGCAGTGCTCTTCTTTAGTTTAGCTTTAGTCATTACTATGAGTCTCAATTTCAAACTGCACTCCAGGGAAATACCCACAGACTGGTCATCTGGGCTAGGAGTGCAGTCATCAGAACTTAGAAACATTTTTCATGCTTGCCATTCAACTCTTGAAAAGAAACACATCCACATATTATATGTCACAAACATTACACTCACTGTAAACAATCATCTTGCACTTCCAATCTGTACAGAAAGAGATGACTATTTGCAGTTCTTCATGCCGTGATTTAAACTGAAATAATGTCCATACAACCTAAGTGCTTAGCTCTTTAATCTAGTTAGAATACATTGTGTAACAATGAAATTAATATATATACATTTTTATTACAAACTATCATAATCAGAGCAAGCTTTTTAATGTTATACTTTATTCAAGCTATATGACCACAGAAATATTGAAAGCACTGTTAAATATATAATATCACTGTCAGAACAATTCTATGTTAATTGCTGAATTTAAGGGTCCTATATATTTTTTTCTAAACAGTTGAATATGTTCATATATTAATGGATTTGATTTACTGAGGTTTTAATTGACAAAAAGGCTATCTATGTACAGATGTGTACAGCTGTAACATAGATGTGTCTTATGAGTTTAGCTTTTAAAAAAAGATAGAAAACTGCCACTACCCTTCATTGGAAATGCATGTCAAATGTTTCAAGCATAGTATTTCCTAATATTCTGTTCACACTGCCAGAAATGGTAAAGATTTTATTACGATCATTCAAAGAATGCAGGGTAATTCTGTAACACTGACTCTTCATAGAGAATCATTGCTTACCCATTGTTCCCTCTATCCCCACAAGCGTACATTATAGTTTCTCCTATACTTATTTGTACATGCAATATCACTGTCTAGATTGGGTTGGTTGCATTCCATGACTCTGTTTTTTCTTTGAAATCAGATTCCATTCTTTCCTTCTTTCTTTCCTAAAAAACAAGGCACAAAGCAGTATATTGGACACAAAGTCCATTTATAGGTCTTGCTGTAATATGGAGTTAAAATATTCATTATAAGGGATGAAACATCCATCACTCTTTTTCTTTATTTTACAATTGAAAATGAAAACATACAAACCTACTTTTCCCAATTTCTATTTTATCCTCATTACTCTCTTCATTCCTTTTTGTTTGTTTGTTTGTTTGTTTGTGTTACACAAGTAACTCAAAATACACTACTTCTCTGTGCCATAGATTCCACTTCTCAATTTTGTATTCTGATGGTTGTACTGTTGCTTAGTCTGACCCTGGCAGATGCAAAGTCACATTTCATGAGCCTTCAAAATACACAACAGGTTTTTGCACAGTGCCAGATGTCTCCTTTCATTCAACTTAAATTACATGTGCGCTTATCAGAAACTGTGGGAAATTCTAGGTCAGTTAGGACTGCAAAGCAGCAGGAGATGGCTAAAATATTCTGCTCCCAATTTATAGTAATTAGAGTTACTCTAACATACATTACTAGATGGAGAATGAAGTTAAATTATTTTTTAGCTTTCAACAGTCTTTGTCCTTTCTTTGATACCTGTTTTCTTCTTCATTACACTAATCATTAAACTTGATACTATTTACAGTATTTGTGGTCTTAAGACCTGTGTTTTAAACTTTTCTCCAGATTATTATGTGTAGGAACTTACAGCTACTTCAACTCAGTGCTTCATTTTTATCACACCTCCAGCAAAAATATGCAAAGACAATGAAGTTGACATGCAATATATTTTAGATATAAGGGCTTTATTCAATACATACATAATATACCTCTAGGACTTGAGATAAGCTTCACATAAACTTGAGATAAGCAAAAATATATATATATTTAAAATATATGTATTTAAAAAAATCACTTAATTATTTATATTTGTATATGGAATGCAATACAAAACAAATGTTGGAAAATACTGCTTCTACTAGTAACGTAAAAAAATAAATTAAAAATAAAAACAAACAAACAAAAACTTTTGCCACTACTTTCTAAAATAGTGGAACGTAAAAGAAGTATTACAAATGCTATCATGAACCAATACAAAGATTCATGTAATTAACAGGAATGTCTTGTTATGATGTAATTAGACAAAATATCTGTAACTGGTTTAAGCTTCAATTATTAAATCAACCTTTAACTATCTGACTGATAAAACACAAATGTTTCCTGTGGGATTTTTACTTCCACTGGAATATACCAAACCACTGCAGGGAAACTGAACGTTGAATTCAAATACTTATATCTTTTATACTTTCCATATTTTGTAGGAGAGTGTGAGCTGGTGTTTTCACAGCAAACCAAGTACCTCAAACCATATTCAAATGGTAATGCACTACTATCAAAAACAACTCAAAAGAGAGAGATTTGAATATTAAAAACACGATCGGGGAAAAATATTACATGATCCCAAGCTGAAGGTGAAATAAAATTACTGTTTATTGCTAGTGAAAATGTATAACTTCAGAGAAGATTTCAGTCATGAAATGTTGTGTTGAGTAACAAGGCACCTATTCACTGACTTTATCACTCTCAGTGTGACCATTATACAGTCAGATAATTTTATCTTTTTCTCTTATTCTAATTTTAATTGTATTCTCATTCTCTTATGAGGTGAATGGTGTTAAAAAAAATAAATTTTAGTTTTGTTTTTTTTTTCTTTTAATTGGCATTTGGACATCCTTTAATCAAAACTGTTTTTTTTTTTTCTTCTGATTCAGACCCATTGTTTTCGTTTTGCCTATACCATAGAATGGCTTTAATAAAACACACCATTCATATACAAACACACAAAACCTCCTTATTTCCTTCTTTATCCTCATTCTCTATTTCTCTTTCTCCACACTGAAGGGGAACAAACAAACAAACAAAAAGGCTCACTTTTCATGTCTCTTTGAATGAGTTAACTACATTTTTTGCCCGTCTCACTTTGAGCATTTAACTGTCATAAGGGCAGAGCAAGGGCCTTTTCATACATTTTGAAATAATGCATTGTCTCTTTGGAGATAGCACTGTCATTTGTTTTCATTTTACCAGTATGTTGCTCTTTAGATAGAAATATGTATTAAAGGGAAAGTCCACTTTGCTGAGAAATGGAATGAAATGGATGAGTTTTCTTAAACCAAATTTTATGTGAAACGATCTTTTAGTATAAATGGTATGATGAACTATAAAATATATTTTGAAATTCAATACTGCTTTGTTGATTAAATTATTGTAATTCCAGGGAACACAGGGGCAACTCACACTGCTGTTAACTTTTCAGTTTCATTCTACAAGCTTGTCTCTATTTTATGCATTCTTCTCAGAAATAGCAATGAGATATTTTATATGAATGCAAATATATATATATATTTTTTTTTTCCTTTGACATACATTATTGAAAATGTTATTTTCCCCCAGTAGCATCTGTCTACCTATCTGCATATCTACTTGTCTATCAGAGTACTACAAAGTAGTAGTAAAACTCAAATATGCCTTTTGCTTTGTAGAACTCAATAGTCAAGAAGTGAAATGTTCAGATCTGACTTTTGGATTTTCCTGCATATTTCAAGTCAATTTCTGAAATACAATTCATTCTACAGACAGGCTTAATGTCTACACATGTGTTGGTGTTCTGTTTGTTTACAGATTTTCATTATCAAGCTCCAACAACTCCACCAAAGAAAAAATAGAGAGCAGAAATAGTTTTCTAGACTACATTTAATCTTTTAACAGGATGCAAAAGGGAGGAATGCATACCCTGATTGTAATCTTCTTGCTTTCTTACTGTTGCAGATCCATGGGATAACAACATGGATACGGCTGTATTATCTCTTAATGAAGATGATTTTTTTTTGAAAAATATTCTCTAATGAAAGTTGATATCAGCTTTGAATGACCATTTGCCCACTTCTTCATACTATTTGAAGGCAAATGTCTTGAGATGGCTCATCAAAATTATGAGCTTCATATCTCAGTGATGAATTTTAAATTTTATTTTGCTTTGTGGACAGGGTTTTTTTCACTTAGTTCACCAGTCCTTTCCCTCCAACTTGAGTAAATTCTCTTTTGTCCTCATTCTGTAACTAAAGAGAAGTGATCAAGCGCTGGCCTGAATTTTCATTATCACTTGTTTTTCATGTTTGTGTGTTTGGAATTTGTATGTTTGGAATATATATATAAACATACAATTCTTCTCAAGCATTTTTTTTTTTTTTTTTTGTTATAGCTAACAGGAATAGTACCTATATGCTGTACATCAAGTAACAGTAGATCATTTCTGATCTCATTAATCTACTGCCAGGACTAAGGATGATGTCTAGTTGAAATGTAAACTTCTTTCTTAGTAAATCTTTTTTGTGTGTGTGTGTGTATCACTGCCAGAAAACACTTAAATATTTAGTATTGGAGGGTCTTTCTGGCTGTTCTAGCCAAAATGTTTCTTGAGTGTACTGAACAAAGTGTTCATTTTGTTCAAAGTTCAATTTTACCTTTTCAAGAGCAAATTGTGAGTTTTATAACTAGTGTTCTGTCTGTCTACCTGTCTATCTATCTGTCTATCTATCTATTTGAGTATTAGCCAAATGGAATCATGGATCATTCAAGAATAAGCCTGCCACAGACTACATAAAGGTTTACAAGTTACACACCTACAGAGCAGTGATAAATCCTTATTTTAATATTACAACATCAGAATAATTCAGAGAATGCTTCAATGGACAATGGATTAAAAAACACATTTGGAAAGATATGGAAAACTGTAGGTTTTTCTGCTTCTTTGGAAGGTTTTCTTTGCTTGTTTATCTTTTTAAGATGTTTCAGAAGTTTATATATGCTTATTATGCTTCTACAGAGCATCCAGACAGTAGTAAGAGCAATAAATGCAATCTCTGTTGCTTTTTTAGTTAAAATACTGATTTGCAAAAAGGCTTTTGTCCATCTGCTTCAGCTACTCCTATCTATGCTTGAGAACATTTTTTTTTTATGTTTTAACTAGAGGCATCTGTTTACCACAAAAATCTCTTTTTTTGTTCCTATTACATATTTTTTCTCACATATTACATAGACTATGAATCTAGCTTCTAGATCCTTCTCACAGAAACCACTGCTATGGCCCCCTGCTACCAAAACCTTGCCACATAAATCCACTACAGTACTAAATTCTAAAAAAACAAACAAACAAACAAACAAACTTTTCGGGCCTGGGGAAAAAAAAAATGCTGCCATTGGAATCCAAATTTTTCTTATTCAAAATAAACCAGATATATACGACTATATAAAAATAATTTGGAGTAGTGTGGAAGAAATTAGAGTATATGATCTTTAATTTTCATATAATTCTGGGATTGAAGATTTCTGATATAGCTGATACAGGTTCTAACTATCTAGGTGTACAAATATCAAAGGATTTTACAACAATCTTCTGAAGTACCTATATTATTAATGCAATAGCAAAAAGTATAGATTATAAACAAAAGAATTTTTAAACTCAAATACTGCAACATTACAAAAACACAGTCATTAAACATGAAGAAAAGTGCAATGGAACTTGACATTTCTAGCATAAGCAGTATTTTCCTTTTTCTTTTTTTCAATGTTTCTTAAAATTGTTTAATAATTAAATGGATACATTAGCTAAAATGAAAGAAGGGGTTGTTTAGTCTGGAGAAGAAGAGGCTCAGGGGAGCTCTCAACATCTTATTATTGCTCTCTACATCTCTAGCAACTTATTGCTCTCTACAACTACCTGAAAGGAAGGTGAGGAGAGCTGCGGGTTCGCTTATTCTCACAGGTAGTGATAGGACTAGAGGGAATAGCCTCAAGTTGCGGCAGGGGATATTTAGGTTGGAAATCAGGAGACATTTCTTATCAGAAAGAGTAGTCAGGAATTGAAATGGGTTGCCCAGGGAAGTGGCGGCATCGCTGTCCCTGGGGGTGTTTAAGGAAAGGTTGTACTTGGTGCTTAGGGACACAGTTTAGTGGGTGACATTGATAGTAGGGTGATGGTTTCACCAGATGAGAGATCTTGGAGATCTTTTCCAACCTTTATGATTTTGTGATTCTATGAAGCAGAAAACATGAGTAATGGGAAACAATAATCTCAATGGACAATAGAGGCATTGAGTAAAAGTCAAAAGAGAGTCTGCATAAATTGTCACATCCTTTGACAGGGTTGGAATTTGATATTTCTGGCCTATTCCTGCATAGACCAGAAATTTATGCATGCCTGAAAGAGAAAAATACATATTTGCACACTGGTAATTTTACACTACGAAAGACAGAAATTTGGGATGCTAACTAAACCGAATATCACATAAGAATTTCCCAGCAGTTTCTCATTTTTGAGTTTGCATATTCTCTGTGTGAGGAATGTATGCACAGTTATGAATATGCTAGTAGGCTAAAGTACCTATGCTTCCAAAGACTTTGTTTAATATTTTTTAGAATGTAGTATACACCAGTTATTGCAAAGCAGGACGCTCAAAGGTGCCTCAGCTAGAGTTGTGTGAACAGATCGCAACTAAAAAGGTGAATGGGGAGAAAAGATAACGGTGCCTTCCCTCCCCCTTTTTTTTTAATTATAAAGAAAAATGTCATTAAGCAATGAACAATTAGATGAAAAGGATGTATTCAATTGCAAGTACTTTTGTGAACATATAACCCTTTATTTTGTCTCCTTAACCAGCAGTATTCTGTGAATTCAGATAAAATTAGAAGAACAAAACCACATTTTTCTCAAGGTCACCTTTAACCAAAAAGAACAACACAAAGCAAGATATCTCATCAAGCTCCAATCTTGTAAGCCTCACAGAACTAAAGCAAACAAACAAAAAACAAAAAGCAAAACAACAAAGAAATAGAACAAAGCAAATTGTCCTTCTGGAAATTCTATGCTATTAATTATTCATATTCATATATTCAAGTATATATACGTTATATATTCATTCTATATTTATTATATATGTTCATTCTATATATATTCTATACTAATGTAGATTGTTCTTCTTCCCATCATCATCCCATCATCTTCCCATCAAAACCATATTTTATACAAACACACAAAATATCTCAAAGTAAGAAAACATGCCCAGATCCGGGCTAGACCTAGACTATTCAGAAGCATGCTGAGTGAGCTAGCCACTATGATCACTTTGCAGCTATCCAAGAGGAGGTGAAGTACGAATATTCTTCTTGTGTAGCTCACTTAAATCAGTGAGGTAGTCTTCTAATGGAGGCTGGAGTGTGCTATTACCTCTGATGTTTATAGTTTAGCATAAGTATGCTTCTTCAGTGTTGGGAGAGTGCACGCTGAAGAGTACTTGAACCTAGCTCAGCTGGATATCATCCTCATTGTGACAAACAATTCAAATTGTTCAAATGGGGTGCTTTTCTAGCTAGAATTCTTGGAACTCATTAATCAGCTTGAAAACCAAATGCTGGGAAATGTGCTATTTCAGCTAACATTTGGATATGAGTCAGGTTTATATACAAAATACAAGAAAGACTCACCACCTATATACTTTCTCAGCAAACAAAACAAACAGTTAATAGAGAAGACTTTTTTTTTTTTTTTTTCTCATTATTAAATTTTATTAATTGCAATTGGACTAGGGAAGTTGCTAAGGTACCTAAGTGTATAAGGCAGGAATAGGCATCTAGTTGAAGCACATGCTGCAGCAAGGAAATCTACCATTTACTCCAGAATTACAAGATAAACAAGTTTTTTGAACATAAACTAAAAGGGAAAAACAAAAGTCCTTTCCAAGAAATAATTGATAGTTTGTTTTCCCTTCAGAAATAAGTAGCCTAAGACATCTTTCTACACATTTTATGTATTTTTAAGGTTTCTGTCGCAGTAATCTATAAACACCAACATTCTTGTTTGCCTTTTATTCCACATGACTCTCTTTCCCTACAGCCTCATCAATTCCTGTGTTGATATAAAGATAAATCCCAGTGGTACACTGTTTCTTTCCTTTTGGTGACTAGCACTCAAAAAACACACAATGGGAAAAAGATTTCCTATTGTTATCATCATAAAATAACACTGTGGTGTTAGAATTTTTGAAGTCCGTTTTCCTGTATGGTGTATATATATATGTGTGTGTATATATATATAAAAAATATAACACACACATATATATATTATGATATATATATAATATTATATCTGTATACTATGTTGTAAGTCTTGCAAGGAATCTTGACGATATATACACACCTGATGATGATGATGATGACGATTAATAATAATAATAATAATAATAATAATAATAATAATAATAATAATAATAATATCACCTGTCACCATACAACAGCTTCTGAGAATATAATTATGATTTTTTTTTCTAGTTATTCTAGTTTTTCTAGTTTTTTTCTAAACATTTTACTTTCCAATTCTAAACAGTATACCTGAATAAGGTATCAAGAAGGTATATATCAACTGAAGAAGTTGATAACGGATTCTGGAAAATAGTATTAATCTAACTTTCAATGCATGCTTAGAAGGTATTTTACAGTTACTCTACTTTTTAGCTCCATAGCACACAACAAACAGAGTTGTAATGAAAAGAAAATATGTCTGGGTAAAGAAAGTGGAGGGTTTAGCATGCAGTGGATGAAACTAATGAAAAATAGAGAGAGATAATGAAAATATTATTCATCAGTCTTTGTTATAGCTACCAGTTACAGGAATTTCCTAATTTCTCTCTTAAACTGCTATTTAGTGAAACCTGGTGAAAGTAAATATATTATATATTTGCATGAAACATGACTCTTGTCCATTGGAGTTGGCTAAATCGCATGCTATTGTGAAGTTCCCTGAATGGAATTGTCAGAGGGTGTGTTTTCATGTGCATTTTTACATTAGTTGACTAGAATTTTAATTGTAGAAAAAGAACATAAAAGTTGGTATATAAAAGAATAAGTGAATTCACTAAAAAGTTGCAGTCATATCCCACAGCTAACATAACAGCTTGACTATTAATATCCTATTCTGTTGAGAATATGTGGTGGGGGCATATATCAGGGAAAGAACAACAACAAAAAAAAAGTTACTAAAAAGCTGCTGTGATAGGCTGAATTACAGTGACATTCACTGTACTAGGAAATTATAGATAAATTAAGGTTATTAGCTGTCAGTCATTTCTCTGAATAGTTCTAAATTTAGGTTATAGAAAAGGATCTGTGTAGCTTATTTTTTTAGAGTGATTTTTCACAAAAGTGTTTAGAAACTGCTTTTGTAGAAAGTCTTTTGTTTATTTCTTCCCTCCCCGACAGTAAAGTGAGGCATTGTAGACTATATCATTAGTCTAAACATCCCTGTAGGGAAGTGAAAAGGAAAGAGAATTTGAGGCTTAGAAATATGGAGCAATTCAGTGTGCAAACATATAATTTAAAGTGGCAATTCTTTTTTTCCCAAAACCTGAAATTTGGAAAGGTCAAACTTATTTTTACAACTTATTTTTTCTGAAGAAATAAACAGTTTTGCCATCATGCTAGAAAATATTATTTCTTCGTTGTTATCTTCCTTGAGAACCTACTGCCCTGGAGGTTATTTCTGTAATTTACTGAAAGAGTAGCTGGAAAAAGTAGAGAGAATGATGGAAATTCAAGCACCTAGGAAGTTGGAGTCTATGTGCTTGAAGCAAACTCCTTAAAGATCAGTTATATAGGCTATCCTATAAACCTTGGTCTACTGATTATTGTTTCTCAAAGTGGTGACAACATATCCTGATAGTATCTTTTTGCAGTTCACGTAACTGTCTCTTATGTTTCAACTTATTAATTTATTTTTGGGTTCTTCTCATCAGAAGTTCTCAAACATAACAGAAGAAAAACAAGAACTTCTATTAGATTTTGAAAGATATTACACTGGGATATAAAAAAGACTTAACCACTAACACAAATATATCTGTTGTAGGTGAACTTAAAACTATTCTTCATTTAAACCTTACTAGTAAGTTGACGTGAAAGACAGCTATCTCATCCAAATAACTACAGGAGAAATATAAACACATAATCTTAAGGGAAAAAAAAAAAATCAAATGAAATTTGATTGATAATACATGACACATAAACTGTACAACCAATTGTGCAATCTATTTATGCCTTTTAATAATTGTTATGCACATAGTACTAAGGATGCTTAAAATTCCATATCATTAAAATTCCTTATCATTACAAGGTCTATCATATCTGACCATGACTACAGCATACTGGGAAGTGATGTGTTACCATCATCAGTCAGCACACAGACAATGCACTACAAAAATCTATCACACTCTTTACATTAACACCCAGTGCATAAGTCTGTTTGTTGCTGAAGGTACAGCTTTTGATGCCTCCTTTGCCTTCACTGCTTTTCCTGCTAAGGGCACATGGTGTTTGTTGTTCAGACATATTTCACTTCCTCACTTTACTGTCCTGTTGCTATTAGTGGCTAAGATGTCATATGTTTGATCCCCAAGTTGTAATAAAGTTCTTATACCTAAAGGAATTTTGAAGCTGTTGTTTTTGTCAGTATCATTTACTCCATTCACTATCTTCTCTGCCTTTTAACCACTGCACTTGGTTAAAGTGTCTTTTGTCTTGACAGAATATGTCTGATCATTATGACAGGGACCACGGCTGATGCATCTAGTTAAACAACTACTACATACATACGTCAAACAATGCACAACATTATTTTATTGTTTTGAACCCACACCTGCTAACTTCAATTTCATCTAGCTCTTGGAAATGCAAAAAAACTATCACTGCATGTTCATCATTTCCATGACACCCTTAATTTGATAGACTTCATCTGTCTCTTTTCAACACTAAAATTCCAGTTTCACTCTATTTTTCCTCATATGGAAACCGTACTTTAGCCCTAATAATCCTCTTTACCTTTCCTACTTCTGCTATATAGTTTTTGAGTTGAGGGATTTGAATTGCTCACAGCAACGCAGGTGCTAAATGGATTTGAAACAGATGAAGTTCCAATTCAAAAACAAACTTGAAGACAGATAACCACTGGAGCAGGTTGCTCAGAGAAGCTGTGCATTCTCTGTCCTTAGAGGACCGAGGATCCATTTGGCTAAAACTCTCAGGACTTGTTTGGCTGAAGAATTGAATCATACAGTCTAATCTCATAGTTGTCTCTATTTTGAATGGAAGGATTCAATAAAGATCTCAAGAGGTCACTTACGATATGAATTATCCTATAATCCTATTCTATTTATTGGAAGAAATATTTTTTTCACTCCAAGCTTAAAACATCGCTAAAATTTTGTTTGCATTTCATGGACACTACTGAATATCAATAAGAGTTTTAATAAAATACTGAATATTACAAAAAAGAGTTTTAATGAAATACTGTAATAGGACAAATGTTCTATTCATAAGTTCAGTAGCCAGCTTTAACCTCATTGTTTTATACTTAAGGTTAAGATTATTATTTCTTATGGACATCTTTTCATGTGTAGCCACTTTAAAATTAATCTGATGCTTTATTTATTTATTCAGTTACATGGGGTCCTTCTACCATTTCAGACTACCTTCTGTTTGGTACTCAGAATAATTTAGTATTATCTGAAACCTCATCACACCAAAGTACCTGCCTTTTCTTCTATCATTTATGAATACAACATACAAATCCCTATCAACTAGTTTATTATAACCTTTTAAACCATTTGTTTCATGTCTACAAATCAGCTATGTATATATGCAATAATATTTGTTTAGCTTGAAAAGCCTATGGTAAGAGACTATTTCTTTATTAATTATTTCTAATTTTATTATAGTTTAGTTCAATTTGCTAAACAGACACCCTTATTTATCAATAATATGATGGAATCTGACAACTTCTTTTTTTTTTGAAAAAAAAAAAAGAGAGAGAGAGAGAAAGAAAAGCTTGCCTTATCTGTTCCTCCAGGAATGAAATGGATTTAATCAAGAAGCTAAACTCTTTCATTGATATTTCATCTATTTCAAAGCTGAATTTCATTAGAATTATTGGGTAAATAATACTGAGCCCAAAGACTTACCTTTACCTTACTTTTACCGTATCTTACACTTACCTTTCTGCATTAAATTAAAACAAATCATACCTTTTTTCTTGTGTTTTCCAGAGAAACTATCACACATCTCTTGTTAAAAAAAAAAGAATCTGTAATGGAGTAGGTCCTATGAGGAATATATATCTTCTCTGAAACTTTATTTTATTCCTTGAACATACATTTAGTCATGAGTCTTTTTAGCTTTCTCCTCCACATATATTTGGACAAGCATGTATTTTTGCCTTATTTGTAAGCTTGCCTCAAATTCTGTTCTATTTTAAACTACTTGTATGTGAACTGAGAGAATATTAAAAGAACAGATTTCCAAATACTTCAAACAAAATGTGTTTTCCTAGCCTATTACACAATTTATCACAAGAGAACACATCAATTTCCATTCTTAAGTATGATGGGATGGGAAAAAAAACAAAAAAACAAAAAACAAAAAAAAAAGTAATGCTTTAAAACAGTGTTTTATAAACATTCCATTAGCTGCAGGCATAAGGACTGGATTACCATAACATTTAGATAGCCTACCAACTGTAAGTCATGCATGAATAAGAAATTGTGTAATCAATTTCTCCACAAAAAAAAAGGAATAAGGATTTGTCTTTAGAGTTCACTCCTCACTACAGAAAATCATTAAATTGCCAGAAGAATTGTAATTTTGAGGAGTGTCTTCAAGTCAAGCTGAATATGAGCCAGCAGTGTGCCCTGGCAGCCAGGAGGGCCAACCGTGTCCTGGGGTGCATCAAGCACGGCATCGCTAGTAGGTCAAGGGAGGTGATTGTCCCGCTCTACTCTGCGCTGGTGCGGCCCCACCTCGAGTACTGTGTGCAGTTCTGGGCACCACAGTATAAAAAGGACATGAAACTGTTGGAGAGTGTCCAGAGGAGGGCTACGAAGATGGTGAAAGGCCTGGAGGGGAAGACGTACGAGGAACGGCTGAGGGCACTGGGCCTGTTCAGCCTGGAGAAGAGGAGGCTGAGGGGAGACCTCATCGCAGTCTATAACTTCCTCGTAAGGCGGTGTCGAGAGGCAGGAGACCTTTTCTCCATTAACACCAGCGACAGGACCCGCGGGAACGGGGTTAAGCTGAGGCAGGGGAAATTTAGGCTTGACATCAGGAGGGGGTTCTTCACAGAGAGGGTGGTTGCACACTGGAACAGGCTCCCCAGGGAAGTGGTCACTGCACCGAGCCTGTCTGAATTTAAGAAGAGATTGGACTGTGCACTTAGTCACATGGTCTGAACTTTTGGGTAGACCTGTGCGGTGTCAAGAGTTGGACTTGATGATCCTTAAGGGTCCCTTCCAACTCAGGATATTCTATGATATTCTATGATATTCTATGATATTTATTTATCCTGAGAGGATTTGCTCAAGTACTAGAAAGCTATGTCTTCAAAGATGCTCAGGCTGGGGGTCCTCTACTAGAATGATCACAGAATGGATAAATAATAGAAAGGAGGCCTGTGAAGACTGTCTACTCTAGCTCCCCTGCTCAGAGTGGGGTTAGCTAGAATATATCTGAGATTCTATAACCTCAGTGCAAACACATCATCCTTACAGGAGAGGTAGACGTGCAGAAAAGCAGAGAGGCAGGGAAAAAATAAATAAATAAATAAAAAATCCGTTTGTACCCATTGTTGCCTCTTTGCCTCTTGTTCGTTCATTGACAAAAATCTGTCTCTTTCATCCCCTACAAGCTTTCTCTTCTCCAGACTAAACAGTCACAGCTCTCTCAGCCTTTCCTCATATGTGAGTACCTTAATCATCTCAGTGGCCCTTTTCTGGACTCTCTCTAGTAGCTTCTTATCTCTAACCAAGCATCTTCTTTGAAAGTACAATGTCCAACAAAGTATCTTTTTCCATCAACTCCTTGATCAACTGTGCTACGAAATTGTCATCAGTGACCTTCAGATATCCCCTGGTTTTCTTGGGACCTGTATCGCCCTCCCAGCAAATTAGTTAACGTATCCCATGAAGACCAGGCCTTCAAACATAAAGCTCCTTACCTGAACTTGGCAAAGCTCTATATATCCCCTTTGTCTCCTTTGTTCACTTAAAGGGCAACTCCCTTCTTTCCCCTCCTGATCTGTTCTTCCTAAAGTGTCTTTATCCCATCCACAGAAGCACTGCAGTCACATGAGCTATCCCACCATGTCTCTATGAACTCAGTGAATTGCAATACTTAATCTGCATGCAGACCTCTAGTTCCCATTGTTTTTCCCCCATCATGCGTGCATTAGTATACTGGCACTTCACAGAGAAATCTGGACAGGTTTCCTGGAAAGTTTATAAGAGCTTTTACCATAATGTTATCTTGTAGGTACTTTCTATTTTATGTACATACACTTGAGGTGGCCCCATTTCAGCCCCAGGCAAATGACATGTGCCCAAATCCTCTTCACCTCAAAGACAAAGTGAGTCTATACATGCAAAATGCAAAATGTAAAAGAAAAGATAATCTTGAAAAATCTCCACAATACGTGCATACATGACCAGAATGAAAGGAGGCATGCTGTCAATGAAGTAAAGCCACAGAGTTACGTAGATATTTGAGAACCTTATTTTAATTTATTTTAGTGTGATGGTGTTGTGGTTTAACCCAGCCAACAGCTAAACACCACACAGCTGTTTGCTAACCCTCTCCCATCCCTCTCTGGCATGGGGGAGAGAAACAGGAAAGTGAAGCCTGTGAGTTAAGATAGTTTATTAAGACAGAAAAATAATAATAGGAAGAAGAAGAAGAAGAAGAAGAAGAAGAAGAAGAAGAAGAAGAAGAAGAAGAAGAAGAAGAAGAAGAAGAAGAAGAAGAAGAAGAAGAAGAAGAAGAAGAAGAAGAAGAAGAAGAAGAAGAAGAAGAAGAAGAAGAAGAAGAAGAAGAAGAAGAAATTACACTACTACTACTAATAATGTGTACAAAACAAGTGATGCACAATGCTCACCACCCGCTGACTGAAGCCCAGCCTAACCCTGAGCAGTCCGGCCTCCCTTCCCTGGCTAGTCACCCCTATATATTGTTTAGTATGACATATGGAATACCCCTTTGGCTACTTTGGGTCAGCTATTCTGGATCTATCCCCTATCAGCTCTTGCTGCAACCCCAGCCTGCCCGTTGGCAGGACAGAGAAGCTGAAACGTCCTTGCCTTGGTGTAAGCACTGCTCTGCAACAATTAAAACCTCAGTGTGTTATCAGCACTCTTCTCATCTTAAGCCAAAACATAGCACCCTATCAGCTACTAGGAGGAAAATTAACTCTGTCCTAATTGAAACCAGGACAGATGCCTTACAATCTCAAGCTATTGTTTTGTTTCAGTCATCTAATAAAGCAATTTAGAAATTAAGTTATACACCCCGATTTATTCCAGATTGCTTTTCCATCAAGTCATACTATTTAACTACCTATAAGTCCATAGATTCATAGGATAATTCAGGTTATGAGGGAACTCAGGAAGTAAGAGTAGTTGTCTTTAAACACTTTTTTTTTTTTCTTCTTTTCCTGTAAGGTAAGAAAGACATATTTTTATCACAAAGTTTGTCTTCATCCTTATTTTAAATTGTCTCCAGTGTTCTTACACAAAAACATAATCAAACAAGGCTGTGACTTTCTTTTCCTTTTTTCCCCTACCATTGTAGACTGCTCATGTCACACAGAATAGTCACCTGTAATTAATATCTACTAACTGTAGGAACTACAACACATGATTTCACAAAGGTACATTAAAGCTAAAATGAATTTAGGCAGTAGTTACCTGACTACTAGACAGTCTTCACCTGTGTACCCCGGTGAAGCATATCCATACAGGATATTTATACTGCCACCACACAGTCTACAGGGGACTGCATTTAGCAGCATCCACACATAACTCTGCGAGAGCTCACATAAAATACATAAGTATAGGTGGCAAAGTCCTGTTCCTTATCTCTGGTTGACATGAAGTTCACCAGTAAAAGCACACTTCCCCTCACTACCTTGATTCAGAAGCACAATCACATTCACAGTTCCCATGAGTATTAGCATAGGCCCTCAGTCTAACATCTATGTCCAGACCCTGAGTCCTTTCACCCAGTAAGTGAGTTTCCTCTGCCTTGCCGGCTAGTCCAGTTTAAAATACACTAGCGAATTGCACATGTACCCAGAGAGAGTTACATTCACTAGGGAAAAAATAAGCACATCTATATCTTTCCAATTTCTGTCAGTTCATGCACTCTCTCTGACCTTTCCAGTTGCTGACACAGACCTAATGGCCCTGTGAACTGCAGCCCCTTCTCAGATTGGTGACACTCATACTTTTCTTCCATGCCTGTTCCTCCAGTTGCTGACATGTAGACCTGTAGACCTATGACCCAAGGCATTCTGATTGTTTGCTGGCACATAGATAGCACGCCCTGGTGCCATCACCTAGACCTTAATGCTTACGGGCCTTCCCCAGTTGCTCACCCTCCTGATATTTCTTCTATAACAATCTCTCTATTTGCTGGCACCTAGACGTATGGACCCCATGACCATATCTTTCTCCATTTGCTGGCACTCAGACATTGCAGCATTCATTCATAGAGCAGAGAGTGAGATTACACAGGGGAAAAAAAAGGAAAAATAAAATAAAATAAAATAAAATAAAATAAAATAAAATAAAATAAAATAAAATAAAATAAAATAAAATAAAATAAAATAAAATAAAATAAAATAAAATAAAATAAAATAAAATAAAATAAAATAAAATAAAATAATAAAATAAAACAAAACAACACAAAACAAAACAAAACAAATCATTATTTAGTAAAAAGATTGCCATGATCAGGTATCGGACATAGGCAAATGCACTGACTGGCAATCTACGTACGCGTAACCTGACCCTTTTATACACCCTCCTTTCTATTTTCCTACAGTTCTTCACTGACAAACAACTTTTCCCCCTTTGGCCCCTCCTCTAAATATTCTATACTGAGTTTTTCACTGGCCCTGTGGCCTTCCTCAAGGATTGTATTATACTCAGGTTAGTCTTGATTCACCCTTCTTACCATTTACAGAGTTCATGCTGACCTTCTTCAAGGCTAAGCTATGCCTGAGTAGTTTAGTTAATGGCCTACCTGTCAGTGGCTGAAGAGTTCAGGTCTTTATTACTGCAACTGTCATCACCTGCTTGTTAGATTTGTGTATCTATGTGTTTAATTTATCACTTTCATTTTTAGTCATTTGTGCTGAGTAGTCCTTGAACAGAGAACTTAATGAAACAGCTGCTCTCATATTCCACGTACCTTAGCATAAGTTCAGAGGTGTACTGAGGCCTTGAACTGCCAGGACCGTGAGATTTTACTAATAATGCAAAGCTATGTTTGCCAGGCTATATTTGCATACCATCAGTGAGCTACAGAAGCAGGACTGCTTCTTAAGGGCAGGAAAGCTCAGAGTCAAGGTTGACCCTGGCACAATGTTCCCACTGATGGGGCACAGTCCTGTGGGGTCTGAGCACAGCAGGCAGGCCCAGTGCTGATAACTGAGGCTACAGATAGCCAGAGAATGGAGACCAGTGAGCTTGGGCCAGCATCCTTCCAGAGGAACAGGAGAAGGGGCACAGACAGTACAGAGACAAGGTGGCCACAAGAATGCAAAGTTTGTCCAGGAGACCAAACCTGGGTCAAGGTGTACCAGAAGTCCAAGGGGACCATCTGGGAGACAAGCTACAAGCAGCACAGGAACAAGATCAATCTAGGAGGCAGTCTCAGAGGCAGTGCTGATCACAGGCACTCCTATCACAAAACTCAGGGTAAATCTGTGTGACTGTCGTGGTTTAACCCGGCCGGCAGCTAAACACCACGCAGCCGTTCGCTCACCCTCCCCCCTCCCTCTCTGGGACAGGGGAGAGAAATGGAAAGTGAAGCCCGTGAGTTGAGATAAAGACAGTTTAATAAGACAGGAAAATAATAATAACAAAAATAATAATAACAATAATAATAATAATGATACAATGGTGATAATACGAAAGTAATAATAGTATGTCCAAACAAGTGATGCACAATGCAATTGCTCACCACTCACTGACCGATGCCCAGCCTAACCCCGAGCAGTCCGGCCCCCTTCCCCCGGCTAGCCACCCCTATATATTGTTTAGCATGACGTCAGATGGTATGGAATACCCCTTTGGCTAGTTTGGGTCACCTGTCCTGGGTCTGTCCCCTCCCAGCTCTTACTGCACCCCCAGCCTGCCCGTTGGCAGGACAGAGCAAAAGGCTGAGATGTCCTTGGCTTAGTATAAGCACTGCTCTGCAACAATTAAAGCATCGGGGTGTTATCAGCACTCTTCTCATCCTAAGCCAAAACACAGCATTCCACCAGCTACTAGGAAGAAAATTAATTCTAACTGAAACCAGGACAGTGACCAGGCTTGATCTTAAATGAACTTCTGCTCAAGAGGGTGTGGGTGTGTGTCCCAGGTTAGGATGGTCAGAAACACAAAGGTCTGTCAGTGTCCACAGGGCTCTGATACATTCTGTATGAAATCTGGCCTAATTATTCATTAATAGGAAATATTGGAAACATCAAATATCTGTTAGACCAACATTTTAAATTATCCCTTTTTTAAAAAAGGAAGGAACCCATCTTTACAAAATTAATTTTGCTATTATTGCTTTACTAAACTATTTATGGTGAAAAAATAAATAAATTACATATTAGTAAATTAAAAAAAAAAAAAGAAAAGAAAAAAAGAAAATACCCTTGATAAATAATATTCAGTATGTTCTGACATAAGTGTCATGCCTATAAATAGCGCTCTTAAGCAAATAAATTGTACAGAACTTCAAATCCTATTAATAATACAGCAGCTTTCTTACCAATATGTCTAGAAGAACCATGAATCAAACCTTTTTTAAAACTGTTATTCCCATAAAATATGTTATGGTATTTGTAATGAAAAATGTTAAAGGTTGTTGTTTACAGGACAATAGAAACCTAGAACAATTAAAGTGTTATGAGAATATGTCAATTAGTTAGTTAGTTAATTAGTCATTTTTCCTAGAATTTACTTGGAAATTGCTTTCACCAAAAAAAAAATATATATATATATATATATATATATATGTTTTTTATGCATAAGAATATGACTTATGCATAAGAATATGATATTTTTTTTTCTCCATAAAAGCAGCATTACTACTGAGAGCTCAAAATTACTCCTCAGTAATACTTCAGATTCATAGATTCATTACCATTTTTATATCTATATGACCTTATGAATAAATTAACTTACATTAAATTTTAAAAACCTTCTTTATTAAAAAGATCTTGTAGTTTTTAAAAGAAAGATGAATCCAAATTTTTAACTTTACACATCAACACAATTCTATCTTGGATGAACCTGACCTCTTCAGAGAACTGCTAGTCTTAAAATCAATCCATCCAAATCATAATCAATCTATCCAAAACAGAATATTACTTTTTTTAATAGATCACAATATTTACCAAGAAGCAGTGAAAATAAAAAATAAAATAAAATAAAATAAAATAAAATAATAAAATAAAATAAAATAAAATAAAATAAAATAAAATAAAATAAAATAAAATAAAATAAAATAAAATAAAATAAAATAAAAAATATATTAAAAAACAAACAAACAAACAAACAAAAACAAAACAGATGTTAGTAATAAAACAGGGATCATGCTCTGTCTTCTGTCAGTTATAAAAACAAACAACAGAGAAACTTCTTTCTCAAAGCACCAAATTCCTTGGACTTTGGTGACTCCTGAAATTTTATTTTGGATTTTTTTCTTAATAGGTTTTTATTTTTTAGTGTTCTACATAGATATTTTAGCTTTATATTTTACTACAATAAGCAATCATCTGTTCAAAGCAAATATAATTCCAGATTTCAGACCTAGAAGACAAAGCACTGAAAATAAATAGGCTGTGAAAAATGTTCATTTTAATTATTTTTTTTAAATTATGTTAAACTTGAAATTAAGCCTTCATAAAACGTTCCTCTTTTGAAAATGGAGTTAAAAATACACATTGAATTTATAACAGGAAGTGTCTTACTATCAGTGCAAGATTCTAAATTTGGAGAGTTTATTCTATTTTTAATTACAATTTAATTCAGTTCATGTCTGTAGAAAATTCTGAACTTGAAAAGATTTGTTCTCTGACATTGACTGTAATCTATAACATTTTTTTTTAATTAATCCATTGTGCTTTTAGTGTCAGCTTCTAAAAAGTTGTGTCTTCCTTTTGTCTTCAAAAAGCTTCATCACTCTGATTTAGACTCAGAAAACTATTTTTTTCCCCTGTATTTATTATGCATTTGTTTCAGCTGCTTAAAGCATAAATGAATATGTAATTCTGAGAGGTACTTCTTTACTCATAAAACTGTCCGAATTCAAAGAATTTTTTCAACACTAATTTATTACACAGAAATAAAAGCCAAATTAAAACTTTGTAAATAAGATGTAATATTCTCCAATATTAACCAGATTTTCTTCTTCAAACATCTGTGAACATCACAGTGCATACAGTGTTGTCAGGTTTTCCAGTTTTCAATTAATTTTACTATATAAATTTTAATTAACTACATTGTGGTGTTGTGTGCTTTTATTCATGTTTGTGCAAAACATTATCATGGACAGGATGGAACAAGGTCTTAATATCTTCATGTTAAGAAAACTGTAAAAATTAAAACAGCCTTCCTCTTCATCCTTGGAGGTTTCATTTACTGTAGGAAAAATACTGTTTTACATGGAAGAATCTCAGATAATGGCAAAAAAATCTGAGGCAAATCTAAGATGACACTAAGTGGGCTCAAATATATTCATAGCACTTGTAACAAGAGAGTGCTGTCAATTTTTCTGCTTAAAATTTATGGACTCAATCCCACAGAATATATAGGTTTGAGCATCACAAACCTTATTTACAAACTGGGAACAGTCACTCCTTTGGCTCCTAAAGAAACTGCTTCTTGGGAGAAATATGTTGAACATACATGAATTTTAGTGCCCATGCCCGCTGTTTTTGCAATCTGTAGCTACATACAATACAATCTGCAGCAGTTATCACTGCATCTGGAAGAAAGGAGAGAACAAATGAACAGAAAAGAAATATCCTAAAATGAAGAAGTTACTGTTACTCATAGATATCATAATGACTATTGTTCAGCTGTTGCTGGTTTGGATAGAATTAAAAATAAGGGCTCATCACTTCTCGCATTATCAAGAGTATTTTAGAAGAAAGATAAATTGATTGTCTAATTGGTTTATTTTTTATTGCATTCTGTCAGCAAAATAAATGGTTAGTAAATAATACTTTTAAACCTCTTAGAAGTTTATAATCATATTGAATATGGTTATCATCAGATCTTACCTTTCTGTGGATAGTCTAGTTAAATTTGTGTACTTTGAGACAAAAGGAATGCTTCAGTTACTTTCTACCATAACTTGCAATGTACATATAGCACATAAATGAAAATGTATATGTATGTATAGTTCATATAGATATGTGCATATGCACATATGCATATACACAAAGAGAGAGTTTAAAAGTAGAAATTCCAGAAGAATACTCCCAGAAGCAGAGTGCTAATCAACAATATTCTATGTTCAAATTTGTTGGCAGGCCTAATGAGTTAGTGTAAACATTAAGAGTGAACCAAATGTACCCACTGCACCCACCATCTCTCAGGTGAAAAAATACATAAAAATATGCACACACCCATGCACACGTTATCAATGGAAAGAAAAAAGAAATATATATACATATATTAAAAGATACACGAACATCATATTTTCTCCTCTTCTCCTTTTTGTTTATTTACTTGTTTTAATGACCACTTCCAAAAAGCTTTTCTTCATGTTTAAACAATGTATCTTAAAAATCTCAACAAAGAATCATATACAGATAAATAAAGTCTAATCAGGGCTGACTAGTGCAAATATTTAAATAATAATGTGCTCTTAATAATAACGTATATTTGCAATAAAATATTTTTTTTTCTTTAAAAAAAAAAAGCTTCCTGTTCCATTTTCCCTTTCTAAGTCATTAATATTAGCAGAGGTGAATAAATCACCTGTAGATGGTTTAAGTCTGCAATAAAGGCATAAAGGCACACTTATACATTGCTAACATACAATGTGTGTTACTACAACGTCATTCATATGACAAATTTGTATGTATATATTTTGCAAGTGTAAGGAACTGGTCAGCAGGTCTAATACATTAGATAGAAGTGTATCTGATGGGAGCTCGAAGTTGCAGGAGCTACAGCCAGAATTGTATAAATGTACTAATGTCACTGAACCATGTTTACAATGATAGAATAAAAAGAATTGAAAGATGGGCAATTTACTTGAAAACAGTGGAATCTTTGCAGCATTCAACATATTGCCGATTTCATTTTATGTTTACTAGAAATGTAGTGACATTTCTACTACCTTGTTATTTTTATTGTTCAGCTTTTGTATTCTTACAGTACCAGGATTTATCTGCTAACAGTTTCCTCCAAAGTAAGTTTCTTCATTACTTCCTCCCCTTGTTTCTCTCCTTCACCCTTAATCTCCTTAACTAACTTCTCCTTTTAATTTTCTTTTCCTCTTTAAACATTGTATCCAGAATCTGTCCTCCACAGTTTTAAGAGCAAAATCCCCAGGCATACACCTTTCTATTCTTCAATAAAACTCCACTTGCAAAGAGTGTAACTATCTCAGCATGTTATTAGCCAGTGTTGAGAACAGAAAATGCTGCAGTGTTAAACGGAGTCATTAAAATGCCTAGTGACAACAATGAGTGCTTGAGGAAGCTGGAGTTTCCTATTTGCTAGTCTAATAGCTATGTTAGGGCCATCTTTCTTTTGTGGAGAAGATAAAAAGAAAATATCCAGAATTTGCCTGTTTTCATTCTCTCCAATTGCACTGCTTGTATCCTGATTTTATTATATTTCTGCAGCTTCATGCCCACTTCTGGAAAACTGCAAAGTCTGATTCACATTCCATTGAAGTCAATAGGGAGTTTTAACATAACTTTCAATGAGCTGTGTATTTCAGGCTCTAGAGGAAGGAAGTGGTTCTCCATTGAGAAAAGTGTTCTCTGTCTCAAAGAATGTTAAGTGTACCAAGCCTAGTTTCTGCTTGCTCGTTGCCTTGTTGCAAAGGGATACCTTAGACAGATCTAAATAAGCTAGTTTGGATACCAATAGAAGAACAGATATATTAACATAACCTAACGCAGGTTTAACTGACCCTCATGAGAAGCAGAATATTTTAACTTGAGCCAAGTAGGGTGCTTGTTCAGTTGCACTGCTTCCAGTAATTTAGATATCTGTTTCAAGTCTGTGTCCTGTATTATGCTACCCCACTGTGCTGTGGAGATACGTGCTAGACATGAAATTAACAGCACTCTTATTGATTGCAAGTGGTCTGTCAGTTCTGACACAGTATTTTGAAATCTTGTTCTGAAAGTGACTTTTCATTTCTCTTTGTTATTGAGGGAATGATTTTTTACATGTAAACATCATATGCATTGTGTTATTCTTTAGGGGAATTTTAAATAAAATATTAGAAACAAATAAATGGACCCATGGGCCTTGTGCTTTTTTCTTATTATTTGTATAAAATTTTGAGTGATTAAAGGAAATTAAGATTGATCTTCATTAGCAAGTCGTCAAACTTGCCTTGAATGCTCTCATTTATATTGAAATCTGTATTGAAATCAACACAGAATCATAGAACCATGGAATGGTTTGAGTTGGAAGGGACCTTAAGGATCATCTAATTCCAATCCCCCTACCATGGGCAGGGACACCTTCCACTAGACCAAGTTGCTCAGACACATCCAACCTGTCCTTGAACACTTCCAGAAACGGGGCATCTACAACTTCTCTGGGCAACCTCTTCCCATGCTTCACCACCCTCATGTAAAGAATTTATTCCTTATATATAATTTCTTCCTATTCTTCCTATTTCTTCCTATTCTAATTTCTTCCTACATTCTAAAGAATTTCTTCCTTATATCTAATCTAAATCTACCCTTTTTTAGCTTACTCTTATTACTCCTTGTCCTATCTCTACAGTCCCTGACAAAGAGCCATTCCACAGCTTTTCTATATGCTCCTTTTAGGTATTGGAAGGCCACTATAAGGTCTCCACAGAACCTTCTCTTCTCCAGGCTAAACTACCCCAACTCTCTCAGCCTGTCTTCATAGGAGAGGTGCACTAGCCTTTTGATCATCTTCGTGACACACCTCTGGACTTGCTCTAATATGTCCATCTTCTGCTTTTACTGTGGGCCCCAGAGCTGAACACGGTATTCCAGGTGGGGTCATACAGTGTTGTTTGTGCAAGCACAAGAATTGAAAATGTCTAAATCCAAGTCACTGAGTATCCCAGTTGCTAATTTTGACCTGACATCTTCCTCTTTCACCGGACATTCATTTCAACCTCTCTGACACACCATTTGTTCCAATTTACACTATAGTAACTGACAGAATAAATAATGTAATATAACCTTAAGCAACGCAAGGTCCATGCAAGAAATTGTTAAGAAAGTTGTTATTTCCTGTGATTAAGTACATGCTGTTAAGAGTGCTACTTTAGATTGAGCTAGAACCTCCAGAATGGGCAAAAATAAGTGTCATAATATTTCCATCTGTCATGAAACTAGGAGGAAATTTGCCATATTAGATAAATCACATCAACTGAATAACTAAAATTGTTTGTTTCTAAAGTAAAGTAAATGGTACTGTAGATGTAACCTCCTTTTTAGCTCTGGGGATGATCCTCAAAGATAAAATGTTGATCTTCTGCTTATTGGACTCTAACCTTAGACTGTATAGCACCATTTTAAAGACTAAAGTTCATATTTTCTGGCTTACGTTTTGCCATGAGTAATTGGAGGTTGTTTGGCTTTCGTATGATTTTGTTGTTGTTGTTTGTTTGTTTGTTTTTCATAATGACTGTTTTTTCTGCTGAGTTATGCAGGTTTTGTTTGCTAGTTGTGCTAAAATTATACTTTTTATAGGGAAACAGTGTGCTGAGCAGTGACGCATGTATTCTTTGCAATTTAAAAAAAAAAATGTTGATGTTTATATTGGTTTATATGTCACATACCTGCCACACTAGTTTCTCTCAATGTTTTTTTTATGCATAGATCAAAAACTGTAAAGCCCAGGTGTCATGATCCAAAAAGGTAGGGAGAAGCTACCTGGCCTGTGGTTATATGGAAACTGCAACAGCGAGTTCAAAGAATTCCATGATACAAGAGGACACAGATGCTTTGTTTGCTAGAGTTTCCTAATTATTATGAATCAGCACAAATCACCAATGGCAAGAATGCTATGGCTAATAAGGTAAATATATACATATGGATAAAAAGCTATTACAGATATTACCAGGCAAACAGTACATATACATATGTAACAGATAATAAGGATATAGTACAAATTAGTAGTGACAACAATTTAAGGTAGTAGAAATGCAATTTGCAATGAGTAAAATCAGTAATATAGCAGCAGGTAGAGTGAAGATAATTAGAGGTTCAACAGACTTTGGGTTTACAAACTTACCAGTATTATATCAACAAATAGGTGATACTTAGCAATACTACACTTATGGCAGATTGTTTATGTCTATAAATATAAATAAAATTACCAGTATGAAATGCATTAAAAAATTCCCAGAACTGGGTAGGAGGAAGGAAAGAGAAGGAGGAAGTCTAAAAGCAATCTCCAGAGACCAACAACCAAGGGTCAAAAACTGACTTCTGAAAAGAATAGCCACTCTCAGGAATGGGCCCAGAAGGGGAATCAAAATAATGGACAGATTCTCACTTTGAAGATGATCTGCAGCACAGGGTGTGGAGTGTTGCAGAGTTTAGGAGTCAATGTTGTAGTGTCACATAAAAGTTTCAGACTGTTTAAAGAGGAAAAAGAAACAAAAACAAGTAATCGAGAGAAAGGAGTGCATGCAGCACAGGAAGTTTCTCTGAGACAGAAGCTCCAACTTGGATAAAAATCAAGCCCTTTTTGTATCACTGAGACATGAGAGGATGTAGGACAGTACCACTTAGGTAACCAATGGATGCTGTTAATTTCAGTCTTCTTCCTGAGACCTCCAAGAGATGGTGTTTCTTGTTATCCTTTACTTCTTTTAACAAGGGTTTTATTTCTCACATCAATTCCCAGGTAATAAGTTGTTCCTCACTTTCTTGTTCTGTATCATTGGTGCCTTTAGGATGCCTCTGGCATGAGGTGTTCAGACAGCCTTTAAGCATGTCCAGGGTTTGCAGCCTAAGTTCCTGGTCTGGTTTCTAGACTGAGTTTTCAGGCTGGCAAATATTCTCTATGTTTAGCAGTCATTTGAAGCACTGGAACAGGCTCCCCAGGGAAGCAGTCAGAGCACCGAGCCTGCCAGAGTTCAAGAAACGTTTGGATAACACTCTCAGACACATGGTTTGATTTTTTTTGGCTGGTCCTGTGGGGCCCCAATAGTTGGACTTGATGATCCTTATGGGTCCCTTCCAACTCAGGATATTCAATGATTCTATGATTTTATGTCAGAAATAGGTTACTAGGTTCATTACAGCTAGTTTACCTCCATAACTGCTCCCAGTACCAGGTGAGAAAGTATAAGGTCTATGTCACTCTCCGATCAAATGATACATTTCTTTTTATTTGCTTGCTATTGATGTTGTTGTTTTGTTTTGTTTTGTTTTGTTTTCCTGCAGCATGAGGTTTTTTTAGTGCACAAGATTATTTTTTTTATCATCCTCTATTTTTTTTAAAGCATATTTGGTGTTGGTAGTCATAGACACTTCTGCTGAGATTAATCTGCCCTAACTTTAGGCACCTGAAGTTAGATATATATGCATCAGAGTTACTCAGCTTAGTCCTCTTTTGTCAGTCAGATGAATAACCCCCCTGAAGGTGACTATTTATATGTGGACTATAATGTGTAGAAATAAATTCCACCTCTGCTGTCAGTGATCAGTCCTGAGCATGATCCATATACAGTGTCCATTGACAAATCTATTTTCCCTGTAGTTTTCTCCTGTTTGTAGAGGTTAGATCATCCCTTATGTTGCATACAGAAAGAAAAACAGTGACCTCTTGAAAAAAAGGAAATAAAGTTGGCCCCTTTTTGATTTTGAATCCCACAAGTAAGCAGTCAATAAAAATGCAATAATTAAAATTGCTGTATAGACAAATGCTAGAAATAGAAACAGAATAGAAACTAAGCTATATAGATAATTGAAGAATATTGCTAATATGATTGTCTGAAAAAACTATGACGATCGCTTATCACACTGTCATTTCCTGATCAAATCTGATGCTAAGGAAACTTTGAAAAGTAGATTTAGCCTGAGGCAGATAGACTCAATTGCTACTATAGGAAATTAAAGTCTCCTCTCTCCTTGTTTTCCTTCACCTACATCTTCAGTGCTGCATAATCTGAAGGAAAAAATAAAAAATAAAAAAAAATCATCCCTATGTTCAAAATCCCAGGCTGAGTTACTTACTATGTCACGAACACTGGATTGAGAATTTTCAGAAATTATCTTGGTACTGTATAGAATATTTAGCATACATTTAAACATTTTCAAACATGATTCCTTAATGCTTGGGAAAAAGGCTAATAGAAAGAAAAGAAAAAACAAACAAACAAAGAAAAAAAAAACAGGAACAGCAACAGAATGCATCAGACTTTGAGATAATACAATTTAATACACTAAGATCTACATATTATAAAAGAAAAAAAAAAAAATCCAAAAGAAAACGAGTAAAGCAGATGGAAGGAAATTTTCAAGTGATATTGCAAATATACGTGAGTTGATCTTGCCTTGTAAAATATCAGCTAATTCAGTATTAATGCAGCTAATAAGAATTGCTTGACATCAGCCTAATGATAAGAAAATATAAAATGTATATTACCTATTGAGAAAATAAATAAATAAACAATCTCTCCAAACCTGTGCTGGGACTTAACCAATGAATCTCTATGATGTAGTAATGATGATGTATGAAAAATAATACCACTGTCACTAAACTGAGCTAGTGTGGATGAAATGCATTCAGCATTTTGAAGGATTTATCTATCACTTAAATTCTATGCATGAGTTTAATTGGCACAATGGCACAGGGATCTTCCAGATGGTAGATGTTCTTACTAAGTATGTATGCATGTATGCAAACCCAGAAAATATAAAGCCAAAATTTTGACATATTTCTCTATTTTTTTTTTTAAGTTTGGCAAGGCAATTTAGTTTTGTGCCCTTCATTGTTAGATATGGAAATATTTAAATTTGCTTTTAACAGGGCAGTATAGCCTTCCCAGAAACAAATTCCAAATGATTTTTTTCTGCTACATTTTCCAATATTCTTATTGGCAAATTTAGCCCAAATGGTATTTTTTTATTTTTATTATTTTTTTTATATATATATAGCTGTGCTTCTCTCTCTCCTCATCCTAAACCAAACTGAATGACAATGCAACATGCATTGGACTGGAAATGAATTCCCATATTCAGTCTTTCAGCAGGATGAATTAGCCTCTGCGGCCTCTGCATATGTCCTTTCAATTATGTCAAGACAACAATTTTGTTAATTCCAGACTTATGTAATAAGCATTCAAAGAATTGCTATTTCAGAGTAATGAATTGTAGTAGCAGACTAGTAAAGTCAAAATTCATAAGCATCAATTTTTGTTTTTTAGTTTATGCTCCATTAATATTTAAACTTTAGGCTGCATATATTAGAAATACAGAGTTCACATTAATGAATATAGAATCTAGTTTGCTCGTATTTATGATCTTGTTCTCAATAAATTGCATAGATGCCCTATAATTTGAATTTACTAATGCCAAATCAGGACTTGCTGAAGAGTGCATCTACAGATTAAAAACTAATCAAGCACTAAAGTGTAGGAATATGCATAGTATTTAATGATTTATTTTTAATTATTTGATTATATCTCCCAAGAATTTGATATATAAATATATCTTTTTATCTTGTCATAAGTCAGAGTTTAGTACTTTGGTCAACACTGCTTAAGAAAATTGTTAAATTCTAAAATCCCACTGTATAATTGGCAAGGTGTATTGGATTTACATGACAAAGTTTTTCTAGTAAGGGGTGCTGCAGGGGTGCCCTCTGTGAGAAGAGCCCAGAAGCTGGCCCATGTTAGACCCAGACAGGGCCCACTGCTGGCCAAAGCTGAGCCAGTAAGCGATGTTGATTGTGCCTCTACGAGAGCAGATTTAAGAAAGGAGAAAAACTGCTACAAAGGAGAGCAGCTGAGAGAGTAGAGTGAGAAAATGCTGAGAGAAGCAACTCTGTAGACACCTAGGTCAGTGAACAAGGAGGGGGAGGAGGTGCTCCAGGTGCTGCTGTAGTCCGTGGAGAGGACCACAGTGGAGCAGGCTGCCCCCCTGCAACCAGTGGTGTACAACAGAAGAGCAGATCTCCAACCTGCAGCCTGTAAATGAACATGTACTGCAGCAGATGAATGTGAAGTGCATCAGGCTGCAACCCCTGGGGAACCCACACAGGAGCAGACTCTGGAATGCAACTGCAGCCCATGGACCACAGTGGAGCAGGTGGTATGGCAGGAACCTGTGGGGTCATGCTGGACCAAACAATTTCTGAGGGGCTGCACACCGTGGTGCAGACCCATATACATTGGGTCTTAAGTTCTTAAAGAACTGCTGTCAATGGAAAGGCCACATTGAATCAGTTTGGGAAGGACTGTATCTTATGGAAGAGACCACATGCTGGAGCAGGAGCAGACAGTGAGAGTAAGAGCGACACTACAGACTTGGGGAAGAGTGGCTGGAAAGCTGTGCAGAGGAAAAGGATCTGGGGGTGTTGGTCAATGCTTGCCTGAATATGAGCCACCAGTGTGCCCAGGTGGCCAAGAAGAACAATGATATCCTGGCCTGTATCAGGAATAGTGTAGCCAGCAGGACCGGGCAGGTGATTGTCCCCCTGTACTTTGCCCTGGTAAAGCTGTACCTTGAGTACTGTGTTCAGCTTTTGGGCCCCTCAGTACAAGAAAGACATCAAGGCCATGGAGCATTTTCAAAGAAGGGCTACAAAACTGGTGAAGGGCCTGGAACACAAGTCCTATACGGAGCACCTAAGGGAACTGGGGTTGTTTAGTCTGGAGAACAGGAGGCTCAGACCTTATTGCTCTCTACAACTACCTGAAAGGAAGGTGTGAGGAGCTGGGGGTTGGCCTCTCTGCACAGGTAACTAGTGATAGAACTAGAGGGAATGGCCTCAAGTTGCACTGGAGGATGTTTAGTTTTGAAATTAGGAGACATTTCTTCTCAGAAAGAGTAGTCAGGCATTGGAACGGATTGCCCAGGGAGATGTTGGAGTCACTGTCCCTGGGGGTGTTTAAGGAAAGGTTAGATCAAAGAATCACAGAATTATCTAGGTTGGAAGAGACCTCCAAGATCACCGAGTCCAATCTCTGACCTAACACTAAAAAGTCCTCCACTAAATCATATCACTAAGCTTTAAATCTAAACATCTTCTAAAGACCTCCAGGGATGGTGACTCAACCACTTCCCTGGGCAGCCCAATCCAATGCCTAACAAACCTTTCAGTAAAGTTCCTCCTGACATCCAATCTAAGCTTTCTCTGGTGCAACTTTAGCCCATTCCCCCTCATACTGTCACCAGGAACATGGGAGAATAGACCAACCCCCACCTTGCTACAGCCTCCTTTTAGGTACCTGTAGAGTGCAATAAGGTCGCCCCTGAGCCTCCTCTTCTCCAGGCTGAACAATCCCAGCTCCCTCAGCCGCTCCTCATAGGACTTGTTCTCCAGATCCTTCACCAGCTTCGTCGCCCTTCTCTGGACTCTCTCGAGCACCTCCATGTCCTTCTTGTAGCGGGGGGCCCAAAACTGAACACAGTACTCAAGGTACACCTCACCAGAGCCGAGTACAGGGGGACAATCACTTCCCTAGCCCTGCTGGCCACACTGTTTCTGTTACAAGCTAGGATGTGGTGCTTAGGGACATAGTTTAGTGGGTGGTAGTGGTGGCATGAGGACATTGGACCAGCTGGTCTTGGAGGTCTTTTCCAACCTTAATGATTATATGATTCTATGAAGGAGCATCAGAGACGAAGTGTACGGTCTGACTGTAACCCTCTTTCCCTGTTACCCTGCACCACTTGGGGGAAGGAGGTAGAAGAGAGTGGGTGGGAAAGATTAATCTTACATTTGTTGAATCTGTTTTGCCCATGATGTTAATTAGTGAGTGATCTCCCTGTCTCCCTGTCCTTAACTCAACCCATGAACTTTTTTTTTTTTTTCTCCTCTTGTCCTGTGAAGTAGGAGCAAGAGAGCAGCATGGTGGTTCTTAGTTATTTACTAGTGTTAAATCATCACAAAAGTACTTGAAGTATACTGTGTTGTACAGAAAAGGAAACTGAGGCATTTGAATCAAAAAGTATCCAGACATAGTCAACAATTAAAAATGTCAGCCTCTCTATAATAAATGTCCATATTTCTCCTATACTATTTCCCACTGAAAGTAAAACAACTTATCTCTCAGAAGAGACAAAAGGAAGAGCACCCCATGGAGAGTTAGTTATCGCACATTTACAGTGGTGTAAAAGAATATACATGGGAATTTTTTCATAGAGAAGTTGGATGATATTCAATTCTCAGTCAGTGACAAAGTTAACCAATTACCCTAGCACTTCAAGTCAGTGACTTAAATTCTGTTTTAAATTCATGACTTTAAAAGACAGAGATCAAATTTTATCCCTTTTGTATGACTTAATTAAAAGGAAAAATATATATATATATATAATTTTATACATACTGTATATATATTTTTGATGCTGCTACTTCTAATATTTTCAATAGCTTATTGCATGTAAGTCCTTTGCACAGAAGATCTGTTGTGTTTTAACAAGGGGTTGCTGATCTACTGAAATATTTCTTTGAAATACTAGACTACTAAAAATGGACTAACATAACTGCAATTCAAGATGAAAAAGTAATTTTTTTTTACTTATTTTTAATTAGCTGATAAGATTTCTCTAGAGCAGGAGTCAAATTGGTGCTAAAACCTAAAGACTTTATTCTCTTTTTGCTACTCATGGTCAAAGGCTTTTTCATTTTCTCTCGTTGCTCCAATTAGTTGAAATATTGAACAGTTTAAAGGAATATTCACCTACCCTGCCCACATTACTGCTGCTAAGAAAGAAACTGCATTTGTGGATAACTTATAACTTTTATTTAAATTGGCTAAACTAGTCAACAATACTAGACAGTGACTGTGTCATTTCCAACAAGATATATTGTAGAGTAGTAATTAATTGGCATCTTCTTATTCTGCAGGGCTCAGCAGGAAAGCACCCATGAGCAGCACAAAGGAATGCCAGACAGTAAATCAGTTTTGTGACTTTAAGCCCAGCTTAAATGCCTCTATGCAAAAGCATGTAGCATGGGAAATAAGCAAGAGGAGCTGAAATTTTTAACCCAGGCACAGTCCTCTGTGAGTTATGGTGGAATGGCTCACCTGACTGCAGTGCTGAGATGGGTGGCTATAGGCTCCTTGGGAGAGATATGCAAGGAAGGAGAGGAGATGGTGTAGCCCTCTGTGTTAGGGAATGTCTGGACTGATTTGAGCTTAGCTATGGTGATGAAAGGGTTGTGTGCATCTGTGTAAGAATCAGGGGAAAGGGAGATACTGTGGTTGAAGTATGCTATAGACCACCAAACCAGGATGAAGAAACAGATGAAATATTCTATATTTCATCTATGAGAAGTGTTGCAAAGCATTCATTCTCATGAGAGACTTCAACTACCCAGACATATGCTGGAAATGGGATATAGTGGAGAAGCAATCTAGGAGATTCCTGAAATGTGCGGATGATAACTTCCAGATGCAGGTGGCAAGGGAACCAACAAGGGAAGGAGCCACACTTGATCTGTTTTTTGGTAACAGGGAAGTTCTCATGACTGATGTGATGTTTGGAGGCTGCCTCAGGCACAGTGATCACATCATGATAGATTTCTCAACCCTTGGGGAAGCAAGGAGGGCGGTCAGCAGAACTGCTACTCTACATTTTCTTTGGGCTGATTTTGGCCTGTTTAGGGACCTGTTTGACAGGGTACCTTGGGAGGCAGTTCTAAAGGGCAAAGCATTCCAGGAAGGCTGGACATTATTCAAGAACGAGGTCTTGAAGGCACAGGAGCAGGCTGTCTCTATGTGCCAAAATATGAACTGTGAGTGAAGACCAGCCTGGCTGAACTGAGAAGTTTTTTTTTCTGGGACTCAGAAAGTTTAGGGGCTCAGATAGTATAGGACCTTTGGAAAAAGGAACAAGCAACTCAGGAGGACTACAAAGATGTTGTGATGTTATGGACAGAGAAAATTAGAAGGGGCCCAGCTAGAACTTAACTTGGCTACTAAAAGTTTTTATTGTGCATAAACAAGAAAAGGAAAGCTAAGGAAAATTCCCATACTTTATTTTATTTATTTATTTATTTATTTATTTATTTATTTATTTATTTATTTTTGGGATGCAAGGGGAAACATAGTGATGAAAGAAGAGGAAAAGGCTGAGATACTTAATGCCTTCTTTGCCTCTGTCTTTAGTAGTAAGGTAGTTGTTTTCTGGTTATCCACCCCACTGAGCTGAAAGACAGGTGCAGGGAGCAGAATGAAGCCCTTACACTCCAAGGGGAAATGGTTAGTGACTTACTATACCACTTGAACACACAAAAATCTATGAGCTGGATGGGATCCACCTAAGGGTACTACCAAGAGAGCTGGCAGAAGTGCTTGCCAAGCCACTCTCAATAGTTTACCATCAGTCCTGGCTAATCAGGAAGGTCCCAGTTGACAGGAGGTCGACAAAAGTGACATCTTTTTTTCTTTCTGCAAGAAGGGCAGGAAAGAAGATCCAGGAAATTTCAGGCTTGTCAGCCTGACCTGACATGACAGGGAAGGTCATGGAGCAGGTCATCCTGAGTGTTGTCACACGGCTTGTACAGGGCAACCAGGTGGTCAGACTCAGTTACAACGCATTTGTGAAAGGCAAGTCTTATCTGACTAACCTGATCTCCTTCTATGACAAGATGACCTATTTAGTGTATGAGGGAAGGGCTGTGGGTGTTATTTACTTGGACATTAGCAAGACATTCAATTCTGTTTCCCACAGCCTTCTCCTACAGATATCAGCTTCTCATGGCTTGGATGGATATTTTGTTTACTGGATAAAAAAATGTCTAGGTGTCTGGGCCCAAAGGGTTATTGCAAATTGAATTAAATCTGGTTGGCAGCCAGTCACAAGTGATGTTCCCCAGGGCTCAGTATTGGGAATAGTTTTGTTTAATATATTTATCAATTTTATTGATGGGATTGTGTGCACCCTCTGCAGATGGCACCAAGATGGGTGGGATTGTTAATCTGCTTGAGGACAGGAAGGCTCTTGTCGTGGTTTAACCTGGCCGGCAGCTAAACACCACACAGCCGTTCACTCATCCTCCCCCCTCCCTCTTTGGAATGGGGGAGAGAAATGGGAAAGTGAAGCCCGTGAGTTGAAATGAAGACAGTTTATTAAGACAGGAAAATAATAATAGCAATAATAATAATAACAATGATGATAATAGTACTACTACTAATAATGTGTACAAACAAGTGATGCACAATGCAATTGCTCACCACCCACTGACCGATGCACTGCCTAACCCCAAGCAGTCTGGTCCCCCTCCCCTGGTTAGCCACCCCTATATATTGTTTAGCATGACATCAGATGGTATGGGATACCCCTTTGGCTAGTTTGGGTCACCTGTCCTGGGTCTGTCCTCTCCCAGCTCTTGCTGCACCCCTAGCCTGCCCACTGGCAGGACTGAGCAAGAAGCTGAGACATCCTTGGCTTGGTGTAAGCACTGCTCTGCAACAATTAAAACATTGTGGTGTTATCAGCACTCTTCTCATCCTAAACCAAAATATAGCATTCCACCAGCTACTAGGAAGAAAATTAACTCTGTCCTAACTGAAACCAGGACAGCTCTGCAGAGGGATTTGGACAGGCTAGATCAATGGGCTGCATCCAGTCATAAGACATTCAACAAGGCTAAATGCTGAGTGCTGCACTTGGGTTGTGACAACCCTATGCAGTGATAGAAGCTTGAGAAAGAGTGGCTAAAAAGTTACCTGGCAGAAAAGGACCTGGGGTTGCTGTTCAACAGCCAGCTGAACATGGTCAGCAGTATGTCCAGGTGGCCGAGAATGCAATGGCATCCTGGCTTGTATCAGAAACAGTGTGGTCAGCAGGACTGGGGAAGTGATTATCCCTCTGTACCCAGCACTGATGAGTCCTTGAGTACTGTCTTCAGTTTTGGACCCCTCATTACAAGAAGGATATTGTGTGACTCAAGCGTGTGCAGAGCAGAGCAATGGTGTTGGTGAAGGGACTAGAAAAACATATGAAGAGCCATTCAAGGAGCTGAGGTTGTTTAATTTTGAGATAAGGAGGCTGACAGAAGACCTCAACGCTTCCTACCTGAAAAGATGTTGCAGCAAGGTGCATGTCAGTCTCTTTTCTGAGGTGACAAGTGATAAGTTGAGAGGAAACAGTGTCAAGTTGCACCAGTAGAGGTTTAGATTAGACATGAGGAAGAATTTATTAATGTAAAGAGTGATAGGCTAGGTGTTGAAGCATGCTGCCCAGGGAGGTGGTGGAGCCACAACCTAAACTGTGAGATGTGGCACTTAGGGACATGGACTTTATTACCTCAAAGGTCTTTTCTGATCTAAAAGATTCTAAGAGTCTATAATTCAGTTTGAACATTTGTTTTATAAACTTTTCCATTAACGCTTCAGTCTCATTCAAATCGTTCAATGAGCCCAGCCCAATTATGGGCTATGAGGAAGTGAAAATCTGTGCAAGGCCTCTCAGAATGAACACAAACAGACTTTTTAACTGCTGTGGCATAATTTTCTCTTTTATTTTACCATGGTTGCCTACCTGGATCTCCCAATAACAAATCCCAGCTGAAAACCTTTTTAAAAAAAAATGAAACAGAAGAATGGCTTGCCTTATTTAGAGCACTATACAAATTTCAGATGTTTAGCTACTTTTGTTTACTAAGAAGGAAAAACCTGATGGTGGTTTCACCCTGATGGACAGCTGAACACCACAACTGCTCTCTCACTCCCACTCCTCAAAGGGAGTATGATGGGACAGAAAAAGGCTCATGGGTAAGATAAGGACAGTTTCCCTTTCCCAGGTTTTATTGCTGTGTGACATCATACAGTATGAGATATCCTTTTGGTCTGTTTAGGTCAGCTGCCCTGGTGATGTCCACTCCACACTTTTGCCCATCCCCAGCCTACTGTTTTGAGGGCATAGGGGAAGTTTGGAAAGGTCTTGACGTTGTGCCTGCACTGTTCAGCATTGGTGTGATATCAGGGCGGTTCCATGGCAATCAAGTAGGCACATTCTAGGAGAGGTGTTCCAGAGCCTGGAGGATGGCAACCACACAAAATACAATGACTAGAAAATGTGAGGAGATCTCAATAACACCACAGAGTCTGGAGTGAGAGCAGAGAGTAGAGCACAGAGCAGAAGGAGTAACAGGAAAAAGTCACAGTCCAACTATCATGTGGATGGAAAGACAAGGTAATGAAGGACCAGAGTTTTCTCTTTGTGGAGTTTTCTGCAAGCTAGAAACAGTCAAGTATTATGAAGCCTAACCCACCTTGCAAGAACAATAAGCAGAGAAAATTAAAAATAATTCAGATATATTATTTTTGATAAAGTCTCCTTGAGCTTTCTCTGTTTAAAATGTTATGTACATATATATACATTTAAATATATATATAACTATTAGCATGTATGCTCATAAATTCTGCTTTCTTGTAGTTGTTTTTGTTTGGTTTTGTTTTTGTTTAAACATGTTTTGGTCTTTTTTGAGAAACTATAAAAGAGTTAGTCAAAGGCACCTCAAATCTCTTGTTTATTCAGGGACTTTTTATTTATTGATTTACATTTGGGCATAATGTATGGGTTGGAAGGAATTCAAGAAGACCATCTAATTGACCCCCTACCCAAAACTAAGATCAGCTTTACCTAAGCCAGTTCTGAAAGATATTTTTCTAAGTTAATGATAAAAAATGTTATCAATGCTGATGTCACTACTTACACAAAGTTGCAAATTGTTGTTGTGGTTTATTCTCAGCAGGTAGCTAAGTACCAAACAGCTGCACTCTCACTCTGCCCAGGTGGGATGGGGGAGAGAATTGGAAAGGTAAAAATGCATGGACTCATCAGCTGAGATAAAGACAGTTTACTAGATAGAGCAAAAGCTGTGCAGGCAAGCAAAACAAGGAATTCATTTGCTACTTCCCATTGGCAGGCAGGTGTTCCGCCACTTCCAAGAAAACAGGGTTCATCATGTGAAACAGTTTATTGGGAAGACAAATGCCATCACTCCAAAAGTCCTCCCCTTTCCCCCTTCTTTACCCCAGCTTTTATTGTTGATCATGATATTCCATATGGTGTGGAATATGCCTTTGGTCAGCCTGGGTCACCTCTCCTGGCTATGTCCTCTCCCAGCTCCTCATGCATCTCCAGCCTCCTGGTTGGTAGGGCAGCATAAGAAGCAAAAAAGTTCTTGGTTCTGTGTAAGCACAGCTCTGCAACAACTAAAACCGAGTGTTATCGTGGTAACGAGTGTTATCGGATTTCATGAAAAATCCAAAACACAGCATTATATGAGCCTCTACAAAGAAAATTAACTCTGTCCCAGCCAGAACCACCACAATTCTTAACTACCTTTACCATTAAAATACATTTTTTCATATAGAATCATATAATTTGAGTCTACTTCAGTGCATTTTAGCTATGTTATTTCTCAGTCTGTTCACAGAAGACATAAAATATACCTTTCTTTTCACTTTACCCATGCCTTTTTAATTATTGCTGTTATTTGAAGGGATTTTTTTTTTCTTATTTCTTTTCTTCTCTATTAAGCACACCGTGTTTTTTCTTCAGAAGTCATGTTTACTAAATTTTTATGATCATTGCTATTATTCCTTTTTAAAGTGTTTGCAGTTTTTCCACATAAAAAAAAAAAAAAACAAAAAAAACAAAAAACCAACATATCACCAAATTATAAATGACATTCCTGTTTTCATATATATACACACACATATATATACACACGTACATCAGTGTTTACCTATAGAAATTCTTCCTGCTTTCGTAAACAGTAGAAAATCAAGCTTCTTTTCTTTAAAACAAACAACATCAACAAAGTATTATTATCAATTGAACAAATTATTCCATAAGTTGAACTTTTAACACAACAATAAATATTTAAGACTCATTATAAATTTGAGAGAATGAACAATTTCTTAAATATACATAATCAGTTCAGTATCAGTTACCCCATGCACATTAGCACAATACTTAATTTTAAATAGAAAATTTGCAGGAAATATTTTCTCTATGCTGAAATTAAAAGAATAATCTGAAGATGTCATCAGAAAGAGATCTTAGAGATACAATAAAATAATACTTTCCTAGTAAAGACTCTTTCAAATATTCATGATACCATCATAGTTCTATAAAACCAATATATTTGTCAAGTATATTTACCAACTTCTTTGCCAATATATTTCTAGGCATACACCAAAGGGTGACAGCTTCAAATAGCTCTTGCAAAAATGCTAGATGAAAGTTTACAGTATCAAATTAAAGAAGAAATATTTTTTCTGAAGGTAAAATGCTACATTCTTCAATGTAATTTTAATTCCTGTAATCTTTTGCAATCTATTTACAGACTAAACAGACAAGCTAAACCAATGACTCATCAAGTGCAATACTAAATTCAATGCTCCACTATGTTGATCAATATTATAATTTATTTAATAAAATTAAACTTCTTTTGTGATTCTTGTCTATTGCACAATGTTCCTTTAAGTTGACTTGCTATTCATTTAATTATTGCAGGGAGAAAGACATTTGAATTAAGTTAAACCCAAATACTTTGACACGTGGTGGGCTTTTAGCAGCTGTTAATGTGAAACACTAAATTGAACTGAATCTAAACAAGTTTTAGAAATGTTCCCCTAATGAAATTGCTTTCTGTAATGTTTCTGCCGCTAGTTTTTCTTTTCCTAACCCAAAAGAATCTTTCAAGGGAAAGAAATGCAAGGTAGCTAGTATTCATTTTTTTTACATCTATGATACATTGTTATTAATCATAGTTCTTAAGGATCACTTTTCATAATTGGGACAGTCATATTTCAAAACAAATGCACTATGTTATAGCATAATAGCCAACTTTAAGAAACCTAAATCAATTTCTAAAATCATATCAGATCATTCATATCATTTGAAGTGATAGGCACACATACATGTAAATTATGTCTACAACTAAATAAATGAACCAAATCTCTTTATTCAAAGAGTTAATCGCATGCAGACCTGTTTTCTCATATTTTTCTGTTTAAAACATTTTCTATGTATAACTTCTCTGTAGCATGAGTAGCTTTTTTACCTATTTAAAATTCTCACAATATTATGGTAAGTCTGTTTTTTGTTGTTGTTTTCACTAAGTTTCTACAGCAAGCCTCAACAAAAAGTGTGAAAATTAGTCATAGTAAAAAGATCTTTTGTCTTCATTATTGCAAAGAACAGAAAGAAATCAGGACCCAGATGAATAGTGTTAACTTAGAATCTAAAAGTCAAAGGGAAGAAAAAAAAATAAATTAAATTATTTTAAGAAAATCTTTTGACTTTGAGAGGAAGTGCATTACTTTTAATTGCTTGAAAATGCTATTGAATAACCAAATGACAAGGAGGAACAATATTCCACAGAAGATATTTTTGTCAGCATGTAGCTCTCTTAACTCCTAGTACTGCACTCCTAGCTTCTTCACGTGGATGAGCAAGATCAAAATGGAAACGTATCGTTTATTTCAGTTTCTAAGATTATATGATTTTTGACAGAATTAGAAAGTGAAAGGGGGAATAAACAATAAAAGAGAAAATTCTTTAATAATTTCAAGTAGCAATTGTGTTCTGTAGATTGTTTATGCAATAAAAAGTTGAAGTCTTCATATTACTTATGAAGGTTAGAGTTACCTCATTATTTATTTATTTATTTATTTATTTATTTTTTTAACCAGAAAACCACTGTAATTATTCAGTTACTAGTTAACTATTCCTAGTATTATCATTAAAGCATTGTGTTGTCTTTCTTGGTTTCATTGTATGATATTCAATATTCAAGGAGAAGCATAAAGTACAGCTGACTTTACTTTCATAGGTGGTGATGCTTATTCCACTCATGTTAGTACTTTGATTTTAATCTAATATTGTATATCTCACTGGGGAAAGAGAGAAAAAATAACCAAAAAGCTTATATGTAATACATGTATATCATATTTTTTAAGTGAGCACTGATAAATCTGTATACTCTCTATGTGACAGAATACTTCCTTAAGATACTGAAATGACATGCGTTTTGATTTGTTAAAAAAAAAAAAAAAAAAAAAAAAAAAAAAAAAAGTAGATGTGCAATTTTCTATGGCTCCTGTGTGCCTGTCAATATGGTTTTGACCTAAGCAAACCTACAGGAACTTCAGAAATTCTCAGAGCAACTTAGCACACAGAACTGGAGCGCAATTCTGATATCCTGACTTCACTTTCTATTTCTGGACCATAAAAAAAAAAAAAAAAAAAAAAAGTTGTAATTTTAAATTTTAAAAAACTGTAATTTTATTTTAATTATCATCTGTTTATTACAAAAGTTTATCTTGAACAACTTAACCACAAAGAAGTTGTCAAAGGAATGCTATCTGAATTACTCTATCTCTTCAGAAATAAATAAATAAAATAAAATAAAATAAAATAAAATAAAATAAAATAAAATAAAATAAAACATTGGAAATGCAAAATTGTTCTCTTCAGGTTTTTCAATAATCAAGGTCAACTGTTAGATGTATATTTTCGACAAATTTGGAAGTTTGTGTCAGTGATTTTATCTCCCTATGAGATTGAAATGATTTTTTTCCCTTTTAATTTAAAGATATGCTGCTAGAAGTCTGTCAAGATAAATTTAAACAGCACCCTGTAGTGCTTTCTAAATTTTTATTGCTGCAATTAAGAAAACATAAAGCTTTCACAGAGTGTTGACTATGCTCATGTAAAAGTGAGCAGGAAATTGTTCATTTCTATATTACCTGTTATGGACAGATGATTGGGATTGATTATTATTTTCTTCTCATCAACAAAATCACACAAGTGTGCAATTTATCTTCTCATTTTAAAAAGAAAAAAAAATCAATTACTAAGCCAAGCTAAACTTCATGGTATGTTAAAGATAACACTAATCAAATAACTTTTAATTCCAATATCAATATTCGTTAAAGTTTTATATGGTCTACCAAAAGGCTAATCATACTAGACTATAGGATGTTTTTGGTACTTTTTTTCCCTTTTTATATGAGCAACATAAAAAACATTTTAATGTTCTTTCAGTCAAGAAAATGTAAGTATTAGAGTAAAGAGACACACAGACACACATTGTTGGCAGAATGATTACGAAAAGTCCTAACCTAACAGGCAGAGAAGACAGAAAATAGGACCCATGAGGATTGTTTCCCACCCTTCATCTAATACTCAATTCTGGCTCTTTTGATTCAAGTGTCCTTCTCACAGAGGTCAGATTAATTCTATTACATCCAAATATTCTAGGTAAAGTATGTTGCACGTGTGCAGACTGCAGGCTCATTTGTCACATTGTTGCTTGCTGACACTTTTGAAGGCAGGTGTCCATTTGAAGAATGTGCAGTGGCTGGAGGGTCAGGGGATTTGCATAAAACTTAGAAAGAACCTCTTCAGTCGCAGAAACAGACATTGTCAGACCTGTACCTAGCTCTTTAAAAAAATAAAAATAAAAATCCCAAATAATAATAATAGCTTATCAGTACATTAAATGCACATTAAAAATGATTTATCATTCTGTTGGTTAGCTTTTCTTTATTAGCGTAACCATAATCTGTTGACAAGTACTATTTCATTTTTGGGTCTCTCAGATAATTCTATTTGCAAGGTACTTAGGTTTCTTATGGTTAACCAAGTAGTTCTACCCTTCCCTTCAGCACAGTAAAGAAGTGATACAAAGTAAATCACAGAATCAGAGAATCACAGAATCACAGAACTGTAGGGGTTGGAAGGGACCTCAAAAGATCATTGGGTCCAACCCCCCTGCCAAAGTAGGTTCCTCAGAGCAGGCTGCCCAGGTAGGTGTCCAGACGGTCCTTGAATATCTCTAGAGAAGGAGACTCCACAGCCTCCCTAGGCAGCCTATTCCAATGCTCCATCACCCTCACCATGAAGTTCCTTCACATGTAAATGTGGAACTTCCTGTGTTCTAACTTGCAGCCGTTGTCCCTTGTACTATCCCCACAAACCACTGAGAAGAGGTTGGCTACATCCTTCTGTCCCCCACCCCTCAGATATTGATATACAATGAGGAGATCCTCTCTCAGTCTTCTCTTCTCCAGGCTCAACAGAACCAGGTCTCTCAGCCTTTCTTTATAGGGAAGACACTCCAGGCCCCGTATCATCTTTGTGGCACTCAGCTGGACTCTTTCCAGGAGATCCCTGTCTTTCTTGTACCGGGGAGCCCAGAACTGGACACTACTCCAGGTGAGGCCTGACCAGGGCAGAGTAGAGGGGAAGGATCACCTCCCTTGACCTGCTGGCCATGCTCCTTTTAGTGCACACCAGGATCCCATTAGACCTCTTGGTCACAAGGGCACAGTGCTGGCTCATGGTCAACCTGTCATCCACCAGGACCCCCAGGTCCTCCTCCTCAGAGCTCCTCTCCTAAAGGTCATCCCCCAGCCTGTACTGATACTTTGGGTTGTTCCTTCCTAGGTGCAGGACTCTACGCTTGCTCTTATTAAATCTCATTTGGTTTCTTCCTGCCCATCTCTCCAGTCAGTCCAGGTCTCACTGAGTGGCAGCACAGCCTTCTGGTGTGTCAGCCACTCCTCCCAGCTTTGTGTCATCAGCGTAGTTGCTGAGGACAGACACTATTCCCTCATCAAGGTTGTCGATGAAGATGTTGAACAAGACCGGACCCAGCACTGACCCCTGGGGAACACAGTTAGTCACAGGTCTCCAGCCAGACTCTGCTCCTCCGATCACCACCCTCTGAGCTTGGCTAGTAAGCCAGTTCTCAACCCACCTTGCCGTCCACTCATCTATCCCACACTTTCTCAGCTTTGCTAGTAGGATGTCATGGGAGACAGTATCAAAAGCCTTTCTAAAGTCAAGGTAGATGACATCCACTGCTCTCCCCTCATCTACTCAACTGGTGATGCCATCATAGAAGGCAACGAGGTTGGTCGAGCATGACTTCCCCTTGGTGAATCCATGCTGACTACTCCTCATAACCTTCTTCTCTTCCAATTGCTTGGAGATGGCATCCAGAACAAGCTGCTCCAATACCTTTCCAGGGACAGAGTTGAGATTGACTGGCTTGTAGTTTCCCGGATCCTCCTTCCTGCCCGTCTTGAAGACCGGAGTGACATTGGCTATCCTCCAGACTTCAGGCACCTCACCCATTCTCCAGGACCTTTCAAAGATGCGGTTTGGCGATCACATCTGCCAGCTCCCTTAGTACACGCGGATGAATCCCATCAGGACCCATGGATTTGTGTGCGTTGAGCCCACTCAGATGCTCCTGAACCACTCCCACGTGTACCAGGGGGGAGCCCTCCATTTCCCAGACCCTTTGTCCTATTGCCAGGGGCGAGGAGTCCTGGGGGAGTGTCCTTGGAGCAAAGACTGAAGCAAAGAAAGCATTCAGTATCTCTGCCTTCTCAGCGTCTCCCGTGACTCGGACACCTCCCTCATTCAGCAAGGGACCCACATTATCCCTAGTCTTCCTCTTGCTGTTCACATACTTGCAAAAACCCTTCTTATTATCCTTCATCTCTTTCGCAAGCCTCATCTCTAGGTGGGCTTTAGCCTTCCTCATCACATCCCTGCAGACCCTGACAACACTTCTACACTCCTCCCCAGAAGACAGGCCCTTTTTCCACATTTCATAGACCATCCTCTTCCTTTTGATCTTATTGATGAGCTCCTTGCTCATCCAGACAGGTTTCTTGCCCCCCTTCCCTGATTTCCTGTTCCTCAGGATGCACCGATCCTGAGCATGGAAGAAGTGCTGCTTAAATGTTGCCCCGCTCTCATAAGCACCCTTGCCTTCTAGCAGCCTATCCCATGAGATACTCCCAAACAGGTCCCCGAAGAGGTGAAAGTTGTCTCTTCAGAAGTCCAAGGTAACAATCCTGCTTTTAGCCTTACTTCCTTTGCCTAGTTCCATTGGGAACTCCACCATCTCATGGTGTGGTGGTTTTACTCAGGTGGGCAGCCGAGCTCCACCACAACCGCTCTCTCGCTCCCTTTCTCCTCAAAGAGGAAGGGGGAGAAAATACAACACAGAGAACTCGAGGTTTGAGATGAGAAAGGTTTAATTAAAGGGAAAGGGAATGGGGAGGAAAAAGGAACAAAAGAAACCATCAGTCTGCGCAGAAGCACAGAGAGAGAGAAAAAAAATTATTCTCTACTTCCCATCAACGAGCGGTGTTTGGCCACATCCTGGGAAGCAGGGCCTCAAACGCGTAGTGGTTGTTCAGGAGGAACAGCCCCCTCCCCCACGAGAGCCCCCCCTTTTATTGCTGAGTGTGACATCAGGTGTTATGGAATATCCCTTTGGTTGGTTTAGGTCAGCTGCCCCGGCAATGTCCCCTCCCCATCACTTGCCCACCCCCAGCCTGCTGGCTCTTGGGGGCTTGGAAGGAGTCCTGATGCTGTGCAACACTACACAGCAATAGGCACAACACTGGAATGATATCAATACTATTCCAGCTACGAGTGCAGAGCACAGCACTGCGTGGGCTGCTGCAGGGAAAAGGTGACTCCAGCTCAGACAGACCCAACACACATGGTTGCTGCATCCTAAGCTGCCCCCAACCTTCACATCCCTAACAAGGCCATCCCTGTTGGTAAGAATGAGGTCCAGGAGCACCCCACACTTTTTCAGCTCCTCCACCACCTGCGTAAGGAAATTGTCCTCAACGCATTGTAGGAACCGTTTGGACTGCTTGTGCCTGGCCGAGTTGCTTACCCAGCAGATGTCTGGGTAATTGAAGTCCCCCATGAAGACCAGCACTCATGATCGTGAGGCTACTAGCAGCTGTTCATAGAAGGCCTCATCGACTTCCTCCTCCTGATCTGGAGACCTGTAGTAGACCCCTACCACCTTGTCTCCCATACCAGCCCACCTTTTAATTCTTACCCACAAGCTCTCCACTTGTCCTTCACCCTCCCCCAGCTGGAGCTGGGTACACTCTAATTGCTCCCTCACATAAAGGGCAACCCCACCCTCTCGCTTCCCCAGCCTGTTTTTCCTAAAGAGGACATAACCCTCCATGACTGTGTTCCAGTCATGTGAGCTGTCCCACCATGTGATCACCCATCAGTGATCGCAACAAGATCGTGGCCCTGCGACTGAACACAGATCTCGAGCTCATCCTGTTTATTTCCCATGCTCTGTGCACTGGAGTACAGGCCCTTTAGGGAAGTAGCAGGTGCAGTTACCCCTGGGGGGATGCAAGAAGAAGATACTGGACGGGGGATCAGGAACACTACCTTCTCTGAGGAGTCCTCAGACAATCCTATGGGAGAGCTCAGAAGTTTTTTCCCTGTCTTCAACAGTGACAGCAGTGACAACTTCCCCCAGCCCTTCTCTGTCACCTTTAGCTCCCCTCCCTTCCCCCATCAAACCTAGTTTAAAGCCCTGGTAATCAGCCCAGAGAGCTTGCTCCCCAACACACTTGCGCCCCACTTGCTCAGTTGGTGTCTGTCCGTAGCCCACATACCCGGCCTCTCAAAGGATGGCCCAAAATCAAAATACCCAAATCCCTGGTCCAGAAACCACCCCCTCAGCTAGTCACGTACCTGTCCTGTTCAGCTCCTTCTCTCTGCATCCCAGTCCCCCAGCGGGAGGACAGAGAAGAACACTACCTGCACCCCCGAACCCCTCAGCAACCTCCCCAGGGATGCAAAGTCCTTTTTAATATTATTCTTTTTTCTGATGCGGCTTCCTGGGATCCAACCTGAATGACTACGAGAGGATAGTAGTCCTCTGGTTTAATGAGTCTTGGCAGAGCCTTCCTAACGTCTCTGACATGTGCCCCAGGAAGACTGCACACCTCTCCAGATAGTTTATCTGGGCTACAAATGGGAGCCTCAGTGCCCCTCAGCAAGGAGTCCCCAATCACCAGGACTCTCTGCTCTTTTTTTGTGTCACCGGTTACAATGCGGTGCTCCATCCATGCCCTGATCCTTATGTTCTGCACTTCCCCCAATCTTGACTCTCTTCTCAGGGTTGCTTCCCAGGTTTGGACTTTTGCCCAGACCCTCGGCCTCTTCTGCAACCTCCCTGAGAGCCTCAAATCTATTTCCCAGGGACACCGTTGGGGTAGGTGGCACTGTGGGTATCGGAGGCAGACATCTCTTTCTGCCCCGAGCCAAGACAAGGGTCCAGCCCCTTGTCTCTTGCAGACAGTCTGGCCCTCTGTTCTGCATGTGTTCAACGGGGGCAGCCTCTACCCCTTGTTGGGACATAGGAGAGGGCTGCTGAGCAACAGCAGGGGTGGGGAGACCCCTCCTATCTGTCACCCTCAGAGACTCCCTCAGGCTGCCAACTCCTCACTGCAGCCCAGCCACCTGCTTGAGGAGTTCCTGAAGCAGGGCACACCTGCACCCGTGACAGCACTCTCCTCCCTCATGTCCCAGATGGGCCTCCAGATTCTGGAGTTCCCCGCAGTCCCCTGTCTGGACTACCACCTCCCCCCTCAGGGGATCCACCTGGGTGCCCACATGAGCCTAGAGAGGCAGCACCTCCTCTGTTTGTGTTGTCACCCCAGACCGACTGCTGCGATGGGTGCCCACCATGGCGAGGTCTAGGTTCTCCCTGCCCCGCGCAAACTGCCTGTGCTAACTGCCAAGCCAGTCCTGTTAGTGCGTCCTGTTTGCAGCACTCCTGCCGCAAATAGTTCAGTTGAGTTAGTTCAGTTGGAAGGAACCTTCAGGATCATCAAGTCTAACTGCCTGACCTCTTCATGGCTAACCAAAAATTAAAGCATAATATTGAGATATTACACTTCTTGAACAATGAGGGGGATAGGGCATCAACCACCTTGCTAGGAAGCCTGCCCCACCATTTGACCATCTTCATGGTAAAGAAATTTTTCCTAACATCCACTCTTAACTTCCCCTGGTGAAGTTTTGTTCCATTCCCTCAAGTCCTATCAGTTCTTACCAGGGAGAAGAGATCAGAACCTCTTTGTTTACTTCCCTCCTAAGGAAGTTGTATGAGGTCACCTCTTAGCCTTCTTTTCTCCAGACTAGACAACCCAAGTGTCTAATCCTTACTTCATAGACCTTCCTTCTGTACCTTTTACATGGTTTGTTTCCCTCCTCTGGAAACTTTCAAGTATCTTAGTATTCTTTTTATATTGCAGACCTCAGAAATGTACCAAATATTCAAAGTAAGGCCATAGTACCACTAGATATAGCAGGAGAATCACGTCTTTTTGACAGTTGGCTATGCTGCGTTTTATGCACCCCAAAATATATTTTGCCCTCTTGGCTACTAGGGCAAACTACTGACTCATGCTGAGCTCAATGTTGACCAGCACCTCCAGATATCTTTCTGCAGAGCTACTCTGTAGCCACTCATCTCCTAATCTGTACTAGTCTGTCATTAACATTGATTTAATTGTATTGAAGTTCCTACATGAGTTTAAATGACATGCAAGTGTATACAATGAGATGGAAGGTATTTGCAGCATATTGAATTAAAAATTAGATATTTAGATATTTTTTTGCATTTAACCTGGAGAGGCTTATTTATTTTAAAACTGTATATATATATAGCAACACAATTACCTTTACAGTAAGAAAGTTCCCATGAAATGAAGATTCCTATGTTTCAAAACTGGCACATCCTACTAAGCTTCTATGACTAAAGAACAAAAATATATCCATGATTTCTGTGGTTTTATAATAATAAAAAAAACACTTACCAATCTTTCTGCAGCTGAGAAGTATATGTGTACTTTTCAGTACAAAGATACATTGTAAATGTGTCCAAAGATATACTCTATATATGTCCAAGTAAATATCACACAGTAACTTTTTCATTCATGTCAGTGGTGAAAATCAAAGAATCATAGAATGGCTTGGGTTAGAAGGGACCTTAAAGATAAGGTCCCTTAAAGATAAGAAAAGTAGTTCCACACCTCACACCATGGGCGTCACACCCCAAACCATCTGGTGCCACCCACTAAATCAGGTTGCCCAGGGCCCCATCAAACCTGGCCTTGAACACCTCCAGGAATGGGGCATCCACAGCTTCTCAGGGTAACTAATTCAAATGCCTCACCACCCTTATAGTGATGAATTTCCTCTTAACATCTAATCTGAATCTTCCCCTTATCTGCCCCTACCACCCTCTCCCTCCCCCCAGAAAAAAAAAATAAAAAATAAAAAGACTTAAGTAAATAGCTTTCCTTCCTCAGGTTCAACAAAAGCCACACACCTCTGCCTCCCACTTCTTAGTTTCACCTTTCCTGCTTTTTGCTGCCTATTATACTTAGTTTGTCCCACTCTGCCAGTGTTCTCTTTCCCCACATCTTCTCTCCTTTCCTAAGTATGCGTAAGCAGGGGCATCAAGAGCTATCCTGCCTCAGCTGCAATTTGAGGGAGCAATGGGTCTTTTCCATCCTCATGTTGTTGAAGCGACCTGTACCTGACTGTGGGTGACCCAGGGAAGCTCAGGTCCATCTCCACGCAAGTCATCCTGAAGCCATCAGCAACTCAAGCCTATCAGTTACAGCCAGTACAAGAGTATATCAGACATCTTTTTTTTCTCCCCTAATCTCATTTGTCTGTTTTCCCATAAACCTTGTGTCCATGTAAGTACTCATGAATGCACAGAGGCACACACCATTTAGGTACGGGCCTACATGGGAATGACTTAGTCCATGACCTCACTGAATGGTGAATCTCAGTACAGCAGGGCAGAGAACCTTCCTTAAACCATATTTCTGAAGTAATGTATCTCAGCTTCAAGATTTAAAGGCTCCTGTGTAAGTACAAGGTGAGTTTATTTTTGTTCAATTTTTGTGTGTGTATGTGTGTGTGTATGTTTAATTTGAGTCATTGGGTAGTTTTTTTATGAGTTTTTGTTGTTGCTTCTATTTATTTCATTGTGATCCTTGGGCTCTATTGTCATATTCTGCTTTGCAAATTTGTTGGCCTTGTCAACATGCAAAATGTCAGGGTCATCTGTAATGAGCACTACAAGACATTATGCACTCCAAAATTTGGTAGTGAAGTAAAGAAGAACGTTTGGTAGACCACTTGAAAATCAATTCCCAGAGTATTGCAGATCAGGAACCATTCTTAAATTACAATTTTCAATATTCTCTTCTCAGATTGGGTCAGTAAAATCTTCATCTCCCTTTGCTGCTCAGAGCTGTTGGAGGGTTATGAAGTTATCTGAAAGATGTCTGCTTAGGTATCCAAGACTAATGTTAACCAATTCTATCTGAAAAGGGATGACTCTCTGCTTGTTTCTAAGAAATATATCTATATGTAAGGAAGATTTATCAATCTTCTCTTCAGCTCAAGAGAAGGTTCATGACAAGCAGTTTCCTCAGTTTGCTGAGGGCATTCATTGCTCAGTCTTTCTGCCTCTCATTTTCTCATTCTAAATATAGAATACACATTCCTGCATTGCAATCTTTATAGTGAAACTCCTCTTTTCTGATATAAAACTTGAATAGTTGATTTTTTTATTATTATTATTATTTTCAGGAAGCTCATAGTAGAGGAAGAACTACAGTGATGCACTTACATGATAGTAGGTTCTCCTGAGACTTTTCACCTAAAAATGAAATATTGGAAAGTATTTTCTTGAGCTATTGGATCTGTTAAAGGAGGTATTTAGTTTCTGTTCTTCTTGGTATTTTTCACATATCAGGCTGGTAAACAGAATTGTCTTCACAAACCCCCAGGAGTACAGAATGTATTTCATCAGCAGGGATGAAAAACACTATAAAGTAAACATAATTTTATGAAAACAGAAAGTAGTCCAAATGCTGCATGGCACTAAACTGCATTCTATTTCACTGCTTTTGATCTATAATCTCTGAAGGAGTGATTTCAGATAAACATAAATTTTCTTTTCCTAATTTAATAATCACATTCAGTACAATAGAATAATTTTGAACAGCAATGATACTAAATTCTATATTGAGAAGTTCTGCTTCAATTTATGGCTGCTTCTTTAAAGGCACACTGGAGGTGGTTTATATTAAATTGGCCCAGTTTGATTCAAAGGATAAACTACTACAAAGCTTTTTTTTAAAAAACAAACAAACAAACAAAAAACAACAAAAAAAACAGTGTACATTACACAAACAAGTATCAAATTCATAAGAGGAAGTTCAGATCACATCATTGTGGCTACTTCTGAGTATTGGTAGTATTCAAAGAATATTTAAGCTAAATATTTTTAATACCATTCTGGTCAATGTAAAAGTACAGTTAAAATATTAAGATGATCAATAAGAGAAAAAAGATTTTGTGAAGGAGTATTCTAGACAGAAACAAGTAATTCAGAGCATTGTCAGAAGGCCTAGTATGTTTTCTGGTAATGCAGCTGGAACTATTCAGAACAGAGGAGGAAGGCACGGCTGAATCCTTCGGAGTTGCTACTTGGGTGTTGGGGGGAAGATCCACTTCCCTTTAGGTTTAGTAACTTTAGGTTACTCCAGTTCAGATATGTGTGTGACAAAGAACATCACAATAATTCCACTGTCCTATGAGAGTTCATGGGTTTCCCTTTACGGCACCCTTTACATAAAATATATGTAAAATTAGACAAAATGTAAGTATTTCTACATTTGCTTGCCTATTGAAGCCATGACCTAACTTTAAGTTTAAAATCTTGAGGTAAAATCTTTTCAGCAAAGATTTCTTCATCAATGTAAGAGGATTGTCGTTCTGTGCATTTACCCACAGCTATACTGCTTGCCAGGCTAGTATCTTATAGACATGATCTGCATTTACATCAGAACTTCTATCCAACAGAATAAATTTTTGTCACATTAAAATGATACATACTTTTCCACATAAAACATCCCTGATTAAAAATTAAGTCCTTTTCAATTACAGCCATAGATTGTAGTAGTAAAATGTAACATGAAGGCAAATGCAATTAAAACTGTAGTGAACATCTATGTAAATCAAAAGTCGGCAGTGAAGCAAATATAATGAGCTAGTCAAACCATGACTAAATCAGATTTGTTAATGTTCTTGTTGACATATATTTGCACAGAAACCAGGTGAGAAAGTTGTTTAATTTCTTTCTCTCTCTCTCTCTTTTTGAACAAAATACTGGGATCACTTCTCACTTGCAGTGGTCAACCTGAGTTATGCAAACATAAATCTTGTTTGTGCCACTTCAGTCTTAGAAATAAAGTCTGATAGCCTTTATACCCACATGACCTTAGGAAAACAGTCACTCAATCATCAGATCAATTATCTTTAGGTTAGACAAAGATCAGTTGTCTTTAAGACTTAAGGGATTAACCACAAAACCAGTCTTGAGATGCTAACACCTACCTTAATTTGTATCTCTCACATGTTGTGAAATATAGGAAAATGTCAGAGCCATCACAAGGAATTTAGTCTTTGAACAAACCACAGAATCACACAGAATCACACCAAATGGTTAAGGTTCAAAGGGACCTCAGGAGGTCATCTGGTCCAAATCTCTTGCTCAAGCAGGAAAACCTAGAGACAGTTGACCAGGACCACGTCCAGATGTGTTTTGAAGATATCCAAGGAGGGAGTCTCCACAATCTCTCTAGGCAACCTATTTCAGTGTTTTTGTCACCTGCATAGTAAAGAAATGTTTCCTAATGTTCACATATATCCTCCAGTGTTTGAGTTTGTGCCCATTGCCTCTCGTTCTTTCCCTGCACACCACTGAAAAAACCCTGGCTCTGTCTTCTTCTGTCTTTAGAGAACAAGTCTTATGAGGAACAGCTGTGGGAGCTGGGACTGTTTACCTTGGAGAAAAGAAGGCTCAAGGGAGACATTATTGTATTTTAATTTAAAGGAGGTTGTAGAAAGGTGGGGATTGGGCTCTACTCCCAAGCACCAAGTGATAAGATGAGGGAAAATTGTCTCAAATTGTGCCAGGGGATGTTTAGGTTTGATATTAGGAGAATTTTTTTACTGAAAGGGTTGTGCAGTATTGGAATAGGCTGCCCAGGTAAGTGGTTGAATCACCATCCCTGGAGGTCTTCAAGAAGCATGCAGATGTAGAACTTAGCATGGTTAAGTGGTGGACCTGTCAGTACTATGTTAAAGGTTGGACTAGATGATCCTAGCGGTCTTTTCCGACCTGAATGATTCTTTGATTCTATGATTCTTTGCAACATCCCTTCAGGTCTTTATGGACATAGATCACCCCTGAGCCTCCCATTCTCCAGGCTGAATAGGCTCTGTCAGAGCATCCTCATAGGAGAAATGCTCTGGTCCCTTGATTACCTTGGTGGCCGTATGCTGGAATCCTATTATGTCTAGGTCACTCTTGTACTGGTAGGTCCAGTATTGATCACAAAAACAATTCATAAAGAATGCAGATTTATAGATTTGCAAACAAAATAATTAAAAAGGAAACATAAATTTGCACTGTGCTTCTGTAAATGTTGTGTATGAATGGACAACAATGTTTGTTCTCATAATATGCATCTTTTCTTAGCGAAAAACACCAATGATGGTATTCATTATGATGGTTGAGCTAGTTATCCTAAATTTCCCTTATAATAAATGGAAAGGACCAGGCATTTTCCAGAGAGTAATTCATTTTATTCAAAACAAGACATAAAATAGGTCACATGAATTACACCTAAAAAGTGCTTATTTCTCCTTATTATGAATCTAGGATGATCACCTTAGATTATCACAATATTACAGATAATTACAGTATTGATGTCTACAGCTAGATGAGATCAGTCACCAGATTGCTCACTTTGGATTCTGTTTTCAACAGTCCAGTAAGTTAAATGCTGAACAGTTTCTACCATCACCATAAATCACCATAGTTGGAATCAATAATGTTTACGGCATACAAACCTATTTATACTGAAGAAAGTTATTTCAGCACCAGCCCCATGCTGAGCTACAGCTCCATGGCTCCATGTTGGAACACTGACTGTGGAATATAAAACTGTAATCATGACCTGTGGAAATATGAAAAACTGTTTTTGAGAAAATTAATTAATTTGCATCATCAGGGTACTTCCTATGAAGTTGAGGAGGATGATAGAAATTCCTAACACATGAAAACTTTCACTTTCCAAGTTTAGCTGTACTGCTGTCTAACTCCTGTTACTTAACACAAAATATCTTTATCAGGTGCTCCAAATTAATTCCATTCTTTATGATTGTTGTATTTCATTATTTATAGCAGAAAATCTGTTTCTTAACATTACGATTCTCTATAAAGAAGAACTCTAATGGTAAAGTGAGAAATTAAAATATGCACTGTGTAAGAAAACTATAAATTAGCAGTATCTTAAAATATGTGTGACTTTATCTGATTATAGTACATTAGCAGGATTAAAATTTATTTTTCAATGTCTCATTCTGCAGATTAGACAAAAAGAGGACAGAAAACAGGTAATTGAGTTGTGATTGAATAATTAGAAATAAATATTATGTTTATAAACCATATATATGAAAAGCCAAGAGGTTAAAAGTAGTAGCTTTTCTGAGATGGATGTCATTGAGAGATTCAAGTGTTACATGAGAAAAAACAAAGAACTTAATGGAATCATAGAATGGCTCAGGTTGGAAAAGATCTTAAAGATCATTTAAATCCATCTGCCTTGCCATGGGCAGCAATGCCACCCACTAGATTAGGTTGCCCAGGGCCTCACCCAGCCTGGTCCTGAACACCTTCAGGGACTGGGTATCCACAAATTCTCTTGGCAACCTGTTCCAATGTCTTCACCCTTACAGTGAAGAATTTCCTCCTAATGTCTAGCCTAAATCTATCCTCTTTTAGTTTAAGACCATTCCCCCTTGTCCTATCATTATCTACCCAAGTAAAGCGTCCTTCTCCATCCCTTTTTATAAGACTTCTTTAAGTACTGAAAAGTCACAATGAGGTCACCCCAAAGCCTTCTCTTCTTTAGCTGAACTGCCCCAGCTCTCTCAGCTTTTCTTCACAGGAGAAAAGTTCCAGCCCTATGATCATCTTTGTAGCCCTCCTCTGGACTTGTGGAAATGTCTACATCTTTCTTGTGATGAGGGCCTCAAACTTGGATGCAGTGTCCAGGTGGAGCCTCATGAGGGCAGAGAGGGACAAACACCTCCCTTGACCTGCTGATCACACCTCTTTTGATGTAGACCAGGATGCAGTTGGCCTTCTGAGCTGCAAGCACACACTGCTGGCTCGTCCACAAGAATCCCCAAGTCCTTCTCTGCAGGGCTTCTCTCAATGAGTTCTTCCAGTCTCTATTCCTGTCTGGGATTGCCCCGGTTCAGGTGCAGCACCTTGCATTTGGACTTACTGAACCTCATGCGGTTCATATGAACTCACTTCGAGGGCCTGTCAAGGCCCCATTGAATTGCACCTCTTCCTTGTTTGGTATCAACTGCACCACTAAGCTTGGCGTCATCTGCAAACTTGCTGAGGGTGTACTCAGTCCCATTGTCTATGTCATTGATGAAGATATTGAAAAACACCAGTCCCAGGACAGACCCCTGAGGTAAACTGCTTGTCACCAGCCCCTACCTAGACATAGAACTTGCTCAGAGATAAAAGATGTAACGAAGAAAAGGATTTAACTAGAGAAAATTTCAATGGATTTAGTTTGGTTTACCCTAATTTTACCTAAATTTTAGAAACAGATAAAAACTAAAGAAGACATTATAGGGTATGAGGATTTTCCCATACAATTTTTAATTTATTTTTTTAAAAAAGCTATCAATTCCAAGCACTTTTCCTTCTCTTTGCTTTCCTCAACCTTTCCTGTACTAGAATCATGATATGTATATGTTAATTAATGCAAACACCTAACAAAATGACAAATCTATAAACACATCAAAACTGATAAGGATTTAAAAATATACGTATAACTATTTCAACTACAATAGTATTCAGTAAGAAACCTTATATACCTTATATAATATCAACCTTATATATCAAGTACCTTATATATCAGCCTTATATATCTGTGTCCTGTGGACAAGATTCGAAAATTTCAGAATCTACTGCACCATTAAACATTATTTCAGTATAAGAATCATCATCAAGATCCGAAGTCTAGTAGAATAAAAGCAAACACGCTCTCCAGGAATTAAATCACAGCTATTATATATTTTTTCTAGCTTTATGTTTAATATATGATTATTTTATACAGTTAAAAGTAGTGGTAGTGAGACATATTGTGGGATATAACAGTTGCAGAAAATCAAGAACCTATCTACCATCTGCTGGTCACTCATTAAAAAAAAGTAACAGAGGCAGAATGAAGTTAAAAACCTTTTGGCGTTCTTAACTGTGTACTTATAAACAATGCTACAATCTTCATCAAACTCTGTTTCTTGTGTCATCCAAAATTTCATAATCAAATTATATGATAATAATAACAGATTATAAATTCTTCACAATGTATTTTAAGCTCCTAATCAATTTCTCAAATGAAGGGGGGAATATACCTTTGTATAATGTGCCTATATGATGAACATTCTGCTTAATCTCTTACTGTCTTGCTCTGCAGTGATTATTTTGAGTTTCTAACTCCTGAAAACTAGAATCATATCCTATATAATTTCAGATGTCAATACAGAGCATTGCACTAAATATTCTGGATCTACTTTTCCTGAAGCAAATTCTTAAGATAAAAAGACTCTAACTTGGCTTCCTTGACTAAATGTCTTCAGGGTGTTCATGTCAGTATCCTGTTATTACCTACCATCTTCAATCTTTTTCAGTTACCAGTCAGCATAGCCATTTGCTTATCATGCAAACAAAGTTAAGGTTATGTTTAAAACAATAGCTTCCAGCTGTTTCCTGTTCCAATCATTAAAAATACAACATTCTGGTCAATAGAGAGAGTAGCTGACAGTTTTGCTCAAAAATATAATTTAGCAAGTGTAGTAAATAAGAAATTAAACTGTAATATAATAAAAAGCTTTTAGACTGACTTGAACAGTGCTGCTGCTTGGCTGCTGTGTATAAAAGATAAAAATAATGTATGCAAATTAGATGAAGCTGAAATTAAGGAAGTCTAGCAGAGAATGGCTAAAGAAACCAATTTTATTTTATTGTTTGTAACTAGATAAATAATTCTCTAGTAGGCATGAAAATAGCAGAAACATGTTACTAAGTTGATTTGAGCTTTTCATTTTTTTTTTCATCCTCACTCAGAAACTACTGGGGAATTAGCCATTAAATCATAAAGATATATAAAGCTTGTGTCAGTTCAAGGTGAATGTTTTATATTTATTTGGATCAGATTAACACACAAACAATACAAAATATACTGTTTCCAATTTTTTCAATGAATGGAATGATTCACTTAACATTAATATTTACTTAATTAATAGAGGTGAGACAGAACTGCCATAAGAGTACATCAAACATGGCATTTATTCTACTATTTACAGAGAAAAGATTAGCACTCTTTCTGCTGCTCACATTTTCTACCTCTTAATTTATGCACACTATTAATCTATACATTGCAGCAATAACACAGTTTTTATCTTTTATTTCAAGGCTTCATACTTTCTATATCACTCCCTCAAGCTTTCGGTAAAAATGTGCAAGATGATTGTATATATTTTTCCTTAACTTCCTTAATATTTTTTCCTTAATAAGTGCAAGGTTGTTTAAAAAAAAAAAAAAAAAAAGTATTTACTATTCACAGGTACACAGACGAATGTCTATGCAGTGACAATATACTTCTCTTTGCTTATTAGAACATTTTTTGCTGTTTCATTAAGAAGTATGTACCTATTTTATCCACTTGTAGCCTTTGTGCAGCCTTTGTAAATTGTAAGATCTTTGGTACTAAAGTCAATCATTTTTGTTTGTTTGTTTGTTTTGTTTAAATATGCACAAAACCTAACAAAATGAGCTTCTGTCTTTAATGCAATTACAAATATCTAAATGCTGTCTGGAAATCCCCAAATGTTTGTCTGATGATTTTATAATCCACAGCAGTATCACTGCTTCTACTTTTGCAAGGGAAGAGGAGAGTAAGAGAGATAAAGGAATAGATCATGAAAACCTAAGAATAGTTACTTGCCTGAGGAGCTCTATTAAAGCTCTGTGTAAAGCTGTTTTGTACATTCACCAGCAAAGACCACATAGCATTAGCCTCTCTGTACTGCTCAGAATTGTAAAGGAAACCCATGACAGATTTGGGAATATGCATACATCTCTGAGGATTCAAATTTATTTTCATGAAAGTTATCACAGTTTCCATGACTTAATACAAAATCAGATAATACAATTACCTAAACTGCATATCTACATTACATCAGCAAGATTAAGTACACACATTTACTAAGTATGCATAAAATATAAAACAAAGAATAGTATTCTAGATAGATTCCGGTCTCAGTAACTCTTTGTTTTCTTTTGTTTTACTTCTCTCTCATTATTACAGAAGCTTGTATTTCACTACCTGCAGATTTTTATTGGGTCTTGGAAACTATTGGGATTGTATCTGTGCTGATATATAATGAAAAATATTCTGCTTGGTCACCTTGCATTTTATATTATTATTCTTGTTGTTTATGGTTATGTTTTTCCTTGTGGGTGCAGCTGAACAGGTTCTAGAAGGTTCTAGTGTATCTGTGTTTAAGATGGTTGTGTTTAACATGACCTCATGACTCAATGACAAGCCCAATGTCATCTTTGTTCCCTGCTAATGATTTAACACTGACTGGTGCTATCAAGCTTTGCTTTCAGCAACTATCTTTCCAAATGTATAACTTGACAGGTTCCCTTCAAAACCTCCTTTTTTTTTTTTTTTTTTTTTAATTCTTTAACAGTTCTGAATCCAGCAAAGTTCTAATCAAACCAACCAAACCAGACTTTAAAATCTGATGAAATAAGAGTTATCCAACCCCTAGACAAGGGTTACATTTTCTTTGTTGGTGGTGGTGATTATTTTACTTATTTTTGTTTTGGCCACTTTGCACAAATTTTGGTTCAATCTAAAGTTTTCTTTTGGAATGAACCAGCTCACTTCCTACACAACAAAATCTGTCTTCTTTTCATGTGACTGCTCACTTCTAACAGAAGACTGGCTCAAGCTCTTTATGTTTTCTTGTGCCAGATAAGCAAAATATATCCTCAGTTTCATGTTGCAATTATGAGGTTTTTCAATGGGCTGCAGCACAATCTTCAAATTCTCAGAAACTTAAAAGTAAGCCATAAATGCAACAAGGCACTTGAATAAAAACAAAATAGTAATTATGACAATGTTAGAAAATACATCACATAAAGCCCAAAGGAGATTTATGTCAAGTATTGTTCTGTATGAACATAGATTAGTGTTTTCTGATTAATTTTGGAATCACAGATTATTATCTGAAGTTAATGTATTTAGCAGTAAGTGTAACCAGTATCTAGTGGATCCTACAAAATTCAGTGAAATCATGTGATGAGAAAATTAATTTCACCTCCTAAAATATTCCTTATAAATAGGGTATACACACCAATTCACTGTTTTGAAATCTATGAATAGGCCTTAAGGTCTGAATTTGTTCTACTCAGGGAGTTCATCTGAATTATGATTTGGGCCTTTTTATTTATTTATTTATTTATTTTATTTTTTCCCTGTCAAACAAGAGGTAATGTAACTACAACTTTTAGATGAAACTCCACACAAATGAATTCATGTAATGTTGAAAACATCAGAGCACATGGAACTAAGTGAAAATACCACAATACCACAGGGTAGAGGTGATGGTGCAATGTGAGAAATGAAGCTGAGGTAAGTAACCAATCATAGATGACATTTGTCCAAGAATCCCAATGGAATCAAAGCACAAATGAACTGTGCTAACAGGAAAACTATGCAATTAAAATTATAGTCTGTTACCACTGCATTTAATGGGTCTTCGATGAATGACAAAGAAATCAGGATTAGACCTTTCATCATTAAATAGCTATTAAACCAGAGAGCTAGAGAGCTGACAGCATTGTACTTCTTTTTAAAGAGGTGCTAAAGATGATACAAGAAATTATTGCCTGATATGCTTCATTGTAGTGTTAGAAGAAAATGCTCTAAAACAAAGCAAAACAGAAAATCTATTAAAAGCAGAGTCATAAAGCACTTAAATTAACCTAATACATTAGGGGAAAACTACTAATGACGTTAGAAAGGTGAATTATTCCTACTAGCATTCTTTAAGGATTCATGAAAAATAGAGGATAGAAACATATAGAAAACCATAGAATCATTGAATAATAGAATATCCTGAGACTGAAGGGACCCACAAAGATCATCGACTCCAACTGCTGGCTCCACAGAGGACTACCCCAATATCAAAGCCTATTTCAGAGAGCATTGTCCAAACACTTCCCTGGGGAGCATGCTCCAGCACCCAACCACCCTCTCGGTGAAGAACCTTTTCCTAACACCCAGTCTGAACCTTCCCTGATGCAGCTTTGTGCCATTCCCTCACTGTAACAAGAGAGAAGAGATCAGAAAGTGCTCCTCCACTCCCTCTCATGATGAAGCTGTAGGCCTCCAAGTCTCCCCTCAACCTTCTCTAAGCTGAACAAACCAAGTGACTTCAGCTGCTCCTCATATGGTTTGTCCTCTAAACCTTTCAGCATCTTTGTTGATGTTCTTTGGACACTTTCTAATATCTTTATATCCTTCTTATATTGTGGCACCCAAAACTGCACACGGTGATCAAGGTGAAGCTTCTCTAGCACAGAGCTGAACTAGTCAAACTGGCTGGTTGTCATGTGATTAATACACCCAAGGACATGGTTGGCCCTTTTGGCTGCCAGGGCACATGGTAGATACATATTCAACTTGTTGTCAACTTGAACCCCAATATACCTTTCCATGGGGCTGCTCTCCAGCCTCTCATCCTCATCTGTACACATATCCAGGACTGCTCAATCCCAGGTGCAGAAGTCAGCATTTGTTTTGTTAAATTTCATGTGGTTGGTGATTTTCCAGCCCTCATCTGTCAAAATCTCTCTGAAAGGCCTTCCTACCCTCAAGGGATTTCAACAGCTCCTCCTAATTTTGTATCATCTGCAACCATACTTAGTATGCATTCGATTCATGTATCCAGATTGTTTATAAAAATATTAAAGAGAACTGGACATAAAATGGAGGGAGTCCTGGGGAACCCTACTAGGGACTGGACACCAGCTTAATGTAACCCCGGCTACCATAATCCCTTGAGCTCAACCTGTCAGCTGATTGTTCATCCATTCTATTGTGTATTTGTCTAACTGTATGCTGGACATTTTATCCAGAAGGATGCTGCTATAAGAAACAGTATCAAAAGCTTTACTGAAATCCAAAAATATTACATCAACTGGATTCTCTTGGTCAACTAAATGGGTAACTTTGTCATAAAAGGCAATTAAGTTCATAAGACAGGACTGTCACCCTTGTGAACCTGTGTTAGCTATGACGAGTGACTGTGCTATTTTTCAAGTGCTTTTGAATAACTCCCAGAAAAATCTTATACATAATTTTACCTGAAGTGAGGCTGACAGACCTGTAACTACCAGTGTCTTCTTTCTTTAAACCAATGTGGTTTTGCTGTTAACATACTTTAAAAAGATTTTTCTATTGTCCCCCATAGTACTGGCCAGTTTCAACTTTAATTGAGATTTGCCTGCATGAATTATCTCCCTACAATGGCAAAAAAGCATGGGTAGTCCTTCTGTCACCTGATTTCACTTCCAGTGTCCATACACTTTCCTTTACCACATAAGCTGCTGAAGAAGATCCCGGCTCAGACAAACTAGCTATCTGCTCAGCTTGTTTTACTTAAGACACTGGAAATGTCTGTTCCTGTGCTCTTAAGAGATGGGTCTTGAAAACTGACAAGCACTGATGGACACCAATGCCTTCGAAAGCAGATTTCCAGGTGTCTTGGTTTCAGCTGGGATAGAGTTAATTTTCCTCCTAGTACCTGGTATGGTGCTGTGGTTTTGATTTAGGATAAGAATAATGCTGAAAACAGACTGATGTTTTAGTTGTTGAAGAGCAGTGAGTACACTAAGTCAAAGACTTTTCATTTTCTCATACTGCCTTACTTGTGAGAAGGCTGTGGGTGTACAAGAGGCTGGGAGGGAACACGTCTAGGACAGCTGACCCAAACTGGCCAAAGGGATATTCCATACCATATGGCATCATGCTCAACAATTAATATAGGGTGGCTGGCTGGAGTTGGGGAGAACACTGCTCAGAGATGGGATAGGCATTGGTTAGTGGGTGGTAAGCAACTGTGTTATGCATCACTTGCTTTGTATATTCTATTATTTTATCATCATCATCATCATCATCATCATCTCTCTTCCTTTCCTGTCACCCATCAGAGAACCCATATGGAACAATGCTAGGGCCTCATAATGAAATGTGACCTTCTGTCTTACATAACCTTGTATAAACAACCACAAGTCCAAGAGAAACAGAGTTAGTGTATATAGTTCTTGTATCTTGCAAAAGAATGGTCTAGCAGTTCATGTTGATAGAGGGTTTGAAGGGTAAACTTTGAGACTCGAGTCTGAGAGATAAGAGAATAGGGGGGAGTTTTTTGAAATAACTGCTGATAATTGCACGAGACACAACTTTCTGACATCTGGCCCAGAGACTACTAAATAAGGAGAGGGGGGAAGCTGAAGAACAACCAAAGGACAAAGCCTGGGAGGAAGACTATGAGCCTTCAGTACGAGTGACCCCAGAGGGACCACTGGAGACTGATATGCATGCGTCCGTGGAATGGTTCGGGTCCTGGGAAACTAATTATAATAACCCTGCCTTTTCCAAAAGTGGTGATGAATATGTATTAGCCTAGGAGCATAAAAACCAACTGCCTGATGTAATTGGTGTGCATCTTGGTGGAGCAGAGACTCCTGGCTCACCCAGCGCTGTTTGCTTACCTGTATATGTTTAATAAATTGTAAACTTCGATTGTAACCCTATTTGGGACTTAGCCATTTATTACAACATCAAGCTTTGGAAGGGTGGCAGCATAGGTTAACATGCGCATACAATTTAAATATCTTAGGATTTAATAATAGGCACTTTCCTATGCATTTAGAAAAATTACAATGTCAAACCTGAATACTTTACTTAATACTGTTATGAAAGTTAAGGCTAGAACAGAACATTGCTAAAGGATAGCTATCCTGCTTTGGACTGTTATTTTGATGGAAATTTAAGTTTATTTAGGTTCAAAATAAAGCCAAGTGCCTATAAGGCTTTTGAAAGTCTGCAAAAATGTTGTGTATTTATCAGTAAATATCATTCCAACTATCTGGTTTATTGGGGATACTGAAGCTGAATCTTAGTATCTGACTTCTAAGCAATATGCTCATTGTTTCAAATAAGACAGATCATGCTGTCCCTCACACTCAACACCAATGATATGTAAGGATGGACAACATCCTTTCCAATTGTCTTAAAACTCTCTGCCATTGTTGCTATGAATGCTGGAACTCAGTCAAGACAGTAGTATTAGGAGATAGTCCTTCTATGAACAGTGAAGAAACTAATTGTATTTTATTGGTATTATGCCATCTGCCTACAAGCTTCTATGTTTCTTGTCTTAGATGGAATGATCCTTGAATAAGGCCTGTTTCTTATTCCCTATATAAGAGTCAAAACCTATGAAGTCCATGACTTGGCTCTTGGGTAGTAGCTTCACAATGCAAACAATAATTCCATTAGAACTCTTAAAGTAGGACTGGGTTTCCACCACTTTCCCCTTTTCATAACTTTTATGGGCATTAACTCTGAAATAAAATTTTAAACACTCACCTGGTTAAAATTCTCCATCTGGTCCTGAGAACCTTGCACTTCTTCTTCCACAAAAACTTTGTGTGCCATGTTTAAGTTTCTGTGGGAGATCTAGGTTAAATTTGGGAGAAATTGAGATTATGGATTTGCCCAATCCTATAATTTTGAGAATTTGATAGTTTAGGAAGATGTTATTAAATCTTTTGTTTCCATGAACATAGTCCTTGAGTCCATGAACATAGTCCATGAACTGTGACATTTTATTAACTGAAGTATGATATTACTTATGATACACTAGAAGTGTAAATTACCACATATATTGCATTTTAAAGAATGCAATTTAAAGAATAAAAAGTATAGACTACAAGTGTTCATTTTCTACAGCAATTACAGTAATACTCATAGTATATAAATTCCACTTGAGCAAATGATTTCTGGTTTATATGCATTCAAGTGTAGCAAATATATTTAATAATTCTACTGCTGCACTAAGTTTGCTAGCTAGCATTGTAAAATGTTTGGAATGCTAAACTAGAGAGATCCTTCAGAAGCTCTCTTTTCTAAATCTATGATAATTTTTATTTTATCTTTTCTCCTTGCCCCTTCAATCTTTTTATCATTTTTATCTAAGTAAAATAATGCACATTATCTGCTCAGCTACTGAAGCTTTTTTTTTTTTTTACACTGTCTAATCCTTTCCTACAAAGGTTATATTAGATCTAAGACTGTGCTCAATTTAGGCAAAATAACTGACAAAAGCTTGGTAACATTCTGTAAAATTAGTCAAATGCATTTATTCAGTAATTACTTCCTAAGTCGATGCTTCAGAATTTGTCCTTCATTCTTCACGGAGCATCTAGGTGAATAATGATTCACATTAAAAAGGACATAAATTCTTGAAAACCAAATAGGATATTGCCTTTTGATGGCATTCTCTGAACTGGCAGTAGTAACCCTGGAAAAAGTTTCTTTCTTTGATTCAAAGTATTCCAGACCGCTGACTTTCAAAGCATACTGCATGAAGCAGATTAAAAGGTTGTTACATCTTCCAAAAATAATCATACATATACATGCAAATATCTGCTGAATTTCTTTCATTTGCTGAAGGTATATTTCTGTAATAAAATAAACTATGTTTTTGTTGTTGTTGTTGGTGGTGGTGGTTGGTTCTTTGTTTCTGTTTGTTTGTGTTTCTTTTTCTGTCCTTTATGAACTCCTACTGGGTATTCCTATACCTTCATTATCCATGAGCTAAACAGCAAATACGCTCTACAGAAAGCACTTGGAGAAAAATGCTGGAGAACAGATTCTGTGAATCTGTGAATCTGTGAAGGAAAATAATAAAGCCTTGATGCTGTGAAAACCCCAACATGGAATATTGTAGAAGCTTACAAAATTTAGAGTGGTTTTATGTGGAGGAAATTCGGTCTTTGTGTACACAAAGGTCATAAATATACAGTCCTTACTGAGCAGATCTAGCATCTGATATTGGATGGAAGTTGATTTTTCTTTCTTATGTTCGTAAGTTCTATTGTACCTTCTTCCTTTTTCTCCAAGTTCTTTCTGTAGAGCATATTTGCTGTTTAGCTCTACACAGTTCATGGATAATGAAGGTACAGGAATACCCAGTAGGAGCTCATAAAGGACAGAGTGAAGTTATGATAAAGATGCAAAGATGGATCTCAATGCAAACTATTTTGTTTAAATTTATTCTTCCCTGGAACACTTTTGTTTTCAAGACTGGTGACTCATCAATCTGTTGTAATCTTCAGTTCACTTAAAATTACCTCTGAACTGAACTTTTGAGATAGGAATATCATTATGCTATTTGGCCACTTTGTAACTTTCTGTCATTCTTTACCAACTGGAGAGGCAGCCAAGAATGACCAAAGACTTAACACAGAGGACTCAGATATCTGAAATAGAGAAAAAACATCTGCTTTTACCTATACTACCACTCTACTACCACACACCACTCTACTTTGGACAACTTCTATGAATTTCAACACATGTAAATATTGTTTGCTGTCATTTGTTGAATCCCAAACAAATAAATAAATAAATTAGGTTGGCAGTGACCTCTGGAGGTTATCTAATGAAACCTCCAGCTCAAAATGCTGCTGACCTCACAGTTACAGCAAGTTACTCTGGGTCTTATGGAAGGTATTAACTGTATGTACTGTTCCAAGTTCTTTCAAGTTTCCTTCATGAGCTTGTATCAGACAAGAAGAATTTGGATGCCAAAAATTAATAAAACTTAAGTACCTATATTCAAAATTAGAGCCTGTAAGTCCTTCTTCTGCTTAATTATATTTATTGATTTAGAATCTTAGAATCATTACAGTTATAAAAGACCTCCAAGATCATCTGGTCCAACCACTACCCTACTACCAATGTCACCCACTAAACTATGTCCCTAAGTACAAAGACCAATCTTTTCCAAGCTTTCCAACACCCCCAGGGATGGTGACTCCACTACTTCCCTGGGCAACCTGTTACAATGCCTGACTACTCTTTCTTCAAGTCTGTATTATTCTCTAGGCTAGAACTGTTTCCATGATGGCTGAGCTGAGAGTCTGAACTTTCATCTCATTCCTCAACAGAAACATGGTGAAAAAGCTATGTATTGCAGTGCTAAATTTCCCCAACAAAATCGTTTCATTTGGTATTACCAGGTTATTTCACTATGCAATTTCACTACAAAACAAAAATGGCTATATTGGAGTAAGGAATTAGGAAGCTGTCTGTTCTAGTTTAACTGTGAGCAATTGCAAGTACTCAAGAATGACGAGAAAGAGGTAAAAGGATCATAACAGGAGGAGAACATCTAATAATAGTGCAGAATTAGCTTTCCCAAAGCTGTCTGGGTAACGTGCTCAACTTTTCAGATATTGTAGAAATGACCTACCTTTAGAACAAAGCTAAATTGATTATTTAGACACTTAAATCCACAGATACAGGGTCCAAATCCTGGTCTCCTGTAGGAATATATGTATTGCATATAATACACTGTCACAATAGAATGATGCTTTAGAATTTATCCGAGTTACAGCAGTTAGTGGCTTACAATGAATGATAATGAAAACTAACCTTGATTACATGATGCAAGTGACACGTTTACTATAGCAGATAAGATGAGAAGTTGTAAGGTACCAGTAAATAAACCAAATGAAGCTAAGTGTTTTCACTTAAAATCTTCCATCAGACTCGTTTCTTGCAAAGCACTATACTTTCACTTCTTTTGTTTGTTTTGAAAAACATGCAGTATTGATTTCTTCATGCTTAAAGACTAGATTTCTTCTTGTCTTGAAGACCTAGTTCTATGCCTCAGGAAGGTTAAGCTTCTTAAGACAATATATGCTATAATTAGAGGATATCGGATTTTAAATGAGGTACCACTTGTGGAATATGAAAGCCTGTAGCTTTCAGAAAAACTCTTTGTAAAATATAATTATTCCAATTTCTTAGCATATCACACTGAGTCAAGTTCAATGGTTCAATTGTAGAAAAATCATAACATTTTTATTACTAATGGGAAAAAAAAAAAAAAAACTATAAAAAAGAAGTATTTCTGAAAATCTCTAAACTTTTACAAGTTAAAAAAAAAAAAAAAAGGTAGAAAGAGTCCTTGAATTTCACATAACTTCTCTCCTGTAACTGTCTTTCCTTGTTTCATTTATTTTATTTTATTTTATTTTATTTTGAAAGTAAATTGGATTAGTTCTGCATATTTTTCTTCCAGAAAGAGCAAAAGTAGACAGAGAAATGTGAGTAATATATAAGGATAGTGGCTGAGCAGGCTGAGCAGGGAGAATCTCTAAATGTCTAACAAACCTTTAGGTTGAGGGGAGAAAACCTGACAGTGTTACATAGGATAGTTACATAAGTAAAAAAAAAAAAAAAGAATTCAGAAGTTGCACTCGTAACAATTTATTCAAGCTAATCTTAGTCCCCCAATATTTAAAGTAATATTGATGCTGCATTTCTAGGCCCCCTGTAAAACTTCCTGAAGGCTCAGAGTTTTCCTTAATCTTTAGGGTATAAAAATTGTAAGTTTACATCTTTGAAAACTTTCATTGGAAGATGTGGATGTGAGATATAGAATTTTACAGTTTTTGGACATTCATAAGGCACAATGAAATGAAAGTTGGAAAAGTAAATTATTTCAAAAAGCAAAGATTTCTGTGCGTTGAGATACCACTTCATTCAGTCACCTCTCTTTAAAATACGAGGTATCAGATAATATTAGTCTTGAAAGGTCTGCTTGAGAAATAATTATTAGACACTAGAACTAGAACTAATTAGACACTAGACATTAAGGCACAGAGGGATCATAAGAAACTTCACTTTGAGAAAGAAGGAAACCCTGGACTACTTACATGTATCTTTCTATAATCTGACATATGTAGCGCTATTTATTTTAATTTTTTGTCTTTCTATGATTTTCAGATTAATTATATTGAATATGAATATGTTCATTTTTAATAGTATAATAGAAGAAATGGGGATCTGTGAGAAGAAAAAAGAGGAGGAATTTTATCATAAAAAGATTATATTTTCAAATATATTAAGTTAAACTCTGGCAAATGAGAAAAAGAATGTTCAAGGTAGAAGAATAATCAAGTACAAGTCAGTCATATAGTTGTTTCTAATTTAAATAATCAATAAAAAAAGTTTAATATAATTAAAAAGCAAATATTTCATCTGATTCTGCCTTATTGGAATGAAGTCCTCTGTATGCAAAATGCATTACATTTTGAAAATCAGATATTGCATATTTGACATGATTTATAATTAAAAAAAAAAAAAAAACACTGTCAGATTACAACATTTAGCACTGATTATTTTAAAAGTTCATTTTTCTTTTGTGCTCCTTGCTTGAAAAATAATTCTCTTAGTTATTAGACTTTCAGCACCACATCACTTGACTTTCTCAAAACATTTCTGGAAGCATTCATGCTGCCTTATATTTTTACTGTTTGTGCATATTCTTTGTTTTATTTTCTTAAAGGAGATGTATACGGACACTGTATATTAAGTGATGGAAGAAACTAAAGACATCTATTGACAGTTTCATCGTGGAACAATGAAAATTTGCAATTGCATAAGTACACTGTAGTTACAAGAATCATAGGAAGAAAGAACTACATAATGACAAATTTAAGGTCAATAATTATGTTAAAGGAAAATATGCATTTCTATACATGTATATCATAGTATGCAAGCACATATTAAGATAAATCATGCAACTTATATATGTATCTCAAGGATTTAAGCTGGGGGTGACCAAAGTCTTATGTTCACTTTTCCAGATGGAATTCCATATACCCTAGGCCCAGGCTCAGAATCACTGCCTAGAGGCACAGATTCAAAGGTCTGTCTTTACATTTTTTTGTACCAAAACAAGCTATCTTTCTAGGCTCTAGCTGGAGTTGTGACAGACAGAGATGATGCTAATCTTATTGTTAATGTCAAAGACTTAGCATGACAGCAGCAGACAAGATAGGTAGTAGTGAATGACAGAGTAATCAGTCTAGAATAGGACTAGTTCATACATAAAGGATCATACTGTAAGAAATCACTATCAGCATGTCCATATGTTTACTTCTTTGCTCATTCTGATGGCAGTTAGATTATTTAACTGCAAATTTTCTTGTCAAAGGTTATTTGAAATTCACATTATTTTAACACTGTAAACATGAAAAGATAAAATCTTTATATCTGCCTGTATTATCAGTATTTAACATTTAAAGGTATAGCAAACATTATTCTGTGAAAACAATTCCAGACATAATTTTAATAATTGCCTATAATGAATGTCCTTAGTCCCACAGACTTCCCTTACAGTTTTTATTCACTATCATAATAGGTTGCAATGTTATTTACAGTCATTATATATATTTAACTGTCAAATTCTTTAAAAAGATAACTTGAAAATAATTCATACAGACAGAGAACTATGGCATGGTGGTTAATTTATACCCTTTGGGAATTCATAACACAAATGAAGCAATAACAGCCTGTGCCCTTTAAACAAAGGTAGTAGCAAGGATTAGTACTCACAAGTACAGTTAAGCTTCTGATTCATTCTATTGGATACAATTAAAACCTGCATATTCTGTCCCTGATCTCTGTATTTATTTTCTTGGATAGACATTAAGGTTAGATTTTTGAAGATTTGCAACTATAAATCTTCCAATTATTTACAAAACACAATATTACAGACAATCTACATATTTAATATTGTAGAAGGAGAGCACAGCAAAACTACTTACATCATGTTGTAATTCGGACAACAAAAAAAGGGTCTTAGCTTTCTGGTTAATTCACAGATATTCATATATGGCCTTGTAGATTTTTGAAAAAAAATAATTGAGAAACTACTATGCCTAATATGTGACTCTAATTAGAGGAAAACAAGTAAATAAATAAGAGCAAATTCCTCTTTGGGGAAATAGAGAAATGTGTTTGTTCCAATGAATGCTAAAATATTTAGTTTAACATATAAGATGGACTACTTCAACAAATTAAACAGATAAAAAAAAAAAAGTGGTATGTAACATGGTTAAATATAGACACTATGACAGACAAGTAGATTAGCAAATTTTAGAGTGATTTCAGTACGTGTAAATACACTTCTTTCATTATAATCAAGCTGCCGTCTAAAGAAAGGGAATAGTATGTGATATTTTCAAAGTGGCTTTCAGCAACATCCACAAACAACTTTTTGCAACATACCATCCTGTATAGCTAGCGAGCTTGTATACTAATGGAAAGGAGGTGAAAACAGTTTCAATCACCCATTCCTTTCTCAACCCTGTCTGTAATGGGGCCTCCACAGCATTGCACCAAGTTCCATGTCAACTGTTGACATCTGCTTTCGAATAATATTACTGATACTCTGACTACAAAGATCTTACAATGTCCCCTTTTAACTATGCTGTCAGACAATGCTGTCTTCCTCTATCTGTTCTTCATGCCTGTCAATGACTACTGTGTTTCTAGTTCACCACAACACTTTACACTGTGGTCTTTAAATGGGAAAGATGGGAAGAATAAGTCTGGGATAAGGGCATCAGAATTCCTGCTGCTGTACTGGTCAGCTTGAATATGATTCAAGAGTGTTTCTTGATCACCACAGTCATGCTGTGTATTCTGTTTTCAAATTCATCTTTTATACAACTTTAGATGAACTGTGCAAATTCTGATTTGAAGGCAAGATCTAAGGTTGTTTTTCTTTCTCTCAGCTGCACAGTAGCATTCTCTTTCCACAAGACAGGTTTACTGACAATTATTTTTAAAGTCTCAGTGCTGGTGGCAACAACAATAAAAATAAGAAAAATAAAAATCAAAATCAAATTAAAGAAAAATAAAATTCAAAACAAATTAATTCTATATAATATTTTGGCTAAGGAAGATCCTATTTGTTTTTTTTTGTTTGTTTGTTTTTTGACTACAGTGAGATTTCGTTTCACAGTGACACCTCATCTTAAATGTCGTCTTTCAAACATTTCACGTCGGCTATAATTTTGCCTCCATGCTAGGTATGTTTGGGTAAAGCTTCTGATTAGCAGTAATAGAGTTCTGAGTTACAGTAGTTGCACTTTTTGAGATAATTGACCTGCTGCTGGCAAAATAATTGTTGATCCAGTGATGATCTAACATATTTTAATTGTAACAGAAGAATAGGTGTCCATCTATAATAAATCAATTTTCTCAATATTTCTGGTTGAATACATACTAAATGCTTAAAAGCAATATAGTAATGATCTCTAGCCAGGCAGCCAGAAGAATGTAGTCCAAGCATAAGTAATAACCAAAAACTCCAGCAGATCATTACATGAGTCACTGAAGTGAACCTTTTCATTTAGAAAGGCTGTGGAAACCTTTTCATTGTACTTAATTTACTTTTTTGTTTTGTTTTGTTTTGTTACAAGTTCAGAAGATATTTTTTCTCTCCAAAAAGCTGTAAGTTTTAGCTGTATTCTCTCTAACTAATGCTCTGGAGCTCTCAAATTTAAAATGGTAAATTATGCTTTTTTATTTTTATTTTTTTTGTCTGTTTTTCAGTGAGAAACAAGGATTGATAATGGAATTGGGTTTTAGAAGAACATAAGGACCAGAGGACCTAAACTTTGACTGCTTTTGGATGACAATAAGAACAGGACTTAAGAAAAATAATCAAAAAAAATAAGACAAGAAAAAAGTTGAAAGTAAAGCAAAACATAATATAAGGCAGAAAATAAAGCATTTTAAATATCTTGTGAGATGTTAAGCTTAACATGAAGGATGGGTGAGGATGAAATTTTACATGAATTCAGTTAAGCATAGGTGTGAAGGCTGTCCTTTAAATATCCTAATATACAATCCATAAAGTAATAAGGAATCTTGTCTCTTTTGCATGTTCATAATTTAATGCAAATTCCTTTAGGACAATTGCAGAATTATTGTCAACAACTAAGGAATAGGCATATCAAATTCTGATTACTGGAACAAGATGATTCTGCCTGAAAAGTATGCATCAACGCAGTGTTCTCTTTGAGCAAATACATTTTAATTAGAAATTTGATAATCAGTGTTACTTTTTATGTACATCTGCTTACTCTGTCAAAAACTAACATCATAATACCTGGCTGAGTTAGGCTTTTGATTACTTTATTTAATTTCAGTATCAAATGACCAATTTGCAGAAGGATTTCTGTATCTATATTTGTTTAAAGGGTTATTTTCTATGAACTGACTCTAACAGCATATAATCAGCTTTGAAACAAACAAACAAAACAACAGCACCCCATAGTTCAAAAGAACAGATTAACAGGTAAGGAAATATGCAAAATCTAAAATAAATGGCATCTGTGAAGCAGATTTAATTTCTGTACTTCAAAATGTGCCATATTGTAATTACAAAGACTTAGGTAAATTTAACTACTTTATGTAAATTCAATAAGGCAAATCCAATTGTGTTTCATTTATTCTAAGTCAATTATGCTGTGTAATATGGTTCTTTCAGTTTGTATGAAGCACTGGCAGTGCCCAAGCTGTTTATGAAACTTCAAATTAAATTTTTTGGATATATTCAATATGCAAAATAGAGACAAATATAAGTTAATATAAGAATGAAGGAAATGAACTGAGCCTTATAATCTATTCCTTCTATTTTTTAAGATGAAATCTTGAAAAAAATCTATACATAATGAATCTGTAGTAGCCTTTAAGCATACCATTAATAAATTTTTCACTGCCTTGTTAAAGTGGGAAAAATTGGTATTTAGATAACTAAAACATTGCAGAAGTTTAGATAACTAAAACATTGAAGAAGTTTGTGCATACCAAACATGTCTGTTAACTATTTGGAGTCATGTTTTGCCTTCAAATCTTTGTTACATATTTCCTATTATTGTCAGAAATAAGACTTTAAGATGTTTTGGAATACAAATATATATATACATATATTAGAGAAAACTATAGTCAGTTTTGGAATTGTAAGGGCTTAATACTGAAAATTATAACTTTAAAAGTGCAGACATAGTAGTTCTAGAACAGACCTTATGACAAAAAAAAAAAAAGCAAAAGCATGACATTTATTCTTTTTTTTTTTTTTCAATGTATTATTATTTTTTTTAATATTGTGCTGTTATTCTAAATATGGACATTGCTCCTTAGGTAGCTGATTGGCTTGATTCTGCATTCATTCATTCTAAATGTATTTTTTAAAAGACAAAGTTCTGAAAACCTGAATAGATGGTAGTTTTAGACCATTAGTAGTTTGACATTTTAACGGAGAGAGGAGAGAAGAGGAAGGGACACGATGGGAGAGGAAGGGAGGTGAGGATAAAAGGCAAATTGCAAGCATCTCACTGATATTTCTACCCACTTTCCTTATGCAGTGGAACAAACAAGTAAATGAATAAATAAATGAATAAATAAATAAATTGTCGTGGTTTAACCCGGCCGGCAGCTAAACACCACACAGCCGTTCACTCATCCTCCCCCCTCCCTCTCTGGGATGGGGGAGAGAAATAGGAAAGTGAAGCCCGTGAGTTGAGATAAAGACAGTTTATTAAGACAGAAAATTAATAATAACAATAATAATAATAATGATGATGATGATGATGATGATAATAGTACTACTACTAATAATGTGTACAAACAAGTGATGCACAATGCAATTGCTCACCACCCGCTGACCAATGCACTGCCTAACCCCAAGCAGTCCGGCCCCCTCCCCCGGCTAGCCACCCCTATATATTGTTTAGCATGACGTCAGATGGTATGGAATACCCCTTTGGCTAGTTTGGGTCACTTGTTCTGGGTCTGTCCCATCCCAGCTCCTGCTGCACCCCCAGCCTGCCCGCTGGCAGGACAGAGTGAGAAGCTGAGACGTCTTTGGCTTGGTGTAAGCACTGCTCTGCAACAATTAAAGCATCGGGGTGTTATCAGCACTCTTCTCATCCTAAGCCAAAACACAGCATTCCACCAGCTACTAGGAAGAAAATTAACTCTGTCTTAACTGAAACCAGGACATAAATAAATAAAAGTGAATAACTATATTGGGTTTCCATGGCAAGGTTTTGGTAACAGGAGGGGCTGCAGCGGTGCTCTCTCTGAGAAGAACCCAGAAGGTGCCCCATGTCAAATTAGAGCCAGCTCCAGCCTGCTCCAAAGGGACCTGCCACTGGCCAGAGCTGAGCCAGTAAGTGACATTGTTTGCACCTCTGGGAGAGCAGATTAAAAGAATAGGGAAAAATACCTGATGCACAGCTGGGAGAACGAGTAGTGAGAACCAGCACTGCAGACACCAAGGTCGGTCGGTGCAGAAGGACGGCAGGAGGTGCTCCAGGCACTGAAGAAGAAGCTCCCCTGTAGCCTGTGGAGAGGCCCCTGGTGGAGCAGGCTGTCCCCCTGAAGTCCATGGGTCCCACATGGAGCAGATCTCCACGCTGTAGCCCCCCCATGGGTGGAGGAGCCCCCGGTGGAGCAGGTGGATGTGGCCTGGAGGAGGCTGTGGCCCATGGAGAGCCCCCACAGGAGCAGGCCCCAGGCTGGAGCTGCAGCCCATGGAGAGGAGCCGACGCAGGAGCAGAGGGTCTTGGGGGGAGCTGCCGCCCATGGGGGACATGTGCTGGAGCAGTTTCCTCCTGACAGATGGACCCTGTGGTATAGACCCATGTTGGAGCAGTTCTTGAAGAGCTGCTGCCTGTGGGCCCCTGCAGGATCATTTTGGGAAGGACGGCATCTGGTGGGAGGGACCCCATGTGGAGGAGGGGCAGACGGTGACCATGAAGGAGTGGTGGAAATGAAGCCTTAGGAACTGACCACAGCCCCCATTCCCTGTTTGCCTGCACCACACAGGTGGAGGAGGTAGAAGAGTGTGGACGTGTGGTCAAGCTCAGTTGCACAGCTGAGTAAAACCGCCACAATAATGTATTACAAACATTTTCTCTTATCTGTAGAAATCTTTGTCTGAGTAGTTGCAAAACTAGAAGAGCATTTGCAGGCATGCAAACATTAGATATTTTGGGAAACTCCTTTGATTTTCAGAAGTTTCTGAGACTCTTTACAAATCAGTTTTTCAATGATGTTCAGAAGGTACCTGTAAGATACCATTAACTTTTAAAGGGAGACTTTTTTTTTCCTAAAAATCAAGTCTTTAACTCAGCAAATATTTTCTTTAATATTAACTGAGTTTTTCCAATCTGTATAACCCTTCAGTTATTCCTGCTCTTAACTGATATATTTTAATACTAACAAAGATTTAGAAATCGTTCAAAACTTTTTATCTTCTGATTCTTTTTATATGAATTTTCATTACATAATAATATCGGAAGCTAAAACATTAGTTTAACTATACATTTGACTGTGTATAATGTGTGTTGACATTTTTCATGTTTAACATTTCTGTTTGAAAAACAAATACAGAAATACAAGCCATTTTAATAAATAATACTAATAAAACACAGGTCTAATACATGATGTAACCTAGTGAATTAATCAGAATTACATTCTCCATTAAAGGTATGTGGAATTGATGTGGAACAATCTACTTTCTTGTCATTCCCTCGTTTTCGTGGTATTCATATTTTAACTCTCTAGATGCTAGAAATTGTTTTTTATAGACACATGTGATTTTATATCATGCCCAAACATAGCCATCTGCATTAGGTGGAAGTTCTTAGGATTTTCTTGTCATGCTTCTACATGTTTTGAGTCCTCTCTTAGCTTAGACAACATTTTACTTCAAGGTCATCCAGGTGAAAAAAATCAATTCAAAATGTATAACAAAAAAAAAAAACACAAATGAACAAAGCCCTTAATGTACATTTAATGTGTTTATTTTCATTTCACTAATGTTCCAACTGGAGGGGAGGGGAGGGGAGGGGAAGCGAGGGGAGGCGAGGAGAGGCGAGGAGAGGCGAGGCGAGGAGAGAGGAGAGGCGAGGAGAGGAGAGGAGGAAAGAAAATAATGATCCATGATACTTTCTCTGTATTTCCATAATAATCTACCCTTATTTATGACACTAGTTTATTTTCATCGATGTTTTCTGATACACTCTCTCCTGATTGTCAATAGTAATTTTCATTAGACATAGGTGTTTTTTCTTCACTTTCAGATTCATGCAAAATGCCACATCTGTACTGGATAACACTCTGTCAACTAAGGTCTATTTTACTCATAATAACATCTCATATTCAAGATAGATTTTATTGCAGTGCTCACAGATACTAAAATTACTTTAGAGTAGGGCCTTGATTTGGATAGAAATACAACCATGTAAAAAGAATTTCCCTTCAGTTCCTCTGAATTAATTTACAGGTCCTAGAAACCCTAAAGAAAAGCTGTTTTGTTAAAATGAAAGGTATATATCTCCAGGGTTTGAATTCAGTATGTACTAATTTGACATATAAAAACAAATACTTCAGAAAAATTTTCAATATGATGGAAAGGTGGGAAAAATAAAGTTTTCACTTCTTGCTGAAAGACGCATAGGAAACGGAAGCCATAGGTTAATATTCACTTTAGATGTGATTGATTGTTTTGTATTTGTTTTGGATTGCCACCTTGTATATGAAGAAACAAGAGTGATGATTTTAGATGTTTTGTGAAAAGCTTAATAGTATCACAAATAATTGAGGAACCTGGTGTTACAAAGAGCTGCACAAACTTCTGATTACATTTGGAACTTCTTAAAGTCTGTCTGTACTCCAAGTTGGTTTTCTTTAGCTTGTAACAGCAGTCAAAATTCATGAGACAGGAAACAAAGGGTTGAAGATGAAACAAAGTTTCATATTCACTATAGTTGCCTATAGAAAATTAAAAGATCAAAACACAAGAATGACCTTTACTGACATCCTTTGCTAACAGAAATTCATTCTTTCACTTCTGAAAGACCTCTCCTTCTGGCTGGCTCACATGGGCAAAAGAGTTACACAGGTTTGTTCACTGTTTATTCTTTGAAATTGTTATTAGTTAAGTTATTTAATTCTTCATACAGTGTCAGGAAACAACCCAAATACACTGTATGTTCATTACCATTAGAAAAATATTTGTGAATTTAGGAATTAATTTCTCTTTTATATTTGCAATGTGCTCTTTTAGTTACTATTCACAGACAAATATGTCCAATTTATTTAGAGTAAGGTGTCATAAACACTTAAAATGCGTATTCTGTCAAGAATATTGGTGATATTTAGGGACTCAGATTTATTGTGCATGTGTTACTGTCTAACACCATTTGAAATGTGCTAGGATGTTCAAGAACATTAAAATGTTCAGCATTAAGTATGAGACTGGAGTCTCATGGCCAATTTGCATGGAGTTGTCCCAAAACCAGAATCATTCTACTCAGTGACATAGAATTTAAAACTTAAATGTCCTTCCTAGGTACATGTAGATAGCAAGTAGGTAGCAATTTCTGTTCTCCTATTTGTATCCTACAATACGCACAAAGCACACTAACACCAGCCAAAGCCTCAGCACCTCCAGTCCAGTTTTGACCACGAGCATTGACCACCTACACATTGAGGATGTGTAGCAAGTCCACCTAGAGATCAACCTTGTATACACCCCTGTGTGTATACACCCCTTCCTACTCCAAAAGGCTGTTATTTACTGTCTTCTAAATGTCTTTTCAGAATATGATGCCAATGTCTTTGCTAATATTATAGTCCCAGACCAGTTTCTTGGGTATTCTACATATAGAGAGACTGTATAGTCACAAGGGTTTCTAACACCTTTGGCATCCTGATCCAAATATCTTAGAGAAGTATAGCATTAGCAACAGCTACATAAAGTTAATTTATTGTCTTTTTTTTTTTTTTTCCTAGTCCTTCTGCATAAATCTAGCTAGTTATAGATGTAACAAGGACTTGCTGCTCTGTGTTTTCAAGTAGCCTTTACTCCCCTATCTGTACCTACAAGAGACTCAGACCTTTCTGTAAAAGCAGTTGAAGATCATCCAGGACACTGCAGAAGAACTTAAGTAGTATTAGACCTTTAACCATTTGCAGCTCTATTTAGACCTAGAAATAGAATTCAGCCTGGGATTCAAACACCTAAATTCCCATTATAAACAGATACTGTCATTTTAGACTCCTCTTGACATCTGAAACATTGAAAATGCATGGCAAAGTTTGACAAAACACTGAACAACATCATTTGGATCAATGGGTCCATCATCACCATCTAGCCAGCTAAAATATTCCAGGACAGTAAATGTCTAATATTTAGACAACTGAAGCTCATTCCTAGTCAATGGACTTACTCTACAGAGAAATTCAGCTGACCAAATACAGATGCTTTGAGATGTGATTAACATGTCTAGAATTCATCAACTATATTGAGTAGACCTCTTTTCAGCAGGGTGAGTTTTAACACCTAGCTTTTTATATAGTCATTTATATAGCAGATGTCCAAATTTAGCTATTTGCATCTCTGAAGTTCAGGCCTACCGTAAGCATAATTTTTGTGATTCTTAAGAACATGCTATCCAATTAGTGAACCTAGTGAATTCAATATAAAAATAATGAAGCATATAAGTGAAAGAGAGCACAGAAAGTGTTTTAAAGTAGATACAGCATCTGCTTAGGAAATAGATACACCAAACACATGCTTCTCTGTATAGGTAGAAAAATATTAATTCCACAATATTTTAGTGAAATTTAATCTTAATTTCTGATATATCTTAATCTCCATATATCAAAAAGGAAAAGGTCTTTCTGTCTCACTTAAACTCCCTCAGCTACTAAACCATTTGTGAAGGTGATGTCGAGTACTCTCAAAGCTTGAATAGAGATAATACATATCCATTGGTCTATGGAAAAATCCTTCCCATTCCAGATACTTAACTGTCATAATTATGGTTATTTAAGATTGATCTACTGTTTGAGCAGTGATCAGTTTTCCACAGCTCTTTCAGTTATCCTTCCGACTTTCACAAGTTTAGTTTAAAATACTTGTCCTGTGTCACACCACTTACAGTACTTTTTCACCATAATCACTCTCTATTTTCACCCTGCAAATTCTTTCAGCACTGTAGAATTTCTGGCAGAAAAGAGCTCTAAGGACCTCAAAGCCTTTGTAAGATGGACAATTTCTCTGTTTATTTCCACAACCCAATTAATTTTAATTTCTTAGCACTAGTATGATTTTCATTTCATTTGTCTGGGTTTTAGTGTGTAAATAAATTATAAAGATGAAGCAAACCATTACAGAATCACAGAATCATCTAGGTTGGAAGAGACCTCCAAGATCACCTAGTCAACCTCTGACTAACCTCCGAGGACTAACCAGTCTTCCAATAAATCATATCACTAAGTTCTACATCTAAACATTACCAGGGATGGTGACTCAACCACTTCCCTGGGCAGCCCATTCCAATGCCTAACAGACCTATTGGTAAAGAAGTTCTTCCTAATATCCAACCTAAACCTCCCATTACTTTCCCATGTTCCCAGTGGATGAAAAGAATGTACTCTGTACACTCTGAAATGGATGCTGACCTGTGGTCAATTCAAAGTAAAGATGAATAGGGGTATGAGAAGCAAAGTATTGCACAGTGTAGAGCAACAGTGGTGTTGGGGGGCACAAACAGAATAATGCACTGTCTAGTGGCACAATGTCAGTGGTACAAAGTCTATTTGACGGCCAAAAACTAGCTGAGTACCCAAAAGGTCAGTAAAAGGTCCAGGGTCCAGTCCTGTTTAACCGCTTCATTAATGATCTGGATGATGGGACAGAGTGAACCCTCAGCAAGTCTGCAAAATATACAAAACTGGGAGGCATGGCTGACACATCAATGAGTTGTGCTGCCTTCCAGATGGACTTTGACAGGCTGGAGAAATGGGTTGACAAGAATCTCATGAAGTTCAACAGGAAGTGCACCTGTCCTGATGGGAATTGGTGCACCTGTTAACCTATATTCTTTTGTCCTGAACTGTGTAAGCTGCTAACCCTTGCCAATATAGGTCAGCAGAAGGTCTCACCACAGGGGGATTGGACTAGATGACGTCCAGAGGTCCCTTCCAACCTCAACCACTCAGTGATACTCTGAAATGAGAGCAGAGAGAAAACACTGGTAGCTATCCAAAGAGCTGAATCACAAGCAAGCAGTGCTAGTGAACACCAGTTGAAGTTGCATTTAGGCAGCCAGTGACTTTTGTCGCCACAGAAACACATCTTTTCTACTTGCCTGATTGGTGCTTTATGGAAATTGTTCTCCTGATATGAACATAATTGATCTTTCCCTTTTTGTTATTTTATTTTATTTTTTTTTTAGTTATCTGGGGGGAAGATGAGGAAGGAGCAAAGAAGTGATTTTTTTTCTTGTCTTTTTTTTTTTTTTTTTACAATGTTCATCACAGGTTTTAATTTCATCATTTCTGTTCTGCTGGAGTTCAGTAAGTTAAACACCATTTGGGTAACTGTTGCAGATTCAAATTAAACTACACTGGAAACAGATCACACCCCCCTAACATACTGTTAAATGTTTCTGTGTTTCCATTAGATTTAACTGCTTTAACCAACACAGGCTGTCTGCTCTAGAAATCTTTTCTATTTAATATTCTTCCCCTGAAGGGTTTCGTTCTTCCGTATGTGAGCATGTCTAGTTTCTGTCATCAAACCATATAGCTAACATTTTTACTAGAAGGTAGGGAATATTATGCATTGCATATAAGATTTAGTAGTTTTATGGTGCTTTAGCTTAAAAATCTTATAACCAGAAAAGAATGCAGATTGCTTAAATACACTTTGTTTTATATTGCTGAGTGTATCTGTAACATAAGCATATACTTCAAAGAACTTCAGTATAATCCCACATGAAAAGCTTCACCCCTGGCTGTGTGTCATAGAAGGAAATAATTTTTCAATAAATAAAGACTTATAAGGAGCCCCTGACTTATTCTTCCAATTCTCCAGTATCCACTGAAGTTATTCTTAAAATGGATATGATAGCATTTAATTGAGCTTACAGAAACAAACTGGCAAAAAAGGTACAGGATTAGACATTGTAGTTTACTGCTTTTACTTTAGATTATGCTGAGGCCCACATAATACCAGTCCTCATTTGCACATATCAATTGTAATCAGAAAAAAAATATCAAAAAAAACCAACAACAACAACAACAACAAAAAAACACATTAGAGAATTAGAGTCACAGTGTTTTTTTGTTTGTTTGTTTGTTTTTTAAGGAATTTAACTAAATTCCCTGTGCTACTTATGCTCACTCTGTACCTTTATCTGTGAATACTGTTTACATGAAAAGAAACAGGAAATTTCATTGCAAGGACAGAAGGTATGTTTAATATGGCAGTAGTCTGGTAATAAAAACTCTTTTAAAGTTCCACAGGTCCTCCCAGCTCTCTTCTCAAGATAACACAAAAATTTTCTAAAGGAACCAAGATATTCAGGGTAATAAAGATATAAGTTTGAAAGGATAAATATCATATAATGTCAAATTATACTATTGTTCTTACAGCATTGAACACTGCAGAAAACATTGTTATACCACTTTATAAATTCCCATTATTATTCACAATATATTAATATATTAAATAATTTTCCATTTCTGGTCCTAACATTTAATTCAAGGAACATTTATTAGGAAAGTATCAGCTTCTCAGAGAAGCAGCAACAATTATCAAAAGTATGTGTAAAAAGGTGTTTGCATAAAGCAATTGACAGATGGAGACCCAAAATTAGAAAACACAGAACAAAAAAGCAGGAAATGATAAGGGTATCTTAAATTGTGTGCAGCACTGAGGAAAATAAATAAATAAATAAGGAAAGAAGAAGGAAATAGTCATTTTTTAATTAAATAATATAAGAAAAATGATTAATGAAGCAAAGTTAGGAAGGGGAAGGCATAGTTAATTCCAGAACAATCTAAAAGAGGTTGTTTGTTATGAGCAGTAGGGACTGTGGAATACATTGCTGTAGAATCTTATGAGAGCAGTTTACATGAATGATAAAGCAACTTGATAAATTTGAGAGAGAGAAATACAAATCTGATATTCAGACTGAATACAATAAATTCAGATTATTTTTTTTTTAGCTTTTATGTATAAAAAACCTTAGAAGTGAATGAAACGCTAATACAGCAATACCATCATCAAGCCTAAGCCTTTAGAGAAAAACATTTTAATGGGGTCTTTGCCTGTGGGATCCTAATTCTGGATGTGAATGAAAGTTAAACATTTAAGGACTTTGTTTTTTATATAACACCTACTTAATTTCTTCAGAAGTTGCATATAATAGACATGAATGTAGTATATCACTCTGGAAACAGAAGGACAAAGATCTTAAGGAAATTATTTTCCCAGTTAATCAACTTCTGCTCTTTCTTGCTCTAGAGAGTTCTTGTTTGCTACTGAGACAACATCATCATTATTTTTGTCAGATTTTTCACAGGTAGTTTTTGAATAGATTGTTCATAATTTTCTGGGTGCTGAATTTGATATATGAAGATCAGATTATATGAGCAAATGAAGACTCCCTTTTACAAATACTATCAACTAAACTATACCAGTATATGCTGATACAAAAGGCTAAATAGTCTGGAACATAAGGTCTGAGGTAGATTAGACTGAGCACTCAAAATGTGTAGAGAAGTTTTATATTAATCTCCGCATATCTCAATTCTCTGCTGTAAAATCTAAACTTCACAGAAGAACTAAAGTTACACATTTATGTTTAAAATATTACTTTCTGATATTTCTAGTCCTAAACTTTTTATTTTGTATTCAGAACTGGTTTTATAGAATTTAATGAATAAAGTGATAAACTTTATATATATAACAGAGATATATAACAGAAAGAGAAAATAGAACAAATATTACTGAGCAGTTGTTCAGTAACTCAGAACTGTCTACTTTTTCTGTTGAATATGAATAAATCTATCCATGTAGATTGCATAAGTAAAGACAAAACATTATGTGGAGATTAATAGAATATTGCAAGGGGCTTAACAGAAAATTTCATAGGCAACTTCCATAATGGTATTTTATAAATATAAATTCTTAAGTTTGCTATATTTACTTCTCTGAGCATTCCTTTCTTTATTGCAGGTTGTATATTGCAGGTTGTGTTGATGTATGTGCAAATAACATATATATTATAAATGAATATCTCTTAAAATTTTCCATTCTGACAGATGCACGAAAGGGCAAGACTTAAACCTTTCTTGCTCAGTGTAGTGTCATAGATTTTGCCATGTGTAAAAAGCAATTTTTATTTTCGAGAACAGCTGTTCACAAAGTGGAAATGTATTTTAGATTATATAGTGAGGGGAGCAAGGGCTAGAGAGAAGAAAAAACAGTTATGACTTGTCTCTTTAACCGCATGAAGATGACTCACCACATTAAAGTTGGATAAGGAATTAGCCTGGGTCTCATTAAAGTAATCTGAAGAAAGCACTCAAAATCTGCTGACTTTTTAAAACTTAAATTCCCTTTCTTGACTCTTCTTAGTTATTCTGAAGTAATATTTTATCAAAAAAATAGTTGCGTTTGCCTCAGGGTGAGCAAAAAAAAGACTTAAAAGTAAGACAGGGACTTTTTCTTGTTTTCTCCCTTTATTATGTCCATCTATATGCTCTAAGACACACCATCAATTCAGGCAAAAACTAACAATGTCATTTTATTTTTTTCCCCTTTTATATCTTTGTATATATCAACATGGAAAAGTGCTAAGTCCTGCACATGAGGAGGAACAACCCCAGGCACCAACACATGCCCAGATGGAAAGCAGCTCTGGGGAAGGACCTGGGGATGGACAGCATGTTGAAGAGGAGCCAGCACAGGTATTCTGGGCTGCATTAGGTGAACGATTGCCAGCAGGTGGAGGAAGGTGATCCTTCTGCTCAACTCACAGAATCACAGAATCATCTAAGTTGGAAGAGACCTCCAAGATCATCGAGTCCAACCTGTGACCTAACACTAACAGTCCTCCACGAAGCCATATCATTAAGCTCTAAATCTAAATGTCTTTTAAAGACCTCCAGGGATTGTGACTCCACCACTTCCCTGGGCAACCTATTCCAATGTCTAATAACCCTTTCAGTAAAGAAGTTCTTCCTCATATTCAACCTAAACCTCCCCTGGCACAGCTTTAGCCCATTCCTCATCTTGTCACCAGGCATGTGGGAGAATAGACCAATCCCCACCTCGCTACAGCCTCCTTTAAGGTACCTGTTGTGGTGGTTTTACTCGGATGGGTGGCCAAGCTCCACCACAACTGCTCTCTCACTCCCCCTTCTCAAAGAGGAATGGAGAGAAAATACGATGAAAAAGGCTCAAGGGTTGAGATAAGGACAGGGAGATCATGCAGTAATTATTGTGATGGGCAAAACAGACTCAGAGTAGGGAGGAAGTAAGATTTATTGCCTACTACTAACAAGCTAGAGAAGCAAGAAACAAAGGATAGAAACCAAAAGCACCTTCCTCGCCATCCACCCTCTTTCACCTCCTCCACCAGAGCAGAGCAGGGGAATGGGGGTTATGGTCAGTCTACAGCGCTTCTTCTTCGCCGCTCCTTCTTGGTAACCCTCGTCCCCTGTGCTGTGGGGTCCCTCCCATGGGATGCAATCCTTCATGAACTGATCTGGTGTGGGCTGCCCACAGGCAGCAGCTCTTCAAGAACTGCTCAGGATGTGGGTCCATCCCTCAGGAACAAACTTCTCCAACATGGCTCCCCCACAGGCAGCAGCTCCTGCCAGGTCACCTGCTCATGTGTGGTCTCCTCTCCACGGGCTACAGGTCCGGCCCGGAATCTGCTCCATCAGGGGTCTTCCACAGGCTGCAGCCTCCATCAGTGCAGGTCCACCTGCTCCACCAGGGGCTCCTCCATGGGCTGCATCGTGGAAAGCATCCAGGAGGGTCTTGAATATCTCCAAAGAAGGAGACTCCACAACCTCTCTGGGTAGCCTGTTCCTGTACTTTATGACCCTCACTGTAAAGAAGTTCTTACACATGTTTATGTGGAATTTCCTGTGTTACAGTTTTTGGTCATTGCCCCTTCTTCTATTGCCCATTGCCCCTTGTTCTATTTCTGCACACCACTGAAAAGAGCATGGCCCAATCCATTTACTTCCTGAACTTTAGATATTTACAAACATTGATCAGATCACCTCTCATTCTTCTCTTTTCCAGGCTGAACAGACCCAGGTCTCTCAGTCTTTCTTTGTATGGGATTGTTCCAGGTTCTTAATCATCTTTGTGGCCCTCCTCTGGACTGTCTCTAGAAGATCCATGCATTTTTTGAACTGGGGAGCCCAGAACTGGACACAGTATTCCTTATGTGTCCTCACCACAGCTGAGTAGAGGGAGGGGATAACCTCCCTCAATCTACTGGCCACGCTCTTTTTAATGCAACCCAGGATGCAATTGGCCTTCTTGGGCACAAAGCCACATTTCTGTCTCATGGCCAGCCTATTGTCCATCAGGACGCTTCTTTGTAGAGCTCCTCTCCAGCAGGTCAGCACCTAACCCCTACTGATACGTGTGGTTATTCCTCCCCAGCTGCAAAACTCTACACTTGCTCTTCTTGAACCTCAGTCAGATTCCTCAATACCCAATGTTCCAGCCTGTCCAGGTCATGCTGAATGGCAGTGCAGCCTTCTGGTGTTTCAGCCACTCCTCCTAGCTTTGTATCATAAGCAAACTTGCTGAGGATGGATGCTACCCTTCGTCCAGGTCATTGATGAAGATGTTGAACAAGACCAGACCCAGTACCAACCCCTGGGGAACACTGCTGGTTACAGGTCTCCAACTAGACTCTGCACTGCTGATCACAAAGCTCTGAGCTCGGCCAGTCAGACAGTTCTCAACCCACCTCACTGTCCACTCATCTATCCCACACTTTCAAAGCTTCATTAAAAGGATGTTGTGGGAGACAGTGTCAAAAACCTTGCTGAAGTCAAGATATACAACATCCACTGTTCTCCCCTCATCTACCCAGCCAGTGAAGACATCACAGAAGGCCACCAGGTTGGTCAAGCATGATTTCCCATTGGTGAATCCACGTTGACTACTCCTGACAACCTCTTCCAATTGCTTGGAGATGGGATCCAGAAAAAGTTGTTCCAACACTTTTCCAGGGATGGAGGTGAGGCTGACTGGCCTGTAGTTGCCCCTCCTTCTTGCCCTTTTTGAAGACTGCTGTGATGTTGTCTATCCTCCAGTCATCTGGTACCTCTCCCATTCTCCAAGACCTTTCAAAGATGCAGTTCAGCAATCACATATGATAGCTGTCTCAGCACATGTGGATGCAACCCAGTTGGGCTCATGGATTTATGTGCAGTAATTTTGGCTAGATGCTCTCTGATCAGGTCCTCCTCAACCAAGGGGAAGTCTTCCTTTCCCTGGACTCTCTCTCTTACCTCCAGGCTCTGGGATTCCCGAGAGGCAGTTTTAGCAGCAGTGACTGAAGCAAAGAAGATATTCAGTATCTCTGCCATCTCAGCATCCCCTGTTACAAGTGCATCCACCCCATTCAGTAGTGGAACCAACATTTTGCCTAGTCTTCATTTTACTATTGGCATACGTAAAAAAAAAAAGAAAAGTCTTTCTTGTTATCCTTAACTCCCTTTGCCAGATTTAATTCCAAATGGGTCTTAGCCTTCCTTGTTGCATCCCTGAAAGCTCTGACAGCATTCCTGCATTCCTCACAAGTGGCCAGGGCCTTTTTTCCACATGTCATAGACTTTCTTCTTGCCTTAGAGTTTATCATGAGCACCTTGTTCATCCATCTAGGCCCCTTGCCACTTATGAAACTTTGACATTGACAGCGCTACAGTACTAGTATTATAGGTCCATAAATTATAATTGTCTTTGTATGATATTATAGTATTGAGGAGAAACTTGACTTGAACTCGGATTATTAAAAAGCTGGTAGCAATTGACTATTCAGAAATAGTGTAAGGGGAGAGAGTAAAACACTTATACAGAAACAGGATGAGATTTCTTCCAGTTTGTCTTTGATAAACACTTATAAACATTTGTGTAAGGAACTGAAGTAATTTGAAGAGAAACATGTGTGCCTTATGCTGACAAAAATATGTTTGAGCCTCGTATATTAGATAAATTGTTCAAGAATTGTGTATTCTTATGGAAAGATTGCCCTGTACAATGCTGTCAAGGACAGTATCAGCTTGAATAACTGTTTATATAATGGCATTCACTTCAGTTACAGTAACTTAACTTCTAAAGTAAAGTTAGACACCATGGTGTATTATGGGGTACATGCTTTTTTTTCCCCCACTGAATAAAGGAATTAAATGTGGCATTAAAAGCTGATCAGGAAGGACAATGGATACACTTTTTTTTGTTGAAAGTGTAGTTTCCTCTTCCAGCTACAGGAGCAACATTTCTCAGAGATAAAAAAGGTTGTTTATCTATGTATTTATGTTTCTATTTCACTGTGAAAAGAAATAGGAAAAAGTGGCTTGAATGATAAATGCTCATTTTAGCATCATCTTTCTATCCAGTTGTGGTTGCTTTTAAGGGGAATAATATTTCTTTGTACATGTCAATTTATTTTCTCATTGTAGCGAGTATGTCCATATCCATTTCCTTGAGAAGAATGGTCTAAAAGAAACTTGGAATAACCCATAACTAAACAGAGGATGTGCAAAATCATAAGGTTTGGTATAAAAAGTGGATCCGTATTGTCTGCATTTAAGCTTTAATGTCATCAAGATTTTTGGACTCTATCTTCTCCTTTTGCAAAAATAATTGTGGTGTTTTGTTGTTGTTGTTTTAGTTGTTTGTTTGTTTGCTTTTCTTGTGCTCTTGAACTCAAAACATCCAGTTCTGTTTCCCTCCACAAATACAACTGAGTGGAAGTTGAGAGTTTGTTAATTTGTGGAAAAGAACAAAATGGTTGAGATTCTACCTCTTATATGTGGTCTATTCTGGAAAGTAATATGCACTTGCAATATCCATAGGGCATTGTTTGTAACAGTGGGCTTGTGGTTTTCTTGTGAATACACAGGCACTCTTACACTTTACTGTACTGTACTCTGATGTGGTAACCCAAATTACATAGTCTTAAGGGAAAAGGGGTGAAAATATGACGGGAAGGTCTCAAAGGTTGAGATAAGGACAGGGAGATTGCTCAGCATTTATCTATACATAATTACATAGTTATATAATCATAGAATCATAAAGGTTGGAAGAGACCTTCAAGACCATCTGGTCCAACCATCACCCGATTACCAATAATATCCACTAAACCATATCCCTAAGCATGAGGTCCAACCTTTCCTTGAACACCCCCAGGGACATCCCGAGGAATAGGAAATCGGGGAAGGGGGGCAGGAAACCCACATGGATATGCAAGGAGCTCATCAATAAGATCAAAAGGAAGAGGATGGTCTATGAAATGTGGAAAAAGGGCCTGTCTTCTGGGGAGGAGTATAGATGTGTTGTCAGGGTCTGCAGGGAAGTGATGAGGAAGGCTAAAGCCCACCTAGAGATGAGGCTTGCGAAAGAGATAAAGGATAATAAGAAGGGTTTTTTCAAGTATATAAACAGCAAGAGGAAGACTAGGGATAATGTGGGTCCCTTGCTGAATGAGGGGGTGTCCTGGTCACGGGAGACACTGAGAAGGCAGAGATACTGAATGCTTTCTTTGCTTCAGTCTTTGCTCCAAGGACACTCCCCCGGGACTCCTCACCCCTGACAATAGGACAAAGGATCTCTGGGAAATGGAGGGCTCCCCCCAGTGGACGTGGGAGTGATTCAGAAGCATCATAGTGGGCTCAATGCACACAAATCCATGGGTCCCAATGGGATGCATCCACGTGTGCTAAGGGAGCTGGCAGATGTGATCGCCGAACCACTCTCTATCATCTTTGAAAGGTCCCATGACATCCTACTAGCAAAGCTGAGAAAGTGTGGGATAGATGAGTGGACGGCAAGGTGGGTTGAGAACTGGCTGACTGGCCGAGCTCAGAGGGTGGTGATCGGAGGAGCAGAGTCTGGCTGGAGGCCTGTGACTAGCGGTGTTCCCCAGGGGTCGGTGCTAGGTCCGGTCTTGTTCAACATCTTCATCGACGACCTTGATGAGGGAATAGTGTCTGTCCTCAGCAAGTACGCTGATGACACAAAGCTGGGAGGAGTGGCTGACACACCAGAAGGCTGTGCTGCCATTCAGTGAGACCTGGACTGGCTGGAGAGATGGGCAGGAAGAAACCAAATGAGATTTAATAAGAGCAAGTGTAGAGTCCTGCACCTAGGAAGGAACAACCCAAAGTATCAGTACAGGCTGGGGGATGACCTTTTGGAGAGGAGCTCTGAGGAGAAGGACCTGGGGGTCCTGGTGGATGACAGGTTGACCATGAGCCAGCACTGTGCCCTTGTGACCAAGAGGTCTAATGGGATCCTGGCGTGCACTAAAAGGAGCATGGCCAGCAGGTCAAGGGAGGTGATCCTTCCCCTCTACTCTGCCCTGGTCAGGCCTCATCTGGAGTACTGTGTCCACTTCTGGGCTCCCCGGTACAAGAAAGAGAGATCTCCTGGAAAGAGCCCAACCAAGGGCCACAAAGATGATACAGGGCCTGGAGCATCTTCCCTATGAAGAAAGGCTGAGAGACCTGGTTCTGTTGAGCCTGGAGAAGAGAAGACTGAGAGGGGATCTCCTCAGTGTATATCAATATCTGAGGGATGGGGGACAGAAGGATGTAGCCAACCTCTTCTCAGTGGTTTGTGGGGATAGGACAAGGGGCAATAGGTGCAAGTTAGAACACAGGAAGTTCTGCACTGACATGCGAAAGAACTTCATGGTGAGGGTGACCGAGCATTGGAACAGGCTGCCTAGGGAGGCTGTGGAGTCTCCTTCTCTGGAGATATTCCAGGCCTGTCTGGACGCCTACCTGGGCAGCCTGCTCTGAGGAACCTGCTTTGGCAGGGGGGTTAGACCCGATGATCTTTTGAGGTCCCTTCCAACCCCTACAGTTCTGTGATTTTGTGATTCTGTGATTCTGTGATGGTGATGCCACCACTTCCCTGACCAACCTGTTCCAACGCCTGACTACTCTTTCTGAAAATATATGTCTCCTAATTTCTAACCTAAAATTCGCTTGGCAAAATATCATTGTATAGCAAATTATTACCTATTACTAACAAGCTAGAGCAGTGTGTAATTCCCATTTTTAAAAAGGGTAGAAAGGAGGACCCAGGAAAATACAGACTGGTGAGCCTTACCTCTGTACAAGGCAAGATCATCGAACAGATCTTTCTGGAAGCAATGGTAAGGCACAGAGGTGATCACAGAGGTGATCCAAGACAGCCAGCTGGGCTTCACCAGTGGTAGATCATGCCTGACCAAGCTGGTGGCCTTCACTAATGGAGGGACTGCACTAGTTGACCAGGGAAGACCGACTGATGTCATCTACCAAGAATTCTGTAAGGCCTTTGACACAGTCCCACATGACACCCTCTTCTACAAAATGGAGAGATATGTGGTCTGAGGTCAGTCCATAATGCTTCATCTCCACTGCTCCTTCAAGGTCAATCCCTGGCTCTGCTCCACACAGGGTCCCTCCCACTGGATGCTGTCCTCCAGGCCATATCCACCTGCTCCACCAGGGGCTCCTCCATAGTCTGCAGCATGGAGATCTGCTCCATTTGGGACCCATGGGATGCAGGAGGACAGCCTGATCCACCAGGGGCCTCTCCACAGGCTGCAGGGGAGCTTCTTCTCCAGTACCTGGAGCACCTCCTGCCCTCCTTCTGCACCGACCGACCTTGGTGTCTGCAGTGCTGGTTCTCACTCTTCACTCCCGTAGCTGCTGTTGTGCAGAAGTTTTTCTTCCCTTTCTTAAGTTTGCTGTCATGGATGCACAAAAACATTGCTTATTGGCTCAGCTCTGTCTAGTGGCGGGTTCATTTTGGAGCTGGCTGAAACTGGCTCTGATCTGACATGGTGCAGCTTCTGGACCCGCCCCACAGATGCCACTCCTGCAGCCTGCTGCTACCAAAACCTTGCCACCTAAACCCAATGCAGTTGGATGACAAGACTGAAATTAACTTGGGGAGCTCTTTCCTAGCACACTGTCCTTGACTATTTCCCTTTCAATAGTAAATATTTCCCTTCTGAAGTATAATTGAGGTAAATAATAGCCTGAAGAGATGTAACAGATACAACTACTTTACATGGAATTATGACAAACAGGGGGATAAATTACATTTCTGAGGCTGAATGTTAAAACAATGACACTGTCTCCTCAAATCACTGTTTTATTTCAATTCAGGTTGGTTTGTTCTTAGGGAGCATATCTGCGCATACATGTGTATGGATATTACTATATATATGTATGTGTATGAGATTAGGCATTTGCTGAGCGTGGGGAAGATTTTGATTTTTATCTTGGCTTCTTTGTAAAGAAACATACTTCTGATAACGAAACAATGTTGTGAATGTCAGTTTTCTAAGTTGAACATGGAAAAATACCTGAAATAAGAACTTAAGCAGAATGCATATATTACATCGGTCTGATATAGACTGAGGTTTTATAAGATGCATTACTATTAAGTTCCCTTGCTGAATTTATGGCTGTCTTACAGAGGTTCTGTGTAAGACAGAGAACAGTTTCTTGGTCATCTACCTTCCAGGGCTGCTTTTGTTCTTTCATTTCTGCAGAAAAGCAGGAGATATGTGCAGTTCACGGGAACACAGTGAACTTGGGGAAGAGCTGACACCATATGCCAAAAGAAACTTCTCTTCCTAAAATTAGCCAATGAGGTGTATTTAGTTAGGTAAATAAAAACCTCTCAGTGTTAATATCATTTATTATGTCATCAGAAAGCTGCTATGAGGAAAGCAAAATACAGTCTCTGAGATATCTTTCCCATCAAGTTAATTTTCATTTCCTTTCAAAATCCTTTCATTTCCATTCTAAAATCCTGCCATGCTTTCCTTTCTCTGTTCCTTCAGACAGTGTTTTGATCACACAAAATGGACAGCAGTAAATCAGAATTAACATTTTGTGTTTTGTGTTTTTGTAGCAATGAAAAGATGAAAATGAGAAGTAGCAAGAATACTATACAATACCTAATACCAAAATATGAGAAGAAAAAAAAAAAAAAAAGAGGTATTTTTAAATAACAGAATGAAATTTTATAAAGCAAGGAACAAATCTACATCCTGGTAGGGTCTGAAAAAAACATTAGGAGCTTAAAAATAATTAAAACTTATTATCTTATTTGCCCATATGAAAGGTTGCCCAAGAATGTGATACATTTTTATAAAAAGAAGTTAAATATCTTCTTTTAAAATCATGTTTTTAATGTGCCAACTGGACGTAAGGGCAAACACTACATAGGTTGTCTTGAAAATTGGTGTAGGTGAAGTTATTTTTTCTGGTAATTAGACAGAAACTCATGTTGAAGCAAAGAATGCAAATGATGGCAGTCTTTGTGTGTGTGTGTGTGTGTGTGTGTGTTGTAGGTACTACACAAATAATCAAATCATATGTTTATTTTCATTAACCAGCTACCTGTTTTTTCACCAGACTTACTAAAAAGGAAATGTACTACGCTGTAAAACTAATTATACTGCCAGGGAAGATTCAATTTCAGCTCTTCTATTTGTACTGCAAAAATGCACATTCAAAAATAGCAACCAGATAATGAAAGAACATGACAGGTTCCACTCTTAGGCACCTATACTCACCTATACTCTTTTTTTTTTTTTTTTTTTGATGCTTTCTGAGAGTGATCAATTCTTCTTAAAGGTCTCTGGCTATCAGCTGTTATTGTAATATTTCATATACAGACTTTTCTGATCTTAGACTCTTTTAGTCTTTCTGTCATCTCTTCTTGGTTAATGCTATTGGTTTAACTTTAACATAGAATCACAGAATCACAGAATTGTAAGGGTTGGAAGGGACCTCAAAAGATCATCGGGTCCAACCCCCCTGCCAACGCAGGTTCCTTACAGCAGGTTGCCCAGGTAGGCGTCCAGACATGATCAGAACTGACTGAATACTAATGTCCTGTTACTGTTCTTTCCTGCAGCTCCTCTTCCAATCATGTTTTCTTTAAGGACTTGCTATTCTCTATGCCACTTCTTTTCTCCAAGCTCCTTGTCAGCCTCGATGCTGCAATTCTGCCTCAGATCAATAAAATAAATATTGCTAGTCTTGTTTGACCCAGATCAATTCTTCCTTTTGAATTCTTTTTGAATCCTTTCTTTCAAACAGTTATCCACTGAGACTTTTTGACATTTTCAACATTTTTAAAAATCTTAATGTTTTCAAGATTTGTCATAATTCTACTACTACCGTAAAGTTCCTAGATTACTCAGTATTTTCCTTACTGATTTGCATTATGCCAATGATTTTCTGATGTGAAAGAGTAACTACAGAGAAAAAAGTAATAAATCATATTATATATAAATAACGTATATATAATATATATAATATATTATATATTATAATACATATTATATAATCTAAATATCGTACATAAATTTATAATATAATATAATTTAAATATCATATCCAAATTATATATATAATTATATGTAATATACACAATATATTATATATTATATATTATATATAATTATAATATATATTATAGATATATTTTAAAAGATATATTTAAAATATTTAAAATATATATATGTATATATAAATATCTAAATTTTTTAATTATTTTTTTTTTCTAGGCAACATCATGGAATGATAGAAACTGTTGCCTAATTAATGATTCGATACATCAGGCATTAGAACTAGGCCATGGCAGACTGACTCCAGAGAGAATAAAAACGTGATTAAAAATTCAAGTGTTCATTCTTCATATGTTCTCTGCAACCCATTCAATCTCTGGGCCTTACTATCCCTCAAAGCAATGCATAGTGTTCATTTTGGAGTAATCTGTCTGTATTTAGCACATTATTTCAAAATTTTGCCTTAAAATGTTGCTTTCTATACAATTTATGTGGAGTTTAGAGATATTGATTAGTTTGAGGTTTCCTGGTGAACTGTAATTACATCAGCTGTGCTGTGTGACTTTGTTTTAAAATGCTGAAAGCAGTGATAACTTGCGTTTTATTCATGAAGAGACTGTATAATGGGTTCATATTAAGCTTCAGTTGAAACTGATGGTGGCTTTGAGTCAATATCTTCTAGGAACACTTTATAACCCCAACTGCAAAGTACACTGGTGATTTTATCTAGTTGTAATACTTTGCTTTTTCTTTTATCCTATTAAATACCCCATATGAAATGGGATTAATATTATGATAGTAAAGCATGTGTAAAAGCAGAACACTGCAATTACATGTGTATGAATGCATTGGCAGGCTATGAAAGTCTCAAAATAGTCCACGTGATCAGGATTTAAAGTTTAGTTGTCTATATTATGACCAAAAGCATCCCCAGCAGCAATATGCTTACATACACTGATCCATCTAGAGACAATGTAATTGTGAAGGATAGGCTATGATTTCGTTTATATCTCATGTACAGAGCAGACTCAAAGTGCACATAAATATATTTGTTATATATCCAGTGTATAGTAGTTTTACCAAGGCTTAAAGAATAAATACATCATTTTCATTAAAGAATTTCCCTGAAAAAGGGAAATTTAACAAGAGGGATACAAGGTGACACAAGGAATGTGGTTTAGTGGCTCACCAAGTATTTAAGTAGTGAAATTCTGTGAGGTTAAACATAGATTAAAAACTCTTTTAAAAGTTCTAATAATTTTGAAAGGTATTTTGAAGGTTATATCAAGAATCTTTTTTCTTTCCCAGAACAGTTTTAAATAAACAGCTTAGAGGCAGCCCATTATTACCATCTTTTTGAACGTTTGTATGTTATACACAATATAAGAACTCAGCAATAATATCTATGAAGCTAGGTGGTTATGAATGTTGTAAAGCTGTAGAACCCTCCACCCAAACTGAAAAAGCTAATAAAGGAGATAGGTGAAGTTATTTTAAAGTGTAATCTTCCTGTATATAAAATGACTAAGTAAACTGAACAGATTCTCAGACAGAATCTCTATTTCTTGCCAAGAACCTATGAAAGCATTACATTTTATTCATGCCAAAAAGAATATGTTGAAGTTTACAGATTAAATGTTACCAGCTTTCTATATATTAAAATATTAACATTATTTATATTCATTATTTTTGCATGCAAAGAATGTTGTTTAAACGATTTTAGTGTCAATACTAGGAAAAGCTGAAACTCAAAGGGGTCATTTAAATTAATTAATTCATCTTTGAGCATCTTTGCCCCTTTTTGGGGAGCCAAGTAAAATCAGTTGCTTTGCATTTCCCAAAGAAGCTGTAAAACACATATTAATTTTTTTTTCCTGTATACAAAAAAATCCCTTCCCTCATATCCCTTTTTTTTTTTTTTTTTTTGATAATAGAGCAAGTCTAAAGTAAACTTTCAAAAGAAATCTACTACAATGTCAGGGTGAGCAGTGAGCATAGCAACGGAAATGTAATACTTAAACAACCTTTTCTGATATTGTATCTCACTTATTCGTGCTATTCAGGTATCACAAGACTGAAAAAAGCAATAATCTTCAACCATAAAATATGTTCCACCCCTAAGGTACTACACATTGAGGTACAATTTTGTCTGAGCTTTGTTGGCTGACTTATGTGCTTAGTGGGCTCAAGTTTGGTAAAGAGGTTGGTATTAAAAGAAAAAAAAAAAAAAAAAAGTAAATTTCTTCATTTTGGTTTCCCTGGTGGACCAAGCAGACCCCATAGCTTTGGGTTCTCCTCAGATGGAGTGAAGAGATGTATATCTCTTTCCAAATCTAGTGCTAAAGTGAGCTGGCAGACCCATTACAAGCACAGATATTAATGATATCCAGGTTCTTCAATGTGAGTTACAGTGGTGGTTTGTTGTTGTTCTTTTGCTTTGTTTATTACTATTATTGTTATTGTTATTGTTGCTGTTATTATTATTATTATTATTATTATTGTTAGTGTGTATTATTATTATTAGTGTGTGTGTGTCTTGTTTTGTCATTTTTTTGTCTGCTCGTTTGATTTTACCACAGTCCATTGAAGGAAATGGAGCAATAAAATTTCTCTGAATATGCTCCGTATTCTATAGCTGTCTTAACTGTAGTCTCTTCATGTTTGCGATTCTTTAAAAATAATTAAAAACCTAAAAACTGAAATTAAAACACAATTTAGATAATCTGACGTGTTTATACAGAGAATTTAACTGGTATGTATACATTAAAAAAAAAAAAAAAAAAGGCAAAACTGTAATGCTGTAATGCTACAATGAATCTGCAACAGCTTTTTGTCACTTTGCCTGGTGGACTTGCTAGAGGAAAGAAACCATCTCATCATTCTGGAGGAATCACTCTGTATGAAATGTAGCCTACAGAAACCCCACACTCAAGCTCCTCCTTCTTATCCTTCCCACTTTCCCCAACACAGAATCACAGAATTGTCTAGGTTGGAAGAGACCTCAAGATCATTGAGTCCAACCTCTGACCTAACACTAGCAAGTCTTCCACTAAACCATATCATTAACTTTAACATCTAAACATCTTTTAAAGACCTCCAGGGATGGTGACTCCACCACTTCCCTGGGCAGCCCATTCCAATGCCTCACAACCCTCTCAGTAAAGAAGTTCTTCCTAATATACAACCTAAAACACCCCTGGCACAACTTTAGCATGTTCCCCCTCGTCCTGTCGCCAGGAACATGGGAGAACAGACCAACCCACACCTCGCTACAGCCTCCTTTAATGTACTTATAAAGAGTGATAAGGTCACCCCTAAGCCTCCTGTTCTCCAGGCTGAACAATCCCAGCTCCCTCAGCCGCTCCTCGTAGGACTTGTTCTCCAGGCCCCTCATCAGCTTCGTCGCCCTTCTCTGGACTGGCTCGAGCACCTCGATGTCCTTCTTGTAGTGAGGGGCCCAAAACTGAACACAGTACTCGAGGTGCGGCCTCACCAGAGCAGAGTACAGGGGGACAATCACTTCCCTAGACGACTGGCCACACTGCTTCTTATATAAGCCAGGATGCTGTTGGCCTTCTTGAACACCTGAGCACACTGCTGCCTCATATTCAGCTGACTGTCCACCAAACTACCAGGTCCTTCTCCGCCTGGCAGCTTTCCAACCACTCATCTCCCAGCCTGTAGATATGCTTGGGGTTATTGCACCCCAGGTGCAGGACCTGGCACTTGGCCTTGTTGAACTTCATACAGTTGACCTCAGCCCATCAGTCCAGCCTATCCAGATCCTCCTGCAGAGCCTTCCTGCCCTCAACCAGATTGACACACGCACCTAACTTGGTGTCATCTGCAAACTTACTGAGGGTGCACTCGATCCCCTCATCCAGATCATCAATAAAGATATTAAAGAGGACTGGCCCCAGTATTGAGCCCTGGGGAACACCACTAGTGACCGGCCTCCAACAGGATTTGACTCCATTCACCACAACTCTTTGGGCCTGGCTATCCAGCCAGTTTCTAACCCAACAAAGCATACGCCAGTCCAAGCCACGAGCAGACAGAGGAGAATGCTGTGGGAAACGGTGTCAAAAGCCTTGCTGAAGTCAAGGTAGACCACATCCACAGTCTTTCCTTCATCCACCAAGCGTGTCACTTTGTCATTGAAGGTGATCGGGTTCGTCAAGCAGGACCTGCCTTTCATAAACCCATGCTGATAGGGCCTGATCACCTGGTTGCCCTGTAAGTGCTGTGTGATGACACTCAAGATAATCTGCTCCATGAGCTCCCCTGGCACTGAGGTCAAACTGACAGCCCTATAGTTTCCCAGGTCTACCCTCCGGCCCTTCCTGTAGATGGATGTCACTTTTGCTAGCTGCCGGTTGACTGGGACCTCCCCCGATAGCCAGGACTGTTGATAAATGATGGAAAGCGGCTTGGCCAGCTCCTCTGCCAGTTCTCTCTGTATCCTCGGGTGGATCCCATCTGGCCCCATTGACTTGCATACATCCAAGTGCTGTAGCAGGTCACCAACCATTTCTTCATGGATAGTGAGGCCATTTTCTGCTCCCCATCCCCTTCCACCAGTTCAGGGTACTGGGTATCCAGAGAGAAACTGGTTTTGCCACTAAAGACTGAGGCAAAGAAGGAATTAAGCACCTCCGCCTTTTCCTCATCTTTTGTAACTAAGTTCTCCCCCCGCATCCAGTAAAGGATGGAGATTCTCCTTAGTCCTCTGTTTTGCATTGATGTATTTGTAAAAACATTTTTTGTTGTCTTTGACGGCTGTAGCCAGATGGAGCTCCAGATGAGCTTTGGCCTTTCTTATTTTGTCCCTGCACAACCTTGCAACCTCCTTATTGTCTTCCCTAGTGGTCCGCCCTCTTTTCCAAAGATTGTAAACCCTCTTTTTTTCTCCTAAACTCAAGCCACAATTTTCTGTTCAGCCAGGCCGGTCTTCTTCCATGCTGGCTTGTCTTTGGGCACATGGGGACAGACCGCTCCTGCGCCATTAAGATTTCCTTCTTGAAGAGTGCCCAGCCTTCCTGGACTCCTCTGCCCTTCAGAACCGCCTCCCAAGGGACTCTACCAAACAGTGTCCTGAACAGTTCAAAATCGGCCCTCTGGAAGTCCAATATAGAGGTTTTACTGGTCCCTTCCTGGCCTCTCCAAGAATGGAGAACTCTACCATTCCATGGTCGCTCTGCCCAAGACAGTTTCCAACCACCACATCTCACAACAGTCCTTCTAAGTTCGTGAACAGAAGGTCTAGTGGGGCACCTCCCCTGGTAGGCTCACTAACCAGCTGTGTCAGGAAGCTATCTTCTACGCTCTCCAGAAACCTCCTAGACTGCTTTCTTTGGGCTGTGTTGTGCTTCCAGGATATGTCAGGGAAGTTGAACTCCCCCATGAGAACAAGCGCTGACAATTTCACAACTTCTGTCAGCTGCCTGTAGAACTCCTCATCAGTCTCCTCATCCTGGTTCAGCGGTCTATAACAGACCCCCACCAGGATGCTTGCCTTGTTGGCCTTCCCGCTGATCCTAACCCATAGGGACCCAACCTTATCATTCTCAGCCTCAAGTTCCACAACATCAAAATTCTCTGATATAGAGAGCCACACCACCCCTTCCATGCTGCCTGTCCCTTCTGAAGAGCCTATAGCCAGACATTGCAGCACTCCAGTCATGAGAGTGGTCCCACCACGTCTCCGTGATGGCAACCAAGTTGTAGCCTGCCTGCTGCACGATGGCTTCCAGATCTTCCTGTTTGTTACCCATGCTGCGTGCATTAGTGTAGATGCACTTCAGTTGGGCCATTGCCTTCTCTCCCAGACTTGCCATTGTTACCCCTGGCACACCTCTAATAAGCCTTGTTTCAGTCCTGTCCCCCTTCTTATCTAATTTAAAGCCTTCTCAATGAGCCCCGCCAGCTCCTAGCCTAGGTTCCTTTTTCCCCTTAGAGATAGGGACCCGTCTACGGCCATCAGGCCAGGTGCTGAGTAAAGTGCCCCATGGTCGAAAAACCCAAGATTTCTGCGTTGGCACCAGCCCTGGAGCCACGTGTTTAACAGGTGGGCTTTCCGCGTCCTCTCTGTACGCCTGCCTGCCACCGTAGGGATAGATGAAAACACCACCTGTACTCCCGCCGCTCCGTCCACTAACCGTCCCAGTCCCCTAAAGTCCCGTTTGATGGTCTTCAGGCTTCTCTCTTCAATGTCATCACTGCCAGCCTGGACTATTAAAAGAGGATAATAATAATCAGAGTGGCGAACCAGGTTGGGAAGCTTTCTGGCAATGTCCCTGACCCTGGCCACAGGGAGGCAGCATACTTCCCTACGGGTAGGGTCAGGCTGACAAATAGGTCCCTCTGTTCCCCTGAGAAGGCAGTCGCCCACAACAATCACCCTTCTTTCTGGTGGAGGCAGTCCTGAGGCGTGGAATCGACTTCCTCGCCCTAGGCATCCTCCTGGGTAGCCTTCTATCTCTTCCTCAGCTACCGGTCTCTCAAACTCCAGGGCCTCAAACCTGTTGCGTAAGAGCACTGAGAAGGTGGGGCCGGTAGTGGGGGCATTGCCTGCGATGTTGAGCAGGGACCTGTTTCCATTCCTCCTCAACTCCTAGGTCCCCTGCCTCTGCCCGACAGTAACAGGGCAGGGGGTCCACCCCCATTTGGGGTGTCTCACCCCGGTGCCTGCCCTTCAGGCCCTGCAGGGGTTTGCTCCCCAAGTCTATCTCCCGCTCACAATCCCTGATATCCCTTAACCTGTCAACCTCCTCCTTGAGTTCTGCCATCAGGCGGACCAGGTCATCCACCTGCTCACACCTCACGCACACAGTCTCTCTGCCTCCCCACAGGTGGTAGCAACAGGCTCAGGCACTCCCTGCATCTGGAGACCTGAACTGCCACATTTTTGAGTGGGCAGTCAGTCTGGGTGTGTACAGACTTCCTAGAGAGGGTACTGCGCCTGGTGGAGACCATTGTAGCTTAGCTAGCAGTAGGCCACCGTTAGAGGAGTTGCTCATATGGGCGGGGAGGAATACTCTGCCCTTCCTGCTCACCCTGCCTGTGCTAACTAACTGCTGACATGCCCTTCTGACATGCCACACCCTGTTTGCCCATACTGTTCACCGAGCTCCTGGTCGCTCGCGCTCCCTAGGGGCTGCTTTTGAACGGCTGGGGAAGGGGCACTGCTGGCTCCATCTATGCCTTGTCAGCCTCCCTCATGAGGACTGCCAGGTCCTGGCAGCTCCCTCAAGTGGGCTCGATGCTGGAAAAAATAGCCCTACCTGTCCGATCCCCTGCTCCGCTGCAGAAAGTGTCTGCACAGGAGCCAATCGCTTCAGCAAGTGGCTCATACACAATACAATACAAACAATAAAAAAAAAAAAAAAACACAATACACAAAACAATACAAACAGTAAAATGGAGAAAAATATGCAACCATCACAGGAAATTGCAATAAAAATAAATAAGTAAATAAGCACAACAGAGATGAACCAGAAATCTGGATCTGTAATGTAACATTATTTTCTCTTAAGAATGCAGACTGCATACATTTTTTCTCCTTTCACTTAATGATGATAGAAAAATAAATAAATAAATAAATGTATTATCCAAACTGCTGCTACCTAAAACATCACGATTAAGCCTCATTTCTACCCTCTCAAGACCTAGGTAGTTGCAAATGCCTTTATGTTACCGAACCACTGAAAATGCATGCAGTTAGCAAAACCACAAGTTTTTACTTGTTTACAAATTTACAATTTACCCTTGGTAAATTTTGTATTTATAATGCCAAACTAATCAGTATTCTAAATACCAGTTGGTATTGTAATTGGTTTGGTATTTAATTAGTTTGGTATTTACAAATATTTTACAATACCAAACTAATAAAATTGCTATTTTTTCACCCCAAGAATACCCCTTCCACAGTTCTTTATTGTTAAATGCCTGCAAACTGAGTTTAGTGCCCCAAAAAGCTATATACACAGTTGTATATTTCTAATACAAGCATGATGAGTAAGGTAATCAAGAATTATTTTTCATATAACCATACATTAACCAGCAGATCTGGAAGGCTGAATAAGATTCATATGTCCAGTCTTGCAAACTACCTCTTATTTCGTGTGACTATGATAGATTTCAAAGTGTTCACAAATCATAAATACAGTAAAAGATCAAATTTTAAAATATTATTTTATCCAAGTGAGAACTACGGAATTAGATTATATTGTTTTGCATGGAAAAAGGAATTAGTCATAGTTTGCATAGAATAATGTTAGCAACAACCATTAAGTTTTGCTTTGGGGAGACAGGGAGGGTGTGCAAAGGCAGTTGGTGAATATTATGAAACACACAGAAAACATTACTTTAACAGTTTTAGTTCTGTCCTACATGATCAGTTGCAATTTGCTGTATGGTGCTATTTAGTTTCCATATAGCACAGTTAATATCAAATATAAAATTAGTTGTGTGAGATATGTTCATCTGATTCATGTCAGTATGGAACAATGCTAGGGCCGCATGGTATGATGAATGTGACCTTCTGTCTTACATACCCTTCTATAACCACAAGCCTAAGAAAAACAGAGTGGTTAATGTATATAGTTCTTGTATCTTGCAATGGAATGTTTTAGCAATTCGTGTCAATAGAGAGCTTGAAGGGAAATGTATTTGTAGGCTTCTCCTTGAAGTCTCTGGTATCTGGGGGGTTTCAGAATAACTGCTAACTATTATGACTATTCCATGGGACACTATGCAAGTCTCTGATATCTGGCCAGGAGATTAAGGAGATGGGGAGAGCTGAAGAATGACTAAAAGACAAAGCTTGCAGGAGACATTGCACAAGTCTCTGACATACAGCCAAGTTGGACAAAGGAGGACAAGAGGGAGGAAGACTATGAGCCTTCAGCATGAGAGACCCCCAGAGGGACCACCGGAGACTGATACGCATGCTCCAGTAGGAGGGTTTGGATTCTGGAAACTAATTATAATAACCCTGTTTTTTTTAGAAGTACTAATGAATATGTATTAGCCTAGGAGAATAAAAATCAGCTGCTTGATGTAACTGGTGTGCGTCTTGGTAGAGCAGAGACTCCCGGTGCACCCAGAGCTGTTTGCTTACCTCAATTCCTTTAATAAATTGTAAACTTTGATTATAGTCCTATTTTGAAGACTGAGCCATTTATTACAGTTGTAATAGGCAAAAGCAGCTTAATTTGTCTTAATTGATAGTGAAAAATATTTTAGTGTTGATACTTTGGGGACTGACAACTTTCTTGAACATTGTTCCAAGGAGCATGATAAGGAACTTCCTGTTTTGACTAGAAATGCAATGCACATGCATACAACTGATATGGAAGAGTATCTAGGAAAGACACATGGACAGTTTTTAGCGTGATGACCATATGACATCGTGGAGGCTACATGGACTTGAATAACAGAGCACTTTAATCACAGATACATACAATATTACAACATACATTAATTTCCTATGCTGTGGGGGAGGTGGTGAAGTGAGGAAAATAAATTGGCATTGTGTTTTCTTCCAGTCTTCTTCTCTTGCAGTCCTGCAAGAGAGGTGGCACAGTCCTGGAGGGAGGTTTGGCAGGTCAGTGTAGCAGCATGTGCTGTGCGTAGTTATGGGACAGGCCCTCTTCATTTCCCTATGTTCCCTGGAGGTTAGGAAAAGGTTCCTGATTCCTGGTGTAGAATTGTGGGATTTCACTCCACAGAGTCTCTTCCAGAAAATCTTGGCTATTCCAGTACTCTTAAGTGCCCCTATTTATAGGATGGCTTGTTCAAGTTGTGCTGGAACTTATATATTTTATGTTACCATTTCTGATCTAAGGTCAATCCAACCCAATGTGTCCTGTCTCTAGCAGAAGTCAAAAGCAGATGCCAAGGAAGGAGAGTATATAATGTGAGCAATGTATAATGCTTATTCCATATATACTCACAACTTCCAACAACTTTGAGTTCAAGGACTTTTTTTTTTTTTTTTTTTTTTTTGTCTAGAAGTGAGTTTCTGGGTATTTCATGTAACTACATTGATTTATGTTTCAAGAACTTGCCCTTGAGATTCACATGAAATGGACATCTTCTGCCTTATCCTTGTTATTAATAAGTAGCTGTACTTGGTACCTCAGTCAAAGTATAGAGTTATTCCTCTCCCTTAATGGCTCTAGTATATAATCACATGCTGCTATATAAAATCTGTACCAAGTCTGAAAATGTGTGAGAAAGCCTATAAAAAATATTTATATCTCAACCATTTTGCTCCATCCAGGAACTGAAATGTGATCAGAATGTTATATTTTAATACAGCAGAATGAGTAAGATAGTTGCATATGCTGACATACTCATCCCATGTTGGGGGAATAAAGGTTTTCTATGCGTTGTTGTGCTTCATATTTTTCTGATTTTAAGGAATTAATTAAAACATGATTAAAAGGTTCCAACTTCTTTATTTACAATGCCTATAAAGCAGCTAGAACTTAAATCAGAGGTATGATTCTACGCTTGACATACCACAAAGCTGAACACAATGTACAGCTGATCTGCTTGGTGAAGAAAAGATGCTCTCTTTATATAGTGTTGTCTGTGTTATGTTAGATACACTGCAAATGAGCATATTTGAAATGCATGAAGGAGGCTACATTGTATGCACAGCTACTCTGTGAATTGGTATTTATGCTGTTATCTCAGTCTCCCATTGCACTGCTACAGTAACTCTGCTCACAGAAAATTTTAGTAAGAGTGCATCTGGATGTCTGGCAATACTAGTATTAGTATTCTGCCCAGGCAGCAGCAGCAGCAGCAGCAGCAGAAGGAAGAAGAAGAAGAAGAAAGAAGAGGAAGAGGAAGAGGAAGAGGAAGAGGAAGAGGAAGAGGAAGAGGAAGAGGAAGAGGAAGAGGAAGAGGAAGAGGAAGAGGAAGAGGAAGAGGAAGAGGAAGAGGAAGAGGAAGAAGAGTGTAGTGGGTTTATGTGGCAAGGTTTTGGTAGCAGGGGGCCATAGCAGTGGTTTCTGTGAGAAAGATCTAGAAGCTGCCCCATGTTTGGTAAGGGCCCCACTGCTGGCCAGAGCAGAGCCAACAAGCTATGCTGTTTTCCACCTCTGTGAGAGAATATTTAAGACAGGGAAAAAAAACGCTGCAACACACAGCAGCTGGGAGAGTGAGAGGAGTGAGGAACAGCCTTGCAGGCGCCAAGGTCAGTGAAGAAGGAGGGGGAAAGGTGCTCCAGGCGCCGGAGAAGAAGTCCCCTGTGGCCTGTGGTGAGGACCATGGTAAGCAGGATGTCCCCCTGCAGCCCATGGAGTACCACGGTGGAGCAGGGTTCCACGCTGCAGCCCATGGAGGAGACCACGGTGGAGCAGGTGGCCCTGCACCGACGGAGGCTGCCGCCTGTGGAAGACCCCTGCCCAAGCAGATTCCAGGCCGGACCTGTAGCCCATGGAGAGGAGACCACACAGGAGCAGGTGACCTGGCAGGAGCTGCTGCCTGTGGGAGACCCAGGTTGGAGCAGTTTTCTCCTGAGGGATGGACCCTGTAGTACGGACCCATATCTGGAGCAGCTCTGGAAGAGCTGCTGCCTGTGGGAAGCCCACGCCGAATCAGTTCATCAAGGACTGTAGCCCATGGGAGAGACCCCACAGCACAGGGGACGAGAGTGACCGAGAAGGAGCGGCAGAGAAGAAGTGCTGTAGACTGACCATAACCCCTATTCCCCCGTTCCCCTGCGCCGCTCGGGAGGAGGAGGTGGAAGAGGGTGGATGGGGGGGGAACGTGCTTTTGGTTACTTTCCTTTGTTTCTCGCTTCTCTAGCTTGTTAGTAATAAGCAATAAATCTTACTATTTCCCTATGCCGAGTCTGTTTTGCCCGTTACAATAATTACTGTGTGATCTTCTTGTCCTTATCTCAACCTTTGAGCCCTTTTCATCAAATTTTCTCCCCATTCCTCTTTGAGGAGAAGGAGTGAGAGAGCGGCTGTGGTGGAGCTTGGCTGCCCACTTGAGCGGAACCACGACAAAGAAGAAGAAAAAGAGGAAGAAGAGGAAGAAGAGGAAGAGGAAGAGGAGGAAGAGGAAGATGAAGAGGATGGAGAAGGAGAAGGAGAAGGAGAAGGAGAAGGAGAAGGAGAAGGAGAAGGAGAAGGAGAAGGAGAAGGAGAAGGAGAAGGAGAAGGAGAAGAGGGAGAAGAGGGAGAAGAGGAAAAACAAGAACAAGAAGAACACGACGACGACTTGCTTTTCAACTCAGGAGTTCTTATTTGTCTCCAGGAAAAAAGATAAAATCTCTCCCGTGCTTTTTTTTTTTTTTCCTTCTTTGAGTGTCACAGAATCTGATGGGTAATATTCTTACACTGAAAATAAATAAATAAATAAATAAATAAATAGTAAGATAAAATAACAGAAGGTAGCATAAAAATATGAATGATTATGATTCATATCAGTTTGATAGGTTACTGTGATTTAGGAGTTTGAAGGTGGGGAAATAACTGGAAGGAGAGAAGTTAGAGAAGGCTCCATAACTAAAATATTATATTTCACACATTAAAGAGATATACAGATAAATTAGGTTACAGATGAATTCTTTAAAATACTGTGACAAGGACTTTTCCTGCATCCTGGGTTACTGATGTTACCGTAATGCACGATTAGGGCACATGATCCCATAAACAGAAACAGCTCTGGCTGCAGGTTTTAAAGGGATGGAAGTTCCTCAAAGCACAAGAATGGTGAGTTAAATACTGATGTTCAGGCAGAGCTGGAGGCCAGATTGTACTGAGTGGCCTGATGGAGCTCAAAGGCAAAAGAGAAGTGTAAGAGAAGTGATAGCAGAGAGAGGTCACCTAAGAAGAATACAGAAATATTTCCCAGGCATGTAAGAGTACAATTTAGAGGTGCAGTCTAGCTGAAGAGACACTAGCTGAAGTTTCAGCTGATCTCATGATGAAATCACTCTGTATCTTCTTTGGAAGGTTATGGGACTTGAGGGAAGCCCTTTGATTTTAAGTTCTGTGTCTGAGAAATGCAAATGTTTATACCCATTGCCAAAAATGGTAGGAAGGACTACAAGTGAACTCATGTGCTGTCAGCCCCACCTCAGTCCCTGGGAAGATTATGAAGAAAGTTCTTACGGAATATATTTCTACAAATCTTATGGGCAAGGAGGTGATTAGGAACAGTCACCATGGATATTTACCAAGGCCTTGTCATGCCCAACTAAACTGATTACCATTTAAAATGAAAAGATTGTTTTTAGAAAGGAGAATAACAATGGATACTCTAGCTAAATTTTAGGAAGATTTTTGGCTTGATTTCCTGCACCAGACTTGTAGCTAAATTGTGGCAATACAGACAGGATGGATCCACTGGATGGATCCATTGGAAGCTGGGTGAAGAGATGGCTGGACTGCCAAACTTATAAGGTAATAATCAACACTGAAGTCTAGCAGGTGACAATTTATACGTAACATTAAATATCTTCTGTAATCTGTGCATAAGAAGAGCACAGAATTCACTTCTATTGAGTTCATGAACGACTTTCAAATTTCAATAAGCAGTTTAGATGCTGGAGGGCACAGCTGCCATTTAAAGGTGTCTCTATATATTAGAGAAATGGGTTGACAGGAATCTCGTAAAGTTCAGCAAATACAAGCGCAAAGTCCACTGTGCAGTCCCCTAGACACCATGCCATTGGGCTTGTTGGACACTGAATATTTAGGGACCAGCTTTGCAAAAACAGTTCTAGAGGTTCTGAACATAAGTCAGCAATACATCCAGCAATGAAAACTAATCATATACTGGGTTGCACTAATAAATCCATAATCATGTCACAGAAAGCGGTAATTCCCTTCCACTAAGCTCCTGTGAAACTGCATTGAGAATAATGGGTCTTGTTTAGGGTCTTTCTCAGTACAGCAGATATATTGACAAATATCAAGATCAAAGATCTTAGCAAGATCAAACAGCTGCTAAAGTGTTTGGGGCCTATAGCTCCTAACGTATGAAGAGAGGTTGTAGGATCTTGGAATGTTTCTTTTAACCTAGACAGTGGGGGAAAAAAATAAATAAATAAGGAGAGAGGGGAATCTAATATCAGTCTTCATATTATTAAGAAGATGAAACTGCACTCTTCTTAGATGTGCACAACAGGTCAAGAAACAGTTACCACAAGTTGTACTAAGGGAAATTTTCACAGTGGGAGTGGTAAAGCACTGGAACAGGTTTCCCAGAGAGACAATGGAATCTTCTGTTAAGATGCTCAAAACCTGATTGAAAGAAAGGCTCTAAGTAAAGTTATCACTGTTTTCAGCAGATTTTGAACAAATGACCTTGCCATAAAGTAAGATTGTACTGATTAAAAAATAAAATAAAATTAATGATAAAAATTTGCAGAGCAACAAAAGGACAGTCTTATCTGTTGCTGTCTAATGACTACCAATTTAAAAACATGTATGAAAAGTCTTTGCATGTGCTAGTTCAACCTGTATTATGGTCCCACAATCTGAACACAGTGAGCTTGTGTCTCAGTTCTAGTGATTCATATTTGCATAACTGCATTTTCTTTTCTGTTCTTTTCCTTGATCCTATATTTATCATCATCATCATTTTGAAAACTAAGAACAAGTATTTAATTTTGTACTGCACCTAGATAACCTTTAATCTAAATACCATATTTCCTGCATAGTGATATCACTTTTTCTTTTAAATGTGTTTAGCATTAACTTCCTTGCAAAGTCAAAGTCATCGTGCCTTTATGTAATTCTTCCTTTATCCCTGACAGCACAGCTGTCTTATCTGATCAGTATTCTTTACATTCTTGGTAGGTTTATTCTTGATACCTTTTAAAAGTAGTTACCTATCCGCTTACATCTGGAACAGCTTTCTAAAAGATAATTTATTCCTTTGCATGGTATGCAAATTGCAAACATTCTTCTAAACTTTTGATTTTGAATGTATTCCAAACTCCCAATACAATTATTTCCTTGAGGTTTTCCAATGAGTTTGCTTCACTTACTAGTTCTTTTAATTTCCCATTTTAGGAATAACCCTTCACAAAACCATACCTATATCCCTATATCTTAAATATTCCTTTCTATTAACAGAGAAGTAACTTAAATATAATTTCATTTTGTTTTGACATGACAATTTCAACTCTTACACTTACATCATCTTTTTTTTTTTTTTTTTTTTTGGTCTTGATATCTTACCGAACCCCTTGGCGTATTGACAGGCTGATTAACTGAAGATTTGACATGGTAATATGGACCGTGGTAGAACTGAAATTTGTGATGGCAGTAAGAACCAAGGAAGCAAGTGGCAAAGAAACTTTGACACTGAAATATAGTTGCCATTCATTGATAATTGTATTTATTGTTTTAATACTTCAGCTGCCATTACTTGAACTTAATTACTTGATCTTGAATTACTTGATCATACTTGAAAAATATTCACATAATCTAAATTAGTGTAATATAAGCTAAAGGGTCAGCAAAAAGAAAAAACATTCCTTTTATTTTTTTTCTTTTTGCCATGACTGCGTTAGTAGTAGCTTAAGACTTAACATATTAAAAAGAAGAATATATATCTCAGTCATCAGTGTACCCATATGGTTTGAATGGAATGGATATTGCCCCATGGCAATGGGTCTCAGAGTGATCCAATTATTTTTGAGAGATTCATTGATTTATTCTTAGTTTTGCTAATCTCCATGTGAATTTTGACCAGTCATTTCACTTGTGTTTGGTTTATCTGTATGTGAATTGGATATCCCAGCATTTCAGTACTTCAGAGAGGTGTTTTGGGAATTACTGAATAAATGTTTACATTGTATTTTCAGAGCATCAAATCAGAGTAACAATATTAGATTTTTGTTTCTTTGATTGTTTTTATTGAAACAAATACCATAGAATTTCAAGGCTAGCTACTAAAAACATACTGTTTGCTTCAAATGCTATTGTATTTTTTTTGTTATTTATCAAGCATTTCAATTAAAGATGATAAACTGATAGGTAGTTACTCATGACAGAATGCTGAACAAAATATGCCAAAAAGCATATTGTTCAATTAATTTATTTAATTAAAAATATAAAGGACAATGCTATAAGACATTGGATCTGGTGCTTACTGGGGAAATCAGTTCTAAATCTTTAAATACATCTATCATTGGGCTGAGTCTAATTACAGTCTCTTGAACTGCAAGTTTTTTCTCCTGCAAGTTTAGGAAAGATCTTGGCACCCCTACTTATGTTTAGGACATTAGCTATGATGATACCTTCTGATTTCTGTGGAGTTGGGTAATTTTAGAGAACGTCAGTCCAGGAAGCTTATTTCACATGACCATTATCTAGTTCTGATTTTTCTTTTATGTGTACCTCAATCAAAGATCAGAGCTCTATTGTGTTGGGCACAGTAAAGACAAGTAATCAGAAAGCAGGCTTTCACTCTAAATAGTTCCCAGTCTAGATATCAGTAAGAATGCACCAGGGAGATAAAGCAGCAAATGGAGTAAGGAGAGTAAGGCAATAATGAACAGACATCTTGGCTCATGGTTTCCTGAACTGATTTCTGCATAGTCATACACCACCACAAAGAAAGTTGTCAGGTATCGTCACCTTGAATATCTTGCTTAGTAGTATTTAAGAAGTTCTCCTGGGAGCAGGGGAGGAGTGCAGATGAAATAGAATATAGTTCTTCTTCTTTCATCAGTGACTTTTCTAACCAGTAGGATATTTAATAAATGCATCATCAATTAGCCTTCCTGTTCCACATTTTCTGGTTTGTTGTGTTTTTGTTTGTGTCCTGGTTTCAGTTAGAACAGAATTAATTTTCTTCCTAGTAGCTGGTGGAATGCTGTGTTTTGGCTTAGGATGAGAAGAGTGCTGATAACACCCCGATGCTTTAATTGTTGCAGAGCAGTGCTTATACTAAGCCAAGGACATCTCAGCCTTTTGCTCTGTCCTGCCAACGGGCAGGCTGGGGGTGCAGTAAGAGCTGGGAGGGGACAGACCCAGGACAGGTGACCCAAACTAGCCAAAGGGGTATTCCATACCATCTGACGTCATGCTAAACAATATATAGGGGTGGCTAGCCGGGGGAGGGGGCCGGACTGCTCGGGGTTAGGCTGGGCATCGGTCAGCGAGTGGTGAGCAATTGCATTGTGCATCACTTGTTTGTACATATTATTATTATTTCCCTATTATCACCATTGTATTATTATTGTTATTTTTGTTATTATTATTTTCCTGTCTTATTAAACTGTCTTTATCTCAACTCACGGGCTTCACTTTCCATTTCTCTCCCCCGTCCCAGAGAGGGAGGGGGGAGGGTGAGCGAATGGCTGTGTGGTGTTTAACTGCCGGCCGGGTTAAACCATGACAGTTTGTTTGTTTGTTTTCCTGTTTAGAAGAAAATAAATGGGTTTTCTTTGTTTGTTTAATTTCTTTTAAGTGCTCAAAATCACATTTTAGGAGAGAATTCAAGGTCAGGAAACTAATAGTTCTAAATGTATCTTCCCATAAACCTGAAATAACAATTTTGGGCCAAAACATTTACTTGGGCCAAAACATTCATGCTTCTTTCCAGATATAAGATATCAACCTGCATGAAATGTATGTGAAGCATAGATATTTAATTTAGGTTCCTTGCTTTCAATGTCAAATGTATAAAAATTGGGTGAAGAGTTTTAGTATGTCAACAGTGGATATTTTTCAATTTCAATTTTCTAATTAATTAAGAGGCATTAATTAATTAACTAACATGCATTTTCAAAGATGACTGTTTTAGTTCTTACTCTTGTAGTACTCCAACTCCAACTCCAACTTGTACGCAACTTTACTTCCAAAGTCACATAAATGCTTCAGAAAGTGTTACCCTATGCTGCTACAAGAATTGATATTTTCTAACACGTGATTTATTTTAAACGTTTTCTGATTATGAAAAAATGTAAATTACCCCCCCAAAATTCTTCCAGAATTATCCAGAGATTCCACTGAGTAAGTGAGGAAAAAGAAAGCATTTGAATTACAAGATGTGATGGACAATATTGGCTTGCAAATGAAAGACTGAAAGAATAAATCAGTATTAAATAAATGCACTTTTGAATGTGGATATAGTGACTGGTCTGCAACATCATGAAACCAAAGATGGAATTTGGCCTTTAGGAGGAACATTAACTATATGCAATGAGAATGTGTTTTTTGGTTATAGTTGTTTAAATTAAAAGTTAAATTATTTTTTCACACAGATTCCTGTTCTCTGACTGATGCATTAGATTTAGGAATGTTTGTTGCTGTACTCCCTGCCTTACACAAATAAAGTTCATTAAATTATACTCTACAGTAGGCTGCATAGAGAGATGGTTAATGTTTACCAACAAATACAGTAATGGAGGCCTTATATTCTGTTTCTATTTATGTCTTCAGCATCCATGTTACTTAGGTAACAGTGACCCATGTAGGATTCACAAAGGGATGCCTTTCATGGATATAGGCAAAAAAAATCAACTGCTGCAAGAGGAAGATCATGACTACTACTTTCACTGAAATCACAGATGGTTTAAGAAAATATATCTGCTTCCTAAGACTACAAGGATCAGTAAAGAAGAGTTCACACTGGCTATGTTATACTATATTCCACATACAGAGGTTTCAATCTGTAACAGTCACATTCTCCAAGACTTAAATAGCAATCTTCTGACTATAATATATGTACGTATGACAAATAGTGAGCAGAAGGAGCTATTAAGTCCTTTTTGGAATTTCTGTATCCTGCACAGAATAACTGAAAATCGTAAAGATTACTGCGCAGAAAATAGAGTGGACCCACTGCTTGCTCTAGTATATCAGAAAAAGGAGGTCTCTTTTTGAACAGTCTTTTGGCCCTGCAAGTGCTTAAAATGATTCAAGAAAATTAATGTTATTCTGAAACACAAAGCACATAATCAAATATATAGAATTAGGGAAAATTCCCAATGTTTTTATTCCAGTTTCATGTCATTGAAAAAATTAGACTTTTTAAAATGAGCTTTTTTTTCCTAAATAAATTTATTCATATTTCAGAACTTATGCATATACATTCGTATTTCTATAGAAATATATATGAAAATATACATTTTAAATAAAAACATGCATTTTATAAAAAATATATTGTGGATTTATACTATATACCTATATATTTTTTAATTTGTTATTTTATATTCATAAATGTAGACTCTGTGAGATCAGCATATCTGTACTGTATAGAAACAGAATTTATAAAAAAATAAGGGTTTTGTACACATGAAAATGTCTTGTTTGAAACAAACTATTTAAAACACACAAATTACAGTAAAAATCCATAGCAGAAGTTATTCAGTGTTATAGAGAGTTCAGACACAACTGTTTTAAACTAAGGTTTAACTGTGGCAATTAAAAAAAATCAATTTACAATTCAGCAGCAATGGAAATCATCAGGTTAAAAAATGTCATGGGTCAAGAAAAAATGGATGTTTTAATAAATAACCATAACATCTGCTGTTGTTACAATAGAAATTTGGAAATATTTGTAATATTTCAAAGCTTAAACCAGTATAAAATAGAGTGAAGCTGTGTGAGATTTTAATTATATTGATAAACTTAAGTTAGATTTAAACCAGCAAAAGAGAAACAAATATTCCTCTTCTTTCTTTGGACATAAGACACTAAATCCTTCCTTTTCTCTTTAGACATTATTTCTTTCTGTGATCTTGTTTAACCTTGATGTTTTTGCAATGGTGATCTTTGCACAAGAAGATTTAAAAGTGATTCAGAATAACGGCATGAACTGCACAGCCTCATAAAGCTGTTTTTACTGAAAAGCTGAAAAGCAATGCTCATTGCCATGAAGAACATGGCAAGATATCTCCATCTATCCTGAAGAACAAAGCTCCAGCGGTTTCCCAGGTCTCATTCACTGAATAACTTAATTTATACAAATTTATGTTTACATATTGCTTAATATTTTATGCTTTGATCTCCTAGACTCTTTTGTAAATAATGGTGTAAGTGGCCCAATCTATTACAATTCCACAAGCACACCCCAAAACCAAAACAAACCAAAACAAAGATGGTCTCAGAAGTACTTAATGAGAGTTGCATTGCACAGCCATATTTCTAGATTAGGAAATTTTAAGTGAACAAAGGTAAGTGTCCCTATGAATATGAGCTCAATAGCAATGAAGACAGAAAAACAGCAAGGATTCTGCACAACTGCTATTTAAACACCTCAAAAAACACTTATACAGCTAAATAACTTATAATGTCCAACATAGAAAAATATCAATGAACCATACTCATGTAGCTTTAATTACTTGTTCTGAAACTTTGTGAACTATCTGACAGCATTAATTACTTGCTTTGCAATTATACTTTGTGAACTATCTGACAGATCTAAAGTATACTGCAGGGATAGATTCAGTATACTTCAGCTAGATCGTTTCCATGTTAATTCATACGTCTGCTTTGCTGAAGATTTTTGTTAAACAATTTTTACAGAAATATTCCTAATTTGCACAGGAAAACATTATGTACACATACCTGTGTTCAAATATATTGTCCTAAATAGACGTTTAAATAAAATGTTGCTGGAAAAATGTGTTTTTCTGTTGGTATTACATTAACAGTTGTGCTCAATATCCATTTCATATATAGCACTAAGAAGTTTATTTCCTTTCCTGTTGGTATTGTTTAATACCAATGACCAAAGGGCCAAAAGAATACATTTTCATTTTTCCAACCTCTAAAAGAATATGGCCTGAGAATGTTCATCAGTTTCTGAGAAAGAATGTTTTTAAAGCACCCTGATTATAAAATCACAGGGTCTAATAAGTAAAGAAGGAAAAAAAAAAAAAAAGCTTTAGAGTAGACAGCAGAAGAAATTTGCCTGATGTCTATTTTAGAAAAGAAACTATGAAAAGACTATAGATCTTTCCGATTAAAAAAAAAAAAAAAAAATTCTTTTACTTCTTAAAAATAGACATCATGTTTCTACAATAAATGAATAGATGAATAAATAAATAATGATAATAATAAAAAGATCATAACTGAAAACAAACATAGTTGTTTCAGGATGTAAATCCAAACTGAAAGATCACATTAGTCAAGAAGGAATGAAATTTGTGTACATGGTTCATCACATTCTGTCATTTATTGCATAGCTAGAACTGTCTTGCTGCTGTCTTGCTTCTGGTGTTTCTCTTGTAAATGTTCAAAAAAATGCAATCCTTATTGTACTAGTTAGCTAATAGCCAATATTTTTCTCTACTTTTGAATATAATCACAGCAGATTTACGGGATAGACCTTTTTTTAATCACCTATCAAAACGTTCATAGAATCTTTTTTTTCTTTAACAGGAAGAGATCTGCAATATAGAATACCAATATAAAATCATAATCAGTCATAAATAATAATAATAATAAACTAATACATTGTATGTACACATATCCAAAAACTGTTAGTTAACATATAGAAGATTTTTATCTTTTCACCTTCTGTTTCTACAAGACAGAAACCAAATATTAGTGGATATATATGACTATGCTGTTTAAACACAGGTGTTGTTGTTTTTTTCCTTTTTTTCTGAAAAAAAAAAAATTAATGCATGTAATGAATGACCTTATTGATCAAACCCTCACTTTGACCATAAAAGCACAGATTATTTCTGGTAATTAAAAGATAATACAAAGTATAGAGATAGCCCTATTGACTACATGAGCTTGGGTACTTGTTTGTTATTAGTGTTATGCATCCTTATCAAGTTAGAAATAAAATTAATAAACCTGTATTATTTTGAGTGAGAGTATAGGCTTTATTTATTTATTTATTTATTAATAAAGGAATTCATTAATAAAGAAATTCATTTCTTAATAAAGAAATTCATTCAGGGACAGGTCACAGAATAACAGAATCACAGAATTGTCGTGGTTGGAAGGGACTTCCAGAAATCATCAGGTCCAACCCCCTTGCCAAAGTAGGTTTCCTAGAGCAGGTAGGCATCCAGACGGGCCTTTCCAGAGAAGGAAACTCCACAACCTTCCTGGGCAGCTTGTTCCAGTGCGCCATCACCCTCACTGAGTTCTTTTGTGTATTGGTGCTGAACTTCCTGTGCTCCCTTTTATGGCCATTACCTGTGGGTACATTGTTCTGTACCCACAGAGCACTGAAGAGAAGTTGGTCATATCCCTTTATCTCCCACACTTCAGGTATTTGTATACATTGGTAAGATATAGACAATGATTTATTTCAATTAGTGAGGTTTCTTGCTGGCAAAATAAATACTATTTATTGGAGTAAAGGCTGCATTAGGATGACTATATTTTGTATTTTGCCCCACCTTTTGTGTACAGATAAATAATTAAATATTCTAAACAGGAAACTGCATCTACAGTAACGAATAGTGTCTAATTTATCCTTGAAAATGCACAGTCCAAGACTGCCATCTACTGGAATTAATATTTCTTACAATTCTCATTTCATTTTAGTCTTTGGTTTACAAGAAATATTAGTTAAAGATTAATGAAGTTTACTTGCTTGTTTGCCCTACATTTCCCATTTCATTTGTCTGTGCTAGTTCTAAAGGCAGTAGTCCTTGTGCAAATTCTTTTCCATACAGAGACCTGGAGAGTCTGAATTTAATAATCTGATGGAGTTTAGACTTTCGAATTTATGAACTATACAATTCCTAAGGGTTATAATACTCTGAACAGTAACCTTTTTTCAACAGAAAAGAACCAACTTTGTTTTAAAAAAGCTTTAATCCTTTAATTTATTGAGATTTGACAAAATATGTGATGAGACTATTACTTCTCATCATTTAAAGTTTAGACTGAGTACTCAGCTCTGTTCAAGCTGTTCTGCACAAGAGCAAATAAATGATTATTAGAATCTGAAATAGTGTGTTCCTCTGTTGCAGACACACCATACACCCACACAGCTTACACAAAGTCTCCAGATTCTCAGAAGTATTATTTCAAGGAAAACAGTTTGGACTAAATATTCATCCTTCCCAATATATATACAGTTCATACTATCTATGATAAAAATATTATTGTCAAGGTACTCCATTTCTAATTTAAATATATATATATGGAATACAGGTAGTATTAATCCTACTTGTAATATAGAAACAAGTCTGTACTTACGGTCTATAAACATAAACAATATGGGGAACCAGTAGCAGCACAGTTATGCTTCCATAAATTGCATGCTTGGAAAACAAATTAAGGATTTGTACTGTCTGGGAGTAAAGTTTTGGGGAAGTGATGTGTAAGCCACTGTCCTCTGTTCTTGCCCTGGAATAAAATCAAAACTCATCTATTGTACTTCAGCCAGAACTTTTTTGTCTGTGTTTATTATATAAATTTATATGTATATATATTTCAGTCCTAAGCTTTAATTTTTCATGTCATTTTTCATATTGCTACTACCAAAACCAATAATCATTTGTCCTGTATCTCACTCGTTCTTTGTGCATTTGAAAGCCTCAAAAATTAATTTCCCCTTCTTCTCTGCTCTTACTTTAACAGATTAAATATACCTATTTGTCATCCTACCAAGCTCTCCACTTTCTGTTGTCAACAATCACCGTTTAAGACCTTCTGTCCCAGAGGGTTTTTCTTTTTGACCAGTTCTGTTTTCACAGAATCATAGAATATCCCAAATTGGAAAGGACCCATAAGGATCATCAAATCCAACTCCTGCCTCCACAGAGGTCTACCCAAAAATTCAGAACATATGACTGAAAGCATAGTATAAACGCTTCTCAAACTCCAACAGGCTTGACTATGTCTCTGGGGAGCCTGTTCCAGTGTGCGACCACCCTCTCACTAAAGAACTTCTTCCTGATATCTAGCCTGAACCTCCCCTGTCACAGCTTGACTCCATTCCCATGGGTCCTATTGCTGGTCACTGGAGAGAATAGATTATCATCTGCCCCTCCACTCCACCACCTGAGGAAGCTGTAGACTGTAATGTCTCCCCTCAATGTCCTCTTTTCCAGGCTGAACAGGCCTAGTGACCTCAGCCACTCCTCTTATGTCTTCCCCTTTAGGCCTTTCATCATCTCTGTGGCTTTTCTCTGAACACTCTCCAACAGTTTCACATCCTTTTTGTACTGTGTTGCCAAAAAATGCACACAGTACTTAAGGTGAGGCCACACCAGCACAGAGTAGAGTGGGACAATCACTTTCCTCGACTACCAACAATGCTGTGCTTGATGCACCCCAGGATAAGGTTGGCCCTCCTGGCTGCCAGGGCACACTGCTGGCTCATATTCAGCTTGCTGTCTACCAAAATACCTAGATCCCTCTCTCTCCAGAGTCTCATCCCCCAGTCTGTGCATGTAGCCAGGGTTACCTCTCCCCAGGTGCAGGACCTGGCACTTGCTCTTGTTAAACTTCATGTGGTTGGTGATTGCCCAGCTCTCCAATCTGTCCAGATCTCTCTGAAAGGCCTTTCCACCCTCAACTGAGTCAACAGCTTCTCCAAGTTTAGTATCATCAGCAAACTTACTCAAAACACCTTCTAGTCCCCCATCCAAATAACATATGAAAAGAACTGGCCCTAAAATGGAGCCCTGGGAGGCCCCATTGGTGACTGGCCATCAGCCAGATGTAGCCCCATTTACCCTTTGAGCCCTTTGAGCCCTGCCCATCAGCCAATCATTTACCCATTGTTTATGTTTTTATCTGGCTGTATGCTGGACATTTTGTCCAGTAGGATCCTATGAGAAAGTGTATCAAAAGCTTTACTGAAATCTGAAAAGATTACATCTACTGGCTTCCCTTGATTGACTAGATGGATGATCTTATAATAAAAGGTAATTAAATTTGTTAGCAGGACCTCATGAACCTATGTTGGCTGTGACCCATGATTCCATTGACATTCAGGTGTTTCTCAATAAATCCCAGGATAATCTTCTCCATAATTTTACCAGACACTAACATGAGACTAATAGGCCTGTAGTTACTTCTTGCCCTTTTTGAAAATTGGCACAATTTTCCATTCAGCTAATCAAAAACAAGCTCCACTTTATTCCTTCAAGGAACTCTAAAATATGCTCTCATCCTTTTTGTAGGTATCTCTTCCTTATTAGTACAGAATGTAGATCAAAACAAACAAACAAATAAAAATAATTAAAAAAAAAAAAAAAAAAAAGACCAAAACAGAATATATATATATATGTATATATCTTTATCTGATTAAAGGTGAATAACTTATACCACCTGTTTAAGTTTATCTGATTATCACTATGTGTATTCAAAAAATCCTTCACCTTTTACAAAATGATAAGTCCACTAGTTTATTGATTGCAAAGTAACAGAATGATTATGTTGCTCTGGCTGTTATTTTTCAATTCCCTTTTCCAGCCCATATTGTCTCCTGTGAACTGTTAATACAGATTTGGGAAATTTTAATTCTCACTACTATATTCTTCTATGCCAAGAGTTTCAATTACACTGTTAGCTACAAGCATTCTCAAAACAGAAGTCTAGAAAACTGACATTTTTAAACACAGATGTCTTCTTTGTCTTGTCAATGTCTCTCTGTGGATGATAAATGCATATTAAAAGACCCACGTTGAGTGTTTGGAGAGGATCCCAGAACAGCAGGCAAGTCAAGATTCAAGATATGGACATAGACACATTGCAGTATGATAAACTATTTTGTAGATATATAAAACTTCTTACTTGCTTTAGCACCTTCAAAACCATATTTCAAAATAAAACAACAGCAACAAAAAGCCATAGCAAATCACAAACATATTTTGCAATACTGGAGTGCAAAGGACACATGTAATGGGATTTTAAAAAATCATTTTTTTGCCCTAAGCTTCCTATAGTCTGATTATAATTGGGAGATGAATGAAGCGTAATAGTATGAGAGACATCATTAAAGATACAAGTTAAACAAAAGATTGTATACTTATTATAAATTCAAACATAATTATAATTCACTTCTAAAGACTTCATTGAAACACCAAACCTTTTTATAGTATCTAATATTAGAAAATGTTGCTTAAAAATACTGATCTCTGAACACTATTCTTGGAATATATTATAGGATGCTTAATAAGATGTAATTTTAAGGCAAATTTTATTAATCATGAAGAATTAGCAAATATTATTAAATATGAAGAGAGTAATTTCAAAATGCATAGGACAGCTGTACTGGTCTGACAGTCTGAGCAGCTGAAAATCATGTCATATTTTAATTTACCACAACATAATATTCAAATATATATGTACATTTCCTATATTACTATAGTCTAAGGCCAGGTGTTTTAAGTTGCTCCCTGCAACCACAAGGGCTATGAACAAACTGAAAATAGAGTAAAGCAGAGCTGGAAAATATAACTGGAAGAAACTTATTCAGAATCTGTATTTTTAATTGCAAGAAAACATATATCACACTTTAAATGACAAAATGACAATTCAGAGGCTAAACAGACTTGGATACCAAAACAGTTTAATCACAGGTACACAAGATATATGCATTTTTACAATCTACGTTAGTTCACTGGCTCATATGATAGACAGTGCAATCTATGAAGAAGGTAAAGTAGGTCAATGCAGTTTCTTGCTCCTTCCTTTATTAAAGCTTATTCCAGAGCCTTCATGTGTCCTTTTTTTTGTGAGCTGCTGCATTTTTTTTTCTTTTGATTCACAGTCACCTTTTGATATTTACTACAGCCAACATTTGATCTGTTTCCAGATAAAGAAGATACTTCTTAGAGTTCATTGAACAACAGAATTTCATCAAGCCCTGTAAACACAATCTTGAAATCCATATTGTGATTTGGTTTATCATTCCTTCAATTTGAAAGTAATTACCATTTTCTGTATGCCATCAGAACCTTCCTCTATCTCAAACAATACCGTGGCAAACTCAGTAGTCTCTAACACTGTCAAAACATCAGTGTTGTCTATTTTTTACTAAAATACTTTATATAACATCAGCACCCATTCTAGCAGAATTTCATTAGTAAAGTTTCACTCTGCACTCCAATTATTCATCTTGCTGAATGTCCTTTACCTAAACTATTTTTTCCTCCATCCTATGCACTTGTTTCTTGTGTGGGACTTGTTCATTATTAATGAACTTCAGGGAGATTTTCTAGACAAAACAATCAGCAGCCAATAGGAAAATAATAATAATTAAAATAATAATAATAAATAAAAGTAATCTGGCACAGTCAAGTTTTAATAGAAGTCAAATAGAGGTCAATAGAAGTTAGTGTTGTAAGTATTGGTTCTGCAGCATTAAGAAAATCAGTATCATGAACCTTACATTAAAATTCTGTGTGTTAAAGTCTTGAATTGAAAGTAACCACTGGCTTCGTCAATGATTTCACTAAAAGCTGCTACACTACTGATAGAAGATTCTGGAAATCCTACCCTTAATATATTAAATCAACTCTAGATTTTATAGACCAAATATTAAAAAATAAAACTAAACAGAAATCAGCAAGTTGTTTTTTTAAGGTATTTGCAATTACAGAATTCTGTCAAAATATCACCTTTAAACATTCATTGTGACACAAGCATGGGAAACAAATTTGGTAAGACAACACTGTATTTTTAAAAGGCAAGCTACACAATGGCAATGGACAAGCAAGACCCTTTAGCTACAACTAACCTACTGTCCACATGTCAGGTTACATATTTTTAAAAAACTTGACTTTCATAGCTTGACACCAACTTACCTGGATGTCTAAATAAATTAAACCCCAAAAAAGGAAATCTTCCTAAGAGATTGAATGGGTCTACTGACTTTGTTTAAAAAGCATAGCTACTTAAGTAGTTATAATCCAAAAAAGATTTATTTTAATTTATTATCTCACAGCTAAAAATATAGACTTAACATTATGATGAATCTTGAATTTTTGCACATGCCAAGAACCCAGGAGCTGTAAGTACTTAAAGTCTGTAAGAAGATACCCTTACTGTATCTTGAAATCTAATTTTTTATCCAGAACACCTTTTTCTACCTAATAAAAATTAAATTAAAAAAGAAAATCACAAGAATATTTTAAATTAGAAGTGATAGGAAGTTTATACTAAAATCTGCGAGTCATGTTATGCCTTAAAGATAAAATGAGAAATCTGAATTCACTTATGATGAAATATTTTCAACTCTATCTGATAGAGAGTCATCTTCAATTTGAGGCAGGACTTGGAAATGAGGAGCTAATAAAGAAAACTGAAAGATTCTCTAAAATATTACTTTTCTGGTTGATAGCTCAATAATATAACACATAGATCTCCTCTATAAAAACAACAAAGCCATTAATATTTTAAATATAAAATTAGTCATTTCTCATTATACCCATTTTATATGAAAATATGAAAGGATTACCCCTGTTAGCTTGTTGTCAGATTATCTGTTCAAGCAAGTCAAAAAGTAAAATAAAAAATCTGATACCCTCTGGAGAATCTGGAATGCAATGATACTGTAGTAAGGAAAAAAGTTACAAACCGAAATCATTTTCATCTTATTCAGTGTTTGACCTTGGCTGAGAGCTTATATATTCATGGTCATTTCTGTACAAAAGGACATTCTTTGGGGTTATTCATATATATTTGTATGTCTGAACTTCTGAGCCCTTTGATGTCAGTGTGCAACAGGACAAGTAAAATCAATATGAAGTTATTGGGAACTTCTGAGTTCATTTGCCTAAAAGGAATAACACCCTGCATTGCTCTGGAGCTCAGTGTCTGATATAAATATATAGACTGAAATTATTGTATACTTATTTCTGTTACAGAAAGGATGGAAATATATAAACATACGTGAGGTACTTTACAACTGGAAGTCTATAAAACCTCAGCTACCCTAATGAAATAAAAGGACAAATAGCACGCAATTCCTTACCTGAGCAGAATTTGCTTATTTTTTAACAGTGAGATAATAAACATTGCAGATCCCACAAATAGTGTTTTGTTTTGTTTTGTTTTCAGTTTGTTCCTGTTCCCAATCCTTCAAGGATTGTTGTTCTAATACTTTTTTAAAGAGCAGAATATACTGACAATGTATACGTTTCTGATTGGCTGTGCTTATTTAATTTAAAATCTGTAAGAAACACCTACTAGAATATATGAAAATGGTTAATAGACTTATATGAATATTAGAAAAAATGTCTTACAGTCAAATTCTGTTAAAGAGAGAGGAAAAAAAAAAAAAAGGAACTTAAGATGTCTATTGATTATGATGTTTAAGTGCCTTAACAGACAGAAAATTTAAATTATTAAATAAGAGGTAATTGTAGTGAAGAAAGATATAACACACAACCATGACAATGAAAGAGATTATGTAAAACAAACAAACAAACAAACAAAAGACAAGTGCTGAAATAACAGTAGTCACTAATAGAAAAGCTTGAGAAACAGTAATATGAGAAGTATTGCAGTGTTCAGGTCTTTAAAACAAGTTAGATGTCCTTATGGAATATACATTTAATGAAAAGTGTTATAGGGTTTAATGTACAAATAAGTAGATGGAACTCGTGATTTATAGGAGGTCAAACTAGGGGACCTAATGGAATTTCTGGCCTTTATGAAACAGTGAAGTGTTAACCAATAAATCACATGGTGATTTTTCTTTTTTTTTCATTCAACCATTCATCCATTATTTTATTCATCCATTTATATGCAATAAATACTCTAAAAAGAGAAAGAATACACTCCAGGGCCTCATATTTCCCTGTCTTATGCACATATATATATTTGAAGGCTAAATTGTAGTTAGAGAATTATGCCTTGATGACTGGAAAAAAGTTTAATCTTTGTAGTTTCATTCATGAAAGACCAAAAAGAAAGCTAATAAATGCAATCTAAAATAACTTGTTACCAAAACAAAGTAAAATCAAAAGTAAATAAATTTACATATTTCTCAGATCAGCTGAAATATATTGAAATTAAACATGTTTGTAAAAAATAAAATAAAATAAAATAAAATAAAATAAAATAAAATAAAATAAAATAAAATAAAATAAAATAAAATAAAATAAAATAAAATAAAATAAAATAAATAAAAAGGAGATACAGTTAATATACTGACAGTAAGGGAATTAATGAACAGCGGAAACTTGATCTCCTTTCCAAAACTGTCATATCAATAGTAGCAATCCAAATAACACTGGATATGTTATTTATTTATGTTAAATCAAATATCCTCTTTACTACTTTGAATCAGAACTAATTCAATGTCCTGTCATCTGCAGTGAATAACTTATGGTCAAGGTGATCAGAGCTATTTCTGAAAAATATGCATCAACTCACCTTAAAACACATTACATAAAAGAGATCTTGATCTGGTGAAGTAAATTCATACATTAATATATTTCACATATATCATCTGCTACTTTACCGAAGGCTATTTGGACACTGAAGGCTGAGGAGAAAAAAAAAAAAAAAAAAAAAGAATCAAAGAAATACAAATGTTTACAGAAGGTATGAGGACAAGACACTCATCCTTCCCTGTAGAGAGATTATCTTATTTTAGCACTTGGTAATATAACTTCATTTCTTCTCAGATTGTGATGAATGTGTTAAAATTAATTTACACATATCATGAGTATTTGTTTAAAGCATTGCAGAAAATATTTTGTGACCTCCCTCCCCTGTAACATGTTTTACTCATTCATGATGCAAATCTTAGTAATCCTTTGTTTTGCAGTCCTTGGCTCCACAGTGTTGAATCTAACTCTTCTATTCCTCCTTTCTGTTTCCTGAACCAAATTGCTAACAGTGAAAGATAAATTAAAAAAAAATAAATAAAATACACAGTACCAAATTTTGTGATATCTGATTGTGTCTACTTTTTCACTTGCTTATAAAAACAGAACTGTTAGGGCTTTTACTTGACTTTTGGTGTTTGATACAAAATCTGGATAAAGTTCTGAGCACTATGCATTAGCACATATGCACTGAGCATTTGGGGTGTTTTTGTTTTGTTTTGTTTTGTTCCCCCCCTTTATCTGGAGACTGAATGAGACATAGAATGAATTAATTTTCACTATTGTTATTTCAGCAGACTAATCTGGCAAAGAGTGTCCCTTCCTCAGTTCCTCTGTCCTGGTAATCTTGCTTAGCCTTTCTAATGCATATGTTAATTAGACATAATCCTTTTTTTTTTTTTTTTTTTAAGTACATTGAAACAGACAACCAGAATGAGCTTTAAACATCTAGTAATGGAAGTCCAACAGTTGGGTAGCAGTTGTTCAATAAATTTGAAACAAATAATAATTATATATATATATATATAAAGTATCTATTTCAGAAGTGCCGAAACTTTTTCTATTGTCTCTTCTTCAAAAGTTATTTTTGACTATTTGTAAAGAACACATTACAAAAGCTTAAATGATGCTGTTACAGCAAAGAAAAGTGAAGGAGAGCATATAAATAGTTTAATCTAAAACAAAAGAAAACGATACATTTAAACTGCTTTTAAAGTTCAGGTTTAAAGCTTAAGGATATCATGGGGAGATGACAGATCTGCTGCCAATGGCATAAGTTATGGCAACTATAAATTACACCAAATTACTATAATTCTATCCTACATCCTCATACTGAATGAAGGTTCATTAGAAAATGTCAGCTTCACCTGAATTTTACATGAATGAATTCTCAGCTAGTTAATTACAAGTAGAGTCTAGCAACATTTCTTAAGCAACAAAGGAACATATTACCCCAAACACTCCCAAATGTGTTACCCCAAACACACAAAAGTAACACCATAAACCTATTACAGCTAGAAGTTCATCTCAGCATAAAAACAAACAAACAAACAAAGAAACAAACAAACAAAACAAAAAAAAAAAAAAAAAACAAACAGAAAGACTGCGAAGAGAGAAAGACAAAAAGATATTTACAAAGAAGCATTCTGAGAGATGGATTCTTGGATTACTTTGCTCAGTGATCATAATTAATCATTATCAATTAAAGACTCAAATTGTGTGAATTGGAAAATTCCTATGAATATGTCTACCCTGTTGAAATTATAGTAAGGAAAATGTTGCTTCCTTACGATTGTTGCCAGCAGAGATTATGAAGAAAAAAAAAAGTGAAGATGTTGCTGTGACAGTTGGCCTTACCAAATAGAGGACAAAAATTTATCAGAAAGTTACTATTTTTAAACACAAAGAGGAATGCTACAGTGCAAAGACCTTTTTATTAGTGAGATTTTGAGAGGTGAAAATTAGAAATGCCTATTGCAAGCAGATGTGACACTAAAATCATAGAATGGTTTGCATTTGAAGGGACATTAAACATCACCTGGTTCCAAACCCTCTGTATGGGCAGGGACACCTCCCACAAGAACAAGTTGCTCAAAGTCCTATCCAACCTGGCCTTAAATGCTTCCAGAGATGGAGAATCCACAACTTCTCTGGGTAACCTATTCCAGTGCATCACTACCCTCTGAGTAAAGAATTTCTTCTAAATATCTAATCCAAATCTCTCTCTTTTAGGTTAAAAACTTAATGCCTCATCTTATCACTACACTCCCTGACAAAAAGTCCCTCTCCAGCTTTCCTGTAGGCCCCCTTTATGTCCTGGAATGCTGCAATGAGGTCTCCCTGGAGCCTTCTTTACTTCAGGATGAAAAACCCCAACTCCCTCAGCCTGTCTCCCTCACTGGAGAGGTGCTCCAGCCTTTGTGGCCCTCCAATATGTTCATGTCTTATTTGTGCTGGCAGCCCTAGAGCTGAACACAATACTCTAGGTGGGCTCTCATGAGATCTGAGTAGAGAGAGAAAATCACCTCCCTCGACCTGCTGGTCACACTCCTTTTAATGCAGCCCAGATAAAGTAGGCTTTCTGGGCTGCATGTGTACATTGCCAGCTCCTGTTGAGCTTCTCATCAAAGTCCTTCTTCTCAGATCTGCTCTCAATCCAATCTGCTCTCAACACAGCCTGCGTTTGTGTTTGGGTTTGCCCCAGTTGAGATGCAAGATTTTGCACTTGACCTTGTTGAACTTCATGAGGTTTTCACAGGCCCACCTCTGAAGCCTGTCAAGGTCCCTCTGGATTGCATCCCTTCCCCCCAGTGTTCTGACTATACCACACAGCTTGGTGTCATTGGCAAATTTGCTGAGGGTGCACTCATTCCCACTGTCCGTGTCACCAACAAAGATGTAAAACTACATGTCTATTTTTTTATTTATTTTACATGTCAACATATATTTTGCAAATAAGTTAGGAATATCTTTGAAATACTTCCTATTTTGACTAATTAATATTCAGGACATGTTTCCTCTGATTAATATTTAATGTAGAAAGTTAAGAAATGAAATACTAATACAATATGGAGACACATTTTAACAGCAATTCATTTTTCCTAATTTTCTGTAACAGGGTGCATTTTCTTTATATGAGCAGGGTCTCAGAAACAGCAAGACAAGCAACAAGTCAAAGGAAGAAAGTGGGGAATAATTATGAATAAATACTATCAAAAACATTTAAAATCTGAAATAGGTAATAAAAACCTGTGTATATAGTGTTACTACAAAAATATAACTAGGTAGATATTTTTTGTAGTGCATTTTGTAATGTATTTGAATGCACTGATATATGGTTTCCAGACAAGTTTGTCAACATGTGTTCTGGTGTATTCTACAAAATTATTTTAAACTCATTTTTGTGAAGCTAGAGGTAAAATTGGAATGTGGACAGTTTTGATAAATTTTCCTTCAGGTTATATATAAAAACACTCCTCTCATCACTGAAGCCCTAAAAACATCACAGTCCTCAAAAATAATAATAAACTACTTGCAACAGCCAGTTCAAATGAGAGTTTATTTAATATTGATTGACTTTCTCAAAAGTATCTTTAACACTTGTCCTTGGAACACAAACCTATTTTATATATATATATATATATATTTATTTATATATATATATATATTTATATATATATATATATATATATATATATATATATAAAAAGAATATATATATATATATATATATATATATATATATATATATATATATATATATTCTTTTTTCCAAAGTAATACACCAATCCATAATATTGTTGAAATATAAGGAAAGAAACATACATCTCACTATCATTCCTTTACACCCAGTATATCTGTGAAAAGATTTGTATTATGTAGAAAGGTAAATTTTTGATATATTTCAGCAATGTGGCAAGTAAATTCTAAATCTAAGATTCCAGCTCTAAGTAGTGAAATCTCATGTCTAGAAGGTAAAGACATATGCATGGAACTTTGTTACTTCTTAATACAAAAATAAATGACACTTCTTTTTTTAAAAACATGTTATTGATTTAACTCAAGAAGCAGTAATCACTGCATAGTGCTATGATTCCTGCATTATATATGATGTCATAACATGAAATGGCTGCAATATAATATAATTTCACTTGCAGTAATAATTAAAGATTTCCTTCAATGGACATTCTGGAATCACTTAATATTTTTCTACAGTTGCCTGACCACTGTCAATACCAGTTTTAACGTTAAACCAAGAAGGAAGCTATTCATTTATTTCTGATACCTTATGTTAAGACAGTTGGTGTAATGACACCATTTTAAGAGATTAAATTGCTATGGGTCATTGCAACCAACAGATCAAGATGCCATAGATGCAGAGTATGCTACAGCAATAAATTACTTAGGTAACATATGGACAGTCTGGATTCAAAGTTCCTACATGTCATAGTGAAGAAGAAGAAAATCATCAAAGTCCTTGATAATATAATGATGATTTGGTTCTCCACAAACTTTGCAATCACTATGGTGTGTGCAGAGAAATGAAAAATGTATTTAGGAACACAATTCCATCTGCCATCTGAGAGTCCCCACTACTCTTCTCCCAGATGTTGATAATAATAGAATTTTGATAATCATAGAATTATGGAATGGGTCATCTGTAGCTTCTCTGGGTAACCTGTCCCACTACCCTCTAAGTGAAGAATTTCTTCCTAACTTCCAATCTTAATCTTCCCTCTTTTAGTTTAAAACCGTTCCCCCTTGTCCTATCACTATCTGCCCATTTAAAAAGTTACTCTACATCTTTTTGTAAGCCCCCTTTAAAATAAATAATTAAATAAATAAAAAGATTTACAAATACATACAGAGAGATTTTAAAAATAGATTAAAAAAGAAAAAAAAAGATTTTTTTTTTTTTTTAAAAAAGAAGAAAGACCTCAATTAGGTCACCCTGGAGCCTTCTCTTCTCCATGGTTGGACATTCCCAGCTCTCAGCTTTTCTTTATAGGAGAAGTGCTCCTTCCTTATGATCATCTTTGTGGCCTTCCTCTAGACCTGCTTTATCAGGTCCATATCCTTCTTGTTCTGAAACCCCCAGACCTGGATGCAGTACTGGGGTTTCACAAGGGCAGAGTAGAAGGGAACAATCACCACAATAACACACTGGCCACACCTCTGTTGAACAATAGGTAGGGATAGGTATATTTTCAGGAACAAATGAAAAAAATAAAATCTGCCTGAACCATATTGAATCCCTAAAAACAAGATTTAATTATAGTTTTGTTATAATAAAGAGAGGCAGGCATCAATGGCTCTGTTTTCTGAAAATAAAAGGTTTCATTTTTTAAGAATTCTTTTCCCCTAATTCACTGTTTTTGAACTGACTGTAAATCAACATTTCTTAAAGAATCTTGGAAGAGATTTGTACCTTGAAGTCTCTGTGTGTAATTAAGGCTCTTACCAATTTGTAACAATTCCTGTGCAACTGGAGATATGACAGCTATTTATTAGTTTCCCTTGCTTCCTGGCCAATGCATTCAAGGAATCCAGAGTTCAAGACACTTACCTTGGACTGAATAAAAGATTTTAGTGATGAAAAGTTTCAAAGAGCTACACATTTTATTAAACAGATTAAAAAAAAAAAAAAAGTAAAACAAAAAAACATGTTTTGTATGCCACATCAGATTCCTTTCTTATCTGTCTGATAATCTGCTTTAATGCTCAGCAATCCATAAGCCTATCATTGTATAAACGTTACATCTCCAGGCTGCTTTTATAGAATAGATTTTATTTTAGGATATATGCACCTGATTTTATGCCCCTTCCTCTCTATTGTAAGCAATGTTGATAATGTAACATTATAACACATTGGTTTTATTGCTGTAAAATATAACTAGTTACCAGAATATTAGATCTAGATCTAATCTCCTAATGGCATGTATTTCCATATAGAAAAATATTCAATAGGGTTAGAAAAAATGATGCGTGCATGACCAGGTTATAAAATATTACTTATATTTGAGAGGTTATGTTCTGAAGGGCTTTCAAAGATTATGGGGTTACTGCAGTAGCCTCAATATTACAAGAATAATTTGATAGTGAAGTACAAGAAGAGGGGCCTCAAGGATATTAAATTAATTAATTAATTTATATAAAGTTATGAAATATGAATTATTGATCACTAAACATAAACAATTTCAACCCTAACATATAGTTTCCACCCATCAATCAGTTTTAAGGTATTGCCTGAATATGTTTAGAATTTTTTCATAATCTGATGCTGTTAATTAGTTTAGTGCATTACATTAAAAGAATAATGAAAACAACTTGCCCCAAAGTCATCTTATTTTAAAACGTTGTATACCCCAGACACTTAAGTAAAATATTAAAATTATTAACCCAGAGGGAGATTAAATGTTTTTGTCTACCTGGTAGAAGTACAATGAAGTTCACATCATTCTTTTCTCCAAACAAAAACTATAGCTCATATACTTTGCAGTCTGACTATCTCTCATTATCCTGGTTTTATCTAGGATAGAGTTATTTTTCTTTCTGGTAGCTGGTATGGTGTTGTGTTTTGGATTTAGGATGAGAATAATGCTGATAACACACTAAGTTTTAGTTGCTGAAGAGTCAAGGACTTTTCAGCTTCTCACACAGTCAGAGAGAATGCTGGAGATGCACAAGAAAATGGGAGGGGACAGAAACAGAACATCTGTCCCAAACTGGCCAAAGGGATAATAATAATATAATATTTGGTGTCATGTTGAACAATAAAACTGAGGGGAGTTGGCCAGGGGAGCAGCCGCTACTCTGGGTCTTAGCTAGGCAGTCAGTGGGTGGTAAGCAATTACATTGTGCATCACTTCTTTTTTATATTCTTTTTAATTTTTTAATTCTTTTATTATTTTATTCTTATATTATTTTTATTCTTTTTATACTTATATTCATTTTATTTTTAATAACTATTAATAATAATAATAATAATTCCTTTTCTGTCCTATTAAGCCATCTTTATCTCAACCATGAGCTTTTACCTTTTTTTTTTTTTTTTTTTTTTCCCTGATTATCTTCCCCATCCCTGAGTGAGTGAACAGCTGTGTGGGGCCTGCTGAGTTAAACCCCAACACATATCAATCACTACTTCTTACCTTTAGGTTCTCTTTGAAAACTAACATGATAGTCAATCATAATGGGGTACTAATATGCACTACAAAGTCAGTATACTGCTTAGAAATTTAAAAATAATAAAAAATAATAAGAAGAAAAAATCCATAACTGTATTTAATATACATCTGGTCTGAAATCAGAAGAAAAAAAAAAAAAAAAAAAAAGGAACAAAAGTAGAAGCATTCTATTTGCTGGTTTTCAGTCTCTTTGGGTGGAAAGAAAATAAAACTTGTTAATAATTACAGCAAGAATGTAGACACATCTGAATCCGTGGTAGAAAGAGCAAAAGGAAATTTAAAAAAAAATCTACATATAAATTCTGAAAAGTTAATTACAAGTTAAACCATTTTTTATTGTGCTTAAATTAAGCTTGAAAAACAAACAAACAAACAAACAAAAAAAAAAACAATAAATTTACATTTGTTAATCCCAGCAATCAAATTGAAACACTTATAGAAATAGAGTGGATTTTCTGATTACTCTTCTTTGGAAAATTAAATCAGTGTCATTTCTGGATCAATAAAACACATACCAGTTTAAGTTTAGACCCATTCTTAACTAAATTATTATTTTTTTTATATTATTTTTCTCTAAAATTCATTACAACAGAGGAACTTATTTCATTTCTAGATATTGTAGGTTGATTTTCTGTTTAAAATCTTTTTTTCCTGAGATGTTTCTTTTCTTGTTGATTTTTCATAACCGTTCTTTATGAGGCTGGAGAATATAAAAATCTATAGTTTTCTAAATTCTTTGGCTTAATATCAGTTTTATTTACCTCAAAATACTTGGACAGTTGTCTACAAAGTTTTCCTTTGAATATATATGGTATACATATATATATATGCATAAAACGTATGATCTATATATTTTAATATATGAACATATATATTTGAAATATATATGTATTAAATCAGAAATACATAGAAATATTTTCTGTAAATACTTTATTTTCAAACACTTTCTGTACACTTATTTTGAAAAAACTGCATCTTCTTTCATTGCAAAAACAAGTGTTACAAATATCATAATGGGTGAATATGAGTATCACAGAATCACAGAATCATCCAGGTTGGAAGAGACTCCAAGATCACCGAGTCCAACCTCTGACCTAAGTTCTCCACTAAACCATATCACTAAACTCTACATCTAAATGTCTTTTAAAGACACCCAGGGATGGAGAGTCAACCACTTCCCTGGGCAGCCTATTCCAATGCCTAACAACCCTTTCGGTAAAGAAGTTCTTCCTAATATCCAACCTAAACCTCCCCCGGCACAGCTTTAGCCCATTTCCCCTTGTCCTGTCACCAGGCACATGGGAGAACATACCAACCCCCACCTCACTACAGCCTCCTTTAAGGTACCTGTAGAGTTCGATAAGGTCACCTCTGCGCCTCGTCTTCTCCAGGCTGAACAATTTCCCAGTTCCCAAAGTATATCATCTGAAGCGGTGAACAGTACTAGAAACACCATTCTATATTATTAATCAAAACACTCCTTTGTTATCCTTAATAGAAAACACACAGAGACTTGGGATCTCTTGTGATCTTCTTAATGTCATTGTATTGTAAAGTAGACTTTCACAAATATATATTCAGTTACTTTTCTATGTCAATTTCCATATATCCGTTGTAGTCAGTATAGCGCAGAGCTCATTCTAAATCTTTGGCTCACTTATTTCTCTATTTAGATCCCACACAGAGATTTCTAATAACATCTGAGATGGTACGGAGGGGTTCCCCTAGCCTCTATCTGCTGCTTCAAGAGGATGTTAGTTAAAGGTCCTGTTCTGTACCCATTATTCTACTCACATGACTTTATCCTCTGGGAGGTTTTATATTGCACTAGCTGTGCTTAGTAGGTTTTAAATACTTGCAAGTAAGGTTTTAAATACTGTAAATACACCCAAGATCTATGGTTTCAGTACCCTATCTAAACAAAATTTACATGAAAATACACTTGTAAAAGACTTCTGTGAAGTGACAGGTTTCATGGAAAGTAAAGCTTTTACTTCTTTACAACTCTATTAACAGGTAAAAGACAAGTTTTTCACGGATGTGAATTTCTTCTTTGGAGAGTTAGCTCATTTGAAGCTTGGTCACCTCCCTTCTCAGACAGTCTCAAAGAGAAATGCCAATTCAGTCTTTAACATCTGGTTATAAGTAGCTTGCTAGGAAAAAGCACTAAATATATATATATAAAAATATACATAATATAAATATAATAAGTATATTATAATATGTATATATAAAAAATACATCTTGTGGTCGCTAGTGGCCCCCTCTTCATGATCTAAGAGAAATAATCTGTGGTTATATTGAAAAATGCTTAATCAGGCATGGTGATTTTTCTTTCTTTTTTTTTTTTTTTGAAAGATCAACAGTATTCTGCACTCTAGGTAATTTACATGGTGAAACATAAAACAGACTTAAATCTTCAGGATATTTCAGAGAAAAGAATAGAGAAACAAACGAAGAATCACAGAACAGCTTGTGTTAGAAGGAACCTTAAAGATGGTTTAGCTCTGACCCCCCCCGCCATAGGCAGGGAGACCACCCACTAGATCAGGCTGCCCAAAGGCCAATCCAACCAGGTCTTAAACACCTCCAGGGCATACACATCTTCTCTGGGCAACCTGTTCCTGCCTCCTCCTCTGGACCCATTTTAACAGGTCAACATCCTTCTTGTTCTAGGAGCCCCAGACCTGGATGCAGTACTCCAATAGGGCTTCACAAAGGCAGAGTAGAAGGGGAAAATCACCTTTTTCTGATGCAGCCCAGAATACAGTTTGTCTTCTGGGCTGGAAGTGCACAGTGATGGCTCATGTCAGGCCACCAGGCCACCCACCAGAAATCCCAAGTCTTTCCCTGCAGGGCTGCTCTCAGAAAGTTCTTTTCCTAGTCTGTTCCCATGTGTGGGGTTGTCCCAACCCAGGTGCAGCACCCTACATTTAGACTTCTTGAACCTCATTAGGTTCATGTGTGTCCACTTTTCAAGCTTGCCTAGATCTGTTTGGATGGCTTCCCTTCCTTCTGCTGTATCAACTGCACCACTAATCTTGGTGTCATCTGCAAACTTGTTGAGGGTGTACTCAATCCCATCGTCTATGTCATTGATAAAAGTATTAAAAAGTATTGGTCCCAGGACAGAACCCTAAGGGACACCACTCATCACCAGCCTCCTTTATATCCTTTTTAAAAATGGGAGTGATGTTTCCTTTTTTCCAGGCACCAGGGACTTCGCCTGACTGCCACAACTTTTCAAATATGATAGAAAGAGTCTTGGCAGCTAAATCAGCCATTTCCCTCAGAACCCTGAGGTGCATGTCAACAGAGCAGTTGTGGTGGAGATCACCTGCCCAGAACTGTCTTTGAAAATATTATGTTAATTGCCTAAGTTGCCATGGTCTTACCCTCAAAACTGTTCAGAGAATATATCACTTTGGCCTATCTGACCATGCATCTGGGCTTTTTATGTAAATGAGACTGTGAAGTGTGGCAAGTGCTACCTGTCTGTCTCCTCAGTATGAAGCTGGAACTGTCTGAAGGGCACAGCTAAAAGCAGGAATTGTATCTAATTCCATGTGTCCTCAGCTAGATCCAGCCAGTGTGTATGTCCATATTTCTTGATACACAGCCTTTGATATATATTTCCAACTGTATTGAAAATTGATATTTGCACAGATTTATTTATATGGACATTAAGCCATTAAGCATATATCTACATTATTCTACAATACTATGTGTACATTGAAAAAATATTTTTTCCATGTTATACATTATGGTGTACGTGTATAATATATATTTTATATACACATTATATACACTTAAATCAATGTTCTAGCAGAGAATTTTTTACTTTTTATTTTGGAATATTAGTATTATGTTTGGGCTTTCCTCCCAAAACTTTTACATATGTGAGCTTCTTAGTTTCTGTACTATGTCTGCATGTACATACCATTATGGCAAATTCTTGGTTTTCAACCAGCCCCTGTACAGTATCCTCAACAAAGCAGCAATGAAATTTTAGAACCAGTAGCAAACGTAGTCTCTGACATAATTGTTATTTTTCTTATTGTTTCTAGGATGCTACAAAATCTGTCATCTGTATCAAAAATTACAGAAACTGTGAGGAACCTCAGATGTACCTGGTCTTGGTCTCACATTGGTCATCACTGAGAGCACAGCCTCATCTTCAGCTCTTGTATTTAATTTTTTTCCCTGCTAAATTCCAACTGCTTCAGCCATGTGATGGTGCATGAGCTAAATCTGCAAGTGCATACCTAAATCACAAACTGATGAATGCTGTGTGTTGGCTAGAAATGTGCACTTCACCCATTAGTTTTTATAACTACAGAGCAACTTTTCCTTATCTAAGTAGACACAAAGCTTCCCCCATGCCACTCTTCTCCCTTCTCCTCCCATAAACAAACAAACAACAACAAAATCAAAAACAACACAATGGGAAAAAGCAAACAAACAAACAAAAAACAGGAATAATGTGGATACTGCGGAACATTCTTGAGGCACATGGAGAAAAGACACAAAATGTCCAAAGTTCAGAGCAGCTGTGTGAGCTATCATTGTCATAGCTTGCTCAAGCATACCCTAGCTTGAAGCTTCCTCGATTCTCTATGTGTTAAAAGTTCCTATTAACTCTGGTACTTGTGGTGTGTGTGATGTGTTTGTGTGTTTCTGGATCAATGTGGCAAGCCAGGAAAGCCTCTCAGATCTGGAACATGAGGAAGTGTGGTGTAGAGTACCAGTAAGAAGTTGCACATTGCTAAATTAGCTCTAGCAGAGTTTGTTTATGCAGATATTTTGACATGGCATATATACAGCTTCTGATGCTGATCTTGGCCAAGAGGATGTATAAATATTTTTTCATGATATTTGATTTATTTAAAAATGTAAAATCCAGGTTGACTCAAAAAGAAGGAACCAGAGCAGTTTACCAGACATGACTCTAACAATTTGAATTTGATAAAACAAGGGGATAATGGAGGATTTTTTCTAGGTTCCTACTACCTCAGAGAATAGATCTGGTCCACTAGCCACAAATAGAACAACCTGTTGGAGATAACATAAATAAATAAAAATATTTTTTCAAAGTTATTATTATGTTTAAGAAATGCCATATTATTCTCATAAAGTCTTTATCTGGGATTCCTTGACCAGTCAGGTATATAAGAAGTAGGTAGCTCCTTAATTTTTTTTACTTCACCTTTTCAATTAAAAAATAAAAATAAAATAAAATGTTGCAGTGTTACTGTGTGAGTCACATAATCCTGTCTTTAAAAGAGCCAACATGACTCTATTTTGCAGTTCTCCATCCAATCTATTCTCCCTCCAAATACTTCTGACAGCATCATATAGGTGGACCCATCTATTCTCTCAGTTTCTATATCTCATAGGTAGCTATATAATCACAACCATTTGTGTTAAATGTTAAATGTTAAAAAATAAATTCCCTGTTATAAACTGAAAACTGTCTCTTTAGAAAATTGTTAAAGTAACTTACAGAACATGTAGCATTTAGTCATAAATAATAGCTTTAGGCACAGAAAGGCAAATACTGTGATTCTGAAGGAAAAGGAAAGCTTTATATTATAATTACCGTGATTTTCAAATACTAAGCCAATCAAACACTTACTTCAGTATATTGGATACTTTACATGAAGTCACAGAATCACAGAATCACAGATTTTCTAGGTTGGAAGAGACCTCAAGATCATCGAGTCCAACCTCACAGCTAACAGTCCCCACTAAACCATATCCCTAAGCTCTACATCTAAACGTCTTTTAAAGACTTCCAGGGATGGTGACTCCACCACTTCCCTGGGCAGCCCATTCCAATGTCTAACAAGTAAAGTAGATTTTCAAAGCAACAAAGTAATAACAGACATTTCATTTCAACAGCAAAACCTTAAAAATATAAGCATAAAACAGGAAAAAAAATGTATCTTCAGTGTAAGTCCAAGTTCTTTTCAAAAACAATTAATTTTTCATGATTTTCTACTTATTATTAGATTTAAAAGGATTTGTATAGGACACAGTTAAGATATCTGTAAGTGATGTACATCTTTAAGATTCATTTTGCAAAATGAAAGCCCAAATAACGTAACTCTAGTGAGAATATGTAACTGTAAAAAATGACTAGCAACTTTAAACTAAATTTGAATTTGCATATCCTGGCATGAGCCTAACTTTGCAAATGGAAAGGTTGATTCAAATAACCATCTTTACAGAACAATTCAGTTTTCTCAACTCATTATTTCCATAAAAATATTTTACTACTAGGTATATCAATAAGGTTAAACTTCTTATTTTATTTTTTTCCCATTTATTTCAGTGTTTTTAAGTAAGAGCACTGAAAGAAATGTTTTTCAGTGTTTTTAAATTAAACTTTTGCCTCATCAATGTCTTTTTTTTACACTCTAATAAGCCTCCTGAAATTTTATTGCCTAGTACAATACAATGAGAAAACGAAGTAAAACACTTCTAATGAAATGCAAACAGCTATGTAAAACATACAAGGACACAAGATCTATTTATACAGGAAATTACTGCACTGAACTATAATATACAAATATTTAATATTATAAAAAAAAGTTATATATATATAAATTCAGTATTTGAACATGCTATATCATCAAAAATTATATCATATAGAGATCTGTTTTTATAATAACCTGTTTAACAGGAGAGAGAAGGTGAAAATGGTTCTATTTAGGAGAGAGAAAAAAAGCAGTAACCATATCAAATAGACTTAGAAAAGGAGTAAGTGGTTGACACATGGCCAACAAAAGTAGAAACATATCTAACTGAGAGTTTCAAACTCTAAATTATTTTAAGATTGAGTTTCCTCCAACTCTTTATAATAAATAAATCTATTGTTCAAGGTGGTCAATAAAACTTTCATAAAAGAGTTCTTGTCTGCACCCATTCTGCATATTCTTATATCTTTCTCAAATGTAATGACTATGATAGTTTCATAAGTTCCTAGTAAATCAAAGTTGAGTCAGTACAATAGTAAATATCTGATATGCACAAATTCCAGAGAAAAGAAAAACACAAATGTAATAGAAAGTGATATTATGATAACAGGTATTTATGTAAACCAAAAGGTGGAAGAATTGCAGATGGTTCATATAGTGATGTTTCTCCTTCACAAAGGTTGTCCTTATTTCTAGCATCACAAACACTAAATATCTATGAAATAACTTTTTTCCCCCTAACAGTAAGAAATCCTTACTGGTAAAAAATAAATAAATAAATAAATAAATAAATAAATAATAATTTAAAAAAAAAATCTACCATCCTTTATATATATATATATATATATATATGTGTGTGTATATATATATATATATATATATAAAGCATACTCTTTATTTCCAAAATTAAGACAAACAGAATCTGTGGTATATACTGAAAAATTCTTTCTCACTATTAGTTTATTATATGGTCACACAGAGTAAAATAAAACAAAGCAGTTCAAATCTGACTATGCAGTCTTTCTTTTTTCATCCTGTCACCAGTTTCCCAGGCAAAGTCTTGGCTCTGTTCAGTGAACTTTCCTGCCGGTTTTTGAATCTCACATAGCCTGCCAAGTCTCTCCTAACACACATCTGCTACAGTACTGATTCCCCTCAGTGACCTGCTGGGCTATCAGATGCCAGCTCAGTTATTGTTCCTGCCAGCACAGGACATGCTGAGAGTGGTCAGATTGCCAGGTTAGCCCTGGCTATGGTACTGTACCACTGCTTCTTCTGCCTGTTTTCCATTCAGCCTAAATTTCCTGCTGCATCACTTCTGTTGTCTCAGAAAGACTTGGAAATTTTCTGATTTCACCTATGTCTGATAAAAGAGTGATGTACCTTTTTTTCCTCATGTCAGATAATTCTCATCAACCATCCTGATGGGAATCTCAGGATGAGAGTCTCATCTGCCTTTGGCTCTTGATATTGACTATCCACAACACTATCTTCTGATCTGACTAAAAATAGATGTGGTTGGATTTTCACTAGAATTTACTACTGCTAGGCAAACGTAGCTAAGAAGCTACTGCTAGGCTGAACACTAGTCTGGCACGTGCATTAATCACAAAAATGCTATTTAAAATAAATTCTTAGTTTGGATTTCTTGTTACAATTTTATGTTGAAGAATCCCTAAACCACTATTCCCTTTTCTGCTTATTAAACACATAAATGTTTCCTGAGGCTGAGATCAAACAGCTATCTATCTTCAAAGTACCTCTCTGCTGTTCACCAAAAGCCACCTCACTTGTCTGAACAGCTTAAATGTTGAACTGACAAAGGTAAAGCATGGTGCATATTGCAGCAATGCACTTTCCTAACAGTTTCTATATTCAACAGAAAAATGATTTTTTCCTGAAACTTATGTAACACCAAATATTGCTTTTTTAATGACTCATATGTTTAGTTAATGGTTGTCCACATTACGTACAACAACATGAGATGGAAGAATAAACAATTTTCTGAAAAATAAACTGTAGGGTAAGCATCTGTAAAACAATACTTGTAGAAGTAAATCAATCTGTTAGGGAGGTCAGAGCTATAGAAAAACAAAATAAAACAAATTAAACCACGTGTGGTATCACGTATTTATATATACATACATACAATAATTCTGTGCATAAACATATTTATTTATTTATTTTGAAAGACATTTCCTCAGAGATTAACTGTGTTTTTATACTGCAGAGGTTCATAGAGTACACAGTTTACACTGCATGTAGTTCAGTGACAGATCACGGAATATATTATTCACTAAAACTGTTGGTCCAATAAGTTAAACAATTTAACTTTTAGTTATAAAAACTGCATGGTCACACTTTTCAGCATAAATTTGGTGCATACTAAAAAATCCACTTGTTCTTTCTGCATGCTTCAGGTAGGTTTATTACTTCTTGAGTGCTAGCAATACATTTTGTGCATTGAAGATAGAAGAGGAATATGCCCCAAGAATCTATTGCAAGGTAGAGTTTATGCTGTCCTAAGGCTTTAAAAGTTCATTTTTTTATTTTTTTTTTCTCCCAAGAGGGGAATCTTTTTAATGGGATTCTGTGGAAAAGCCCTGATGGACATGTGGATTATATGGTTACAGGGATCAGTATTGTCAACAGCATACATTTCAAAAATACATTTCCAATTCTTTTTGTTTGTGTAATGGTTTTCAGCCTTCAGGGTTTACAAAGGTTTATTTTTTCTAGCCTAAGCACTAGAAAATGTACTCCTTTTCATGACAGCAGAGATGCTTCCATAACTAAATAATTCTAGAAGTTTGGACTTAAGGAAGATATATTTTTATAATTACATATAAGTTTATGTATTTATACAGTCATATGTATATATTTTATTACGCTTGTGTGTATATATGTGTATCTTTTCTAAATGTCCTACAAATCATAAGAATACAGGATTGCAGGCATATCTATTAATGTTAGTCCCTCTTCCTCAGTAAGTAGTTGCTAATCACCATCACTATCACTTTCATCTTGGAAATACCCTTGATCTAAGCATGCTTTCTTCAAAATCAGTATAAGCTGTTATAACATCAAACCGTAAAACTTAAAATTTGAAACATGAAAATATTGATTTCAACATTTTTACTCTGCCTTCAAATGGTTTTTATACCATTCTAGTTTCAAATCACTCCAAAAGCATAAAATATCATTGTCATGAATGACCATGATTGTGACACTAATCTTTACTGCTATTTGATTATTCTGTCCATATGCTTTCTGAACTCATCTAGAACAATCTTATTACTGGTGGATATCCTTCATTTTGTTACAGAAGAAAGAAAACTGTTTTCAGGGAATGGTCCATTATTACTCAACAAATACAGAGTTGACTCTACAGAGTGGAGTTTCATTATCACCTGAGCACACAATGTCATACGCATCTTTTCCTTCTCCTTCCCCTTCTTCTTCTTCTTCATTATCATTATTATTATTTTTTTTTAATCTTTCAAGATATAAATATTTCAATATCCACCTTATTATTTTGGATGTAGACAAGATTTCAGGAATGCAAGATTATTTCTCCCACTATATACTTGAAAAAATAAAAGTTATAACTCACATTTAAAAGCTTTGTTTCTTTACATCCTGCAATTATTATGGATACAGCAATTCTATATATTTAGATTATCACAGTTACAGCAATTCTAATTTCTTATGTGTAAGTAGCCACCTTTTTCAAATTAGAATACACTTCCCCCAATATTTAAGTCAAAAGTAAATGATTTTATTTACTGTGACCTACAATAATAATAAACTGAAACCAAAGTATATGCGTAGATAGGCACTTATGTATAGCAGAGATTTATGTAGAGCTTTGGAAACTTCTGATACAAATTTGTGGTTTCTGAAAAAGAATTGACTTCAGGTCCGGAAATAATATTTTGTCTAATACAGTATGCAGACTGTCAGATTATGTCTTCCATAATTGATTGTCCTTCCAAAATTTCTTCCAAAATAGTTTCTAGTATCTGGTAGGCAATAAATTATAAAGAAGAGTGTTCTGTTAGCGAATTCATAACATCTGATCCTTTGTTGTATAATTTTACGGCAAGATGTCAAAGAGACAATTACTTGGGGCCTGATATGGTTGATAAAAATCTCCCTGTACAAATGTATTGTTTTGATTTACAGATTAAAATTACACAGTATGTAGAAATGAAATTAAACAAAATAGATGTTAGCTTTTGATTGCTCTTTTTAAAGTTAATTAAAATTATTTTTCAGATTAATTAGAACAATGTAAATGTTAGGCATTTAAAAGAAGAAAATGAGATTTCAAGGTGAAACCGTGAAAAAGTATTTATTCACTAATATTCAGTTAGGATGGACTTTAGGATAAAAAAAAAAAAAAAAAATGTACAGAGGAGTAACTGCCAGAGTAGAGCAATCATATGCTAGATATTATTTTGCCAGTACTATTTACTGTTTAGATTTTCCGTTTGTACATGCAGCCTTCAGTTTTGCTGGAAGCAGCCTTTTCAAAAGAAGCCCATAAAAAATATAAAATATTTCAGATTTTATATTATTTCTCTTAAACACACTTAAACTTAAACTTGGAAAAAAAATCCTATTAGGTCTGATTTACATAATATTTTCTAATTTTACATTATAGCAAGAATAAAACCACTGAAGGTGAGAAATAAAAATTTGATGAGAAAATATATATATATTTGTCATCTAGTTTTATAGCTCTGAAGTCTAATTTTTCAGTCAATACCACAGTACCACAGTATCGTTTTAAAAGTGGTAAGGTGGTCGGGACTCATCAGCACATTTTGTGGTGTCATAATTTTTTTTCCTGATGTGCTATCCATTTTTTTCTGAGATGGATCTACACATAAAAAGATATTGAAATGCTGAGATGATGAAAAAAAAAAAAAAAAGCTAATATTCTTCCTCTTTTTTAGTAAAAAAAAATGCTTTCTTGCCGTATGAAATTCCAAATGCTTGAGACACCACAAGTTTACTCAGTTAACATCTCACAATGACTCAAGATTGAAGGACAGTTGACATCTGTAGTCACCTCCTTTGGCATGACCAAATGTCCACAGGGATTGTTCAAGAGCACGCACCTCTGGATGAAGGCAGCACTGACCTCTGGGGCTGGGGAACAAGCACATAACAAAAAATGTATTGTGGTCAAGCATGTCCTAAACAAAACCAACAGGACAGCAGATACTGAAACATATCCTGGGAAAGGGCTGGAACAGTGACATTTTACATTGTTTATTAAAATTAACATGGTTTGCTACCCAACAGAACTTAAATGAATAGCCATTTGTGAGTGTGCTAGTCATAGCTCCCACATTTATAATGCTTACCAGTACAATGTTTTGTAAAGTATTGCGAATTTTTTACAGACTGATTCACTCTATGCATTTCAAGGATCCTGCAGCAGTCATTGAGAAAGCAAAAACAAACAAACAAACACATTTTCAGTCAAAAGACATATGCAGCTATTTGTACTAGACAAGTTCCCTTAAGTTCGACTGAGATGCAAGCTTTCACATATATATGTGCTGCAATGCGCATGCACACATGCATACACACACAAACACATCTTCCCCTTCTGACTCCTGAATTCCTCAGGAGAGTGTTACCTGAATAACGGAAGACAAGCAGTATGCAGTTTGGCTGTCATGTGGCTAAAGCCCAAAATAGGCTTTGCTTTCGGTGTCTGGGGCTGCTAGAGAAGCAGATTTAACAACAGAGGTGCTTCACTTCCCTGAGACCTCTTCAACACAAAGCCTGAGCACACTGTTCCTCTGAGCCAGGCACAGGTTAATGGCAATTCTGTGCCTGAAAACTTAAGTGTTATTAATCAGCCGGTGCAATCTCTGTGTTGTGTATTGTGTTGCATTGTGTATTCACGCTTTCAATTCTACAGATCATATAGGGTGTTTTAGAAACAGTCTCCCATTTTATATTTGTGTATATTGTATAGCGTATACATGTATATATGTATAGTACAATGCATCCAGTATGCACTAGGCTTATTTGAAAGGGGAATTGAGAAACACAAGAAATGCAGCATTTACCTTTTTAGGTTTCTTCTAGGATTCTGTTTAGGTTTCTTCTATTAAAATGTAGCTTTGCATTATATTCTATGTTATGCACAAGAAAAATTAATCTTGAAGAAATTCAAGACAGTTAAATGAAGATTATTTTTGCTACCTAGCTTCCTTAATCTGACAGTAGGAAGAAAATAAAACAATGGTGAGGGCAATTTAATCATTATGGCAGAAGTTTAATTTACATGTTTTGAGAGTCCAGTCATACAATTTGAATTACAAGGTCTGGATTCTAAAGAACAATGATTTTTTTTAAACAATACATCCCAGAATTCATTATTAGCTTAAAAAGGACACACACACACACAAACACACAAACTAAAAAGAACAACTACAACAATATTATTTGAAGAATGATAAGAAAAAGAAAAATAAATAAAAACTAACTAATGAACACAGGAAACCAGTTGAACTGAATTGAATAACTCATAAACACAAACAACTCCCAAATCTATTAAATAGTGAGTTTAATTATTTTTAGTTATTTTTATTTTTTCTTTACTTTGAATATTTGTTTTCTTCAAGTCAGCTATAAATGGTTTCCATTTTGCATTTGGACTTTTATTTTTTCAGGATAGTGACACACTGTTTCATTGCATTCAAGCAGATTCTGATTGGATCACCCACCCCAAAAGCTATTTCAAATACAATTTCACAAATTAAAATTGTTAAAAACAAAAAGTTTATAATATATATATTAGTTTGAGTAACTGTTGCATTTCTCTTAAAATTATGATGTAACAAATAGCAAATACAGAAATCTGGCAAGAATTTAGGCTAAACTAAGTGTCTCCCCTAAGAAGTTCCCCGGAAGTACCAATAATTGATTAATATTGATTATATTGATCCATGGACCTCTGCTGTTCTACTTAGAAATGGTGAGGAACGTGTATTATTGATCTTTGTGATAAAGTACTCATATGCAATAAACAAGGATGTATTGGTCTTAGATTTTGAAGGTGAAGGAATAGGAAACTTTATCTTCCAAAGCATAAGCCAGAAAGGTTTGAATTTCTTCCATATAGAAAACTTCAAGTTACAAAATCTATGCTAATTTGAGCTTATAACTGGCAAAACAGAAGCTGACTCTGTACCAAAGGTTACATGTTGATCTTTATTATTTAAACTCTAAGTCAGTATTTCATAGAATCATCAAATCATAAAATTATAGAATGGTACAGGTTGAAAGGATCATCTAACTCCAACCCCCCCGCCATAGGTAGGGATACCACCCACTAGATCAGGCAGCCCAGGGCCTCATCCAGCCTTGCCTTGAACACGTCCAGGGATGGGGCATCTACAGTCTCTTTGGGCAACCAGTTCCAGAGCCTCACTACCCTTACAGTGAAGAATTTCCTCCTAATGTCTAGTCTAAATCTATCTTATTTTAGTTTAAGACCAATCCCCTTTGAATTGTTATTATCTACCCAAGTAAAAAGTCCTTCTCTGTCTTCTTTATAAGACTCCTTTAAGTATTGAAAGGTCACAATGAGGTCACCCAAGAGACTTCTCTTCTGTAGGCTGAACAGGCCCAGCTCTCAGCCTTTCTTCATAGGAGAGGTGCTCCAGCCCTCTAATCATCATTGTAGCCCTCCGTTGGACTTGTGGAAATGTCCACATCTTTCTTGTGCTGGGGTCCCCAAACCTGGATGCAGTGTCCAGGTGGGGCCTCATGAGGGCAGAGTAGGGGCTACAATCATTTCCCTTGCTAGTCGTACCTCTTTTGATGCAGCCCAGGATGCAGTTCACCTTCTGGGCTGCAAGCATGCATTGCTGGCTCACGTCAAGCTTTCATCCATCAGAACACCCAAGTCCTTCTCTGCATGGTTGCTCTCAATTAGTTATTCTTCTAGTCTGTATGCATGTCTGGGATTTTCCTGGCTCAGGTGCAGCACCTTGCACTTGGACTTCATGCAGCTCACATGGGCCCACTTCCCCAGCCTGTACAGGTCCCTTTAAATAGATCCTCTTTGATACCAACACCACCACTCAGTTTGGTGTCATCTGCAGACTTGCCGAGGGTACACTCAATCAGCTATGTCATTAATCCCCTTGATGAATCCATGCTGACTACTCCTCATAACCTTCTTCTCTTCCAATTGCTTGGAGATGGCATCCAGAACAAGCTGCTCCAACACCTTTCCAGGGATAGAGGTGAGACTGACTGGCCTTTGGTTTCCCAGATCCTCCTTCTTGCCCTTCTTGAAGACCAGAGTGACATTGGCTATCCTCCAATCTTCAGGCACCTCTCCTGTTCTCCAGGAACTTTCAAAGATGATAGAGAGCGGTTCGGCAATCACCTCTGCCAACTCCCTTAGCACACGTGAATGCATCCCATCAGGACCCATGGATCTGTGTGCGTTTAGCCCACTCAGACGCTCCCAAACCACACCCTTGTCAACAAAGGGGGAGATCTCCACTTCCCAGACTCTTTCTCCTCCCTCCAGGGTCGAGGAGTCCTGGGGAGGAGTCCTTGAAGCAAAGACTGAAGCAAGGAAGCATTCGGTATCTCCGCCTTCTCAGTGTCTCCTGTTACCAGGACACCCTCCTCATTCAGCAAGGAACCCACATTATCCCTAGTCTTCCTTTTACTGTTTACATACTTTAAAAAAAAATCTTTTTATTATCTTTTATTTCTTTTGCAAGCCTCATCTCTAGGTGGGCTTTAGCCTTCCTTGTCGCGTCCCTGCAGGCCCTGACAACACTTCTACACTCATCCCAAGAGGACAGGCCCTTTTTCCACATTTCATAAACCTTCTTCTTCCCTAGATGAGCTCCTTGCTCATCTACGCAGGTTTCCTGCCCCCCTTCCCCAATTTCCTACTCTTAGGGATGCACCGATCCTGAGCTTGGAAGAAGTGCTGTTTAAATGTAGCCCAGCTCTCACATGCACCCTTGCCTTCTAGCAACCTAGCCCACGAGATGCTCCAAAGCAGGTCCCAGGAGAGGTCAAAATTGGCTCTCCAAAAGTCCAGGGTTGCAATCCTGCTTTTAGCCTTACTTCTTCCACCAAGTTCCATCTTGAACTCCACCATCTCATGATCACTGCATCCCAAGCTGCACCGAACCTTCACATCCCTAACAAGCCCATCACTGTTGGCGAGGACAAGGTCCAGGAGCACCCTCCTCCTCGTTGGCTCCTCCACCACCTGCGTCAACAAACTGTAGGAGCCGTTTGGACTGTACATGCCTGGCCGAGTTGATTACCCAACAGATGTCCAGAAAATTGAAGTCCCTCATGAGAACCAGTGCCCGTGATTGTGAGGCTACTACCAGCTGCTTGCAGAAGGCCTCATCGACCTCCTCCTCCTGATCTGGTGACCTGTAGTATACACCCACAACTGTCGCCCATACCAGCCCACCCCTTAATTCTTATCCACAAGCTCTCCACTTGTCCTTCACCCTCCCCCAGCTGGAGCTGGGTACACTCTAATTGCTCCCTCACATAAAGGGCAACCCCACCCCCTTACTTCCCCAGCCTGTCTTTCCTAAAAAGGACATAGCCCTTCATGACAGTGTTCCAGTGGTGCAAGCTGTCCCTCCACGTCTCAGTGATTGCAATGAGATCGTGACCCTGAGACCGAACACAGATCTTGAGCTCATCCTGTTTATTTCCCATGCTCTGTGCATTGGTGTACAGGCACTTTAGAGAAGCAGCAGGCACATTTACCCCTGGAGAGATGCGAGAAGAAGAAAATTCCGGATGGGGTATCAGGATCGTCACCTTCTACGAGGAGCCCTCGGACGATCCTATAGGAAGCCTGACCACTAGTAAAGACCGATACAAAGAAGTTGTTAAGTACCTCTGTCTTCTCCTCATGTCATTATCTATTCTCCATTTTCATTTGTCAGAGGCATTACACTCTGATATCTCTGATTAATTTCTGATGAAAACTGAATAAAGATGTGAAGATCATTTTGACTGTTATTTTAAATTTATTCTTCTATTTCCAGTTATCACTGACACCGATGAAGATAATTCCAGAACAAACCTTAGAGACATTTTGAATACAGCAAATATTGTAATTGTTTGCTCACTGCAATGCAGAGACATGCACACAAGTATTGGATACAAATACATTTTAAAACCTGTCATTAAGGCATTCTGGCTAAGGTTTGTTCTTCATTTAGTCAATGGATTGAAAATAAACAGTCATGAGATGTATCTAATATAGATAGCATGACTGAAGATGCCACTCCTCTATTGATTACAGAATCTAAGAATAGAATTTAACTTTCAGCTGGTTAAGCTAAAATGAAATGAACCTAGCATTTTCCATTTAATAAAGTAATAATGCAAAAAAAACCCTAGCTGATTGCACAAAGTCCTTAGGAAAATCCATTAATTGCTTTGCAACTCTTTTTCTCTTTTCCATTTTCCATAAAGCCTATGGAGCTTTACGGGACTGTTTTAAACTGTTTTAAGATATAATAAAAATGCTACACATAAGCCAGGCATTTTTACACTGTATGGTTTGCCTGCTTTATTCATTCAAGTGCTAAATAATTCTTGTTACCAAGAATCATTGTAACTCACATGCAGTCCTACTCAAGTATATTAGAAACACTTGTTGTTGTTGTTGTTAAATTTTATATATATATATTTAAAATTCCAAAGTATACAGTAGTCATCTTTCTTTTTGCTTAACAGAAACGGCTTTATCACCTCACTAATTCAAACCCAAACTGATCTGAATCCCCCTTCACGGTGCATACCACAAGAAAAAAAGTAATATTTAAAGAAATAGAATTCCACATGGAATTCTATTCCAAGGATATGGAGAAGAAGAACTTGCAATTAGGAATGTCTCCTTCAAAGTTATCTGAATAGGCTTAAGGGTTCATTTTTACAAGGTCAAATATTACATTTTTTTAATTTATTATGAATCTTTGTTTTTTTACTTTGTTGCTGTAAACTGCACCTTTGACTGTGTTTTAGTGTTTCTTGTTTTACTTTGTTTCTCACATGAGAAGTATTTGTTCAGTGATTGTTTTGTCTATAGAATATCTGTGCTCCCATATTTAATGCACATTCTTGCATTTTTTCTTTTTGTTTGTTTTAGCATGAAGTTCTGTCTTTGGAAGAATAGTTTTGGAAATTCTTCTAAAAGTCAACCAAAGTATTAAACATGGGAATATTACTATACAGAATCATGCAGTCAGCTCTAATATGAAGATACTGTTCTGTGTAAATCTGGAAGTTGCAGGGTTTTGAGAAAGCCAAAAGGTTTTCAGAGCACTGCAGGAGGTTAGGCAGATTGCTTTACTGATTTCTATTGTCTCCTCACCTCACGGAAAAATGTTTGTGAATGAAGTAACTTTATGTAAAGAAAAAAAAAAAAAGAGAGAATAAAATAATTTAGAAATCCAACAGCAAGGTAGGTAACTTTACACAGCAAGTCCCTTTTTTTAGCAACTATCCATATGTTGTCCAATCAACAGCATAATAGAGCAGGAAACAAGAAGAAAAAGGAATATAGCCACTAGATTTCGGCATTTACACATCACAGTATGACATCCCATAGATTTGTAGCTATGATGTTTACAGTAATTTAAAACTCATTAATAGATTTAAAACTTTATGCCAGTTATAACGGGATAAAATACAGAATTATGTGTAAAAAAAAATTAGCAAAATGACAAATCTCTGAGACATGTTAGCCAATATGTCTAAAGGTGTTAAAAAATGGGCAATCATTTTACGAATCAGGGAGCCAACAGGTGAGTTCTGAAAACCTTGTTCAGGATTAGTAAGCAAATAGCTTGTAGAAGAAATTATCTTCTTTTCAGATGATCATATCACACAGAAAATTATAAATGATAACAACTTGTTTGGAGTTTATGAACCTCTTAGGTACATAACAAAAAGCCACAAATTGCTGTTAAGAATGTTTCAGTACTGAAGCATTAGCTCTTTGTTGATTTTGTCTAATGTTTTTTCTTGCTTTAAAGAAAACACATATATCTGATCTAAACAGAAGTTAATTCTATAGAAAAATGACAAAAATTTTAGATACATTGTGTAAAAAACTACAGTAGATTTTGTCTTTTTCCAATGCAGGGATATGAAAGAAATTAGAAATCAAGCAAACCACAAGCAAAAACTGGCATGCAACATTTCCAGACTGACTATTCCATCTTTAAGCCTCTAGAACATTTCTAAGCTACGAGAAGCTTCTTTAAACCCAAATATTAGAGCAGAGTAGTAGAATTTTGATCTTCCTTTGATGAATTAAGATTCAAAATCACTCATAAAACTGAAAAACAGTACTAATTTGTTACATTGTGGTAACTGAATTTTCTGGGATAATTTCTGTTTTGAGGACTGAGCTATTCAAGTGGATTTGGGGTTGGGGAGGGACACATTGGTCAAAGATTACTGTTCAGCACAAAGAATGACAGTAAATTCAATAGTTTCATTTTTTCCTTATTTTTTTTTTTTTATTGAAAATAAGCAATTCAAACCAAGCACAATTTACATTAATAATTTTAAGGCATGGTAGAAGAAAGCACTTAAATCCCAGATCACAGAACCAGATCTTCATGCTCATTCTTATTTTCACATAGAGGGAACAGATCGTAGAATATCCTGAGTTGGAAGGGACCCACAAGAATCATTGAGTTCAACACCTGTCTGTACAGAGGATTAGCCAAAAAGCAAACCTTATTTCTAAGAGCATTGTCCAAACACTTCTTTAACCCTGGCAGGCTTTGTGCCATGACCACTTCCCTAGGAATTGTTATATTTAGGGTTAGCAGTGGCTGTTAGAGTTAGGAATTGGGTTAAATTTAGGGTTGTGGGTTATGGACTATATTTAGTTAGGGTTAGGGATTGCATTATGATTAGGGTATGGGTAAGGTTTAGATGTAGAGTTATGGGTTAGGTTAGGATTAGGTTTAAAGATACGTTTCAGTTTTCTGTTTAGGATTTCAGTTTGGTTTATAGTTAAGGTTAGATACCCAAATTGGTATAGGGTTAAGGGGAAGGGTTAGAATTAGGATTAGGATTCATGGTTAGAGGTAAGGGTTTACATTTAGGTTAGTTTAAGTATCTGGGTTAGAGTCATAAGATAATTTAATATTGGGTTTGGGATAAGGTTAAATTTAGAGATAGAGTTAGGTCAGGTTTAGGGTTAGAGTTAATATTGGAGATTAAGTTTAGTGTTAGGATTTGTGTAGAGTTTAAAATGTGGGTTAGGGATAGGTATAGGTTTAGAGATTAGAGTGCAGTATAGATTAGTTTAGGGTTAGGGTTAAGGCTATGGTTTAGGGAGTTCAAAACTGGACTTGGGTTAGGATTTCATTTAGGGATAGGGTTAGATTTACCTGTAGGCTTTAGCATTAAGGTTTGGGTTAAGGTTTGGGTCATCAGGATTAGGGGTAGGAATTAGGGTTAGGATATGAGGTTAGGTTTGGGAAGTTGTTTTAGGGTTAAGTATTATGATAATTTTTAGGGTTAGGGTTTAGGATTTGGGATGTGGTATGCAGGATAAAAGAGTTATGTGTAGTTTAATGTTAAGGTTAGCATTAGGATTAGAGTAAGGAACTAGGGATTAGGATCAGTTTAAGTTTAGGGTTAGCTTTAGGCGTTAGGATTAGTGTTTGGGCTTTTGTTAAGGTCATTAGGGTTAGGGGGCAAAGATTAGTGTTACAGGTTTGTTTTAGGGTTAAGAGTTACATTTAAGGTTAGGGTTTAGTGTTAGGATTAGTGTTTAGGGTTATGGTTAGGCCTAGTGTTTAGGATTAGGGGAGTGGGTATGGAAGCTGCTAAGAATTGGGTTTAGGGTTGGGGTTAGGGTTAGAATTCAAATTAGGGTTATAGGTTAAATTAGGATTAGGTTTGGAGTTAGGTTCAGGAGAAATTTTGGTTCAAATCAACACAAGATATTCAGGGCCCTGATCTTTTGCAAGTTTTTTGATGTTCCAGCAATTTTAACAGTAATTCTTACATTTCCACCTCTGTTAGGAGTTAAATGCCTCTGTGGATATGGTCTGTGAGTGATAATATGCCACTGATTTCTAGCACAGATCTGGATTTTACTGTATCACCTCCTACCTCTCTACATTACATCATCCAGAAAATGGAACAGATAAATATGGAAGGAAATTTATTCTTAGGCTGTGTAACATGGAAAACAACCTAATACAAAAATGACTGCATGGTCTTGAATGCATTATTTGGAGCAGCATACCTGAAGCTGAAGCTCCCGCACTGCACTGTGTTATCTACATAGACATGGCAGGTATTGCCTCAGTGTGCAACTCAGCTCTGCATGGCTGGAGGATGTAAAGAGTCACATAAACTAAGAAACAACATTAACTGACTACTTGGAGGGAAGCTCTGGGTGACTGGGCTGTTCTGCCACCTGAGTTAGTGCAGAGAGAGGGCGGTGCCCCCAGCTGTTCATCTTGGTAGCACAGTATTGGCTGGGCTGCTGTAGACACTTGCATAAGGCAACAATGCGCATCAGTGAACAAACTTTAGTCCTTTGCAGCCCAGTAACAGTGCTAGAAACTTACCTCTGACAGGCTCTGCAGGTGTGAAACATTATTCACGCTTAGGTGTCTTATTCTCTTTGCAATTCCTTTATGATGAGAATTACATGAAGCATGAGTAATTACAAGAAAAAGTGTATCTACTTATAGCAAAGAGAACAAATAAATGCTAAACTTTTAAGATTGCTCCTCAGATTCCAAGCCATAGCCATCCCAGAAGATTTATTGGGTTTTAGGTCTAACTTTTCATACATTTAATAGTCTTACAGTTTTCTAGCTAAAACAAAGAGAAATAAACAAATAAATAAATAAAGCTAAATTTGCAATCTAGCAGATGCTCAATATAGTAGTGCAATATTTCACCATAGATACAAGATCATTGCCACCTGTTTTGACTTTTACGTTTGCTCATAAGTACAGCATGTTCTTCAGTCACAGTTGGAAATATCTTAGGAGCAAGACTGCATGTCAGATACATTTTTTTCCATAGGTGTCACCACCTTATAAGATTAAACTTGTGTGCACTTCATAGGTCAAAAGCTATTCTGCACTCATGCTGTAGTTTTAAATGTATTCAGTCTTAATAAAGTACATTAAAGTGTTCAACAAAATACAGATTTCTCAAACAATTTTAACTAATCTGTTGCTATTCAATGATGCAACTTCCCACAACTCAATTAGAAACTGTAATCAATAATTCTGTAATCAATAATTTTAAACCTAAAACTCAACAACCAAAACCTAAGAACAGCTTGGCCTACTAGAATAATTGTTTCTGACCTTGTTAATTCAAAAAATACATTAGAAATCTTCAAGAACTTGACTGTAGAGAGTATATCCTCTGTTATATAAATATATGCACACAATTTCCCATTAGCTAGATAGATCAAAAAAGAAATATAAGTAGAAAATCTGAAATGCACACAAATAATACAACATAGGGCATTGAACACCTTAATAAAACTCAGAAATATAAACGTTGGCTAGCCTATTTTTGTGTTCAAAGCCATAAAATTAATCAAGGTTAGACTAGAAGAAAGTGGACAAATTATCAAAGATGCTAATAGCAATCATAAATTTTCCTAATATTTTGTGCATTTTATAAAATATGAAGTCTTTTGCAGTATTTTTACTATTTCATAATAAATTATTTTTAATGAATGCAACCAAGAATAGTAAGCCTTTCCAATATAAGTTATTTGCAATAGAAGTTGTTTTCATCTAAAGCAATTAAAGAAAATAAAATATTTTGTTTTCTTTAATGGAATTAGATTTTCACAACTCTAATGTCTCTAATGCAGCAGCAGTTAAGGATTTATTCTATCTCTTTATTGTAGATAACAAAGTTAGGTTATCTGATTTTCAATTAACAAAATGATTTAAAGAAATTTGCTACAAAGGAAACAGGGACTTAGTTAAAGATTTGTAAACGGCAAGGTCACCCAAGACTTACTGCAGGGTCCTGGGAAGAGTCTCTATATCCAGTTGCATGCTTTCAAAATACCTCTTAGAGTGAATTATTCACCCTATGCCTTGTTCGGCCTTTGTTTGCAGATGAGCTTGCAGACAAAGAGTCAACCCTGAGATGCACATACTCTCAGGGGTAGACCAAGGGTGCAGCTAGCTGCAGTCTCTGGAGAGCAAAAAAAAATCTTGCGAGTCCATAGTCTTTGGGTTAGTAATTTTCCAAGATTCATATCTTTTGTCAATTTGTTTAGGAATCAGGTTGTACAATAACATCCTGTCCTGGTTTCAGCTAGGATAGAGTTAATTTTCCTCCTAGTAGCTGGTATGGTGCTGTGTTTGGGATTTAGGATGAGAATAATGTTGATAACACACTGATGTTTTAATCGTTGCAGAGCAGTACTTACACCAAGCCAAGGACGTCTCAGCTTCTCGCCTTGTCCTGCCAGCAGGCAGGCTGAGGGTGTAGCAGGAGCTGGGAGAGGACAGACCCAGAACAGCTGACCCAAACTGGCCAAAGGGGTATTCCATACCATCTGATGTCATGCTAAACAGTATATAGGAGTGGCTAACCAGGGGGAGGAGGGCCGGACTGCTCCGGGTTAGGCTGGTGGTCAGCAGGTGGTGAGCAATTGCATTGTGCATCGCTTGTTTGTATACATTATGTAGTACCATTATTATTATTATTATTATTATTATTATTATTATTATTATTATTATTATTATTATTATTATTATTATTATTATTATTATTATTATCCTTTCTTTCCCATCCCAATAAACTGTCTTTATCTTGACCCACAGGTTTTCATTTCTCTCCCCTCATAGCAGAGAGGGAGGTGGGAGGGTGAGTAAACGGCTGTGTGGTGCTTAGCTGCAGGATGGGTTAAACCATAACACATCCCCTCTCAACCCTCCCCCTCAGTCTTCAAAATGGGAGAGCCAGTGTTAGACTTCACTGCATTCCAAAAATAAGAGGGAAACAATGGCTTTTCTTTTCATATTTATTAGATAAAGTGATTGATTCCTAGTCAAGCTTATATTCCTTAAAAAGAATTCCTCATTCCTTCTGGGAATGAGCTCTGCTTTGGGTTCCATTGTTAATGAGCTGCCCCATTCAAGGAGTGATTTTATATGTAGCTTTATGTAGCTTTGCTAAGCATAAGTCATCTGGAATGAAAATTTCCAGTTTGCATAGAAGTACACAGCTGAATTTATTTGGAAGAAAAATAAATACTAACATTTGTAAGCAGAATTTCGGAGCTTTTCACTGAAGATCTTGACACTTGATGTGACAACGAGGGAACTACATAGCTATTAGTAGCATAACTTCTATGGTCTACCTATTAATGTATGTAATTTTGGCAAAACTAAAATATTAAGACAAACTTTTTAGTTTACCTTTCATTACATAAGAGATAAGCATCCTAAAGATTACATCTGAACATCCATGGTACTCCTACATTAACTCTTCAGAATTCCTATTTTCTGTTAAAATGGTGTGGAGGATATTATATATATATATTAAAAAAAAAAAAAAAAAAAAAAAAAACACCTTCCAAATATCTGCATTGAAAATAACACTAAAACACAGCAAAACTGGCTTTTTTTTTCCTCTCTCTTTTTTTTTTTTTTTTTTTTTTTTTCCTTCACATAGTCCCATCTGTCCTTCTGATAGTTCTCAGGACTTTAAATAAGAAAAATCCTAAATAAAATATAAGGAGGTGGGATCAATACCTGCTTAGAGAAAGATTCTAAGAAATATTTGCAGAATGTGACAGTTACTGGGAAGGCATGAGGGAAGAGTAAAAATGGCAATTACAACTAGGGGTGCTGGAGAAGACAGTTTAAGGAGAAAAGAGTACATGTATTAGGAAAACCCTTTTGGAGCTTTATTTACCACAGGCAGAGTATAATGTTGGGAAAAAGATGATAAAAATGGCTAGCTGGCAGCACAAGATCAAAAGCGTGCATAATTACAACAGCTGTAGGTACCGATTATTCTCCTCAGAATCAATAAATATCTGAATTCAGTGACAGGTGGATAAAAAAAAAAAAAAAAAGTTCCTTTTGTACGGATGAGTGAAAAGGTGTCACTTTTACCTAGAAACTAACCTACTTTGAAAATCATTTTCTGCTATTAACACTGATTCCTAAACTCTTGAAGAGTAAACATCCTGTTGTGATTCCTATTTTCCAATCCCTGTTAGTAATGGAATTTTCTTAGAACAGGGAATTTTTTGAATTATTATTATAATTTTTCCCATGATGTGAGTTACTTTTTTATTATTTTATTTTTAAACAGGAAAATAATATGATAAACTGGGTTAGAATCAGATCATAAAGAAATGAAAGCACAAATACAGGCTAGGCAGAGAATGGATTGAAAGCAGCCCTGATGAGAAGGACCTTGGTGATGAGAAGCTTGACATGAGCCAGCAATGTGCACTTGCAGCCCAGAATGCCAACTGTATCCTGGGGTGCATCAAAGAAACATGGCCAGCAGGTTGAGGGAGGTGAATCTCCTCCTCTCCTCTGCTTTTTAGACTTCACATAGAGTATTGTGTTCAGTTCTGGGGACCCCAGCACAAGAATGACATGGATGTACTAGAGTGAGCCCAGAGGAGGGTCACAAAGACAATCAAAGGGCTGAAGAAGTTCTCCTATGAAGAGAAGCTGATGGTGTTGGGGTTGTTCAATGTGGAGAAGGCTGGCTGGCTGGCTGGCTGGCTGGCTCCAGGGAGATGTTATAGATGTCTTCCAGCACCTTAAAGGGACACTTACCGGAAAGCTGGGGAGGGACACTTTGTAAGGGAATGTAGTGATAGGACAAGGAGTAATGTCTTTAAGCTGAAAGAGGGTAGATTTTGATTAGATATATATGGAAGAAATTCTTTACTCAGAAGGTGGAACAGTTTGTCCAGAGAAGTTATGGCTGGCCCCCCTGGAAGTGTTTCAGGCCAGCCTGAATGGGGCTTTGAGCAACCTGGTCTAGTGAGAGATGTTCCCGCCCCTGGCAGAGGGGTTGGAATTAAATGACGTTTAAGGTCCCTTCCAACCCAAAACATTCTATGCTTCTATGATTCTACGATTCTGTGATTGAGAAGCACTATGTTTTTTTAGAACCTGTAGACTGAATACAACATGATGTTGAGATCCTAGTGTGCCAAAAAACAAACAAACGAAAAAAAAAAACAACTCACTGAAGTAGGATTCAAGCTTACGTGGAATAGAGAGATATGCTTACTAACAGAGAGTAAAAGGTACAACTATAACAGCTGTGGAATGCATCACTTCTCAAACCTCCTTGTCTCCTCCAGAGATGACATTCTTGTTGTGAGATACAAGAATACTGAAGGTTAGCTGTTGTTTCTCAGGAAAACTGTTGTGGTTTGTAGACTGATGAAACGGTCTTTAATGGATTTCACTGTATGTTGTATTAAAGTAAAAGAATAAAATTAACCTTAAAAAAAAAGTATCAGAAAATAGTTTTTTATGTGGATTCATCATTTTATAACAACTTCAGATGATTTGCCTATATACACTGTAAACTATATGAAACATTAAGCTTGTGACAATCTGAGCTCTGCATTTATTTATATAATGTACATGTTATAATGTACAGTTGCATAAAACTATCTTTACAATATAAAATCCATTTGATTTCTGAATTATTCTGGTTTTGCTATTTTGGGGGTGTTGAGTCAAAATTGTAGATAATAATGGCTATTGATTAGCCTGTAGTCAGACAAGATGGTAAATGAGAAATAAATTATGAATAACGACAGGGAGCAGGTAATTGTGGGTGTTGATGAATGTGGGAAACTGAACTTTTGAACTCTCAAGCACAAGCCTGCCACTTGCTAGATGCAACCAGATTTACCTGGTTGTAAATTTTGATAGCACCTATATTGCAGAAATGGCATAGACAGACATCTCCAATTAATAAAAAGACCACCGATTAGAAGGATGAGACAGGTATTTCTACATATAGGCTATTTAGACTGAGAGAATCAAACCTAGAAAAAAAGATCCTGGACATGGAGGAAGATCCACAGAGATGAATGTTGGGGAGCTCCCATAGGGCAAACTTTTAGTAGAAAATGAGTGGCTAGCACTGTCCATATTAAAGCCAAAGAGTAAAACAATCATTAAGTGGCATGGATGCTCATATATATGAGCATATATATATGCTCATATAGTTGTTGAGATTATTTTGTGGATGTTTTTACTTAGCAATATAAATACGACCAATGATAAATTCCAATGATGAATTGGAAACACTTCTATAAAATTACAGACTGACCTCTAATCTGAGTGCAGACCTAGAAAGCCTGCTTGAATTCAATGAATTCTTTTTCGTATCCCAGAACAATAAATTTCAGCACAGCAACATAATGAGTTTCCAGTCAAATGTCTCCAAGAATGCTGTGACAAATACCATCACAGTTTAGTTTACAACCAGAATCTATACATTATCTTATTTGAAAGAGTTTTCCCATGCCTGTAGTCTCATATATTCCCATAGCACACCTTCTTGTCCCACTCTGACAAGGTAGAGACAGATAAGATATTTGAATTAGAACAGAGATGTTTTATTTTACAATTGCATGTTTCTGCTTCAATTTTGTATCATTTCAGGGCCAAAGTAGACTTTTGCCAGAGTTCTGTACTTCTTACAGCAATCTAGAATAAATCAATTGACTTCATTGCAGATGTGCAGATTTTAAATATTATTTCATTGCCAGCTTTGGAGAACTTAGGTCTGGAGTGAGGACTGAATGGATTACTAGAGTTGAAAAAACATTAATAGTTTTTCTTTCTTATAACAGCACCTAATCAGGATTTATTATTATTTATGTTAGAATACGGATTTTTTCCTTTAAAATATAAAATTTTATTTCTTTCCACTCATTCATAATTTTAGAGAGTAAACTGTCACAAAGTATATTGTCACAGCAGCATGGGATTGAAGTGAGAATCCCTCTTTAATATTAGAGGGAAACAAAGAGCATTTCTAGTTAGTATAGTATATAAATATGTCATTTTCTGATGAGTGTGCTGCTTTTCTGTAAATATATTTACCCTTAAATTTTATTGCATGTAAACAAATTAGAACAAACTTTGTCTATTAATCAAGCTGAAATTCTACCAAGTAGGCAGACATCAGATTCATAACACAGAAGATATTCACTGTCCTCCCTTACGAGATATTACTGCATTTCTACTTACTAATGAAATACCAGAGATGCAATATCTCATATTGAATAGCGTCAAACTTATTTAAATTCCACATTTTAATTTGTCAGCAAAATTTCACATTGAATTCACACCAATTTCCAAGAGCACTATGAAAGTTAAATTGAATAAAACCAACCTACACCATTTTTTCCCCTTTGGAAACCTGCTAGGAGGAAATTGTGTTCTTTGTATATAGCTTGAGCATGGCAGATTATATATTCCAACATACACCATGAAATTCATTAATATGGAAAGTGTGTGAGGATTAATTTATCTTATGTCTTCTATCATTCCCATTTCTATAATGCTATTATTGACATATCTTTATTCACAGGTGGGATTAAAAAATCCTGTAACTGTTCTGTATACTTTGTAACAGAAAGTTGAATGTTCAGTCAAGTTGCACAGACAGCTTGAATTTCAAGTAAATACTGACAGCTAGAGAATGTCTTATATTTAATTTTTCATTTATCTAATTGAAGTGACATCTCAAACTTTTACATATAGCTGATATTGCTGTAATAAAAAAAGTTTTCTTGAAAAAATGGTTTTGCAGTCAGGGAATACATTTCCTTGATTTTAGTCCTGTCACATCATTTAAAAAAATAAAGATAACCTATTTCCATTTTCCCCAAAGACTGTATAAGGTTTAAATGAAGCTGTCATGACAGAAATGTAAAATGTGAAGAATAGTCTAAAAGATTACAAAAAACTTTCATTTATGCTGTGACTCTGCCATCAGAGGCTATTTGTTCCAATTTTCATACTAGCAGATGATGCAGTATATGTCACTGTGAGTAGAAACAGAACAAAATGGATAGGAGAGTGTGTGGGACAGGGAGAAGAAAAATAGTATAGGATTGATCTAAAAAAACAAAGCACCACCAACAAACAAAACATTAAATACAATAGCCTCCCTCAAAAAAAGTCACATTCCCAGGAGCCTCCAAATTTAAAGAAATTAAGTCAAAATAAAATGGCCTGATAGGACAATTGTCAACAGAGCTTTAAAGTTCTTTCTTTCCAAACACAGGATTACGTATCTGACCTTGCCACATGTGAGATGTTGTGATCTGTGTTTGCGTGTGGGATATTGTGATGAAAGAGGAATAATACAAGTGTGCTTGTATGGGCAGATTTTTCCTCTCACTATGTAACTCTTTCATAATGTAACATGATACCTGATTACACCAAAGTGAGGTGACATCTCTTTTGCTCCACTGTGGTGGTTTAACACTGGTAGGTAGCTCATCTCTACAACCATGCCTCTCTCTCACTTTCTCACTACCCCTCCTCAAAAGAAAAAGGGGAGAAAATATGATGAAATTAAAAAAATAATAATAAATGAATTAATAAAAATAATATAAAAAAAAGCAAGCTCATAGGTTGAGATAAGGAGAGGCAGATCCCTCAGCAGTGTTACCATTACAGGTAAAACATACTCAGAATGGGGAGATTAATGAGATTAATGTAATTTATTGCCCCTTAATAACAGACTAGAGCAGTGAAAACAAAAAATCTACAAACACCTTCCTCCCACTCACCCTCTTCTACCTCCTTCCCCCAGGTGATGCAGGGGAATGGGGAAAGAGGGTATGAACAGTCCACAACACTGCATCTCTTCACCCTCACTCTCCTTTCCTGCTCCAGCACAAGGCTCCTCCCATGTCATCCTTCCCAAACTGGTCCTGCATGGGCTTCCCACAGGCAGCAGCTCTTCAGGAACAGTTCCCATATGGGTCTGTATTATTGGGTCCATCCATCAAGAATGGAAAGTTCCAACATGGGTCCCTCACAGGTGGCTCCTCACAGGTCCCTCCCTCCAGATCACCTGCTCCAACATGATCTCTTCTCCACAGGCTTCAGTTCCATCCCAGAGTCTGCTCTTGTGGGGTCTCTCCATGGGTTGCAGTCTCCTTCCGGCCAGATCCACCTGCCACAGTATATGTTTCTTTTTGGGCCACAGTGTGGAAATCTCCACCAGGGTACCCAATGGGCTGCAAGGGGAACTTCTGCTCCAGCACCAGACAAGTACCACCAAGAGGAGGTACCACCAGTCCTTTTCTCAGTCCTCTCTCCCAGCTGCTGTTGCACAACATTTTTCCCTTTCTTAAATCCGCTCTCACAGAGATACAACCAACGTCACCCACTGGCTCAGCTCTGGCTAGTGGTGGGTCCCTTTTGGATCCAAGTGGAGCTGGCTCTGATCTGACATCGGGCAGCTGCTGGGCTCTGCTCATAGAGGCCATGCCTGCAGTCTCACCAATACCAAACCTTGCCACATAAACCTAATACATCCATCTGATTTAGGAGGAATGGATTAAAAAGAGAAGATTGGCAAAGAGGACAGAATGAGACTGGAAGACTGGCAAGGAAGATTGTAAATAAGCTTAAGTGACCATGAAGCAGGGAATGCATAAAGTCTGAAGAACAGTAAAGTCAGAAAACATAATTGTACCTACTGCTGTTTATCCTCTATATGTTTGACAAGTAACACATCTGTGTATAGGTAATGTGTGCAGAGGCGCCCTATTGGACTCACTTGAGCTTGCAACACTGGTATGGAAAATATCAAAAAGCACAGTGAGGACCATAGCACACACAATCACTTGATAAGCAGGTAAATAAATAGCAGGTAATCTAGCATAGACTGAGGTTAGCAGTAGATGCATCCCTGCCTGCGTGCCTCAGCTGGGATGTTGCTTTGGGAATCTCCTGGCTGGCAAGGCAACAAAAATAAAGGTTTATGTCCTCCTGAAGCAGTAGATGTCATGGGAAATGAGTCTCATCTTTGATATCTGAAAAGAGACAGAACTAATATATACCAATCTTTATAAGAACAGTTTGTCTTTGTTTCTTTAATATATACACAGAAAACAGTAATTGAAGACAAAATAATTATTGTATTATAAATAAAACGAGTGTTCATCCCAACTTTAGAGGGGGCTGTGTCTAAAGACAGTTCTTTAAACTGTGCCTATCTTGTCTGTGTTAACAACTGTGCCAATTGTTAAATTACATGAATACTTTACCTTAACTATCACATTATTAATTTCATGTAGTTTATTAGAACTGACATTCCAAAAGAGATAGGTATTCTATATTCATTGCAAGTTATACTGCTACTATTCTGTGAACTCTGACAATAGCCAGTAATAATTATATGGATTTTCTTTTCAAATTCCTTGATAAATATGTTGTGATGATGACACTATTACATTTACAAGCAAGTATTGTCTATCTTCCATACTATGTTGCAGTGACTATTGCCAAGCATTTAATATGTTGTTTCTTTTGCTTTCTAAAATATAATAAGCAAAGTTGGTGTAGGAGTAAATATAAAAGTTCAAAGAATAGATGTAACCTCAAGAGGTGTTCCTACTCAAGGAGAGATCCTGTCACGTGGCCTGCTGTTGTACAAGAAATCTCAAAGGGTTCTTGGGCTGCTCACTATTTATGGGGCAAGATGATGGATTTATAGTCATATTTGCACACCAAATGCAGATGCTACTTTCTTCCAAATCTGGCTTGAGTCATTATCTATCTCTCTCGAATCCATTGCAAACTGGATGTCTCAATCATGACCTGATGGCATCCATCATGACTGACAGTAGTGGTTATCATTTAAGTAGGGTTACATGAAATAAAGCTGAGAAGGTAGGGGGAGGGAGAATGCACAGTCACAGGGTATCACCTGCAAAGTTCCTGGCTTTACTATAATGGAAATATAGAACTGAGGTATAATTGACAATTTTAGCAAAGAGGGCCGAGAATTATAATTTTATGTCCTTCCTTATATTTGTACACAAGAAAATTCACAACAATGTAATTAGCTTAAATATAATAATGCATTACTGTTGTCATCAGCTACAAACCACATGTTGCCATCATCACACCTTGCAACAGAATGTGGTATCTACTCTTTCTATTGTATGACTTTTCTAGTCACAATGCTTCCTCAACAGAGCATATAAAGACTGCATAGCACTGCTATCTATCAGTACATTCATTTAATTAGCATTAAAATCCAGTAAAATCAGCTTAGAAATATGTTTTATTCTTCAGTGTCACTACTAAGGAGAGTACAAACATTACTGTGAGTGAAAGGTTTTATAAATTTTTTTTTTCATTCAACACAAATCTCATTATTGCTTCTGAAATTCAGACAAAAATGACATATTCTTCACCAGAAAGATAAGAATTTCCATCAGGATGCATCTTAAACTGAGTAAAAAAAGAAAAAAATCCATGTGGCTATATTTCCCTGGTGCTGTAAAAAAGGACTCAATATTTTATTTACTTTTAAAAAGGAATTTAAAAAATTAATCCCTTTCCCAGTCTATGAATAGTATTGCATTGGATAGGTTTCACAGAAAACCTGCAATTCTCTTATACTGAATCTAAAAATAATCATAATTGGTGTGTTTAGTGTTGACAATGAGAACCACCTGCTTTAAAATGTCTGACATGAAATTAAATGAGTTTAAATTCTGATATCTGAAATGCAATTTACTATTATAATTATTCCCCTACAATAAGCAAACAGAAAAACAAACAAACAAACAAAAAAACCCTGAGAATCTAAAGCAAGAAGGCCTAAAAAACTTCTGCAGAAATTATAGCTGAAACATATGTGGGGGAAAAATAAATGCCCTTCCTTCAGAACATCCAATTCCCAAACCCCAAAAAATCTTAAAAGGTTTTTGTTATCTCTCTTTGCAGCCAGAAAAGTAGACACCAAGCAGAAAAGATACTAAGCATGATATCAGCGTTCTTTTACTCTCAGTCTCTCTCTTCACTATATTTATTTTATGTAAACTCTATGTTATTCAATCACTTTTTTTTTATTGTCTTTAATTGGATAATATAGTAGAAAGTGTGCCTGTTGCTTTTGTTAAACTGACTTAAAGGGGATTACAGAAAATATCTTGTCTTCTAAATACAGGAAGTCCACGAACCAGTAAAACTATAACCAAACATAAGTTTTTTCATACAAACTGCCTTCAGGGATGGAATGTTTACCTCTATTTCAACGTTTTTAGCACCATCAGATATGAACACATCAATCAAAAACTAACTCAACTAAATCCCAAAATTTAAATTCCAGGAATATTACATGTAAGTGTGTTTCAGCTCCAAGTCATAAACACATAAAATACATTCTCAAATGCAGGAATCTATGTGGTTCAAAGACATTCCTGTGGTAACCAGCCAATGTCTAGGGTAGTATTCAACTACACAAAGTTAGCCACTGTTCAGAATTAGTTCTTTAATTCTTTCACTAACTGGCTATGTCTCAGTAATTAGACTAAATTTCAGGTTTCTGATTCCTTACCATAGCTTCTGGTTATCACTATAACCACTATATATACATCTGTAGTATGTGCGTATCACTGCACATACTACATTTGTTGTCATTAAATGATGAGGTACAGGAGCTATTCTGTCCATTTCCCAAGATTTGTGGAGAATATGTGAATAAGATCCTTTCTTACAGATCTTACAGATTGTTCATGTGTGATCTTGATTTTGATTATATGAAGATGTGTTAAATTTTTGTTCATGTGTGATCTTGATTTTGATTATATGAAGATGTGTTAAATTTTTGTTTTCAATTAAAATTATTTTTAAAGTGTTTTCTAAAATTCTAAAACATTTTCCCCAATCATTAAAAAAAAAGGCAGCTTTGTGCTTCACAGATTTATTTTGAAATTATATCTCACTTCTTACAGCATTGTTTTTCTTCTTTGAGAAAATTATTTTTTCAGGTTTTATTTGTTACTATGGGTTTGATTTTATGGATTTTTTTTTCTGTTCTAATATAACAGCAATTTGCTTTCCAGTTAAGAAAGTAAAATCTACTGGGGAAGGTTTTAGTACCTTTCATGTCTATTTGTTTCCACCAGTAATCTTCTAACAGAAATTAGTATATTTATACAGATATTCACAACTGGTCCAAAGATAACAGAATATTTCTGTACAGAAATAGAATATCTCTGTATATTTTTGTCCAAACTCATATTTTACTTCTATCAGAATACATATGCAAAGCCACACGAATAACAGAAAATACTAAACATCTCATATCATGTCATTTGGAAAAAAATATAGGCATCATCAATGGAGTAGTAAGGGGTATTCTAGACAATAAATAGTTTTAGTCCAAAAGCACCAAGCAAGCTGGGGAAAGCTGTTTCAGCAAGTGTCAGTTTGTGTCAGGTACTGATACAAATATATAAAGCTTAGCAAGAGGAATGCACTAACTTATTTCTATTTAGCCATGTCCCATGCTTAATCATAACGTGTGAACATTTGCAGAGCTTGTAGACTAGATTTAGCTCTACAGATTTGCTCTTAAATGGAAATTGTCTCTCCCCCAAGTTTTCCATTTACCAATACCAGAGAATGCTTCAAATTCCAGTACTTAAATCTTTCAATTTAACAAAGATTTGTTTGTTTTTTATAGATAGAGATGTAGATCACTTAATCTATTTGAAGGTAGTGCAGGGAAAAAAAATCACTGAGGGTTCTTTACCTCTCTTTCTTTCACCCATAGCTCTTAACAGCATACATGCTAGTGCCCTGTAGTACAGATGAGGTTTTATGTTTATTCAGCCTTCTCAGATTATGACTGAGTCTATTCCTGGTTGTGCAATCTGAAAAACAAAGGAGTGCTTTGGTTCCATCTCTTGAGTTCTTGTTTAAACATTAACAAATTAATCAACTAACAAGGTAGGAAGTGTTCCACTCAAAATTGCCACTGACAAATGTATTTCAGAAAATGCAATGGTAGTTTGGGTTGTTTTTCATTTCTTGCTATTTGCAGCAAAGGAAGACAGGGTGAATTAATTTGGGACAAAATAGATGGGAGAGATGAGATGAAGCTAATTTACAAACTGTGAAACTGCTTCTCTTTTGCTCATATTACTTATGACAGAAAAGTATACACATACTCATAAGAATTCCACTGGCATCAATGGAGCTATTCTGTGGAATAATTTGACCTTCAGAATCCATTTTCCATTTCCTTACACCTTTTTGAAGCCAAAGATACATGCTCTGAATGAACATAATAGTTCTGGTATTTTGATTTTTATATCTTCTTCCAAGCAGGTCAAAATAAGTTATTAAATAGTGAAGTTATTAAGATGTGGGATGACAGGAACAAATGAAATTGCCTCCCTTCCCCCCCCCCCCCCCCCCTTCAATGCTACCTCACAATTAATACTGCTTCAAATGTTATAACTTTGAGGTATTGATTAAATATTGTCAAAGCATTCTATGAGATTTAATAAATGCACTTTAAAGCCTGTTACTATCATGTTATTGACCCATTTTTTATTAAAAAGTTTCAAATATACATATAGAATTTTAAAAACATCTTTGATATAAATGTAACATTTTCTTTGAATTTTCCTTTACCAAAATTTAAGATGGAAAAGATTATTGAGTCCATATTGGATGGCATGGTCTTTTCACATACCACTAGGCACTTACTCTTGTTCAGATGAATCCCAACCTGACATTTCTTCACTTGATCACAATCTGTGCACAGATCTAGCTCTTCAGAGTTGTTCTTAAATAGAAATTTTATTTTGTCACTAAAGGTGATTCCATTTAGTATTATCAGAAAATCCCTGTTAAGTATTTAGTATTACTTTGTTTAGTATTTAGTGCCATACAAGGTGTTCTGATGTATCTTGTACCTGCCTGCCAGCCTTCACTGTATTAAGTCTTAGTCTTCTGTTAATCCAGGACTTTACCACATTTCTGTGAGTTTCTTGTGTATATAAGTCCCAGAAAAAAATAAGGACTTCAGATCTACTTATGGTCTTGATTTTTATTTCTGTTGGATAAGATTACATAATTGCCTTATAACTTAATGACTTTGTATTACATTCTCATGTACATAATTGCAGCTGTATTATGCAAGAAGCAACAAGTACAAATTCCAACAAAAAAAAAAAATAGCTAAAAAAGAAATCAAAACATTGTCTGATCTCTGCATTTTTCATTTCACATAGAAACTTTTCTTAAGACTACTAATTATTAATATTTAACTTACTTGTCATAGAATCACTTGATAAATAGTGTTGCATTAATTGTTTGTGTATAAGCTGTTCTGATATCAAGAGACACTGATATCTCTACAGAGTCCCAGTGATAAAACCTCCTTAGCATGTGGTAAGCTAGACTTGCAGAGATTGGATAGTTACATTAAAGTCTACAATTGTGATCCACTCAATTTTTACTCTACTTATGCAAAGAAGTAGAAAAATATCTTGGTTGAAAGTTATGAAAGCAAAATAAGAACATAATGTTTTGTGTAAAAGCTTCCGTTTGTTCAGACTTGTAAACAGAAGACTTCTCAAAGTTAGATATTTTTAAAAGATTCTAGCTTTCATACAGTTTTACTCCTTTATTTTTCTTTCTTCTCCAAAAGAGTGTCTTGAGGATTTAAAACAAGGACAACAATTAAAAAAAAAAAAAAGTCAAAAATCCTGACTAAATGTTATATATCTTGTTCACTCACTCAGAAATAACAAGAATTAACACATGATGTGATCTGTAGATAATGTATCTTTAAATTTCTTATATTGCATGAAAATTATCTTAAGTATTCATACTTCTGCAAAATGATTTTATGCCTGGTTTAAATGTCAGCATGGTTTGGAAGATGATTAAAAAACAAACAAACAAAAAAAAACCACTATAATAATGTATTCTATTTATGTACTTTGTAATTACTGTACTTTGTACAGTTAAGAAAAAATTGAAGTTGAATAAATATCACTTGAACGCAATGATTTTGTTGTGCAGGCCTAAGCAATCATGAATTTAGAGTTATACTATATTATACCCTTGTGCTAGTATACAGCAAATATGAAAAGGAGGAAAAAATTTTGCGAAATATTATTTTTCTATGAAAGTATTAAAGCATCAGAAGTTAAATTTCATAACTTGAAAGTACATTTATAACATGAGGTATTCTACTACACCTATGTACTTTCAATTTCAATTAAAAAAAAAAAAAAATCTTTTATTTAATTATCAATTATGCAGTTCAATCTTGATCACTACAGCCACGTGGGCTGTGTTTGGGTGTTAAGGCACTCTCATCCCAGAATCCATGCCCAGTACAGACTACAAATTAAATCAAGCTAGATCCTTATGGCCTAACAGATTTTGGGGGATATGTTGCATATCAAATTCCTTTTAAACCATCACCCAATGACAAACTGGCCCTTATCTGAGCTCTGGAGGATCTTACCAATGTACAGGAATACCTGAAGGGTCAATGCAGATATGAGAGTGTACAAGCTATTTTCAGTGGTGCCCAGAGACAGGACAAGAGGCAACAGACACAAACTCAAATACTAGAGGTTTCATTTGAACATCAGGAAACACTTTATTGTGTGAGTAACTGAGCAATGGAACAGGTTACCCAGAGAAGTTGTGGAGATGCCCTTCCTGGAGATATTCAAAAGCTGTGTGGTCATCATCCTGGGCAACCTGCATGTCTCTACTGGAGCAGAAGGGTGAGACTAGATGACCTCCAAAGGTCCTTTCCAATCTAAACCATGCTGTGATTCTGTGATTGTATTTTTTGTGCTATTGCAGAATTTCAAAAAAATTAAATAGAAAAAAAAAATACTTTTGTTATTAGATGTGCACTGTGGTTTAATACATCTTCAGTCTTAAGAAGCTACGAAACACTGGGCTGTTGGAGGTAAGTACAATAATGGTTTGAAGAGGAAAACAGATTCCCATTATTCTGTGTTGATTCATTTACAACTGCATAGTTCAGAGTACTGAGACCTACTAATATTTTGCTATTATGTGCCTTTTCTATTGCAGTATCAGTATAAACAGTGCTTCTTTGTTCAGTGTGATAATAAAAAATCTTGTTTTTATAGATTCAAGGAGGAGACAACTGACACAATAACTGCATTACATGAAACAAATTTTACCTGCTAAAATGAATGATAGCTGACAAATACCATCACTGAAAGGTTCAATGGGTTAAAAAATGTAGAAATAATATATATATGTAAGAAATATATATATATATATAAGAAAAAAAAAATCAAAAACTAAAGGGGAGAAAACCTGTAAAGGAAACAGTTCATAAAAGACAGCTTCTGGCCATTTGGGGGAGACTAAAAGGAGATAAGGGCATTCATTGTTTTTGCTTCTGATAAGAGCAGGAAGAGGAAAGTGAGACTGTCAGCAGAGTGTTTTCAGCAAATAAATAAATAAATAAATAAATAAATAAATAAATAAATAAACCACTCTGGCAGCAGTCAGGATACGTCTGATATGTTAAGCCATTTTAAAGGACTGCCACCGAGATTTCCTGCTCTTCTGCCTTACAGAGTTGAGATAACATTTGTTAACATATTCAAACTTCAGCAGACTTTTCTGAACAAAAAGGAGCCTGTGAAACTTTAGTATATTACCTGTCACTGATTGAATGCTCTTCTTCCCATAGATTTTTAAACCTCACTACATTAATTCCACATCTGCTTCTCAAGATTATTTCGTATGGTAAATCAAGCAATAATTTGGGTTCTGTCATGTAGCCACGTCGCACTATTTAAGTTACTAAAATGTATTCAATATATCCATGGGGATTACAGATGCAACGCATGACCTGCAAGAGAATTGGGCTGTCTGTGGGTCACAGCTATCAGTGATGTATGTTAGCCTATGGGATTTAAAATGGCACCTTGTTTAGGTACTAGAATTACTCACCGTACTCCACTTTAGTAATAATCACAGAGGAAACAGATGTTAGCCTCAGTTATTCCCCAAAGCCTCTCTCAAGATTAGATTTTCTATCTGTGCAAATAGTGATTATGTGAAGATGGCTCTATGTGTTGACTCTGCTTGCAGAACTGGGGCCAGAAACTGTGCAGTGTAACACTAAGATCAAATACCGTAATACATGGCCAGACAGGGTGTTTGTTTCCTATCTGCAAGGCCCTCATAGGAAGAAGACCCATCTTTACAAAGCAGTTTGGACTCCATGAGTGACACAACTCCAAAGCCTATAAGGTGACCTTTCAGAAAGGCAGTGTACTGATGCTGGCATGAGTTATTGCACTGCACTGTAATTTAGGGGTGATATCACATAAGTTATTAAACAGAGAGACAAGCCACTCAGAAGAAAAAAGAAACAGACCTAATGAATTGTGTAAAAACTGCAGTTCTGTTGCAATTGTTATTCCTCTGCTTTCTGAGTTATGTATTTCTGAACAAATGGTTCAAGATTTCAGCAAGACTCTAGATACATTGCTGTGTGCTTCCTTTAGTAGAGGAGGTAATGAATTTCTTACTAGATAAACTATTTTCCATGTTCAGAACTATGTTTAGCAGCTTATATATAATAAGGAAATACAGGAGCCCAAAACAAAAAAATAGTTATATATTGTGTCACCCCTATGATGAATATTCTTACCAAAAAAATATAATAACATATCAACAAAATGTATAACACTTTGTACTAGTAATAGAACTATTTTTGGATCCAGGCGTTTTATGTCATCTAGATAATGCTATCATTCAATCTTGATAATCAGATGCAGTCTATTCTGTCCCAGCTATTAATGTCATCAACTTGATACTTCCTTTTTCAAAAACCAGATATCCCAGGAGAGTTAGAGTAATGCCTTTGAAGATTGAATTTGTCTGAAATATTTAGAATAACAAAAAAAAAAAAAAAGCAAAAAATAAAACTAAAAAACAGAAAATCAGAGATGTTTGCCAAGATGTTTTGCAGCTATCTTAGATGAGTTAATAGTATTACTATCCTTCCTGAACTTCTATATAGAAAAAGTAAAAATGGAAGGTGCATTACTTGCTGTACCCTAAAGCCAGGACCAGTCACACCACCCCCATTTAGTTAATCATAAAGAATATAATAGCAGGACTTCCATCTAAAAGAATAAAGAAAACAATTATTCACTGGACATTATACTATTCCCTCTAACAACTCAATTTTTGCTTATCAAAGACTCCTATTCACAAACAGACTTAGACACGTAGTTGAAATTACAAACCTAGGTTATTCACTTTGGATCCCTGTAAAATACAAGGTGAAATTTTGCTATCCATTATCACAATCCACAAAGTTTAACTCGATTAGCTTGAAAACAAAATAAAACACAAGGCCTATCTGAAACACTCATCCTCAATAAGACAAGATCTAGGGAAACAGTGTAGACTGCACTCATGTTAGCAATCTAAACTAGCACCAAGGCAAACCAGTATAACAGCTTATGATGATAGTCTTAAACTCCCTGGCCTTCCTAAACTATACAAGACACCCTGTGTAGTGATACTGACCAGAAGACAATTGCATTTTGAGGAGTTAGTGATCCATGTAACAGTTAACTCCATAGTTCCAGGTCTGTTGTGCTGCACATGGTCTTCAAGCCTATGGTGTGTAGCGCACATCCCTTGGTCACTGGATGAACTCAGCCAATTCACTGTAGGAGAGAAGACTGCAGGCAGCTCCCTTACAGTATTGGTGATTACACAATCTGAGTCTAAGACTGCAATAAGAATTTATCTTTTGAATACCCTTTATATTTGACAATAGGCATGATAAATAAAGTAGTTTTCCTGTAAGAAAATCTTGTAATAGCTCAAAACAACAAAAAGAAAGAACTTATCTCCCTGGATTAGATGTGCTCAGCAAGTAATGGTTAAATCCATTTGGAGTCTCTCTGATGCTGCATGAATGTAGGGTTCCCAGCATGTGAAGAGACATGAAGTTTACTATCTACATTCTACCTACATTCCTCTTTTTAGCCACTTTTAATAGATCAGATATTTTATTCAGTTATTTGTTGTCAGGCCTTTCTTATGGAGATCCAGAAAGAACCCTGTGCCATCTCTCTCGCACACCATAGTGTCATCTGTCTGTCCTTCGTCCCCCCACCACCCCCACCACCCCAAATGCAGAACACCAAGAACATGACAGTCAAAATTAGTGAAAGAACTATGTCTCCAGTGAAAAAATGATCAAAAGTATCGTAGTTATTTTATCCTGAGCAAACTGTCAGACTGATTAAACACTTATGAAAACAGATTATCCTTAAACAGTAAAATTAATGAAATGTATATTCAAGTATGCATTACGCAGCCCTCTAGGTTGTTATTTTATATAACAAAGCTTCCTTTTCAGTGTTAGATACTATGCACAGAGATTTTGGCTGTGTGTGCTTTAGCAAAGAATTTGGACTGGTATGATTTGATTGGTATAAGGAAAAACTTGATCTTGAGTTTTCTCATACTTCCAGTGTACGCAATTTGGATAGTTTTACCTCAGAATATACTTAACCAGCAGATGTGGGCATGTGAATCTTTATGAACATTTGTAGAATCCTGCTGACTCCTCTCTTGGAATTTCCAAGATCTCCTTTCATCTGTTTCTCAAAGATGATATTATATCATATAATGCTACACATGCAGATCTTTTTTCTGTTGCTACCGGTGTTGTTTATGAATAACAAGTTGGTGCCTGCTGCTTGATTGCTTTCTAGTTCTGGGTTTAAATAGGGTACCAGGGAGTGGAGTGAGAGCTGGAATAATCCTGAGCCTATAGCCCTTCTACTGGGAGAGAGGAGAGGCCACCTGAACTGACACACAAATTACTTTTTTTTTTTTTTTGACATAGACAATTGAAATGACTTTGTGGGAGTTCTTTCTACTGTCATTGCATTGTCCATGCTTTGATTTGGTTGACTGGAGCTTCTGGGCTCTGGCACAGGTTGATAAGATCTCATAACATTAGAGGGAAGACCAGCAAACTGTTGGGTGTAATCAAGTCCTTCTGCTGTGAGCTGACAGCACAACTTTGTTGTCCTTGACAAAAACTTGGAAGCCCTTTCAAACATGCAGAAGACTGTCTGCCCTATGGAGCCTCCTAATACCCAACCCTGTCACTATCTAACCAGTTTAAAGTGAGCAAGTTTGCAATGGGCAAAATAGTGATAAATGTGTCTGAAGCCATGCTTTAAAACCTTTCTTTTTAAATAATGTGAGCAGGAGACATAGCCAGTCATCTGATACCTGGGTTCTTCAGAATGTAGAGCAGCCAAGGGAAGGACTACTCACAAGATCTACACTTGCATCATGTGTTCAACCCATTAAAACTGAAAGTAGCTAAATCTGGAAGACTATGTTTCCATGTGTTGGAAGACCTCTGAGACAAGTTTACAGATGTTTTTACAGACCTCAGTAGAAGGACACAGAAACTTTGGCAGGCTGACCCCACCCAACCAATCTCTCACTCCCCCTCCTCAACAGCACAAGGGGAAAAACAAGATGGAAAAGTTCATGGGATAAGATGACAGGGAGATCACTTAATAATTGCAGTCACAAGAAAAACAGGTTCAACTTGGGAAAATTCATTTTAATTTATTGCCTATTAAAAATAGAGCAGGATAGTGAGAAACAAGGACACATCTAAAAACACTTCCCTGCCACCTCCACTTCTTCCCAGGTTCAACATCACTCCTTCATTCCTGACTCGCCCCCCTCCCTCCATCCCAAGCAGTACAAGGACATGGGGAATAGGGTTACGGTCACATTGTCTCAGCTGCTCTTTTCTCCTCACATGCTTCCCCTGTTCCAATGTGGCGTCCCTTCCATGGGGTGCTGTCCCTCAAGAACTGATCCAGCGTGGGTCCCACACAGGCTGCAGTTGCTGCCAGGAGTCTGCTCCTGCTTCAGCCATCCACATGCTGTAGGTTCCTTCAGGGCATACCCAGTTGCTGCAGTGTGGGGTTGTCCACAGGCTGAGCGTGTTTATCTGGTGGTTCACTGACCTTGATACCTGCAGTTGTTTTTCTCACTTTTTTTTTTTTTTCCTCCTTCCTCTATTTTACAATTTGTGCACGATACTTTTTAGTCTTTCCTGAATGCACCTTCCCCAAGACACCACCATTTCGGCTGCTTTGCTCAGCCATGCCCTGTGGTGGGGCCATTGGAGCCAGCTGGAACCAGCTGTGTCCAGCATGGGGCAGCCCCAGCTTCTCATCACAGAGGCCAACCCTGCAGCTAACTGCTGCTTCCAAAACTGTGCTATGTAAACCCAATATAGCTGTAAACACCAGTTTCTTCAGCTTCTGTGCACACAGCAGTGTGCAAGAGGATGGGGCCCTCAGATGGTGTGTGAGATGCCGTCTGATTCTTCACTAGAAGAGCCACAAACATACTGAGTCCACCAAGGAGTGGACTAAGTGATTAGACAGGCACGTTTTCAGATGTGTTTTTCAGTACGGTAAAATAAATACAAAGGTGCATAATAAGTAAATTCCAGTTACAGGATTCATTTTTTCTCTCCTGTTAGATACACTGAGATACTGGCAGTATCTTTTTCAGTATCCCTATGAATATGCTTGAGCACCAAAGTGGCAGAGAGAACTGCCTGCTGCCAGTTCTTACACAGGAACAGTAGCAGAAGCAGAGTTTTTAATATTCTTTACCTTTGCAATTGTAACACTGTACTTCCTCCTAAAGATCAACTACATCTCCAACCAGCCAGAAATTACTGTGGTATCAAGCCACAGTAACTAAGTTTCCCCCTGCATCCAGTAAAGGATGGAGATTCTCCTTAGTCCTCCTTTTTGTGTTGATGTATTTATAAAAACGTTTTTTGTTATCTAACGGCAGTAGCCAGATTGAGCTCCAGATGAGCTTTGGCCTTCCTAATTTTGTCCCTGCACAGCCTCGCTACATCCTTATAGTCCTCCCTAGTGGCCTGCCCACTTTTCCAAATACACTATAAACCCTTTTTTTTCTCCTTATCTCAAGCCACAATTCTCTGTTGAGCCAGGCTGGTCTTCTTCCCCACTGGCTCATCTTTGGGCACGTGGGAACAGACCGCTCCTGCGCCATTAAGATTTCCCTCTTGAAGAGCGCCCAGCCTTCCTGGACCCCTCTGCCCTTCAGAACACCCTCCCAAGGAACTCCACCAACTAGTGTCCTGAGAATCCCAAAGTCAGCCCTCCGAAAGTCCAATACAGCGGTTTTACTAGTCCCCTTCCTGGCCTCGCCAAAAATAGTGAACTCCACCATTTCGTGGTCACTCTGCCCAAGACAGCTCCCGACAGTCACATCCTCCACCAGTCCTTCTCTGTTTGTGAAGAGAAGGTCTAGTGGGGCACCACCCCTGGTAGGTTCACTAACCAGCTGCGTCAGGAAGCTATCCTCCATGCTCTCCAGAAACCTCCTAGACTGCTTTCTCTGGGCTGTGTTGTGCTTCCAGGATATGTCAGGGAAGTTGAAGTCCCCCACGAGTACAAGCGCTGAAGATTTCGCAACTTCTGTCAGCTGCCTGTAGAACTCCTCGTCCATCTCCTCATCCTGGTTCGGCGGTCTATAGCAGACCCCAACCAGGACACTAGCCTTGTTGTCCCTGCCGATCCTAACCCAAAGGGACTGGATCTTGTCATTCCTAGCCTCGAGTTCTACAACATTGAAAGACTCTCTAATATAGAGAGCCACACCACCACCCCTTCTGTGCTGCCTGTCCCTTCTGAAGAGCTTATAGCCAAACATTGCATCACTCCAGTCATGAGACTGGTCCCACCACGTCTCCGTGATGGCAACCAAGTCATAGCCTGCCTGCTGCACGATGGCTTCCAGCTCCTCCTGTTTGTTACCCATGCTTTGTGCATTGGTGTAGATGCACTTCAGCTGGGCCATTACCTTATCCTCCGGCCTTGCTATTGTTCCCCCTGGCACAGCCCCAACAATCCTTGCTTCGGCCCCATCCCCCTTCTTACCTAGTTTAAAGCCAATGAGCCCTGCCAGCTCCTGGCCCAGGATACTTTTTCCCCTAAAAGATAGGGACCCATCTGCGGCCATCAGGCCAGGTGCTGAGTAAAGTGCCCCATGGTCGAAAAACCCAAGATTTCTGCATTGGCTCCAGAACTGCTGTAACCTCAGCAGTTCTGAAAACTAAGTTGTTTTAATAATATCCTCACACTTCAAATAATAATCTACAGTACAAACTGCAGATTTAAGTATGTATACATGTTGTTAATAACCACTTTAAATTTTTTTCAAAAATGACCTACAGCATTTAGACCTCAGATTTTTATTTCACTTTATTTATTTATTTATTTATTCATTTATTGCATGGAAGGTGTGTTGTTTATGTGGGTGTAGATAATTTACTAGATGCCCACAACCCTTTACACATGAGGGCATACTAAAGAGGTGCTCTAGAACACAACACTTGTTAATAGTTGTCATTTCTTCAACAACAAAAAGAAACTGTAGGAAAACAAACAAACAAAACGTAAATAAATGACTCAGGAAAATAAAGGTTGCAGGTTATATATTAAATGATTTACACATACATCTCATTGACTTCTCTAAGTCTGTAGTCACAAATATGGAAAAGATCAGTAAAGTAAAAAGATATGTAAAAGGTGAGTCCTTTATAATAAAGAGTACTATAGGAACTAGGTGTTTTTTTCTTTTTTTTCTCTTTATTTCTTTTTCTTTTATTTTCAAAAATGAGTAATGGAGGAAGAGCTCCTTATCTTAAGGAGGAGTGCATTTTTAAAATGTTTTTGTTTGTTTATTTGAGGTAGGAAACTTGAGCAGAGAAGGTCCAATTCAATGATTTCAATGTCATGAAGTATTTTCAAAATGGAAATAAATAAATAAAATAAAATAGAAAAGCAGTGGTAGTAAAATATTTTGCAAAGTTTTACCAGTGTTCAGTACTGACAGCTCACAAATTGTTACTGTTTTTAATATAAACCAGCCTACTTTATTGGACAATTCATAACTTTTTTTATATATATAATTTTAATTGAAGTATTGATGAACTAAAAGGGCCAGTTTTGGAGCTAAACTTTCCTTACTTTGACAGTTTGATACGTGAAAAATAAATATATTAATTATGAGAGCAGTTGCAGGCAAAATAATTATGTATGTGTCTCCTTGCATATGTCTTTTGGTTTCTTTCAGAGTTTTTGGTTTTCTTTCATAGTCTTTTGGTTTGTTCAGTTTGTTTTGTTTTTTAAAACCTAAATGTTTATCCTTGTGTTCTCTCCTAGATGTGAGCCATATAAAGCCCTGTGTGGTGGTTTTACCGTGCTGGGCAGCTAAACCCCACAACTGCTCTCTCACTCCCCCTCCTTTAGATGAGGAGGGGGAGAAGTAAAGCAAAGAACAACTCACGGGTTGAGATAAGGATAATTAAATTAAATTAATTAAATAATTTAATTAATTATTAATTATAATAATTAAATAAAGACTACCATGAACTAAACAATTTAACTAAGGGGAAATAAAAAGGGAAAGGGGAAAAGGGAGGGGAAAAGGGAAAATAAAAAGAAGGGAGGAAAACAAACAAACAAAATAAATGAAAGCTATATGGAAGTGCAGAGGAAAGAAATTACTCTCTACTTCCCACAAATGAGCGATGATTGACCACGTCCTTGAAGCAAGACCTCAACTCACACAGCCGGTGTTGAGAGGAGGACTGACGTCTTCTCAACCAGAGCCCACCCCTCCCCTCTTCTTCCTGTTTCCACCTTTTATTGCTGAGTGTGACATCACATGGTATGGATATCCCTTTGATTGGTTTAGGTCAGCTGCCCTAGTGATGTTTCTCTCCTCACTTTTTGCCCACCCCCTAGGAGGGTTAGAGAAAGGCCCAATACTGTGCCACTGCTGCTCAGCAGCAGACACAACACTGGTGTGATAACACTGCTGTTCCAGCTACAAGTACAGAGTACGGTACTGTATGGGCTGCTGCCAGGAAAGTTAACATTCCAGCCAGACCCAGTACACCCTGGAAAACTGCAATATAGGCACAAAAGCAATACAGTAAATAGTACAGATTTGATTTAAACCTAACTGTATTAGTATTAGGGATATGAGTTTTATCTTATAACATGAATCCTGCATAGAACATAAATGTTCAAAACATGGAATAACCTTTACAAATTCAATCAGTTTCATCATTCATTAAAGTTTCTAGAAATGATATTGAATTGCCTTGCAGCAGTTTTCCTTGTCTCATCACATTCTGAAACTTCTTTGAAATATTTTTGTAGAAAACTTTTATTCACAAATGTGTCAAGTAAAACTTGCTTAAATATCTATATACTGTCTGTATACAGCATAAACATTTGATCTTCTGTATAAAGCCAACCCTGTATTTTCTTGTTCCCATGACTGAATGTACACTGAAAAAGTGTTTAGTGAAATGCTGATTTCAGCAGGGAGTCTGATATTGATTTTAACAAGTAGAGGAAAACATTTAGCACAGTTAGGGTGAGATTCTGAGCACAGAAGTACAGCTGAGCAAACCTATTTAGGCTTGAATTCTTAGGGCTGAAATACTTACAGATCAGCTAGTTCCAAGTTCCCTGACAAAGGCAGGGATACCTTGCATTAGATCAGGTTGTTCAAGGTCTCATCAAACCAGATCTTGAACACTTCCAAAGATGAAATATCTACAACTTCTCTGGGCAACCTGTTCCATTGTCTCACTAACAGTGTCTCATAGTGAAGAATTTCTTCTTTATAACTAATCTAAATCTACAGCTTGAAACCATTGCCCCTTGTCCTACCATTATGCTCCTTAATAAAGGGTCTCTCCCCATCTTTTCTGTAGGCCCCTCTTAGGTACGGGAAGGCCACCATAAGGTCTTCAGATACTTCTGTAGGCTAAATATCCCCAGCTTTCCCAGCCTGTCTTTGTAGGAGAGGTATTTCAGCTCTCTGATCACCTTCGTGGCCCTCCTCGGGACCCCTTGTATATGGGGACACATCCATGTTTTTATTATGACAGGGGCCCCAGAGCTGAATGCAGTACTCCAGGTGCAGTCTCACGAGAGTGTAGTGTTATAAATGCTACATAATATATGTATTTATGTATAGCACATTATGCATATATATTACAACATATATATAATATTATATATATACACATTTTATATTTATATATAGTTTGCAGTTATCTAGGAAGATAAATGTCTTTTCATTGTTGGTCATGTTAAAGTACACATAAACTCTTGTCATATTCTTCCTTATTCTAAGCCAGTTGTACGGATGATGACATGAAGATGAGTTTCCAACAGAATAACACCTGTCCAATATAACTGGTGGCTTTAAAATATGTATTTTTCCCAGCTGTGATTACTCACATTTGTTCTTAGTTTTTATTTTTCAGTGGGGAAGACTGACTTCTAGAATAGATTCAGAGTCTACAGAACAGCTTGTGCAGGTGTACTAGCAAATATATGTTAGGTTATGTGCTAAAAGCTTGTCTGCACGTCCAGCCCTGCTCCAGCTACTCCCTGGCTCATCACAAAAGCCAAATGCCTCTCAAAGGCCCATCTCTACAAGTTCCAAGGAATACATGGCAGCCTGGAATCCAGATTAAGAACTCAAAAAAAGGGACACCTTCTGGCTGGCCCTGCCCCATGGCTGTCCCAATTTCCATGTTTGAAACCTACAAAGATGAGACAATGCTGTACCACCTTGAGTGTTGCTGCCTAGGGCTATGGGACACATTGTGTCTGTGGAGCATTTCATGATTGAGCAGGATATATTATTTCATGTTCTGAGGAGGAACCAAAGGGAGGAAAATGAATACCATTAGACGATCTGGGGGGGAACAGAGGTGGAAAAATTAATGGAGGCAGGGATAAGAATGTCCCATGTCTGACCATACCCTGCACCTAGCTAGCAAAGTCTGTCCTGTCTTCTTAACAAATTAATTTCTAACTCTTTCCAGGATGCAGGAGTGTGTATGAGTGAGGGAGTGTGTACCGGCAACCGCAGTGGGTCCTGTGGCCTGAGGGACTCATATGACCAGATGCCAGAAAGTACAGATTTTGGGATCCAGGGGCAGCTATTGAACAGACTGTGTCTGAGTGTATTTGTGTGCTCTGTGCATGTGCTTAGCCTCTCTACTGGATGGACCTGGGCATGGAGCTGCAGCACCCTCACCTCTGTAAGGCTGTCAGATCTGGCCCAGTATTTTTCCCTTAAAATGCACACTTGCCTACATTCGTGGCTTCGCACTGATGGGCCATAAAGCCCCACCACCATGCCGCTTTCTCACTGCCTCTCCCCAAAAGAGAAAGGGGAGAAAATATGATGAACAAAAAAGCACATGAGTTGAGATAAGGACAGGGACATCACTCACCAGTTACCATTATGGGCAAAACAGACTCAGAATAAGGGAGATGAATGTAATTCATTGCTTACTGATAACAGACTAGAGCAGTGAGAACTAAAAGCAGTCTAAATCCACCTTCCCCCCATTCACCTTTGTCTGCCTCCTTCCACCGGGCAGTTTAGGGGAATGAGGAATGGGGGCTTGTGGTCAGTCCATAACACTTCATCATCTGTTGCTCCTTCACGGTCACTCTCTGACCCTGCTGCAGCATATGTTTGCTCCTACAGAATGCTCTCCTTCCCAAACTGATTGTACATGGGCTTCCCACAGACTGCAGTTTTCAAGAGCTGCAACTATATGTGTTGTACCACAGAGTGCAGTCCTGCAGGAATGGATTGCTCCAGCATGGGTCCATCACAGGTGGCAGTTCCCCCCAGATCCCCTGCTCCTGCATGGTCTCCTCTCCACGGGCTGCAGCTCCAACTCAGAGTCTGCTCCTACTGGAGCTCTCCATGGGCTGCAGCGTCCTTCAGGCCACATCCACCTGCTCCCCCATGGTCCTACACAGCAGGTGAAATTCTGCTCTGATACATGGAGCACCTCCTCCCTTTCTTTCTTCACTGACCTTGGTGTCTTCAGATTTGCTTCTCTCTACATTTTCTCACTCCTCTTTCCCAGCTGCTATTGTGCAGCTTTTTTTGTTTGTTTGTTTGTTTATGTGCTTTCACAGAGGTGCAACCAAGGTCACTCATGGGCTCTTGGCCATCAAGAGCTCCTTTTTTGGAGCTCCTGGGACAAATTCTGTCTTCTTCTCAAAGAGGCCATCCCTCCCCCTCCCTCTGCAGGTTAAAAAGTATTCTTAGGAGTTTAATTTCTATACATAGGACAACACTGTAATATCAGGGATGTGTTGGATGTATATGCCTCCTGTTTGCTTGTATCAGACTGCTTACTCCTAGACCCAGCTACAGTAGACTGGCAACATCCACAGAATGAGGTCTTGACCCTGGTTTTCTATGAACACTAGGTAGTCTTAATGTGCTAGTTTTAGTTCCAAGCTTCTGACACAATATCTTTGCACACTACAGGGATGGTGTTTTTATAATATGATATTATGGGTTTTAGATTGGTAGTTATTGTCTGTGTTTTTGTTGTTGTTGTTTGGTTGTGTTTTTTTTTTCATGTACTGGAATGTGATCCAAATGCATGTGCAAGTGTTCAAGGCTACACTGTAATCAGAAACTTGTTTTCTTTGGTGTTCAGTATCCCAATACAGCAGATATCTGTAGATATGCATTATGTATTGCCAGAAGTAATTTATTAGCCTTTAGAGAGCTAAGTTGTCAACACCCATGTATCATCACTTTCAAACTTCCAAGGCTTTGGCATTAAGCTTAACAGACTATTTCGTGCCTGTTTTTATCCATTAGTTGCTGCTGATGTTCTATTATGGAGACTAGGACATAATATCTTGCTAACAATAGATATTACTATCTTTCTTTGTAAACTGCTTATTTCTCCTGCTAAATCTCCCCATGTGTCTGATACTTTTCTTATATTGCTTTATTCCTCCCCTTGAAGGATCTTATTCCATTCGTGGAGGACTTTGTGCTCCTCTTTGAGAGCTTTTCCCTGACTCTGTAGGGCCTTCATCTCATCTTGAAGTGCCCTGTTCTCCTCTTGGAGAGCGAATTTCTGATCACTTAGGGCATTTTTTTCCTCACAGAGAGCCTTCTCCTCTTCCTGAATAGCTTTGTTGTCCTTTTGAAGAGCCTTAATATGCTTATTGAAGGCCTTGTTTTCCTCCCATAAAGCTAAAATCTCTTTCTGAAGAGCTTTTTCCTGCATTGCAAATGCTATTTCTTGTCCTTTGAGAGCCTTAATCTCTTCTCTGAGGGCTGTATTTTGCTGTAGGAGGGCCTTTTGCTGTTTCTCAAGGTGCTTTGTTTCTTCTGAAGAATCTACGTGCTTCTTCTGAAGAATTTTATTCTGTTCCCAGAGGGCTTTATTCTGTCTTTGTATAATTTGATTCTGCTGATAAGAGACTTTGTTCTCCAAACGAAAAGCTCTGTTTTCTTGCTGAAGGGTTTGATTCTCTTCTCGAAGGGTCTGATTCTCCTTCCAGAGTGTTTGGTTGAATTGTGCCATTTGAGAGGAGGTGGTAGATGGCGGCAGTAGAGATAAACTGCTGTTCTTGCTTAAAGACACTTCTTCTTTTGAGTCAAACTTTTTGTCACTTTACTGCGCTATTCAAGGACTGTGCTGTGGTCCAAGTGTGTGATTGCACCTTTTATATTCAGTAGTCATGGAACTGAGAAGAGAAGTTAAGTGTCCATCAGCCCCTTATCAGAAAAGCATTTAGATAAATAAATAAAGCACAAATTGTAAAATAGAAGTAATGGTAAAAACAATCCTGTTATTTGACAAGTATTGTGTATTTTTCCATGTTATTAAATGGAAATATACATAATAAATACATACTTAATAAATACATACAAAATAAATAAATACATAATAAATTAAATTTAATGAGGCTGAGTATAATGAAGAGAAAAGAAGGGATATTCCCTGTTAGAGTCTTAAAACATATCTGTCTCATGGACCTACAGCAAGGTGACATGCATTCATGGAGGAATCCAGACTGTACATATCTTTAGTTATCTTTTTTATTATTATTATTTTTCATTTTTTGTAGAACAGTCACTTTAATTACACTTGAATTTATTGTTAATGCTTTTTCTATTACAACTATCTTGACCAGGGATGGCCTTGAATTCGGGCTTACCTTTATTTTTCAAAAAAATTAAGACCAATATATATTTTTTTATATATATTTTTTTATAAATATATTATATATAGATATATAGATAAATAGATATATAGATATCATAGAATCATAGAATATCCTGAGTTGGAAGGGACCCTTAAGGATCATCAAGTCCAACTCTTGACACTGCACAGGTCTACCCAAAAGTTCAGACCATGTGACTAAGTGCACAGTCCAATCTCTTCTTAAATTCAGACAGGCTCGGTGCAGCGACCACTTCCCTGGGGAGCCTGTTCCAGTGTGCAACCACTCTCTCTGTGAAGAACTTCCTCCTGATGTCAAGCCTAAACTTCCCCTGCCTCAGCTTAACCCCATTCCCGCGGGTCCTGTCGCTGGTGTTAATGGAGAAAAGGTCTCCTGCCTCTCGACACCCCCTTACGAGGAAGTTGTAGACTGCGATGAGGTCTCCCCTCAGCCTCCTCTTCTCCAGGCTGAACAGGCCCAGTGCCCTCAGCCGTTCCTCGTACGTCTTCCTCTCCAGGCCTTTCACCATCTTTGTAGCCCTCCTCTGGACACTCTCCAACAGTTTCATGTCCTTTTTATACTGTGGTGCCCAGAACTGCACACAGTACTCGAGGTGAGGCCGCACCAGCGCAGAGTAGAGCGGGACAATCACCGCCCTTGACCTACTAGCGATGCCGTGCTTGATGCACCCCAGGACACGGTTGGCCCTCCTGGCTGCCAGGGCACACTGCTGGCTCATATTCAACTTGCTGTCTACCACGACCCCCAGATCCCTCTCTTCTAGGCTGCAGGTTAGTTAGGCAGGACCTACCCTTCACAGACCCATGCTGGCTGGGACCAATGACTGCTTTGTCCCCCAGGTGCGCCTCAATAAGTTCGAGAACCATCTTCTCCATGATTTTACCAGGCACTGACGTGAGACTGACAGGCCTGTAATTGCTAGGGTCTTCTTTCTGACCCTTCTTGAAAATCGGCACAACATTTGCCAGCTTCCAGTCTACCAGGACCTCTCCAGATTCCCAGGATCGTTGAAAAATAATTGAGAGAGGTTCCGCGATGACGTCTGCCAGCTCTTTCAGCACCCGGGGATGAATCCCATCCGGACCCATGGACTTGTAGGGATCCAGGTGGAGTAGCAAATCCCGCACACGTTCAGGGTCGGTTGGGAGTTTGTCATCCCCACCGTCCCGGTCCTCCAGCTCAGGGCACCCTGGGTCCCGAAGCCCATCATCGGCATTGAAGACAGAGGCAAAGAAGGCGTTAAGCGTCTCTGCTTTGCCTATGTCATTGTCTGTGAGGAGACCTTCCCTATCAAGGAGCGGCCCTATGTATTCTTTAGTTCTCCTTTTTCCATTCACATATCTAAAAAAACCCTTTTTATTTTCTCTCACAGACACAGCCAGCTTCAACTCTAGGTGTGCTTTAGCCACACGAATTTTCTCCCTACAAACACGAACAGCATCCCTGTATTCTTTCCATGACACCTGGCCCTCCTTCCAGTAGTGAAACACTCTCTGTTTCCGCCTAATCTCCATTAGAATGTTCCTGGTCAGCCACACCGGCCTCCTGCCGCGCCTGCCTGACTTGCGATATTTAGGAATTGCCTGATCTTGTGCTTCTAGGAGGCATCGCTTAAAGAATGACCAGCACTGGTGGACATCGAGGCCTTCAAGAGCAGCTTCCCAGGGGACCTTGCTGACTAGTTCCCTGAGCAGCCTGAAGTCCGCTTTCCCCATATCTAGGGATGAGGTTTTGGTGGCACTTTTCCTTCTGTCACCGTAAATTTTGAACTCAACCACTTCATGGTCGCTATGACCGAGGCGGCCACCAATCACCACATCTCCCACCAGACCCTCTCTGTTTTCTAGCAACAGGTCTAGGAGGGCACCTTTCCTAGTTGGCTCCGTTAGCACCTGCACCAAGAAGTTATCATCTAGGTGCTTCATGAACCTCCTGGACTTGCTCGTGTCAGCCGTGTGGCACTCCCAGTTAACGTCTGGCAAGTTGAAGTCCCCCATAAGGACAAGGGGAGTTAATCTCGAGGCCTCTCCTAGTTCTGTAAAGAATAATTTATCGGCGCTATCGTCCTGGCCAGGCGGTCTGTAATAGACTCCCACAACGACATCCCCTTTATTCGTTCGTCCCTTGATCCTTACCCAGAGGCTCTCAACTTTGCCATCGCCGACCTGAAGTTCCACACAGTCCAGCCCCTGCTTCACATACATCGCCACCCCACCACCTCGCCTACCCTGCCTGTCCCTCCTGAAGAGCCTGTAACCATCTATCGCAACACCCCAGTCACAGGACTCATCCCACCAGGTTTCGCTTATTCCAATAAGCGAAAATGTATGGATATGTATACATATATACATACATACGAAAATGTATGGATATGTATACATATCCATATCTATATATCTATTTGTCTATATATATTATATAGATATCTTATATATATATATAAATATATTTGACAGAAAAGGAAAAAAGACTTTCAGAGGTAGAGCTAGTGAATGTTCAGACTATTATAACTTAGAAAAGGCACAATTAAAGATTTTTTGATTTTTGTTTGTTTTTGTTTGTGCCTTATTCTCTCTACTGGGATACACTGTTTACTTTTGACTAAAAGTACAGGTTAAGAAGGATTGTTAGGAGTTTAATTTCTACCCGAAGGACAACATTAATATCTGGGATGTGTTGAATATATCCCTGTTTGCTAGGAAACATTAAACAAATAGCTAATATACCATTCAATAATATAATTTATATATGACATTATATATATACACACTATATTCATATATGTATATATATATAATGAAGAAATCCCCAGATGTGCAGAGAATGTATATATCTGCAGAGTATCCAGCAAGAAAAATATGATAAATGAAGGAAATCATACAGTACTTACTGTTATGTTATTCTTGAATCTGTCCAGCACCTGGCATCTCCTGGTAGATCTATCAGCTATGTCATTTTAGAACTCAGAACATCAGTGACACAACAATGAATGCCACTAGGGATCACAAAAGTTGTGATCATCTGAAGGTAAGAGTAAGTATTCCTATGGTTAGGATTCCCCAGTATTTATCAATATTTGCTCATGTTTCTTCATTTATTATGTTCATATAAAACATTATTGTCCATCTGGCTGACTGGCTCCTGTAGCTGGTATCAAGAGTTATCACTGAAATAATTCCTTATGTTACTTCTGAAGGTGAGCTTTTACTCCTAGCTACCTCAGCACAAACTTGGGATTACTGCATTTGGAATTATTCTTAAATCACGTAAACTTATCTGATAAAATATATGGTCTTTACATTATAAAACCAAGGCTAGGATTGTGTGGAGCTATGAGTTGGACTTGATGATTGGACTTATGGGTCCCTTCTAACTCGGGATGTTCAAGATATTTCGGGATATATTCGGGATATTCAATAATTTGTTTATTTGTATTTGAAATTACAAGCATGCAAGTAAATTTAGCAAATGTACATGGAAAGAGAGACTTGAATTCCATGCAATCATTTTGCTCTGTTTGAGAAAGAGGGTGAATTACTGACGATTCATGCACATCTTAAGTTATAACAGTAACTTATCCACCCTTTATGAATTGGGGGGGGGGGATCGAGGCAACTGATGTTTTCTTAACCATATACAATGTGCTCAGGATATAAAAAAAAAAAAAAAAAAAAAAAAAAAACGTGGACAAGGAACTTTCAAGTTCTGTGAGCTTAAAATGAGAAAATGAGATTTGGTAGTTTTGTTTAAATCACTACACACTATACAGGTATAAAAAGAGTTAGTTTTTTATTTTTTTGTTTTCCAGAAAACGTAGAACGGAAGGCTTCCATACGCTAACACATACTCATTCCTTCAGTGACCATTATGTGTGAAGGGAATGTGAGTACTGCACAGATGCTAATTTTACAGAGACAATATAGGTATCACCTAATTTAATCGTGAAATCAATGGGCTAAGAAAACTTTTATTTCCATTTAAAAATTATTCAATTTTTTTTTTTCTGCAGCAAGCAAGAAAAAAAAATATATTTTTTTTTCAAAATGAAGGTTTAATCTAGAAGTTTTTCATTTCAGTGAAATGCATCTATCCAGGCTTTTTTAAGGAAACCAGGAAACCCACTGTGAATTGATGCATAGCACAAAAGCATGTCATCCACGAAATGTGAATAAAAAAGATCTAGTACCTTCTGTAAACTAGTAAAAAAAAAAAAAAAAAAAAAAAGTTTCAATTACATTCTTTTTTAATACCATCCTCTTCCCTCCAGAAATTTAGCTGTACTCATTAGAAATGAGAAGCACAGCAGACATATTCTTACCAGGTAACATTAGCTAACAATTCTGATCAATCTCTGACCGCTACCTCAGAATAAGTAGGCCTATGAAAAGCTTGCTTTCAGCTTACATACAGCATTAAAAACAGCAACTTTCAAAAAAGCATCTGAAATCAAAATCATATACATTTCATAGCTTCTACTGCATATGCCAGTTGCTGTTAGATAAACCTAAAAACTCAGACTGGAACCTAAAAGCTTTACTAGCATATTTGGCCCATCTGGCACTTTTACTGTTCTGACAATTTTATGCTGATGTGGCTTCTTTTTTAGGTCATTCAAATGCATGATTTTCTTTCCCAAGTGGATATAAAATTTATGTTGTTGCTTCCAGGAGACATAAAACTTAGACTAAGACAGATCTTTGCTCTACCTGCCAGAGATTAGCAGAGTACCGCAGAGAGCAAAAGTTGATGGTGCTGTACATCTGTGCATTCAGCATTTAGTGGCACTAAGCCACTAGTCTCTTTTCTGCATGACCAACTGACTAATTGCTGTACTTGGCCTTTTTGAGTCCCTTCAATTAATGCAATGCGCAGTTGCACACAGTTATGGAGTCACCCATACAGAACAGAGTCTGGGCCAGAATTAGGCTCCAAGTCCCAGAAGCACCTGTTACAAATACAAAGTGTCCAGATGGTCTGGTCTTTGTGGGAAAGTGTCAAGAATTGACTTATTTGTCTTTCTTACTTTCAGTTTAAGGTCATAAACATGATTCTTCTGAAGCAGAAAGCCAATCACATTTAAGGGAAAAAATGAAAGGATTTTAGTATAAATGCAAAATCCTCTACATTTGTAAATCTTAATAACCCAGTGGAGCTTGTTGTTATCACATTCTGGGCAGGCAAATGGGATTAGCCTGTGATTATAATGCAGCTTTCAATATAATTAGATAGATTTATTCAAACACAGCTGTAAACCATAAAAAATGTGAAATATTTAGTGACTGTAAATTCCACAGTTTGTAAATTCGTACTTGAATCTCCAATCAGCTATTATGCTTTGTTTTTGTTTTTGTTTTTGTTTTTTTGAAAATAATAAAAAATGTTACTCATCTTTCACCCACTTTTTTTTTTTTATGGATATCAATTATTTCAGCCTTTAACAGAGTATTCCTGAATACTGATTCACTTTCTAACAGTTTATTGCTTCATTCATGGCAGTTTTCCTCTTTTAAAACATAACATTTGAGATTTGTGACAAAATTTCAAGTTAGCCTTTTCAGCTGCAGTAGATAGAGGAAAACATACAGAGTTTTATGTCAGATCCTGAAAGTAGTTAGGATATCTCAAACAATAACCAGGAACAATAGTGACATGTTGTCCTAGCCATGTTTTAATAGAACTGTTTGTGACTAGACTGTTTTAATACAGCTGTTCCTCAACTATTTTAAGAGAACAATTTACAGACTATGTGTTTACATCAATAAAAGTGACAACAGTTTGTTTCATGCATTGATGAAAACTTTCTTAGTTTTCCTCTCTGCTTCTTCCTTCCTTCATTCCAGCCATTCTATCCTTCACTTTCTGCATTTATATAGCTACCCAATATAAGATAAGAGAGATTGGGGGGAAGGGGAGGGGCAAGAGAGAAAGAGATAGCAAGAAAATGTGGAGGGAGAGAAAGAAGAAGCAATTTCAGTAGAAGGAAAAAATAAGAGTATAAAAAATGCATTTTCTACCCACCAATCATTTGTCTTTTATCAAATATTTATTTTTCTGCTTTGTCCCTGGAAACTTTAAAGGCTGTAAACATAGACTATTATTTCCTTACAGGTTCATTAGCTCAAAAAGCAAATCATAATTAGCTTTCTGAGATTCCAACCCAAGTTTAAACAATACTGGCAATTGAATTAATATCAGTCACATGGAAACATGATTTTTTTTTTTATTGATAAGTACTGAGATAATACTGGCTACTATAAAAAGCATAAGATATATCAAAGGTCTTTAATTTTAAAGTAGAGTAAGTAACAGCCATGACCAGTAAGTATAGACTGGTTTTATTAACATTTTTTTCTTGGATTTTTTGGAAGTTACATTACATACAGAACAAAATCCCTTTATTTTCAACTGCTTACGAGTTGCAGTTTATTTGAAATAACTCTCCTATAATAATTGATTCACAACATGTTTTAAAATATGAAAAATGGTCAATAATTTTATGAATTTGGAAGAACCTTTGGGTACAAACAAAATTTTGTTAAACATGGAAATATAATAATAGAGCAATGTTGTTAAAATGCCAGAAAGGGTGAATTGTGCTTCATTATGTTTCACCCTGCATTTATGTACTTTACATTTACTACATTTATTTACTGGAAAATACTGGAAATTTAGTGGAAAAAAAAATACTGGAAAAGCTAAGTATTAACACAACAATGGATCCAACAGTGAAAGGCTATATCTGTGACATACCTGAGTGTTTTCTTTCAATAGCATTTCTGTGCTTCTACCTGGTTGTGTCTGAACAGTTGGACATGGGGCACGGCTGGAATTCAAAGCCACATATGTAGGTGTATTAGGTTTACATGACAAGGTTTTGGTAGCAAGAGGGCTGCAGGGGTAGTCTTTGTGAGAAGAGTCCAGAAGTTGTCCCAGGTTTGATAAGAGCCAGTTACAGCTGCCTCCAAAAGGGACCTAGTGCTGGCCAAAGATAAGCCAGTGATCAATGTTGGTTGCACCTCTGTGAAATCATATTTAAGAAAATGAAAAATATGATGCACAACAGTAGCTGGGAAAGAGGAGTAATAAAATGTAGAAAAAAAAAATCCAAAGACACCAAGGTCAGTGAAGAAGGAGGATTAAAGGTACTCAAGGTACTGGAGCAGAAGTTCTTCTGCAACCTATGGGTACCGCAGCAGAGCAGATCTTCACACAGCAGCATATGGAGGATGCAACGCAGATGAATCTGACCTGAGAGAGGGAAGCCCCTGCAGGAGCAGGCCCCAGGCTGGAGCTGCAGCCCATGGAGAGGAGACCATGCAGGAGCAGGGGATCTGGGGGGAACTGCCACCTGTGATGGACCCATGCTGGAGCAATCCATTCCTGCAGGACTGCACTCTGTGGTACGAACACATATAGTTGCAGCTCTTGAAAACTGCAGTCTGTGGGAAGCCCATGTACAATCAGTTTGGGAAGGAGAGCATTCTGTAGGAGCAAACATATGCTGCAGCAGGGTCAGAGAGTGACCGTGAAGGAGCAACAGATGATGAAGTGTTATGAACTGACCACAAGCCCCCATTCCTCATTCCCCTAAACTGCCCGGTGGAAGGAGGCAGACAAAGGTGAATGGGGGGAAGGTGGATTTAGACTGCTTTTAGTTCTCACTGCTCTAGTCTGTTATCAGTAAGCAATGAATTACATTCATCTCCCTTATTCTGAGTCTGTTTTGCCCATAATGGTAACTGGTGAGTGATATCCCTGTCCTTATCTCAACTCAGCTTTTTTGTTCAGCTTTTTTGTTCATCATATTTTCTCCCCTTTCTCTTTTGGGGAGAGGCAGTGAGAAAGCGGCATGGTGGTGCTTAGCCACCTACCAATGTGAAACAACCATAGTGGTGCAGAATCACAGAACTAAGCAATAATGTTTTCTTATCATCTCCAAAATTCTAGAGAAGTGATATTGCAGGCTGTGAGGATGTGTATCTAGCACGTGAGACAAACAAATTGATGTTTGTTTTGTTTTACTAGATATTAAATTCTCAGTGTGGCTGCCTTAAAGGCCAGAAATGCTTTGGAAAGTTAAGCATAGTGTTGTGCTCGCGTACATCTAGCCTTAGAAAACTGATACTACTTGGAAGGCATACTGTTCTGGAGAAGCATGAAAAGTATTATTCTTGTATGGATGGTTTCCTGTTAAGGACCCTGATGCACCTTGCCTTTAATTTACAGATTTTGGATCTTTCCTTTGGATTCAGATATTTTATATGTTGTAAGCATTTTTGACAGACATCTACCACACAGATCTTTTTTTATGGTCACTAAGAGAGGGCTAAAAAGAGATGAAATGTGGACTGCAGTTCATCACAAACATTTTCTGGGGCTAATTGATGTGACTGATTGTGTAAAGATACTGTTGTTGTTGAATATGATGTCAGCTCAAATAAAAAAAAAAGAATAACTCTATAATCAGAGAATGTTTTAGATTGGATGTGTTCTCTGGAGGTCCTTTGGTCACTCCCTGAAAGCAAGGCCAGATTTCCATTTATCTTAGGTAACAGGAAACATTAGGAAAATTTATATTAAAATAGAGTAAAGAAAACAACTCTGTCTCATATTTGCTTAGTTTCCCTGCTTAGTTGATCTGTATGGTTCTGGACTAGTCAGACATTATGAGATCAGCAACCCACGGAGTTCTATAGTGTCTTATTTTCTACAGCCTCATGTTCCCCATGTCTTGAATGACTGACACTTGATGGACCACTTCTGTTTCAAACTCTGACTGATCTTGCCTCTCTGGTGAAGAAAATTCAGGACTTCATCCAAACTGATTTTTTTCCTGATACTGAATGAGCAGTTTATCTTTATAGTAATTTAAGCATCTTTTCCACAACAGTCTTGTAGCTGTTTCCAGATTTGTCTCCTCTTCTGCAGCGTTCATCGTAGGTCAGGCACTTCATTTATGGTGTAGTATCTATTGTGGGCAAAACAGTCCCACATGGGGAATTTTGCTTGATTTGATTTATTGCTAATTAATTCCAAATTTGAATTATGGAAAATTAAAAATAAATAAATAAATAATAATCCTCAGGTATTGGGGAAAAAAGAAAACATAAACCATTAAACTAGCAGGGAAACACCTTTCCTTCCCAGTTTCAACTCGAATCAAACTCCTCTTTCTCTTCCACATCCCAATGTGTGGTGTTCTTACATCACATTGCACTGTTCCCTCCTGAATCTTTCCAGCTATGTGGATATGTGGGAGGGTGGAGGTCAGTGAGCAATGCTTTTTTTTTTTTTTTTTCTGATGGTCCTTACTTTATCATTTTCCTGTGCATGAGTTGCCCACATTTTGCAGTCCCTTGGTAGTGTCTCTGCTCTGACATGCATTTCCTGCGGGCTGTAGCATTTTAGACATAACTCTGGTGTATCTCTTTTCAGTAGTGTTACTCCAGCTCTGTCCCTATCTTCTTCCATGTGTTTCCTCCATTCCTCCAGAGGTGTTTTCTTCTCCATTTTCTCATGCCTCTAGTAACTTTCGTGTTGTCCTACACAGGTGTGAACCAGGACATTGGTAGGTCCTGTGCCTGGCTGAAGTTTTGGTGTGAGATGGTGCATTTACAGTGGTGTCAGAGCCTGCCAGACCTGGCTGGGACTCGCTCAGTGCATGTCAGGGCTTCCCCAGGCCAGGGAACCCTACTTTGCTGCCTCACAAAGCTGTGTGTATGGCTCTCTCTCTCAGCTAAAAACCTCAAAACTAAGGGATACACATTAAAACGTGCACAACTTGAATTTTATGATGCATTTATTCAGAACTAGGGACTAAGATAATAACTTGGCAAGATTATGTGCTGGTGATAGTAATTTTCTGTTTGGAAAATGTTGCATTTAGTTGCAATTAGATTAAGGGTTATTTCCATTGTGAGTTTGGATATTTATATAATGAAGAGATATGGAGCTTTAATTTGTCTTTATAGTATTAATATGATTAAATTTACTTATACAACTAAATTAGTTATTCCATAAATACACTACATTAAAACATTACAAAGTTATTGTGTGCAATTAGATACTTCAAGTATGATTAACAGTGTTTTAAAGTAGTTTAAATTAGACATATTTCTTGTGAAAAACTGCGGCATTAGAATTGATGATAAATCTTTGGCTAAATGTATATAAGCAGCCATACACTGACAATTGTGTGAAGCCATGGTCTTGGGTTGTAATCAGAAGAATGAAGTTTATTTGAAGACTAGTCATCAGCAGCATGTGCCAAAGATTGATATTGGGGCCAATACTGTTTAACACCTTTGTTAATTACTCAGACAATGGAATGGCATGCACCATTAGCAAGTTTGCAGATGACACAAAGCTGGTAGGAGTGGCTGACACACCCAATGGGTGTGTCTGAATGCCATTCAGAGGGACAGGCTAGAGAGCTATGCAGACAGGAATTTAATAAACTGAAATGCACATCCTGTGGAGGATGTGCATTCCTCATGAGCTAGTAAATGCTCATGGATGACCATCTGGAAAAAGGACCTGGGGTACCAAAGGACAGTAAGTTGAACAGGAACCAGCAAGTGCCTTTGTGGCATAGAAGGCTAAAAGTATCCCAGGCTGCATTAGAAAGGTTGGTGCTGGAAGGTCAAGGGAGTGATCCTTGCACTCTACTCAGCAGTGGTGAGGCCACAACTACACTCCTAAATCCAGCTCTGGGCATCCCAGTGTAAGAGAGATACGGCCTTACATGAGGAAGTCCAGTAAAGGCCTACTAAGATTATAAAGAGGCTGAAACATCTCTCCTATGACAAAAAGTTGAAAGAACTGGGACTCTTAACCCTGGAGAAGAAAAGGCTCAAGGGGATCTCTGTGTTTTTAAATGCCTGATTTAAGGGGTACGGGAGTAAATTTGGAAGCAGACTGTTCTCAGTGTTATTTTGTAAACAGAAAAGAGGTAGTGGGTAAATATTAAAACACGGGAAATTGCAGTTAAACATAAAAAGAACAAAAGAACATTTTTTTTATTATGAAGGTGGTAAAATATTGAAATAGTTTTTCCAATGAAGTTGTGTAGTCTTCATCATTGGAGAAGTTGAAAACCTGACTGGACACTGTCTTGGGCAACCTGCTCAAACTGATGGTGTTTTGAGCAGGGAGTTGGACAAGACTGACCTTCAGAGGTCCCTTCCAACTTCATTCATTTTGTGATTCTGCATCTTACTCTATTAGACATCAATCTCTCACTGATGAGTATTAAGTACCTTCTATTTCTAACCTTACATCAAGGTTTCTTTTCATTCTACAGTGTTTCTTTAGAAAAGCTAGGCAGAAGAGTCTCAGGAACACTGAACATAGAAGCTTTACAGTGAATTACAGAGAAATATCTTTAGAGGAAAGAGGTTTTTACCACTATTATACTACAGTTCTGCTCAAGGTTAGGGAAAAAATTTTTTTTTTTAAGGTCATTTTCATTTGCACTTAGCACCTATCTAACTGAACAGGATCGGACTAAATTGCAAGTCTTAAATTCAAGGAAAAAAAAAAAAAAGTAATACAACTAAAAGTCTATGAATGCACTTATAAGGTGTATGTAAGCTGTTCAGTCTTAAAAATTTTTGAAAATGTAAATCATTTAATGTAATCTTTTTCGTATTATACTTTTATCCTTTGTGCCTTGTCTTTTTATTCCTACTACCGTTTTCTGTATTATTCTGCAAATATAGTTAAAAGTTTAAGAGTGGGATAAGTAACAAAAATGTAATCTTTGTGACAGATACTTTTTTTAAATTTGGAAAATCCAAACCTGAAAATGAACAACCTAGGCAAAATATTCACGTTGTCACATTTACATAGACAAGCAGTTACAGGGAAAGCAACTGCAGAGTAATGGTACTTCAATTTCCCTTTTCAGGGAGGTGAACTCAATGTCTCCCTCAGCTTCTTTCATGATGATCCATCTCAACTTTTAATACACATGCAAGTGACTCATAAGCATGTGATAACCAACTTTTGGAGCTATGTGCATAGACACTTTTAACTTAGAGGTGGGTTCTTTTTTGGTTACATATTGTATGACCTGTGCACAAGAGGATGCTAGCTGTAGACACTGCAGGCACATAAAACAGAGAGATATGCTACGGGTATATAGCACAGGACAGGAGGATCAGAATCAAATGCTGAGATTGGAAGTAAATGTGAAGTGCTAATCTGAAGATTATATTTATGTATGTTCAAACAGATCTCTTTGTACTTTGTATTCATTTTTATTACCAAGTACCTCCTCAGAGAACACTTTCAGAGGAGGAACATTTCTGTAGCACACAAACCACCAGATGTGAGGATTGTGTTGTCAGAAAAATAGTGACAGTAACAGTAGACAGGATTTCAAATATCAACCAAAATGTTATGCATTTTATAGGAGTCTTAGAAGCTCAGAGATTATCTCACTGTCCAGCAGGCTTTCAGAAAGTGAGAGGGTCATTAAGTTCCAGAAAGAGTAGTAATAGTAGCAGAATCATAGTGAAGATCAGGCAGATGAATGCAAATTCATGGACTTTAATGAAGGAGTAAACATGACAAAGAAAATTAAAGTACAATGTTGAAGAGGGCTTGCAGGTACCTTGGAAGAAGCTTACAGGAAAAGTACAATAACATGTTGCAGGAGCTGAGGTTGTAGGGATGAAATCCTAGGTCTCATTGTCCCTACCTAAAAGCCATATCTATGTATATAAGTAGCATGAGGCTAAAACTCACTTATAATAATAATAATAATAATAATAATAATAATAATAATAATAATAATAATAATAATAATAATAATAATAATAATAATACATATATAGGCACATGTTTTTCTGATTAAAAATTATATGCTTCTACGAATGTCTCCCTCTCTTATTGTCAGGGGTTAGGGAAAGTTCAAGGTACATGGTACAAATTTGTTTACCTCTATGTTAAACTCCAACAAAGGAGTCTTTTAAGAATTTTTGTGCCATCTTGATACAAATTAAAGAAAATATGGTTTTATTTTAATTTGGTGGACATTTTTTTTCTAAACTTTAAAATATTACATTGTGACATGCTCCCGGGAATTTTTTCAGCTAAGTGGATATTTCATTCAAACCTTCTCATCTCATTGATTTGTAGTATTGAATATAATATGAAATAAAATATAGAATCAAGACGAGGTGCAGGAGGTTGATAAAATAAGTTTTTGATGCTTATTTGTCAAATATTGAAAATCAATAGAATGAAGTCTATCAATGTATAAATTTAATGTATTAAGTCTTTTTGCTGGGGAATGCACGTATCTTGACTGTCATAATTTTACAGTTTCAGAAATGCTCTGAGTCAGAAATTTTCTGTTTCTCTCCTACAGCTGCAGATACTGCATATGTTTTAACCCAATGTAGCCAGGAGTTTGTAGACATAGACATGAATTAAAGGTATACTTTTAAACAGAATTGTAAGGAGGTTGCATAATAGACTGGTGTAGATTTTTCCACTTGCTGGCTATTTTTACCTGAAGCATAATATTCAGATCACCTTTGAGTAAAGAAAGCTGGCTAAAATAAAAACAAAAATGTCAAGAAAAAAACACACACACACACACACACACAAATGTTTAGTTCCATTCAGTTCATATTGTTTGGGGGTATCTGATTGAACAATATATACAGGAATTATTATAATTATTATTATAATTATTATAATTATACAGGAAAGACTTTCTCTTAATTTTTTTGTGCAAGAACAGAAAATTTTAAAAGTAAAATTCTGCACAATGACAGCTAGATTGTTAAATAATATATATAACACATCTTTACAAGAGATCCAGCCTCTCCAGCTATAAAATTAAATGTCTGAGGATGGAACAAGACAGAACAGGATAACCAATAACATGCACCACCATGTTTATCAGAGTAGAAGATTGGAGCAAAATTTATGATATTCCTAAAACTGTTTACAAAGGTGTAGTGTTTATGAAGCTTCTAAGAGGGAACAAAATCTTCCACAGTGAAATATGACTAATAATGTAGTCTGGAGTAAATTTTAGGTGGTAGATCATTCTAGATCATAGTGATTAGAGATTTTCTCCAGATAATGTCTCTAGATCATGTACTACTTGTTTAAAAGTCATTTCCATGATGTGCTGCATTTTAATTCAGTATTCAGCACATATTCATTTTTCCTCAATATTTGACCCATGGAGGTTATGGTCTGTTGTCTCTTTTTGTCTTCACTAGTGAGATTGGAAAATTCATGCTTTTAGCTCTCAAGGTATCTAGTCCATTCCCCAATGTGCTGTCCAAGAGAATAATCACGAGCCATCTTACAAACACTGAATTATTATATTTATATATAGCAGGTTAATGATGTGTATCCTAGAGTTTTTAATAAGCTGGTTCATGGCGATTAGACTGAGAATAGTGGCATTAAACCAAGTACTGGGAAACAGAACCTGAAAAATCCAGGAAACTTTCCAAATTAGAGTATGTCTAGAGACATTTTTTTTTTCCTAATGAAAGTTGTGGAAATATCAAAGCTTGAGTCATATAAAACATTTCTGACACCTAGTTATATGCTAAATGAAAGAATCATTCATTTACAATTATAGAAACAAGTTAACCCTCAGGAACAGATCTTTCTGGGCTTTAGGTCATTTTAAACTCATTATTGATTTAAACGAAAGAAAGAGATAATATTCAACATTGAGAAAAGTCATGGAGAGTCATGGGTCCTAAATAGTTTATAGAACATAATTTTGTTTAAAATATACGTCCTTCCTGCACACAGTTTACTACTCAGTCTGCATCCAGTCTGCATCATTAGGGTTTATTCAGTGAGAAATTATGTCCATTCTGACCCAACACAGTAGGAAAAAGATTAACACCTAGGACCTTCTTATCGTACACTGTTCAGGGTTTCAAGACGCATTTAACTTAGGTTTATTTTGTTAGTATGTTCACCAGTGTTTATAGATATTACTGTATCTGTACAGATTTTACTGTCTACAGGATTACTTGGAGGAATAAACAACTGAAACAAGAAATTAAGATGAAGTAGACAATCTGCAGTGAAGAGATAAAAGGCAGAGATCATCTAAAGAAACTGGAGTACTGTCTTCATTTATGAGGTTCTCAGTACAGGAAAGACATGGAGCTACATTGCCCCAGTGAAAGGCCATGAAGCTGATGAAGGGACTGGAGTATCTCTCATATGAGGAAAGGTTGAGAGACCTGGGACATCTCAGCCTAGAGAAGAGAAGGCACAGGGTGAGAACTGTATCAGTTTTTGAAGACCTGAAAGGAGGAAGAAAGAGGACAGAGTCGGGCTCTTTTCAGCAGTGCCCAGGGACTAGAAAAGAGGCAATGGGTACAAACTGAAACACAAGAGGTTTCCTCTGAAGCACTTCTCTACTGTGCAGGTGACTGAGCACTGCTGCAGTGCCATGGTTTTGTTTGGGACAGAGTTAACTTTCTTTGTAGAGGCTCACATGATGATGTGTTTTGGATTTTTGATGAAAATAGTGGTGATGACACACTAATGTTTATAGTTGTTGCAGAGCAGTGATTATACAGAGCCAAGGAATTTTCAGCTTCTCATATTGCCCTGTCAGTGAGGAGTCAGGGGGTGCACAAGCATTTGGGAGGGGACAGATCCAGAATAGCTGACCCAAGCTGGCCAAAGGCATGTTCCACACCATATGCCATCACACTCAGCAGTGAAAGCTGCGGTAAAGATGGGATGGTAGCACCTGTTTTCCCAAGAAACCATTATGTGTGATGAGCCCTGCTTTCCTGGAAGTGACTGAACATCTCCTTGCCAATGGGAAGTAGTGAAAAAATTCCTTGTTTTGGTTTGCTTGTATGTGCAGCTTCTTCTTTACCCAGTAAACTATCTTCATTTCAATCCATGAGTTCTCACAGTTTTACCTTTCCAATTCTCTCCCCTATCCTTCCTACAGAGTGAGTGAACAGCTGTGTGGTACTTTGCTGCCTGCTGGCGTTAAAACACAACACACAGGTTGCCCAGAGAGTTTATGGTTTCTTCCTCCTTGGAGCTATTCAAAATCCATCTGGATATGGTCATAGGGAAATGGTGGTAAGTGTGGTAAGGCTGAGCAGGGGAGGTTGGACAAGATGATCTTGAGAAGTCCCCTCCAACCTACAACCTTCCAATTGTTCTATTCTGTGATTCTATGATCAGGACTCTTATAACTCAAAAGTTAAAAAAATAAAATAAAATAAAATAAAATAAAATAAAATAAAATAAAATAAATAAAATAAAATAAAATAAAATAAAATAAAATAAAATAAAATAAAATAAAATAAAATAAAATAAAATAAAATAAAATAAAATAAAATAAAATAAAATAAAATAAAATAATAAAAAGGAAGAACAAAAGAAAATAAAGTGGATGTAAAGAAAGTCTCCACAAGCATATAAAGAGAAGTAGACTAGAGTATCTAGGGAGGGAAAGATGCAGATCAGAAGTTGGTCTAACTGTTGCGTACATACAAAATACATGTTCTGTTTTCAATAAGGATGATGACACATGTAGCACCAATGGAAAAGTAATCTAAAGGCAGTGAACAAAGGCTGTTAGAATATCATATATGATATATGAGTAAACTTTGGTCTGCTTTCAATGACTATATTGGATGTCTGAAGAATCTATATCCAGACTACTAAAAGAACTAACATATTAAATTAAATATTAATAGACTCCAGCAAAATTGTGAGGAAATTGTGAGGAAATAAGGAAAAAAAAAAAAAAAAAAAAGAAAAAAAAAGAGACAAGTAAAATTCTGTTACTTTTTTCTATGAATCCTGAAGACTTTTTGTCAAAATTTGTATCAAAAATATTAACCTTATCAGATACAAAAGAAAATGGACAATGATATAAAATCCAGTGAATTTATCAGTTAGATTAGACATTAGACTCCTTAAATATCTTTCCTAATAGGATAATTTCTGAGATGAGGTTAATAAAAAAATATTTGATATCTAAGCAGTGAATATGCTAATATTTACAAAACAAACAAACAAGTTCAAAATTATTCAAAAATTTCCAAAAAGTTGGAAATTATCCAACTTGAAATGAAAGAATTGGATAAAGAGACATTTTGGGAAGTATTAAGTGAAGACTACTGAAATGAAAGAGAGATTTCAGTCTTGCAATATATTTTTTTGAGAGATTTTAGTCTTGCAATATTTTGATAATATAGAAATATTCTGATAATTGGCTGTGTTGCCAGGTATAGATCATGAAATCCATGCAAAACACAATATTGAAGAGTCTTACCAATATTACAGAGACCAAATCATGACTCTGGAAGAAAGTAATAACATTGAAAATTGATACAACAGAAATTGTGATACAATTTGAATTAAACTAGACATTTATTTTCTAGACTCCGTGACAGATTACAAAAAAGTCATGATGACAACAAGCTGCCAATGAATTCCAGTTTTCTCAATGAAGTTCTAGAACTCCAGGTTAAAAATTAAATAAATAAATATATGCAATAAATAAATAAATAAAATAAATCATGGAAATCTTAGCAACATTTTTGCACAATTCATTGTTAGTGTATGTACAGTTACAGTCAGTTGTGGCCACTCATGCTGAGGAAGCATAAATTTGAACTGGAAGAAGTGAAGTAGAATGGAGAATTTATTTTCCTATATGACAGTAAAATTATATGGCTATTTTAGTCTAGCAAAATAAAAGCTGAGAGACATATGAATACTATGAGTAGAAAACACCAGGACAGAAGATATATTTAAGTACAGAATCAGTAGATACACGCTCCTGATGAACAAATTTCTAATGATTTTTACAAAAGCATTTCTTACTGTAGAAGGACTGGAATTTCTCAGTGACCCTCCACCCGAGATAATTAGAGGCAAAGAACTCATTGCTTCACATTTCCTTAAGGATACTTATTGTAAATGCTCTTGTTATTTACAGTGCATTTAACATCTAGGATTCTTCTCATTACTAAACAGGATTCAGAGGATTATGATTCCTAACATCTTGGTGCATAATTTGACTTCTCTTTTAGTCCACACTTCTCTTTTGGTCCATGTATGTAACCAACTGCTACATTGCCAAATGGGAAGGACCAGTACTTGATTTGACATCACCTCTTACAGTTTTTGGACCATATGCTCATGTAGCACATTTACCAATGACGTAGTCTCTGTCAGTTGTAGTAGTCCTAAGAATGAGTGATGCATCCAAGAAGATCTAAGCACTGGAGCATTCTTCATCTGCATTGGTAATGGTACATCCACGATGTTCCCCAGAAGTAATTTCAATCATGATTACAGTAATCACTGAATGCACCACTGCTGTCTTATAATACCTACTGCAGAACTACAGAACCTGAAAAGATAAACATCTGAAAAGAGCCCAACACCTACTAAGGATCAAAATGCCAGAAACTGACTAGGAATTGGTGAAGTTGAAATGCACTGATGTTATTTATCATTACAACATGTAAGTTTACACACGTATTTTGTAGGTAGGAAGGAGCTTGTCTGATTGATACTCTGATGTGAGCAGCAATAAAATGGTTGTAGTTAACATTATCTATGGAAAGCTTAAACTGATACAGATAGTTCTCAGGAAACCTTACTTGCTTTGGCTCAGTATGACACTAATTGTGGCCACATAATTTGGAGCAAAGACGGTGAGAGTTCACGTTACCCTATGAGGTATTGCACAGTCATATTGTGAGGAAAACTAGCTGGGTGTTCAAAATTTCTTTTTGTTTTTAACTAAAATTATACTGACAGAATCAGTTTTGTTTTTCTGTATTTTTTTTTCCTTTTTGTTTGTTTTGCTTTGTTTTTATTAGTCAACATGCCCAAATATGCTAAGAATATCTTTAATTTATTAACTGTACAGAAAGAACAAAATGGGAATAACAGGGAGGAAACAGTATTCCAACTGCTTGTTTTGGTGGTATGTACATATGCTGCCTACCTTATCAGTGCTCTGTAAAAAGTGCTGGTGATGAAAAAGTACTATGAAGCTAGGCACAAAATAAGTGACTGGAAAAATAAACTAGACATCCTGTAACTGGTCATTATCTGCACAATTTTAGACGTTGCCATGGTTTAGTCTGATTAGCTTTGAAGATTTTTAAAGGCCCGGTATGTGATATATAGAAGGCTTATACTCATTTTATCATTTTAGAGAATTGAAGTAAATATGTAATTGTATTTCTGAAGAATAAATGTGTCCTTAATTGAAGCCTAAAGGAAAAGAACTTTAAAAAAAAAAAAAAAAAAAAAAACTCTTTTTTCATTTATTTTTTATTTTTTAATAATTGTGTATAAAAAGTACCATAAAGAATTTAAAGAATTTCTGGGAAGGGGAAGAAAACCTCTAATATAGCTTAGTGGAGGTTAAGAACAGTCCATATATGGGCAAAATATCATATCAAGTATGTATGGGCATACATACTAAGACAGCTAATACTGTAGCTACAGCTACAGTAAAAACATACTATGGCAAATAATTATGTAATATAATTAGGTACATTGGGTGTCTAGTCTCTTTTACTTGTAGTGCCAGCAGCATATTCTCAGTGAATTTTAATAGGGACAGTTTTTAAGAAGTCTAGACATGTATTTAGAGGGAGAATACCTCGTGTAACCTCTAGAAACTGAAAGTTTGATGTCAATATATCATGCAGTTTGTTTTGTTTTTAGAATATGCAGCGGATGTTCTACAAATGTTTGTAATTAAATCTCTGCTTCATTGATTTCAATGATTACTGAATGTCAAAAAACATAACTTTCTCTGGTTCTGTGATTCTGCTATTGTGAAAAAAAAAAAAAAAAAAGTATTAGATATGGAGTGAAGGGTTTTATTTCTAGAATGTAGTGATCTGTATTTAGTGTGAAGTTTCTATTAGGAAAAGCAAAGTCTGGTGATGATTTGTTTAAAAGAAAGAAAAATATAAGTAAAGGGTTTCCATTCAGATAATAAAGCTCTTGGAAGTCAACGTATTGAACACAAGTGTAACTTTAAATACATTCCTAATTACTGTGAAATTACATCATTAAGGGAAGACATCTGTTTAAGTGCTCGGTTGAACTGTGTCCTCCTCGGTCATAACGGGAATGCTGACAATATCTGATCTTCAGATTAAAGGTGCAAAAGTCTTTTCTGTATTACATCAAATGACAACAATTCTCCATCATTTTCATGCAAAAGGGCAAAACTACAAATTAATTCCTGTCTAGACAGAAGAAATAATGGTTTTTATCTAAATTGTCTTGGGCCACTGCTGTGACATTCAATGAAAAGCTCTACTACTAATGAATAAAAAGACAACTTTTTTACAATTAATGAGTCATAGATATTTTAAGCACTGCAATTGAAGGACAGAAAGCTATTAGATTTAGAGGAAGAATGGAGGAAAATAATGAGATCAGAAGGGTGAGCTATTTTGGTACCTGAGAAAGGTTGCTGTTCTAATTCAATATTTATCATGCGGTAGCAACTTTAAAATGAGGAATCTAAAGAAAAGATGCTTCAATCATGGATCCCATCTGGAAAGTTCAATTGAAGAGAATCATACATAAGGAAAGTATTAACATTAGCAACTGAAAATATGCCTGTGAAACACATTTTTAATTCAAAACAGAATAAATAAATAAATTAAAAATACACACACACACAGATGGCAGAATTTGGAGGTGAAGATTAGAAATTAACATATTAATGGCCAGATTCTACAGTGACGAAAATAGACAGAGTTTTGCTATTGATTTTAATGACAGTAGAATGAACTATGTTATCAGAAGTGGTGAGAAAAGGATATAAATATAAAAGACCATATTCTCCAGTTGATGCAGTTTTCTGCTTTCTGGAAAAAATGGGACTTCAGAGGGCTAAACATAGCCATTGTACAAGTCCTCTAGTCAGGGAAATGATTCTCTGGTGAAATAATAAAAAAAAAATGTTACCAGAAGTGGCTTCATCCCTTTGGACTTCAGTGAGCTTTATGATGGTAAGATTGACAGAGACAGATACTCATTTGTACTGGTTCATTCACTGACAAACTAGGACAGCATCGTATCTGCTTTGATCTTCAACAAATCTATGTCGCTCAAAATGAGAAGGAAGATTTATCTCCCCTATGATCCTATGTTCCCTCTACAAAGTTCTGTCTATTTTTGGACAAGGTATGTTACCCGTCACTAAGATACAATTACTGCTACATTGCAGTATTGTATTGTATTGGTTTGCATAATCATATGATCATGCTCTATTCTGCATTTATAATGTGGAATGCTGTGCCACAATATTAGGGAGAGACAGTTCCTCCAAAGGTCTTAAAATTGTAAACTTATCTTGTTATCTTTAAGCATCTAAAATTTGTAATTTAATCCAAAAAGACTTGAGGAAGAGTTTGCCTAGTATAAACCTTTATTTCTATGAAGCAAACATTATTGGAGCTGGATGCTCATGTTTGTATTGACATGACATATCTCTAAGGCTCATTGCACTATGTAAGTGAATAGTGAGGTATGAAATAGTAGAGAAACTGAAATAAAACATTGTTATTATTCCAAAAAGAATGTAGCTGAACTACGTATGTTATTTATTAGTTCTTGGCTTTAATTAAAAACAAATATAAAGGTAACTATAAATGGAATTGAGAACACTGTGATAATTTTACATCACTTTTTATTTTCCTGAAATACCATAATTAACGTAAATACTAATTACCGAAAATATTTTTCATTATTACAGTGCAATATGCATTTATTTCTCAAGCAGCGTTATGTTTTTACAAGAGCTCTCTCTTGTGGACATAACTGTTTCTGCATTGCAACTAGTTCAGATATTTATAGGACCTTTTCAAAAAGATTTTTATACTGCAGTGTTGCAATGTAACATAATAGGAATAACAATAACCTAAGTCTGTGTAGCCATGCAGCAGATTATTATAATATAACCATAAATGTGAATAAATCATCAAAAAAATCAAGGTATGAAAACTTTAGAAAATATATATTTTTTTTAATATAATAGAAAGGCTGGTTATTATAATAATAACCAGCTTGAAACAGATGGCAAGAACCCAATTTAGTCAGGACACCATTCTGCAAAAGCAAAGATAATCAGAATAAATCACAGAATCATATAACATATGGGCAGGGGTCCTGGTCTGTGGTCATACAGTGCTGGAAAACTCTTTAAAAATGCTGAAGGAAAATGACAAAGGAACAACTGTTTCTGCTTCTTTTGTGTATTGATACACCATTTTACATAGTAAAGCCTGATCATTAGGTACAGGGCAAAGCAGATTTGGGAACTGGTGCCATAAAGGAACTACAATTGCTATAAAGGATTAGATACCTCATCCTTAATATAGAACTTGGACATTTGAATAATGAAAACTAAAGGTCTTTAAAAGGGAGAAAACAGCAGTCTGGAGTCTACTACTAATGGGACTTATGCTCACCAATGTTTGGCAAGCAGATTAATAATACTTTATTAAATTGCTCTGATCAAATGGTGATAAAATCGACTCAGTCAGGCTACAGGTTTTTGTCTGACACAGCTCCTCTGCTTCACAGAGCTGTGTACTGATATGTAGTTGCACAAATAATAAATGATAAATCCAGCTCTTAATGTTCCCAAGCTCACTGACATGTTAAAAGGTTTCACTGACTCATTTATTGTTTTAGCAATTCTTTGAGGTCGTCAGAGGAAGATGCTGTATAAGAACAGGTCCTATTAAAAGTATTTGATGAAATTAATTAGATTGGTACACCTTGCCAAAAATCACGTACAAACATAATTTTAATGTTCTAATAAGTTCCCAAATAGACAGAATAGATTAAAAAAAAAAAAAAAAGGCAGCAACTGATACTAGAAACCAAAATCTATTTCAAATCAAGCAAGCTCTTTTCAAGGTACAACAGTCTGCAGTCCAGATACCACTAGAAGAACATGGTAAATGCAGATATCCTATCTCAGAACATAAAACTATGCCAATATTAATAAATTAAACAGAACTCAGAAACCTTCCTGGACATGGAGTCAAATAGAATAACCCATATTTTTTAATAACTGCTTTTAGCCACAGAAAGAGAGTGGCTTCATGCAAACTGCCAACTGACATTTACAAACAGTAGCTGGAATACTCAACTTCCTAAAACATATCCAGGAATTACTTGACAGCTTGCTAGTTGGCCTAGGTCAAAATTGTACCAGAAAATGATCTAAAAGCTCAAATGTAGAGACAACTGCATTCCACTCCTGAGAGCATTGACTGTCTCTTTTTAGGTTAGTAACACAGAGGCAGTGTATGAAGTGATCATGTAAAGAATAGATTTAAAAACTGATGTCAGTTTTCATAGCAAGGGAATTGAAGGAATTTTTGATATTTTTTTTTTCTAGCCACTAAAACTTTATAAAATTACTTTGAAAATACATTTCATCACACTTCTCTTAAAATAATTTCTGGATCAAAGCTGGAGAGAAAAGGCAAACCTAACTACTGTTAAGTTTCCCAATATAGATACAACTAAAAGAAATAAGCAAACTAATGAAACTAAGCCAAATAAACGACTTAAAAATGAGTGCCTTTATTCTCAAAGTAAGTTGTGATTTGACAATAAATAATGACAAGTAGTCAACAGATCTATTTAAAAGAGTAGTTTCTGAGGTATATGTCTACTGGCTTAAAACATTAATATTTAATTCTATACAGGACAAAGGTTTCTTACAGCTATTTATTTTAAACTATGCTTATTCCATGAAAAATATGAAGTCCAGAGAAGACTTACCTTTGATGGAGGTGGATTAAACTGGGGAATATTTAAATAAATTGGACATACACAAGTCAAAAAGGCTGGAGAAGATGGTATTGAGAAGACGCATCTATTAGTGACAAAGGTGCACTAATGTGAAACATGCTGAGATGTTAAGCAGTCATCCTCCTTTAGCATAGGATTCATTTGGCCTTCTTTTTTTTGTTTATTTTAGGATGAGATTATGTTCAGCAATATCTATTACTTCTCCATAATGATGAGAAAATTTTCTCATAATCTGATCAGATCAGATCAGATACTTTGAATGCTGAACCAATCTACCTTTGTTTCTCTTAAGAGGAGTACCCATTGCAAGAAATATTGATGCTGTCCACATGACACACTGGAAACATATGGACATATGGACAATGTTGTATGATCTTCCAAGTCTTCTCAGAGGATAAGAAGCTGTAATAGAAGCACAGGCCATAGCCAGTCTTGAAGAAGAGTCTTTAAAAAGTGTCTTGAGTTTCTTCACGGAGACAGAAACCTGCTCTGGATCTTTCAGTAATGAAATTATACACTCAAGGAATAATTTAAAGCAAATGATCTTGTACTTATACTCAAAGTTATTTTGTAAGTTATTTTGTTATTTTGTAGTCTATAGTTTTCTCCTTACTTTCCGAACTAAATCTAAAATGAAATGTTATTTCTCTAATTTTTGATCACTGATCAAGGTATCTTTGATTACTGAATTTTTGAGCCAACACATCCATGGTTTTACTGTTAATTGTAGTATTTCTGAAATTATCAGTGTACAACTAGGAACATAAATAATGACTTCTTAACATGCTTGCAAGCAACATTTACGATCTCAGAGACTTTTATCTCTGTTCAAATCTGACCTTCATTTCTATACTGCATTTTCAGCATAATCTAATTAGAACTATAATTAGCTTCTTACAAAGTGGTCTTGATAGATGGCAAATTAGTTATCATTACTTATTTATACTTCTTTACTTTTTATTTTATTTAAAATAAATTAGTTTTATCAGGAATGATAAAGTAGAAGAATAAAATGTTAAATGCACAAGTGGGTGGTTCAAATTTCTGAATTAGTTTATAAGTTTAATTTTATTAAAATATAATGCAGAGTTTTCAAATTTATGGCATACAAGATATTTCAGTGTATAATTAAAGATCTATTTTCTATGCTAGTTGAATATATACATATATATGTAGAAAAATATATAATTGGAAACAATGAATAACAGATGCCAAAAATTAGTATCTCTGGCTTTTTAACATCTGAAACTTTTTTGTGCAAGCCTGTCATAGTTTAAGGCCAAATTATCAGTGCAGAGACTACATTGCCTCAGATATCATAGAGTCATAGAATTGTAGAATGGTTTAGATTGGAAGGGGCCTTAAAGATCATGCAGTTCTAGCCCCCATGCTACGGGCAGGGACACCTCCCACTAGACCAGGTTGCTCAAAGCCCCATCCAGCCTGGCCTTGAACATTTCCAGGTGTGAGGCATCCACAGCTCTTCTGGGAGACCTGTTCCAGTGTCTCACCATCAAAAATACCAAGACAATGTAGTTGAAGATATATGCAACTGTGACAGTGCAAGTGTGACACAACTTCCCTGTTATGTGGGAAAGACCAGGAGAAAAAGCCTGCTGGTCACTGTAGCAATTCCAGCCATGCAGTGCACAAACCTGGGGAGGGATTGTGGTGGGTCCAAATAAGAATGAAATATATACATAAAATATTAATATCACTTATGAAAATAAATAAATAAATAAATTTCCCATTGATCAAATATATTAAAGTGTTTCTAAATTACTGTAGTGTGTTTATGTGGCAGGGTTTTGGTAGTGCAGGACTGCACAGACGACCTCTGTGAGAACGGTGCAGAAGCTGTCTCATGTTACATAAGGGCCAGTTTCAGCCGGCTCCAAAGGGACCTAGGGACAGCCAAGCCAATAAATGATGCTATTTGTACTGCTCTTAGAGCAGACAGAAGAAAGGAAGGAAAAAAAAAACAAAACAAAACAAAACAAAACAAAACAAAAAAAAAACTGCTGTGCAACAGAAGCTGGAAAAGCAAGGAGTGAGAACCAGCCCTGCAGACACCAAGGTCAGTGCAGCAGGAGGGCAGGAGGTGCTCCAGGCCCGCAGCAGCAGTTCTCCTGCGGCCTGTGGAGAGGCCCCTGGTGGAGCAGGCTGACCCCCTGCAGCCCATGGGTCCCACCTGGAGCAGATCTCCATGCTACAACCCATGGAGGAGCCCCTTGTGGAGCAGGTGGATGTGGCCTGGAGGAGGCTGCGGCCCATGGAGAGCCCCCGCAGGAGCAGGCCCTGGGCTGGAGCTGCAGCCCGTGGAGAGGAGCCCACGCAGGAGCAGGAAGCATATAGGGAACTGTTGTCCATGGGGGACTCATGCTGGAGCAGTTTGCTCCTGACAGATGGACCCTGTGGTACAGACCCATATCTGGAGCAGTTCTTGAAGAGTTGCCTGTGGGCCCCTGCAGGATCATTTTGGGAAGGACGGCATCTGGTGGGAGGGACCCCATGTGGAGGAGGGGCAGACGGTGACCATGAAGGAGCGGTGGAAACGAAGCATTAGGAACTGACCACAGCCCCCATTCCCAGTTCCCCTATGTAGCTCGGGGGAAGGAGGTAGAAGAGGGTGGATGGGAGGAAGGTGGTTTTAGTTTTTTTCCTTTGTTTATCACTGCTCTAGCTTGATAGCAGTAAACAATAAATCTTATTAATCTCTATGCTGAGTCTGTTTTGCCCATCACGATAATTTTTGAGTGATTTTCTTGTCCTTATCTCAACTCTTGAGCCTTTTCCATTGTATTTTCTCTCCCTTTTCCTTTGAGGAAGGGGAGTGAGAGAGTGGTTGTGGTGGAACTCGGCTGCTTACCTGAGTAAAATCACCAGCTACATGAAAATCTTAAAACAAGTAGATCACTTATATCTCTGTAGATAGAACTACCAAAGGAAAAAAAAAAAAAAAAAAAAAAAAGAAAAAAAGGAGATCCAAAAAACATATGCATATAAGATTGTCATGATAAAACTTACTGTCTTTGCTTGTCCAGATATTATGTTTGGCCTAGTATTGGTGAATTACTGGATTTGCTGTCACTTCAGCCTAGATAATTGTACTACTGATATATGTTCACTTCTATATTACTATACAGAGATGACTTGCTTATCCCTGAACCTATTGGTCTGGGATCTGTTGACATATCCTGAATCTATAACTCAGTGGAGCTGTCTTATGCCCTTACAATATATGCGTATTGATCCAGCCAAAGACACACAAGGGTGTGCTGTTGACTCATGTTCTCTTTGCTCTCCACCAATACCTTAAGGTCTTTTTTGGAAGAGCAGCACCTCAACTAATTAAACTGCAGCTCATACTGCTGTTTGGTATTATTCTGTCCTAGGTGAAGGACATCACATTTATATTTTTCAAAACTCATGCAGCCCTTGTTGACTCAATCTAACAGTTTGTTGAGATCTTTCTCATAGTGGTTCTTCCTTTTGGCCTGTCTTCCATTCTTCTCAGTTTAATAGTATCCATACACTTGTTAAATCTCAATTTCATTCAGTCTTGTTGCCACTCAGTCTTGCATGCAGATGTATTGATTCAGTATCAATTCCTAATAAACTCCGATCTTGACCAGCTGTCAGTTCAAATTTAAATTGTTAACCTCCCTTTCAGCTTGGTTTAAGCTTGGTAAGTTCATCCAGTTCTCCACTCATCACTCCAGTCCATCACTCCATTCCTATTTTACTAACTTGTCAACAAGGACTTTGTTGGACACTGTCAAATAAACAATTACTCATTCAGTATTTTTTTTTCATCCTAGTAGTTATTCTGTTTTGTAATTTCTTACTACTTTTCTAAATGTTTACATTTAAATGTTTACATTTGTTGCTTGGATGGATACTGGGGGACAGACTTTATACCTGAAGACAGAAGCATAGAAGACACTGAATACCTCAGCTTTTTCTGTGTCATTTGCAGCTATCTTGCTATCTCTGTTCAGCAGAGGACCTACATCTTCCAAGTATTTCCATTTATAATCTGAGCATATAAAACAACAAATAAAAATGCAGAAATAAACATACAGATTGTTGGTAGCCCTGTTTAAGATATTTATGTGTTTGAAAATGAAATGAAAATTCAGGAGAAAAAAAAAAGTTACTAAAAGTTACTAAGAATCTCTTCTATTATGTTGGTAAAAGAAAAGTTTTCCATGAACACGGTGTTAGTAATTAATATCCTGAAAGACAAAACACCACCAGAAATCAAATCCAGTCAAGGCATACATATTGAAATAAAAATGTTCATCCTCTAATTTTGTAACCATCCTTCCTCTATCAGTTGTTGTTTTGTTTTCTTTCCATCAAATATTCAGTAGATATTTTTTGTTTCTTTTTTTCATTGTGTTTAGATACCACATAACTTTTGAACTACCCAGCCATCTAATGTCTCTTCTGTTCATAGAAAGAACACTGCTGTTATATCCCGCCTGTCATCTTCTAATATGGAAATTAGACTGGTTAGACTTTGGTCAGAAATCAGTTGGTATGGAAACATTGCCAATGAAATAATTACTCAGGTTTTATTTTTTCCCATAGGTGTTCTTGGAAGGAGGGGTCAGAACTAAAGTTAAGAAAGCCACTGTAAGTACTTTCTTTGAATGAACAGGACACAAATACGTAGTGATATTTTCTCTGACTGTTAAGTTAAACGTCCACCAGATGTCAGTGCATACTTGCAGAATCATGTAAATTGAGCTGAAGTTGTTTCTAATTCAAATCTGATATTTGTTACATGATATAGAAGTGCAAAGTTGAATATCATTGATGGCATTGCCAAAAAAAAAGTGCAAATAAATGCAAGAAAATCATTATCCTTTTAAAATTACACATTTTAAAAGTGGATTTTGATTCTGAATTGTTCTATATCTAGTATTATATTTAGATACTAACTAATTATAACTGCTCTGAGTTTTTGTCTGAGAAAGCAGAAAATGTAAGACAGAAAAGACAGGTACTGTAGAAACTCGTGCAATTCAGATTCTCAAATGTGAGAGAAGAGGAAAGGCAAAGAGGTCTAGAGTTCCTCAGTCTTAATGAAAGAATCCTATTTTTACTGCTGACTTCAAATAGCTGGTAAGTTGTACCGTAGAAGCAGCCAAACTGTTCTAAGATACGGAAGGACATAGGATGCAGGTACAGGATATTAGATGCAATGAGGAAAATTCTTATTTGATATTACAGAGAAAAAAAAAGATAATCAGATGTAGGGTTGCCCAAAACTATGTGGAATCTCTGTCTTTAGAGATATTCAGAACTCAACAAGACCATGAGAAACCTCATCAAACTCCAAAGTTAGTATTGAGTTTCAAAGTTGGTCAAACAGGTTATGGGCCAAATGACCTCCAGTTTTCCCCTCTGATTTCATTTCAGTAATATTCCAGCTATCATAGAAGCAGGATACCTTAAGGCACTTAAAATGTCATCAGGCTCCAATCTGCTGACCAAAGAATTAGCATAATAGACTTCACTAGCATTGTTAGTGCCTCAATTTAAGTGTCTGTATATGGAGTTTTATTCAACCTGGATCCCTAGCATACAATTTACTTCACACACAGAATTACACAAAATGGTTAAGGTTGGTCCTCTGGAGGTCATCTGATCCAACCACCCTGCTCAAGCTGGGTCACCTAGAGAAGGTTGCCCAGGACTATGTCCAAATGGATTTTGAATATCTCAAAGGAGGGAGATTACATTACCTCTCTGTGCACACCGTTCCAGTGCACAGTAAAAGTGTTTCCTGTTCAGATGGAACAACTGTCATGTGTTTCAGTCTGTGCCCTTTGCCTATGGTCCTGACACAGGGCACCACTGAAAACAGCTGTCTTCATCTTCTTTGCACTTTAAATTCAGGTATTTCTAAACATTGGCAAGATCCCCTCTGAGCCTTCTCTCCTCCGGGCTGAACAGTCCCAACTTTCTCAGTTTCTCATCATAGGAGAGGCGCTCCAAATCCTTAATCATTTTGGTGCCTTCCATTGGACTCTTTCCAGTATATCTAGGTCTCTCTCATGTACTCGGGGCTCCAGAACTGGACGCAGTACTCCAAGTGTGGCCTCACCAACACTGAGTAGAAGGCAAGGATCACCTCCATTGACCTGCTACTTTCGCTAATGCAGCCAAGAATACTGTTAACCTTCTTATTGGCAGGGGCACATGGCTGTCTCATGTTTAACTTGGTGTCCACCACGATTCCTAGATTGTTTTCTGCCACCAGGACTCCTACGTCCTTTTCTGCAGAGCTGCTTGTCGGCTGGGTGGCCCCAGTGTGTACTAGTGCCTGAGGTTCCTCTGGAGTTCCTGAGTTCCTCTCCAGGTGTAGGACTTGGCACTTCTCCTTGTTGAACTTCATGAGATTCCTATCAGCCCATTTCTAGTCTGTCAAGGTCCCTGGATAGCTGTGTAGTCCTCCAGTGAATCAGCCACTCATACCAGTTTTGGGTCATTTTGCGAACTTACTGAGGGTGTGCTCTACCCCATTGTCCATATCACTAATGAAGATGTTAAACAGGACTGTACCCAGTATTGACACCTGGAGTACTCCTCTTGTTACTGGCCTCCAACAAACTTTGCACCACTGACCACTACCCTCAGGGTTCATCCATTCAGCCAGTTTTTAATCTACCCCACCATCTGCTCATCCAGCCCATACTTCAACAGCTTCTCTGTAACAATCTTAATGGGGGACAGCATCAAATGCCTCACAAAAGTCCAGGAAGACAATACCTACTGCTCCCTGCTCGTCCATCAGGCTCATGATTTCATTATAGAAACTTACCACGTTGGTCAGGCATGACTTGGTGAATCCACACTGAGTACTCCTAATGATCTTCTTCGTGTGCCTGGAAATGGTTTCTAGGTTTAGCTGTTCCATCACTTTCCCAGGGATTGAGGTGAGACTTACCAGCATGTTGTATGCTGGGTCCTGCTTCTTGACCTTTTTGAAGACTAGCATGACATTTGCTTTCCTTCAGTCTTCAAGCACTTTTCCCAGTTGCTGTGACTGAGCGAAGATTATCAAAAGTTACCTCACAGTCACATCTGCCAGCTCCCTCAGCATCCCACCAGAGCCTATGGACTTATGAATGTCCAGTTGCTTAAGTATTCCCTCACCTGATCCTCTTCAATCAAAGTTAGCATAAAGTGACTCTGTTTGAGCAACCATTTTAGCCACACCAAATTACTGTAGGACTGGTAAATGCAATACAGGACATACAGAAGACCTGTGTGTATTTGTGCCCTTTGGAAGAGTCATGTAGGCCTGGCCAAATACCAGACGTTTTACTAATTGGCACTGACCACTTATCTATAGGCAAAGGAGTTGTAACCATATAGTCTAATTTACCTGTCACTTCTACAATGATGTGAAGTCACAATCAGGGTTATTCTGCTAGATTAATGACTATTTCATGTTCATGGAAATTTGGATACTTAAGCTTTTGCTTGTTTTTCAGTTCAAATTATTTGAGAAGTATGGTTTTCTAGTGTTACATCTAAAGCAAGAAATGATTTAAATATCTTCAAAGTGCTAAAAAGGAGGGTAACTAATCTGATGAAGTAGGCCTTAATATTCTATTCCAAGCACTAACTGCACCAAAATGTTATATGAGTCTAGTTCATAGTATGTAGACCACTTGTTAACCTTAAAGTTAGCAATGCTTTTAACGGCTACTTTTCATGATAATAATGTCTGTTTTTTTTCGGTATAGGAACTGTATATGGCATCATGTTTGTTTATTGCAAGGGACACCAGTACTAATCACGACTTCTGTATCTGCCTTTAGGTAGATAAGACTGAGACTTAGTAAGATAAGACTAAATAAGACTTTTTTAAGTGTTCATGAAGAAATAATGTATATTTACATGCTATTTTTCAGAAGCAAAGATATCAGTGTCCCTTGCCTTTTAAGCTTGATCAATAACATTAAAAATAATTTGGTTTTTTGTTTATTTGCTCTAATTGAAAAACATAAAGCAGAAAATTGAACCCTTTAAACCCAGTTTATTAAAAACAAAACTAAAAAAAAGGTAGTTTATAAAAATAGCCAAATAAGCCTCCTGCCTATCACAGTCAGATATTTCTCTTCTGTAAGGCAGTTGAAATCTGGACTAAAATGCTTCAGTGATTTTCTGTAGTTCTTTGTATGAGGTATCTCCACATAAAAAATCAGTATCAATGAAACCCTTCTTAGTGACAGTTTAGCTTTTGAAACATAGACATTTGATTCTATTTCATTATACAGCTGACAGCTCTGTTTCTATGGTATTTCTTGACATAGTATCAAATAGGCTACATAAGTCCAGTGGTTTTTAACTATGGCTTCAGTTAGAAAGAAGTTTGACTTCAGTTAGAAAGTAGTTTCAGGATTCATCTTGTTTGAAGAGTTTATGAGCATATACATGGAAATATTAAAAAAAAAAAAAAAAAAAAAAAAAAAAGTTACTACTTACCTTAAACATTTTCACCAAATGTAACAAGAATTTTTTATAAAAAAAAAAAAAAGTTTGAATAAGATTTAAATGAAAATGACTGTATGGATATTTAAGTGAACAAAGACATTTTGTTCTGAAAATCATAGAACTGCTGAATCAACATATCTTGCAATACATCATGTACAAATGAATGTGTACAGAGAAGATAATATGCATTATTTACCATGGCTTTGAAGACAGTGGTGTGTATACCATCTTATTACTTTTGGGTTGATTTTTATTTCTTTTACAGAAGTATTGATTTTTGTCATTCTTACATGAATACCCTTATTTTACCCATAATATTTATCAATGTCTTGTATGACCTAAAGACTGAAGGAGGCTGTCATAAATAAAGCTTAACTCAGATGTAAGATAAACTTTAATTATTCTTTGAAGAAATACTTGAAATATGCATTTTGCATATTATTTTTATAATAATGATTTAATTTGTGTGATTCATAAAAGGGACATACAGTCATATTATAGTGATCCCTGAGGACACAAAGCAATCTCCATAGAGGCTGTGAACAATTATGGTGATGCCCCCTACAGATTTTCTCTACAGAGACAAAAAACTGTTCAGTGTAGCAGTGAAAATGTTTTATATTGGCTGAGAAGGGAGTGTGCTGTACTCCAGGGAGTTATTGAGTCAGTCTAACAGCTTCTGTTTGCATGCCTTAGGCAAAAATTAGAGGTATTAGAATGGTGCCCTGACAAAAATAGAGCCTTCTTCCCCGCAGGTATGGATCCCCACTGGTGCAGCATAAGATGACAACCATTTTATCTCATCTGTCATGTTATTCTGCTTCTCAGGATTCCAGCTAAAGCCAGTTTGTTGATTTTTCAGCAGTCAAAAGAAGCAGTCTTGGATGTTCACATTTTCTGTTTATGTTGTTTGTTTATTTGTTGTTTTGCTCTGCTTTGTTTTCCAGTTCCTATTGTGTTCAGCATCAGGATAACTGAAATCCCATATGATTAGTGTTACAGCCATTTTACTGTCTCTGCTTACCTGCATAAACAATTCATAGTCTGCTTCTTTGTTTTACCCTGGAGATATAACAGTTTATGTTTGAAATCCCTCTTCAAAATCTGCCTATTTTTTACTTCAGTCAAGTTTGCCTTTACAGTTTCCAAGAGAGTTTTAACACATAACAAGGCTTTTATTTTCCTTTTAATAATTTAATTTAAATATGATCTCACCTACAGTATATTTATTTTCTGCCAATAAATAAATAAATGCATACATACATACATATACACATTACAGAATTTTATATTTGCAAACACACCTAAACTGCTAAGTACAGTCTAAGACCCAGGAATATTTTTCTTTTCAATGATACTTTGTACCTAGGTGTGCTTACCCAGTCATTAAAAATAAGTATGTGCATTTCTCAGCACTTCTGTGAAATGAATGAGACCCAATAAAAAAGGCAATCTAAACAAAACCTTACTATTTAATTCATTCAGTATGAAAGATATGATTGCTAAATCAATGAGAATGGGCTTACCCTGTTATATTTGATTGTAATCTGAAGGATTCCAGGACACTATAATGTTAACTCTTTTTTTATTTTTCTATTTTCTATAACATAAGGAAAACAAAATGTGTCTGCATTCTGTAGGAAGACTATGAGGCACTTATTATTGGTGCATGATTTGGTCATTTTGAAGTCATTTAGTGTAAAGCGAAACTTTCTGACTGCTGAAGTGGGTTACTCTTTCCTTAGGTGATATGATATTTTGATGAAAGAATGGAAAAGGAAAGTTAGGAAAGTAGGAAAACTGAGGGCTCAGGTTTTTACTTATATAATGACTGGAGTATGTGGGAGGCTTAGTAAGCATTAGTCCTATAAGAAATTTAAGGAGACGTTTGCATAAGTATATGCAAATACAGGAGTAGAGCACAGGTCAAGACAGTAACACTTTTTTCATGGACTTTGTAAGGGCTTTCTCTGGGGTTGTAACAGTCCCTAAGTTCCTATGCAGTAGATGTCCTAGGAGACTCGTGGAAACGAGGAAGTGGTAATGTTGCTCATTGACTCCTGTTCCCTAAATCTAGTGGTTTGAACTCCATAGTTTTACATAAGAACATTTTTCTGTTTTGAAATGTTCACCTACCTATCAGAGAACATCTTGTAATAAGAACTCTGACGATCATCATTAGTATTATATCACTAAAAATGTGCTTCCACTGATATCGCCAGATTGACTATTACTTCTGAATACCTAGGCTTTCGTTGTTCATTATAAAATGGTTGGCACAAAAAGCCTGAAAATGCTATTACAGTACCAGAAAAAAACTTGAACCAATGAAACAAACAAAAAATACACCACCAAATCTAAAGAAAATTACACCTGTGTATGTCTATAGGCTGATGGCAATAGAAATGATGGATATTCAGGACGTTAAGAATATTAGACTATTGATTTAGTTAGAAAAAAAATAAATATATAAACACAAATTCTAGGCAACAGCTTATTTAGCTCTCTATTTCAAAATATAGTTCTCTTTAATGTAAAGAAGAAATTCAGAAATTCAGTTAATGTTCTCTAACTGCTACTTATAGCAAGTAAAAATGTTCTTGCAGCAGTCACGCTTTGTTCTTTCCACTAGAAATTACAGATATTTTTTTGTAAAAGTTCTTTTATTCCTTCTAGTCATTGGTCAGCAGTGAAAAGACTCTTGTCTTATATTTGCTGATGCCTCACTGAGCCTTAAATCCTTGTGTTCACAATGCAGCACTGAAATAGAAAACTTTATACAGGACTTCTAAATTCATGGGAAATAATAAATATTTTCAGATTTTCCTAAGTCTATGTTACATATAATGGATAAAACTCAATTTCATTTAATTCTGTTGTTGTCACCTAAGAATCTGACCCAAAACCGGCGAATATTTTTTGTAATGCATTCAGTTTCTTGAGTGTGAAGGAATCCTCTATCAACAAGCGTTTTTCTATAGGAAGTCTTTTTCAGTCCACAGAACTGCCTTAAATATTTTTAAGGGGTGAGCTGCTATCAATCAGTTTAGTAATAGGTATGTTCTTTGAATGTGAATGTCAGAACATGACACAATACTGAAGCCCATAACAGGAAAATAGTCAATATACTTATGATGTTTATATTGAAAGTATTAAATATATATATAAAATACATATAATATATATATTAAAAGATAAAAAGATATATATATATTTTTTTTTTAATATATAATTCTGGTAGGTAAGTCTCTAACATAAGTGCATACTTTTATCAAGATGTCTCAAAGCAGGCACCAAACAAGGTCAATTCCATTATCCCTATTTTACAGATAGGAAAATAGAAATATATTTAGAAATATATATTAGAAATATAAAAAATATAAAGCTGACATTTTAAGTGCCGTGGTCATGGTGCAGCTTGAGGCCAAAAGTCCTTTACTGAATAGTGACAAAACTCCCATTCATCCATTTATTGATATCATTCAAACAAACCTTGTAGGCAGAACACAGTCAGACTCCATCATAAAACAGTAGCATAACTATTCTATACATGGAGAAAAATAGCAGAGAGGCTCAAGCTTTGTGCAGTGTTTCACTTCTATCAATGTAATCTTGCTTTCTACTCAAACTCTTTCTCTAGGAGATAATTCTTTGGATAACAGCAATATGCTATAAAGCAGCAATTCCAACTTCCATTTGATCCTGCAATTATCCAAAAGAAGGCAATATTTTCTTGGGTTAAGCCAACTATAGTATAATCTTTCACTCTCCCCCAGATTTCAAAACACTTTCAGTTCTCATTTCCTACTGTATGTCCTCCCTCCTAGCATTATGTTGGGATTTTATTTCTTCCTTTATTTATTTTTCTATTTTATTCCCAAACAAACTCACTAGGTCCACATTAGAAATTACATGAAGATTGAAGGATCTCACAGATCTAACAGCAGAAACACGCATATAGGCTTTGATAGACTTTTTTAAATGCCCAATACTTCTGGAATTAATAACTACAACTCATTATACATTCACTTTTCTCCTTTATACAATCATTTTATACAATCTATAGAATTAAATCTATACAATACTGTACAGTCACTTTTCTCCTATTTTCCACCAAATCTTTATCAAAAGAGTAACAGAAGATCCCTGACTTACACATCTAAATAAAGGATATTAATTGGTGCCAGATGTGCTAATATTTCATGCTAAGTATTCCCCAATCTACTTCATGCATTTGTTTAACCTTCACTAACATTTGTATAATGAAGTTTGTGTAGTTCAAAAACTTAATGGATTAAAATGGGGAAGAACTAGAGAGATATGCAATTGTGGTGAGATCCCTCTCCTTGTCTTCCATCCTCATGAATTCTTACTTAAGTTATTGAGCACAGCTGACAAGGTATTTTTTTTTCCAAAAATAAAACAGAAAAAAAAAAAGGATATAAGTGAACCAAATTTAAATCTTTTTATATTTTTGAGGGCTGACACTTTTATTATTACTGTTTTTTAATATACTTTTAAATTAATATTTTTGCTTTCCAATTTTCCATTCATAATATGACTCAATATTACTCAATATTACTCAAATGCTTCCAAATAGTCCTCTTCACACTTCACAGCTTTTCTGAAACAAAATTTGAAATATTGCTAAAGGATCTTTCTAGTTAAGCATCTCTAGAAGGGATGATTTCAACCTGTTTGCTTCCTACACTTTAAATACTTCAGGACAGTAGATAGGACATACATTAGAAGTACACAGTGAGAACAGCTATGGGACAAAATCTTGGAGCTGCCTGTGACTCTTACTGTAATTTTTTGGACAGATTTTGCACTATTATTTTTAGCTCTTAATTTGGAGCTAACAAAGAATTCAGCTTGGGTTTCTACTAAACCTATTGTGGTGATACATTATTGAAATAAGCACCCTGTTGAAAGGTGGGAATCCACTATTTCAAAAACTGTACAATTAGATGGATCTGTGTAATGAGAGGGAATGAAGGTTTGGGTTGAATTATTACGGTGACTCTTGAGACAGTATGGGGAAAAATGATATGGTTTTGATATAGAATAGGAAATGATATACATGATTACAGGAAGATGCTACAATAAAAACATGATAAGGAGCAAATATGAATCACCATAATTATTAACCATATGTCATAATACATCTTTTCCCCTAGTTAAATTATGTGATTCTCTTACTTAAATTATGTTATTCCTCTTTTCTTCCTTTCAGTGAGTGTTTTTTTCACCATGAAGATGCCAATCATTTTTGTCAGGAGTTTACTCATGGAATCACATTCTTTCATTTATGTGTTTGGACATCACTGGAAATGATTTTTGTTGGTGGTGGTTTTGCTTTCTTTTTTTTTTTTCAGTCTATTCATTCTGAGACACTCAGCAAACAAGAATTTACAATGCTGCATCATCCATGTAGTCGGTAGCAGCCACTGCTAAGTATGCTGTTTGACGATCATACTTGTAACTAAATTAAAATGAGAATTACAGAAGCAAAACCTTTCTTTTTGTTTGTCCTTTTATACACTTCACTAAACTTCAAAACATACATTAACTATTTATATAATTGGGAATAATTCTAAGTCATATAAGCAAAACTTTCATGACAAAAATCTTTTTGTTCTCTTACATAGTCTTTATTATCAGACTAACTTATATTAATTTGATGAAAGATTCAGTCTTGAGTAAAACATCAAAAGGACAGTCCTTCAGAAACTGAACTTTCAATATATTGAGAGCAATAGATCAGTTTTTAATTACTCCAGCCAAACACTTAGTCCATTTTTTTAGCCCTTTGATTTTATAGGTAATTTCATAGAATCATAGGATCATAGTCCTGTGTTGAAAAGGACCTTAAAGATCATCTAGTTTCAATCCCCCTGCTCTGGGCAGAGTTGTCAACCACTAGAGCAGGCTGCCCAGAGCCCCGTCCAGTTTGGCCTTGAATGTCTCCAAGGATGGGGCATCCACAACCTCTCTGAAAATTAGATCATTCTGGACAGGAATTATTCTCTCCTAACTTTTTTTTTAGTGCATATTCTGCATTTAAACCAGTTATTCTGGGCTTTCTTTAGAGTTACTGCGCAGAAGGAACCATTTGAGTAAGTGATTCATCTAATCTACTTCAGGATCTAAGGAATATTGTTGAACTCCTTAGACTATAAAAATCAGTCCATTTTGAGACCAGATCAGACCAGGCTGCTCAGAGCTTTATCCAGTCAGATCCAGAAATCTTCAAAGACGGTAATGCACAGTCTCTTTGGGCAACTTGTTCCACTGCCTGGCTGTCCTCATAGGGAAAAAGATTCTCCTTATAACAAGCATGAACCTCTCATATTTAAGTAGATGCCCTTCTTGCCATACACAGCTATCAAAAGTCTTGCTAGATAGTAGCAAGTGGCTACTTGTAGGCAGCAGGTACTACTGTTAGGTAATTCCACAGTGGTCTCTTCTCCAGGTGAACAAGCCTCACTCTCACAGCTTCTTACAGAGCAAGTGCTCCAATGCTGACCATCCTGGTCCCATTCTGCAGAATTTTCTCCAGTTTATCATTGTCTTATCAATGTCTTCCTTGTAGTGTGGAGCCCTGAACTAGTTACAATATCAGGTTGAATGAGTGCTGAGTAAGGAGGAATAATTCCTTTCATCTGCGGCTTGTGCTCCTCTTAATACAGATCCAGTTATTGTTAGCCATCTGCTGCCAGGTCACACAGCTGGCTAATGTTCAGCACATTCTTTCACATTGGTCCCCAGTGCCTCTTCCACAGAGTTGCTCCCCAGACAGTCTTTCCCCAACCTGTACCTTCCCAGGGGCACTAATTTGCTTATGTTCTTGTTGAGTTTCATGAAGTTCATTGATCTGTTCCCACCTTCTGTATGTCCTGAGTGGCTGCCCTGCCATCAAGCATCTGTTCCAGGTCACTGGACCAGGACCATACCAGGACCCCTGCTGTATTCTTGTAGTTACTGGCCTCCAGGAAGGATACAACCCATTGCTGTAACCCTTTCAGTATAATTTTTCAGACAAGTTTTTATACATCTGTTTGTCAATCCAACCAGACTGTAACATCCTAAATACCAAAACACTGTTTGAAACTGTTGAAAGCCTTTATTTTCCAATGGCATCTATTCCTCCCTTCTCATCCACAAATCCAGTTGCTTTGTCATAAAAAGCAATCAGGTTGGTCAGATTTATTGTTGGTAAATCCATGCTAATTGTTCCAAATCATTTTCTCCTTCATTATCCCCAAAGGGTGTCTGAAGAGAATTTGCTCCACAAGTCTTTTCAGGCAACAAAGTGAGGCTACAAAGAGGGGAGTAAGAATAAGCAGGAAAGTGGAATTAACTGATACAGTTCATACAGAGGGAAACTTGCCTCTGTGTGGAAGATAGATTTATATACCCTAGCTTTAGATGTCTCAAAGTTGCATAACTAAGTTTGATCTAATAACCTTTATAATCAAAAAATAGAAACTCCAGATGATTATTTTTTCTATGATGCCTTAGAATGAGATTAACTGCCCTCCAGAGGTTTTTGTTCCATTCAGTATAAAATGACTTTATGTTTTCTGTGTTAGGCAGCTAGGGTGGGATTCAGCTCATAAATTAGCTGTCAGATGTAAGACTGCATCTCTGAGTGTGGTCAATGAAAACTTTAATATTCATTCTGCCTGTCTTCATATAGAGGTGTATTGACATTTAAGATGCCCTAGGGTATCTGAGATATCCATAACCACCTGTAATGCAGGACTTATAGGAGTTATTTTTTTATTCGTATTCTTCTCAAGTTGCAATTGAAGACCAGGCAGCATACCCCAAGGTATCTCAAATAGCACTAAATACTGGAGTATGGGCAACTGAATGAGCCACTAATCAACAGTGAAGAGGTCCAGGGGGCATTAATTTAAACTTAAAAGTAGAATTCTGTAAGTAGACAATGACATTTAAGTTTCTGAAATCTGAAGCTACATCCAATCCCTAACGTTGACCTATGTTAAAGCAGATGTATCCCAACCTTACAGTACCATAGGGCCATATATGTCCCACATCACCATTCAACAAATCTGACCATGACTTACCTCTGAAGATAATAGAAATCATTAAATGCTCAACTTGAGAAAAAGTTCTTCACCTTACTTCTTCCTTATGCAAAGGACCAAACTGGGACTCACTTGGACCCTGCTGCTGTGGTGGTTTCACACCAGTAGGTAGCTAAGCACCACAGTGCTGTTCTCTCACTCCAGCTCCTTAAAAGGACAAGGGGAGAAAATACAATGGAAGAAAGCTCATGGGTTGAGATAAGGACAGGGAAATAATCCACCAATTACTGTCATTGGCAAAACAGATTCAGCATAAGGGAAATTAATGTAATTTATTGCCTACTAATAACAGACTAGAGCAGTGAGAACTAAAAGCAAACTAAAAACACCTTCCCCTTCATCCACCCTCTTCTACTTCCTTCTCTAGAGTAGTGCATAGGAATGGGTGTTTGAGTCAGCCTATAATGCTTCATTTCTTCTTTTCCTTCCTGGTCACTCTCTGCCCCTGCTCCACATGGGGTCCCTCCCACGGGATGCCATCCTTCCCGAAGTGATTCTGTGGGGGCTTCCCACAGGCAGCAGCTCTTCAACAACTGTTCCAAAATATGGGTCTGTACCATGGGGTCCATCATTCAGGAGCAAACTGCTCCAGCATGGATCTTCCACAGGCTGAAGCTTCCCTCCAGACTCCCTGCTCCTGCATGGGCTCCTCTCCATGGGCTGCAGCTCCGGCCTGGGGCCTGCTCCACTGGGGGCTCTCCATGAGCATGTGGATGTGGCCTGGAGGAGGCCACATGCTCCACCAGGGGCTGCAGCATGGAGATCTGCTCCATGTGGGACCCATGTGCTGCAGAGGGACAGCCTGCTCCACTACGGACCCCTCGATGGGCTGAAGGAGAACTGCTGTTCCAAGTGTCCAGAGCACGCACACCTCTTCCTTTTTCACTGAACTTCACTGACCTTGCTGAACCATCCTTGGTTTTATAATGTGACTGCATATTAAGATGACCTACACTTTCTTAGATACCTAGAATCCCAAGACACATCAATTCAATAAATAAAATGTTCCATGGCTTATTCTCCAGGTTGAAGGCAAGTCGCACTGGGTGTCTCAAACCTATACATTTAAACTCCCTTATCCGCACTTAGACTTTTCTCCCATTACCTCTTGGTAGTCGTGCCAGTCCTGCATAGTCCCTTAAACTGATCTGAAGCCTCACAGTGCTAGAGATAATTAGTATAGATGGCTTTAGGTCCTTTGTCAAATCTTTTCCCTGACACTCTGTAGTTTATTAGTATGAATGTAATTTTTCATCACTCTGAAATTCCACTGGATGTAATTCATTAGGGGCACTGATTTGCAGAAAAGACTGTAAGTAGAACAGAAGTAAGAATAATATCTAATATTCATATGAAATCTCTGTCTCAGAGGTTTGTTCTGATTGACAATGAAAATTAATTTCTCTAGCATTTTACAGTCCTCCACACAAGAGAAAACCTGTTGTCTGGGCTACTCTCAGAGGTTTCAGGTACATTCACTTCCAGGAATTCTGTATGGATCAGTGTTCAACATTGTAATTTAAAGGCATACTTCAATATTAATTCTAGCAGAAGGACCACTATATGCTTAGGGTCTACAGAGCAGGTCAAATTTTAGGTCAAATACTAGAACTGCTAAATACTTAAACTCTAAAGGGAATCCAATCTGTTTGAAGACATAGATTTAACGTCTTCATCTTATTTTAAGTATTTTTCTATAAATCATTTTGGTAATGATGGTGAGCTGAAAAGTGCTGAATCATTTCTGATATAGAAAATTATATATCTGTTGATGGATAGTTTGAGAATGCAGCATACTGTGGTAGAAGACAACTCAGTATACATATAGATTGTTAACTTACGGGATACCAAAGGGAGGTAACTACTCAGGTTGCAAATCTGAAAATGATCACTGAAATTGCAGTGGTCATATGGTGTGTATATTTTTTACTTGCACATAATTGATCAGTTTCTGAAGTCTCTCAGTTTATGCTGTCATTTTTATGTCCTTTTATGACTCATCCACATTGCAGTGAGCAATGTTGCACTTCGCAAATGTCAAATTATCTCTGGTGGCTGGCCAGGGAGGGGGGGCTAGATGCTCAGGGATAGGCTGGGCATTGGTCAGCGGGTGGTGAGCAATTGCATTGTGCATCACTTGTTTTGTACACATTATTAGTAGTAGTACTATTATCATTATTATTTTTATTTTTCTTTCCTTTCTGTCCTAATAAACTGCTTTTATCTCAACCCACAATCTTCATTTTTTTCTGATTCTCTCCCCCATCCCAGAGATGGAGGAGGGAGGGTGAGCAAACAGCTGCTGGCCAGGTTAAACCACAACAGTCCTACAGCAGAACAGATCTCTACACTGCGGCCCATGGAGAGTCCCCGGTGGAGCAGGCCCCGGGCCAGAGCTGCAGCCCGTGCAGCCCACACAGGAGAGGAGCAGGGGGCTTGCAGGGAGCTGCCGCCCATGGGGAACCCATGCTGGAGCAGTTTGCTCCTGATGGATGGACCCTGCGGTACAGACCCATGCTGGAGCAGTTCTTGACAAGCTGCTGCCTCTAGGAAGCCCCTGCAATGCTCAGTTCAGGAAGAACGGCATCCTGTGGGAGGGACCCCACGTGGAGTAGGGGCAAAGAGTGACCATGAAGAAGTGGCAGACACAAAGCATTAGGAACTAACTGCAGCCCCCATTCCCTGTTCCCCTATGCACCACACGGGGGGAGGAGGTGGTAGAGGGTCGATGAGGGGGAAGGTGGTTTTAGTTTGCTTTCAGTTTCTAATTACTTTAGCTTTTCAGTAATCAGGCAAAATAAAAATAAAAATAAAATAATAATAATAAAAAAAAAAGTTCATGCTGAATCTGTTTTTTTTTTGTGATGATAGCAGTTGATTGATCTCCCTGTCTTTATCTCAACCCTTGAACTCTTTTCATTGTATTTTTTTCCCCCTTTCCCTTTGAGGAGGAAGTGAGTGAACAGTTGTGCTGGTGCTCAGCTATATATATATATATAATTTGCTGATACACTGCTTTTCTCTCTCACCAGTGACATTAAGTTCCTAAGAAATCAGAAAGCAAAGTCTTAGGGTAAAGGATACAAAACATGACAGGAGTTTTTGTCTTGAAAATATATACCCCAAAACTCTCATTCACTTCAAACAGAAACAGGGGTATTATAAACATGTATTTCAATTGGCATTTTAGAGATTTATATAATTTATGCAATGTAAAAAAGAGAGAATACATTTTGTCTTGAAATATCATCTAATCAGATGAATCTGTGCGTATTGTGAGCTTCCATGCCTGAGAATAGCTGCATCTTGACATTATCTCAGGTTTTATTGAGACTTAAGAATTCTCTCTTTCTGCACAACTAAGTTTTGTGTAGGACTTTTTCAGATCAGAGTACCTGGAAAATATGAAGATTATATAACAATTAAATTTTTGGAATAATATTCCGTGTTCTAAGGTGACATTTGAGAGCATATAGTGGTTCTCAAGGGTATATGACTTCCTAATCTGTATGGTAAAGAGAGTGATTCAGGGCTAACATCTACGTGATGTATATGGGGAGTGCATGTGAAGTGAACTTTCCTGAGAACTGTAACTGTGTTATGTCTTAAAGGTAATTTAAGTTCAAAGAACAGCTTTGGAGAAAAGTTTACACTGCAGCTGATCAGAAGATGAGGGCTGTAGAATCAAGTTGTCTGATGGTATAGACACATCCAGACTGTTGTGCTGTTTTTTTTTAAAATGTTCAAATAATGAGAAATCTTTAGAAGTGCTCTCAGTTTCCTTTAAACACTATGAAATCATGCATAATTTCAGTTAATTTAAGTAGACTATTATTTTTTTCCACTTTTTCCTGTACTATTCCAGTCTTTAGGGTTTACTATACAGTAATATTGTTGCAAACTATGCTGAGACTAATTGGTGGGTTTAATATTTTCTACTTGAAAATATATATATATTTAGAGATTAATACTCAGGATGCCAGAAAACAAAAATTTCATTGTAATTTCAGCATTGTATTATGAAAAACTGAACAAATATTGCTATATTATACTATGACATTAAAATTTGTTTTTTAAGAATGTGAATTTTAGCAAACTTTTACATTCTAAACTTAGACATCATTTATTGTTTTAATTATGTCAGTAGTTCTTCTGACAATATAATATTAAAATTTTAAATAGCCATAGGGATTTTCTCCTCCATTTCCTTAAATACACAGACATAAGGAATTTCAAAAAGTTAAGTTTCATCATTATCACCCTTATTTGGCAAAGTCATATCATTATCTTCCACAGCAGGAGGTGCAGACCAGGAAAACTTCTGAAGGTTTTGCCTAAAAGGATGACAAACATTCAGCATGCCTTGCAGTCACTTAGTCAATTAAAGTGCTAGCAATATTGTCAAATGTATTTTGAAAAGAGAGGAAGAGTTACCTCAGAAACACAAAGTGAAAATGCAGTGTTGGCAGTGTTTTAACATAGTCTGGTTTCCCGTCTAGATGAAAAATCATACCTAAAACAAACCTTAGCAGTGAGTTTAAACAAACTACATTGAAAAGGGTAGTGTGAAATACATCTGAAATCTCAGAATCACAGAAACACAGAATTGTCCATGTTGGAAAAGAGCAAAAGATCATCGAGTCCAACCTCTGAACTAACACTAACAAGTCCTCCACTAAACCATATCACTAAGTTCAACATCTAAACGTCTTTTAAAGACCTCCAGGGATGGTGACTCCACCACTTCCCTGGGCAGCCCATTCCAATGCCTCACAACCCTCTCAGTAAAGAAGTTCTTCCTAATATACAACCTAAAACACCCCTTGCACAACTTTAGCCCATTCCCCCTCGTCCTGTCACCAGGCGCATGGGAGAATAGACCAACCCCCACCTCGCTACAGCCTCCTTTAATGTACTTATAAAGAGTGATAAGGTCGCCCCTAAGCCTCATTTTCTCCAGGCTGAACAATCCCAGCTCCCTCAGCCACTCTTCAAAGGACTTGTTCTCCAGACCCCTCACCAGCTTCATCGCCCTCCTCTAGACTATTTCGAGCACCTCCATGTCCTTCTTGTAGTGAGGGGCCCAAAACTGAACACAGTACTCGAGGTGTGGTCTCACCAGAGCCGAGTACAGGGGGACAATCACTTCCCTAGCCCTGCTGGCCACACTGCTTCTTATACAAGCCAGGATGCTGTTGGCCTTCTTGAACACCTGAGCACACTGCTGGCTCATATTCAGCTGACTGTCCACCAATACTCCCAGGTTCTTCTCCGCCACACAGCTTTCCAGCCACTCATTTCCTAGCCTGTAGCTCTGCTTGGGGTTATTGCACCCCAGGTGCAGGACCCGGCACTTGGCCTTGTTGAACTTCATACAGCTGAACTCAGCCCATTGGTCCAGCCTATCCACATCCTCTGGCAGAGCCTTCCTACCCCTCGAGCAGATTGATACACGCATCTAACTTGGTGTCATCTGTGATCTTACTGAGGATACACTCGATCCCCTCATCCAGATCATCGATAAAGATATTAAAGAGGACCGACCCCAGTACTGAGCCCTGGGGAATGCCACTAGTGAGTGGCCTCCAACTGGATTTGACTCCATTCACAACTCTTTGGGCCTGGCTATCCAGCCAGTTTCTAACCCAACGAAGCGTATGCCAGTCCAAGCCACGAGCAGCCAGTTTCTTGAGGAGAATGCTGTTGGAAATGGCGTCAAAAGCCTTGCTGAAGTCAAGGTAGACCACATCCACAGTCTTTCCCTCATCCACCAAGCACGTCACTTTGTCATAGTAGCAGATCAGGTTCGTCAAGCAGGACCTGCCTTTCAAAAACCCATGCTGACTGGGCCTGATCACCTGGTTGCCCTGTAAGTGCTGTGTGATGACACTCAAGATAATTCAATTAATCTTTATGGTGTAACCCCAAGATCTTTCTTGTTTTTTAAATGATATATATATGATACATATATATATGTGTGTATGTATATGTATGTATATATATATATATATACACATATGTATATATATATGTGTGTGTATATATATACACATATATATACGTATATATATATGTATATATATACATATACATATATATATATGTATACATATATATATATACGTATATATATGTGTATCATATATATTATATAAATATATATAATATAGCTTCAGGCATATATTTACTTGCAATGTGATAAATATTCTTTTTTTCCTAAGCACAAATAAGAAATGAATAGTATGAAATGATTCACACTGATGGAAGAAAAAAAAAAACAACAACAAACTTGAAAGTTAAAATGCTGTGGAGCTCTTAACCATGCTGTTTGACACCTGCAGCTCCTTGGGATTCTCATGTCAACAGGGAGCCTCTCAGAAATGTAAGGAACTTCTTCAATGTTTTTGATTTGGGCATGATGAAAGAGTCAGGTTGAACAGACAATGTCTCTGTATATCTAATAGACTTTTCAGACTATAGCTTCTTTAAAACACAGTGACAGACGATTTCCTCTGTCTTCCCAAGCTGAAATAAATACATCTGAAGGGCTGATTACCTATTCCCCTCAAAGATCGTCTCTGTCTTCACTACTTTTAAAAAGCTGAAATCTATAAACCATTGTTGTGGTTCCACTCGAGTGGGCAGCTGAGCTCCACCACAGCCGCTCTCTCACTCCCCCTCCTCAAAGAGGAATGGGGAGAAAATATGTGAAAGGGGCTCAAAGGTTGAGATAAGGATGAGAAAATCATGCAGTACTTATTGTAATGGGCAAAACAGACTCAGCATAAGAAGATAGTAAGATTTATTGCTCATTACTAACAAGCTAGAGAAGTGAGAAACAAAGGAAAAAAAAAACAAAAGCACCTTCCCCTCCCCCATCCACCCTCTTCCACCTCCTCCCCACGAGCGGCGCAGGGGAACGGGGGAATAGGGGTTATGGTCAGTCTACAGCGCTTCTTCTCTGCCGCTCCTTCTCGGTCACTCTTGTCCCCTGTGCTGTGGGATCCCACCCACGGGATGCAGTCCTTGATGAACTGATCCGGTGTGAGCTTCCCACAGGCAGCAGCTTTTCCAGAATGGCTCCAGATATGGGTCCGTACTACGGGGTCCATCCCTCAGGAGAAAACTGCTCCAACCTGTCTCCACTGCTGGCAGCAGCTCCATGGGCTACAGGTCCGGCCCGGAATCTGCTCCGGCAGGGGTCTTCCACAGGCGGCAGCCTCCATTGGTGCAGGGCCACCTGCTCCACCGTGGTCTCCTCCATGGGCTGCAGCGTGGAACCCTGCTCCACCGTGGTACTCCATGGGCTGCAGGGGTACATCCTGCTTCACCATGGTCCTCACCACAGGCCACAGGGGACTTCTGCCCCGGTGCCTGGAGCACCTCTCCCCCTCCTTCTACACTGACCTTGGCGCCTGCAAGGCCGTTCCTCACTCCCTTGACTCTCCCAGCTGCTGTGTGGCACAGCATTTTTTTTCCCTGTCTTAAATATGCTCTCACAGAGGCACAAAACAACATCGCTTATTGGCTCAGCTCTGGAAAACAATGGGGCCCTTCCCAAACATGGGGCAGCTTCTAGATCTTTCTCACAGAAACCACCCCTATGGCCCCCTGCTACCAAAACCTTGCCACATAAACCCACTACAACCATTGAGGCAAGTGTTGAATTAATTTCTTTAAATACTCTCTTGAAATGTTTTTGGTTGCTAATAATTTTCCCTGTGCAGTGTAATATAGCCACTTCTGTACTGCTAAATGCAAGGAACCCACAGAGCACACCCTACCCTCAAAGTCTGACAGAGCAGAATGGTTTCCAGACATATTTCTCAGGTTTAATCTCGAAGCTCAGATCACCAGACTACAGAGCACTTGGTTCTGAGCACCCTGGAAGCCCTTGTGGCATGTCTGGGACCCTAAGGCATGGTTTAAATCTCTTCAGCTAAAAATGTCTGCAAAAATGTATCAAATTTTCTCCCTCTCTCCTTTTTTTCCTTCCTGTCTTACCTTCCTACCTTCCTTCCTCTCCATCTGCTCATCTGTATTTCTGTCCATCTGTTTTTCTTTGACTTTCTTGTCCTTCTTTCTTTCTTTCTTCATCTGCCTACATATGACACTTCCTCCCCTTTTCCCCTTTCTTCAATTCTTCTTTCTTTTCTTTCTGTATAACACTATTGCCTGAGAAGGAAAGCATGTGTTTAATGTCTTGCTGTCTGTTTCTTTTCTTAATGACTGTTTTTCCTTTATTTCTAGTAATTTGCAGCTAGTACTGTAGAGTGGAAACTTGAACTTGTTTTTAACTGCTTTTAGAGAATTATTTTTGTTGTGAAACATGCTCTCAAAGTCACCTTCTTGGGATTCGCTTTGTTGAAAGTTAGTTAGCTCACTCCAATAAAAGATTCCAGAAGCAAACTAATGTGCACAGTATATGTAGGTTGACAAGAATCTGAAAGACAATCACCACAAAATTATTTGGTGGTTAAGATGTATCTAAAGACATTTCCACTTAGTGCCCTTTCATAAACAATTTCAGCAGAGTATGATATTGTCAGCCAGGGCAAACTATTACTCTGAAAATTCAGTTTTCCACTACATGGTACCTGGAACATAGGAAAAGGAAAATGATTTATGGAGTCAGGACACTACTAGGGAATGGCAACAATTCCCAGAAACTAGGAAACCCTATGTTTAATTTTTAATTTTTTTTTTTTTCTGTGCTCTATGGTGATCTTAACGCATAAAGCTGATTTTTTAAAGAAGTACATAAAACCCTTTTCTTCCTCCACAGCAGTATAGCCTTTGCTGCTGAAGAAATGAAGCTACCGTCTGAGCTAAGTATTTGAGATGTCAGCAGCTGTTAAGGGACTCAGAAGGAAGGGTAAACATAATTCCAATATTGCTGGTTAAGCTTCATGGTTTTCTGAATTATTTGATTGGTCTTTTAACATGTCCCTCACGTAATGAAGGGCTCAAGCAGCTCAGCAGGAAAGATAGTGTAATATATTCACCCTGGATCATTAAAACTTTGGAAAGAGTGTATTTTTTTTACCCACTCTTGGGAAGGGATTAGAAGCTGTATTATCAGCTCTGCAGATGCCTGACACTGAAGATAGTGTTATATTCATACCTTGAAGCTTTCTATCCCTAAGGATACTTTCTTTACGGAAACTATTGATTTCTGCCATCTGATGTACAGTCACTCTCACAAAGTATTCTAGTTTTCTGTTTGCCTGCATGACTTTTATGGAAGTAACCATTGATTTTTTAATTTTATTTTTTAAATATTACTTTAAAAACTCACCTTTATTCCTCTTTGTGTGTCACTAGGAAAAAGAAAAATTAAGTATGTAGAAAAGAACTACTTTGTCACTGAATCTATGAAGAAGCTGGGATGCATATATGCAGGACTGTTATAGGACTGTTAAACACAGATGTTTTTTCTCCAGAAAAACAAACAAACAAAACAAACAATAAAAAATAGCTAACTCCCTCCATTTTTATTGTTCAGCATGATATCATATAGTATCATGGAATATCCCTTTGGGCGGCTTGGATCAGCTGTCATCTCAGCTTCCTGTGCACCCTTAGACCTCTTTGCTAGCAGCAAGTAGGAAAGGCTGAAAAGTTCTTCACTTGGTATAAGCACTGCTCAGCAAAAAATAAAACATCAGTGTGTTATCAATATTATTCTCATCCAAAATTAAAATCCCACCATAAAAGCTACTAGGAGGAAAAATTAGTCTATCCTAACTGAAACCAGGATAAACCAGTAACTTCATTATTTCAGTTTATACCTACAGATATGATAGTGTTTTAATACTTTTAGCTACATGTTAAGAGGAAGGATGAAAAGTCAACTTTTTCATGCTTCTGTTGTAAGCCTTATAGATTATTTAAGTAAAAAGATCAAGCATCTATTACAACTAGCTGTAAGGATTTTTAAAAGTAAAAAATGTTATCTTTTGATTTTTTTTTGGTTTTGTTTTGTTAGGAATATTAAATTTTTTTAAGAACTTTTATTTATATCCTATAAATTTATCCTCATCCTCTCTGAAATACTATACTCAACCTGAAAAGGGGTGAAAGTGTCACCATAAAGACATTTTATTTGGAAAATAATTAATTTTTAATTAGACTATTTAGACTATTGTGCCTCACCAGATGACTGAAATTTATATTGCAGGGCAGGTTCTTTTGTTGTTGTTTTTTTTTTTTTTTTTTTTTTTTTTTCAAATACATTGTTAAATTACAACACGGATAGACAGTTCACATGAAGATATCATAAACATTATTATTCTTAGCTGAGTATTAAATCTTGACTGTCAGTCAGAGTTTTGATCTGATTTGCAGGGTCATGTTTTATTTGAGGATTCAACCCATTGCTTGTTTATCTATGAACTATGAATATGATCTGAAAAAACTGTATTAAAGAGATGTCACATTTTCAGATTTGTTTACAGAATCTGGGAGAGATTATTAACTTCTGTTATTTCAGATTTTAAACAAACTGCAAGCAAGATTCTTCTCTGGTCCCTCAAAATTATATTTTGTCATACTTATTTGACAGGTGCAATTTCATAATACATTTTAATTGTAACACAAGCACCAAAAAAAAAAATTAGAAAAATCATGAAATTCCTAGGAAAAAACATGATGGAATTCAGTATTACTGACTTAATTTTGGGCCTTTAGTCTGTTGAAAATTATTTAATCTGCCTATGTAGTCAGATAAAAGAGCTAGGTATCTTTTATGGCATTTAATGGGAGAATTAGCCTTCGAGTTTACTTATTACCTATTTTCTTTGAGTCTTGAGTTTTAGAGACAGTTCGGGTCACCTTAAATGCTCCAGTTCAAATACTTGTGAGAAGTCATAGTGAAAACAACTTACTAAAGTGCTGGTTTTCTCCCGGGAGAGGTAATTAAAATGGTAATGGCACACAGCATTTTCTTTTTGTTTCGTTTATTATAGTCATAATTCATCCAAATTAAAGTAGGCAAAATATGTCCTATGTTTATATTTAATTAAATTCTACATAAATTGTAATGTACTAAAGATATGTCTGGATTTTTGACACATTGCTTGTCATTATATTTCAAAAGTCATTATATTTCAAAAAAAGGGTAATAAAATCCTACAAGATGTGAGTGGACTGAATGTGACTGAATTTATTTAAAAAAAAAAAAAAAAAAAGTGAACTGTGTCAAATCACCTGGAAAAGATAGACCCCTGCAAGTTATATAAAGAAAGCTAAAACTATTCACAAAATGATAATAAAAAAACTCTTCAGTAAAATACATGCTATAGGGAATTCTTCCAACCATGAAGACAACAGCAATTTAAGACATTTTTGAATATAAAAATCCTACCAACCAATTCCTTTGTCTATCTAAAGGTATTTAAAGTGCAGTCTGTATGCACTGTAACCTTCTTAAAGATTCTGAAGGTATGATGCATTCAGAGTTATGGGGGAAATGCATATAGAAGTATATGTACAAATAGCTACCCTTAACAAAATGTTGATAAATTAGAAAAGCATCTCAATGATAAATGGAATAAAGGAGTCAGCTCTGCTCCCCTTTCCTTTTTCCCTGACTGCAGCTTCTGACAGCCATGTGTTTAAGCTTTGGTTCTGTGTTGTATATCATTCATTCTTCTGTCACGTACTCATGTAGTTAGTTAAAACTGTAAGTGGTTTTCCAGTGAACTCTGCATGAAAACAAAGTTCCATCTTGAGTTTTAGGACTTCATCATCCAAATAACTTTGTGTTCAGAGCATTATCACACAAAAATGCTGAAATATTTGCTTAGCTTTGGCTGAGAAAATATACTACTGTCTGGAAAAAGGAGATATGTTAAATAATGGAAGGGTCAAAATATGGCATACCTATTCAGAGTGAAGTCATTGCTATAAAAGATGACATGTATGTTTCAGAAAGGAAGTACCAATCATTTTCCCATCTTTCTAGGACTTATTATTTATTTATTTTCTTTCAACATATCTTTCATCTAATGTTATCAAAACTGGTTTGATGAATTCTGTCTGATTGTGTTTTCAAAATATTTATTTTCCTTCTTCAAATTAAATTGCATTTAATTAAAAGGGAATATACAAATAGTGCATCATCATTTATAAGAAGAAAGTTATATTAATTTGTTTTGCTTTCTGCTAAATTAGTCCACTGATGTTTTTGAAATTAAAGAGGAAGTGGTGGAACTCAAAACAGTTCATCTATTTTTGTCTCATTGAAGAAATAATTATGTATAGATGAGTTCTCTCATTTCCTCAGTTTGTCTCTTGTTGTTTTGTTTTACTCAGACTTGGCTCTCATCATATCTCTGATTCCTATTGGCTTCTTTTGGCCTTGCATCCTCTTCACACTACATATAGTTAGCCTATTATTTTCTCAGTATTTTGCAGAGATTTTTCACTTACCAATTTCATCTTCTGTCCCTATTAATCTAATTACCAAATATGTTTGTACATGGAAAAGTTCCTTCCCAGAATACATTCTTTATGAGGAAGTATCTTTGGCACCCTGAGTGGTTACAAAGGTAGTTTTCTAGTAATACCATGATTTGTCTTCACCAGGGAGAAAAATGAAAATAGGTATGTACTTAACATATTTAACCTATACTTAATAGGTATGTGATCTTTTCTTTATGTTGCATTCTTCAAGTCTAATACAGTAGTGCTTTTAGGGTCAGCATGGCAAGGAGGAATGCCTTGTAAGATCTTGTAGACTTATCACTATATTAATTTTTTCCCTATTCACTCCATATTCGCATTTTTCCATGACTGGAAATTCTCTGATGCTCCTTCATGGGTGACCTGAATTTTGTTCAAGGTCTTATTGTACCCAATGGGCTTAAGATTCTGTTACTAGAACTCCCAGCAGGAGGCTCAGTTGAAACAGCTAAAGGAAGCAGAGTATCAGGTCCTCTTCACAGTTTTTCAATACAACAGAAAGAAATGGTACATGTATAATAGCTTCAGCACAAGCTATTTGCATTACAGTACTCTTCAGTATCCTCATTTCTTGTTATTAATTTCTCTGGAAAAACAGAATTTTCTATTTTCCATTTCATTTCCTTCCCACCCTGCAATGAGGGTTAGAACAGATCTTTTCCACAAAAGGTAAAGAGACAGCATTCACAGAAAGGAAACATAACATGTAATATGCAAACATGTAATTAATGCCCCATTCACAAGTTCAGTTTGGTTGTAGGTCAGATGATCTTGCTATAGCCTGCTAATGGAAAAAAAATCTGGCCTTTTATTCTGGACATACAGATTAAGATACAGAAAATGATGTAGATTAAGATACAGAAAATGATGTTTTAATATAACCTGAGTTATAATGTAGAAGGCTGAAGAGTTCTCAAGAACTTAACCTGAGCCACCATTCTTCAGAGAAAGATCGCCATGCAGTGTCACTCAGAGCTTTTTGTTTAGTCTTCCAGTAGCTTCTGTTTTTCTTACTAGCAATGCTGTGGGAGTTTCTTGCATAATCTTTAAAAAAATATTTTGTTACTGTTTAAAGGTTAGGTATCTAGTAAATACCTGGAAATTCAAGGCATATTTAAGCAGGAACAGTGGAGCAGTTAGTAATTCTTTTTTCCCATTGTGAGACAGAACTATTTTTTTATTTTTTGGGGGGGTGGGGGGGAGGGAGGATGTATATACATTTATATGAAAGAGGTCCCTTCTTTACACAAGTAATTTGTCATCTTGAATGTTGAAAAATTTCAAAGTTAATATCCCCTAAATACACTCTAGGTATATTTGAATTTTCTATTGTCTTCTTAAGGTAGAGAATCAAGCATTCATGAAGTATAATGTCCTTAATATATTATTATTTCTATTTGAATTGATGCTTAACTCTACCAAGACCTTTCCCATGTCTGGTTAAGACTTGTATTTGATTATAATTGCCATCTTATTGTGAGCAATCATTCTATCCACTCAAAAAAGCAATTAGAATATTCGTACTTGATTAGATATTTGATAAGTAGCACTGGCCTAGTTTAATTCTTTAAGACAAAATCTTATAAGTCAGCCACAAACAGCATCTTTAAGTGAGCTGTATGCAAAATAGTCTTTCTGTACAAATGTCAAAGTTCAAGCACAATATGCTATAGTTATAAGCAATAATCTTGATGTTATTTTTCAGCATTTTTTAAAGTATCAATATTTTTTTAAAATGAATGTATACATATATTTTTTTTTTCTCCGATGAGTGGTGTAATACACAATAAATGTTTGTTCATTGTCTTTTGTAAAAACAAGGAGTTCTGTTTGAGGAACGGGAGTTGTGAAAACTCCCTGCTGAAGTAAGGAGCTGTATAATACTTGGCTAGACACTATGAAAATTCCTTTGCTTAATGTAACAAAAAAGAGAACCCTCTCCCCTTCTCTCCTTCTGCATCTCAGTAGCCTCTTTTGTTCAATATAACACTGCTGCAAAGTTCATGTAACCATCTCCTGATAAGTTGTTAAATTAGTGTATCAACATCTTGCCTTCCTGTCTCACGCTGGGCCAACATGACCAAATAAAGAAAGAAGTTCAGCAAGGCTTTCAACACTGTCTCCCATAACATCCTCATAGGCATGCTCAGGAAGTGTGGGATAGATGAGTGGTCAGTAAGGTGGACTGAGAATAGGCTGGGTGGCAGAGTTCAGAGGGTTGTGATCAGTCTAGTTGGAGGTCTGCAGCTAGCAATTTCCTCCAGGGGTCTGTACTGTGATATGTACGGTGATGTTATTCATCAACTTATTCATCAACAACCTGGGTGATGAAATAGAATGCTCCCTCAGCAAGTTTGCAGGTGACATAAGGGAGGAGTGGCTGATACACCAGAAGGCTGTGCTGCCATTCAGAGGGACCTGGACAGGCTGGAGCATTGTGTGGCAAGGAGCCTCGTGAAGTTCAACAAAGGCAAATGTAGGGTCTTGCACCTGGTGCAGAACAACCCCATACACCAGTACAGGTTGGGAGCTGACCTGCTGGAAAGCAGCCCTGAAGAGAAGGACCTAGGAGTCCTGGTAGACAGCAGGCTGACCATGAGGCAGCAATGTGCACTTGTGGCCAAGAAGGTCAATGGTATCCTGGATTGCATTTAGAATAGTGTTGCCGGCAGGTCAAAGGAGATGATTCTCCCCCTCAACTCAGTCCTGGTGAGGCCTCACCTGGAATGTTGTGTGAAGTTCTGGGCTCCCCAGTACAAGAGGTACATAGAGCTCCTGGAACAAATTCAGCAGAGGGCTATGAAGATGATAAAGTGACTGGAGCAGCTCTAATACAAGGAGTGGCTGAAAGAGCTGGGCCTGTTTAGCTTGGAGAAAAGACTGAGAGGGGATCTTATCAATGTGTACAAATATCTGAAGGGAGGGCGTCAAGAGGATGGGGCTGTACTCTTCAGTGGTGCCCAGCGACAGGATAAGAGGTAATGGGCACAAACTGAAACATGGGAAGTTCCAGCTGAATATAAGGAAACATTTCTTTACTGAGGGTGACAGAGCACTGGAACAGGTCACCCAGAGAGGCTGTGGAGTGTCCTTCTTTGGAAATGTTCAAAACCCATCTGGATGCCATCCTGTGTAACTTGTACTGGGTGAACCTGCTTGGCAGGGAGGTTGGTCTAGATGATTTTCAGAGGTCCTATCCAACCTCAATTGTTCTGTGATTCTGTGATTCTAAGAGAGAAGAGACCTTGTGGAGGAAGCAGTGTCAGTCACACATGGCTTGACATTTGCTGAAAGCACCCTGCAGAATCCCAAGCCCTGCCCAGGCAGGACAAAGCACCTTTCCGGGGTTCTCATGAGCAACTGCATTTTTGGCAGTGGGGTTGTACTGCAGGCTGCAATATGTAGGATGACAGTGCAGGGACCATGCCTTAGATGTATGAGCATGAGCCCATCAAGTGCTTTCTCAGCAGCATGTGGATCACCAGGAGTTTGGGAGCAGAAGGTGTACACTCAGAGCCAGAGCAACTGCATCTCCTACAAGTAGGTTGCACATGGAGGGGAACTCCCCATGCTCCCAGGGGAGCAGCAGGCTGGTGACAGGTAATTAATTCTTCAGGTTGGGCATGAAGAATATCTGTGTGTGGGGAGGCATTATAAGTTTGGAGAATTGTTATAGAAGGGTATTAAAAAGGATTTTGCGTGAGTGTTGACACTTTTAAGTGTCTGTTATTGCAGTTTATCTGTTGTATTGGTGACATTGATCCTACAAACAAACAAACAAACCAAAATGGATTTGATCCTGATTTAGTTTATGTGAATTGAGTATTTTTCTGCCTGCATCAAGCACACTTAGACCAGGCCCTTCTGAAATATTGCTCATTCAGCAGTTTAGAATCACTGATGTAAAATCTTAGACTGCAATGGCTTTACAAGTTAAATATGCATATTTATTTTTTTGTCATGAATAGAAGAGACAAAAAAGACAAAAAAAAAATCAGAATCTATAGGATTACAATCAGGTTGTACAAAATACAATGGATTCATCATCATCAAATATAAGTGCAGACTGCAGCAGTGAAAATATTAACTGATTTTAAACAATGGAGACAGCAGGGGTCCACTAAATTCCAGGGAAACATTTAACCCTTTGTGTAGGAAGTATGTAATTTAAATATGTTTCCTTTTGAGAACAACCATGTAGAAACTGAACTAAGCTGGTTCCAACTAAGCATAGATATGATTGTCATCTTACTGAGACTATAACTTTCAGATCTCTTTCTTTAACTAAATTATTTCAATTTTTAACTTATTCATAACTTATGTATTCATTACCTGAGAACACTCTGTTTGTTATTCTCAGAAGACTTTACCTTTGAGCTGCCCATGACACTGACCTTATCAATATTGCGTCAGTTTGCAATGATGTTTTCAGGGCTTTCTTTCTGTCCATCACAGCTTCCATGCACTGTCTAGAAACATCTGCAAAACAAATGCATTATCTGTCTTTGAGGAACCGAAGTATTCAATACAAGTCAAACTGAAACCCACCTACTTAGAATGGTGGAAAGTATGTTGCCAAAAGGAAGACAAATAGAAAAGTGCTTCCATTTCTAAATATTTTTCACTAAATTTTTCATAGGGCCTTTTTTTCATTTTATTTTTTTTTATTTTTTTTCCAGCAGCAGAAGAAAAATTGGGCTTAAATTTTTGAATTTTAAAGTCTTTTAGATATATTCTTTATATATTGCTAAAATAACAAACACACACACAAATACACAAAAGACTGGACTGATCTATTTTCTTTCGAGGTTAAATTTTCTTACCTCAGCATCCTGTTCCTTACTGAGAATAGTACATTGTAATTGTGTTTATTTTTTATTTTACTTTTTTTACAGTGAAGTACATAGGGATTAACCCCCTGACATTTTTGTTTGTTCGTTTGTTTTTAATTCTATTAATACTACCTCTAATTACCTTTGGATTGCTTTGGAAATTTAGTACCTAAACTTATGTCATTAAAAAATAAACTGTGAAATAGCTGGCATCTGAACTGCAGCCAACTAGTTGTATTTTATGGTGTAACAAGATATGTATCCAAAATCCTCAAATTGTTCGAGGGTTGAAATGTCTTTTCTCAAAGAACAAAGGAAATATATCTGAATGAAACTGAAATGCAATATTTTTTATTTGCTGAGCAAGCCTGATCTGATGACCCCTGTCATTCCAAAACAGCAATTACTGTTTTCAGTAACACTGGTTAGAAACAAGGAAGCATGCAATCAAAAATGAAAAAACATTTTCTGTGTCGGAGTCTTGATATCCAGTAGCTGATGTTAGTAAGAAAATAAGTGTATTTACAGAGTATTGACAGGACTTGTCTAATTAAGAGATTAGATTCATCAGCACAGTTTTGGAGTATCTGATTTTAGTAAAGATTTTTTTTTATTTAAATTTTCTGACATACAATTTAATATTATATTAATTCCTAATAATGTTCTTTGGTTTAAATCTATTATGTTTTAAGGTATTCTAACATCAAAATATCTTTTACAGTAACTAATAAAAATTTGCACGTATATATTTGATGTTGAACCATATATACTTCATCTTGATCTGCTGTTTTACCTGATAACTATAACTAGATAAAAAATAAAATAAAATAAAATAATAAAATAAATAAAATAAAATAAAATAAAATAAAATAAAATAAAATAAAATAAAATAAAATAAAATAAAATAAAATAAAATAAAATAAAATAAAATAAAATAAAATAAAATAATAAAATATAAAATAAAATAAAATAAATCTAGGTGCTACCAGTACTGTCAGCTCTTCTGTGCTATATTGCTATATAGAAGTAATATTGGAATGCCAAGGTACTCTCAAACACATTTTACCACAGGTGGGTTTTCTCTGCTAAAATATTCTATTTTCTTCATTTGAGATACTTGAAATATAGTGAATACTGAATAGAATGAGATGAGAATACTGAATTAAAATGAACTGAGTGCATTCTGTATGTGACATCTCTACAGAAATGGTAATAGCTAGTTATTTGTTTGAGAGAATTAATCATGCTTGACAGGAACAACTGTTAGTAATACACTTAGTTTCCAAATTCATCTAGTAAATGAGACTAATATTACCTTCCTCAGGAAAAAAAGCAAAATATTTAATATGTTTGGCTTAGGATTCATCACTAGTGAGCCCAGACTAAAATAACTTCCACACTTGAAAACCCAAAGAATAATTGTAGAAAATCTTGACACAGTATCCTATTAAAGCACAGAATATATAAAAGCCACAATAGCATTTGAACACACTGTTTTCACAGGGAAATTGGTTTTCCAGATTGTATTTCTACATAATGTACTTCTATATTTTATTAGTATAAATGAAAAATGAATGCCCAATGAAAATGGTACTATTTTTATTTACTGCATTGTGTATTAATCCCATGAAAGCGCTTTGTCATAAGATTTAATTTGTAGTGCTACTGTTGGAGCTGTAAGGGTCTGTATGTGTTGCTGGAAATACATTACTAATTCCAACATTTTTATCTTCAATTTATAGCTCTTTTGCCCTATTAAAATACTTTCCAGATATTGACATACTACCTAAATGCTCTGCTTGTCTCTGTGGATTGCAGTAGCTGCTGATGTTGAAATTAGCTTATGACTCCATTGTGATTTAACCCATTCATGCAGTGCCCCTCCCAATGGGACTGAGGAAGAGAATTAGGAAAAAAAAAAAAAAAAGTGGGCTGAGATAAAGACAGTTTAACAGGACAGAAAAGGAAGGGCAATAATAATGATATAATAATAGTAATAATAATAATGTGTACAAAGCAAGTGATGCACAATGCCATTGCTCACCACCTGCTGACCTGCTCACCGCCCGCTCACCACTCAGCCCATGCCTAAGCAGCAGTCCCCCCACCCTCCACCGTGGCTGGCCACCCCTTCTAAATTGTTCAGAAAGATAACAAAAGGAATGGAATATCCCTCTGGCCAGTTGAGATCAGCTGCCCTGCTTCTGTCCCCTCCCAGCTCCTGATGCACCCCCAGCCTCCACACTGGCAGGGCAATGTAAAAAGCTGAAAAGTCCTTGTCTCTGTGCAAACACTTCAATTAAAACATCAGTGTGTTATCAGCATTATTCTCACCCTAAATCCAGTACACAGCACTATGCCAGCTACTATGAGGAAAATTAACTCTGTCCTAGCCAAAACCAGGACAGACTCATTGGCCTAGTTATGCAGACTGCAATGTTTGTTTAAATCCTTATGGTCTGACTGAATGCAACAGACTACATGATCAGAGGAAAGTGTTCTTCCTGTTGTGCTATCACACAAATGCACACACACAAATACACACTTCCCACAGACACAATCAACTGCCAGTTGATTAGCAAAGAGCAGTGCCTTTACAGACATCTACACAAAAAAAAAACACTAATGTAAACTTGAACAGATATGACCTGACACTGCTCTTACTTGCTCTCTGGTCAAAGCCTACTAGTCACCTACGTGCATGAACATGGGTCCTGCCAGTGGCTGGCTTGTACCTCTAGCCCCTCCAGTATCCACCCCTCAGACCCCTATATACTACTCTGCTCTCTCTAACAGTTCAGACACCTCAGCCTTGGGAGAATTAGCCCTCTCTCATGTCTGTGCCACCAAACACGTGGCATCAGTTCATACTTCTGGTGAAGCAAAGAGACAGTTCATTTACCAACATTAGAGATAGACCATGTTCAAATACATGAAGAAGCATTTAATCTCAGAAATGTTCTTCAAATGATTCCCATTTCTACTAATTCTTATCCATCCTATAAATCCTATTACCATCTTATAGTCATCCTGTAAATCAGACAGGCCCATACATGTAGCCAGACCCACCAGCTGTCGAAGGGATCTCACTATAGATACAGGTATCTCACCAGAACTCCATTTTGCTGCCCTATCTACTATTCAGACTTGGTTATCGTATATTCTTCTGTCAGCATTGCTCCTGCCAGTGAACTCTGGGCATATACTCTGAGCTGGGCAGCCACAGTCTGACTTGCATACAAGGTTATTAGAGGGTCTAGGTCTCTAGGAGTCCTTGTCTTTGTAATATGCTTTTTGTTGTGTTTCACTCTTTCAAAGTCTTCTGTCACAGGGCAAGCTTAAATTCAACAGCTACATCTAAAAATGTTATCTTCACCTGCCATATCCCCTTTCCATTCCATGTGCTGCTTGTTATAACCAGTTGTCTCACTGGCAAAATGGACAGTAGAAGAGGTTAAATACCAATTGTGCACTTGAGCATCTTCTCTGTCTGCCTGCACTGCAAAAAAAGTACAGAAAATCATAACAAGGTCGACTCCACAGATGGTTCATTTATTTATCTATTACATATTTCAAATCACACGTTTGTTATTTTGTGACTTACTTTTGAGTAGATTTGTAAAATAAGATTTATTTATTTTTTTGATGTTCCTTTTTTTCTGTATCTCTTCTTTATTTCAATCAATATAGTAGATAGCTTCTAACGGTTAGCTGGTACTAACTCCTCCCAGGAATCAATGAGAGCACTTCTGAAGAGACATTGTTAATAACAAATTGTTTTGCCTCCTGCCCAGTAGCATCTGAAGCATATTAAAGCCAGCTAAATAATAACAATAATAATAAAAAAAAAAAAAAGAATAGCTAAGTCTTACTTGTACCACAAGGGTTCTGTATTTTTGATTGTGCTGTATCTTCAAACTACTGTATTATAAAATGTCATCTCATGACGTTTGAATGGACTTGATGCTTTCCACAGTTCATTCTTCACATCAGAAATAGTAGAGATCATATTACTTTAGCTATAGTTTTCCCATAGGCATAAAATACAATCAAAGATTTTATTTTTTATTTTTTTTTTAGCTTTTATAGTTCCTTTCTGTGCCAAATAAGGAATAAATGTGAACTGAACATATGGTTTGCCTGAGGCAAGCTTATGAACACATCTCCACTCTTTTTGCAGCTTATATTGTCTGCTGTTTGGTTTTGATAACTTTTTAAAATAAGCCTCTGTTGTTTTCTCTTGTGTAACTGTCAGCTTCTGTAGTGATTCCCACTGAATTGATTCTTTTCAGCTAGATGATATGACACAATTGTACACAACATTCTTGGGAGAAATAATGGAGTGAGCTTCAAAGAAAATTAGTCATTTCCAACATAGAAATAATTACCTTTTTATCAGAAATTTAGACTCAAATAATTCTACTTAAATAGCAGGAAAAAGATCTTAATCTTCAGTATTAATTATCATTATCAATTGTATAGTGTCATTATACGGTTTAAAATCAGTCTCTTGTACAGAACAGGAGAAAAGAATGGCAGTTTACTTTTGTCAGTATAGAGTTTAACTTTGTTTGCACCAAACTTTACGATAAATATTTAAAATGGATAATAAATCCTCTCCTTTTTATGAATTGCAAGATATCTTTTCAATGGCTTACCCTGGTTATATTTTCAGCTTGATTTCCAATGCAAATAGAGCTAAGAATGAAGTTTTAATTAACTGATGATCCTGAAGACCTGTAACATTGAACAAAAAGGGGTTTTTAGTTTTGTTTTGGAGGGATTTTTTTTTTTTTTTGCAAGGTGGTGATTTGTGAGAGGATGTTCGATTTTCTAAAAGAACAAAGAAAGGGAAAATGATTTGAAGAAAAAAGGAGTCCCTGAAGGCATGTCTTATCTGGGGCTTTTCTTCACATAACGAAATTGACACATCAGTATATATATAAAAATATGTAGCTACTTAGATTATAATCTCTGTGATTAGAGAATCATGCATCATTACAGAAATATTTGATATATTATATGAACAAATATATTAAAATAAATACATCAATTCACAATGTATTAGAAACTGGAAACAATGTTTTGTCATATTTGTTTGCATCTTAAAAGCAACACAAATCCATTTGTAGTTATGCATCTGTTTGAAATTCTTTAATGTTACATCACAGAAATATGTTTTATCCCCCTCCCCCCTAATATTTCCTATTGTTTCTCAGAAGTTATTTCTGTTTAGATGTTCCATTCTATGCTGAGTAGTATTTCATGATTAACTGCCTGTGTGAATTAATTTCTAATTTCTTCTTATATATTGTCCTACATTGTAAATTTCTATGGCTTTCCCAATATATTAATAATAACAACTAGTAATGGCATTTTATGATATCTTTTGCCTAAACTATATCTCCCTTTTTTAATCTAAATGCTTTTTTTCTTAAATGTACAAAAAAGCCCTGTGAAGCTGACATTCCAGTTGCTTTCCGAAATGCAAAAACATTCATGTATAAGTGTGCATTCAGCTAAACAGAGCATGGTGAGATATAATAGGGGTCTGATTTTTTTAAGACACCAAAGTAAATATGAATAGAAAAAATAAGTGGAAATTCAAACCTTATATACACTATTTAAGCCTACTTTAGACTTTTCTTAGACAAGTGGTAGACTTGTCTTTATTAATAGTCTTTTGTATGCCTTTTTTAATTATCTGATAAAGTCCTGATAGTCCACTAGTTTGCAAGTCACAGCACAGTTATAAAATAAAATAGCATAATTTTTTGTACCACACTTTAATAGCAAGTCTCTTGTGTCCTCAGATTTCCTTTCTGCATCTACCACCAGCTTTCATTGAAATACTGTTGATTTCCACATAAACAATTAAGGAAAAGAACTGGGGCTATAAAATTTGCTGACCGTTTGTAGAAAAATTAGGGCCATATACTTTGTTAACCATTTGTATATTTGATGGATTTATGTGTGTTTGTATATTTATATCTAAAAAAGAAATACGTATACTTTGTGATCTGTATCCTCTGCATTCAGTAATAATAAAATTTCTTACTACCATTATTTGGAAAAAGAAAGAAATCCAGTTTTAAATGAAGATAAGATCCTGTTCCTATGAGCCACATAGACATGTTTTAGAAATGGCAAAAATAGATTTGTGGATTTAAACGCTAAGTTTCCAAAGCTAGGAAGTTTTCATATAAAGAAAGTATCAGTCTTTTTCTTTCCAGTTATTTTATAAAATCTGAAGAATTTGGGGAAACAAATACTTATTTTCATGTGATAGCCTACTTATGTTCATTTCTGATTTACTGGAGATGCAAAGATTAGCCAAGAATTATTGTGAGATACAAATATGGTATATGCTTCAGGAAAAACAAACAAACGTTCAAAAAAAAAAAAAGAAAATCACATCCCAAGCTAAAGAAATAACTGGTGAAGAAGAAGTGGGAAATAAAGTGCAGAAAGGTTCCATTCCTCTCACTTTGGATACAAAACTTGAGATAAACATGATATTATTTTTCTCTGAACATTTGTAATTATTTAGTAGCAAACATTACTGTACTGTAGATTTCTGTTACAGAAGTAAGTGATTAGTGAGTGATCAGAAGGACATGGACAGGCTTCAGAGGTGGGCCTGTGTGAGCCTAGTGAAGTTCAACAAGACCAAGTGCAAGGTCCTGCATCTGGGTCAGGGCAATCCCAATCTTTCTTTCTGCCCATTTCCCAGCAATGAAAATCAGGGCAAATAATAACCACACAGATCTCCTTCACTGTGTGAGCTGGAAGTGAGTTTTTGGACTCCAGGTGCTAGGAAGGGCTTCACAGTCCTAGAGGTTCACAGTACTGATGTCTTCAGATTATCTTAAGAAAATATCTAGCTTCTTTTCCATTCAGTTCCCCCCTTGGTAGTATGGATAAAACATAGGTATATTATTTTCAAATTTGTTTATTTTTTACTTCAAAAAAAGGCTTACCGACCTGCTGGCTTTCCCATTTTCTTCAGTCTCATGGACTGAAAAAAGAAGATCGTTAAACATGAGTATTCTATAATATATTGTATGATGTGTCTTTTTTTTTCAGTGTTTTAAGTTTTAAGATTTTGAACTTGCTAGAAATTTTCTTGGATCTTAAACTGCAGCAATACTCCAGAAAAATAATGTGTTTATAGGTTTACTAGATAACTGAGTGTATTGACTCTGCTTATAGTCACATGATAACATAATTAGCTCCTAAGAATTGAGCTGGTAATTATGCATATATATATATTTACTCAGATATATATATATATATATATCTGATATATATATATATATAACTTTACTCAGGTATATATATATATATTTACTCATATATATATTTACTCAGATTTTGAAATTACTTATTTTCAATAAAATTATTTATTTTCAATATAGCATCAATCTATATGCAAATATTAAGAAAATAAATAATGATAGGGGGAACCACTGCCATAATATTTGCACTTAACAAAAAAAAAAAAAAAGACTGATTTCTAGCTGCATTTGTCATGGCAGAGTTATAATTTCCCTTTTAAATAGGCATTTTCTGCCTTCTGGGACTTCAGGTTTTGTGAAGGTCTATTTTATGTTAGAGAAACTTTGAAGCTGTACAGCTGAAATGATTTTTTTTTCTTTTACTTTGTGACTCTTAAAGTAACTCCTTCAAACAGACCTGAGGCATAGGCGGGGGTGTATTCCTCTGTGATCTCAGATTTCTTTTCCAGCTGCCCTGAGTGAAAGCTTTGATGCACTATCTGTTGAGAAATTCTAATACTAATAGATCCACAGTCCGGAATGCTGATTTTTTATTATTTTTTTTTTTTAATTTTATAGGAGCTTGAATAACTTTAATGAAAGAAGAGTGATAATTTCAGAAATGTAATTAATTTAGAAAAATTTAACCAAATTAACCTTGTTAAAATTTTAAAGATTCTTTAAAAGATTTTGTAGTAAATATGGTAATCTAGCAATGTAGTAGTCTCATCCCTGAGATCTACTTGTATAGTAAATATAGAAATCTCATCTCTTAGCAGCGGTGTCCTGTCCCTGCCATCCCTGCCCCACCCAGCCACTCCTTATTAATTGCACTATATGGTATAGAATATTTCTTAGGCCAGTTGGGGTCAGCTGTCCTGGTTCTGTCCCCTTCCAGCTCCTCAGGCACCCTAAACCTCCTTGCTGCCAGGGCAGTGTGAGAAGCTCAAAAGTTCTTGGCTCTGTGCAAGCACTGCTCTGCAACCATCAGTGTTTTACCAGCATTGTGCTCATCCTAAATCCAAAACACATCACCGTACCATCTACTCTAAAACCAGGACAGCCAGTCATCTAAATATACCCTGTCATAGATTTCTGTGACTCATATTTGTAGAGCAGGAAAAAAGTTAAAGTTTCAGATTATAGTCAGAAGATGTCACTGAGGGTCAAATGTAAGAAAGTTGGACCTGCTGTAAGGTCAGCTGAGATGACCAAATTCTGTTAGGCAGTGGAATAGTCTGGATAAAGTTTCATGAACTTACAGTATATTTTAATTTTGATTAGAGATAAATATTTATTCAGACCACTCTGTTTATCATTCCAAAAGAAACATTCACAACAAAGTATTGTCAGACATAGTAGTAAAATCCTCTGCAGGAGTATTAATCCATCCCAGAAGTCATATGTTCTTGTCAAAGTACAATTATAATGTTTAATCCTTCTTTTGTCTCCTCAGTGAATGTCACTATTGGGGAAATATATGTCCAGCAATGTCAAAGTAACCACAGTAGTCTACACAGGGAACATTTATCTTTTCTTTTCAGATGTTCAGTGAACTGCAGCAGCATAAAATCCACATTTATATGTAGAGCTATGCCCAAGATGATCAGGAAGTCACAGGGACTGTATTCAATTTTTACCTCTTATTAAAGGAAAATGAGCTCTTTACAGAGAGAAGGTCTGAAGGACAAAGGTATTAGAATGAAGAAAATGTATATGGAAGCAAATGAAGGGATATGAGGACAGAAGTGCAGGGAGTCCTGCTGTAGTTGCACTGGTTTCAATATTTCTGACTTTTAAAATATGATCTATTCATGATCTGTTCCCTTATGGAGTGCAGTTCTTTCTAAGCACTTACTAAGTGTAATACATACAGAAGTGAGAAGGAAATATGTAAAATAAACATTATCATAAACAAAGATCAAATATCCATGTTGAGAAACGAGTATTTGCCTAACTTTTTTTCAGTAGTACTTTTGCATGACATGTAATCTTCAGTGTACTCTTCATGTACTCTTCAGTGTAATTATCTGATGGGAGTAGATATAGAGATAACCTTGCTGGAATGAGAAAAGTTCTGACATGAAATGACTGCTAAACAGAGAGAGAAGAATGCGTCTGCCAGTCTGGAAAAGCAGCTTGGAAACCAGAACTGATAACTTGGCCTTCAGCCTAGGAAATTAGCCTAGGAACCTACATGTAGGATCCTTGAAGTGTGGCTGAATAATTCATATCAGATGCATCCTGAAAATACCACTAATAAAAATAACACAAGAAATTGAGGAAAGACTTATCACCTGAGAAAGTAGGAATCAATGGAAGAAATAAAATTCCACTTTGAAGAAAATAAAGGAAAACAAGAAATGTCTGCTTGTTGGTGGCAAGACCACCACAACTATTGGTAGTCTCAGGAAGAAGGCCAAAGTTAACAGCACCCATTGGTTACATAAGTGGTGATGTCTCTCATGCTCTCTCATGTCTCAATGGTACAAAAAGGGCTCGATTTTACCCAAGTTGGAGGTTTGCTCTCTGAAAAAACGTCCCATGCTGCACATTCTTTTCTCTCTATTGTATGTTTTGTTTCTTTTCCCTCCTTAAACAGGCTGAAACTTTGCTGGAACATCAGGTTAACTCTGTGATACTATGACATAGATTCCTAAACTCTGCAATGCTCCACACACTGTGATGCAAATCAACTTCGAAGCAAGACTCTATCTGTTACTTTGGTTCTCCTTCTGGGCCCATTTGTGGGGGTGATTGATCTCTTCAGAAATTGATTTTGATTGTCGTTTTCCACTTTGAAGTTCACTTTTGGAATCCTGTCATGTTTTTTTTGTTTGTTTGTTTGTTTGTTTTTTCTGCTGTAGAGTTAGTTTTCTTTGCAGAGGCTGTTGTGACGCTGTGTTTTGGATTTTTGAATAAAATAATGTTGATAACTCAATAATGCTTTCTGTTGCTGCCAAATAGCACTTGCACAGGGTCAAGGACTTTCCTACTTCTCATGCTGCCCTGCCAATGAGGAGGCTGGGGGTGCATTAGAAAATGGGAAGGGACACAGCCAGGACAGCTGACCCTGACTGACCAAAGGGGTATTTCATACCATATGACATCATGGTCATTAATAAGAGCTGGGGTAAAAAATGAGGAGGTGTGAATGTTTGAATTAATGTTTTTTTTCCTTCCCAAGAAACTGTTAAGTGTGATGGAGCCCTACTTTCCTGGAAGTGGCATGCAGATGGGAAGTTATCATGATTTTGGCTAGGATAGAGTTTATTTTCCGTCTAGTAGCTGGTATGGTGCTGTGCTGTGTTTTGGATTTAGGATGAGCACAATGCTGATAACACACTGATGTTTTATTTGCTGCAGAGCAGTGCTTGCACAGAGCCAAGAACTTTTCAGTTTCCCATGCTGCCCTGCCAGAATGCCTGAGGAGCTGGGAGGGGACAGAACCAGGACTGGCCAAAGGGATATTCCATACCATATGGTATCATGCTGAACAATCAATATGGATGTGGCTATCTGGGGGGTGTGGGAGTGGGGTGTAGGGCTCTTGCTCAGGGACAGGCTGGGCATCAGTCGGTGGATGGTGAGGAATTGCATTGTGTGCATCACTTGCTTTGTACATATTGTTATCACTATTACCATTATTACTATTTCATTTTCCTTTGTCTTATTATTCGGTCTTTGTCTCAACTGCTGACTACAGCAGCTGGGAGAGTGAGGAGTGAGAACCAGCCCTGCAGACCCCAAGGTCAGTGCAGAAGGACGACAAGAGTTGCAAGCCAGTTGCCAGATTAATTGAACTATGTTCTTTATATGAATCCAGAAGATTGGATTTGGCATGTGAAAGTAGTTTCACTTATTGTGTACCTTTTGAATACGATATTTTAGTTAAATAGTCTTGAAAGAACTGTAAATATGTGTTTTCCATAGAAGATGTTAATCTGCCAGTTTATTTACCAAACATAAGGTTAAGAAGAAAAATTCTGTCTTTAAGTGAAGCCTTGTATCATAGAATTGGAACCAATAATTTTTCCCAGTTAAGCAAGGCTTCAGAATATCTTCCGAAGAATTGTGTCCAGTAGTTTCTGGGAATGAACTCAATAAAACAGGATTTTATGTAGAATTAATTCTTATATAAGCATTGACTCTATCTTAATGGAATTTGCATAGACATTTACAGAAATTGTAAGAAAAAGTCACAGTGCATCTGTTTTTAAATATTTGACTTCTTGAGCTAGGTCTTGTACAGATACCTATTAGGAGACATAACAAACTAACCGGGGCAGTTTTATGGACATAGTCATCATGTGACATATATTAATGCATGGTATCCCTCAGGGCTGACACAAGGAGTCGTGCATGCCAACTTTGGGACTACCTCTGCAGCTATTATTCCAGCTTCAGCCGTCAGCTTGCAATAAGTATCATCCAGCTTCTTACTTATACATTTGTATAAAAAGTAGTTAAAAGAACAGTCTGTATAAAACACATTCATCTATAAAAGTGTCATTTAAATATTTTGTAGATATATACAGTAAAGGTGGGACTTATATCAGCAAACAAATTGTTTATTTTTATCCTAACATCCTGCAGTTAGACTGGGTTTCAGCAAACCACAAATTATTCTAGACTAGTGTCTGAAGTAACACCAGTTCTGACATTTTCAGTGCTCATCTGATCAATACTTCAAGGTTCAACTAAGGCATATTAAGGAGAGGCACATGTTTTTCAGGGATCTGGTCTTGTGAGTCTCCATGGTATTACAGCAGTGGGAATAACACTTGACACTATCACAGGAGCAGTATAGAAGTTATGTGTCTTCTTTTCAGACAGCTTCACACAACACCTTTCTCATTTCTGTATTATGGATAGGTAACCATACTTTTAAATTCTGCCCTGCTGGTTGTCAGCTTAATTCTCCAAGTGAAAATTGGAGATTTTTTTTAATTAAATTTTAATTACATAATCTATGGTAAACATAGTCTAAATTACACTCCAAAGAGTGACGAATTTTGAGTTAGTTTCCAAATAGTCTCTCAGTGAGTGAAATAATAATAACCAGCTTCTTCAGAATATATGTGTGACTTTTCCCTTGCAAGTCCTAATCGTCATCATTTCCTTTTATTTCCCTATGGGATTAATTTCTGTTCCTGGCATGACTGTCTCTACCAATGCAGAGTTTCTCCATAAAACAGTCTACCTTCTTCTGTCTCTCTTACAGCATGAAAAAAAGTTTTGACCCCTTCCCTAATGAAAAAATACAACATGATACCCCCAAGAGCACTATTGTGGAAAAGTATGATAATATGTTTTAGTTTTATTTTTTAAGGTATATGTCTATTTTAAAAACTCCATTGTCAAGTAATTTTCCTTCAAAATACTTGCCCTCCAAATGAAGCAGCTGAGCCATTAGTTGCTTGGAAAAGGAAATAATATTAAGGACAATGAAATATAGGGTACAAGTTATATAATTACAAAAACATGAATTTACAGACCATTGCACAGAAGTTTCCAATTCTCATTATCATACATTATATAAATTTCTGGTGACTGATTTTATGGCTGTCAGGTTTTATCATTGTAAATGATTCTGAAATCAGAAGCTGTTTTGAGTGAAGAGATTTGCCATCAAATGTAATAGATTTAATTATTAAAGATAGCCACTAAATTGTTTTAAATAAACTAAAAGTCAACATTTCATGCAGTATTCATCTCACCTAAGTTTAGTTTTCTGCTATACAGCTCTGTGTGTCTGAGATATTTAATTAAGCTCCCTTAATGGACAGTAAAGAGTAAGAAATTCTGATATTAATCTCTTCCTAATTATCTAAATTAATTCACCTGAAGCAACAAACCACCATCAGTCTTCAGACATGGAGATGTGTCTAGATTCTATGAAAGATTCTTTTATCTCCCTTCTCAGCCTAAAACAGAAGTTTGCACTGAAGAACACAGTTTCCCTCCGTGCCTTAACATTAAGGAAATAAAATATGGAATATGATGTGAATTAACATGAAGCACTAGAGAAAGGAACAAGGAAACAAGAGAGAGTTATTGTGGAATACGGAATGTCAGAAGACACCATAATTTGTAGCAAACATAGCAACACCATTTTTCATTTATATTTTGAAATTATTTATTATATTAAATCCTCAAAACTCTTTTATATATAAGCCATGACTGAATAACCAACATGTAATGTCAACATTTTTCTTAATATTTTGCTATTTTTACTTCCACAAAAAAGTGTTAAAAAAATAATATCTATATATACATGTATATATTGTTTAATGCATAACTATGTAAAAGAACCACATTTCCTGTTGGCCCATTTTAACTCTGTACTGGGCCTGGCTAGAATGTTAACTTTCCCTGCAGCAGCCCATACAGTGCTGTGCTCTGCACTTGTAGCTAGAACAGCACTGGTATCACACCAGTGTTGTGTCTGCTGCTGAGCAGTGCTGGCACAGCATCAGGACTCTCTCTAACCCCCCCATAGCCAGCAGTCTGGGGGTGGGCAAAAAGTGAGGAAGAAACATCACCAGGGCAGCTGATCTAAACCAACCAAAGGGATATTCCATACCATATGATGTCACATTCAGCAATAAAAGGTGGAAAGAGGAAGAAGAAGGGAGGGAGTGGGTTCTCATTGTAAAAACATTTGTCCTCCTGAACTATGGCTAGTTCAAGGTAGTGGTCAAGTAGTTCAAAGATGAGATCAAGCATCACTTGCTTGTGAATCAAAATCCATCCTTCCTTCCTTCCTTCCTTCCTTCCTTCCTTCTTCCTTCCTTCTTTCCTTCCTTCCTTCCTTCCTTCCTTCCTTCCTTCCTTCCTTCCTTCCTTCCTTCCTTCCTTCCTTCCTTCCTTCCTTCCTTTAGGTATTCTTTTAATTAATAATAATTTTTCCTTAATAATTATTTTTTACTTTAATTAAATCATCTTTAGCTCAACCCATGAGTTGCTTCTTTTCTTCTTCCCCTCCTCTTCTAAGGAGTGGGAGTGAGAGAGCAATTGTGGTGAAGTTCAGCTGCCTAGCAAGGTAAAGCCATCAGAAACTCCTTTAATGTTTTCTCTACTTTATATACTCTATGATACATTTCAGGGAGACTCAGATAATCTTAAGAAAACTCATGTGGAAAGACTTTTGGTTTTCTGAGTTTTTTTATAGTTTCTGCAAAAGTGTCTACTAACTGTTCTAACTTCAGTTTGATCAGCCTGACCCATGCCCAGGACAAGAACGTGAGCCATTTGACTCCTTTTTTTTTTTTTTTAATTTATCTATTTATTTATTCTGTTAGTACCAAATATATGTGTATCTGATAGTTTGCTATTCATTTTAAGAAACTGGACATGAAGTTCTGAAAATAAAAACTCATCTTTACGGACTTACATTTTTTTAGAGAAGCATAATTATTAAAAGGATTCTGATCAAAGTTATCATCAAGCTCATATTGATTTACCGGATAAGTAGTGAGATTGTCTTACTCAAGTTATCTTTTAATTTTATTGATTCAAATTAATTGACTGAAATGAGATAAAAATTCCATTTATCGTGTATTTCATGCATTGTAAACCTTTTCAACAGTTATTATTGACTTTGACAGAAAAGATTTTCATAACTATGTCATATTATTTCTCTTGTGTTGGGTTCCAAAAGATTTCTGCCTTTTCACCTTACATTGTTGGCACATTTTTTATAATTTCTGCTTAAATGAAGTGCAATACCCTCTGCTTTCAGATCTACTGGTTTATGAAGCCATTGTGATCATCACAGTGTTCTGTCTTTTCAAATCAACATGCATTTGACCCACTACTGAAAATGCTTTTTTTGTTTTCTTTGAAATGGCAGTAGCTATTGCTAGATTGATGTAATTGCAGTTCAATTTATACGTTTTACCACATATAGTATTTTTGAAAATAAAGTCCAAGTGTAAAATATGATTTATTTGAAATATACAACATTTTTTGAAGTGTATCATGCCAACATGAACCAACAAATATCTTCTCAGTGATATAGGAGAATTTTACTTCCAAAGAAAAGGAAAAGCATTAATAAGAGGTATTTAAAAGGCGTGTAAATACCGTGATTAGTGACATGGTTTAGTAACCTAGACTTGGCAGTGCTAGGTTAATTATTGGACTGGATGATCTTAGAAGTTTTTTCCAACCTAAATGATTCCATGATTCTATGATTAATATGGACAAAAACACTCCATTATGACTTCACTGTTAACATCATGTTGAGTAAATCTCAAGAAATGAATATACAAAACATCTATCAACACTTTGATAGAATGAGAATTCTATCAAAGTGCTTTTCTCTTTGGCAGAATGAGAAAAGCACTCAAACTTTCAAATGACCTCACAAAATGTTATCACTGAGAAACAGGCACACATACACACCATCCTCTGAAGAAAAAAAATAAATGCTTGAAATATGAAAGGAAAAAAAAAAAGAAAAAAAAAAAAAAAAAAGCAAGAGAAAATAGAACAAAGAAAAACGGAGTAACCAAAATGATAAAATATTAGCACGTGAAATCGTATTATTAGAACTACCATACTAAAGTCTCAAATGAGATGTATGCCATCCATCAAAAACACCTCAAAAACTCTAAACAAAAGAATAAAAGATGTATGTGAAGTAAAATAAATCTTCAAATGGTAAAGTATATAATGGAACAAACAGAGAAAGAAAGAGAAAGAGAGAGGGAGGGGAAGAGGGAGAGGGAGAGAAAGAGATAATTAAATATAACCCTGTAATAAAATTGACCAAAAGAGATTTTGAGAAAGTATTTGCTGAAAATTAAAAACTACTAATGAAAACAAACTTAAACATCTCAGAATCAGGTAGAATGCACTAAAAATGCTTAAAAGTATTTGTTGAGTGGAAAGATTAAAAGAAAATACAGAGGGGGAAAAAAGGAGAATAGCGAATTATTTCAGTGTGTTACATTTGCTGTGGAAGAGTTCTATAAATTTTCCACATTGAATTCTTCCTTTACTGGAAAGGAACCATCATTAAAGACAAGTGCTACTAAAACTGACTAAGTATAAATCACTAGAATAAACTACTCCAATTTCCATAAGCAAGTGGTTATACCCCAGCAGGTTAAAGGATGCCAGATACAAAATTGCTGAAATACTGTCTGACTTCCAGTTTAGTGCTTTAATTGACTATGGGGAACGATGTGTAGAAAATAAAGCGGTTAATAAAAGCTTTTGGAATATGTGAGTATCTGTAAATCAGAATGTCTTATTTTAAATAATTGAGATTGGTGGAAATTGTACTAAAGTATTAAATTATTAGATTAAAGGAAAATGAGGAAGAACCAACATGATTTCTGTTAAAGGAAGTCATACCAGGCAAATCAATTAGAAATCTCTGAAAGATGTCTTTGATAAAGTGTATCTAGATTTCCAAAATCTTTTGAGGTAGTTATAAAAATTAAAGAAACTAAACCCTCATGGAATAAAAATAAAACCCTGTCAGAGAACTAGAAAATGGATGAAGGACAATGCTGTTTGCAACTGAAAAAAAATATATATATATTGGATGGTAAAATTAAAGCCTGTGATAGATAAAATTAAGTTCAATATATAAAATGCTTGTGCAAAAAAAATGGCATTGATTACACATAAGAATAAAAGTTTATATATTAGGTGTTCTTAGGAAAGAGAGCTTATATTCTTTATAAATAACTCTGTAGAAGGAGCATCACAGTGTGCAGCCACAATCAAGAGGTAAGTATGCTATAGCTTAATAATAAAATAAGGGAGAAAATAGTTGAAATTCTGTTGCCACTGTGTACCTCCAAGACATAGTTAAATTTTGGATACTAAAGACAACTCAAGAGCTATGATTTCTAACATATTATTAAACATCCTTAGAAAAAAAAAAAAAAAGTTAAAAGCTGACAAAGATACCTGGAGTTGCAAAATGGCTTCTCTACAATGAAAATAGCTCTCTCTAACTTGGAAAAAGATAGCTTCAATGAAAGATAGTGAATAATGTAAAATAATAAGTGTCATAAAATCAAAAGAGGTTGAGAGGACAAGGAAAGATAATTTGTTTTTTCTTACTACATCTTGTTCTTTTTTGAAGCTGCTGCTAGCAGTCACTAGTCAAAGATAAAATTTGAGACTTGTATACATTTAAAAAAATGTATTTGCAGGAAGACCTGTGTTTGTATGTTTCCAACTGTGTTCTCTAATCCAACCTATATTTTTCTTTCCAACACAATAGGAAGCCCTCCTTTTCACCTTATACACTGGAGCCATTTTAAAGGCAATTAAGTCATCACTGTATTTTATCAATAACACAGATATTCTATCAGTAACAGATATCCTCTGATGCTTATTGTGAAGTGCTTGTTCAATTGTAAAGTGCTTGTTCAATATTGTAAAGTGCTTGTTTACTAAGAAGTAGCCTGTGCTACTTCTGGGCCAGGAGCTGGCGGGGCTCATTGATAGGGCTTTAAACTAGGTGAGAAGGGGGATGGGGCTGAAGCAAGGACTGTTGGGGCTGTGCCAGGGGGAGCAATGGCAAGGCCGGAGGATAAGGTAAAGGCCCAGCTGAAGTGCATCTACACCAATGCACGCAGCATGGGTAACAAACAGGAGGAGCTGGAAGCCATCGTGCAGCAGGCAGGCTATGACTTGGTTGCCATCACGGAGACGTGGTGGGACCAGTCTCATGACTGGAGTGCTGCGATGCTTGGCTATAAGCTCTTCAGAAGGGACAGGCAGCACAGAAGGGGTGGCGGTGTGGCTCTCTATATTAGAGAGTCTTTCGATGTTGTAGAACTCGAGGCTAGGAATGACAAGATCGAGTCCCTTTGGGTTAGGATCGGCAGGGACAACAAGGCTAGTGTCCTGGTCGGGGTCTGCTATAGACCGCCGAACCAGGATGAGGAGACGGATGAGGAGTTCTACAGGCAGCTGACAGAAGTTGCGAAATCGTCAGCGCTTGTACTCGTGGGGGACTTCAACTTCCCTGACATATCCTGGAAGCACAACACAGCCCAGAGAAAGCAGTCTAGGAGGTTTCTGGAGAAAGTGGAAGATAGCTTCCTGACGCAGCTGATTAGTGAACCTACCAGGGGTGGTGCCCTGCTAGACCTTCTGTTCACAAACAGAGAAGGACTGGTGGAGGATGTGATTGTCGGGAACAGTCTTGGGCAGAGTGACCACGAAATGTTGGAGTTCACTATTCTTGGCGGGGCCAGGAAGGGAACCAGTAAAACCACTGTATTGGACTTTCGGAAGGCTGACTTTGGGCTGCTCAGGACACTAGTTGGTGGAGTCCCATGGGAGGCGGTTCTGAAGGGCAGAGGGGTCCAGAAAGGCTGGGAGCTCTTTAAGAGGCAAATCCTAATGGCGCAGGAGCGGTCTATTCCCATGCGCCCAAAGATGAGCCAGCGGGGAAGAAGACCAGCCTGGCTCAACAGAGAATTGTGGCTTGAGCTTAGGAGAAAAAAGAGGGTTTATAATCTTTGGAAAAGTGGGCAGGCCACTAGGGAGGACTATAAGGATGTAGCGAGGCTGTGCAGGGACAAGATTAGGAAGGCCAAAGCTCGTCTGGAGCTCAATCTGGCTACTGCTGTTAAAGATAACAAAAAACGCTTTTATAAATACATCAACACAAAAAGGAGGACTAAGGAGAATCTCCATCCTTTACTGGATGCGGGGGGAAACTTAGTTACAAGAGATGAGGAAAAGGCGGAGGTGCTTAATGCCTTCTTTGCCTCAGTCTTTAGCGGCAATACCAGTTGCTCTCTGGATACCCAGTACCCAGAACTGGTGGAAGGGGACGGGGAGCAGGATGTGGCCCTCACCATCCACGAAGAACTGGTTGGTGACCTGGTACGGCAATTGGATGTCCACAAATCGATGGGGCCGGATGGGATCCACCCAAGGGTACTGAGAGAACTGGCAGAGGAGCTAGCCAAGCCCCTACCCATCATTTATCAGCAGTCCTGGCTATCGGGGGAGGTCCCAGCTGACTGGCGACTAGCAAATGTGACGCCCATCTACAAGAAGGGCCGGAGGGCAGACCCGGGGAACTACAGGCCGGTCAGTTTGACCTCAGTACCAGGGAAGCTCATGGAGCAGATCCTCTCGGGAGTCATCATGCGGCACTTGAAGGGCAAGCAGGCGATCAGGCCCAGTCAGCATGGGTTTATGGAAGGCAGGTCCTGCTTGACGAACCTGATCTCCTTCTACGACAAAGTGACGCGCTGGGTGGATGAGGGAAAGGCTGTGGATGTGGTCTACCTTGACTTCAGCAAGGCTTTTGACACCGTCTCCCACAGCATTCTCCTCAAGAAACTGGCTGCTCTTGGCTTGGACTGGCGCACGCTTCGTTGGGTTAGAAACTGGCTGGATAGCCGGGCCCAAAGAGTTGTGGTAAATGGAGCCAAGTCCAGTTGGAGGCCAGTCACTAGTGGCGTCCCCCAGGGCTCGGTGCTGGTTCCGGTCCTCTTTAACATCTTCATCAATGATCTGGATGACGGCATTGAGTGCACCCTCAGTAAGTTTGCAGATGACACCAAGCTAGGTGCGTGTGTCGATCTGCTCGAGGGTAGGAAGGCTCTGCAGGAGGATCTGGATAGGCTGCACCGATGGGCTGAGGTCAACTGCATGAAGTTCAACAAGGCCAAGTGCCGGGTCCTGCACCTGGGGCGCAATAACCCCAAGCAGAACTACAGGCTGGGAGAGGAATGGTTGGAGAGCTGCCAGGTGGAGAAGGACCTGGGAGTGATGGTGGACAGTCGGCTGAATATGAGCCAGCAGTGTGCTCAGGTGGCCAAGAAGGCCAACGGCATCCTGGCTTGTATCAGAAACAGTGTGACCAGCAGGGCTAGGGAGGTGATCGTCCCCCTGTACTCGGCTCTGGTGAGGCCGCACCTCGAGTACTGTGTTCAGTTTTGGGCCCCTCGCTACAAGAAGGACATCGAGGTGCTTGAGCGGGTCCAGAGAAGGGCGACGAAGCTGGTGAGGGGCCTGGAGAGCAAGTCCTATGAGGAGCGGCTGAAGGAGCTGGGCTTGTTCAGCCTAGAGAAGAGGAGGCTCAGGGGTGACCTTATTGCTCTGTATAAGTACATTAAAGGAGGCTGTAGCGAGGTGGGGGTTGGCCTGTTCTTCCATGTGCCTGGTGACAGGACGAGGGGGAATGGGCTTAAGTTGTGCCAGGGGAGTTTTAGGTTAGATGTTAGGAAGAATTTCTTTACTGAAAGGGTTGTTAGGCACTGGAACGGGCTGCCCAGGGAGGTGGTGGAGTCACCATCCCTGGAAGTCTTCAAAAGACGTTTAGATGTAGAGCTTAGGGATATGGTTTAGTGGGGACTGTTAGTGTTAGGTCAGAGGTTGGACTCGATGATCTTGAGGTCTCTTCCAACCTAGAAATTCTGTGATTCTGTGATTCTGTGATTCTTAGTAAAGGTCTAGACACCTACCTGCCTTCATACTGATCAATTCTGACTTTTTATCAGTCACTATTCTGTTTTTCTATAACCATAGGATTCCTCAAACCCTTCAAAAGCAGTTTGATGAAGCTTGAACTTTGACTACATTTATAATTTATCCTGCAAATGTATTTTTTGGTGCAATGTGCCAGACATCAGATTAAAAAACCTGTCAGGCTCTGGAACACTATTTTGCTTGTGGTCAGACAGCCTATGTCTTGTGCTTGACTGCACAATGAAGGTCTTTCACTTGCAAAATAATAAGTAAAAAAGGCAAAGAAATTAGAAAAAATCCACCATAGTAGGTATGTTCTGAAAACAATACTAGTTAACACCTCCATGCATGAGGAATGTAGGTAGTTATGCTGTACAGAATATAGCACCATATCAAAAATAACTCCCACAGCCATTTAGCCCACTGACTTACTGAGGGTCACAGGCCTCCATTATAGGAGTGACATCACAGCTTTTGATACAAGGAAATGAATAACTTCTGTTTTCATAGCATTTTTTTTAAACTTGCTACCTAGGTTTTTAGTTCAAGCAATCTTTCTTTGCTTCAGAGTTTTACCACTTTCCTGGGTGCCTAAAATCTTGAGTATTTTACACAGAGCAAAATACTTTCTTACCTTCATAGTTTTAATGAAATTGTGGCATTCTTGGAAATTTCTTTACACTCAAAACATGGTTTCTTTTGCTTAACTGATATTTTCACTTTGCTCAACTACTTATGAAATTGCCAGGCAACTTAATGCTATTTTAACTTTAAAATCTTTATCTATAGTAAGGAATGTATATTTTTTCCTGGATATCTATATTGTTAAAAGTATATTTACAGAATACGTATTAGGTATACACGAACTTCCTCTGATCAAGTGCAGAACTGTGGGATTTTGTTTGTTTTGTTTTGTTTTTTACTGAGAAATATCATGGAAAAGTTAAAGCAAGAATATATCTGACATGTTAGATCTACATATAAGCTAATTCACCTGCAACTGCCCAGGATATGAAATATAAATCATTATTTCAATGTACAGAAACAATCAGTACAAGTGCAAGTGAGAATGACCTAAATTATCTGAGAGAAAATGCTGAAAATGAGAAGTTGTGGGTTCAGAACTTCATTTCATTGATGTCTGCATCAACTAATAATATTTTAATATAAATGGACCATAAAATGCATGATGTAATCTATAAAACATCTTATGCAGAGCCAAAACAGAAATTTCTCATGATGAATGCCCAGATTAATAGATTAGAAAATCATCTTAATTCTCACACTTATGCTTGTGCTCTGGCCCAATGAAGCTTTCATACTTTGCTGCCTAATGATACATTTGCAGCAATGTGGAGGTTGTGTTGTGTATAATCCCCTAATCATAGTTTGTGCACAAACTGAAATGTTGATGGATGTTGTAAATGTAAAATTTAAAACTGAGGTTACAAAAAGAGTATCATGAATTCACAATATATCATTTATTTCCGTTCTTAGGCCACAAAAATTTGTGGATCAAAATACTGCCTTTCCTTCCTTCCTTCCTTCCTTCCTTCCTTCCTTCCTTCCTTCCTTCCTTCCTTCCTTCCTTCCTTCCTTTTTCTCTTTCTTTCTTTCTTTCTTTCTTTCTTTCTTTCTTTCTTTCTTTCTTTCTTTCTTTCTTTCTTTCTTTCTTTCTTTCTTTCTTTCTTTCTTTCTTTCTTTCTTTCTTTCTTTTTCATGCAGAATTAATAGGTTGCTGTGAAAAGAGAAGAGGACAACAGATATTTTTTTAAACATTACTAGAAAAGCTGATATCTTGTTAATTTAAGATTTAATTTCACAGTATGTAAATAACATAAGCTTTAGGGACCTCCCATTCTGATCATTTACTTTTCAAAGATGCAAGGTGATAAGAATTCTCCCAGGATAATTGTGGGCCTGGCCAAGGTGTAGTAAGAAATGGGCTCAGGAGTAAGGAGTCCTTAAGAAGGAATCATGTATGTATTCTTTGGAGTTTATGTATCCATAAAGTTGAGTTGTCATCTAACAAACATTAATATGAGACCATAGGTACTATTTTATACAAATGATCAACACTCCTTAGCTACTTGTAGAGTTCAAGAAAACTCCAGGTATATGGAGCTAGAAAATAATTCTGTCTCATGAAATCAATTACTTGCCACTGCAGGAAAACATGTCTTGTAAATTTATTGTAGAGGTTTAGATTCCCCCTTAAATACAACCGTATTTTCAAACTATGTATTATTCAGTTATCATCTAAGTATTCTCACTAGAAGGCAGTTCCAGACCTTTAGTCTTCCCTTACTTCAGTATTTTATTTTAGTTTCTGACTGCAAATTATTCTTAACCACTCTAGTTGTACTTTTTTTTTCCTGCCGCGTGTGATACTTTAAATGTTCTTCTTTTTTTTTTTTCATTGTTTACTGTTTTGCCCTCTGTTGCCTTTGCAGTGAATGGTCATAGTCTGTGTCATTCTGATTTTAACTGTGCTAAACTATGATTTTAATCTAGATTTTTAACTAGGCTCTGAATCCTCCTATCCTTCCCCTTGCAACAGATCCAACATGAAATAATACTTCATTGAACATGGATGATGAAAAGGAAATGCATAGATACAGTAATAAATGTTTTCTCTTTACAAATATAAAATCTTGGTAACATAAATTATACATGTTCAGTATGGGTTATCTTTCTTGAAAGAAAAAAAAAAAAGCCTTGATGATGCTAAAATAATTTTCTAATACTTATACTAGGACACATTGAAACTCTTTTCATCCATAAATAGATATAATATTTCCAATACAACATAACCAGGACTTCTTGATGAAATATGGAATATATGTATTCAAGCGAGAGGAGGTTAAATGAAGAATACTGCAAGGAAAAAGAAAACTATGAGCTCCAGCTAACTGTGGTGTGAAGAAGACTTTCCAACACACCATATAAGTGGTAAGGAAATTTGGGTTCCTGGAAGCTAGAGAAAATGTGGCAATGGAAGAAAACTGGAAAGGGGAGGAAATTATAACCTGTATAACTTACTAGGAGGAAAAAGAAGGTCATGAGAGAAAGAAAATGATCACATACATAAGACAGGAAACCATAAATGAGACTCCGAAGAAACACAGATAAAGAAAAGGAAGAAAAACACAACAGTAAGCAATAAGAGATCAAAAATAACTTTCAAATTTTAGATTTTCATTTAAGCATTCAAAATAAAAGTTTGACCTAAAAAATATAAAAAACTAACTACCTCTGTTAACAAATAAAACTTCTCCTATAACAGCATGATTTTGATTTGTAGACCCTTAATATATAACCTTAATTCTGATCACTGAAATAAAGTCAGCAGGGCTCAAAAAAAAATCATATTACCTTTGGAAAGTTATGTTATATGCCAGCCATGTTTGACTGTGTAATTTATTTCCAGTTCCAATTTTACAAGAATTTACACAGAATGTAGTGTATGGCCACTATAGACAACATCTTTTTAATTAGCCATGATTTGATTGTATGGTATTTAAGAGCAATGTAAGACCATGACAGAAGTAGTCTCTATGGCAAAGTTTATCTTGTACGAAAGACTAAATTCATCTGAACAAAAAGAGAAGTTCTTGCTTATTTTCTAACATCTTTTATAAAAAGAAATTTTGACACTTCAGCCTTATAAGAAATAGATTAAGGTAAATGTTAAAAGGAAGTATGTTCTCAGCAAAGGTTCTGCAGTCAAACTGTCCACCTTAGAAATACTCATGTTAGTTATTCAAAATTCGTGCTTATTGATGCAGTCATGTCTAGACTATTCGTCTCTCCAAGGAGTTTGAAATCACTTAATTCAAATTCCAATATATGCATTCTTTATGCTTCAAGAGTCTGTATTCTAATTTGACTTTGGCAGAACTTCTAACCTATCTGTCATGTATCCTTCATATATCTTCATCAACATATTTTAGTATATCTTCTCATAAATCCTGTATAAAGTAAGTATATATTATGATCCACATTTCCCAGGTGGGGATTTTAAGTACAGGGTTTCAAGTTCTCCTAGGTTAAACTGTAGGAAAACAGAGGGGTTGAATCTTGAACAGCCTGAAATGTCCATCCATCTGAATTGTCTACCCATACAGAAAAGAGTTCAACTGAGTCTCACTGTAGGATGAAGTCAGAACAAATCTGAAGTGCATAAATGGGCTCAAGAAATATGAAGTTCGCCTTCTACATGCCACAATATAATTTGCTTTAAACACCAGGTAAACATTCCAACCATGTGATATAAGCCAGCTTGTATTTTGCCTGCATATTTGCTTTGCGACCAAGAATTTATTTTCTTATTGATCATTTTTCCAAGCAGAAACAAACAACTTACTTGTGTATGTCTCCTGCTATAATGAAGTCCTGGAACATATAGTTGTACATGTAGAGTGTTTTGTTGTTTTGTTTGTCTGTTAGTTTGTTTGTTTTGTTTTGTTTTGGTTTTGGTTTGGTTTTGTTTGGTTTGATTCAGTTTGGTTTGTATTTTTGGTTGGTTGATTGGTTTGGTTTGTGGTTTTTGCTTTTGTTTTGTTTTTTGAGGGGAAAGGAGAAGTTTTTCATTGTCAGAAGAGATGAAAAAAGAGAAATGACTGAAGTTTTGATTATATTATGTGTCATTCCATTGTGGCCTTGATAGTCCAACTTTAAAAAAAGGGTAAATGATTTAACTATTAATGATTATCAGAGTCTTGTCCACTGCATTTACACATGGGAAACAACGTATAGATGAGTTTAAAACATATAAGACTTACTTTTGTGGCCATATCCACTTAACAGAATCATCTCTGCAACACATAAAAACAAGCATATTTATTTTTGCACAGTGACACTTTCAGGATTCAAATTCATTAAAAACAGGTTGTGTCAAACAAATCTAGGTTTCAGAATTTAACATTGTGCTCTATGTCTTCACTTGCATTCTATACACATATGTCCAAGATATAATAGAACCATGGTAAAAGCATAACATTAAGTAAAGTGCTCTGCATATATTGCAAAATTTAGCACAGCTTAATTTAACGTATTTACAGCCATATTTATACATTTTTATAAAATATTTATTCTCATACATTCCAATCCACTGTACGCTTATTTTGCTCTGTAGTTTTCCTTACCATACTAAACACACATATCTCATCCTAAGCTATTTCTTAAATAACAGGTTTTTTTTTTCAACTAAAATTTCAGACTTCTAAATGGATCAATTCAATGCAAAAGCCCTGTAATACATCTGCAAGCAATTTAACTCTCAGATGACAGCACTGGAAAGTTTATTTTTATAACATACTGCTAACCACATTAAGCCTACTATAGTCCACTTGCTTAGTTTCTTCTAAGCAGCCATAATCCAATACAAGCTCTATTGGTTTGGATGTTGTATGGAGAAGCTTTTTAGTTTAAGAATAAGTCATCCATTATCATAAATATTCTGATACTGTATGATAATTTGACAGTTCTAGACAACTTAGTACTATTTAATTTAATTTAATTTTATTTTATTTTATTTTATTTTATTTTATTTTATTTTATTTTATTTTATTTTATTTTATTTTATTTTATTTTATTTTATTTTATTCTGTCTATGAAGTTCTCCATTGTGTCCATAATATTTACTGTTGTGCCATTTTTATGCTGGTTAACACTCTTCCCCTGACTAATTCTAATTTTACAATTAATTATACTTTACAGTTAAATTAATGAACATATACTGGAATTAAAAAGGACATTGCCAAATAGTATCTATTTATTGTGGTTTGTTTTTGTTTGTCTCTTTGTTTTGGTTGATTGGTTCTAGGAGGGAAGGGAAAGATTCAAGTAAGTCAAGCAAGTAAGATCCATTGAAAACCTTGTGTTCATTTTCTTTATAAATTATGACTCTAATTTAGTTTCCTAATGTCAACTAAACCTGTCTCCTAGATACCTGTCTCCTTCTCTAGACAACGTTTTTTAAAATTGTGTTATGCAAGCTTATTCCAGGAGAATCTTGCCAAGTATTTTTATACAAGGTTCTGCGCATTATATGAAAAACAAAAATTTTCAGCTGCATAAATACATTGAATACAATATGTGGGAAAAAATGAATAAAAAGATCAAAAGAAATGGCCTGTGATTTTCAGAAGCATTTAACACTTGTTATTTACAGTGAAATCAACAATCAATCCCATTTTCTTCAAAATTGCACAAAGAAAGATAGTGAATATGACTAAAAAAAAAAAAAAAAGAAAATTTACCTACAGTAGCTGCATAATAGATGTTATTTCAAAAGTTGTCTATAATTACAAAACATATTTCTTGAACTATTTCTAAAAACATTGTGTTGATAAGGAATATATGTTATAGTGTAAGCCATTCACAAAAGAAATGATAACATGGATAGTCTCATAAGAAAGTCAAGCACATTTACAATTTCAGACATCACATTGTTTGGTAGTTTTGTTCTTGCTTCATTGCTGGGATTTCTACTAAACTAGGTGCCCAAATCATGCTTCATTGCATTGGCACCCTTTTAAATCAAATCTCAGGAGAGTATGTATCTGTGTGAATGTATTTAGATGAGCTGAACCATCCAGTGAGATGTGCTTGGTTTTCTCTTCTGCTACCATACAAGGTCCTGAAATAACTAATTTTCATTCATTGGTTACAGCAATTTAGCACATCTTATGTTTCTATGTAATCTTACTTTGTGTACCTAAATGCTTCTGAAGTTTAATCATATGGACACATTTTTTTTGTTTACTGTAATAAATCACTTCCCTAGCCCCAAAATCTAGCCAGGTATCTAAATCAGTCTCTAATCTTAGGAAGCCAGGAGCTGCAGATACAATTTACTGAATTTTGTTTTCCTTGTAGGTTAGCAGATATATTTTACTTCTTTTGCATCTCATATGGCAGCTCAAAATTATCCACTCTGAAAATCACAACATTGTTTGACTTCAGAGCATGGAAAATGTTTTTGTTTATACATAGTTGACTTTTGCAGTTATGTTCTAAATGGAACTCCTGTCACAGTTATTTTAAATAAATGTTTGTATGGCCAGTTCCTTCTAAGTATTTAGCAACTTCTAGAGATTCATCTCTCCCAACTTGAACATTTGTCTTACAAAATGTAGGTATCTACTGTGTGAATAGCTGCATCTGAACTAAGCATCTTAGGATCCTTTTGCAGTCAGTGGAGAGAAACATGCTTTTAGAGTATGATTTATTTCACCTTTAGAATGAGATGTATCATGTCTGAGAAATACTTAAAGTAAATATCTGGATATTTATTCATTCAGCCTGTTATTAAAAGTCTTATTTCTCTTTTTCCTTTCTTATAGGATAATTGACCATTTTCAATTTGTCAATATCCTGGAAAATACACAGATGTGAAAGAAGAAAAAAAATGCCTCCCCCATACTTTCATCTACTGTTTCCACTGTGTCTACGTATGCTGTGTTTCCACTGTCTGTATGCTCTACAGAAATGCACCCAGAAACACCTTAGCCAAGAATAACCTAAGTCTTCATTAGGCAGTAGCAACTACTGTAGATTTTTTTTTAAATACCTCTGCAGAATAAAGGAGATTTACTCATGACTTGCTTATAGAACAAATTTCTGACTGAAGATTTTTGTTTTGTTTTGTTTTGTTTTTCTGAATAAAATCAAGTTTTTATGGTAAAAGGAATGTCTTCAAGTTAGCATCTTCCATACTTATACACATCATACCAGTATTAATTATATTAACTGTACTCTCATATTTATGTTCATTATATGTGACACTCACCTGAAAGTCACGGTTTCAGTCTTAAGCAACTAAAGTAATACATTCAGCCTTTCTTATGCAGGTGGTTTACAAATGCTAGGTGGTTTACAGTACCAGCTACTGGCACTGAGTGCGTATGTATAAGGAATCATGAATTCGTGTGAGTTACCTATACATAAGCACCTAATGTTATCTAGGATTTTTTAGGGCTTCCCATTTGAACTTCAGTTGCCACTTCAAAATTTCAGCTGTGTCATATCTGCTAGCATTGTGTGGATGTTCCTATAGGGGAATAACAAAACTACATGCTCATCTACTTAATTTAAATATCTTATTATCTGAACAAGATCTCCGTACGGGAGCCTTCAAAAGCTCTCCACTGATTTTTGTAGGGGACAGCTTCTATATTAGAAATACTTCACTAAGGGTAGTAGGGACTTTAAATACAAGCCATCCAAAAAGATTGAATATGATCCTGGTTTATAGACACAATTCTAAAGAGTACTAGACTACTAGACTTCTACAGAAACAGATTGTTTTGTTTTGAAGCATCATGTAATGATCAAGGAAAAACCTGGGAAAATATGGAGTGACAGAAGTAGAAGTTGTTTATAGCTAGTTGAAAAGCTTTAACTGCTTTTCAAATCCTTTAAGTGTTTGAAAACGATTTGGCAGCTCCATAGCCCCCCAAGGGGAAGCTGTGAATAGCCAGTGTTTACAAGCTACATTTTTTCCAACCACTGTATTTCTTACCTTTGCTAGTAATTTTTCTTATGGTTCAGTTTCCAGGAGTTGCAGTCCAGCACATATGGAAATAAAGGTTTTGCTGATTTAAGGATTTTGAGCAGTCTCTCTGCCCCTAACTGCCACTAATCCCCACGAACTATGAAGCAGAAATATAATGAGGGAATTTGCAATGAAATGTAAGGTTATGTCAATATGAGAAGCTTTATACTGGATTTACAATAAGGCTGAAGAATAATTATTCTGCTGGATATTTCATGCATTCTGATTTAAGTTAGAACAGATATATTGCATGGATATCTATTTTTAAACATAAATATTTTTGAAGTTACTGTTAAATATTGGGATTATCTTCTGGGTTGTCAATGAGTCCATATTACTTAGTATATGTATATCTACTTGGTACAGTAGATATCCAAAAATTTAATATTCTTAGAATTTAAAGTATATAACTAGTTGCTGAGCTCTAAGATATAGTTGAGTTGTTGTTTTCAGTAGTGAGATTTTAAATATTACTTTGGGATAAATAACATTTTTTCTTATCTTATGGTGAATGTACAAATGCAAGTCCCTATTTTATAAAAAGAAATATAAGAAATGACTGCTTTCAAATAGTATTTTAATTTATGAGCCATTAGAGTGGTTGCAAAGTTATTTACCTAAAGTCAAATTGCTTCTGTTGGAAATAACATTACATTTCCAGGGAATGTCTTCTTGCAAGTAGCAAAAAAATCTATTTCCCCAATACTCTTTTCACATTTCTTAGATACTGATATTCTACTGCATTATCCTTCTCACAGTATTTTATATTCTGATGTTTTGATAAATATCACCCTTATAACACTGGATGCTATATGTGGTAGAAAATTTGAATCAAACTTCTTGCAAGGTTGGAAAACTGCTCTGTGAGCAGTCCATGTTCTTGATTTCTGATTTTTGCATGCCATAAAAAAGTTTCAAAGGTGAGTTGTAAATAGTGCATTTGATATTTTATTAACTCAACTGGAGATGCACTTTGGATTGGAAGAAATCTGGAGACAATGAGACACATTCATAAACATGAACACCTGTAAGAAATGCGGATGCTAGCACTGGGAGCATGAATTATGCATGAATAAAAATGCAGCATTTTAAAGTTTTAAAGTTGGAGTCATTTCTCAATATTTGGTAGCTCTCTAATAAAAGTGTTTACATTTTTATAAAACTCACATTTGCATTTAAATATATAGATTTTTAGAACACTGAAGATATATCGAAGAAGTTTTACTTTGGAAAAGAAAAATAAGCTGTTCTTTGTAATGTCATGTACATCCACTTCTTTGCATATAGAGCGGTGAAGAATTGATTACCCGTATGCTGTACTGTTATACTTGCTGCTTTCATCAGAAACAATTCTGTGGGAAAATGCTCTTAATAGTAGAAAGCCTCTGTAGCATAAAATAAATGAGGGGTGGGGAAGGGATAAGAGTAAGAAAGTAGGAACAGTTATTTATTGTACATACAGCCAAAGTGCAGGTGGATTTTGAACACACACACACACACACACAAAAATAAATAAAAATAATTAAAAATTAAACAACAACAACAAAAACATCCTCTTACAAGATGTGAATTTGATATAGGTAAATAGTTCAGGTATCATGAAATCCCATATATGCAGAGTCAAATGTCTAAATTTCTTACTATATTACAGAATTACTCATGTAATGTTAATACTGCCATTTGATAATAGTTACAAGAGCTTTTTTTTAAGCCTTTACAGAAATGTCTTCTCTATTTATTCACAATGAAATACTTCATGCAAAATCTCAGATAACAGAGTATACTTTATTATGCTCAGTCCATTGTGAACACCCTAATAGGTGTGAAATCTGTTATGGATAACCTGTACTTCATGGTAATCAGAGTGCACAGTGCCTCTAGTTCATGGACATCAAGTTCTGAGCCATTAAATTTGAGTAAGTTCAAACTCATTTGTGAGTTATTTTTACTGAAGACATTTGGACTTGTCTATATATACATATCTGTTTGGACCTTCTAAATATATAGAACAATCTAAATAATGAATATAGCAGTTTCTAGATGCATTTTAACATGAACACTGCTATAAGTAATGACCGTTTAATGTCAGTTCTCTGTAGAATAGAATGATGCTCAAGAAAATAACTTTTTTGGACTCTGTCATAATGGTTCCCTTATGTCAATTAATGCTAGCTTATCAAAGTAACATTATGAGATGGGTAACATCCTTAAAACCTCCTTGAAGTGCTTTAATTATTTGACAGACTTCATATATGTTTATATGTCTATCTTGAATGAAAAACACTGTTGTTGTTTTATTTGTTAGGTTTACTTTTGCTTTTAAATTATATTAGTCTTTTGATCATAAGAACATAGAAACAGATATGAATCACATATTTATGATTAAAAGTAAGTTCAAAATATTGCTCCCTGCATACATTTTTATTGCCTTGCTTGTCACTTTGATTCCAATGCGCAAATCTGCAAGAAAATTGAACCTCAAATACCCCGTAATGAGAGGTCCTCAAAGTAATGACTGCTAAATTATTTAATTATTTTTTTTCTTTTTCTTTCTGTTTTTACATCTAGCATCCACCACTGTCAAAAATAAAAACTTAAATGAAAGGTCCAAAACTGCAAGGTCATATAGTTCTATAAGCAATAGAGGATCACAATATTAGTTTTTCTTCTGCAAAATATTTCTTTAGCATTGCTATATTGATAACAAACAAACAAACAAAAAAATAGTGTTCTCGAAGTCATGAAAATAGACTTACCTATTTTGCTTGATGATTTTCTAGGAAACATTTAGATAATTATATTCTAGACTTTCTAGAAAAATTATATTATTGGAATTCAACTATCTATAATTTTGAGACTAAGTAAATCAGGAAGACTAATTGATAACAGGGATAACATTATTGTATTTTTCCTTGATTTTGTTTAGCTTAACAGTCAATCAAAACCATGCAAAAATAAAATTTCTTCTATGATTTAAATAATATATTAATTAACATTAATGACATGACCACAGCTTATTCCCTCTTTTGTGAAACCCACATATATGTGTATATATATAAAGAGAGAGATGTATATATATATAGGTATTGTTTCTGCAAACATTTCAAAGCTTACAGTATCATCTTTTGTAGCTGTCTTTTAAATACAAATCCTCTGACATACCTTCTCTCAATATTGTTTTCTATCTCTTCATATAAAAACAGACTCAACCAAAGCTAGAAAGTATTTCAGGTCTTTGACCTCCCTTCTGTCTCAAAACCAGTAGTAGTAAGGAGGAAAATAATAAATATCTAATAAATAATTAAAAAATAAATAAATAAAGGAAAAGGATTTTTAGACACGAAGAACAAAGAAATATAAGACTTCTCAGCAGCCACTCAGGACCTTATTTTAACGTATGTTTGATTAATATAAAGATGTTCATATTTGAGATTGGGCAGTATGAACAGTATGAAAAAAAATGGATATAATCCCTGTGTATAAAAACAAGCTAATGCAAAATGAAGACAGCATGATAAAACTAGCTGACTTTCTAGAAATTAAAGCGTGCTACAATGAATAAAATTGAAAAGCAAGAAAAAATAATAACATTTTAGAATATACTTAGAACATTAAACCATAAAATTTCCAAGAAGCATTTTGAAGCATTTTGAGGAATTTAATTATTGATTTCACTGCAATTAATTTCTGTTGGAGATCGGATTTTGTTGTATTTTTCACACTGAAATTAAAGGGTTCATCTGAGAGCAAAGTACCAAGCTAGATGAGACAATCCAGCATTTGAAAAGACATTACATATGCTTTTCCTGCATATGTAATACCATTTAGCAAAAGACAGTGTATCACAACTGATTTTAATGTGTACATAAAAAAGGTATCTTGTTGGTCACATAATCCAAGATTAAGGTTTTATACTGTTCTGATTTAAGTCACAAGGGGACTCCCTTGGGAGTCACAGGTAAAAATATTGTTGTTTTAATAAGAGCAGAGTAAATACAATGGCAAGAAAAAATTATCAAACAAACAAACAAAAAAGAACAAACAAACAAACACCAAACAAACAACAACAAAAACCACTTCTCCCTAAATTCTCTTTAGGAGAAAGTCGACTACATAAGGGCCTATAAAAAGGACCTGAAAGTCAAATTTTGATCTTATTCTATCTAGATTTAAATAATAAATTATTAATTTTACCATTTCAGCATTATTTCAGATAATAGAAGTGGACTAATCTAAAAAACTTCACATGAGAATAATGTTACATTTCAGAAAAAGAGTAAAGGAAAATTGAAAATGGGCATATGAATATTGGGAGAAAAAACTGTAAACAGAATAAAAATGATCAAAGAGAAAAAATATCTATCATAGATTGCAACTATTAGAATTCTTTTTTGAAGGTCAGTATATGTGTAGAGAAAGCATATTCGTATTGTGTATGAATATAATGTAATCAAAAGAAAGTTGTGGGAATAGGATTAAAATTAAATTTTTAAGTTAATTAGGTATCTGTGTAGGAGAACGGCATACTAATGTCTACATTTAATTGCAATTATAATTCTAGAAGCTTCATGGTTTGGTCTCAGAAGGTTATGTTTATGAGAAGCAAAATTTGTAAAGAGGTAACGTTATTAAACAAGGTGTTACAATGGGGAGAAAATTGACATGTTTGTCTGAAGAACACTAAATTTGCAATTCAAAAGCCAACAGGTTGTGGAAAAACAACATTAAAGAATTTACATCTGATTTCTAATTAGTACAGAGAACTATATTAAAAGATTTAAATTGGATTACTTAGGCTTCAGAACTGATGTTCAGTTTGTGTCAGGAAACAAAGATCTCTATGCATGTTAATGCTGTTAAAAGGACAGATATATCTTCAAATCAAATGTCCAAAGTAGGAGTCTGTATATGTTTTTCCATCTCAACTGGCTTCAAAGTTTTCCACTAGGAAAACTCATTTAATTGTAACAGCAGTTCGTTCCCAAAATTAATAGACAGAGGACAATGAGAGTTGCACATTTTGACTACGAAATGTTTTCTAATGTATGAGCAAGGCTTTAAAGAAGAGGAGTACTTGGTAGTCCTATTCCCAGATTTTGTGCCTCCCAGAATAGCATAATTTCATTTAAACTGATTCAGCTGAGCAGATAGAAAATGCCAATGTTAAACCTACTGTCAAGGCAAAAGCTCAAAGAATCATTGCTGCCAGAAATGATCAACCATAAAGGGAAGCACAGATGACATTAGTATATTTACTCTATGAAGTTTATTAGATTGGATGGTATAATTTTGCCTTATTCCATTTGCATATATTCTCAATTCCCTATTTGTAGTTATTCTCAGTGGAAAGTGAAAAGTGATAAATTAGCCACTTTCATCAGGCAGCATTGTGTATGAGTGTCAGAAAGAAATAAAATGTTGTATTTTTTATCTCTTTTGAAATGTGATGAGGACCTGTCATTTTAAACTAGAAGAGGCTGTATAGTCTTCTGGTCATGCCTGACATGTTACATGAGGCAATGTAGGAACAGTAGCAGTTTTCCATTCCTTCATGAGTTTCTAACATGCAGAAGATGCATTAAACAATAAGATTAGAGCCCACATGCTTAAAATGAATATAAAAGTAATTAAAAGTTAGGAAACTGCCCTTTTGACCCCCACTTTTTCAATAAAGCTCTGTGACAGCCGAAGACTTGATTTGTGTGTAATCAGATTAAACACTCTGGCTTCCCGTTCAGTAGACTCACTTATAAGAGGTACAATCTGAACTTAAAAAAAAAAAAAAAAGTCATCTTGGAGTATTTTTCTTTTTTTCTTCCTACTGTAGAGCAACAGCTTAATCATTATGAACGAATGTTGAATATCTAGACTTTTTTTATCTTTAGTAAGAACTAATTCTTACGTAACGGTGTAGATAAGAAGGCCATAACCCACTTGAAGAAAAGACATGAAATATTATATTATCTACTTTTCTCTTTCAAAAACACAGTTTAAAAGTGATTAGATGTACTTTGATGTTTCTGCTGTTAAAACTGTTTCAGCCATGAAAACTGTCCATGTATTTCCTCCTGCTTCTTGTCTAGAGCTGTCCCTTGATGGTATTGATTATCCAGTTCTCCAAGACACATTTGTGAGAACAGTACAGAACTTACTACTGCACGCTTGCGTATTTACACCTACGACAGTCTGATTTTTTTTTCTTCTTCTCAGAATATAAATAGTATTTGTGATTTTATAGGGCATAAATCCTTAATCTTCCTCACTTTCAAACTTCTTCATGTCTGTGGCCAACAGAGCATTCAATGTGTAAATCCTTGTTCTCATGACGTTATCATTCTTGTTGTCAGATAGAAAAATAATCATTTCACAGTTAGTAAAATCCTAAGCAGTGCTCACAAAGTCATGGTTGCTTGATGACTACAACACAGGCACCAGCTCTTCCAATATTTAGGGAAGCCATCTGCAGAAAATAAATAAATGAACAAATAAATAGAATTAACTGAATAGGGATGTCATGCAAGAGTTAACATTAGTCTAAAATGTTTCAAACTAATGGGATTAAATACAACCCACAATACCCTAGTGCTGTACTTTTAAAATTACTTAATCATATGTTACATCTTTTATTTGAAAATGTAAGAAGAGGAAAACAAATAAATAAATAAAGGAAGTGATTTTAGAGCATTCATTAACTTTCTGAACTTGTTGATATGCCAGGGGTTTCCAAGTTCTGTAGACTGTGGTTGACATCTCCATTTTAGTCCCGGAGTCAAGGCCAAAGCTAACAATAACAAAACTGTATGGTTCCAGTATTACTAAACAGAGTCAAGTTTCCTTTAAAATAAGTTTGTCAGCTTCAGACACTATTTCAAGACATCAGAAGTAGCTCATAGTTGTAGGAGGCTGGACCTCTTCACTTGTTGAAGCTAACACAGTAGAGGCAGCATCTATGCTATTTAATAATAGTACCCTGTAAGTATTACTACTCTAAAGCAGAGGTGTTACATGTTGCTTAAGTATCTGTTCAAGTGTCCAACTTATGTTTTTATGTGGAATGGAGGTATTTGGAAAATGATTTTTTCAAACGTTATCCTAAACAATATCATAAAAAATGCTCTTTTGCCATACAAATAACAATAGATAAAAAGGTGATGGGCTTTTGCATTTATTTTTACAGCTTTCATATCTAAATTTAAGCTTAGAACAGAAGAATCCCTTTGCAGTCATAAAAAGAAGCAGGCATTTGGGAGATATCTGGCCTGTTTAAAATACTTATTTTAGGATGATATATTTTCAAAGTATGTAATTTTCTTCACTACCTTTAAAAGGAACTTTGGGTCACTAACTCATATGAAAGTATCCACACTGGTGAAATGAATTACGTTTCCAGAAAGTCTTAAAACAGAATTAATAAAAGAAAGCACTGAAATCATCCTTTGTTTCTTCTGAAGGATTTGCTATGACTCTAAATCTTTTCAAGTACTATTGTGAGATAACTGTTGGTATAAGGTGATGGTTGGACCAGATGATCTGAAGAGGTCTCTTCCAACCTTAATGATTCTACGATTCTACAATTGTATGATTCTATGATAATTAAGTACATACATTTCCTCTATAATCAAATCACCAATCCCCACCTTCTTGCACTATAACAATACTTCTATTCTTTTACAGTTCACCATTAGGTGCTTCCATATAGCTTATTTCAAAATATCCATCGAAAATAAGGAAATGGAATTAAAGAATGAAATGAAAACTTGGCTCCATACTTAAAATAAACAAACTGTTTCATATGAAAAATCTTCAGAATATGCTGGTTACCAGTTAAAACTCTGTGTTGACAATTTTTAGAACATTTCTTCTATATGAAGAACTACACAGAGATAATTTGAACAGAAATTGATGAGAACAAGATTTTTGTCTGGAAGATAAAAGATGATATTTCTAACAACTGTTTATTCTGTCTTCTACTAGTTTCTTAATTCTATGTTTGTTTTTTTGTTGTTGTTGTTGTTTTTGTTTGTTTGTTTGTTTTTGTTTTCTATCTGCATTAGGAAACTCAAATTAAACCAAATGATCAAATACTAGGACTAATTTTACAGCCATGGCAATCTCAGATACCATTTCTTTGTTGTTGTTTTCATAAAAGCAATGTTTCTCTCAACAAATGAAAATGTGTTACAGAATTGAAAATACAGACTTTACAATTACCTGCATCCATTCGTTAGTTTGAGGGTCATAGGCTTCCATAGTGTTCAGGTATGTTTGACCATCATATCCACCTACTGCATATAATTTGTCACCAAGTAGACAGACACCAACAGCATCTCGAGGCATACTCAGTGGAGCCACCATTGTCCATGTATCAGTTTTTGGATCATATCTAATGAAAGAGAAAAGTTGAATGGTTAGTATCCACTCATGCTGATCTTTGCATGAAATAAAGCCCTTTTCTGAATAAATAAATTATAAATACATAATCCATGACATCCAATCCAAAATAGCAGAAAGAAAATCAGAAAGAAAAGATGAAGATATATTTTGTTCCCAATTCAAGTAATTTAACATTGATTATAAACTGTGATTTAGTTAACCATCCTGGAAAAACAAGCAAACAAACAAACAAACACAATTAAGCTTTTTATGGCTTAAGGTGTCATAAAATAGATGACAAGCATATAAGAAAATTATCTAAATGTATGCATATATTTATGTATATATTTCAAATAAGAATATTTTTGTAGTACATTAAAATATTCCTGATAAAATTATATTTTACTATATTTTATTTTCTAAAATGTTACTATGCCATCTGTTCATAGCCAGAAAACCTCCCCAGAAATTCAGGGGATATTTTAAAGTGCATTATAGTTAGATTTTCCTCCCAGTTCAAGTGAACAAAGTAGTACAGTTTTCGAGACATTAATCATCATAGAATTTTTAAAACTGAGGGTAGAATTCCTCTTACATAATGATAGCTATTCAAAAATTAAATAGTTAGCCTAGTCTGTTAGATAATAGCCTTAATTTAGGTGTTCATTAGCAATGTAAAATTAGTTAATTCCAGAGGCCATATCATTGTATATATTTTAAACATCTACTGTAAAACAGAAATGAATCACTAAGGATGCCTGGAGTATTAAGTTAAATTAGATACCTCATTTTAAGATGCCTGATATTACCAAAATACCAAATTATATCACAGTATGATGTGATATAAGCAGCTATACTATGTAGTAGAATCACTTTTCAGTGGCAAAAATAAACAGTTTAAGGATAAAATGTCTTTAACACACTTGAGTCATTTTCTTAGGCATAAAGTAGTTGACACTTTGGATATGACAATTTAAAATAATTATAAAAGAATTCTGTAATGGCTAAGTATCTTATTTACAAGTGTTCAGACTACTGAACTACTGACTAATGAAACTATGTACCAAATTTTTTTCTTGCCTCTTAAGAGGCAGTATTAGGTATAAGTTCATGTTTTGGGGGTGCCCAGTTCTTTCAGTATATTTTCTTGTAGACTATACTTTCTTAATCAGAAGTGATTAATCCCTAACTTTTATATATAGATGCTCTACCAAATGAAAAAAAAAAAAAAAAAAGGATTTTACTTTACAAGGTTGAATTTAGCAGCATCTGTAACTATTTCAGTCATTCATATTTTCATAAGCAACCTGTATGAATACTGTTAGAGGTCTTGTTAGAGATTTGGAAATTTATGAACATTTGGAAATTTATGAACATTTTTTGACATAAATATTGCAGCAGTGATGTTTAGTGCTTTTCTTGTGACCTCATTTGCTTCATAAGCATAACCTTCCAATAGGACAAGAATTAATTGCCTTTACTTTAATCTCATTAAACTGTTCTTTATAGTTAAAAACACGTTAGGGAAAAGACTTAGCTCAGCTATTGGCTGTTAATCTTTCTGGCTTTATTGGATCTTCTCAGAAAATAAGATGGTAAAATGTTGTGGTCAACTCTTACGTCTAAAATATCATTAAATTAATGGCGTTTTTCACTTTGCTTCTTTTTATTCCTTTTCTTTGTGTTATTTATTCATATTCTTTCATTTTGATATCTTTCTCTAAGAAGTTTTGACTTAAATATGAGATAAATGTCTTTTAAAACTTGAGAGGAAAATACTTTAAAACAATGTTTGAATACGTGTATATGTAACAGGATTCATACATAACAGATGTCTATATGTAACAAGACAAAATACTGTTAATTTTGAATGGATTTTTTTTCAGACTGTGTGACTTTTTCAGCAAAATCATTGTATGTCTCTAGCTGAAAGAGTTTCTCAACCTTCTTTTCCAGTGTGTATTATATCTGCACCTCCCTAAAGGCAATAAATTTAAATGTACTATTTGATACACTGCTTTTAAATTATGAGGGCCAAGGTGAGGAACTGTAAAAGCAAGATATCTAAATATAATTGACATTTTTGTCCAATTTGTTTTCCTTTTTAATAAACAAGTAACCAAGAGCTAAATATAAAACTTAATTCTATTAACAAGATAGAATTTCAAAAGAATGTGATTTTTTTAATTTACAGGAAAATGTCTGAATTTTCTTATATACTCTTCTGTTAAAAACAACTGTACATTTCATCTGTATAATAACTAGGTATGTTCTATGGTGCAAAGGTTTACAATAAAGTTCCTGAATATGGAAAAAATATATAATTTGAAATCAAAGTGGGAAGGGGAAAAGCTATAGATCACTTTAACTTTTCAATAGCTGTTACATTTAGAGCAAGTAACATTATTTTCTCAGTATTGCTTTACTGCCAAAATATCTCCAAAATTGTATAAATCTTAAATAGAGATTATTGATTATACCTTTAAAAAATAACACAACGTTTACTTTCCCAACATGTGAAACACAGTAAAACATACCTATTGTTTTACTTTTAAGTACTCAAAGCCACAGGAAATCCTCAGAACTGCGTAAACTTAAGTGTTCAAATTGGGAATCTAAATTACTGTTGAGCAAGATTTAACAGTAGTATTCAGAAAACACATATCTTCTCTCACTAAGTAATCCCAAAGTAATCTCAAAAATATATTAAAAATACATTTATTATGTCTGTTTAACAGTCTTTCAGAAAAGAAAAAAAAATAAAAAATTGAATAATGCACATCCTGGCAAACTGTCTCATGAAAGGTCTTGTTCCTGAAGAAGAGACATAGTTAAAAAGATTGATGCCCTAAATATTTACAGCAAGTAGAACTTTCAGGGATATATGAAATAATATAGTAGATCTCATTAACAATTGGTCTTTGGTTTGTTAAGGAGTTTTTATTTTTGGAAGATGATGATTTTTGAATGTAAAAATAGACATACCAAATTACATCCATGCCACCTTATATGTCTGTCAGTCATTGGGAGGGTCATAAGACGTTGTTCATGTTATAGTGCGGTACTTCACTTAATTCACTCTAATAGGTACTCTATGCAAACTAATAGCCTTACAAATTCTGATCTGTGAGTCCTAACTTTTACTCTGGAAGCTAACAGCCCATGAAGTAGATTACCCATATTTTTTGCTATCAGTGCAATAAAAACTCAGCAAAGGACACTGTATAATGTCATTCAGATATCAGAATATAAAATAGCTAAGCACATGTATTTAATTGGTTGCTATCATGATCTCTGAGGAAGACAAATGTAATGGGATGGGTTTTATCTTCAACATCAGAAGGATTTTCTTCTCAGAGACACAAAAAATCAATTAATTAAATAAATAGATAAATAGATAGATGATAGGTAGATAGATTGATAGATAACTTTCCTTGTAAGTACCAACAATCAGAAAGAGCTGGAAAGATTTCATATTTATAAGTATTGTCACTAGCAGTCATTAGGAGTTAGACTTGATGATCCTTGTGGGTCCCTTCCAACTCAGGATCCTCTATGGTTCTATGATTCTAAAATTAATATAAATTTGCTCTATTAAAATTCTGGGTATTTTTCCTTACAAAAGTGTCTGTCAGTGCCAATGCCTATCTTGACTTCTGTGTTTAGATCAACCAAGTACTCAAATATATACGCTTTAAACTTTGCAACCTGCATGTATTTGAAAGTATTTTTCATTACTCTAATTTAAAGCATACAAAAGCTGAAATAGAAAAAAGTGATCCCATGAAACATTTGAGGAGTACCTTCAAAATTAATGTTATAGGCATGCCAACAGTGCCCTACTGCCCTAACAGATATTCTTGAATTTGTGGAATATCCACTTGTGAACTTCAGGGTACTGTAAATACAGCATGTAAGGCTTGTATCAACATTTAAGGGATGTAGTACTAGTGTTAAAAGTAACACTGTCATGTACCGTAAAAATCCATCACTTCAGCATTTCAATTTTTATTGAAATAAAATAAAATAAAATGTTATTGCTACATTAAAGTTACAAAAATCCATGTTGGAAAATTATTTCAGGCCTGAAATTTTATTTCTGTAAAGTTTAGTTTATGATTCTGCAATGTGTAATATTTTGCCATAGAAACAAAGATTTCTTAAAGGAGACATGAAAAGAGTGAAATTGTGTGTCCAATGTAATATCTAATAGTACTGTTAAAAAAAATTAAAAAATCATCTACAAAGCGATTATCTTCTACAGACCTCTGTGAAATTTTTCCAGTAAAGAGGAAGTTAGCATTTGCTGGGGGAAAACAAATAAACAAATGAACAAAAACAAAAGCAACAACAAAACAAACCAAAAAAAATACCACATCTGCTGAATTTTACTATCATTTAAGAAAATGATGCTTCCAGGCATTATCTTCATAAAATTCATATAGTGGATACCTTTCTACATAGTCCAGCAGCCGGGAGCAGTGGTTAGAAGCAGGAGCATCATGACCTCCAACTGCATAAAGGAATCCATCACATGTAGCCACTCCTACACCTCCTCTTCTCTTACACATTGGAGCACACATATTCCATTTATTTGTGTGAGGGTCATAGTATTCCATTGAACTCAAACATGAACTTCCATCCCGACCTCCAACTGAATATAACCTAAGAAAATCCACACAACGAAGTGTTAATAAAACAACATCTCAGAACTGTAGTAATAAAGACAAGGAGTATATTTTTGTTTGGTCGTTTGGTTTGGTTTGGTTTGGTTTGGTTTGGTTTCATTTTGTTTTGTTTTAATCTGACTTTAGCAAATGGGAGAAAAACAAAATATAGTTTCTCAAAAATATATGAATTTCATATGATAAGCATACAGAGGATTTTGATATTTTTTACCGAATCCACATTCTACCTCGTGAAAGTACTTTCCTACTTTGCCCAGTTCAATGGCAATGAATATATTATCTCTCTGGAAATGGGTATCTTCATTCTTTCGTTGCAGTAGATAATGCCAAAAGTGCCAGTGACACACAGATTTATCTCAATATATTTATAAATCATGTAAACACGGTTGCTACTTAACTGCTTATCATCTGTGAGGTGGAAGTGCAAGTGCTAACTTTTAATTGGTAATCTAGACAAACAAGAAAGTTGTAATCCATTTATGATTGTTTCTCTGTGTTTTCATCATGCATCAAAGTTGTGGGAGTCTGACAACTGCTGTCTGCATTTTAATATTTTATCTTGCATAATTCTTTAATATCAAATGGAATCAAAAGCTTTTAGTTCTACATTCCTAAAAAAAAAAAAAAAAGTCACACTGAAGCTTTCTATGCTAAATTACAAGCCAGAAGAAAATAATGTATTCAGTCTTTGATCTAGTATTCATCCTGTTCCACAGAACTACTCTCAATGGGAGTCTCATGTCTGGAATGAATTTTACACTTGTAATATAGGAAAGATCAAATAGGTAGTGCAGAAAAGAAAAGAATATCTCATTATGTTTTAAATATGGATTTTTAAAAAGTACTAACTTGTCTTCATGTTTTCAAAGATCTTGGATAAAATGATAAGTCTTGCCTACGCTACCGTTAGCATGGCTACTCAGCAAGTAAGGTAACAAGTCCTCATCTCAGTCTACAGCTTCCTTGTGAGGGGGAGTGGAGGGGCAGGTGCCGATCTATTCTTTTTAGTGACCAGTGATAGGACCTGAGGGAATGGTGTCAAGCTGCGACAGGGGAGGTTCAGGCTGGATATCAGAAGAGGTTCTTCACTAAGAGGGTTGTCGCGCACTGGAGCAGGCTCCCCAGGGATGTAGTTATGGCACCAAACCTGTCAGAGTTTAATACAATCAAAAGTGTTTGGACAGTCATATGGTCTGAATTTTTGGGTAGACCTGTGTGGTGCCAGGAGTTGGACTCGATGATCCTTATGCGTCCCTTCCAACTCAGGATATTCTATGATTCTATGACACCCACAGGCAGTGTATGTTGCTTTTCTTCATCAGAATATATTATGAGGATTGAGTTCTGTAGGGAAGTCCTGGAAAACTTCTGAAAATATTTTAAATTTGAAATAGCAAAAATGTGGTGAAAAAAACAAGCAAGCAAACAAACAAACAAAACACAATTCTTTTGTGTTTAGCAACTACCTACAGGCAATAAACTTGTTTCCTTCCTCCTTTTGTAATGGTTCGCAGGAGAAAGCAGTTCTGATTGCTCTTTCTGAATAATTCCATGCTGCATTCATTTCTTATATGAATCTTTTTGCAGTCTGTTGCCTTTTCTACACTGCCTGAAGATTAACTAATAGACATTCAGGCTATTTTAAAGTTCAGCCACTGAGCAATTTAGGACGCAAAAGCAGCCTGTGTGAAGCAATTATTCATTTGGAAGCTTTTACTGTCCTAAACGGTCCATGAATTCAGAGCTACTTAAATGTGGATTCACCATTCTGTTTCACTGGCATGGATGCTGATGAAAAAAAAAAGGAGAATACTATCACTAAATATGTCATTGAAGTCATGTCACATTTTGGTACTGCCTGACAGACACACTTGTGCCAAAAGTTGCCAGGAGAAGCCATGGCTCCACTATTAGAGAGAAGAAGTTAAAGTGTCTGTGGATGCAGACTAAAATTATTTGTGACAATCATTTTAGGTTTTGATTGTATTTATACCCAAGCAAGAAATAGCTCATAAGATTTATATAAATAATAATAAGTTTTATTTCACAAAGTTCTAGTTCAGACATATAAAAGCTGAAAACTGAATAATTGTTTTAAAACTCTGGTTGTGTCTGAGCCTGAACACCTCAATCAGGAATTGTTTCCATTCATCTGCTAAAATTCCTACGCCATCATCACTCCCTTTAACCCAAAATGACTGTAGAACAACTTTGCAAAAAATTCTGGATATTATTCAGGATACTGCACTAAGCTTTTAGGATACTTCTATTCAAAGACATTTAGAAGTTTGTTTTTTTTTTTTTTAGTGCTCAGGGTCCTGTTTTTAGATGACTTAGAGTGAATCTTTTTATTTTTTTTTTAATTTTATTTTTTATTTTTATCCATATCCTTCTCGGTAAAAGTTTAGAGTAAAAAATTCTGCAGGGATATTGTAATGCATTTTGTTAAAAAAGTCTGAAAGCTTTACTTTTCTTAATGAGATTAGATATCATCCCTACAATTGCAATGGCTACAGCCTCTTAGCTGTATTGTATTGTACTGTGTTTCTTCATTTACCTGGTACCACATCTGATTTCGGTGATTTGTTGAAAATCCTTGTAAGTAGACTTTCATTTTCATATGCAAATATGTTCAGAATTCAGAGACAAAAGACAATACATTGAGTATGAATTTAACAAATAAAGAAATGTCTTGAAGTTGTGACAGAGGTGTTTCAGGCTGGACATCTGGAAAATGTTGTTCACTGCGAGGGTGATTGGACAATGGAACAGGTTCCCCAGGGAAGTGGTCACAGCACGAAGCCTGCTGGAGTTCAAGAAGCATTTGGACAACACCCTCAGACTCAGGTCTGATTTTTTGAGTGGTCCTTTGGCAACACAGGAGTTGGACGTGATGATTCTTATGGGTCCCTTCCAACTCGTGATATTCTATGAAAATTCTTTTTTTCTTTTTTTCTTTTTTTTATAACAATTTCACATTGGAAATTCAAAATGTTATCTTAGTATCTTACTTTACCTAAATTCTGTGTATTACTTGTGTATTGCTTCTTTTACTTGTACTCTATTACTGTGTATTATTCTGTCTGTTCCTTTACTATACTCTTTAACTACACTCTAATACTGGGATACTACCACAAAAGGTCTAACTTTGCGACCAACACAGAGCTCATTTTTTTCTGTTTCATTATTGGCATCTGTAGACTTCTTGTAGATACCATAACTTCTAACAGTTTTTGCGTACCTACAATAGTTTAAGACTTTTATTTTCAGCACTGCATGATTAAAAAGGAAGCTTAAGATATAAGCATAGTCACAATCACATAGTAAACTTATCTTCATTCATTTTTGAGGTGGCAATATTCTTTTTACTGAACTATACGTCCATACACAGAGATGCATTTCATTAAAATTGTTTGAATTTATTTTATAGTTATCACTGTTTATAGGGGAAAATCAACAAGTGAAAATGAGCATTCAATACTTAGTATTTTTATGTCCACTGATCACAATTAAAGTTTTGCCTTACAAACTGATCTCTGTTCTCCAATGCTCTAAATTTCAGCTTATTTAGAGTGGGAGTAGATATGAATTTACAACAAATTCAGTCTTCTCTGAGCTTGAAATAATAATAATTTATATATTAGTAATTTGTTTTTCCAGGATTTGATCACTTCTTTTGTACTAAGATGGACACAGATTCTTAACCACAAACACACATATATATGTGTATGTATAAAAATGGCTAGAAAATGCAATTAAGGTTTTGAAAATGCAATTAAGGTTTTGAAACAGAGGATAGGATAAATCACGACTAGTTGGATCAAAACCATTTATCTCAGTCCTATCATTACAAAACTTTGGTAACTAATCAGTAAAACCATTTTTAAATTCTGTTTGACAAGCCAGCCTCAAAAGAACCAAGTGTCTTTGATGTAAGATACTATGGATTGTGAAAACAGTTGAATCATGCTTTTGCTGCATTTCTTTTTGCCTTTCAAGGTTTTGCCTTTCAAAATTCTTTTACTGAGAATATCAAAGACCATATCCAGTCTTTTGCTTAAGCCCCCTTTTGACCTCTTCTGCCCTTTCAGTATGCCCGAAAGAGCAACCAAAAATTACTTGTCACAAAGGGTATCTGCCTGGTGGAAGCAAGGGGAAGGTAGTAATTTTTATCAGTGCTGGACTACTGTATTTCTCAATCAATCCACACCTGACCTAGGAAGAAAACTGTGTAGAGGAAAGCTCTCTTGGCTTTGATTAGACCTTTTGGTTAGGTCTTCTTTCACAGCCTTGGTTATGCCATTGAACAATAGTACATTGTCAAAAGTTGAAAATAACAATTTTCTGAATGGAAAGCAGTAATGAAGACTTATTTCTGTCTGTAAATTTGGAAAGGTATTTTATATATTTGGTAACAGTATTTTATGTGTTTGGGTTTGCAGTAGTGGGATAAGTTTAGAATACATACAGTTTGATAAAAAAATAAGTAAAATAAAATGAAGATAAGTCATATAATAAGGGCCAGAAATCACAGAAATATGAACTACTGGTATTAGAAAAGACTATGAGAAAAATACCTTTGCATGGATATTATCATACCAGCAAAGCTTTGCTTCCTACACTACACAGTATACTTTGCTAAAAGGAATAACATGTTTCAAATAAATTTTATTTTAATCAAAGTTATAATATGGGCTATATTTTCTTTGCAAGACCAGTGACTGAATGCAATTAATAATTTAGTATAGTATGAGGTTAAGGCCCTTTATTTGCTGTCTTATTTATTAAAAATAAATAAATACAGCAAAACTGTCATTAAATAAGAAAATGTTTTTTCTTTCACAGAATGTGCTAGATGGAGTTAATTATTACAATATTCATCTGCTCTTTCAGTTCAATCTTTTTAGGCCAAAATACCGTTCCATTTTTCTGTGTCTTCATTGATTTATTGCACAATTTCCTGACTAAAATATTACAAAATATCTGCATTTCTTTTTTTAGCTTCTGCAGCTAAGGAAGAATATTTTCAACAAGTGTTCCTTTTTCCCTATAGAGGGAGGCAGAATAATAGTAATATTATTTAATAATTATAATCAATAATATAGAGAAAAGAGTTTGATCAAATGCAGGTGTTAATAAATAGCAAACATGAAATATCAGCAGTTTCAAATCTGTCATAAAGGAAACTGAAATAATATCTACAGGGTTTAAATTAAAATAGATATTCACTTATAGGTCAAAGTACGTTCAGAGTAAAATATAGTAGGAAGAGACATAAGATTTTAAACGTTTCTACAAAAATATTCTAAGCCTGAAAAGTTGTGTTAGTCTGAAACGTATTTGTCTTCCTCCTCATTGCAAAAGGGTTTTGTAAAACTACTTGTATTTGTAAAATACTTAATGTCTTTAAAATTAATATCATCCTAAGTCATATTTTGTTTTAATTCTTAGAGGGTGGATAATGTAAGATTGGTTATGGGAACAGATGTGAGAAGCATGATTTTTTGATAAGGAAAAGCACTGCTGTATTTCAGTATCAGCTAAAATATTCAAGTATTTTATAAATATTTATTTAAAAGTAAATGTTTGTAGTCAGTGAGAATATTCTAGTCAGAAAACATGCAGTATGAAACATTTTCTCTTTACATGACTGCAATTATGTATACCAAGTACAGTACTCTTCTTAGTTCAAATGGATTTGTAGAAGAATAACTGAATCATCAATAACTTATAAGAGCAAAGAAACTTACAAACAAACAAAAAGCCTAAAAAACACACACACAAACAAACATGAAAAACAAACTGACAAACAAAAAAAAAAAAAACAACAAAAAAACACTGACAGGAAATAACATTTGCAGACATTTTCTTATCTTGTTAGCTTGGTATGAAGTTTTGAAGTGTTACTTCAGCTCTAACAATCACAATTACAGCATATTAATATTTAATTTATTTAATACAATTGTGCCAGTTCCTCAGTCTTTACTGAAGTATGAAAATTATCAGTGCATTGCAATTATACGTATGACCTGAAAAAAAGTCTTAAATCATTTAGTCTGTGACCTTCACAGTCCAGACTTCAAGTCCAGAGAAGGGCTACGAGGGGGTCTGGAGAACAAGTCTTACAAGGAGCGGCTGAGGAAGCTGGGATTGTTCAGCCTGGAGAAGAGGAGGCTCAGGGGTGACCTTATCACTCCCTACAGATACCTTAAAGGAGGCTGTAGCGAGGTGGGGGTTGGTGTGTTCTCCCACGTGCCTGGTGACAGGACAAGGGGGAATGGGCTTAAGTTGCGCCAGGGGAGTTTTAGGTTGGATGTTAGGAAGAACTTCTTTATTGAGAGGGTTGTGAGGCATTGGAATAGGCTGCCCAGGGAAGTGGTGGAGTCACCATCCCTGGAGGTCTTTAAAAGATGTTTAGATATAGAGCTTAGGGATATGGTTTAGTGGAGGACTTGTTAGTGTTAGGTCAGAGGTTGGACTTGATGTTCTTGAGATCTCTTCCAACCTAGAAATTCTGTGATTCTGTGATTCACAATGAACAAATCCTTTTCCATTCACTAAATTCAATCCATAATGAAAGACTCATCTGAACCTGACCTACCAATTCAAAAGAATTTAATTTTATCCCAATACCAGTTATTAAGAAGTTGATCAACTTTCAAATTAGAAAAAAAATAGTTAACAGTGAAGATGGCATGGGATTTTGTTCTACTAAATATAGTAGATATTTGATAGCAGCTTTAAGGGCTGTGGTCCATAAAGATACTTAGGTGAGTATCAAATTAGATGTTTAGCTTTCTTCAATTTCAGTAAGATATGTTTATGTCCTTCCTGATGTATATAAATGTGGAAATAAGAAAGTGTGTGCATACATATACATACATGAATGTAACATCCATATATGACAGTCATATAAATGCAATGCACTGATAATTTTCATGGTTCAGTAAAATTCCAGTAAATTTCTACATTTAGTCAGGGGAGTATCTTTAGACTTTTCTGGCTGCACTGAACAAGGCCTTCTTTGGGTTTCAACAAAAAGGCATTAAGTAATCTTTGAGACATACTTCATCTCCCATTGAAGATAATTAAAAACAACTTTCAGAATAATACACAATGTGGGAAACTAATATATTTTGCTGTTTTTACCATGATAAGACACTGAAGGATGAATGCTTCTCAAAAGTCTGCACTTGCAAGTGTGAAAGCTGCACAACTTAAAAATTGGCTGCGAATCTTTATATTTCACACTGCCGCCCTCTGTCTAGATCGGTACATACGTTACATTACAGAATCACAGAATTTCTAGGTTGGAAGAGACCTCAAGATCATCGAGTCCAACCTCTAACCTAACACTAACAGTCCCCACTAAACCATATCCCTAAGCTCTACATCTAAACGTCTTTTGAAGACTTCCAGGGATGGTGACTCCACCACCTCCCTGGGCAGCCTGTTCCAATGCCTCACAACCCTTTCAGTAAAGAAGCTCTTCCTAACATCTAACCTAAAACTCCCCTGGCACAACTTAAGCCCGTTCCCCCTCGTCCTGTCACCAGGCACGTGGGAGAACAGGCCAACCCCCACCTCTCTACAGCCTCCTTTAAGGTATCTGTAGAGAGCAATAAGGTCGCCCCTGAGCCTCCTCTTCTCCAGGCTGAACAAGCCCAGCTCCTTCAGCCGCTCCTCGTAGGACTTGTCCTCCAGGCCCCTCACCAGCTTCGTCGCCCTTCTTTGGACCCGCTCAAGCACCTCGATGTCCTTCTTGTAGCGAGGGGCCCAAAACTGAACACAGTACTCGAGGTGCGGCCTCACCAGAGCCGAGTACAGGGGGACGATCACCTCCCTAGCCCTGCTGGTCACAGTGTTTCTGATACAAGCCAGGATGCCGTTGGCCTTCTTGGCCACCTGAGCACACTGCTGGCTCATATTCAGCCGACAAAGAAAATTTCAGCTAGGCAGTGCGAGCAGACTGACTTCTCCTATCAGGTATTAGAATTAAGGATGTCTTTGGTACATTCTTGAATATGGTGGTGACATGCCACAGACCAGAAGGTGTTGGAACAGCTATCCCTGCTAGGTTGGAGGCTTTGACACAGGCAGAACTTCAGATGGAAGATGCAGCCCTCCAGGTCCCTGGCTGTAGAGAATGCCTGGGGCCCCTCTCTGAGGTCAGGAGAGATGGACCACCACTCTGAAGGAGGTGTGCCATCTTACAAGAGCTGTGCTGTCAAGTAAAAAGTTTATGAGAACAGGTAAACATGTTGTGCTGTATCAAATAATATGAATGGGGCATAGACAGGCTCTTATCTGCTACAGACTTGCAGAGCCTCTGATCCTGACTGCTGGTGAAAAGTGTCCATTCCCACCATTGAGATAAGTATGGCATCTGGAGAAGGGGAAGGGTGGAAAGTGGTGACCTCTAGCAATGACAAGAAGATTCACATGAAGGCTTGCAACTACAAAATAGGTTCACTGCCCTCAATGTTGAAGAGAAGCCAGACAGAATCACAGAATCATAGAACATCCTGTGTTGAAGAAGACCTGTAAGAACTGAGTCCAACTTTTGGATCCACACAGGATCACGTCAAAATCAAATCATGTTTCTGAGAGTGTTGTCCAAACGCTTGAACATCATTAGATTTGGAGCCATGACCAATTCCCCGGGGAGAATTTCATGTGGCCAGTGATTGCCCAGCCCTCTAGCCTGTCAAAATCTCCCTGCAAGTTCTCTCTGCACTCCAGGGAGCCAACAGCTTCTCCTAATTTAGTGTCATACACAAACTTACTCAGTATAGATTTAAGTTCTGCTTCCAGGTCATTTATGAAAACATTAAGAGAACGGACCATAAAATCAAAGCCTGGGGAACCCCAGTAGAGACTAGCCACCAGCCTGATCTAACCCCATTTACCTTTTAAGCCTGACCCATCAGCCAACTATTCACTCACTGTATTAAGCATTTGTCTGGCTGAATGCTGGATATTTTGTTCATAAGGATACTGTGAGAAACGGTGTCAAAACTTTTCCTGAAATACAGAATGATTATATCAGCTGGCTTCCCTTGGTCAAATAGATGGGTAACCTTGTCATAAAAGGGAATTAAGTTTGTTAAACAGGACTTCCCCCTTGTGAACCTGTGTTTGCTGTGACCAATGACTGCATTACCTTTCAAGTGTTTTTCAGTAACTCCCAGAATAATCTTTTCCATAATTTTAACAGGCACTGAAGTGAAACTGAAAGGCCTGTTATTACAAGGATCTTCTTCCTTGGCCTTCTTGAAAACTGGAACATTTGCCAGCTTCCAGAGGACTGGGACCTCTCCAGATTCCTGAGACCATTGAAAAATAATTGAAAGATATCTCACAATAATATAAGGCAGCTCTTTCAGTATACCCTGGGATGAATCCCATCAGGCCCCATAGATTTCTACGCAGCCAGTTGGAGCAACAAATCCTGTACAAGTTTAGGCTTTGCTGGGAGTTTATTGTTCCTGCAGTCCAGGTCCTCCAGCTCAATGCTCTGGGTGTCACAGTGCCCACCATCAGTGTTAAAGACAGAGGTGAAGAAGGCATTAAATGTCTCTGCTTTGTCTCTATTTGTGAAGTGACCTTCCTCATCAAGTAACAGGTCTCTGGTCCTCTTCATGCAGACTACGTATTTTAAAAAGCCCTTTTTATTGTCCCCCCACAGTGCTGGCCAGCTTCTGGCTGGTAGCTCTGACGGGATGCAGCCACTAGTGGAGCTGGCAGATGTGATTGAAAGGCCACTCTCAATAATCTTTGCTCGATCATGGCGACTGGAAAAAGTGTCTGAAGACTGGAGGAAAGCAAATGCCAATCCTATCCTCAAGAACGGTGAGAAGGAAGATTTGGGGAACTACACAATGATCAGCCTCACCTCAATCCCTGGGAAGGTGATGGAACAGCTAAACCTAGAAACCATTTCCAGGCACATGAAAAAAATCATCAGGAGTAGTCAGCATGGATTCACCAAGGGGAACTCATGCCTGACCAACCTTATAAGCTTCTATAATGAAATCATGAGCCTGATGGATGAGCAGGGAGCCGTAGGTATTTTCTTCCTGGACCTCAGTAAGGCTTTTGACGGTGTCCTGCGTAAGATCCTCATAAAGACGTTGTTGAAGTATGGGCTAGATGAGCAGACAGTGAGATGGATCAAAAACTGGCTGGACGGCTGGACTCTGAGGCTAGTGGTCAGTAGTGCAAAGTTTAGTTGGACGCCAGTAATAAGAAGAGTATCCCAGACATTAGTAATGGGTCCAGTCCTATTTAACATCTTCACTAGTGATCTGGATGTTGGGTGATCTGCAAAATACTAATGTGGCCTAAGCAGCAGGGTTCCTGATCATAGTATATCAAGAGAAAACAGCCTCGGTAAATTCCCACCTTGCAATGGCTTTAGCATCTGCCATGTTTTCTAACAATCTGTTAGGTTTTAAAAAGTATCTCAGTTGCAAATGACTCTGTCTTGGAGTCTAGAAAAAAAATACTGTAAACTTTCACAATTTTCATTGTCCTGAGTCACATATGTTTACTTAACTTGTATCCCCTCTACCCCTTGTTAGGGCTAGCCTAGCCTCATGAAAAGAAGCAGGCCTGTGCAGACATTTCCTACTTTACAGGCTGGAGGTAAAACACCAAGTTAAATATTTATTGAAAAAGTAGGATGAATATAATGAAATGAATTGAACTGCACATTCACTGAGCTGTATGGGATTCCCACATAGGAAATATGAATTTGTGCACCAAAGTACAAAAGATCAGAGCAGGGCACTGAATTACTAATAAGCCTTAATGATTCTGCTAAGAGAAAATGCCACAGACAGTTTATTATATGATGCATGAAAGGCAAAGGAGTAGAACTCTTGGAGGAGGCTGTAATCAGCCACTCAGTCAAGTTTTGTAGGTGGTTATATGGATGTAATACATTGCTAATTCTCTTGTGCCAGACATTGAACTGCTACTGAGGTCTTTGTGGAATTATTAACCCATGACTCTCTGAGGTCATTACACAACAAATATATCCATGTGAGTGACTAAGTACAAGACAATTTTTGAGAACCTTTCATGTGCACATGCTAATTTGGTTTGGATTTTGCTATTTTCTTGAAAATGAAGGTTCAGCAAGCTAACCTTTCTGATATTCACTTTGCAATAATGCACAATAGTCATAAGGGACATATTAAACAAAAGCAGCTGCTACTTAGAATAGGCTCAATATTGATCTAAATAACAAAATATTCATTCCAGCTTTCTTTCATTAAAGAACCTGAAAACAAAATATTCCCCTGTACGTAGGCTGATACCTGTATTGGCCAGATCTCTGTGTTTCCCATTCAAAATTAAAAAGGAAAAACACTGCTAAGAAAATAATCCAGCTTGTAATAAATAAAATAATCCATACATTAATAAATTAATCAAATTATTGTAAAACAGGTGGCACTGAATGAACATAACTGAATGAATATAAATTATAACATTTTTTTAAATTAATCTAGATGTCATCACTCTCAAAAAACAAACAAACAAACAAACAAACAAACAAAAATAGTGATTTATCTGAAAATCCAAAAAGTGAATTTGCGTGTGTGTGAAGGGACAAAACAGTAACTGTATACATATATGCAGTCTTTAAAAAATATTTAGTATACTCTATTTCTATGAATGGTTAAACAGAATTTCTATTTTGTGGAAGTCATTTAACATTTTATCTGTACAATCAAGATTTTGTACACAAAATCTGACATTTGGCGATTGATTATAAATTGTCTCATAAAGGACACAAACACAAATTCATATTTTTATGTCGTACTTCCTCTCAAACAAACATTAAAAGGGAATACATTTAAACATCAATGACAAAGCTAAACAGGAAAAAAGAAAGAAAAAGAATTAATAAAGATGACACTTTTTAAACAACTCTAATGTTAAAGACATTAATTTGTTCCTACTTTAAAAAGTCATTCTTTTGAATTCTTTCTACAGCTTATTAATTATTAGTCAGTAACTCAATAATGTTTGACCATTTGTTTACTTCTTTTGGTACCAAAATTATGAAATAAGAACTACAGGTGGAGGTTTAGCACAAACCTCCCAAATGCTCCAGTATTTTTTTAAATATTCCACCTAGTCTTTTTCAAATACACTATCAGAAAGTCAGCCCTGGCTACTGCTGATCATTTGCCCAGGTCAGACCTGCTAATTGGGTTCCTGAATCCCATCCCCATCCTTCAACTTTTACCTTTGCCTAGTTTAAATGGTTTCCTTGCTGGCTTCCAAACTCCATTTAGAGAACATTGGATAGGAAGTCTGGCCTTCTAACTCAACACAGAGATAGCCAAAAATAGTTATTCCAATAGTACTGAGTACAGGTATCAAGGTGTTAGCAGCAGGGGTGGGGATGCATCATGGGTAGTCTTGGTGAAAAATGACCCATGCCAGACAGAACTGATTCCAGAGGGCTCCAACAGCCTTAGCAGAGCATGAATACAGGTAAGATGGTGGTGCCTTGGTGAAAATGTATTTAAGAAGGGAAGAAAAAAAATAATGTTACATGGGCAGAGCAAGGAGACAAAAAGAAAAACAGCAGAGGCAACACAGAAGTAAAAGAACAAGGAGGTGCTCCATGGCACTGGAGACAATATCCACACTCTGGAGGACCCCACAGTGAAGTAGATGGACATTTCCTGAAGCAACTGTGACCTGTGGAGAAAGCCTGCACTGGAGCAGCTGAATATTATCAGAAGGACTGAGAGAGCCCATGATGGAACACAGGAAATGTGTGAAAAGGGAAAAGTTGCTGAGAAGAAATGTTATGGACTGACAATATGTATCCCCCCATTCACTATGTTGCCTGGGGGTGGGGTTAGAGGAATCAGGAATGAAGTTAAACATGGGAAAGCAGGGAGGAGAGATGTTGCTCCAAAATTGTCTTTGTTCCTCACTACCCAAATATATTTTTATTGGCAATAAATAAAATACATTTTCTCTGAGGTAAGTATGGTTTGCCTATGATGACGATTGGTAAGTGATCTCCCTGTCCTTATCTTTACCTGAAAGCTTTCTCAACCTATTTTTGCCCATCTGGCTTGCCAAGGAGATGGGTGGCTATGTGACTGTTAACTAAGGCTAACATACCATAGCTTTGCATAAGTAACTTCCAGTTCCTAGCATCCCCTTTCTCCTTTCCTTGTTGTACAATGCCTAAACTTAGATGGAATCTGTAAAGAATTACAAAAACAGAAATAAACAAACAAAAAATAAATAGAAATAATAGCAATAAAAATAATTAATAATGATAATAATAATAATGCATTGCTGTTCCTCTGTTAAAAGAACAAGGCAGATATGTATAAATGGGAAATAATGTCCTGCAGCATTTCTCAGTGCTCTTTCACTGTTCCTCAGGAGAAGAAAAAAACAATCTCAAGTAAAAGAAAAGTAAAAGCTGCTTTGAAAAGGCACTTAAAATAGTACTATTTTAAAAGTTAAAATTTAATGATAACTTTTTTGTCACCTATCATAGATCAATAATAGTTTGTGATACTTGATATAAATAACAGCAGCAGGTAGAAATATAAAGGTCACTGAAACATATCATTGCAGATGTGATGATCAATAAAGGTCAGAACTCCCTTCTCCTTAGTTCCTCAGTGGCCCCATGTGAATGACCTGCTTCCCTGTGTGTGCAAATTTATTAATTTGACACGTAACTCAGTGTACTGCTCTGATGTTCTACCATTTAAAGTCAGTCTGAATAAAAGTAAAGGGATGGTCTTTTTGCTGTGAAAGGTGCAGTTAAAAAGAACAGAGACACAGGTAATATTCTTTTTTTCATTTGAAAATATTCTACATGTAACACACACATTCAAGTGAGCATTTATTAACTAAGAATCAGAGTCATAGAATCTCTTGGGTTGGAAGGGAACTTAAAGATCACGCAGTTCCAAAACCCCTGACAGGGGTGCCACCCACTAGATCAGTTGGCTCAGGGCCTCATCTAACCTGGTCTTGAACAGGTGCTGGGCATCCACAGCTTCTTGAGGCAACCTTTTCCAGTGCCTCACCACCCTCTGAGTGCAGAATTTCTTCCTAACACCTAAGCTAAATCCCCCTTCTTCCAATTTAAAACTATTTCCCCTTGTCCTGTCATTATCTGCCCATATAAGAAGTCACTCTACATCTCTTTTACAGGTCCAGTTCAAGGTCACAATGAGGTCTCCCTAGAGCTGCCTTCTCTTCTCCATGCTGAAAATTTCCAAGCTTTCTCAGCCTTTCTTCATAGAAGAAGTTTTCCAGCCCTCTGGTCAATTTATGGGGCCTCCTCTAGACCCATTCTATCAGATCAACAGACTTCTTGTTCCCTGGGTACCTGACCTGGATGCAATACTCCAAGTGAGACCTCACAAGAGGGGGAAAATGACTTCCTCGACCTGCTGGCCATGGCTCTTTTGATGCAGCCCAGGATACAGATAACCTTCTGGGCTGCAAGCACATAATGATGACTACGCGATGTCATGGTAGGTATATGACAGCCTTACAGAAGTCTGGGTAAATGACATCGGACAATCTTCCTTTGTCAACTGATGCAGTCACTCTATCATAGAAGGCCACCAGATTGGACAGACACAAGTTGCCGTTGATGAAGCCACGCTAACTGTCTTAGATCACATGCTTGTCTTGAATGTGTCTTAACACTGCTTCCATAAGGATGTGTTCTATGATCTTCCCAGGCACAGAGGTGAGGCTCACTGGTCTGAAGTTCCCAAGGTCCTCCTTTCTACCCTTTTCAAAAATGGAAGTGATGTTTCCCTTTTCCCAGTCACCAGGGACTTGGCCTGACTGCCAGCACTTTTCAAATAGGATGGAGAGTGACTTAATGATTACATCAGCCAGTTCTCTTAGGACCCTGGGATATGTGTCATCAGGTCCCATAGACTTGTAGTTGTTAAGCTGTGTCAGGAGTTCTGACAGCTCTTTGCTTAGAGTGGGAGAGACTTTGCTACCCTCATATACAGTTTCAGGGAAATAAGAGACATAGGAAGCCTGACTGCCAGTGAAGACTGAGGCAAAGAAGTTGTTGAGTACCTCAGCCTTCTCCATATCCATTGTTACCAGTTGTCCCTTCTCATTTATCAGAGATCTTGTCTCTGCTAGTTTGTTGCATGGATCATACATTATTGAAGCTGTATTCCTTTAGAGTAAGAGTTATTAAAGTGGCTTTGTCCGTTTGATCTACTCTGGAACATTTCAATGCCCTCGCAGCTTAGTAAAAGAAACCAATTACAATTAAGTTTCAGTGGCTTACAGGTGATTTCACAACATGAAACTAAATCCTAATTTTGTGGATGTGTAGTAGGTCATCTGAGCATGTGACACCATTAACTAAATAATTAAGTAAAGTCTGTTAACATAGTTGTTTGTGGGCTATTAAATTAATAAGCTCCTTGTTTGACTTTTATATTCACTGTCTCTTACAATCAATGCAAAGAGTCTGACAATCCCAGAAAGCTGTTCAGCCTACCTATCTCAGAATCTCAGACCTGTACAGTAGGTGGGATATGCACAAGGACTATTGAGATTTTATCCAATTGTATGTAAACTGAACAATTTTCAACCGGAAGAGATGGGACAGGAAAAACATAGTAGGTTGTTGAATTATGCAATAGCAATGCAATGTGCAATACCATGAAACCCAATAGCTTTAATATGTCATTATATATATATATATTAATTCTAACTTTTATTAACTATTTTTTTCGTGTCTTCAATATTTATTTTCTCATTCTATCACACATCTGCAGCTGTTTTGTTTTGTTGTTGTTGTTCCTTGCCATTCAGTATCAATAAAGTCTGAAGAAAATAATATTTGAGAAATCTGCATTACTGTTTCTTCCAGTATTCTCAAGCACTGTTAAAATGCACATACAGACACATACTTTCTTGTGAAACCCACTAAGCAAAAGTATAATTCTGGCCAGTATAAAAATAAAAATGCAAACAAAAAATATATATTTTTTTCCTTAACAAAAAAAAAAAAAAAATTAAACTCAGCAAAGAGTAATATTTTTCTGCAACTCTTTTGTCAATATTACAATTTTTTGTCTACTTTTAAAATAAATTGTTGAAGTTGAGGCAAATGCACAAAATTAATCATGATTCTTTCTGATTCATTGTCTCTTTACAAAATATTTACCAGATGGTTTCTGTAAGTGATTTACAGACTAAGTATTTCATGGAAGCTGATCAGTTAAGTGATCCTTTACTCACTACCCTTCATTTATGTTCAATTGCCTATGATAGGATTTATTTTCCTCACTTAAGGTATCAACAATATGTAAGTCAGAATCTGAGAAAGTCCCCAGGTTTCCCTTCTAGTTGGTGGAGTAAAATGGGCACTTACAGAGCACTGATCATGCTGACCTAGCATAAATGTCTGATATATGTAAGAAAAGTGATATCTTAAAAGTATGTATTTCTTCATTTAACCATAAGGCAAGCTGATGAGGGTGATTGGCTCCATTGTAGATGTCTACAAAACCTTTGGGTCAGGTATGAAGAATTCCTATACCACTTCAAAATTTTACAGTTGACATCATGTCTTTTTAGCCACATAGCTAAAAGCAATTTTTTTGAAAGTGATAAGCAACTAGTAATACACAATAGTGTAACTGTAAAATGAGTTTTCCCAAGTACCACATTAAAAAAAAAAAAAAAAAAAAAGTGAAAGTTATAAAAGAGAAACTTAGATTCTGAACACATTTAGAATTTCTGGTTTAATGCAGTCTGAGTGGTTTGACAAAAATCAAATTTCTGCTTACTTCCTGTGTGAACGTAGTTGCATTTAGACAAAGCAGTTCTCATGGGCCAATGTTTGGTTGAAGCAAGGTGTAAAGTGCATAAACAATGTATCCTGTCACTATTTTAGATGGTGATTAAACTCAGTTGGTTAACTAGAACTGACATATACAACGTATACAAGTCAGATGAGTCAACTGACAATTTTTTCTGAATTAGTTTATACTGACCATACACACTGAAATTTCATGTCTATTTTCTTATGTATTTGATATAAATATTAAACAAAGGGAATATAGAAAAGCAAAAGGAATATAGAAAATTATATATAATTCACATTTAAAATGAATGTAAGATCCACAAGATATGAAAGTGTGGACAACTGTGTCTACATTTATTTTAAAAGACACCCTCTATTACAATATGCTAAAAGTTTTTTACTACTGTGTGTCAGTTATTTATCCTTCTAAAAAATGTTTCAACTTTATAAGAATACCCTACTCACTTGCCATTTAACGCTGCTACTCCAACAGTGCTTCTGGCAATTGACATACTTGCCACAAATGTCCACTGCTGACTTTGAGGGTCCCACCTCTCAACTGTATTCAAATAGCTCCAACCATCATGGCCTCCTACTGCATAAATAGGCCCTTCAAGAACTGTAACTCCTAAAATGAAGGAGAGAGTGAGAGAAGGTAAAAGTATTCTTTTTCTAGCAATAATAATAATCAAAAAATGTTTTCGATAGCAGCTATGCATAAACTTGCATATTCAAAGTAAAAATGGAAACACCAATTTCAATTTTTATTAATTAAGAATTAACAAATAAGAATAAAATGAATGCCAATCAACAGGGCTTTATGAAGGTCTTGTCAAACAAACAATTTCATTCTTTGAGAAGACCATTTGCTTCATAGAATAAACAGTCAATGATGTGAAAGTCTTAGATTTCTGTAACTTGTTTGACATTGTAAACTGCTTCATCATTTTTCCTTATGAAAACTTTCTTTAAGAAAATAAATGACAACTACAGACAATGGGAAACTTCACAGGACAATAATGTTGGATATATAAGGGTTATTTTATCTAGTGAAGAAAGGAGAAAAAAAGCGAAGTATGAAAGCTGAAGTAGGAAAAAATAAATAATGAAGAGACAAATTTTTAACTAGAGCTGTTTAAAATCAACAGTTCAAAGGAACTAATGAATTCTCACGGTATCTTCAGTTAAGCTTAGAAGGCTCTGGTAAATATGACAGAGCTAAGCAGCATTTGTTACAATACAGTGAGCTTAGGAACCCCTCCAAGGATATTCAGCATTCTATGAATCCCCAGTCCCAAATAAGTATTATTCTGGAAGTCTTAGGCTAAATTCTATCCTACTCATAAACCAGTGTGTTTTTTATTTATTTATCTATTTTATTTATTTATTTATTTATATATTTTTATTTTGCTCCATTTCACATAATTTGAACTCCTTATAAAGTGAGAAAACTGTAGATTATTAAAGTTTCAGAGAATGGAAAACATATTAACATATTGTGGAAAAAAGAATATGTTTAAAAAAAAAAGTTAAGTTAAAAAAAAAAAGTAAAGCTTCCTTTTTTTAAGTAGAACTGTTTTTTTCTACTTCAGAACAGACATTAATTCAAAGGTTAATTTGTACATCTATATATATATTATTTATATAATGCAGTTTAAAAGTATATTTATTAATGAGCTTGAATAACTGTCATCCTGATGTTCGCAGTAACTTATTCCTGTAGTTTCTTTTTAAAATAGACAAGTACTTAAAAAAACTACTAGCCCTTACTGAAACATTACTATTTATAAAGTGTGAATCAAGTCTTTTTCTGTAGAATCTTCAGTGATCTCATTCTCCAATTTCATATGGTCCAAGCAGTCTTGAAAAAATATTTTAGTTCAATGTTTCATCTATAATTTTACCAGAATATTAAAACATATATTTAATTTTATTTATGATGTATGTAGCTCAATATCTCATCTCAGAAAGCAAGCAGCAGCAATCATGTAAGATATATTTGTGATTTTACAGAAAAACAGGAGAAGATATTCTGCAGTTGTTGATTTTTTTCTTCTTACCCTAATCATTGAATTATCTATGTTGGATAAGACCTTCAAGATCATCAAGCCCAACCATTAACCTGACCTACTGAGTAACAACACTAAACTTTGTCCCTTAGTGCCACATCTACAAGTCACTTGAATACCTCTGGGGTGGGGACTCCACCACTTCCTTGGGCAACCTGTTCCAATGCATGGCAACTCTCTCTGTGAAGAAATTCTTCTCAATGTCCAATCTAAACCTCCCCTGATGCAACTTGACAACATTTCCTTGCATCCAATCGCTTGTTACCTGAGAAAAGAGATCAACACCCTCATCACTGCAACCTCCTCTCAGGTAGTTGTAGAGAGTGATGAAGTCTTCCTTCAGCCTCCTCTTCTCCAGACTAAACAACCTCAGTTCCCTCAGCCTCGTAACATCTGTTTTCTATTCCCTTCAGCTTCATTGCTCATCTCTGCACACACTCAAGCAGCTCAATATCCTTCTTGTAGTGAGGGGCCCAAAACTGAACACACTGCTCAAAGTGTGGTCTTACCATTGCCACCTAGAAGGGTACAATGATTTCCCTGGTTCTGCTGTCCACACTACTTCTGATACCAATCAGAATGCCATTAGCCTTCTTGTCCACCTGGTCATGCTGCTGGCTCATGATCAGTTAGCTGTTGACCAGCTCCCCCAGGTCCTTTTCTAATGAGGAACTTTGCAGCCTCTCTTCACCAAGCCTATACTGCTGGATGGGGTTATTCTTACCCAAGTGCAGGACCCAGCACTTACCCTTGTTCAATGTCATGCAATTGGGCACAGCCACATCCATCAAGGCTACCCAGATCTCTTTGCAAAGCCTTCCTAGCCTTCCTAGCCTGAGTTAGTCCCAGCTAACTCAGTATCATCTGTAAACTTACTATGGTTGCACTTGATCCACTCATCCAAATCACTGAAAAAAATGTTGAACAAACTTGGCACTAAGACTGACCCGTGGGGGATGCTACTGGTGACTGGTTGCCAACTGGATTTAATTCCATTCACCATGACTCTTTGAGTCCAGCCATCCAGCCTGTTCTTCGTCTAGTGAACCATATACCTTTCCAAGACATGAGTAGGCTGTTTATTCAGAAGAATGTTGTTGTAGATGATGTCAAACATTTTAATAAAATCAAGATAAGCAATATCTACAGCTTTCCCCTCATCTACTAAGCAGGGCATCTTGTCATAGAAGATAAGGTTAGTCAGGCAGAAATTTCTTTTCATAAACACAGGCTGGGTGCTAGTGATCACTCAGTTTTCCCTAAAAGTCATAAACATTCACAGATGATGAACAACAAAGATTAAATCATCCAAAAAATATTTGCTACAGTTTATTATAACGATGCTGTACTGGGTCTAGCTGGAATGTTAACTTTCCCGGCACAGGGCAGTGCTGTACTCTGCACTTGTAGCTGGAACAGCAGTGTTATCACACCAGTGTTGTGTCTACTGCTGAGCAGTGCTGGCACAGCATCAGGCCTCTCTCTAACCCTTCTAGGGGGTGGGCAAAAAGTGAGAAGAGAAACATCACCAAGGCAGCTGATCTAAACCAACCAAAGGGATATTCCATACCATGTGATGTCACACTCAGCAATAAAAGGTGGAAACAGGAAGAAGAGGGGAGGGGTGGGCTCTCATTGGGAAAACGTCGGTCCTCCTCCCGAACACCGGCTACGTGCGTTGAGGCCCTGCTTCAAGGACGTGGTCAATCATAGCTCATTTGTGGGAAGTAGAGAGTAATTTCTTTCCTCTGCACTTCCACATAGCCTTCATTTGTTTTGTTTGTTTGTTTTCCTCCTTTTTTTTTTCCTTTTCCCCCTCCCTTTTCCCCTTTCCCTTTTTATTTCCCTTTAGTTAAACTGTTTAATTCATAATAATCTTTCTTTAATTATTATTATTATTTCCCTTTAATTAAATTATCCTTATCTCAACCCGTGAGCTGTTCTTTGCTTTACTTCTCCCCCTCCTCATCTAAGGAGGGGGAGTGAGAGAGCAGTTGTGGTGTTTAGCTGCCCAGCAGAGTAAAACCACCACAGCAAGCATTATATGGAAAATAGTCTTCACTGACTCTCCATGATTAGAACTTTACTTGGTTTATGCACATAAAACCCTGTAAGATGCACAATTCCTTCAGATTTTTTCCCAATGTCTATTACTTTGCATTTACCACCTGCTATTGTGTTACCAATTCAACTGTTTTTCAAAGCTCATTAGAGTATTCTCTTAACTTCTCTGATCTTATTGAATAACATCAACATATGTTGCTATCATGTACATTTCCATGTAAACTAATCTTACACTGACAGAGGGCAGTGTTGCAATTTTATGTTATAACAAAATAAAAATGCTGAGATTTATGTCCTGCTCCTCTGCCAAATATATATATATAGTTACTGCTACACAGACGAAGAAATCAGAAAGTTTAATTTGCTTAAAAAAAATTACGTGGTGCAATAACAAATTGTCCGTTTTTGCCAGTTTGCATTGCTTCTGTAATAGGAAAAATTACTGTCAAAACTGTAGATAAATTATTCCTTCAATTCTTTCTAAAAGTAATCTTCTCTGTTGTTGTCTTACAGCATGTATAAACTTGCTGTGAGTTTTCATATTTAAGGTTCCTTCTTTACAGAATATCAAATGCAGTGGTATCCTTACATTTGCTCCATAACAACTGAGCCATTATGGCTCCTCATGTTTTTAAAATATTAGACAGATTCTGCAAGATCAAATTTCATTCTGTTTTGGTTGTATTACATGTGAGGGCAAATAATTATTTTGCATTACTTAAATAAAATATACTGATGTTTAAAGCTAATAAGCAAATATAAAAAAAACATGGTGCTGCATTCCATTAGTTCCATAAAGTATTATCATGCTTGTTTTAAATGATTTGTGTCCTTTTAAAATTTTGCTTTGATATCTGAACATATTTGAGAAGCAAATTTCAAAATGGTACAGATTGAGAAACCTGTAGTCACAGCTGGTACCAACTAACTCTAATACACCCATGAAAATTAATGGATGCAGATGTGTTTGCAAAGAATGTAAACCACATGGAGAGGCAGAAAGAATTACACAAGAAACATTACAAATCTGGAAAACCTGCTGCAAAATCAATGAGAGATGTAGGCTTTATCAACATATTATTTCCCATCATAGTGTATAAGTACCCATATAAAGAGATTTTATGATTTCTGCTACAAGAGATCTAATGACTGGAAATAGTTACCTGTTAAATTCAGGCTTAGGATAATATTCCATATTTTAACCAGTGAGGATATAGGATTTTTGGAATTGTGAACACAACAATGTGATAGTTTCTGTGTTGCTTGAAGTTTTCATATCTACATTGATAGGATTTAGAAAGACATGTTCAAAGTATTTGAGAAAGTGAAATGACTGGGTGAAATTCAGTGGTCCTTTTGCAGAAAATCTACTGGCAGACTCACAGTCTATTGTGATCTACAGCAGTAGGTTCAAGCCATAAAATATATTATCCGGTATAAACTTGCTAAATTTGGGCATGAATATCGCACTCTCATTGGCTGTTGGGCTAGATGATCTTAGAGGTCTTTTCCAACCTGAATGATTCTATGATTCTGTGGTGATTCTATGTTATGGGGAATAACGATAAACTTCTGAAGGCTGGTGTAGACAAACCTGTCAAACTGACAATTGCAGGAGGCCTACTGATAAAAGCAATATAGATATAGAACATAAATTAATAAATCACGTTCTAGTGAGTGAGATAGTTTGCAGGACAGTCATCTCCATGGGAAAAACAGCTAGATCTCTGCAATGCATCTAATTGCATAATAGTTTTTCTTTCATGTTGTTTAATAGCAAATCCACTGTTTCTCTTTTACCCTTCATGCATGCACCCTCTTTCCAACTCCAGTGGGCTCATAAATAATTCTTTTTATATTCCATCCATTCTTTGTCTATTGCTTAACACAGATTACATATCAGAGACATTTTGGTGTTGGGGGCACACCCAACATCACCTACTGAGTACTCATTACTATTCAAATATACCAGATACCTTTTGGTGATATTGTCTGTCAAATAACACTGACAAATAACAATAAACTGTTTGGCTACTTGTTCTTGGTTTCTTGATCATCCATACCTCTTTCCAAAGAGCCAAGGCAAAATTACTTTGTTGGAGCAAACTAAATTTCCTCCATGGGAAAGCCAAACAAACAAATTAATTAATTATTAAAATAAAAATAATGCTATTTTGAGAACAGAAAAATAGAAACTCCAGAAACAACTTTTCAATAAGTGTCAATGAGACTATGCCAGGTCAGTTCTCTCAGTACTCCAAAGATTATTCTGGTAGGCCTATCGTTCTCATTGCAAATATAACTTCACATCATACATCAGAATTTGCAGAAGTTACCTTCAACAACATACCACATAACAGTTTTCTGTTGATTTTTGGCAATCCCTGCACAGCTCTTTGGACCATAATAATAATAATAATAATAATAATAATAATAATAACAGTAAAAAAGGCACAACTAGACAAAGTATCAAAATAATAGAATAATATGAAGTTTGATTATTTTGCTGGACTCAGATCACAGTGGAGACCCTCACTTATTAGTCTGTGATGAGCATTCTTCCTTTTTCTTACTTGCATGGCTCTGTATTGTATGAAATTAAAAACATTCAGGGAGCCATCTGGCACTTAGTTACCATAGTTATCCGTGTCCTATCATTCCTCTCACTTTTTCTCTTTTCCATTTTGTATTAACATGACCCATAATAAGAATAGTCCTTGCAGAAGAATCTGTGGAGATTTATCCCAGGGCTTTACAGCCACCCTGAAAGAGAGAAGACCACATCTTCAGTGCAGCCCTTTCCTGACTTTGGAACCTAGATACCCATCTCCCTGCCCAACAAATAAAGTTAATTGATAATACAGGCAAACTTAGTGACTCGCAGCGGCAATTCCAATGCTTTAGAAGAATAAAATTGTACGTACATCCCACATGTCTGAGTCAAAGAAAATGAGTCAAAGAAAATAAAAAATGCCCACCTTGCAATACTGGTAAATTATGTACACTTGAGACTGTACAACATTCTGGGAGTAGCCAAGGTCATACAAGAATAGAATCACTGCGGTTGGAAAAGACCTCTAAGACCATCTGGTCCAACTGTCCCCCTACCACCAATATTATCCACTAAACCATGTCCCCAAATACCACATCCAACCTTTCCTTAAACACCCCCAGGGATGGTGACTCCACCACCTCCCTAGGCAAACCATTCCAATGCCTAGCCACTCTTTCTGAGAAAAAATTTCTTCTAATTTCCAATTAACCTCCTGTACTGCAATTTGAGGAGTGCAATTCCCTATTGTCCTATCGCTAGTCATCTGTGAGAAGACTACAACCTCCAACTCCCCGTAACTTCCTTTCAGGTAATGTTCTGATCAAAATTTCCACCAGCCTTTTTAAAATATATATATTTTTTTAATTATGCTTTTGGTCATGCATTCTGAATAATTACTCTCAAAATATAGCTTTCTAAACTGTTGCAGAATGTGCTGAATGTAACAATGTACAAATTTTGGTTATTAATGTGATAGGATACCTAGATACTGTGATAAATACCTAGAACTTATAAAATTAGAGTTGAGAGAAAAGTTGTAATTGCCTAATTTATGCCTTCATTCCTTTAAACAACTAATAACTTCCTTTATGAGGCATCTATAAAATACATGGCTTCAAACACAATAAAAATATTTTTTGGAAAAAGTTTCAAATTATTTTAATCAAATCAAATAAAGTTGTCAGGCTGCTGCTTTTGTGATGCAGTGCCAACTAAAAGCTTTCATTTCCTCTTCACTATTAAATATTCTTAATAAAAAATCACAATACTGCATATACAGCTTTTGAGGTGGAAAAAAATCTCTTCTTATATATTTGAGACACCCATGTCTGTGTGACTGAAAAGGCAGCCAAAAACAACATGTAGAACTCATTGCATATATAAGCAGACAAATTGCCACCAACCAGTTTTCTTTTTGTTTTTTAATAGAAATGCAGTTGGATTTAGTATTATTAATATTCTTCTTATTATTCCCTTTCTAGGTACTCATACTATACAGTTCTTTTGCTTGCTTTTTTTGTTTGTTTGTTTGTTTTTCAATTATTACAATTATTATGAAGACATTCATAACACATTGAAAAGTGAAGACGTAAATCTATAACTAAAAAATAAAGAATTTTGTATTTTTTCTAAGCTATGCTATGAAAACCTATTAATTTACTCAACCAGTATTTACTCAGAGCTCTGTCTATCACCTTAGAGTGCAAAACACTCTCCCTAACACACTTTCTGAAACTGAAGTTGATGATGCTAATTCTGTTTTTCTGATTTCTATTAAGTGAAGTAATATCCAGAAAGAGACCAGCTATAACATACACTCTTCTGCCTGCCACGATAGTGGTAGAAAACAGGAGAAATATTGACTGTAATATGTTCAGTTTTCTGGTTAAAGGAAATAATAAATAAATAAATAAATAAGAAAAAAAAAATAAAAAGAAAAAAGAAAAAAAAAAGAAAAAAGAAAGAAAAAAAAAAAAAAAAAAGAAGAAGAAAAAATAAGATTAAGAAGTTACACTTTGAAAGCCTGGACTAAGTAACTAAGTAGACAAATTTCCTTTTCTCCTACATGCAGCAGCAGCTTACTCATTATCAGCCACTTTCACAATTTCAGATTACTTTTCAATGCAAAAATCATACAGGAATATTAAAATCATACCAATCTAATCTTAAAAATAGTGTTCTGAAAAATGAAAAGAACATTAAAGGTCACTGAAAAAACTCTGTGTTTTCTCCCTAAATCTCCCTGCTTCTTCTGTTGCCACCATCATCCTTTCCACTCCTTTTATTTCGACTCCCTTCTCTCATCTTTCTGTCATCCATATCAGCTAAGGGATCTATCTATCCTTTTTTGGAGAATGGCGCATTGCTTTGTAAGATACAAAATTCATTCTGGGAGAATTAAACTGTAATACTGAAAAAAAAAATAATAATAATAATTAAAAAAAAAAAAATCCAATCTTCTTTTAAACTGATGAATTGGTTTTGATTTCAAATATTGCAAGTAGGCCATGAGGCCCCTCAAATTTTGCAAAGTCAGCTTCACAGATTTAGTAAGACATATGCTTTTTATTTGTTCCATGCTTTATAGTAAGTATAGAAAAATGAAAATTATAAATAAATACAACTCAAAGATTGTTAAATGAGATGAGTCTTTTTAATCTTAGTATGGAACTGCTTAAATAAAACCATAAGAGTGAAATGAAGTAATGCAGAAATGGAAATCCTGATATTGTTGATGACATTCATTAAATAAAAAGGAATTGGTTCATTGCATCAGCAGCAGCTGAATGTAGATTCAACAGTTTTCTTAGTAATGGAATAGTTATTTAAGCGTGGATGATAAGCCTGTGCTACAAGCCCTAAGGATTTATAAAATATGTTAACCAATTGTCTTCATCAAACAACTGCTGTAGTTATTTAAATATGGTGTTAAAACTGACAAAAATATAATCATGTGGCAGTGTTCTATTCTGTGTTGTATTGTCATATGATCAGGCATCAGGCTTATAAGAAAACTGACTGAAGCCTGAGAAACAAGATATTTGATGGGCTGGAATCCTGTTCCCATTGTCCTATGGTAGTTTCAAATTCCCAGATCCACTTGAAGTATATCTGTTACAGAGCGGTCAAAGTTGGCAGGCATATCTGGAGATTGCCTGGACCATGCTGCTCAAAGCATGGTCACCTAGAGCCAGTTGCCCAAGACCACATCCAGAAGGCTTTTGAATATCTCCAAAAAATACCCATACAGCCTCTCAGGGAAGCCTGTGCCAGTGCCTTGCAGTAAAACAAACAAAACACCTTATATTTAGATTATTTTTCCTGTATTTCACATTGTATTTCACTCAATACCACTGAGGACACCATCTTCATTTTCTTTAGTCCCTTCCATCAAGTATTTTTGCACATTGATAAGAACCCCATGAGTCTTCTCCAGGCTAAACAGCCTGAGCTCCCTCAGACTCTCCTTGCATGTGGGATGCTCCAGCTTCTTAATATTTTAGTGGCCTTTCAATGGCTTCACTCCAGTATGTCCAAATCTCTCTTGTACTGGGGAGACTAGAACTGGTCACAGTACGCCAGGTGTGTCTCACCAGTGGTAAGTAGTAGGAGAAGATCATCTCCCTTATTCTATTGACTACACTCTTCCCAAAGCATCACAGGATACTGTTGACATTCCTTGTTGTAAGCACACATTGCTGGTAACTCATGCAACTCATTGCCTATCAGGCTCCCAGGGTCTTCTCTGCAAAATTACTTTCCAGACAGTCACCCTCCATCCTGTACTGATGCATGGAATTATTCTTCCCCAAGTGCAGGACAGTATTTCTTTTTGTTGTACTTCATTAAAATTCTATCAGCCCATCTGTCCAGCCTGTTGAGGTCTCTGATGGCTAAACAACCATTTGGTGTATCAACCAATCACTTCTCATAGCTCTGTGGCATCTGCAAACTTGTTAAGAGTTTACTCACATCCACCAGTGAATAACCTATCTTCCCTGTCCCCGGTTTGAGCCAGAGGCCCCAGGCACCCCTGCAGCTCCAGGCCTGTAAAGTTTCATCCACTTTTGGAAGTTCAGACTAAATTGAGTCTTCTGATGGACTAGGGTAGTGCTCCAACAGCTTCTGGGGACTGTGCCTCAGTAGTATTTATGACTTTTGTGGAAGCTTCTTCACAAACTTTTGCATCTGTTGTCTGCCATGTACTGTTAAGTGTGGAGGCACTATACTGTGTGTGCTGTGTGTGGAGGAACTGGCCAGCAGGGGACACATCTCATGAGAGGGCTCCATGAGAGTTGGGTGGAATCAGTTGACAACAAAGCCAGTTCAAAACAGAAGGAAGCAGTGTATGATCCACTCCTAGGGAGTGACAAAGAGCATGGACAGGGTATTTGCATGGCAGTGGAATGGCTTGTGAGAAGGGCAGTGCTCTCTGTCATGGTTTGTAGGCAGCCTGCCTTACCTGCCTGCTCTTCTTACCAGCAGGTGAGGCCTGCAGCCCTGGAAGCCTCCCTAGCCCACAGCAACACGTTAAACAATATTCTATTGGCTGTGTGGCAGCAAGGAGGCACAGACATTGTGACCACTTGACAGAAAGCCATGCTCTCTGCTTCAGTGCCTCCAGCACCAGGAAGGGCTAATGCCACTACTCCAGGTAGTTCATGCAACTACTTGCTCAGGCTGTGGAGTGGGCCTGGGATTTACTCAGGATGGAGAGTGTAAGCACACACCTGTGCACGGTGTGTGCATGTAGATGCCCTGCCTGGTGGCCCTGTAGATGCTCTGCCTCACGGCCAAGCCCCAGGAAGAGACAGGGAGACTGAAAAGCAGCTGGGAGTCCGAAAAGGTAATATAGATGAAGAGAGCCATGCTCTACCCTCTCTGCTATACCCATGCCAAGCTAGCATGGCCACTGCTGTGGCAGGCCTGGTATCTGATCTGCATCAGGATAAAGGCAGGAACTCTTGGGACACTGTGGAGCAGAAGTGTACATGGAGCCACAAGAGGAGTCCCTGTCTACCCACAGAGCTTCTGTTACTAAATAGGTATAAATCTCTAAGTGTGGCAGACAAAAAAAAAAAAAAAAAAAAAAAAAGCTATCTGTGCAAATCCTCCCTTCAAATTTAGATCAGCCAAGGTCTTGTAGCAAGTGCAGCACCAGTACCAACATCATGTAGAAATGGCAGTGAGTTGTAGTCATAGGTGACTTCCTTGTGAAGGGAACAAAGGCTCCTATCTATAGACCAGATCCTCTTGGCAGAAGTTTGCTGCCTCCATGGGGCTTGGGTCAGAGATGTTACCAGGAAGTTGTTGAGCATATATACAGCTGTCAGACTATTACCCACTCCTCCTTTTTCAAGTGGGTACCAACAACATACTTACAGGAAGCCTGAAGTCTATCAAAAAGATTTCAGGGCCCTGGGGAGACAGCTAAAGGTCTCAGGAGCATAGACAGCATTTTTCTCAGTCCTCCCAGTAATGGGGAGAAACACAAGTCCTGAAAATTCCTAAAGCATGCTGAAGATAACTTTCTGACAAAAGTACTGAGCGAATCAACTAGAAAAGATGCTCTACTAGATCTGTTGTTTGACAGTAGGGAAGGTCTTGTGATAGACGTGACAGTGGGCTACTGTCTTGGTTGAAGTGATCATGAAATAGTTGAGCTTAAAATCTCTGGTGTAAGGAGCAAAAAAGGTCAGCAGAATTGCCACACCCTGGACTTTAAGAGAGAAAGAGCTTCAAGCTCTTCATGGAGCTAATTAACAGCATCCCCTGGGAATCAGTTCTAGAGGGTTTAGGTGTCCATGAGAGCTGTTTGCTTTTCAAGAATCATTTTTTAAAACCCATGAGCAGACAATTCCTTTGTGCCACAAGTCAAGCAAGCAGGACAGCAGACCTGCCTGACTGAACAAGGAACTCCACATAGAACTACAGCAGAAAAAGAAAGTACATGACCTCTGGAAGTGAGGTCTGGCTTCACATGGAGAGTACAGAGTTTGCACTCTCAGGAAATACACAAGAAAATCCAAATCTCAGCTTGAGTTGACACAGGCCATTGTGGTGTCAATCAATAAAAAAAGCTTCTTTAAAAAAAAGTCAACAGCAAAAGGAGGTCAAAGGAAATCATCAGACTGATAATTGAAAGGGATGGTGACCTAAGTAAGGATGAGGAAAAGGCAGTGGCATTTAATGATTTATTTTTTTCTTTTTCCTCTCTCCTTTTTTTTTTTTTTTTTTTTTAAAAATACTAAAGACAGATCTTGGGCTGCCTGGACCTTAGAGCTGGAGGACCATGGCTTGGGGAGAAGTGACTTTCTATTGGTGTGGTCACCAAAATTTTAAGGGAACAGTTGTATCAGCCCAACATTTGTAAGTGAAGGGGACCTGTTGAGATTCACCCCCGAGTGCTGAAGGAATTAGAGTGGATGTTATATCTGGATCTCTCTAAACAATTTACCGGAAGTTTTGGAAGTCTGAGGAGGTCCCTGCTGACTGGAAGCTAGCCAGTGTTAAACCTTAAACCCAACCACAAAAAGGGCATAAGAGAAGACATTAGAGAATATGCAGAAAACTGCAGACCTGTTAGTCTAACCTCAGTGTCAGGAAAAGTTATGGAGAAGATTGTCCTGGGTGATACTGAAAGGTATTTAAAGAACAAAGCTATTATCAGGCATAGTTAACATAGGTTCATGAAGGAAAAATCCTGCCATAGTAACTTGATCTCCTCCTATGCTAAGGTCACCTGCTTGGTGGATGAAGGGAAGGAAGCAGATATAATCTTTCTGGATTTTAACAAGGGCTTTGATATTGTCCCTCACGGCATCCTTCTGGACAAATAGTCCAACTGTGAAATAAAGTTTCACGCTGTGCTGGGTGATGAATTGGCTTGATAGCGGAGCTCAGGGGGCTACATCTGGCTAGTCACTACGGTTCTTTTTTCAAGGGTTCAGTCTTTAGGCCAGTTCTGTTCAACAGTTTTATCAATGATTGGAATGCATACTCAGCAAGTTTACTGGTATTCAACTTGGAGGTACTGTTGACTCCCTGATGGGACAAGGGAGGGGCCTTACAGATGGATCTCATATATTGGAGCACTGGGCAATCAGCAAAGACATGAAGCTCAGCAAAGGAAAATGGTAGTTTCTGCTTCTGGGAGAGAATAATGCCGGACATATGTACAAACTGGGAGAAGAGTGGACAGAGAGCAACTCTGCAGAAAGGGATCTGGGGGTGCTGTTTGACAATAGGCTCAACAATGAGTCAGCAGTGTGCTCCTGCAGCCAAGAGGGCAAAATGCATTTTGGGATGCATTAAACACTGCATAGCCTGCCAGTCAAAAGAGGTGATTCTTCCTCTATATTTACTGTTGGTGTGGTCTCACCTTGAATATTGTAAACAGTTCTGGGCTCCACAGTATAGAAAGGATGTTAAGCATCAAACAAAGGCAACAAAGGGCAACAAAGCTAGTAAAAAGTCTGGAAGGCATTTCCTGTTAGGAGGAGCTGAGAATATTTGAGTTGTCTAGTCTGGAGGAAAGAAGGTTGAGAGGCAACCTCATTGCTCTCTACAACTTGCTTAAGGAGGGGAAACGAACAAGGAGGCGCTGATCTCTTTTCCCTTTCACCAATGACAGGATGCAAGAGAACGGCACACATCTGCACCAGGGGAGGTTCAGATTGGACCTCAGACCTTCAGATTAAGGAAATTTCTTTACTCTGAGGATGATTAAACACTGGAACAGGCTTCCTAGTGAGGCTGTTGATGTCCCGTCGCTGTCAGTGTTCAAGTGGCAATTGGATAATGCGCTCACTTTAACTTATGGTTAGCCCTGAAGTGGTGAGGTAGTCAGATTAGATGATCTGGTCATTCTTTAAGCGATGCCTCCTAGAAGCACAAGATCAGGCAATTCCTAAATATCGCAAGTCAGGCAGGTGGGGCAGGAGGCTGGCGTGGCTGACCAGGAACATTCTAATGGAGATTAGGCGGAAACAGAGAGTGTTTCGCTACTGGAAGGAGGGCCAGGTGTCCTGGAAAGAATACAGAGATGCTGTTCGTGTTTGTAGGAAGAAAATTCGTGTGGCTAAAGCACACCTAGAGTTGAAGCTGGCTGTGTCTGTGAGAGAAAATAAAAAGGGTTTTTTTAGATATGTGAATGGAAAAAGGAGAACTAAAGAATACATAGGGCCGCTCCTTGATAGGGAAGGTCTCCTCACAGACAATGACATAGGCAAAGCAGAGACGCTTAACGCCTTCTTTGCCTCTGTCTTCAATGCCGATGATGGGCTTCGGGACCCAGGGTGCCCTGAGCTGGAGGACCGGGACGGTGGGGATGACAAACTCCCAACCGACCCTGAACGTGTGCAGGATTTGCTACTCCACCTGGATCCCTACAAGTCCATGGGTCCGGATGGGATTCATCCCCGGGTGCTGAAAGAGGTGGCGGATGTCATCACAGAACCTCTCTCAATTATTTTTCAACGATCCTGGGAATTTGGAGAGGTCCCGGTAGACTGGAAGCTGGCAAATGTTGTGCCGATTTTCAAGAAGGGTCAGAAAGAAGACCCTAGCAATTACAGGCCTGTCAGTCTCACGTCAGTGCCTGGTAAAATCATGGAGAAGATGGTTCTCGAACTTATTGAGGCGCACCTGGGGGACAAAGCAGTCATTGGTCCCAGCCAGCATGGGTTTGTGAAGGGCAGGTCCTGCCTAACTAACCTGATTTCCTTTTATGATAAGATCATCCGTATGGTGGACCAAGGGAAACCAGCTGATGTGATTTTTTTGGACTTCAGCAAGGCTTTTGACACGGTTTCCCATAGGATCCTACTGGACAAAATGTCCAGCATAGAGCTAAATAAAAACATCATACGATGGGTGAGCAATTGGCTAACGGGCAGGGCCCAAAGGGTTATGGTAAATGGGGCTGCGTCAGGCTGGCGGGCGGTCACCAGTGGGGTCCCTCAAGGCTCCATTTTAGGGCCGGTACTTTTCAATATTTTTATAAACGATCTGGATGTAGGAATAGAAGGTATTTTGAGCAAGTTTGCTGATGACACCAAACTTGGAGGAGTTGTGGACTCGAATGAGGGTGGAAAGGCCTTGCAGAGGGATCTGGATAGGTTGGAGAGCTGGGCGATCACCAACTGCATGAAGTTCAATAAGAGCAAGTGCGGGTCCTGCACCTGGGACGGGGAAACCCTGGCTGCACGTACAGACTGGGCGATGAGACGCTGGAGAGCAGCCTAGAAGAGAGGGATCTGGGGGTCGTGGTAGACAGCAAGTTGAATATGAGCCAGCAGTGTGCCCTGGCAGCCAGGAGGGCCAACCGTGTCCTGGGGTGCATCAAGCACGGCATTGCTAGTAGGTCAAGGGAGGTGATTGTCCCGCTCTACTCTGCGCTGGTGCGGCCTCACCTCGAGTACTGTGTGCAGTTCTGGGCACCACAGTATAAAAAGGACATGAAACTATTGGAGAGTGTCCAGAGGAGGGCTACGAAGATGGTGAAAGGCCTGGAGGGGAAGATGTACGAGGAACGGCTGAGGGCACTGGGCCTGTTCAGCCTGGAGAAGAGGAGGCTGAGGGGAGACCTCATCACAGTCTACAACTTCCTCGTAAGGGGGTGTCGAGAGGCAGGAGACCTTTTCTCCATTAACACCAGTGACAGGACCCGCGGGAACGGGGTTAAGCTGAGGCAGGGGAAATTTAGGCTTGACACCAGGAGGGGGTTCTTCACAGAGAGGGTGGTTGCACACTGGAACAGGCTCCCCAGGGAAGTGGTCACTGCACCGAGCCTGTCTGAATTTAAGAAGAGATTGGACTGTGCACTTAGTCACATGGTCTGAACTTTTGGGTAGACCTGTGTGGTGTCAAGAGTTGGACTTGATGATCCTTAAGGGTCCCTTCCAACTCAGGATATTCTATGATTCTATGATTCTATGATCTTTGAAGGTTCCTTCCAACTGAACTATTTTATTCTATTCACCTCCCAAGAAAGAAGGATAATTAGTTTCAATAACATCTTACTCTGCATGGGAAGAATATATATATATATATATATATATATATATATATATATATACACACACATATATATTTCACCTGGAAAATAATTCTGCTAATTATTTAGACTCAGAGCTTTATGAAAGGAAACAGTGTTATTTTTTAGGTAAATGAGATGTAAAAATGAATATAATCCAGTGTGCAATGGCATGCACTTTCCTTTCAATTACCTTCACAAACCTATGTAACAAAATACCTATTATGCTTAACTAGGTGCTGAGATCTGCACAGGTTCAATTATTTATACTTGAAGATTGGAATGGGATTTTTAGATTGCTTTTCTGTAGTGGTATAAAATAAAGGAGCACAGCCTATCTTATTTCTAGCTTTGCCTTTCTGCATCTGCATGATAGACCTAATGCATTTAAACCCTGTGAAATTTTAAATTTTACATGTAAACTGTACTGTGTTCTCTGCATTTGTATTTTTGCATAGACAGAATTTTAACTTCGAAGGATAAACTTGTATCCAACAACTTTTTTTTTTTTTTTTTTTTAATGAGGAAATTACCTTTTAAGAAGAGGACAGACTTTGTTTTATCATGAAATTGAAAGCAATGAGAGAAATAAATTAGTGACTTGTAATCCAAGAATGAAACTTGATTAAGTAATACTCACACTTTACTTCACCTCTTTAAGATCTGACTTTATTCATTTTCCAGGTAGCTGTAAATTTCTACCGATCTCCTTTCTCACACACATCCACAGAAATAGACAATTCTGTAATCATTCTGGCTAATCTTGCTGCTTTGTCTGATACTATTTTTGCCCTTTTTAAATTTTAAACCACTTTTCTTCCATACGAGTGCTCTCAAATAAAGAAAAATAATGACAGTAAAGTCTGTCTTGTTTTAAATTATGCATTAGTTAATTAAACCTGAAATTTAATTTTCACAACCATAATTTTAACTGGGTGTGAAATACCATTATAGTTCTTGGGATACTGCATATAGGACAGCCATAGGCAAAACGGGGAATTTAGGATGTGATAAATTGAAGAATTAGACCTGACCTACCTTCCTCAGTGAATATTCAATGACATGTTGTAGAAAATACCTCTCCCTATCTTTATTCAGAGGCTGGTATCAAGGCTGATTAAAAGAGTTATGAAAATACCCTTGCCCTCTAGGGCCAGACAATATTACACTGACATGTTAATATAATGCAAATTTATAGAGGTAAAGATCTGCCTGCCACCTCTTTATTTACATTTGGTTTTGTAGATGAGATAAGAGATTCTCAACCCTGCCACACTATTATCCTGAGAACCTGACTCAGAAATTATTATAAGTGTTGCCATTATGATTTGTAGCTCTTTAGTGAATTGGGTCATGATATGCTACTTACTAAGGTGCAAAGTACAATGACAAGGTACTTTATAATTCAGAATAAAAATATCCCTGTAATGCTCCTGATGATTAAGAGAAAAAATCCAAAGCAAAAATCTAATATACATGCAAATCAATATTGCAGAGAAAATGCTTTAAAGGCTCAAATCTTCTGTCAACAAAGAGTGAAAGCTAGAATTAGATATTTCTCTTGATATTTCAACATTCAAAAATAACAATAATTTAATGACATAGAGGTACATGGTTCTATTCAACACTGAATAAAAGAAAAAATCTCAAATTAACCTCTAACCAGCTGCTTCTTGAATGGCAAGCAATATAGCTGTGTCAGACCATTGCTGTATTGTAGTTAGAGAGCCTCTTGAAAAACTATTCCACTCTGCTTAATGCTTAGAAGATTATAGTTTTTGAGGATTCAAGATTTTTATTTATTTTATTTTATTTTATTTTATTTTATTTTATTTTATTTTATTTTATTTTATTTTATTTTATTTTATTTTATTTTATTTTATTATTTTCCTATCTGTGGCAATGCACAATTTGAACATACCACACACTGAGCAAAATTACATGTATCCATCATAGTAGTGCCTTGTGAGATGCAGATATAGCTGAAGAAATTTACCAGTGCAAAAAAAAACAAGATCTTTCCAACAAGATCCTGACTCAAAGAACTCTTTTGGTGTGCATGACATGAGTGTTTCTACTTGGGCAGTTCCATTTTCCATTCTAGTCATACTGTTTACAATTAATCCTAGTGAATAATCTTTGGAAACTGTTTATTCTTGTTACACAAACGAACAAGGCAGTGGAAATTTATACTCATGAAGCTCATATGTCGTAAACAAATGTGTTCTTCATGACTAAAGTATTAGGTGTTCATGAATGCCAATTTGTAAAAGTCCAAAAGCACTTCAGACACCCTTCACAATCAGAATGTACTGCAGATTTGGCACGTATCAAACTCACAGTTCTGACAATTTAATCTTGATTTGAACAGACATCATGGTGTAGTGGGTTTACATGGCAAGGTTTTGGTAGCAGGGGGCCATAGGGGTGGTTTCTGTGAGAAGGATCTAGAAGCTGCCCCATGTTTGGGAAGGGCCCCACTGCTGGCCAGAGCTGAGCCAATAAGCGATGTTGTTTTGCACCTCTGTGAGAGCATATTTAAGACAGGGAAAAAAAACGCTGCACCACACAGCAGCTGGGAGAGTGAGAGGAGTGAAGAACAGCTTTGCAGGTGCCAAGGTCAGTGCAGAAGGAGGGGGAGAGGTGCTCCAGGCACCAGAGCAGAAGTCCCCTGCGGCTTGTGGTGAGGACCATGGTGAAGCAGGATGTCCCCCTGCAGCCCATGGAGTACCACGGTGGAGCAGGGTTCCACGCTGCAGCCCGTGGAGGAGGCCACGGTGGAGCAGGTGGCCCTGCACCGACGGAGGCTGCGGTAAGTGGAAGACCCCTGCCGGAGCAGATTCCGGGCCGGACCTGTAGCCCGTGGAGAGGAGCCCACGCAGGAGCAGGTGACCTGGCAGGAGCTGCTGCCCATGGGGGACCCAGGTTGGAGCAGTTTTCTCCTGAGGGATGGACCCCGTGGTACGGACCCATATCTGGAGCAGTTCTGGAAGAGCTGCTGCCTGTGGGAAGCCCACTCCGAATCAGTTCATCAAGGACTGTATCCCGTGGGTGGGACCCCACAGCACAGGGGATGAGAGTGACTGAGAAGGAGCAGCAGAGAAGTGCTGTAGACTGACCATAACCCCCATTCCCCCGTTCCCCTGCACTGCTCAGGGGGAGGACATGGAAGAGGGTGTATGGGGGGAGAAGGTGCTTTTGGTTTCTTTCCTTTGTTTCTCACTTCTCTAGCTTGTTAGTAATAAGCGATAAATCTTACTATCTCCCTATGCCGAGTCTGCTTAGCCCATTACAATAATTACTGCGTGATCTGCTTGTCCTTATCTCAACCTTTTATCCCTTTTCATCAGATTTTCTCCCCGTTCCTCTTTGAGGAGGGGAGTGAGAGAGTGGCTGTGGTGAAGCTCGGCTACCCACTGAAGTGGAACCATGACACATGGTCATTTGCTCAGAGTATCTAAATATCCAACAATTGAGTGTCATATATCTGGAAATATGAAATGTCATCACCTAATAGAGTAGAACTCAATCAGTAGTATACATGTAGGGTTGTATGAAGGTCTGTATTATTTTCAAGTTGATTATTGGGTTTGACTGCTTGAAAACAACAACAACAACAACAAACAGATGCCTATGAAATGAGCAATTGACAGTTATCAGTATGCTTTATCAAAATAAGATCTGGAAGTTTCCTTTATACAGTGTTCTACTTTGGGGCTGAAAACCACGATTGTATCTTTTAAGAATTCTTTTATTTGTTAATAGTTAGAGTGGTTACAGAACTTTCTTTGCAAATTAATTATTTGCAAATAATTTCAGTTTTGTCATACCAACAGGCTATGAGCTACTATAAGATTGCTCTCTTGACTTTAATGATAATATAATTCTCTGCTTGTTACTGACATTGGTTTCTTCTTGACTTTCTCTCTTTGGCCTTCTGTCCATTAGGACACCAGAGGTTCATATCTGCCTACTTATCTATAATGAAATCTCAGATTCTCATGCATGTGTCTATTGACCTTCTGTTTTGTTGTCTCCTCATAGCGGTTTGCTCCACAGACACTCAACATACTGAAAAACTGGAATTATTTTGCTATAAAACCCTTTTTGTTTTACTAGCACATATATTTTCGTTTATCTTTTAATGAAAGATGTGATTTTCCCAGTTTTCCTCCTCAGTAGCTCAGAAATGGTGGTACATAAAAAGATGCAATCTTGCAAACCAGTGGAGAAAGAAAAAGGATCCCTTTATTCTCTACATTTTTACTGTTTATTTTATAGTTACCATGTAACTGTTAAAGCTGTATCAAACTTTTAGTTATCCTGCTTTAATGCATTCTCCATTGCCTTGAATGTCTTTTTGATAAATTATAACTATATAGAAAAACATGTATTTGCTGGGGCTTCAGCACTATCTAAAACAATTTCATTGCCACAGTAGAAGTTTCTTTGTTTGTTTGTTTTGTTTGGTTTTAATGGAAGACGTGAGTTAAACTCTGACTGACTTGAAAGTTATCCTTCTGTTTAGGTCTAAAGACTGATGTCATTCATCTTTAGATTTCCAGCACTGAACAACAATAATTTACAGCTAAATGTTTTATGAAAAAGGTAAAACTCAAGACAGCTTGTACACTGTCTAAATGTCTAACAAAGCTTATTTCCCATAAAATGAAGTAAGGTGATTATTCTCTGTATTCACCTCATGAACTGCATCTTTAATCCGCATAATTTCTATTCCACTCAACAATTCATTATAACCCTGTAGTACCAACTTCCTTGTTACATTCAGCTTGTCCTTCACCTGTTTCAAGGTGATTTATATATTGCTTTTTTTTTTCCGATATTTGTACTAAAGACACCTTTTAAAATCTGCAGAAATTTTAGACTATATATATATTTTTTTAGAAATTACAGATTTTAAAAGGAGAAGAGAGGGGAGGGGAGGGGAAGGCAGGGGAGGGGAGGGGAAGGGAGGGGAGGGGAGGGGAGGGGAGGTCTGCTTCTAATCTAGTCTGCTTCTAATCTTGTATATAAAATCTAATTTAGGCAGCTCTAGCATTAACAATACATGTATATAACATAATGTATGTTTTCAAAAACAAATGAAAAAGGATTTCTTATTGTAGATTCATCTCATTAAAAAGGTCTTTGACTAAAATAACAACTTTATGGGATTCCTGGATAAATAAATAAATTAAAGCAAACAAACAAACACAAATTCTATTAACAGAGCTTGTCAGGAAATAATATAGTTCCTGTACAATTTTAAATAAAGAGCATATCTATATTGCTTTCCAAACAATTTTGGAAAATTTTGGTTTTTAACCGTTTTCGTCATCACCAGTCCCAATTTTTATGTATTTCATCATTTCACATTTTTATTTTTTACAAAAAGCCCCATTTTCTTCAATATAAAAATTCAAAAGTTCACACACACACACACAAACACAAACAAATGGTTTCCCCTTAACCTCGAGTACCTCGAGTACTTCTTTTTTCTCCTGTGGAAAACATAACAACTTTTTTCATCAAAAACTCAACATTCCTGAACAGCTTTGCTTAAAATATAAAAGTATATTCTAAATCTATTGACCAAGAGCACCCATAGAAGTGTCAATCTTGAATCTTAAATTTTAAATCTTAAAGTTTTTGAACTGATTACAATAGCTTTTGGATCATGGCTCCAACTTGTCTTGGCACTGAGAAAAAATATCTCTATCAAGTTTTTCCTGCTTTCTTAATGCTTTTGTATGTAATAGCTCAAGTCACTGCATTTTTACCACTCTTTGGTAATAGCAATGAAAGTAATAGATTCTGTGAAATTCTGGAACACTCTATAAAAGACATTATATGTATTTCTGCAATGTTGTAATTAAATTTGGCATAGGAAACAATTTAAAACCACAGAGCTATTTAGTATTATGATGCTATTTGACATAGATTACCTTCAATACTTTTTATTCTAAGATTTGTGCACCATGCAGCAAAACTGCATTATGCCAGCCACTGTATGAATGCATGTTATGATGTGTGTCAAATGGCAGGAAAAAAATGCAACTTGATTTTGTGCAACAATGATAGAGTACACTACAGCACTCGCTGCTAATTGTAACTCAGTGGAATGGATGTGATAACCTAATATGCCTTTCCCAATTCTGATTTTCTGGACTGTGGAGCAATTCTGTCAAACCAGATTATTTTAGCAAAACACATAATGGGCAACTCAGCTTTCTGTAACTTATATATTACATTCTGATTGGTTTATTCTATAGATTTTAAATTCCTTTCTTTATGAGAGAAAATCTCATCACAGAAAGAATAAAAATATATTTTTCAAACGCCAAAAAATGACTTATGTAATTGAATTAAAAAGTTATTATGTTTGTTTGCTTTTTTTTTTTTTTTTTTTTGTACCATAGGAATATGATATGCATGAAAGAAAGCACATTTTATATCAAGGAAACAGTACAGATTTCTTTTGCTTATTTTCAAAAGTGAGAGCAGACAAAAAAAACAAAACAAAAAAAATAGCATATTTCTTTGAGTATCTTCAAATTCCATTCCACCGTCATCCAAAGCAAATATACAATCTGGCAAATACTGATAATGATGATAACAACAATTATGATAATACTGTTGAAAACAAGAACAACAACATGGCAGTTGTAGTTGAGATGTAGGATGGCTAATAACAACAAATGGTAATGATATTACTAACTGGTCAACACTGATCTTATTTTCTAGTTTTTGGTAGATTCCAGCAATTTCTCAGTAGGAAAATAGATACAATACTAAAGATTTCAACATAGCTAACACATTTCCCAGAAGTGTCAAAAACAAACAAACAATAAAATGAATGCCAAACTAGAAGTTAATCAACGATAAAGTCGTGGTTGAGGCGGCTTCCACTGCTACCAGTAATATTATACCATTATTTTGCGAAAAACAGGGACTCTTGACTTCAGGTAGTTAATATGTATTATATTTCATAGCATACCATGTTAAGTATTATGGGATATGTAGATTTTCATTTGCAACAGTTCTAATATATAACAAAAGATTTTTCTTTTAATCTATCTTGATAAGGAATTTGTGCAAAAGGTAAAATAAAAGGTGTATGTACTGAATTAATTTTAACTCAACATTAGTAGTGTGTGGCATAATTCTATTGTCTTTCAGAAACTTGAAATTATATTAATTTAAATCTCATATCACTGAATATCCTTGGAAAATAAAATTGAACAATTTTTTACTATTAAGAAGTTAAAGTCAGGTCAATATAACAAAAATGTTAAAAGTATGCATGTGTATAGGGAAATTTTATTCTAATGTGTGACCCATTTCATTGCAAGAAAGATATTCAAAGTAGATATCATAAATTATATTTTAGAAATGTCTTTTTTTTTTCCTGCATTGAAAATAAATAGAGATGGCTAAAATAAACAGTTGTAGACAAATAAGGACAAGAAAAGAGTTTATCTTCATTTTAGATTCTGAAAATCAAGAAACCATATAGAAAGGAGAGTTCAGATTTCAAATTTACCCTTCTGATCACTTCAGATCACTTCTATCAGGCAATTTTTGGTTTGTGGCTAGTAGAGTAAGTAGTAAAGAAAGACAGGAGAACAGGAATACAACACAGGCTGATTAATGCTGAGAGTGGTATGGATGATCCTTTAAAAAGCCTGACTGAAACTGGCTATGGGAAAATGTGCTCTATTGGTCATGATGGAACTATTGCTACAAATACTTTGTAAAGTCTGTCACTGACATAGTGTATATATTCTTCAGTATATTTTCTATCAGAATGGATAAATAAAAACACATAATACTTTAAATATAATACTTTAAATGAAAGTCTATAACAACTTGATTGTTTGGTAAACAAAGATATCTTTACCAACATTGTTGAAAGCAAGCCTGAATATTCTCACCAATCTGATCTGTGTAAGTTTCGGGCTTCTTTCCCTGTCCATCTTTTTTTTTTTTTTCTTTTTTTTTCCTTTTTTTCCTAAGTATTCATACTTTGGTAAATAGTAAAAAAGTGTCTTAGACTTCTTTATATTTTTAGTGATCAAAGAAGAACAATGTAAGTCCTTATTGATTGCTACTGTTGAAAGTGTTGAGCGCTATCATAGCTTAAAAAAAATAAATTCTGCACTCTAAAATATGTATCTGAAAAATGTGTTATATTTTTTAAACTTTTTTTCCTTACCTAAACCATGCCTATGTGTTGACATTGGTGGTAACACAGTCCAAGCCTTTGTCTTTGGATTGTAACATTCGACGGTGTTTAACGTCTTTAAACCATCCCGGCCTCCAATGACAAACAGCTTGTCATCAATGACAGCAACACCAAACTGAAGCCTCCTGCCATTCATCACTCCAGCCTGGATCCATATATTTGTTCTGAGATCATATTTTTCAATAGTTGTAGCACCTGATAAGACAAAATAATAGGACAATGTATATAAAATTGGCTACTTTTTTTTTTTTTCTAAAATGTTAAAGTAAAAACTTTAATGCAATTATCTGATTACTTACAACATTTAATAAGTATTTTACATTACTTTAGAAAGTGTAGTCCCAGGATTGTTATGGTTATTATTATCAGCATGAAAGTGGAAAAACAAACTGTACAAAAACTGTACAGAATCAATATATCAATATATAAGCCTGAATAAGTTTCCCCTAGCTTTATGTTTTTTTGTGTGTGTTTTTTGTTTGTTTGTGTTGTTTTTTTTTTACAGTTCAGTGGTATAACTGTCTGAGATAACTAATCTTGCTACAATTCATCCCAATTTTTCAACAAGAGCAAAAAAATGCCTGTGAAATTATGTGGAATTTTCATCAAAGGTGAGGAGTTGTTTCAGTTTGGGTTTGGTGTTGTGGTGTTGTGTTTTTTTTTTTTAGGTACTCATCTGTTGAGTGTTTTGCAGACATGTTTCTGCTGGATGTACAGAATGTTGTATTGAAAATCTCAAGCAAGACATTTAAAGAATGTTTCTATATGTAGCAAAAATATTTCCTTCTATACTTACTCATTTGATGTATTTTCACAGATAAACTCAAAAGTTATAGAGAACATCATATATATAATAACTTAGGTAATAATGAAGCCTCAGTTTTTAAAAGTAACTTGCATGAAACATGCAAATATGAGATACAAAATTACATTTATTAACAAAACCAGAGAGATAACGGAAGCATAAAAACTTAACAAAATCACAGAAAGTGAATGGGCATTGTATCCCATTATTTGTAATCTGAGTTTACAAAACATTATTGTAAAGCATATCCACAAATATTTAAAGATATGACTTTAAATTGATCCATGATAGATATTTGATAATTCATGTGAACTGTTACTAGTGTTTTATTTTTACATAAACATAACAATGTTTTGTTTCCAAAGCTTAAATACCCCAACAGAAAGAATCAACATAATTATGCTATTGTATTGAGCTTTACCAACTAACTATTTAGATTATAATAAAAGGTAGAATTCCATTGGAAATAATTCTTTTATGATTCATTAATTCTTTGGAGCAGTAGAGCAATGAACCAAGTAGAAACAACCATAATGAAAGCAATGCTTTTTTTAATTGAACTAAAAAAGATATAATTTAAATTCAATTTGTATTTAAGTGTAGCAGAGTAGCAATAATGTACAATTCAACTGGATATATTAAATCTCCTGCTAGTTTTATGAAGCCATACAATCTATGAACCAAATTTTACATTTGATTAACAGATACATGTTTATTTATCCTTTCATCCCTAAATTAAAACTGATCTGTGTAATTGTATTAATTTTGAGGTTTGAAAAAATAAAAATACAGATTCTTTGATACAGTTGTTTGGTGGTGCTGCAGGGCATATTATAGGATAGATATTAATAAAGTTACATTATAATACTTGAAAATTTTTATGTGCCAAATCTATTAATGTTAAAAGCAAATGACTTCTCTAATACCGTCTACTTCAATGATACAGAATTCAATTTAGAAGTTTTGTTATTCTGATTTAAGAAATTAGTACTAATACAACAAATGCAGTCTTTGAATTATGATAAACTATATATTTCCTAATATTGGTTAACTCTGAGTTTGGCATATTGCACTATTAAATTCTATACCGCAAATTTGCTAGATGTCTGAAATCAGTTTATCCAGGAAGGCAACCACCTCATCTAGGGAAAAAGAAAAACAAAACAACAACAACAACAATAACAAAAACACCAACAACTATCAAGATCTATTTTTGGTTTTGATTTTACTTTTGGTTCTGGAGTGCATTTTTGATGTTGATTTCCCAGTCTTGCACACTTACTTACATTGGCTCCTGTCACAGAACGTTCCTGAATAACTGGGTTCTATTTAGATGAAATCAAATTGAAGTATGCGTGCTAGTGATGTAACTCATGTGCTCCATTGATTCAGTCTTTTTGACCAGACAACTGCTCCAAAGTGGAACAGGTGGTACTGATCCTTTAAAATGTTCTCAAGTATTGGTAACATTCCAGACTGCAATCCATACAAGAATAGAAATACCTTCAAATTATGATAGTCCTGGTATGAAATCAGATCATGGATGAATAGGAGATTGAATCAGTTAAGATATTACAGGTATTTTGATGATAGAAATGCATGCTTTTTTTTTCCTTTGGCTGAAGTATATTTCATATGATACAGCTTTATCTAAGACTGTGAAATTAAACAGAGTGAGTAGAAGACTATTGCCATCCCCTTAATCTTCCATTATGTCATATATTTATTTGAGTTTATTGTTATTTATTATTGGTTATTTATTATTACGTTTTTATTATTATTTATTATTATGTTATTTATTATTAATTAGCTATCCGTGCACAATATACAGAGCCATGAACTAAAACCTTAACAATTCCTTGCTGACTCTTTCGTTCCCAACAGAATTACAAAACCTCCTCTTTTTAACTTAAAAACAAAGACAAAAATGATCACCCCATTATCAAGTATTATTAGTGTTTTGAATGTGCTTTCTCAAATTTAATAGGGTATAAGGACACAAGCAAAATAGTTTTAATAAGAACTAAGCCACTCAGAAATGAAGTCATGAGACTACACTTGGTTTAAAAATACACTGTAATACAAGTAATGTTTAGCCTGGAAACATCCTTCAAGAGAAAGGTGGTGAAACCACTGAAAAATAACATCAACAGAGATTTTCAGATGCATTTAATTGGAGATTATAGAAACACACTAATCCTGCAACATAGTGGAACTGAATACATGAATTTAATTTTCTCTTTCAGCCTTACATCCATTCCTTAACTTTATCCTAGACAGACCCAATAAGAATTATACTGTTTACATTTTGAGTCTACTTCTTTTTATAATGTTTAGACTGTTCTTCATTCCAATATAAACTGAAAAGTACTGGAACTGGTTGGTCAAAAAACAAATAATCTTCTTCTACCATTACCCAGGAAGAAAACTAGGCTATTATTTCTGACAAAATCATAGATTCATAAAAGAAAAAGGATTTTCTTCACAGAGATGAGAAGACACAAACCCAAGCCTGACTGCAGAGGATACTTTAAGATGCATAAAGACTCCAGGAGCTCATTGCCAGATTCAACTCCAAATTAGGTTACATATTAGGCTGCTTTGGTGAGAAAAGCTGTAGGATTTGCTGTAATGCACCAGGACAGTCACCAGAGATTTTGCAGAGGCATGTGCCTCAGAGACCTTCTGAAAATCCTAATACACAGTACTTCGCCTCATTGCTGTGGAGGCTTTAGAAAAAAACATTTATCGTCTTCGTCTTGTTCTCATACTATGTTAATGTTAGCTTTGGCCAACTGCTAGGAATATCCATCATTAATTCTCTGCATAATCCTGAACTCTTTGTCCTGCAGATCATTTTCCTGATGCTAATGCTTTTCCTGATGCCAGAGTCACTAGAAACTCAGAGTTTCTCTGGTCACATCCACATTGATGTATCTTCCACTTCTCTTCATGGTCCAGTCCCCTACTTGGATAAGAATTAGATGAATACCAGGTTCTTCTTTACCCTTAGCCTGCTCAACAAAACTTTCTTTCTAAAGGAAAGGAATCTAGGTTACAGATTGGAATTAAGCCATGAATTTTTCTAGCTAAGACTCTAATATTAGCTGCATTGGACCATGGCCACAGCATCCATCAGTTGCTGTAAAGACAGGCCTCTTGTATCCAGCAAGGCTCCGCAGTACTCTTGTCTTACTCTCAGGAAAAGGTTTCAAAGAAATAAGAACTACTTTGTGAATTGCAGTGTGTACTCCACTGTAGTAGAACACAGGACATTTGTCATGGTAAAGCCTGAGAGCAGGAAAGGAAATGTGAGGTGTAATGCAATGTCAGAAACAAGAGGTTTCAATCCATTCCAATCCTTCAGTTAGCATTAGTGACTAGCATTGCTACGGTTTCTTATCAGGTGAGGTTTCTTATGCGGGCAGGTGAGAACTTGAATGGAAGAATGAGTTCAAGTTAATTATCAACACATACCTATGTCTATGTATATTTTATAGACAGATACATATATTTTAAATACATGTATATACATGTATATGTTCTTGCTTATGTATATAAGATAGAGAAAATATAGAGGAGTATTTGTCTACACCTCTGCTTTAGAGATAGCGATATTAAATAATATAATAACAGGGAACATAAGAGTTTCTAAAAGAGAAGGTCATAAAGGCAATTTCTTTCTTCGACGTTTTTTTCTTCCCAAATTAGTAGTGCGTGTTGGTGTGTGCTGCCTGAGAAACTAGAGTGACTAGAGGTATCAAAACAAGATGAATAGACAGAAAAGGAGTGATTCATCAAACCACCTAACTGATTGTTATAATCGAGCAGATCACTGTGACAAAACCTCATTGCACAAAGGATGAAGGTATGAAGGTATACTAATAGTGAAAAACAAGCTTATGCATATGATAGAATGCCAAGTCAAAGACTTTGTCAGCATGGATGAAAGCATAACTTTTTCCTAAACAAACAAACAAAACCACACAAACACACAAACAAACAAAACCACAACAACAAAAACAACTTTGGTTAATAAATTAGTGTATGTTCATAAACTACTATTTTCCTTTTAAAAGAGTAATGGAGCAGTAACCACAGATTGCAAGTATACTTACGTCAGTAAAATGACTCAAGAAAAATAAGAGATATTGCATCTTTTTAATGTGAGAGACATTTCCCCATATTTATTCTGAATAATGGAAACCCATGAACTTAAGGGTGTCAGAAGTATTATATGTTTTATGTGATTATGCAGGTCAAAGTGATTATGATGAATATCTATCTTTACAGGAAGTAATCAGTAAGTAATTAAGAGTAAATTATGAGTCACATTAAACTTAACCTTTATATGTACTTCAATTTTTCATTCAAGTTCCATCTCTGTACTTGTCAGTAGAAAGTTGATGTAATTTTAGTCCATCATTTATCTTTAAATATGTTGCCTTTTTTAAAAAAAGCCTAAATTATGTTCTTGCCTCTGTTGTCATATCAATTACAATGCTTGCTCTCTACAAACTGATCAAATATCTATATGACTGGCAAAGAAGAAATGAGAAAGCCCCTTATGAGATGAGAAACAGTCCCTTGTGATATGAGTCCCTTATGATATGAGATATCATTAAGTCCCTTATGATATGATGTGTATCATATGATACTTATGATATGATATGAGATATCAGAAAGAAAGAAGAAAACTGGAAACATTACAGAAACAGAGACAAAATAGAGTTTAAGTTGTCTAATCCTCATAAATGGTCCATAATTGTCTAACTAATGGTATATATTTTTTCTTTTTAGGCTTTTCAGAGCAACATTGTCCTGGTTTTGGCTTGAGTAATTTTCCTCTTCGTAGCTGGTATAGTGCTGTTTTGGATTTAGGATGAGAACAATGTTGAAAACACACCAATGTTTTAGAGATTTTAGGTGTTATAGAGTGGTGTTGTACTATGGAGACAAGGATTTTTTAGCTTCTCACACTGCCCTGCCAGTGAGGAGGCTGGGGGTGAAGGAGGAGCTGGGAGGGGACAGAATCAGGACAGCTGATCCAAACTGGCCAAAGAGATGTCCCATACCATATGGTCTGATGCTCAACAATAAAACTGGGGAGAGTTGGCCAGGGCTAGGGAGGGAACTGCCACAAATCAGCGTCTGGCTTGGCATTTGTTAGTAGGTGGTGAGCAAACACATCGTGCATCACCTTTTTCCTGCATTCTTTTGTCATTATTATTATTATTATTTTCCCTTTATTTTCTGTACTATTAAACTGTCTTTATCTCAAACTAGATTTTTTTTTAACCATTTTTTCATTCAACTCTTTCCTCTAGGCTTTTTTGGGGGGTAGGGTAAGGGGTGAGTTGTGTGGTGCTTAGCTATCTGCTATGTTAAACCACAACAAATATATACATATATATATGTGTACATATACACATGTATATACATGTATATATATATATATATACACACATATATGTGTGTGTGTGTGTTTTCATATGGGTCTATTCATGCTATAGCTAAATAATCTAGGCATAATTTAGGTCATATATCACCTAAAGGTGATATATCACATATAGATATCACATAAAGGTGATACATATGTGACATATCTCATATAAATATCACATAAAGGTGATAGTTCTGTTGAAGGCCTCATGGAGTTAAATCAAGCCTCTGTTCCTCAACCTCAGGAAGTTATGATTTTTTTAGATGCCACAGAAAACTGTCAGGAATAGAGGGAAAGAAATCAGCAGAGAGGAGAAGAAACATGAATAAGTAAATTCAACACTATTTTTAAGAGAAAAGAGAAATTCTAAACTGTGTTGAAACTGCAGGGAACCAAAATACTCAATGAAGAGCTTATAGTTGAATTTATTCTGATAGGACTTTATTGTGTTAATAACGATGTGGTAGTGCATTATGTGTGACTGTGAACAGTCATACATTTATTACTTTTAAGTAAATAAAAAAAATAAATGCAGGATTTAAACAGCAGATTTCAGGGGCAGAAAAAACTATGGTATTAATCATGGTTACTGTGATAATATACAAAGAACTACTCACAGATACGTCCCACTGTGCTAGGCTCTGTAAAAATCCATTGGAAAAAACAAACAAACAAACAAACACTATATAGTACAAGATGAAAACCAGACAGACAAAAGTAGTAAGGTATATAAAAGTAATGTCATAACAGCATTTTTTTTTCTTTATTCTGCAATCATATGTTTATTTTCTAGATTTAACTAGGTGAAGATAAATTAATTGGTAAAGGAATGGAAAAAGATAAAAACCCAGTAAGATGAAGGTGAGATGACTGGAAGAAAGTGATAGTAGAATCACAGCAGGAGTAAAGACACAAAGAAATAGGTAGAAGACTATTTTACACAATAAAAATAGGATGGTGACATTCCACACTGGATGCAGTACATTATGGAGTATTCTCTGAAGGGATGAAGTTTCTTGCTTTGTTCAATTTATTGGCTGTGTTTGATAACTAGGATGGATTCATTTTATCCTATCATTGGTGGGGAGGAACGCAGTTTCAAAGATGAAAATGCAAGTATCTGCAAATGCAGACACTTATGTAAGTTCCCATGGTAGTCCTTGGAGACCTGCAGTGCTGCCAAAAGATTCTACAACTGTTCTTTCTAAGAAATGTCAGTGGCAGCTCTGGATGAGAGCAACTGTTCTCTAGAAAACAGTTTGATTGGAAAAGACCTCTAAGATTACTTAGTCCAACCTTTAACCTTGCACTGCCAAGTCCACCGTTACACCTTGTCACTAAGTTCTACATCTACAGAGTTCTTGATGACATCCAGGGACGGTGACTTCCCTAGGCCACACAACCCTTTCAGTAATATTTTTCCTAATATCCAACCTAACTTTCCCTGGCACATCTTGAGGCAATTTCTTCTTGTCATATCACTTGGTCCCTGGGAGAAGAGACCGATTCAAACCTCACATTAGAAACCTTGCTATGTTCTACATGGCTATCTCACCTTTCTACCCATCTGTTCCTTCTCTGCCATAGACATTTTGTCTTTTGCCCCAGACTTGGGGGGGTGGAGGGGGATATGGAACTCATACATACATTACTTGTAATTTTTCATAGCACATTAGAAGGGAAAGTAGATATCAGGGGAGACAAATATGCAGAGAGATAGAGTCAAAGATTTAATTGAGCGACAAAAGATGAGGGATAATAATACATAAGTGAGAAACATTTATTTGAGATGAAAGATATTAGATCATAGAAGAAGGTAACACATTTCAACGTCCTTTTTGACTAGCTCTAGACAGCATTTTGATACATACACTTATGTTCACAGTCCCCATTCATAGATACCACTCTCTTATGTCCTGTAAATAGAGGCAAAATACTTCACCTAGAAATCCATTCTATGAAGTAGCCACTTACTGTGGCTGTTAATGTATTTTAAGAGCATTTTAACTCTTAACATTTTGATACCTACATCCATCTGAGGAATTCTGTTTTTCCTCTCTGTGCTTGGGTTTCCCTACAAATAAAAAGAGATAATATTTTCATATAAAAAATGTAAGATAAAGATTAAGGTACTTTGGAACACTGTGAAAAGCAATGAATGATTACTTTTTACAACAGCAAAGATTTATTTAAAGTTCTGTGCCTGACATGTATTTAAGACCTGGGCTATTAAGACTATTGCTTTGCTGTGGTCTTTACAACCAGTCAGATTTCAGCAAGAAGCTGAGAAAAAAACAAATTAAGAGGATGCATCTATACTGCCAAATAACACAGCTCCCAGCTCACTGCTTGGTCCTGAATTATATTTCACACATATTTGAGCTTTATTAAGTTCTACTGGGATTGGTAAAACAAAAATGGAATAAACATCTGAGTGTATCTTTCACTTGATGGTCCACTCCTTTTTGGCAGAATGGATGGAAATGTAGCATGTTTTAATCTTTTAATCTTGCAGTAACTTATAAAAGGATCTTAATAGGCTTTCCAAGCTCAAGATCCTAAACAAAAATTCAAGCACCCCAAACCTGATCTAGTTGTCTTTGACACAGGTCTTACATTATTTCATTAAGTCTGAACAAGTGCATACATAAACAATAATAACACTGCAGGGCCATTAGGCTAGTTATGTGGTGTGGTATTGCATCCTTGAGTCACTCTTTGCCACCACATATGGAGGAACTATGGTGTATCTCCTGGACAGATACATTTAGCAGAAAGATAGAAGGAACATTCTTCCCACTCACACTCACCATTTCTAAGGTGAGATCAGTATTTAGAACCAAACAACTGATTTTAAATCACCTTGGTGTGGCACAGTGGAATGACAGTCATTCAGGTAAATGTTTCTTTAGATGTTTCTAAGATGTTTCAGGCAGATGTTTCAGGTAGTAGATGTTTCTAAGAGTGTTGAGCAGAAGTTAGTAGCATAACAACCCAGCTGAGATCAGAAAGTCTTCTGTCTGCCATTACTAATGCAGAACCAACACCTAATTGAAACAAATTCCAAATTCTGCAAACTCAAAGAATTTAGAAATGTTGGCTAACACTGTCTACCCTAATCAACATAAGCTGTATTAAGAAGTCTTACCAATCTTCCAATCTTAAAAGACTGTCAACAACTACTTTGTTTTTTTCTTTTTTCACTTTAGCTAAAATGAAGAAATTCTGACTAAATGTTTCAGAAAACTGGAAAATACAATCTCCTATGGGAGGATCAAAGAAAGCAGTTGTGATGATACTATATAATATATATATAAAATATATACTGTATATTTTTTGAGGGGAAATGGGAGATACAGGTTCAATGTGAAGATGTAAATACACTAAATATAGAAAAAAATAATAATTTCTGGTTGCAGTGTATGTGCTGATTATGCAGGGAAAGGCATATTTTTCTATAAAACACAGCATCTGGGATACCCCACTACAAGTAAAATAATCAAAGGCTCAAATTAAAATAATTTTTATATTAAAAGAATACAAGAGATTACATAAAACCTGTATTTTTCTATAGCTTACTTCACTTGGACAGACACGATTTATTACACTGTCATAAGATATGAAGCTTTTCAATAAAGAAAAACAAATGCACAGAACATCAAGGATCTTGTGATGAACATAGTCAGACAATTCCTCTTGCGCAAGCACATGCACAGACACATGCACAAACCCCTATTTTTCAGATGGACAGATTTCTAAGAAAGCCTGAGTTATTTCGGTGAGTAATACTGAAGACAGTATATGAAAAAGACAGAGGTGAAACAGAACTAATTTAACAACTTCTATATGAATGTTAAAAAATATTGTGGCTATACCATGATTGTGGCAGCACAAATTATTTCAAATAAGTTAAAGATTTTTCTTTATGTTCTGAATACATTTCAACTTTTTTTTTTTTTTTTTTTTTTTTTTTTTAATTCTACATGTAGTCCAGCTGGTTAGTGGATAAAATTAGCTCTGTGTATATTGCACATATTTTCATGGGTGTTCTAAGTCCCAATTAATGAAGTTGTATGAAATAATAAGAGATCTCCAAAAAAAGAAAACTCTAGAAATGAAAGTACTGTAGTGGATCAGGATGGTTTTGTATGATTATCCAGCTGCTGCTGACAATTCGTTTATGTATGTGCTTCTCCCATCCAAGGATGATAAGAATAATTTACTACATCTCAAAAATTTACATTCATCTACAAATCAGTACACCATTGCACAACCCAGAATTCTATTTTTCATTTTAGTTACCATCTGAAAACTTCTAAAAGCAGGATGTAGTTTTGGTGAAATCTTTTGAAGTATCATTTCAGTTATGTATAAATGCACAAATGTTGGCATATATAAATTGGATATTTCTTCAGAAGTTGATACAGAAGTTGCCAACCACCCAACCCCAGAGCAAAACAAACAAAAAAGCCAACACCATCCTTTGCATTCAGTGCAGACATTTTCACAAGAAAGATTCCTTTTTTCCTTTCTCATAGATAGAATATCAGTATTTAGAACTCTAAAGAAAGTTAGGATTTTTATATAATATCATCACAAGATTATTTTTTTCCTTGCAAGACTTTCTGCTGATTTTGCTATTATTAAAGCTGTTGCTGATGCATACTCTGACAATTTTGCTCAAGATTTAGAGAAGCTGCTATGAGTAGGTGGAAAATGATGACTTGATCTAGCGACCTGCAACAATACATTTTGAACTGAAAATATGGTTACTCAAGTGGAAAGAATGTGACCTAAAAAGGTTACTGAAGCAGGTATCAAGAAGCTATTGGTAAAGAAAAAAATATACAGGAAACAGAACAGTCACTACTGTTCTCTTTAGTGATACCATAAAAGAATCTTTTAAAGCACTCCATATATATATAACTTGTACAAAGTATTTTTTACGTTTTTAGAGTAAATATATATATGTCATTATTATAATGATCCCACATCACCCCACTCCCTTTGTTCAGCAGCCCTGTGCATCACTCTTTCACTTCCAACCCCACTCCTTACTAGTTTAAAGCCCTATTTATGACATCAATCATCCTATTGGCTAAACTTCCATTTTCATCAAAGGATGAAAGTTAACTTCTCTGTGGTAACTTTGGCTCTTTCCTTGTATTTGAAGTTCTTCAAGCTTAAGAATAGATCTTTTCTGGTTCTTCTCTCTATTTCAAATTGTAGCTGAATTAGCAATTTCAGATGTTAACTACACCGAGAAAATGCCAGAAATTAAGTGATATAAAATAACTACCAAAAAAACTAGCAGACAGTTTTACAATCTGGATTTTTTCTATTTAGAAATGCACATGTAAATCAAAGTACTCTGGCGTTAAATGGCCTATGAGGCTGAATGTTCTGGAACACATTGATATTCACAGGAGTGAAAAGAAGCAAATAGTAATGTTAATACTTACATGAACTCTATGCGAAGGGAATTTTAGTTTGATTTATACATTTAATTAACTCATCATTCATTAGCCTATGTAGTTCATAATCCTCTGGTGAAATAATTAACAAAGCCCCACCTTCACTCTACAATTATGCTATCATATTACTTAATGAATTATGATTCCTCTCTCCAGAATGTTGTGTTGCCATCTAAATGTAACACACATATATTTTTTTTTAGGAATTCAAACAGTTTATTTCAGTTTCAAGGTATTGGGTGAATCAAACTAAACCCCATACTCCTATGGCAGTTTATCAGGCATATATCCAGTAATAAGTTCATGGAATATATTAAAATGACTGAAAATATGAATATACGCAACAGATAAACTAAGGTTCCTAAAATAAATTGAGAGAGAAAACTGCCCATTGAACAGCTGGTTATACCAATCTTTCTTTTTCATATGCCTCAAAGTTGTTCTTACAATACAATATACTATCATCAGGAGATATATGTATTTTTTAAAGTAATATAATTCAGTGGTATTTTAAAAATAATAATATTAGCATTCAAATGGAGAAAAATAATTTAAGTGAAAAAAATGAAAGAGAATAGTCAAGTAAATACACTTCATTCATCATTTGTCATAACAGAACGAGAGAAAAAAGGCCATTAAAATAACAAACAGAACACAAAATCAAACCAATAAGCTTCTAAGAAATAATTAGAAAAATATACAGTTACATCAGAAATTGAAGAATGGAGATTTATCTCCAGTAATGTACACTTTTTGTAGCACAAACTGAAATATTTAAATAAGATCTAATTAGTGAAATATTGCAACTGACCCAAATCTCCTCTGAAACAAACACTAGACATACAATACACAAAATACGCACTACATGGAAAAAAAAATGATTCTGGAGGTCCCAGATATGTTTTTAATGTTGTAGTTACTTAGAATACTGGCTACTACGCTAGTCTCCTTCTCACAAAACAAATACGGCTATCTAACAAAAGCCACAATGAAAATTTGAAAACTTTTATGCTGTAAAAATACTTGATTTCCTACATGCATATCTGCTTCTGTAAGTGCTGTACACAGAACAGCAGCAACTGAATTGGAATGAAAGTACCAAAGGACAAAATGAAATTTCTGATTATATTTTGCATGTTATACCTTACTAGTGAAGACAGTACTATAATGAGGTAAAAATATCAATCTTTTAGTACAAAGATATGCTGCATTTTATGCTAAGCATGATAAGCCTTCAGCCTGTGTGTCTGTCCAAGAGCTAATAGCTGATTATATTTATTTATTTATTTTAAATGTAAATTCAGATCTTCATTCTGAACAATCATGAGAGTTACTGTGTGGGTGTATGTTTTGGATTTTTGAGGTTGAATAATGCTAACAATATATCTAAGTGTATTCTTCCATAATCTATGCATTTCCACAAATATATCTCAATAAATAACATAGGAGTATCTCTGAAGAGCAAAATAATACAATATCTGAAGTACTGCTTCAGAAGGGTAATTAATATTTCTTTTTTTTTTTTTTTTTTTTTTTTTCTGTCATTTTAAAACAGGGAATGGTAATCTTAAATTTGGTGGTCCTGGGTCCCCTACCATGACTATGAAAGCTATAATTAAGAAATGTAAGATTCTTATTCTTTCAGAATATACTTTTTAATAGATTTTTTTTAGATGTCAAAAGCTTCATATTTATTGCAGATAAATTATTTTTTCTGGCATCAATATAAAGAAAAAAATTACAGTAAAGTTAACCTCCAAAGCCTTTCTTGGCACTCTGTTAGTGATGCAATCTGCGTATTGCAGGGCATTCCCACAGAACATTGACATATATGGTTATCTCCTACAGATTTCTGTATCTGCGGATACAAAATTCCACAGTGCTTTAACAAAATTCCTCTTAAGACATTCTAAATGATTTTCATGAAATCTTGCTTGATTTAATGCTGTTAATCAGTTCAAGAGAATAAGTTGTTTTCCTTTTTTTTTTTTTTGTGCATTAGATCAATAATGTATTTATTTTTAATTAGAATACTGTGTTTTAATGTTACTGATCTGTTTTCACCCTTACTGATTTTAATTATAAAGTGGCATATTAATTTTCTTAACATCAAAAACAATTTTAAACTTTTCAACATGTAATACTTTCCATCTTAGAGGCCGATACACCTACCTGAAAAAAGCTAGTACCATCAAAAACACACCAAGGAAACTGCAGACAGCAAATTCTCAGGTCTTATTGTATCTGCTCTGTAGAAAATGGTCATGACATGAAACTCAAGACAATACAGTCAAAAGATGCCTTTTCTCAGTAACAGTACAATTTCAAGAAATAAACTCTATCTTTCTATGAGTCAGACTACCACTATTTAAAAGTTTCGTACAGCATGAAAGAAGACTGCGATCTACTATAATAATTCCTGAATGACACTTATTGGTCAATAGCGGAAACTCTATGGAAAATATTTACAGAATTGCAGCCTCTAGTTATTGAATATGTAATATTTTTTATCACAGCTGTTCCTTTCTGAATAATAAGTTTAATTAAAATTATCATCAAAAGCAAATTTATTCAATAACAAAAAACGCTAGATGAATCTAGACTTTGACAGGGCAAAACATACAAGGACATCTCTATGAAAACACTACTTCCTGAAAAGTAATACAAGAAATAGTTCACTCATAATTGATGAATGGACCTCTGTTTAAAATAAGGAAATAATTGGATGTGAATTACTTAGATAAATTAGACATTTTCAGATGGACTAGTCTTAGAAAACACTTTCATTTGGTGTTAAAAGCAAAGGCAGAGGAACTCTGAGGTCTTCAAAGTTATTTTTGAGAACTACAGGAATTACAGGATTAACTTCAATTTCTCAAGAGTGATAGGAAAATATTAAACCGTGTTAAACAGGTATGTTCTGCAAGATGTGTGAAGTAATCTTTCAGGTTAAATCACTACTGCAAAAGCCCTAGAGTGGGTTCTGTGACTTTTTCCTGCTCTGGCAGGGGGATTGGACTACACGATCTTTCAAGGTCCCTTCCAATCCCTAACATTCTGTTATTTTTTTGGTCTCTATTAACTGCAAGAAAGGCCTGATGGGAAAGCAATTAAAAGCCTGATGGAAGGAGGTGGATTAAATCATACTTCCACTGCAGCAAGAAAGGGCTGAAAGGCACAGCTTAGCTGTTGTAAGATATTTTTTTTCTGCCAATACAAATAGTTAAGTTTTGGACTAGCTGAAGTTATCATTGGAAATACTTTAAAACTGATTTAGGTAGAAAGCTGCTTGGAATGTCATAGGCATCATTATTTTGCCATATCATCCTCCTGAGGTCCTTCAAGGCTATGACTACATGATTCTTCAATTTAATGAAACAAATGTCCTCATAGAAAACATTTGGGTGAAAACAAACTAGCACTAAATGCATAAGATATTTATTTGGAGGATCAGAAAGGCCACATATAAAATCTTATCGATAAACTTAGTAGAATTGGAATAGTCCAGCATAAGAAAGACAGGGAAGTATTAGAACAAGTCCAGAGGAAGGCCACAAAAATGATCAAGGGGCTGGAGCACATCTCCTATGAAGACAGCTGAGGGAGTTGGGGTTGTTCAGCCTGAAGAACAGAAGGCTCCAGGGAGACCTTCCAGTACCTAAAGGGGTTCTACAGGAAAGCTGGGGAGGGACTCTGTCAGGAAGTGTAGGAATAGGATAAGGATTAACAGCTTTAAACTAAAAGAGCATTGCCCAGAGAAGCTGTGGATGGCCCATCCCTGGAGGTGTTCAAGGCTGGGTTGGATGGGTCCTTGAGCAACCTGGTCTAGTGGAAGGTGTCCTGCCCATGGAGGGGCGGGTTGGAACCAGATGATCTTTAGGGTTCCTTCCAACCCAAACCATTCTATAATTCTATGATTTTATGAACTGCAAAAGGGATGGGTCATTTCTTACTTTTCACTTTATCTTTTATGAACATCTACCTATTTCATGAGTAATAACAGCAAATTTATGTTCCTCATTCATGGGAGCAATTAATTTACCATTTCTCTACAAATATATTCTGCTTCACTATTGCTGAACACCTTTCAAAAAAGCTTAATGTATTAATACAATTAAGCTGTAACTCAAAATACAACAACAAAAACAACAACAAAACACTCAAACTCATCAATGTTTTCTGTGAAGGCCTTGAAGTGTCGTCCATATCTTCTGTCAGTCAGTCTCATAAAAATGTGTCTTTACCTTGAAAGCCTACTTCAAACTCTAGTAGCTAGAATTAATCTAGATCTTTACACTTGTAGAATCCTTCAAACTAGAGAGATATGACTAAGATTACTGTGAAATTGCTAAAGTTTTGGGGACACATAGTGCTCCCACCTCTGGGGCTGGAGGCTGAAGACCCCTACCTGCTCCAGGAGCTGATGCTGAGACCCTACTGGCTGCAGCAGCTGCCACCTCAGGGCAGAACACCCAGACAGCAGCCTGACACCAGGAGCTGGCACCAGATTTCACTCAAACACAGAGGTCTCATCAGGAGCTGGCACTGAGCCCTTGCAGTGCTGACACTTGGGGTAGGCAGCAAGATTATGTAGACAGAATATTAGGAAAGGATTTAGTAAGAAGATAGGACAGACTGTAGTGATAAGGATTTCCTGGAGAAAAGGAGGCTCAGGGGTGACCTTATTGCTCTTTACAGACACCTTAAAGGAGGCTGTAGTGAGGTAGGGGTTGGTCTATTCTCCCACGTGCCTGGTGACAGGACAAGGGGGAATGGGCTTAAATTGCGCCAAGGGAGTTTTAGGCTGGATGTTAGGAAGAACTTCTTTACCGAAAGGGTTGTTAGACACTGGAACAGGCTGCGCAGGGAAGTGGTGGAATCACCATCCCTGGAAGTCTTTAAAAGACGTTTAGATGTAGAGCTTAGGTATATGGTTTAGTGGGGACTGTTAGCGTTAGGTGAGAGGTTGGACTCGATGATCTTGAGGTCTCTTCCAACCTAGAAATTCTGTGATTCTGTGATTCTGTGGAACAGACTCAGACTGTCAAGCCAGACCAGCCAGTGTATAAATACATACATCTAGTACTTAACAAACATGTGACTTTGCATAAAACTTTTCTAAAAATATACCAAAGAGAAATATTCTGTAATTTAGTTTTGAACTCATTGGACTTTTTTTTCCTTTAACGTTTTTTAAATAAAATACTATGCGTTCTTAAGTAAATTTTGCTGTTTGTGTATTATACAAATAGCTACAGGCATGTTCTGAAAATCAAGCTCAGTTACTTTACACTGAATATTGTGAATAAAATGCAACTAAGATGAATATAAGATACTTTCTCAAGATGGTTATATATATCAAATGAATGCTTAATAAATACTGTTGAATTATTTTTGTATGTGATGACAAAGTGGTTTCTAATCATTTCCAAAACTTGCAAAATGCTATGAAACAATTTTGATGGATTTTATTTTCTCTCTCTCTTTTTTTCTTTTTTTAAATGAATTTACACTAATCTGAACATGAAGAAGTTATAGGCATCTTGAACATATATATAACCTGAACATTTTCAAGTTATAGGCATCTCAAGCACAAATTTTAGAGACCAACAAGAATGAACTAAGAGGAAAGATGCAATGCTTTCTCTATTTCTGTCTTAATTTACAGTATTTCCAGTAGACTCCTAAAGAATTGAAAACATCAATATTTCTTTCTGTATTTGTTTCTGTATTTAATGTGTGCTTCTATGAGAATGAAAAAATTAAAATTAAAATTAAAATTAAAATTAATGAGGTGCAAGCAAGTGTGTTGTGAGAAGTCTTGACAAAAACTTGATAACAATTAAAAACAACAAAAACAACAGAAAAACTTAGAAGATAAACAAAAAGAGTAACTTCATAGAACAATGTTAAATTACATTCCTGTGTAATTATGATAATTATTATCATATTATATATGATAATATGTAATAAACAACATTTGCAGAAACACATTTGTAAAGAGAAAGTATTATTACAAATTATTGAAAGCTATTACAGAAAAGACAAAATTTGCAACATGGAATTTTAAGCAGCAGTAACTAGAAATCAAAACTTTGCATTTTTGTTATTGCTGTAGTGAAAGCAGAGATCTTTAAAAAAAAATAAAAATAATAATTAAAGGACTTCTAATATGGTTTGATATAGATTAATGTTGCACTTATTAGACCTATTACCCTCAGAGCAATTTTTCTGATAGATTTTGTATCTAATCACAAGATTAAAGAAAGATACACATTTAATATCAGTGTTTCAGTAAATCACCTTTGTCCTCTCTGTTAATGACCGGTATAATGGAAGACATTCTAGCTGAAGTATTATCTTCTCTTCTTCTTCTTCTCTTCTTCTTCTCTTCTTCTTCTTCTTCTTCTTCTTCTCTTCTCTTCTCTTCTCTTCTCTTCTCTTCTCTTCAATACAACACTGTCCAATTGTTTATACTGATCTCCTATTGCTGTGGAAGTGTATTCTCCCCATCTTAATTTTCCATTGTACTAATCAAGACAGATTGTAAAAGATTGTGTTTTACCACACAGCTTTTGTTCTGCATTTGGGATTGCTAGACTGATGTAAAAAGTCAGTGGTTTTCCATTCTCAGAAATTGTTAATCGTCACTTCATGAATTTACTCATTTATTTCAGTCTATCATCCTCCTTTATATAGTAGACAGCTTTTGTCTACTACTAGATGATTAAATCCTGTTAATTCAAATTACAGGAGTTAGTATGACTATATGAATGGGTAAGGTGAAGAGAATATTGTCAGAAGCTTATATCTTATTCATCTCATTCTATTAATGTAACCACATAGAGACAATCTTATTCTTAGTTTCTTATATATATATATGTCTTTTAAATTAAATGAATAAGTAAACAACAGTGGGTAGAAACAGAGATTGAAATGAGGTTTGGGGAGTTTAGGGATTTAAAATTATGAAATTCTCTAACCTTGCTCCATTTAATTCTATCCAGTTAGTACTATGCTGCATTAACTTTTCACATCAAGCACAATTCCAGTCACTGTCTGCTGGAGTTTAATTATCACTTCTTTTTTATATGGAAAGGAGAATAATTATAGAAGAGATTTCAAAACAAACTTACTTTAGCATGGTATGCTACTTTTTACGTAATGGGCCATATAAACTTCAAATACTTTCACAATACCAGCACTTACCCACTGCTTTATACACTAGCTACTAAATTGCTAATTTGCTTAGCTCATCTCCATCTTATATGTAACAGTTTTGTATTTAGTAGCAAACACCAGCAAGCATTAAAAATAAATCATTGTGAATAATAGTAATCCAAGTCAGCATTTCAATGGAAAAAGTTGTAGAGAAAAAAACAAAAAACAAACAAAAAAAAACATTAGTGAGGACAGATAATACAGCATTAGTTTCGTATCATGACATAAAGAGGGGTGCTTTATGAACTCCCAGTATTTCTTCAAAATATGCAAACAGTGCTCTGATTTTCTGAACAGATGTGGGAATCAAGGCTCATGGGGCCTAAAATTTAGTTATGGACATGGCAGCATCACATGCGAGAGAAGAATGAGGTGAACAGATATAAGTCGATGCCGCATGGCTGCAGAGCTATCAGAAACACATTACACCCACTCTAAAAGTCTTCTGTGCAGATGCAGCTCTGCTATATCAGGCCCCTTCTCAAAACTTTTTTTTTTAATCTGTTGTAAATGAATATACGACCTAGTACTTCTGTTTTAAGTCAGAGTCCATAACAGAGGTCTGAATGTCTGTTGTGCTGTGTTCTCACCTCCAGCTACAGAAATAAACCACTTCAGGTCACTTGCTTGATCTGAATCTGCAAAACAGATTGTGATTCTGTAATGGATGCTAAACTTTTACTGTCTTCCTAAATATTTTTATATTTGATTTGCTACATGAACCAGAAACAGATATGTACTGTAACTGGAAAGAAATACAGCTGCACCTAAACTGGGTTTATGGTCATTCCCAGTACCTGACAGTACCTGAATACTTAAGGTGTTCACAGCCATTTGTCCTAAATAAGAGGAAAATTGTATTTCAGGCATTTTTTGATCTAAAGGCATGCCTAACAAAGGCATGCATAGCTGCACAAACATTTATAAATGTTTAAAGGTCAAAAATAATCTGTGGATATAGTATGTATATATAGAAGTATTAGTTCTTTTCTCAACATTTTTCTATTCTCCCAACATTTCTTTTACACACAAGCAGAGACGTCGTACATCTTTCCCATTTTTTGAGAACAGTATTTTAGATTAGAACTTATGCTTCTGAAGTCATATTATTCAGTCTGAATATTGACAACAAATGTAAGATTTTGTGGAATTGTTAGTAAATTTCAAGGAAAGCTAATAATGAGAACCTTTACAGATACATAGGCTTGTTTATATATAGTGTTTTTTTTTATTTCAAATATTTTATTTTATTTATTAAATCAGTGAATTGGATTTCTTTGCCAGATATAAAAGTACATCATCATAATTCCAATTCACAATAAATAAAGACAAAATACCTTGATAATATTTCTATTGCTTCCTACCTTTTAAACCAGTAAAATGGGATAATTCCACCCTCCTTTAGCTGTTGAGAAAGTCATAATCTACTAAAGCTAGTTGTCTGGATTTTTTTTCTAAAGAAATATTTTTTTGGCATCAGAAGAGCATGACTCATCCAAAAGACTTCAGACAACTATTTAATGACGGAATACACTGTACATAAAACTGCCTTTTTTATTGATTAGAAAAGGTGCCTGCACATTTGACTTATAAATGAAACAGAATTTCTAGAAAGCTAAAACAAAGTAATTTAATCTCACTAGAGATACTTTGTATAAATTCTTCCTGGAAATCTTAATAATTTTGAACAAAGAATGAACTCAAATCTCAGTTTCTGTTCTCTAACAGCATTACATTTTTCTTAGAATATCATTGGAGTTTATTTGGACCAAAAGTCTTGGCAGCTTTTCTGGATAGACTTGGGTCTTGGCAGCAATTCTTGATTGACTTACATATTCATCCTTATTCAATATTCATTATTTTCTAATGAAGAAAATACAAAATATGTTTATAAATGGATATTCTTTAATACCTTTGTTGTTATCCATTCCTCCAACAGCATAAAGTGTGCCAACTGTAGATTTTCTAGGTTTAGTTCTTGGACTTTGCATGAGAGTTCTTCTCTCTGGTAAAAGATGGTATTTCATGGCTTCCAGAATAAGCTTCTGGCATTCTAGGTCATCCTTAAAAAGTGCATGGTTTTCTAGGTCAGCCAGTATCTGTGAATGACAAGATTATCAATAAAAAATGTTGTCATATTCCTAGGAAAGCAGTACTATTCAATAAGATATCACAAAACTGATGTCATAAATTTATGACTTCAGTGTGGAATACAGGCTTTTGCAGGATCCTTTTTGCAGGAAGAGGGCCAGGAAAGTAAATATTTAATTGATTTTGAAAAGACTCCAAGCATCTTTTAGATTATCTCACCATCCCTCAAGACTACAATCTGTCTCTTACTGAAGCCACTGAAGAAAATTAAGTATTCTTTTGTAGGCTACAGCCTTACTTATTTTAATGGTTTCCAACATTTCTGGATTTGACAGGATCCAGGAGGCATCTCTTTGTAAGCATCCTGAACGTGCAGTCACATAACACCATTATACAGTATTTTATGTATTTTACTTTCCAGGAACATCCCTTATTTCTAATAAAATAAAATAAAATAAAAAACACAATCAAACAAACAAAATGCTAGTGCAAGTTTTTCATTTATTGATTTGCTGTATTATTGGAAAAAATAAGGATTAATAATCCAGATCACGTGACCATCTTTGTAATTGGTGTAAAAGCTATTAGTAGTATAGTTACTATAGTTACTATAGTTACTAGCTATTAGTAGTGTAGTTACTGAATACAGCTGAAAGAACATTCTACTATATTTCCAAGAAATTGTAAATGTTAAATGTTGAATTTACTTGCCTGTATTGACATACCTAGTAGCATTTGAAATGCTATGCATCACGGTTGCAGTTTCTCCCTTCAGGCAGCTAAACACTGCACAGCCATTTGATCACTCCCTACCTGCCAACCACCCCCCCACCTCCCGCCCCAAGTGAGATGGGGGAGAGAACTGGAAGGGAAAATAATAATAACTATATACATATAAACATAAAAAGAAGTGATGAACAATGAAATTACTCACTATCTACCAACCGATGCCCAGCCAGTCCCAGAGCAGTGGTCCCACCCTCTCCCAGTTTTATTGCCTCACATGACACCATGAGGTATGGAATACCCCTTTGGCCAGTTTGGGTCAGCTGTCCTAGCTCTGCCCCCTCCCAGCTCCTTGTGCATCCCCAGCCTCCTCACTGGACAGTGTAAGAAACTGAAAAGTCTTTGGAAGAGTGTAAGCATTACTCTGCGACAACTAAAATATCAGTGTACTATCAGTGTGTTATTCTCCTAAATCAAAAACATAGCACATACCAGCCACTCTGAAGAAAATTAACTCTATTCCAGCTGAAACCAGAACAATCACCCTTGAAATTTTCAAGATCCCATTGAGGTAAGCAACCTGGCCTAGACTCATAGCTGACTCTAAGCAGGAGTTTGGACTAGAGAACTCCTGAAGCCTATTCCTGCCTGAACAGTTCTGGGATTTGATGTCAGTGTGGTAAACTTCAGCTCTTATACAGATTTTGTGTCATACCTGCCAGGCCCATGCAGATGTCTCAGCTTCCCTAAGGTACCAGAAGTGGATCAGACTTTCACTGGCATCTAGGCAACTGAGTATTACCTTTAGATGCTGATCCCTATATGCTGTTGACTATACAACATCATATATTAGAACAGGTTTTAATTGCATATGGCAACACACCTGTACAGTCTGGAAGATCTCTAGATCTTATACGATATCTGTCTTGGAGACACAGTTGCTTCTGGAGATGCAGGAGATGGCAATGATGCTGAAGAATTTAGTCCTCAGTGTCTACAAAGAAACATCACCCTTGCAGACACATACATACAAACATACACAAACTGCAATGCAGTTAACTAGATAAAGGCAGCTAGATTCATTTTAAGGACCGTCAACTAACTGTCAACTGAACTCCAACTGCTGATGAATGTGTGAGTGTCCTTCATCAATCTCTCAGTCTTTTTCAGATAGCATGTTCTGTGACATCCAAAACATTACTAGTTGGTACCTGTAAATAGCACACTGTTGCATCTGATTTTAGGTATCAGTCATGAACTGAACTTACTGAGTTCCAAACAAAGGTATTACATTCTTCAGTATCTCAGCTGGTGCTCCAGAACTCTTATTTTACATGGCTGATGACCTAACAGACAGTAGACCTGGTTACTAAAATACAGAAATAAGAAGAGTAATCTAGCCTAGTATTTTGTCTCCAACTGCAGCCATAAGCCAGTGAGAAAGCCATAAGACTAGTTTCATATACAGAGTAATTCTCCTTAATATTCCCCCAGTATCCAACTTTCAGAACAAGGACCTTCTGAGATGAATGTATTTTCTACGCATTTTATAATTCTCTAGGACCTTATCTTCCATAAATCAGTATAATCCTTCTTTGAACTCATGTAAATTTCTTGCATCAACAATGTTTTGACAACAAATTCATCCTGTGTCTTGATGAATATGAAGGTTTACCTCCCTTTGCTTGCTTTGAACCTGACTCCTTTGGCTTCATTTTCAATCAATATGTTTAGTTCATTTCTGTCATTCAAAGCTCCATTCATAGCCCCCTAATTCTTCTAACGGATGAGCAAATGCATAATTGAGCCCTACCATACTCTCTAAGTCAGAGTCACAAAGCGGTTGAAGTTGGAAGGGACCTCTGGAGATCATCTAGTCTAACCTCCCTGCTCGAGTAGGTTCACCTAAAACACATTGCACAGGATTGTGTCCAGGTAAGTTTTGAGTAACTCCCGAGAAGGAGACTCGACAGCCTCTCTTGGCAACTTGTTGCAGCACTCTGTCAACCTCACAGTAGAAACGTTTTTCCTGATATTCAGCTGGAACTTCCCGTGATTCAGTTTGTGTGTATTGCCTCTTAGCCTTTCACTAGCCACCACTGAAAAGAGTCTGGCTCCTTCTTCACACCATCCCTTAAGATATTTGTATATGTTGAATAGATCCTCTCAGTCTTCTCTTCTCCATGCTAAACAGGTACAGTTCTCTCAGTCTTTCATCATAAGAGAAATGCTCCAGCCCTCTGATCATCCTAAGAGAAGACAGGTAAGACAAAGGGACTGAAAATGCTGAAAATGTATCTATTAATATATATATGGGGATGTCAAGTATCTTTAATGATCTCTGAATAAATTTCTGCCAGTGTTCCAAATCTGGCTTCACGTAACAGAAAATGAAAGGATGAGGCCTTTAATTTCACCTCCCAAGGAATAATAAAGGGCTTATATGCTTTCTCTCAGTTTGGCAGATTTTTTATTTTTATGTTTTAAATTTTCATATCAACCTTCTTTGTCTGGTGGAACAAACACTTTTCTCATCTTAAATAGAGAATGAGGCATAGAAGACATACATTTACTTTTATATAAATATATAAATTGTATTTGCTAGCATTTGCAAATAAAACAACAGTATCTATCATATTCATTTTTATAAATGTGTATGATTCTTGTATTGAGAAAATACTAAAACAGTACTAAAACATCTTTGAAGCAGAAGCAGTAGAACTGTAAACAACCAACTGTAAAAAAAAAAAAAAATTGGCTAATATGAATACTGTCTTAAAGAAATGTTACTGTATAGATTTGAAATTAAACCTCCTTTAAATTTGTCATAAGCTCCCATTCTGGTATCTCCCTAAAATATACATATCTTTCAAACCAATTAGTTTCTACTGATCTATGTACTCCAAGACCATATTCGTATGACCACAGAAATTCAGTATGTGGCAGGCAATATCACATACAGAAGTTATCAAGTCATACATATTGAAGGTTTACTCCTCAGAACCACTTATCTGTGTCTAGATTTCAGATAACTAACAAGAAAAAGCATCTTTTTTTTTTTTTTGGGGGGGGGGGGGGGAATCAGTTCACTAAATAAGACACTAATACTACAGTCAGCTTAAAACAACGTATACTTACATCTATAATACAAGTGGCTAGAGGTGCTCGGTTGTCAAGTTTCTTATTAAAATAATATGAAACTCAGGCAGAAGAGAAATAGATACATGCAAAAAAACAGCAGACTATTGTGTTCCTTGATGGTAGTATTTTTAAAAGGTGTCACTGTACATGGCTGAGGTTAAGAGCTTGATATAAATGTTTGCAAATATTTGCAAATGTTTGCAAATTTGTTTGCACAAGAAACAAATTACACTTGAAAACATTCTTAAACTTTATTATCTTTAATGAATGGCCAACTCCTAAAGTCTGCTATTTTCAGTCAAAATGGCTTCCTTTAAAATTTTTTCACAAAGTGCATTTAAATGGATATATTTCTGATATATTTCTGATATATTTCTATATGTCCGATATATTTCTTAAACATATAATCCAATATATACTACCTTCACACCTAACCTCACGAATTTAAATATCAACATTTTATTCTCTTCCCTCAGAGTTGGTATTTTCATATTGACAGTAATAGAACTACATAAAATACTGTTTTGCTATATGTTTTTACATTTGATATTTTTGAGCTACAGTCAGTACCAGAATAGTACCAGAATATATAATATAATAATTATATGTAATATATATGTAATATATATATACTTTTATTATTTTAATTTTCTTCATAATAGCTAGTATGGTGCTGTATTTTGGATTTAGGATGAAAATAATGTTGATAACACATCAATGTTTTAGTTGTTGCATACACTAAATCAAGGTGAGAAATCAAATGCAGTTCACATTACTAAGAATATTAAAGTGTGCTAATAAACACTGGTAGTTGTATTTCATAACATTAATTTACATTTCATAATATTAAGATTCTTGATATATCATTTTTTGTGATTCTTTCACCTTTGAAGTCCTCAGCACACTACTCAGTAGACGAAAAATCAAAGATCTGAAGACAAATAATGTTCAGAGTTTTGAACAGGATGAAGCTTTCTCTTGCAAAATGCTTTATCATTTAGGGCTACTGAACCAAACAGTGTACTCTGTCAACAATTAATTTATCATCATACAGGCACAACAAAGGTGAGAAATCAAATTATCAGTTTCCTCTGCATAAATTTGAGATAATGTATAGTAGCCTATACTTTCTAATGCTTAATGGAACTAATGCAATTGACAAGGTTTTTTATGACAAGCCTATTTTATTAGCAAGGATGAAAGTCTAATAATCATATTTGTTGACTTCCTGTCACACAGCTGTTTCTATATGCTGGTGTTAAAATCTGTGCTTAGAATCTTAAAACAAGTATTTATAAGATCTTGCAAATGAATTGCCACATTTTAAATACAGGAGTGATAATCAATGAACTGTCCTGTCCCAAAATTTGGAGATTTCATGCACCAGCAACAAATAAAGACTGAATCTCTTTCTTTGTGATTAGAAATACATCTTGGAAAGGAGAAACCATTTCTATTGAAAACATCAAAAAGCAGACAGAAACCTGCATTTTTTCCCTCATAAATAAATAAATAAATTTTTATTCAATGGCCAAACCATAAAAATATTTTTTTGTTCATAAGAAATAAATAATAAAGATCTCCTTGTTATGTTATGATGGGGTAAAACGTGTTATCTCATGCACTTGTCCCAACAGTGCAGGTATGAGAAAAATAATTTTGTGAAAAATATTAATTCCTCCCCTCCTGTGTACTTATTCTATCATATTGGCTAATTTGTGATAAACACTGGATTTCTGAGTAATCTAAGGGCTAAACTCTGTGAGTTTACACACACACACACACACAAAAAAGTTGAAATTACAGCTAGTGTTTAGAAAAAACAAATGGAACATAAACCCAACTCTTTTATCTTGTCTGTTTCAATATTCTGTTTAAATATTTTTCTAGTCCATAGTTATCTTTCCTTATTGCATCAAAATATTCAATACATTTAATACATTTAATCAGGATACATGTGACCAGGAAATTCAATTAAAAAGGATGTTTCCCTGGAAACCCAATTATGTTCAGCTTACTATTTCATAGCTATGACATTCTTAATTAAAAGAGAATTGCATCTAACATCAGATGAAGATTTCTGGATTTAGTAACACAGAATTTCACAGAGCAGTTGCTGAACCATGTTGGTGCTACTTCAACAGAGTTAAACTACTATACTGGTTTTGGAGCTGCTTGAATTTCTCGGACTACCAATATTCTGAGAATTTTTAGTAACTTTGTGTCACTGTGTTTCTCATTTTTACCATTTTAAAAAACACAGATAAAAAAAAAAAATAAATCCTTTCTCAGTTGTACTTGTAAATTACCTTCAACACAATGCTGCAGAGAGTTGGCATGCTTCATCTCAGGGAAGCAAATTCAATTTGAGATCTGGAGTGAAAAGTAGTCAAGTACTGCCGAAAGGAAAGTCAAATCTAACAAGCACAGAAGCAGGAGGTTGGTACTGGTACAGTGACTGATAGTGGGACTGACAGCAGGCACACTATGGGACTGCACCCTTACTACTGAGGTATTCACCTTTCACAACTTGGGAGCAGCTTTACTTTTGCAGTACCCTAAGAGAACTCCCCTAGCATTGGGTTTACATGGCAACATTTTGGTAGTGGGAGATGCAGGGGCTGTGAGAAGAGTACAGAAACTGCCCCATGTTAGATAAGGGTCAATTTCAGCTGGCTCCAAAGGGACCTGCCGCAGCCCAGAGCTGAGCGAATAAATGACGTTTTTTGTGCCTCTGAGAGCAGATTTAAGAAAGGGGGAAAAAATGCTGGACAACAGCAGCTGGAATAGTGAGAATGAGAACCAGCCCTGCAGACACCAAGGTCAGTGAAGAAGGAGGGCAGGAGGTGCTCCAGGCCCACAGAAGCAGTTTCCCTGCGGCCTGTGGAGAGGCCCCTGGTGAAGCAGGCTGTCCCCCTGCAGCCCATGGTTCCCACCTGGAGCAGATCTCCATGCTGCAGCCTGCAGAGGAGCCCCTGGTGGAGCAGGTGGATGTGGCCTGGAGGAGGCTGCAGCCGATGGAGAGCCCCCGCAGGTGCACTCTATTCCTGACAGATGGACCCTATGGTACAGACCCATATTGGAGCAGTTCTTGAAGTGCCTGTGGGCAGCCCCCGCAGGATCAGTTCAGGAAGGATGGCATCCCACGGCCATGAAGGAGCAGCAGAGACAAAGCGTTAGGAACTGACCGCAGTCCCCATTCCCCTGCACCACTTGGGGGGAGTATTTAGAAGAGGGCAGACTGGGGGAAGGTGTTTTTAATTTCCCTTTAGTTTCTCACTTCTCTCACTTGTTATTAATAGGTAATAAATTTTATTCATCTCCCTGCAGTGAATCTGTTTTGCTCATGATGATAATTGTTGAGTGATTTAATTGACCTTATCTCAACCCTTGAGCCTTTTCCATTGTATTTTCTCCCCCTTTTCCTTTGGGGTGGGGGAGTTAGAGAGTGGTTGTGGTGGAGCTCAACTGCCCAGCTGAGTAAAAAGTATGATCCACTTGAGAGTATTACTGATTTGATTTCTTCCTTTGAATTTTATGTATATTACTGTAAATTTTGATATTATAAAACTAAACTTTAGAGGAACCCATATTTATGTAAATGGTAATCACAGAAGCTTTTTATTAAGAGATGCAAACACAGAACTGTGAAGTAACCACAGTGCTGTAAAAACAATTGTTTTTGGCTTTCCAAAGAATTATTCTGGACTAGATTTCTAAGGATTTTGTTCCTCAAGGAAAAGGAGATTTCTGTAGGAAACTGGAAGCCACAAAGAATCAGGACTGACACAAAGCAAGTTTTTCAACTTATTTCTTAAAAATTGAGATGGAGCCTGGGTAGCACCAATCATTAGAAGATAATCTTAAAATAAAGACAACACCGTTCAACCATTCTTATGTGAGATGACTTAACAGGCCATTGACTAATTATGGGGATAATACTTGGATCTTCATTAAATTTTCTTGTTTTTAAATTCTTTTCTTCAGGTAATGAGTATGAACAATATAAAAGTATCTGAATATTACACTATCCATTGTCCATTAGTTCCAGTAGGTCTGAATGGATCATTTTGCTTTGATAACTTATTTCAAAATCTGGCCAAAGCAAAGTACTTATCTCCATTTGGAGTTTCCTTCTCTCTGTCTCACTCGCTCAAATCAGATTGTATCCTAACAAACTCTTTTACCACTTGAAAAGATTTTGTCTTCTAATTTCAAGTAATAGTTGCTGTCAAAAGGGAACAGAATTATTCAAAATGTTTTATGTTTTCTTTGCATATTTATTCTGATTTAGTGCCTTGAATAGTCCTTAATGACATATCATTATACTATGCCCTGAACAGAATTAAATTCAATACCCAAATTTTACAGTAGGTAGAAAGCAATTTCCTATTCTTTAAAAATTCTCCCAGCATCTAAATTCATTTTCCCTGTAAAACACATAGAGTCCTGTGCCCTCAGAAATCTATAAGCCAATGTCATGCAGAACACAGGATTTGCCTTATCCTAATAGTATTAATAATCATAATAGAAGAACAAAAAGCTTAAAATCCTTTAAATGAACCGTGAGTAAATGAAATGCAGATTTTTGTTTAACAAAGCCCCTGAGTCTTTTTCTTGATCCAAAATGTATCTGAAGTCACTTGACAACCTTGAATCAGAGAAACACATTACCATATGAAACAAAAATCTGAAGCAAGAATGACACAGAGTGTGCATATTGAATGGTCTTCTAGAGAGGGATTTGATTAGCCACCATCATCCTTTTATGTGTTTTCTTCCATGTACAGATTTGTTATAGCCGGTTATTGCAGTAATCATAGTAATACAGCTACCAGGAAAGAACAGGCTGCTGAAGGGTAAGGTCACTATTTTTCTTTGTACAGATTAAGAACAAACAAATGGTTTGTATCAATTCCTGGACAGTATAAACAAATATTTTAAAACTTTCCTTAAAAAACCTGTTAGTCCATCTTCAAAATCTTACCACATATATCCTGCTCTAGCTGATAGGAAACATGCATCTTTGGACAATACCCCTAATGGAAACTTTTTTATCTGTCTAAACCTGGTAGAAAAAAAAGTCATTATTCTTATGTCACTGTACTGGTATATGGATGGAATTAGTTTAGTTCCCTAATGTGGTGAAAGGAATAAACTGTTTTATGCTGTATTTTTTAGGCAACTGATAGAAATGCCTGTAAATTCCATCGTAACTGTGGATTTCAACTTAATAAAAATTAATTAAATTTAAAATCATCATAATTAAAATCCTGATTAAAAATGTATATAACTATTTTAAGAAATATTACTTAGACTATTCATGCTACACTGAAAACATGAAAAAAAAAGCAACAACTCCCACATAAAGTGTTACTATCTTTTTTACAAAATGAAACATCTCTTAGCTGCCTCTGTTGGATACAAAACCCCTTGTTATAAAGACTAATTGTTTAATAATTTTTAAGCTCCTTATTCTTCTTTAGAAACTCCTGAACCTATTAGGTAAAAAAAGCAGTGAATTAATTACTTTCATTTGTTTGTTTCATCTTAAAGAGTTTGATGAAATGCTCCATTTCCCTAAAATTTATGCACACTTCCTTGACTGATTTGAACACTAGTTCTGCAACTGGCAACTGATCAGCAGTTTTTATTTACATTTTTGATTTTGGAGATAACATGTTTTTCAGGACAAATCTGCAATGATTGTAGTTTTGCTTTCTTTTTCCAAGAACAGCCTGATGTCAAATGTAATTATTTGCAGCTAAATTTGAGCTTATAGATAGAAACAAAATTATACTGAATGAATAATAACAGCATACTGAATGGATCTATCTCTCTGTGAATGCATTTGGTCATGCTTCAATTAATTCAGGATTCTACCTTAATGGATACATCTATGTCTTCCTTGGGATTAAAGTGATGGATGATATGAACAAGATCTTTGGTTTAGTCTACAGTTATTGAATAGCCATTAGCCATTGTTAAAAACTTAAATAAAATTGATGGTAGATAATTTAAGTGCTAATCTAAGTAAGAAGGTTCAAATCAGTAAAAATAGTCAGGGTTTCAGATAATGTGTGACTTTTTATTATTACAAACCATATACATGTAGACTCATTTTCTGCTTTAGAAGAGACAGAAGCTTGATTTTATTTTTTAGTAAAAAGTCCACTAAGGTTGGGAGATGAAACAGCTTAACGAAAGATTTTGCTTTTTTCTTTCTTGTATTATTCAAATTAATTTGTTTTTCTGGTGCAAAAACATTTAATTTAGATTAACACATTCCAGATTTTTTCCAAATCTCATTATATTGTTTTATCCTAAATCACTTTAGCTATTTACTGTCATAAAGTATAGTAGGAAAATCGTACTGAAAATTCCAAAAATTAATATATGAACAGAGAAAAAACTCAACACTAGCAATAGGCATTAGTGCTTAGGCATTATAATGAAATTAAATTTAATTATTTAACATTTACCCAAAAACAAAAGTGTAAATTCAAACACCCTTTTTGAGGCTCAAAAAGATATGAGTGACAGATTTCAGTGACAGATTTTTTAAATTTGTTTTTTTACCATCACTTTCACAGGTCACACAACCATGAAAATACTGCTTATAACCCTATATGTTACAAAAAAAATAATAATAAAAATGTTATTTATCCAAGACTGAAAGAAAATCCATGAAAAAAAAAAAAATTTTCAAAATAATTTGGCTTTCACATTGAAATCATCAGAATTAAAGAATCTCTAAGTGTGTTTTTTGTTTGTTTTTCCTTTGTCTTTTGTTTATGTTGACTTGGTTTTGTCTGTTTTCCTACAGAAAATATAGCCTAGTTTTCTTACTTCTTCTAATTCAATTGAAAATCTACATTTTCTGATCATCTCTGCTGATCATAAATGTCCTTACTGTGTAGCTTTTTGTTTGCTTGTTTGTTTGCTTTTTTATGATAGTGCTTATATGCTTAAGAAAAAAATAAAAGAATGCATCTCAGAACCAAGAATTCTCCATTACTATGGGGTAGTTTGAAAAAAATTTTTCTTCCTTTGTCCAAGGTAAAAATGAAACAGAATCATTAAATGAATAGCATAAGGATACTGTGGAATTAAGTATCCTTAATAGATCCATTAGAATGGAATTAAAATACAGCTTGTCTCTTTCAATTTCACTTTAATTTTTGCTCTTATAACAGTAACTGAATTTCCTGTTTGACACCTATAGAAAAGAACAGTTTTCAGCAAGAGAGAATAAGTAACATTTTTTTGGAAAAATACACAATTTTTATCTTTATAGACACTACATTAATTACGTAATTAATCCCTCAGATATCTGTGTTTTCAAAGAAGGGAAATTTTCCTCCTCAGTGGTGTCACAGACTTGAGGATCTTTAAGAAAGTCTAGACCAACTCACTCTTGAAACTAACCATTCTATAACTAACCATATAGAATGAGACTAACCATTCTATAATTAGATGATCTTTAATGTCCCTTGCAACCCAAGCTGTTCTATGATTCTATGATTCTATAATTCTATGATTCTATGATTCTATGATTCTATGATTAAGATTTATCACTTAGACACAACACACTTTCACTAGTTTGTCTGTAAGTCTGTGATCTAACTAAGCTATGATAATACATTGTAAAGAGATTAGTCACATAACAATAATAATGAATGGTCTTGGACTGGAATTCTGGAGGGAAATCTCTGTTTTATGTCTAACAACTGAACTCTGACATCTACTAAACTGGTATATTTGGTGACCAACTCACTGTAAATGTGTTCAGTGTTTAATTCACTTATGGTTTCAACCTCTTACCCACACATTAAAAAATAAAATAAATCATCTTATTCAGAAGAAATCTTCTGGGACGTTCTACCCTTTAATTGTAATCCTGCATCCCTCTCCCCTACCCTCATCAGGGTACAACACCCAAGAAGAATAACTGAAGTTTGTTTTCCTTAAACTATCATTAGGTTACAAAAATGAATATATTAGATAAACAAACAATCACACACACATTCTCTGAGGCTTTGCATATGATATAAAAGTGAAGAAACTGATTATTTTCTCCCACTCTCTTGAATGAACTGAATGAGTAATGGGATTGGAATATTCATTGGTAGCATCTGTGATAAGTAATTAAAATGTGGTGTTGAAACTATTTTCACAGCACTAACACTTCCCCAAAGCTTATGATTTAATGAGCCCATTTATTGAAATCTTCACATAATTTGTATAAGTGGTCCCTTGTTATCTTTTACCACACTGTTCAAACCTTACTTTTAACTTAATTCCTAAATATGCCTACACTTTTTGGCACATATGCTGACTTGTGTCAGACTAAATAGCGCAACTAGGTGAAACTGGCACCAATTTGAACAATTTATTTATCACACTGATGTGCTGGTGAATCAAATGCTATTCATTTTAGGAAAACTGTAACACTATCTATCTATCTATCTATCTATCTATCTATCTATCTATCTATTTATTCATTTACTATAAATGATTATATTTCTGTCTGTGATAATGTCTTTTGACCATTAAAATATGGAGCACAAAATCTAAGATGAAAGATTTATCTATACTTAGTTATATAGATGGCAGAATCGACATTTGATTTCATCATGCTAGGCTTTCTCCATAATATATGGAAAGAAGAAAAAATGTTTATCTCAAGATAAATCTATTCTTAAACTAACTAAATAAAGTAAATAAAATCTCATTTGTAAGATATTTAATTTCCAGATGCCTACAGTTAGGGAAAATGAATCTGTCCTAGAGTATGTTATGTTTTTTCTTCTCTAATCTTTGAGGAAAAAAATAAAAATGTACTATCATAATTTTGGTATTCCTGCATATTTTGTAATTCTGTTGAAGTGCTCCATAACAAATAAGAAAAGTTATAGAGGGCACACTGTGTTCCTAAGGAAAGCAAACAACCAAACAAATCACATAAAAAAGAGGAAAAACATAAGGAAACTAGCTGCAGCAAAAAGGTTGGACTGTGGTAAATTATTCTTATTCTATGTCTCCTTTAGTTCACAAATAGTTATTTTCAGTTCAAGCTCTTCTGAATCAAAATATTTTTTTCTTTTCTCGAAGCGATAAATGAAGTAAAAGATTTGATAAAAGCATGACAGATACCAAGAAGTAGAATGCAAATGTTATTTGGTCAGTAACAGCTAATAGCCTACATTTGCAAAATACTTGTTTGTTTGTTTTTAATTGTAGTTACATATTTACTAAAGTTAACTGTAGTACACCAAAATTGGTGTCATTTTGATATATCTCCTAGAAAAGAGTAAAGTACAAAGAAATGGCATACAAAAGAATCACTTTTTCCCTAAATAATCTTTTTCTGTTTCAAATATGATTTGTAGGCCTTAAAAATAGGAAAGAAAAAAAAAAAAAAAAAAAAAAAAAAAAAAAAGACAAGAAAACTTCATAAAAATGGAACTGTCTATAACTTAAATACCTTTTCCATATAGTATATTTCAAGGATAAACGTCACAAATGCCCAAAATGAATAATTCAATTAGTACCTTGTATTGGGTAATGCTTATGTGGTAAAGCTTTGGTAGCAGGGGTCTGCAGGGATGGCTTCTGTGAGAAGAATCCAGAAGCTGCTGCATGTCAGATAAGGGCCAGCTGAAGCTGGCTCCAAAGGGACCCGCCGCTGGACAGAGCCAAGCCAAAGTGATGTTGTTACCTTTGTGAGAGCAGATTTAAGAAAGGGGGAAAACCTGCAGCACAACAGAAGCTGGGAGATACAAGTGACAACCAGCCCTGCAACCCCAAGGTCAGTGCAGAAAGAAGGCAGGAGGTGCTCCAGGTGCCAGATAAGAAGTTCCCGTGTGGCCTGTGGAGAGGCCCCTGATGGAGCAAGCTGTCCCCCTGCAAAGGCTTCAGGAATTTCTTCATTTAGCCCCAAAGGGCTGAAAACTTTAGAACCAGATGAATCTCAACATACTGATGACTGTCTGGTTAACTGTTTTTTAGTTGGAGACAAAAATACCTCTTTGACAAATTCCTTCCTGTGCAAGGAACTTGCAAGTTTGTCTCACAAAGTCAATTAGCCAACCTAGGATTTACTGGAGTGTAATATGGAAATTAGCACACATTTTTAAAATCATACGATTGGTTGTAATGTGTGTATTCTGAGAGGATTTAGTGGTGCAGCATTTTCTACAGGTTTATCTACAGCATCTCTGTAGAAATAAGGACAGAACCACAGACCCACAGAAGTTCACTTTCTCCCTAGTGATTTAATAGGATGTTTAAATATTTCACCTTAAGACAGGATTGTTTCTGTCCCTGGGCAAGAAATCTAATTTAGATGCCTGTATTAGTTTCACTGGATCTGAGCCACAGTGTATTTAATACTCAAAGATTATACATTATCCTACTGATGTGACTAGCAAGCCTGTAAAAGGGGTATTATTAGCAGTGTTGCAGGCATAAAGGCAATAATATTTATGTTTTATCCTATGCTGCTTTTTAGCATTTATTGTTAATTGATGATCTACTATTACAAGCCATTGCAAAAATATCCATTATAAACACAATATGCTGGTGGAGTACAAGTTATCTTTAACTTAGCCATTTCTGCAAGTAAATATTTGTACTCTTTATCATGCATGCCTCTGCTGAGATCCATTAAAACATATGCTTAACGTCCTCATTCTTACTAGTCATGCTATTCTAGGCACCTACTATCATGTGTTAACTCTGAACTCTTGCTTGTAAATTTCTTCAGCAATCCATCAATCATCAGCAATTCCTCATGCTCTTAAGAAATGTAGTAAAAAGAATGTTTTACCCAAAAGAAGCTGCACACACTCTTGGCTCATGCTGTACTCTTGACACTAACAGCTATATTACACTGTATTCAGACATTCAGCAAAAACAATTTATATTTTTTACCTCAGTAAATGGGGTTACACTAGCACTAGTGGAACATACAGGGCTAGGCAGAGGCTCAAACATGCTGCTGAATTGCTAGAGGATACTTCCAGATGCAGATTCAGTCATGGAACGGAAGACACAAGCACAGAAGAAACTATTCTATTTTGGGAAAAGGTCAGAAAAAGACGAGGTGAGCTGTCTGAATTCTGAATTATATATTTTGATATCCTATTGCTCAAGTCTGACCACATTGCCGGTGTAATTAAAGAACCTTGAGAGTGAAAGGAGGCATCATAAAACACAGGCTATAAATTTAATCCTTCATTTTCAGTCAATCTTTCCAATCTGTTAATAATCTTTTCATTCTATGACTTCATCTTTTTTAGTGCATTTAAAAGTAAGGAACCCAAATCTGTTTCCTCAAGGTCTAGTGATTAGATTTTAATTTTGACCCTGCTTCTCTCAGAGAGCTTTTTAGTTAATTTTCAGTGGAATCAAAATGACAGAATGTTTTATTGGATTTTTACTTAAGTATAAACCGTAATAGGGAAAATTTCACCTCTTGGTAATAAAAAATAAATTTTCACCTCCAGTTCTCAATAACTTTCTGTTAAAACTTTGTTATATCTTAACTTTAATCTGGAAATAATTACTAACACTTTTTCAGCATTACTGCAAATATTTATACAATAGTCATGCATAAAAGTTAATTTTTAGATTAAACAGAAAAACAAAGAAACCAACCTACACCAACCTAAAATTATTTTTGAAATTTGAAATTCCTTAAACAGCTTCGAAACTGTTATTTTTTTGCATATATCCCGTTGACTGGTCACCTGCTTCCTGACTGTTCAAAAAGGAACACTACCTCAAAAAATTGGAATTGAATCTGAATAAAAAAGTTTTATCGGATTTTTTTTTCTGAAAAATCCAGAATGTAATTCAGTTTGAGGTTAACACAACGATATTAGAAGTTTATAGTTGTGTATCAGTGATGTATGATACTACTACATGTTTTTATTTGTGATGCATATCTATGATAGGCAGTGGAAGTACCTGGTGTACTGTGTTTAGCTCTGGGGACCCCAGCACAAAAAGGACATGGAAGTATTAGAACAAGTCCAGAGTAGGGCCACGAGGATGACCAACTAAGGCTGTGGGAGTTGGGGTTGTTCAGCCTGGAGAGGAGAAAGCTCTGGGAAGATCTTAGAGCACCCTTCCAATACCTAAAGGGGGCCTAGAGGTGGGGAGGGACTCTTTGTCAGGGAGTATAGTCATAGACAAGGGGTAATGGCTTTGAACTAAAAGAGGGTAGAGTTAGATTAGATATAAGGAGGAAATTCTTTGCTCAGAAGATGGTGAGGCAATGGAACAGGTTGCCCAGAGATGCTGTGGACGCCCCATCCCTGGAAGTGTTCAAGGCCAAGTTGGATGGGGCTTTGAGAGGTTAGTATTCAGAATAGCAACAAAGATTCACAACCAAAAAATGTTTGCCTCATATTCTTTTTGTCATTTTTATTGCATGGTCTGAAGGAAATACATTTTGCAGACTCATAGACAAGGATGAAAAAGCTCAACAATATTTTTTGTTGTATCAGTGAATTCTTTATTCATTCATCACACCCTCAGCTCAGGATTTGATCTCCAAGGAACAGTAACTATGCCCAAATGAACCTGAAGAGATTTAGCTAAGTAAGAACATTGTCTCTTGCTTCCTATGCAGTAATAACTTCTGTAGACATTGATATGATCTGCTGTTATTGCTAGTACAATTATGGAACAATCTAAATGTCACCTTTAACAAATAAGACTGAATTGGCAGCTGTTTCTAACTTTACTCATGGCTGGCTAATTATCTGTTTTGTGACATTTCTCAGAAACACTTACGAGCAGTCATTTAACCTCATTTAATCCTATCTAGCTGTATTGGGTGTGTGCGGTGAGGTTTTTGCAGCGGGCAGGCTTGTACAACGACACTCTGTGAGGAGGAGCCAGGGCCTTCCCCATGTCAGACACAGCCAGTTCCAGATGGCTGCAAAGGCCCCACCAGCAGGGCATGGCTGAGCCTAGCAGTGAAAATAGTGGCACCTCTGAGAAAAAGTATTTAAGAATCATAAAATCAATTAGGTTAGAAAAGTCCTCTAAGATCATCAAGTCCAACCCCTAACCTAGCACTCCCAAATCCACCATTAAACCATACCCCTAAGCACTACATCTGCACTTGTTTTGTATACCTCCAGGGATTCAACTGCTTCCCTAGGCAGCTGGTTCCAGTTCTTCACAACCCTTTCAGAGAAGATTTTTTTTTTCTAATATCCAACCTAAACCTCCCCTGGAACAATTTGAGGACATTTCTTCTTGTCCTGTCATTGTTGCCTCAGAGAAGAGACTGAACCCCACCCTGCTACAACACCTCCTTTGAGGTATTTGTAGAGAGCAATAAGGTCTCCTGAGCCTTTTTATCGCAAGTCTAAATAACCCCAGCTCCCTCAGAAGCTCCTCTACAGATTTGTTCTCTAGACCCTTCAGTAGCTTCATTGCTCTTCTTTCAACACACTCCACCGACCTCAATGTCCCTGTAGTGAGGGGAACAAGACTGAATGCAGTATTTGAGGTGTGGCGTAACTAGAGACAAATACAGATGGACAATCACTTCCCTGGTCCCACTGGCGATACTGTTTCAGATACAAGCCAGGATGCTGTTGGCCTCCATGGCCACCTGAGCACACTGCCGTCTCATTTTCAGCCAGCTATCGACCAATATGTCCAGCTCTGTTTCACCAGCCAGCTTTCCAACCAGTCAGCTTTCCAGCCATCCTGTAGCATTGCATGGGGTTGTAGTGCCTCAAGGGCAGGACCTGGCACTTAGCCTCATTGAACCTCCTACAGCTGACCTCAGCACATCGGTTCAGCCTATCCAGATCCCTCTGCAGAGCCTTCCTACCCTAAAGCACTTGTGTCCAAATCTGCAAAATTACTGAGGGTGCACCTGATCCCCTCATCCAGATCATTAATAAAGATATTGAAGAGAACTGTCCCAATACTGAGCCCTGGGAGACACCACTAGTGACCAGTTGTCCAAACTGAAGTTGTCCAAAACTTTCAAGTTGTCCAAACTGACCGACTTACTGCATACTACAACTTGCAGGCCTTTATCTCTTCTTAAATTCTGCGGTGTCCCCAAGAAGAATTTGGTTCCATCAGCATCTGAACTACCTTTAAAGAAGTTTTAAGTTGCTACTAGGGCATCACTTAGGCTCCTCTTCACCAAACTGAAGTTTGTTCCCTCAGGCTCCTAGCTCATATACCATCTTGGTAGCCCATCACTGGACCTTCTCCAGCTTCTGTCTATACCTCTTGAACTGTGGAGTTCAAAACTGGAAATGGTATTCCAGGTGCAGCCTTGCCAACACCAGGTACTATCGCAATAATAACTTCACGCAACTTGCTGAAAAAGTTTTTCCTGATGTAGCCCAATATGAAGTTTTCTTCATTTGCACAGTGAGTTCATATTCAGGCTGGAATCTGTCATAAACCCAAGTTGTTGTTTGTTGTTATTGTTTTTGTAGTTGTTTCATTTTGTTGCTGCTGTTGTAATTATTTTAGTCTTTTTGTTTGTTTTGCGTTTGTTTTGTTTTTGAAAAATTACCATTCTACGTATCTTTTTGGCATGTTATAATGCAAGTGGTTACTCCTCTCCAAGTTCACAACTCTGCATATATTCAGTGTTTGTTTGCCTAACCTTCAGATTTATTGAAGCTACTCTGAATGAAGGGCTGCCATTCTTTTTGTCTAATTCTGAAAAGTACTGCTCTTAAACATCCAGAGTGTTCAGCATTTTCAGATTATAAACTGGTGAGAGTTTTCACAACTGTGATTATAGTATAAATAAAACAAAATAAAACAAAATTACCTGAGGTGGAAGCAGTGGTAATCTTACATAAGCAAGCAGCATACTTAGGTCACTGCATCGCCTCTGCATATCATACTTCACCCACATCATTAAGGCATGGAAAATGGTCTCTTCATCAGGAACATTCACGTCATCGCTAGCAAGAAGTTTATGAAGTTCTTCAGCTGGTAGAAGTAAAAATTCTTGATTTCTTATAACTTCCATTATATTCTCCTGAGAAGAGGAAAGTATTTCAGATTCAGTAATACTGGAAAAATGTAAAAGCAGTTGTTAAAGCTAATAAATCCATCGGATTAGTCAGTATCTGTCATACCCAGCTTTCTTATATAAGAAAAAAAACAAAGATGATTGTAGTTAAACAGCTATATTTGTAACTCATATATCAATGTATTCCAAAAGCAAAAGGAAGGCAATATGGTAATATTGTAATTAAAAAATGTCAGCATTTGGTTAGCCAGAACAGCTAGTGCGGAGCTGCATGCTGTTTAAAATTTTTATAAATTTAGTTGTAATTGAGCACAGTCAATGTATTTTAAATCCTTACATGCATATGCATGCATTTCCCCATATTTTTCACTACCTGATACATTTCTCAAATAACCTGTCAGTCAGATACAGCTGTATTATCAATAGCCAGATAATGGTTGTCTAGAAATATAAGGCTACAAGAAAGATCAAGATCATGAATTTAGCATTACTTCATGAATTTGCTTAAATAGATTTTTACTGTTCTGTTAACAAACAAAATGTATACAACATTTAAAATCTCACAGTACTGAAATTTATTACACATATAGGAATAACAAAAATATTAAACTAAACAAAAGTACTTAATTTAGGTGACTGCATCCTAGGTGAAGTGCTGTCTGAACTACCTACCCTACAATAACAGGACACAACAGAAACGTAGTTCTGGGGGGTATCTTACTCTGACCCTAGTAAGTCACATTTTGTCCTTTTATTCCCATTTAATACAGGTAAATCATGATTTTAATTCGCCAGCATCATACATTTTGAAAGTCACTGTTTAAAAGAATCACTGTTTAAAAGAATCTATTTAACACTATCTGTGTATTATTATTTTTTTGTATAAGCTAGCAGATAGATGAATAGATGATACAGATGAATAGGTAGATAAATAATAAAGACATATTTATAACAAAATCATGACAGACTGAAATTCATTTAATTGTGTGAGGCAGTTACATGCAAACTTATACATGCAAATAAAATAAATCAAGTAAAGCTGAAAGTGATGCTTATTATTATGAATGTGAACACTTCCATGTAAAACTTTTAATAATGTACAGCTTTTTTTTATATACACAAACAAAAAGGGATGCCAGCACAGGAGGTAATCAAATGTATATATATACATATACATATATATATGTTCATAATCTTTCTTAACTGTGCTGTTATTTTCATATAACTGATAATTACATACTACAAGATCATAGAATCACAGAATCATAATTTAGGTTGGAAAAGACCTCTAAGATCATCAAGTCAAACCTTTAACCTAGCACTGCCAAAACAACCATTAAACTATGTCACTAAGCTGTACATGTATACATTTTTAAAAGACTTTCAGGGATGGTGACTCAACCATTTCCCTGGGCAGCCTATTCCATTGCTATGCAACCCTTCAAATTGAGAAAATTTCCTAAAATACAACCTAAACCTCCCGTGGTGCAGCTTAAGGCCTGCCTTATTGATTGGTGCTTAGGAGAAGTGAATGACCCCCATCCCAATATAGCCTCCTTTAAAGTATTTCTGGAGATCAATAAGGCCTCCTGAGCCTTCCTTTTGCCAGTATAAACAACCTCAGTTCCCTCAGAAGCTCCTCTACAGATTTGTTCTCTAGACCCTTCAGTAGCTTCATTGCCCTTCTTTCAACACACTCCACCAAACTCAATGTCCTTCTTGTAGTGAGGGGCCGAAGACTGAACGCAGTATTTGAGGTGTGGCCTCACCAGAGACAAATTTAGGAGTTTTAGGAGTTTTAGGTTGGATGTGAGGAAGAACTTCTTTACCAAAAGGGTTGTTAGACATTGGAATGGGCTACCCAGGGAAGTGGTGGAGTCACCATCCCTGGAGGTCTTTAAAAGACGTTCAGATGTTGAACTTAGTGATATGGTTTAGTGGAGGACTTGTTAGTGTTAGATCAGAGGTTGGACTTGATGATCTTGACATCTCTTCCAACCTAGAAATTCTGTGAAATTCTGTGATTCTGTGAAATACAGATGGACATTTGTACTGGGTCTGGCTGGAATGTTAACTTTCCCGGCAGCAGCCCATACAGTGCCGTACTCTGTACTTGTAGCTGGAACAGCAGTGTTATCACACCAGTGTTGTGTCTACTGCTGAGCAGCAGTGGCACAGCACTGGGCCTTTCTCTAACCCTCCTAGGGGGTGGGCAAAAAGTGAGGAGAGAAACATCACTAGGGCAGCTGACCTAAACCAATCAAAGGGATATTCCATACCATGTGATGTCACACTCAGCAATAAAAGGTGGAAACAGGAAGAAGAGGGGAGGGGTGGGCTCTTGTTTGGAAGACGTTGGTCCTCCTCTTGAACACCGGCTGCATGCGTTGAGGCCTTGCTTCAAGGACGTGGTCAATCATCGCTCATTTGTGGGAAGTAGAGAGTAATTTCTTTCCTCTGCACTTCCATATAGCCTTCATTTATTTTGTTTGTTTGTTTTCCTCCCTTCTTTCTATTTTCCCTTTTTTCCTCTCCCTTTCCCTTTTCCCTTTTTATTTCCCCTTAGTTAAATTGTTTAGTTCATGGTAGTCTTTATTTAATTATTATTATTATTTCCCTTTAATTAAATTATCCTTATCTCAACCCGTGAGTTGTTCTTTGCTTTACTTCTTCCCCTCCTCATCTAAAGGAGGGGGAGTGAGAGAGCGGTTGTGGGATTTAGCTGCCCAGCACGGTAAAACCACCACAACATTCACTTCCCTAGTCCCACTGGCGATGCTATTTCAGATATGAGCCAGGATGCTGTTGGCCTGCTTGACCACCTCAGCACACTGCCAGCTTATATTCAGCTGACTAATGACCGTTAACCCCAGGTCCCTTTCTGCCAGGCAACTTTCCAGCCATCCTGTAGCCTTGCATGGGGTTGTTGTGCCCCAAATGCAGGACTCAGTTATTTTTAAATTGCTTGAGTAAATGTTAAGAGGTAGCTAAAAATATATTGTTATGGACTGAGGTTTTAATCCGTTGACTTCTAATAAAACATGTTTAAATTGTGTGTCTAGAATGCTGTAAAACAGCTTAGAAATGTAAAGGAAATAGTTTGCAGGCAGTTAACTAAAAGTTGGCTTAATTCATTTTAATTAAAAAGTCATAAAACTTAGAAAATTTCATTGCACTTTTCAATAAAATGATTTATAAGCCAAATTTTAATTAAGGTTGGTTAAACAGACATTAAGTCCCATTATGAAGAATATATAACTTGACTTGTTAATAGGAACCAGTATCAAACTTTGCAATAGCATATTAATTCAAAGATCTAACATTATTGAGAAGCATTATGATGGTAGAATACATTTTATGAACTTAATTTTGAAGAACACTCAAAGCAGTGGCTCTGAATTAATAATAATAATTTTAATATTATTATGATTGATTTTTTTTATCATTTTAAATTGTGTTTTCATTCAGATATATACTTAAGGATAGCTTATTCTAGCCTCTGTACAGACCTACCATTAACTGAAAGGAATATCCAGCAGTTTCCAGACAAAACATATGAGTTTAGTAAGCCCAAATCTTCTGAACATTTGAACTTACAGTAGTTTCCTGTGAGTCAGATCTGAGTATTGTAGAAATAGATATTTTTTAAATCTTTACAGAACTGTAACTACTTTGTATATGTATACATGCACACACATTTATATGTTATATTCATATATGTTTTACATATATAAAACAACACTAAAATCCAGTTTCTTGATCTTCAGAGATCTCTCCTCCATGTATTTAGTATTTCCTAAATTGACGATTGAATTTATAACACCGATAGACCACATTTTAATTTCCTGAGATTCATTTGGAGCAGCAAAGTGTATTTCAATGGGCTGCTGTTTTATCACAACAGAAATAGTTTATTATAAGTTTTCATTACAGAAAAAAAATACCTGCTTCTCTTTTAAAATAAAATTTGCCTTCATTTTTTGCACTTCAGGGAGCAGGATAAAACAGATGTCTGCAATCTACTGGTTAAGATTTTCAGAGTAAATGGAATAGCTTTTTTAATACTCCAGGTCCAAGATAGTCATTGACCTACTCAGTCCTCATGTAGTGAAGTGCTTTTAGGAATGCTTAGGTCCATGGAAGATCAGAAACCTTAACTCAAGAAAAGGTACTCAACATTTAAACATGTTCAGGGTTATGTGACAGAGGTTTATGACTTTTCAGGTGTATGATTTACAGTTTTTAACCTGTAATTTTTGACTCTGGAACTTAAGGGACTTTGTAGATCTGGTCTTCATGTCTTTTCTCATGTGTCTAATGCCTCTCCTGCATGGGTCATTCACTTAGCCTTTCCCTTAAGCAAGAATTATAATGTTTTAATTAAGTATTGTATTTTTGCTTTTAAATTAGAAAAGCAGTAGAAAGTATGAGAATTTCTGAAGTCACAGAGAAAGCTGTGTCTCATGTGGTTGACCTTCCACTTTTTCAAAATGAGCATGAAATAACCATTACTGTGGGGCTATAGCATTTCCACAATAGAGCTGTTTCACTTTTAAACCTTTACAGCAGCACAGAGGATTAGAATTAAATGACCATAAAGTATTATATGAGTGAAATAATGTAAACAAAATATATCTATATTTGAAGGTAGATAAATAAGCATGTGAGTGTTTGAGTCTAACAGATTATGCATCATAGGAACACAAATGAACAAACGAAATTTAACTATTACCACACAGAATTTAATAAAAATAAATTCTATTACCTATATCCTTATAATAATGTTATCAACACAAATGAATTTGATTTTTTTTTTAATCAAGACTTGTAATGATCATTATTTCACATGGAATCAAATTATCTTGCAAAAGTAAGTTCTTATTGATGTTTATGTCATTGAATTCACTAATCAGCACGTATGCAGTTGTAAGAAAGAACCTGAAAATTATTTCTTCTACATATTAAAAAAAAATGAATTAATTTCACACCTTGACCATCAAAGTATGTCATGTTCAGAGAGAGCTAGTTAGAATCTGTTACAACATCAGAGCTGCTGTAGCAGTAAAATGCTTAGCAGTACTTTTGGGTTTGGATTAAGGGGTTTTATTTAAGAAGTTTTATGCTTGATTGCTTTTGATACAGTGACCTTTTCAATATGAAAATGAGAAATCCTTGAAATAATTCTGAAAATAGGCATCCATACACTATTTTTTTATTTAAGTAGTAAGTAGCTAGTGTCAATGAACGTTTTAAATCGTATTGCTTTTTGTTTTAAACGTAAGTCTTCATTAGAACATATGAAGTAAATGAATAAATAGTACATCTTATTTCCATATTAAATTATATATTATACTTGCTGAAGTGCTAAAAACCTGAAGGAAATTTTGATTTTGGTCAAGCCCCACACTATTTCAGGCTGGAATTACTGCTGCTGTGCATTGAATTCAGTCCAATTCCTCTGTATGCCCAATTTTCTGTACCAGCTGTATATCATATTAGACTATATTCCCTATTTTCAGCATTACCAAAACTACCAGCTTTTGTTAAGACTGTCCTATCATGTATCTTCTTTCCTAAGGTGAATGGACCTTTCAAGTTCCTGAACTCTGATTAGACAAAAGACTAGTACTTTTTAGTATGTTTACGGTCTGGTTTGCTAGCCAAATGATGTATCTCATCTAAGAGAGAGTTCCACCTGCCCTGTGTAATCATATTTCTTCTGGTACCAGATGCCAGGCAGATGTTGCTATTACTAAAGGGATATAAAGACTGGGGTGTTACAAGGATAGCAGCTAGTGGGAAGAGATTTTGTGGCTGTATGCTCCTCTGAACTGTGTCAATGGGAACAGAGAGCAGCACTGCTGCTTTTTGGCGAGAACAGATAACAAGTGAGGATAGAAAAGATGGTGACTACTGTATTATCTCACTGAAATCTAAATAGAGACTTCTAGATGACAGAGTTAGACTACCACAATGTCAGTAGTTCCTTTCTTTACTTGCAACTTTCGAATTAAATATCTTTCCAAAGTTTTAAGTTTTTAGGATATGACTGCAGAATTAGCCAGATTATATAGTCTAATTCAGGTCAATATTAAGTGGCATACTGGGATTTCACAGTTAAAATGTAGTTCACTATCTGTTTCTAATAAACATTTGCTGATATGCCAGTTCACCATAATAAACTGGCTAAAACTTTCAAGCTCAAGTGCCCTAATCTTGCATGCTTCCTTAATTTGGTCAGAATAGTTAGTTTGTTTCCTGCTTTGCTGAAGGATCTTGGCTCACACATGCCTCATGCATTCTTTTTCATATCTAAGAAAACCCAAAAAGACTAAGCCTGCACATGAAACAGATAGAGCTTGCTAAATGGACGAGGATAACTGCATATCTTGGTTCCATGGATAGTCTTCCAAAACTGTTCTGGAAGGTCTTGTATCCCATAAGCCCTGAATCTTCTGGGTACTCTCTTTATATGAAAGATGCTCAAGCAACCACTGGAACAATCACTGGAGAAATACCACTCGGTAACTGCTACCCCTGTTGGTGAAGGAACAAAACCATTTTGTAGAATAGGAGGACATGAGGACCATCATTTACAACTTCATGCAGTGCAGGATAATTAATAACTGGGTAAGATGATGAGTTTAGGAGAAGGGGCTGTCTTCCACTAAAAGCCTTGTCAACGCTCCCCACAGCCTCTGGGCATTGCTAGAATGCATGGACAGAATAAAACTCAGGATGGGAGTATACATACATACATACATACATATTCTGTAGGAGGTACACCACCTATTAGCCCATATTGATCAAACCAGCCCTTGTAACACACTCGTGACTGTGGCCAAGATTTGGAATTGCAGTTTATAGCATCTTAGGTAAGTGGAGTAAAGACAACATTAGGGTTAGAGAAGACAGAAGGCACAAAATCAGCCCTGTTGTGCTTTGGGTTGCTCAGCAAAGGTTACAAGTGTGTCTCAATGTTGAATATAACTTGCTGTGCATGAGTATGGTGCATACTAGAGGCTAAAACCTGTGGATTAATAAAGCCTGCAGGTAATTCTTCACTACTGCACAACTAGGGAGAATGTTGATATTCAGTTACAATGGTGAGGGTCCATCCGTGTAATCTGGCCTTTGAACCACATCACAGCCCAGGTTTGGATGCATAAAAGCATGAGTGCAAACTTTCAATATTTATGTGAAGCGCCCCTCTCCCACACCCCTGTATTGTATTGTATTTATTTATTTATTTATTTTGCCTTAATGGAGCCTTAATGGAGCCTTTGTCTTGTTTACTCTGACTACATGCATAGAAAAGGCCTCGGCTCTGATGAGGTCGCACGTCGAGTACTGTGTTCAGTTTTGGGCCCCTCGCTACAAGAAGGACATAGAGGTGCTTAAGCAGGTCCAGAGAAGGGCGACGAAGCTGGTGAGGGGTCTGGAGAACAAGTCTTACAAGGAGCGGCTGAGGGAGCTGGGTTTGTTCAGCCTGGAGAAAAGGAGGCTCAGGGGCGACCTTATTGCTCTCTACAGGTACCGTAAAGGAGGCTGTAGCGAGATGGGGGTTGGTCTATTCTCCCACATGCCTGTTGACAGGACGAGGGGGAATGGGCTAAAGTTGTGCCAGAGGTGTTTTAGGTTGGATATTAAGAAGAACTTCTTTACCGAGTGGGTTGTTAGGCATTGGAATGGGCTGCCCAGGGAAGTGGTGGAGTCAGCATCCCTGGAGGTCTTTAAAAGACATTTAGATGTTGAACTTAGTGATATGGTTTAGTGGAGGACTTGTTAGTGTTAGGTCAGAGGTTGGACTTGATGATCTTGAGGTCTCTTCCAACCTAAAAATTCTGTGATTTTGTGATTCTGTGAAAAGGAAAACGAAGGACAACAAGAAACTTCGATAAATCCTATCTGATTAAAAGAAAGCTAGAATTCAGAAATAAAAAAAAATATATATATATATATATAAATATATATACATATACATATTCCTTGCTGTTAAAGGATGAAGCTTTAGAACTTATTTCCAGTGGGACAGTCAGGGAACAGATCTATTATAGCCAGTATAATAGTTTAGTATGCAAAAGGGTTTCCAGAGAGTGCACAGAATAGTGTTAGTTTCCCTCTCAGTTTTATTTTAACCCAGTTACACACACTTCTGTTGAACCTAATAACATCTGATTCACTGAAGAGTGTTTCCTATAAAGACATAATCTCAAAGACATCTGGAGATGGATAATTTGCCACTTTTGCAGTAGCTTTCAGAAGTAAACATGCTCAGCATTAAAATGCGTGTCTAATTTTGCATTTGAACAGTCTTCCACTAATACATACCACTTCTTAGTATGAACTTCTGTGATTAATGTGCCCATTAGCATCAAAACTTAAAAACCAAATAAACAAACAAAAAAACACCTCTAAATAACCTCTTGAGTCTTTAATTACTCTCATTTCCACAGTGTAAAGATTTGCAACAACAGTGTTCTTCTCTGTCATTAGCTATCTCAAAGCATATGTGTTCTATATCAGATGTGATATATCCTATTGCTGGAGAATCCTTCATTTAAGTTTTGTTTGAGGAGTGAAGTGTTAAAAATTGTACTTTACAATATTTCAGATTCCATAGTAATTTTAGGTGAAAACTAATATTAAAAAAAAAAAAATCACAGCAGTGATATGGTGAAAACTTTAGTATTTCTGATCACTTAATATAAAATCTTCATATTGAAGAAAGGTATATGCCTTCCAAAAGCATTCTTGAGAACAAGCAGCCCATCATAGGAAAAATAAAAGTTCAAGAAATGCCTGAGTCATTTGCCTGAATCAATCTCACAAACACTTTTCCTCTTCCATTGTCAGATGCTAATTTACTGCTAATCTAATCTAGTTAAAAAAAACTAACACTGAACATTTGTGAGAGTTTTATTTACTATGAAAGAAGAGGCTATATTCCAAATCAGAAGAACACTAGAGCACAAAAAATTCTGATGGAGAAACGCCTTTCTGTTTAAAGTTGGCTTCCAAAGATTTCCACTCCATAAACTAGTCTGGAGAAAATAAAGTGGTAACCGCTCTCTAGAGTTACAGCACCTCTGTCCTTCAAGCTCATTGTTAAATACAGGTTAATTCTAGAGACAGAATGTTATGTTAAAAAGTTAATTGAAATGGCTATACAGACCCCTAAATAATAGAAACATTCAGCACTCCACAGTATTTCAGAATATAGAAAAATTCATACCTGTGATCAGACCTGTGATCACCAACAGTGGTGATTTCCGTATCTTTTCCAACAAAATAATGGTATATATTACAATGTAAAATAACCACAGTATTACATCTTGATTAGTTTGTCAAGACACAAGGCTCCTGAAAATTTGTCACATTAGGTTACTGTTTTTGATAGAACATCTAAAAAACTGTTAAATGAATGCTGAAAATATATTACCCTATTGTATGAATCCCAAAGGACAAATTTCAGACTGAAGTGAAACTCTAAAACATTTGCCACCCAGCACATTACATTGATGGAAGTGACAGATACTCTTGTTTTATTGGTTGTTATGAAATGACTGATTTGGAAGTGAAAGACATTATGTTTCACTCTGTCCAGGACTCTGCAGGTTGCCATCAAATAATCTCATGCTATAATGTACCATAATTTCTTAGTGTCAGTTCTTTATTGGGAAGGGAAAGGAAGAAAAAGGAACTTTATAGCTGTGTCTAGTCATTCTATTCTTTTTAAAATCCACCACATTACATCTGTAATTTTTAAAGCAATTTAATTACCCAAGAAAACTGCCCTCAAACTCAGCATCCCAAGCTGTGTTGCTACAAACCCATTGTTCCCTTACATAATTAAATCTTCCTTGTAAAGCAATAATTAAAAAAAGATTTCTGGGCTAATTATCAGTCATCTAAAATTTGTACATTTACTTCGTATATATATATTTATCAACAGAAATAGAGTATTTCATATGGAAATAAACAGAACACTACTTGAAGAGATTTACACCTGAAATTATGCTAACACAGTGGACTTTAAAACAGAAGGGAGTTATAAACATTTTTTACGATAAAGAAAATAAAAATATGCAGATCTGCTAAATTTTTAGGAGTAGATTTCCTGATCCCCTTGTGTTTTAGAAGTTACTAATTACATTTAAAAATGTATTTTTACTCTGATAAGCCTACTGATAGCTGAGGCACTCTTGGAAATAATTTAGGTATCCAGAAATTGCTTACTGTTTAAGCTTTCATGGAGCATAAGAAGAGCTGTATGGATTTACAGAAAATAATGGTCTATTTATGACCAGTGACCATATATATGTATGTGTGTGTGTATATATATATATATATAATCAGCAACTGGAAGGAACTTTAAAGGCTAATTGTTAAATTCTCTCTATGCATCACATATTTTGGAAATTTATGATATTAGGGATTTGCTGTGCAAGGTTGATTTTTAGAAGACCTTTGTGGACAGTTACTTCCATTTATTTAGCAGCACTTTGAATCTGTTTAGGTTTTGTCTCCATAGAATCCCTTGCAGTCAATTACACAATTAAACACGTTTGTAAAAGTCTTTTCTTTTGTTTGATTTTAAATCCATTGCTCAAGTGTTCTTGATGAAGCTTAATTCTTGAACTGAGGGAAATAATATCCCATTTTCTCTCACATTTATGCCTCATGTATCTAATTACAGCCTCTCCAGCAGTCATATCTACATCATTGCCAAAAGCAAAACCAACAACAAAACAAAACAAAACTCTGTTTATATGGAGATAGGGGACTTTCCCACATCTTCAATTATTATGCTAATATTATCCTTAGCTAAATCTAAACAGTGCCCTGGCAACAACCTTGCAATGCCATTCCAGGATGAATTTACTCCACATGATCCAAGGAAAGAGAACACCTCACATGCTCCTTCACATGAAAAAGAAACCTAAGCAGCAGGATCTATACATGTACGTGACCTGGATAACAGAGTATATATGTACATATATGCACATACGTCTACTCAGATAAGATAATCATTGATGATTTTTTATTAGAGCTTTCTAATTTTAATATATTATTTGTAAAATTAGACTATTAGAGCCACAAGCTCTAATCAAGGTGCATCAAGCTCTAATTAAAGGTGCAAAGAAACCTTGGAGTCTAACAGTAGAATTTGATGTTTCCTATTTTCTCCTCTACTCTAAGCACTTCCTAGCACTCCACTTATTTTAACCAGCCTAACAGATCAGCTAGCATTCTTAGAGCAAACAGCTGATCTTAATGAACAAAAGTTGTTTGTGTTTTTGTTTTTGTTTTTTTTTTCCCTACCTGACAAGAGACAGCTACTCAATACTTCCTCATTAAAGCATGCAGAGTATGCAGATTGTTCCTCCATCTGCAATAATTTTAAGTTATATTTATTTAGCACTATATGCTTAGCATGACAAGATCTTTTTGCAATGCCTTAGAGTTGGTTTGTGTTTTCTTACTACACTCAGTAACTTTATACTGTTTATAAAGCCATTTTTATTTTATAGTTTACTCTTTTCCCATAAGATTTATGACAATGTTTAATCGAGTAATTCCCAACATACATTCCTCATAGTCCTCACTGGTAACTTCTTACACAGCAACATCTGTACCTTCATTCTCATCTTTTGTTTGCGGACTTTCAGAAAGGCAAATACAGAATAGAAAAACTGTTTGTATATTTCCATAGACTTGTGAAATATATAGTTTTTCCATAATAAAATTTCTTTCAGTCTTTTCCATGTTTTTAATCAGTTTTCTGCCTGTTTTCCTTTATTACGGTTTAACTAAATTATCTGTTACAGACCTTGAGGTAATTGGTTTCTGTTTTGTGGGACTTTTCCTTCTTTTGCTTTGCCATCTCACTACTGTCACATTAATAAGCTTACATTTTTCTCTTACCAGGGACAATTTTGATGTTAGCTTACATAAAACCTAACAGGATTGATATCATTCAGCATTGTACAGTGACATATAAATAAAACAGATTCAAAGTAGCCATATTTTCGTATAATTTCTTTTTCCAGCAAGTGCTTTACAAAGAAATCTTTATGGGGTACTGAATTAGGCAATGCATCTCCATACTGTGTTCCAGATAAGTCAAATCACATCTAAAAAGGAAGAGGTTTTTATCAATTGTAAAACAAATAATTCATCTGCAATACAGTTCAGCAGATCCTGATGGGTATAATAGACTTTGAGAACTAAGATATTAGCAGATGTTATTCAAATGTAATTTAGCTATGAAAAGTGGACTTTCATCCAGCAATCCACATAATTCATTCATCTATGTTGATATGTTTGAAATTTGTAATAAGCAAAACACAAGTCAAACAAAACAAAAACATGCTTGCAAAAACATGCTTGCAAAATCGTTTCTGTGGTAACAGACATTTATGAGAAAGTCATGACAATAAATTGTTAAGATTTTCTACTGCAAGTAGAAAAGCAACCAGGTATACTTAAGAATTACTTTTCAGTTCATATCTTTCAAAAATGTAATTAAATCCTAATTAATATAAAGTTCTAATGATTCCTAGGAATTTCACAAATATCTCTCGAATTCTGTCTATAATAACAACCATCTGCATGAACTTTGAGTAGGTTTTACAGCTGTATTATACTGGTGTAAATAAAAAGGTCGGATGTCTCTAAAATATCAATCCTCAGGGAACTAGCAGAGGTGTTTAGTGTTATAGTGCTTATTCCACATGTTAATATATGACTGGTCTTTAAAATCAAAATGCTCCTTGTGCTTTTTTTTTTTCTTAGCATTTATGAAAAGCTAAGAAAAAAGTGAAATAAAATTGATTGGTTTTGGTCACTGTCTTGTCATAGATCCAGTTCAGAAAAGAAGTAAATGTTTCATAACAGCTGTTGCGTTCCTCAGTTTTGACTTCTTTATGTGGAGATACGTACAGTATGGAATATACGTACAATATAGAATATATGTACAAGTTGTTACCTTCTAAATGGACATGTTAATTTTTGTGTGCTATGCTACTTACTAACTCCACAGTTTGACCATTTTAGAACTGCACTATGGTAATGCAGTAAAATTCTCAGTTACATCCCAATGTTGAGAGTTTTGGCTTTTTAACCATTAGATAAAATAGCATTAAAATAAAATAAAACAATAAAATAAAAATCCAAGTTCCCTTTCTTATTTCTCTAAATATAAATTTACCAGTAGAATGTGCTTAGTTTGCAGTCAGCTGTTTAGCAGCTATTATTTCTTCATAACTTACAATAATTACTGTATTTCTTTGAAATTATTTTAATTACAATGACACGAAAATAATTTAACACTTATGGATATTATTGATTGAATCATATTAGACAGTAAGACCATGAATATATATATGCATGTAATTATGCATATATGTGTATACACACCCACGTATGCCTATATGTATATACGTACACATATATACTGATACTGAAGGCATCTCACTGCAGGGTTTTGAATATGTTGTGGATCATAGCTCTAATCTCATGAGAAACAACAATTACAATAAAAAAATACTACTGATGGAATAAATTCTACTGAAAATTGAAAATCACAGAATGTCACAAAGAATTAAAGCTAATTAGTTTGTGAAAAATATATTTTCCCTTGATTCGACAGTGATGAAATGTAATGAGCTTAGAATTAATGCATTTTGACTTACAAAACAGAAACAAAAATAATTTAGGTAGAAAGGAACCTCTGGAAGCTATGTAGTCCAACCCTCCTCAAATCATGGCACATTTCAAACATAGGTCAGGATGCTCAGGGCCTTGTTTAATCTTGCTTTGAACATTTCCAAGTGTAGAGACTCCACAGTTTCTTCAAGAAACCTGCTACGACGAGTACTACCAGCACCGTGAATGACGATTTTTCAATGGAAATTGCATTTCTGCCACTTGGGACTGTTGCCCAACATCCTCTCATTGCGCACAATTGTGAGAATGATTTTTATCTTTTCTACAAGCTTTTAAAGCTAGCTGAAAATAGCAATTGAGTCCCTCTTAGCTTTCATCTCTCAATGTTGAATAAACCCAGTTCCCTCAGGCTCTCTTTATATATTATATGCTTCCTGCATCAGCTTGGTAGGTGGTTCAGTTTCCTATTGAACTAAAATGCCACCAGCTGGAAAATTCATTCCAGTTACAGCATCATGAGTCTTAAGTAGAGGGAAATAATTATTTCTTTAAACCTGACGACTAATACAACTAAGCGTATGGTTAGACATGTTACAGATGCAGCACAAAATTTCATTAGAAGAAAAATTCTGGATTGCTTCAGTGGTGAGACTAAATTTATAACGTTGACTAAAGATACATGTCATTCAGATAGTCTGCAGATGTATAAATGCATGTATGTGCATGTAGAAAGGGATAATCCATTGCAAAATTAAGACATTGCAATTATTATTTTTTACCATACCCATTACAGTATTTTTTGTCTTGTCCCTTTTTTATTTCAGTAACATGAACAACATCACTATACTTTCTTTTGACTTTTCTGCTATCCACATACAATCAAATACCTTTAAAACAAAACTTGAAATTGAAACTTTTAAATAAAGCAGCAATAACGAGTGCAAGAACATTTTTCTTGTGATTTTTCTGAGTGTTTGTATTTTTGCTCTGTTTTGCTTTGTTTCCTAACGTCTTCAATCTTCACAGGAAAAGGAAACAAGGAAATATATATTTTTTTTTTTTTTAAGGTTAATAACATTTTCAGTAGAAGTCTTTGGAGCTAAACCCTCCAAAATTTTGTTAGTACTGTAAAACAGAGAACAAAATTTCTGACCTGCACAGCTGCAAAATGGATATGAGCCAAATAAGCTGATTATGCCAATTGCAATATAGAGGTAAATTCTTCCCTTACACGTTTATTTCGAACAGAGCAGTTCATGTCCATATAAAATAGAAATTAACCCTCAGTATTAATATGCAAGTAAATAAATAAATAAAATCGTTGGAATGGAGTCTTAAATAAAATTTAACACTCTTCTCTTACCTTCAAATGAGCAAAGCTAAAAAAACTGTGCGTGGCAAGTCTCAGATGACAAATCAACTCTGGGTCATTAGGGTGAGCTGAGAGCCACCCTAATCTAAAGCATGAATACAAATAGTTTTATAACTGAAAAGAACACCTTTATAATTTCTTTTTTTTTTTTTTTTTTTTTTTTTCATTTCCTCATCACCTTTAAGGAAATTCTGAAGTGCTGGGTAAAAATAAATTAATATATTCCTGATAAGTTAACATATTTTCTGTTATCTGTAGTATTTCAGACTTGAGTAGTGGACTTAGAATAAGATCCATATCAGCAACTACTCCAAGGCCATCTTTTGGGAATGTCACATATAACTTGGAAAGCAACAATGTTTTCTGTACAGAAGATCATCTAATTAAAATATATGTTACATGAATTTGAGGTTACTTATATTAAATATTAAATGCAGTTATGTAAACAACTGAATATGTCTTATTGACTCTGTTGTTTAACTCGTAGACTTTTTAGTCTAACTCTGGGTAGGATGAAAAAGAAGAGGATAGGGCTATACTACCTCTATGAAAATCTTTTATGAAACACAATTGATTCTAGTAATTCTCTTTAACCTTTGTGTTTTTGGGAGAACTAATTTCCTTACCCATCTGACTGTGATGGCATCATAAGGCTTTACTATGCCTTTTTGTAACTCTACTGCAAGCAGCAACTACACTGCCATAAATCTGCTTAAAGGGGTTGAAGGGTGCTATATTTCTTTTATTAATGATAGGAATGGACAGTACCTTCTGAACAATTATATTACTGTCAAGCACAAAACATTGCTCTCACAATGATAAAAAATATATGACATTGCTAGACCTACTGAAGATACTGCACTAGGCTACACTCATGCATTAACATGCATAAGAACAAGTCTTATGAGGAGAGGCTGAGGGAGCTGGGTTTGTTCAGTCTGGAGAAAAGAAGGCTCAGGGGTGACCTTATCGCTCTTTATAGGTACATTAAAGGAGGCAGTAGCGAGGTGGGGGTTGGTCTGTTCTCCCACGTGCCTGGTGACAGGACGAGGGGGAACGGGCTAAAGTTGTGCCAGGGGTGTTTTAGGTTGGATATTAGGAAGAACTTCTTTACTGAGAGGTTGTGAGGCATTGGAATGGGCTGCCCAGGGAAGTGGTGGAGTCACCATCCCTGGAGGTCTTTAAAAGACATTTAGATGTTGAACTTAGCAATATGGTTTAGTGGAGGACTTGTTAGTGTTAGGTCAGAGGTTGGACTTGATGATCTTGAGGTCTCTTCCAACCTAGAAATTCTGTGATTCTGTGTGATTTTGTGATTACTACCGCTAGTACAATTTGTTTCTGTGAAACTGCAGAGCTAAACAAATATATTCTACTAATTTACATTACTACCATTTGTTTCATAAAAAAATAATGTTAACTAAAAAATATAAATTGCAATCAGGTACCTTAACTTCTTAGTTGCAAAAGGATGTGATACATAGAGGGTCAGATATACCTTAGTTTCACAAATGGTAAAGAGTCTTTATTAATCTAAAGAGTTCCAGGATCATTTTGGAACATGGCCATGCCTTCCTGTACCCTTCCAGAAAGAGTAAAAATAATTTCATTTCCCCTCAAAAATGTATTTTTGTATGTAAATACATGTGCACCAGTTCAGTACTTATCCCAGAAGTTTACCCGTGAAACTTGCTTTTACGAAGAGCCATGTTAATTAAAATAGATGAAAAACCTTTTGATTGTTTATATGTATTTACAGTAGACTTTTTTAATAGGCTCTATTTTATAATAGACTAATTTCCCAAGCATCCTTGTCTAGACAACTCATTGTAAGCGAGGAAGACAACAGAAATCTACAGCAGGATGTAAGAAAATAAAACACCACAGGCTGTTTGGAAAGGAAACACTGCACAGAGAAGGTTCAGAAAGATAACTTGACTTTCATTAACATTTTCATGATTATCTTTGCAAAACTACGTAAACTTAATTAACTAACTGAAATAAAAAAGACAAACATCTTTTCTCACTTCAAAAGGAGTACAAGTCTTTTGCATTTATTAAATAAACTCATAATCCTCCTTCTTAAAGGTTTCTTATTCTAGGCATCTCTGATCCCAGCATGCTAGAAGCCAGTTAGAAAAAAATTTACATGCCAGTTAGACAAAACTTACATAATTATAAAGTATATAGCATTGTCATACTGAGGAAAGAAGACCTGCTAATAAGAAAAGAAACATACAGAGTTGTATATGTTTCGTTTTTTCTGCATTCAAGGTATTGGCTAATTCTTGTATTTAATTAGAATATACTATACAGAGATATATAATGAAAATTAAAAAGACACTTTTTTTTTTTTTTTTGTTCTAAGCCAAATCATTGTATGGTCTTCACAAACAGCTGTTGACAACCTAGGATGTATTACACGTGACAGATTTTACAACTCAGTTTTCCTAAATCAATCCACAAGAGCTTCTCTATTATAAAAGAAAAGAATAAGTGAAATTATAACTGGCTCCCTCAGAAAAAAAATACATGTGCTGAATAAATATTAAATCACACTAGCAAATAATCACTGCTTGAGCAACAAATGAAAATACAGTAACTGTCTGTTTATGTAGAACTCTATGTACCACTAGAATGTAATGTCCTTGTTTTAAAGAATTACCTCCACTGAACACTGAAAGCACTGAGAACAGCTTAGGCATTTGGGTAACTTCTTGAATATATCTGTGTCATGGAGCACAATCCAGAAGCCTATAATTTTGTGTTTAGGATTTCTACATGTACGAAGCAACCTAAACAGTAAAGATATGCCTGAAACCTGCTAAATACAGATTTGTGTCTGATATACTCCTGCTAATCTGGAGTTTTTCCCAAGAGCATTTACTAGAATATTCTAGCTGGCAGTATACTCAAAAGGAACAACTAGTGCTCATACTTTTCCATCAATGGGAATCTAGAATCCACCGTTTATATAATCTTTAAGAGATCACTGAGGATCTCGGAGACTGATAGTTCCGATGCACTTTCACAAGCACATCTAACAAACTCTAGGACTACACCCAAGACATCTGAAGAAAACTAGGAAAACTCTGAATATACTGCATGTGGCTTGGCATTTGAAGATTTTCCTTAAATGCTTAAATAATGCAAAATAAATTAAACAGCATTACATTTTGCTTAAGTAGTTAAATTAATTGCATAACTCAAGGTTTTCTTAATTTGACATGCATGCTCATTTTGTGCTACTACGACTATGTATTATTACATTCGATACTATAAAAAAAAAAAAACAACAAAAAGAAAAATTAATTGGATTCAGTGTTCTATATGGATAAAGATCAATAAAGAACAACGTAAAATTTTAATACAATGTAGTATGTCAAACAAAAGTAACCTATATTTTAAAACAACCTTCGTATTTTTAATAGCATTTTGTATTTTTAATAATCTTGTGAAATATAGTTCTCCAAGCAACATTTACTCCAATCTAATCAAGTATTAGAAACAAAGTTAATAATTTCTCTAAATGATTTTTCTGCAGTGCAGTATAGCATTCAGACATGTATGAGTCACCAAATTTTGTCTTCAGAACTCGCATTGGAGCTTATTTCCTCCATTGAATAGATCAGAAAAAGAAACATTGAGAATTAAAGGTAAAAAAGACAGCTATTAGTTTCCAAAAAATCTTTTTTTTTTTTTCTCCAATTGCTTAAACATTGCTTACAACACTAATAATTCAAGTATACCAAAATACAAGTTTTTAGATGTAATGACTTCTGCTTAACTTCTATTTAAGATGTTAATGACTTCAATGTAATGACTTCAATGTAGATAATTATAAAGCAAAAAATATTATTTTAGTAAACTTTTGTAGAAAAACTATACCTTAAATTATTTATCTTTACACAGAAATATGATAAAAAGTAGCATATTTAAATAAAGGCAGTAATCAGTTTCCATAACCACTACATACGTACGAATTGCACATTAAGAATTGGATTTGCTACCCAAAACTGCCTCTATTTATCTTGTATATAGGGGAAAAACAAAAACAAAAACAAAACAAAACAAACCAAAACAAAACAAAAAAAAAAAAACAACTACTTCTACTTTCTACTCCATAGAAAATATGACGTATTATTCCATAATTAAAGATTGAATCATAATGCATCTGTGCAGAGATTCCAAATTCAGGTTGGCCATGCAGCTTTGATACTGGCATACTTGATTTTGTAATACAGGAATTTTAAACATCACATGTAAGTGCCTTTTCAAACAGACAAACCAACAAAACAAAACAAAAACAACAACAACAAAACAGCAAAAATCAATTCCCTATATTTGTTCTTACAAGCAGGTAAATTATTTTTATTGATTTTTTTTTTGCAGGTAAAGAAAAAAAATAGAAAAGAGCATGACAAACACTGGACAGCAAGGTTAGACTAGGCAGTTACTATCACTGTAACAGAGTCATGCAAGCTAACTTTCACTACATGTATACTCTGATTTTTAAAGGGTGTATATGAAGTTTGCACTGGTAAATATCAATTCATCAGATGCCTAATATTTTACTAGGAGAACACCATTAATTACTGACAATTATGTTTGCAATTAAATGAAAATTGCATGCTGTATGGATTTATTATGTTTTTATTTAAACATATCAGAAGTCACACTAAATGTGATGGATTTAATATTGTATCATTGTCTATGGTAGCTTTCAGTTCTGGATATTCTAAAGCCATCAATAAAAGACAGTCACAAAAAAGAATAATAATTATTTCTATCAAATTAATAATAAGCTAGCTTTGTCATCTGAATTCTGCAGCTCTGTTTAAATGATGCTGCATATTTTGCATAGTTTACATGTTTCTGTATTTGTGGATGGAAAGAGAGATTAGTAAGTATGCAAGAAAAAAAGGGGTTTCAGGCTTTGCAATTTTTAGACCAAACCAACAGCACTACTTTTATAAATATACTTTTTATTTTACCTTTAAATGAACCTTCCAGTTCATTTATTAGTGAAAATGAAAATGCTATTATGATTATTATCACTATAAAAGCAGCAACTAAAGCCATTACATCTCAGGTAAATTAATAAATTTAAATATAAATTTATTAATTGAATTTAAATATAGAGTGTTTTAATGTATAAACATCTTTTCTCCAGTTGCAGAAATACTGATGCTTTAAATCAATCTTTTATTATTTGGAGAGCTAGTATCTTACCATGGATTTATATGAATTTACATTCATCTATACAGAAGTTTGTGTTTCATATAATGAATTGCTACATAAGGCCACATACATGTAAGACGTAGGAATCTCATATTTTCATGGTACTGAAATCTGGACCATCAGGGACTCAAAAGATTGGTTAGATACTAAGAAAGACTACAGAATTAACTGAGCAATGAATTAAATTCCTTACATCTTTCCCTTAGTAAACACACCAAAAATAACTATCCTCTTGTTGACTGAACTGCAGCATACTCCTGTGCTACAACAAATTCTACATATATCCTGTGAGGAAAAAAAAATCTTTTATCCATTACCCCTAAGTTTCAGGGGACTACATGCTTTCTACTGAGCTAAGAAATCTTCTATCCTCTCTCATACTGTGGATTCCTTGTTTACCAAAATTGCTCTAATGATGTCCTGAACTCCAACATGTTTCCTTTACTGAGTTGCCTGTTAAGGAGAATTTGGCCTTCCTCTCATTCAGTTCCATATTACTCAGCATTCAGTGCTTGGGACAAACAAACAGGCAGCTTTCTTTTCCATTGAGTCTTTTATATGGAATATATATACCTATCAAGCAGTAGTAAGGAAACAAATAAATTATCATGTCACTGATATTTAGAATTAAAGCCAAGAACATAGGTTAGATCATTAATCTAATTTCTTGTATATCAAATATATTCTGCACACACAGCTCACCAATTACCCTGGTACTGAGTATAATTTCTGCTTTGCCTAGATTTTATTCAAATGCATTCAGTCTTGAGATGACAATATCTAACGATGGAGAATTCACCACTTTCCTCTACAGCTATTCCAGTCTACTCCAGTGTTTAAGCACCCTTCCTGATGCAAAAATGAACCTTATTTCCAATCTGCTTAAACTGAATTGGCTCTTATAAGATTTCTCAACTAGATTAAAGAGCTCTTCAGTTCACAGTAGTTTCCCTCTGTGGAGATACACTGTAATCAAGTATATTGTCTTCTCTTATTTTTAATATGCTGAAATAGCCCAAGCACTCTAAGACAATCATTTGCAAGCCATTTTCTCTTTTCTTGCAATCTCTTCTTCATCCTGTACAAATGTCAAGCACTGTTTATAAATGGAAAAATAGTGTCATGAGAACTGCACAAAAATTTCCGAAATCCACTGGCATAACCACAGGTAGCCTGCCCGTTCCCGCCCCCCCCCCCCCCCCCCCCTTTTTTTTTTTGTTTGTTTGCTACAGCACCATACAGGGGCAAAATGGAGTTCTTTATCTGTTCCTGTATTATTTTCTGCAGCTAAGAAGTCCAGACAACACACATCATATTTTACTGAAATATTAAGTTTGTTCAACCTCTTTTTTCTTCCCCCCTAAGAAATCTCAATCTTTTTATTTTGTTAAAGAAATGTTGGATATGTCTGAAATGATCTTACTTTGGTAAATCCACATCTCACATTTTGTATGTACTTAGGACATGTTCTACACATGTAGATATGTATACAGGTATATACACACATATCTAAATAATGACGGCATTGACTAGAATCAAAACCAATATAATAATACCATACAATAATTAGGTGGAATTTAGGAGTTTAGGTTTCTAGTGACCTTAGAATCACTTAATAATATCCTGGACAAGAATTGTCATGGACAGGAACCTGTCAAATCAGAGAAGAACATAAACCAAACTTGTATGATGGGAAAACGATATTGATAAATAACAATTCAGGGTAAGGGTGGGCATACGCATAAGTTAAGCATAACCTTTGTTATCCTTAACTAGAATGAATGACTCTAACATCAACCTGAGGCCAGCCTTCATCAGACGTTAAACATAGACAGTATTTCAGTTACTTTCAGGTTACTGGAGTTAGACTGTTCAGTAGCACTGTGTTGTTTTGTTGTTGCTGTTTTAATAAACTCTCCTTTGTATGGTAGGGGATATCAACATTATACATGTTGATGTACTTTGTAGATGTACTTTGAGAATCATTATCAAGATAAATAATATATAACCACTGTCAAGTTAAAGAACATAAAAAATGCTAACTGAAATGTTTTAGTAAAATCATAAAATTACACCCTAGAGTTGTATTTTGTTGTTGTTGTTGCTGTTACACAATAAACCAAGTATGTTCATATCATTAATAATCCACCAGAGGGAGTTCTGTGAATAAAATAGAAATACTGACAACAAACACAAACCTTTGAAATTAGGGTTTACATATGAAACTAAACTTACAGTTCTTATTGCACACTAAAACTTTTAGTCCAGGTTATCTCAAAAAAATGAGAGTTTAGTAACTATAGATTGGTACGGCATCACTTTGAGTACTCTGTGCAGTTCTGGGCACCACAGTACAAAAAGGACGTGAAACTTCTGAAGAGTGTACAGAGGAGGGCTACAAAGATGACTAAGGGCCTAGAAGGGAAGACACGAGGAGAGGCTGCGGTCACTAGCCGTCTTCAGCCTGGAAAAGTTTAGGCTGCGGGGGGACCTCATTGCGGTCTACAACTTCCTCAGAATGGGGAGTGGAAGGGCAGGTGTCGATCTATTCTCTTTAGTGACCAGTGACAGGACCTGAGGGAACCGTGTCAAGTTGTGACAGCGGAGGTAAAGGCTGGATATCAGGAAGAGGTTCTTCACTGAGAGGGTGGTAGCGCACTGGAACAGGCTCCTCAGGGATGTAGTCACGGCACCAAGCCTGTCGCAGTTTAAGAAGTGTTTGGACTATGCTCTTAGTCACATGGTCTGAATTTTTGGGTAGACCTGTGTGGCACCAGGTGTTGGACTTGATGATCCTTGTGGGTCACTTCCAACTCAGGATATTCTATGATTCTATGATATTTTAGTTGTTCCAAAATACTGGTAAAATGGAGAATGAAATGCAGCTAAGTAATCCTGATCCTAATCTTTGGTGGAATTAGTATTTTGAGTATTTACTGAAGTAAATTATTTAATCATAAGAGTCAACTGTGAGTCTTTTTTAACAGATGCTTCAAAGGAATGGAGTATCATCATGAGTTCTGATTTTAGTACCATCAGTGCTAAGTGGCAGATTTCCCAAATATTTTAATCCCACAGAAAAGTGCCATGAAATATCCAGGTAATTCTTTACACCTTGCTTTTGGCAATGTTTCCCTTACAGATGACACTCACGTTATAACATTATGTTAAATACTGCAAAATGCTACCTAAATAGGTTAATGCTAAGTATGGTGTTAATATAGCATCATTTTGAACAAATAATTCCAGGGGCTGCAAATGAAGATAATAGATCTGAAGAGTTATGAAGGATTATATGATACACAAAAAAGTTTAAAACAGTCTTAACAGATTGATTTTAGAAGTGCTGGATTGTCAGCTGGTATATAACTGCATAGCTCTAATGACTTTAATGAGATTGTGTGTGTTTAAATTAGATGTTTTTTGTTTGGTTGTGGTTTTTTGTGTGTTTTGGTGTGTTGCTTTTTTTTTTCTATTCTAGTTAGTTTTTAGCAGTTGATGTAATAATTATCTCAGAATTAAGAAAGGCTATTTCCTTTCAAGAAGTAACAGATACTTCTTTTAATGACTCTACTTTGATACTGCTTTTAAAGCATGTTTTAATTTCTGAAGTAATTCAGAAGCAGTTAAATGGGCTTTTGGAAATTAATATACAATTCTGAAGCATTAGAAGTGATTCAAATGAATCACTCAAATAAAGACTTTTTTTTTTTTTGCCTTTTTTTTCTTCTTTTCTTCTTTTTTTTCCTTTTTTTTTTTTTTTAATTATCTTTTCTGTCTCCCTGGGCAGAATATTGTGCAGTCACACATCTTATGTGATAGAAAACATCGTTTTTGCTGCTCGGGTGCAAATCCAGTGGTTATCACAACAGTGTGGGGACACATATAAAAGGGATCATAAACTGATAAGCCTGATCATGAAGAAAGACAAAGAAACTGCAGACAATGGATTGAGGACTGGCTATAATTACAAGCTGAAAAACAGCTTCTCTACCTAGGGGACTGCCAGCTTTCCTTAACTGATAGCATATGGCCATTCCCTGGAAAATGTAAACCCTTGAAAACATAAATAACTACTGCTTTCATTGCATTATAGCATAATAGGTCATATTTGAGAAACATTTTAAATGATGAGACTAACCAGTTTCAACATACATTTAGAAATTAACAGACTTTTTAGTGAATGTGGTTTTAGTAGAATTAGACAATTTTCATAACGACACATATATGTTATGAAAGTGTGTGAGATCAATAGAATTAAAAAATGGATTCTTTATCATTTCATGGGATTTGGTCAAGTAATTTTAATTATTTATATGTTATTTTCATCTTCACTAAGTTGATATTTAAAAATACCAACTTGTATGTGCCTGAACTCATTGAGATTTTTAGTATTTAAGCTGTTAAGGTTAAACATACTGTTAAGGCTGTAAGGTAGTAGGGTTCAACTATAAAAGGCAATGCAGGAGATACAACTGTTTATAATATTATTTATTTTAAGTGTACAAATTACAAACAATGATGAGGATCAATACTTGCCCAGAAGAAACTGTAAATAAACCATCATCTGTACTAAATATTTGAAAAACACCACTGAATTCATATAATCCCTGAGAAATTAATGGAGGCAAAAGAAATATACTGTAAGAAGAAGAAAAGGAGAGGAAGGAATGAACGAACACCATAAATGAACAGTAGAGCTAACACAGTCATTTCCAGAAATCCTTACTATTTTTTCTGCATTTTCTGCCTGTCCAGCTTCATTTTTAAGCTTCAGTTACATGTTCTCTATGTAACACAATTGTGTTACTACTTGAAAACGATAAAGAGGATGTACATCTACACAGGATGTACGAAGAAATATTAAAGAGGACAAACCAAAAAGGAGGGGAAGAAAGAAGGGAGGCAAGTTGGAAGGGAAGATTTAAGGGAAAGAAGGAAAGAAAAGGAAAGGAGAGAGGCAGAGAAAAAGTGAGGAAAAGTGGAAGAAATTCATTATGTTGTGAAAGAGATGGAGAAGCAAAAAATGAAATTATGCAGTTCATTAGGTACAGATATAACACTTCTTGTATTTTACACGTTGATCATATAAAGATCACATGTTGATCTTACCATTTTTGTATATATTCAATGTTTCTTTTTCTGAAAAGGTTGCATGAAGAAAGCTGTTCCAGTGCGTTGATAAGCTTTTTATTAAATATGGAATTGCATCTTTCTGTTTTTTTTTGTTGTTGTTGTTGTTGTTTTTTTTTTTAATAAAGGTACATGGTTCAGATTATTTACAATTACTTTTAATACAGTCAATTACTTTTAATACAATCAATGATGCCTTTGTTGAAGGTATCAATTACAAAGTCTTTTAACAACTTTAAACCTAAATGAGTTCTAAAAATGTAACAGTTTTAAACCACGATATGTTATCACTAAATATATATATATTATTATTTATTTCTGGTATGGAATTTCAATGAACATTTCCAGTCAAGATAAGACACTGTGGTATTTCTCTGTTGTAGGAAAAAATGCATGGTGAACAGTTGTTGAGAGGAGGGAAAGGGAGAAAGAGCACCAGACACCATGATTCTGCGAAGTTCAATTTAATAAATGAACCAGAGTTCATTTAACCACAGTTCATAAGCTGTGTTAGGAAATACTTCACACCAGAGCTCCGGATAAGCCATGTTAGGAAATACTTCACACTCCCACACATACACACCCACACACAGTTACAGTCTGAGACTGGCCCTAAATGTGAGCCTGGAGGGAACGCAACATTTGCTCCCATTCCCTGCAGAATGCCTGCTCAACAATATCCTCCTCCCCCTCCCTTCTGGCCCCAATCTCTTTTACTGGGAAGGTGTCACACAGGCCACCAATCAAATCAGTCCATGATGACACCATGAACCACCTTTGCAGCGATTTCACGTTTTGTTCTCTAGCTTGCTGCCCCATATCCTGTATCAAGCCTTATCACACTGACATTGTTTGCATTGCATTGTCAGCCATAGCTCATTATACTCATTCATTCACTCCTGATCAAGGCAAGGTCAGGATGCTCCTATGACAACAGTTCAAACTCTAAAAGATTGCAATACCATAAGAAATGTTCTAAGTGTGAATAAAAAAAAACATTTAATGAACCAGAATTCACATTAATTCCAAGGCTTAGGCTGGAGTAACAAGCCCGTGAGATGGAAAGATCCAAATCCTGTTTATTAACTATGAATATTTTTAAAATATAGGATGAGAAAATAAGAACATGCACATTTCTGTTTCCCTGGCTCCAGTTAGAAAGAAATACTTGCAGATAATATTGTTGTTTTGTCCATCCTGTTACACACTCCCCACACACACACACCGAGGTTTCATTTTTTGAGATGTTATTGTATTTATTTTTGTATGACTTCAAGTTCTTCCCAACCTAGCCAACACAGAAAGGAGTGGTATGTCCTGCATTATACTGAAAATGTTACTGACAAAAAAGAACAGAATGAATACTCCAACACTCTTCACTATTATTAGCCAAAAACTAACCACTGCATACGTCTTACCCTTTAAAATGAGGAGCAGCATCTCAGTAACTCAGGATGTCTTTATGCTTTTGAAAGACATATCACAGTCTTATCCTGACTGACAACAGTACACCTTCCTGTGCTTAATGGATAATCTTGTAAATGTTAAATGTTTTATATCAATGCTTAGTGAAAATAACGCTATAACTTAGCTCTTAGTATGGGCCATTTTATGAATGCTAGTCACTGTCTATTCCAGAAAACAGAGCAATGACTGGAGTCAAGAGTCTTGGTCACATTGTTTCTAGAGACGGATTTCTACTGCTCTCAGACTCTTCACTTTCTCAGTCACAGCTTAATCCCTAAAACTGACTTCTCTATTTAATCCCACTCCTGTATCTCCCCTTCCACTCTTTTATCTGTCAGAGTTCCATATGTTAGTTTCACTTCTATTACCCTTTCCTTGTCCCCTCTCACTACCTGTGTACTTCAATTAGGCTACAATCCAATTAGTGCAAACAATCTTCCTTGTTGTCCAAGATGCCCACAGGAAGCTCTAGTGGGTCTTTTTCCACCCTAGAAGACTTCTGCTAAATCCTAAAATATCGGGAATAATACATAGACAGTGCAACTGTAGTTTGTTCTCATGCTTTCTTGGTGACCCTGAACTGCAATGTCAATGCAATGTTTTCAGAGAATTTTGGTCTCAAGTTCTGATTTTATACTATGCATACAAGTTGTGCATTCTAGAGCTTTGTCATATTGTGGTTGTTGTTTGTTTTTGTACTTAGCCACTTTTGGATAGCCTTTTGTGAAAACAAACACAATGTTCATCCCCAATGCAGAGACATACCCTCAAGTCTTACCAAAGACATACACAAATGTAAGGTATTTGATTTTACACTAGTTTACAGATTTAAAGGCTTAGAACTCACAGCTACAGAATTTATGTGTCATGATTCTTGTCTTCTTCTTCTTTTTTTTTTTTTTTTAATGTATGCCAAGAAAATCCCCCCAGATTCACTCTTTCTGGAGTGCTTTGTTAGTCTGAATCTGTCAGCACACACAGAACTACAACTACCACACTTACTGATTTTAGGAATCCACCAATGCTTTTTAGGTTAAGAGTCTGCTTGCCCTGAGCTACCCGCTATGAACAGCAATTTATTTATGCCTACAGTTCAGTGAGATGAGGCAGGATTTATAAATTGAAATATTCTTGACTTGGCAGATGGAGATGTAGATCTGCTGACCTGACAGTCAAACCATCATCAAACCCGCTGAAGAAAGAAGAGAGATACCACAGCACCCTGAACATGAAATTCTATTTCTGGTAGCACTGTCAGAATTTTAGCTAGGATGGAGTTCGTTTTCTTTGTAGAGACTCATATGTGCTGCGTTTGGATTTTTGATGAAAACAGTGGTGATAACACACTGATAAAACCAATAAAACGCTGCAGAGCGGTGTCTGCATAGAGCCAAGGACTTTTTTGCTTCTTATGCTGTCCAGCCAGCAAGGAGGCTGAGTGCACAAGATGGGAGGGCACAGCCAGAACAGCTGACCCGAACTGGTCAAAAGGATATCCCATACCATATTGCATCATGCTCAGCAATGAAATCTGAGATAAAGAAGGTAGAAGGGGTGATGGCATCTGTCTTCCTGAAAAACTGTTATGTGCTTTCCTAGAAGTGACTGAATGCCTGCCTGCTGATGAGAAGGAATGAATGAATTCCTTGTTTTACTTCACTTGCATGGCTTTTTCTTTACCTTGTAAACTGTCTTTATCTTAACCCATAAGTTCAAACCACAACACATTCTGAAGTGTACTAAGTATTAACATGATAGGATACCACTGTTGCTGCTGAAGATTCAGGTCAAGAATTCAGAAGCTAGAATGAACAGTGCAGAATTCTGCCATACAAACCTTTTCTTGTGACATTTAGGCATAAGATGATATCATCAGGCAGTTACTGATGATAAAGAAGTCATCAGATTGTGATTAATACAGTACAGACTACTTACTTAACTATTATCCTGTAGATTTCACAGCATTTTACTACCAGCAGTTGTCTTCTCTATTTCCTGTTAATTATCTTGTTGTCCATATGCTAGTTCTTGAAATGCTCTTACTTTCCTGTTCTCCTACTGTGTCTTGATGGAGTGGTACTGTAATGTGCCATGTTACAGCTGTATTAAGGAGAACTTACAAAAAAGCAGCACACTGTGCTAAGTGCCAATTATTACATTCAAACAAGCATCTTAAAAATACCAGAAAGCTGAAAAGTGATCTGTGAACTAGAAATTCTTTTGGAAGGAGAGAAGAGGAAAAAAGAAGTTGTAAGCAAGAGTCACAATAATAGTTCATTGTCATGAATTAGGAAAAAGAAAAAAAAGATACTATTAACACATAAAGATCAAATTTTATGTTTGGGTTGAAAGTAAGATCATCAGAAGGATTTGGGGACTCCGTGTTTGCATTATGTTTCAGTCTTTTTCAATTTTGCTTGTTGCTAGATGGCTTACAGTGATAAAATTGAGGAAACTGTAAACCTCAAAAAATATACTTTCCACGTCTATATTTCAAAATGTACAAGATGCACAATATATATTTTTTTTTTTCAGGAATGTCCTGACATTTGTAAGAAAAGAATTAGAATTATAATTTAAAAACAGTAGCGGAGACCCAGTGATCAGTTACATTCAGCAAAGTTTTAGCATGTCTTCTCAATTCTGTTGTCAGTGGTATGGGAATAAAAAGTTTTGTATTAAGATGTATATAGTGTGTATAACCTTTTGCAATACATTATCTTCTTCATATAGAATATTCCAAACTTGTGATTAGAATCCACAAGGTCAAACGCATAAAAATAAACAATTACAACTTTCCAAACTCTGATTCCACTCCTCTCTCCCTTTGAAAAATATGTTTAGTAAATTAACGTGTCTATTTTAGTCATAAGTATATAGAGTCATTCTATATTGCAATTAGATAACACTGACTTTATTTACCCAGCATGTCGCAAGATCATTTAGGACATGTATGTAATTTAAACTTCATTCTGAAATCTTAAAAAAAAAACAAACAAACAGTTGTTACAGCACTATATACCTTTTGAAACAGCATGTAATGTACACTAAAACTTAATTAATACCACACTATATGCAATATTTCCAATTGAGTAAGCAATAAACTATTCCTTCTAAATAAAATAAAGGAACAAAAAAGTAAAATAAAATAACAAATAAAATATAAAGTAAAATAAATGAAGAAAACAAAGTAAAATAAACTTGCTATGGATAGAAATGTTCTATTTTAAAGTTTTTTTTCTTAATGTATTTTCATGAAATCTATTCATATTTTTGCTCTGTTAAGAGCATTATTAGACAAAGACATATTCAGCAGTGTGAGTAACAATGTTACCTCCCAGTGTGTGACAATCTTTTCCACAATTCCCTCCACATTGTACTCTACCACAATATCCTCCTAGGTGGCTGGATAAATGTTTGATTAGGGCTTTTAAAGAGGCAATAAAATAAAATAAATACATTAAAAAATAAAACAAATTAACTAAAATTTATATGGCTGTCTGGAGTCCCACTAGTTTTCTGTGAACACTATCCTTAAAACGAAAGCAAAACAAACCTTACAGATAAGGTGCCTTAAAGTTTGAACACAGCCTGCACAGTTCATCTTGCAGATTTACATTTACTGTTTGCAGTGCAAGTAGGACATTATGTACAACAATATATTTTGGAAATGTCTGCCTGACAGCATAAGAAACACAAAATCGTAGAATGCTTTAAAATTTCACTGTTACTGCTAACTCGTTGCTAGCATTTTACCAATAGGTTGTTTCTAATAAAAGTCAATTAAATGTTAGCTCTGATAATCCCATCTGCTGCACAGTGCTAAATAAAATAAAATAATATTTGATTTAAAGTATCTGAATTTCTGTTCCATGTCATTCCTGGATAGACAACGCGGATCTAAGACCACTGGAAGTGTACAAGTAATATATTTAATACACTCAAAGAATAGTTTAGGTGGGAAACAACCTCTGAAGGTCATCTAGTCAAACTCTTCATTTGTCTAACTAGGTCAGATTACCCAGAGACATTTGCGGTCAAGTCTTTAATATATAGGATGGGCTGCACAAACTGCATTAGTTGTTGCTCTTCTGGTATTTAAATACCTGCATGATTAAATAATAATAAAAATCATAACAACAAACATAGTATCTAATCAGAATTTTCTATATTCCAACTTCTGTGTCCCATCCTGTAATGCTGCACCTCCAACAAAGCTGGGCACTCTATATCCTCCAACTAGGTGGATGTATAGAACAGTAAGGTCTCCCTTAGCTCTCTATCTAGGTTGAATGGGCCCATCTCCCTCAGTCTTAAACTAGCATGCTGCATGCTCCAGACCCAACCAGCTGGGTGACCTTTGCTGGATTCACTCAAGTGTATCAATGTCCTTCTTGTCAATACAAGAACTCAAAACCATACACAGCACTTCCTATGTGGTCTCACAGGTTCCCTACAGAGGAGAAAGATCACCTCCTTCAACTTGCTCTCCTAATATATTCCAGGACACTCTTGTCATTCCTTGCTGACATTGTATATTCCTGGCTCACATTAACTTTGTTATCAACAAGGACCCCCAGATCCTTTTCTGCAGAGCAGCATCCTAAACAGCTGCTCCCCAAACTGCACTGGTGCAGGGTTCTTTTTCTCCAGGTTGCAGGACTTTGCACTTCCCTTTGCTGAACTTCAGGAGGTTCCTATCAGCCCCATTTCTCCAGGCTGTCCAGGTCCTTCTAAACAGCTGCCCAAACATATGCTCTCCACACCATATTTTGGTGGCATCTGCAAACTTGCTGAAGGAGCACTCTATGCTATCATCTAGGTCATTAATGAAGATGACAAACTGTATTGGACCCAGAAGTGGAGGAACATCACTGGTTGCCAGATGGACTTTATACAGATCACAGCTATCTGAGCTTGGAAGTCCAGTTTTCCACTCCTCTTACTGTCTTATCTGTATCTCACCAATGTCGTCAAAGTTGTCAAAACAAACTATGACACAAACACAACAAAGTTATTTGGTCAGTGTCTAACTGGTATTTCTTAAATAGTAGAAAGTCAATCGATGACCCTGTGTATAAATTACGTTAAAAAGCATACGTTAAAGAACTAATTAAATTACAGTAGTAGACAGTTTGCTTGCCTCACTTGTTATCTGATAACAGGTATAAACATATTAACACTGAAATACACCACTAAAAGTACAACCGTAAGTCATTAATGATTGTCATTACCATGTATCAATATCCAAAATTACATTTATTACATCTTATTTTGAATATGAAGCATTGTTACAACATTTCAATATGCTTCGAGATGAGCTGCTGTAAGTGGAAATGGATAGGAAAGGCTTTACATACCAGTCCCTGCCCCCCACATCCCACCACGGTTTAGCTGTGAAATTCTGTGGGTTTCATAATAAATATAACTAATGTCCTGGTTTCAGTTAGGATAGAGATAATTTTCCTTCTAGTAGCTGGTAGGGTGCTATGTTTTAAATTAGGATGAGAAGAGTGCTGATAACACGCTGATGTTTTAATTGTTGCAGAGCAGTGCTTACACCAAGCCAAGGACATTTCAGCTTCTTGCTCTGTCCTGCCAATGGGCAGGCTGGGGGTGCAGCAGGAGCTGGGAGGGGACAGACCCAGGACAGCTGACCCAAACTGGCCAAAAGGGTATTCCATACAATCTGACATCATGCTAAACAATATATAGGTATATAGGGGTGGCTGCTCGGGATAGGCTGGTCAGCGGTCAGCGGGTGGTGGGCAATTGTATTGTGCATCACTTGTTTTGTACATATTATTATTATTATTTCATTTTCTGTCCAAATAAACTGTCTTTATCTCAACTCACAGGCTTCACTTTCCCATTTCTCTCCCCAGTCCCAGAGTGGGAGGGAAGAGGGTGAGCCAACGGCTGTGTGGTGTTTAGCTGCCGGCCGGGCAGCTAAACAACTAATAATAAAATCATTGAAATTCTTTCCCATAAAAGATCATTAAAAGAATTTGCATATGGCAGACACTTTACATAAATGAAATTGTTGCTCTGTCTGCAATATAATTAGAAATCTCAGTTAGCTAAGGGTCTTTATAAAGTGAGTATATGTCACTGATTACTTACATGCTTATAATTAAGTTTGAATAATGTTTTGCTGTGCTGATATTAATGACCCTTGTGGTGTGAAGCACAGAACTGTAGCTAAGAGAGACTAAACACCTCCTGCATCTAATTCATTCACAGGCACTTGTAAACACTCTGCATCTTCCAGGCTTGGAACTGTAACATATGTTAGGGTGCTTTTTAATTTTAACATTCTGACAGGGTTACAGACACATCAATCACTTTATTTAAATACATTCTTCTACTCATGGAATTTTTACTTTTGGTTGTCCTCCTACTCAGAGCCTCAGAGTAATTTGAAGATTCTGCAAGTTTATGTTTAGTGATTCATCTTGGAATATAGCAAAATAAAAACATGGAAAAAAGTATCATCTCACTATTCAAATTGAAGTTTCAAGATGCAAAATGATCACTGGAATTTAAATAACTTTTCCTGACAAGTAAAGTAATGTCAGATTGAAAAGTTATACCTGTAAAGTTACAACTTTTCCATTCGAAACTTCAACATTTTCCATTTGAAACTTCAGACTTCAGTCAAATGGCATGATTTTAAGATGTAGAAAATGGTAGCATAACTTGGACCGTCAAAATCAAAATTTCTAAGTATTATCTATATGTCACAACACAAGCAGAACCATGCTCTTCACTGTGGGAGACAGAGCAAGCTACAGCTGAATTCAAAACTTCACTGAATACGAATAATTTTTTTAAGAATTTCCTATGCTGTAAGACCAAACTGTAATTATCTATTATGGAATAATATGACATACTTTTCATCTCTCAGTATTTACTGACATAGAAAAGTAGTTGTTATAAGAAGGAACAGCATCAGGCCACAGTTTATTAAACTGGCACGGTCTATTATAACCTTTTCCTCTTCCTAGATCTATTAATGCAGAAAAGTAGCTGTTCTGAAGAAGTAGCTGTTCACTAGAAGACTGTAGTTGCTTTAGCTCATTTCCATTTTACTCTTTTGTTTCTTTAAAAAGGCATCACACATGCAGGTCACTCTACTATCATGTAACTCCAATAACAAATTAGGAAATGAAAGTTATAAGACATATGGCTTTGCCGATTGAAAACTTATCGAAAGTGACGCGCTAGTGAAAAAAAAAAAAAAAAAACAAAAAAAAACCCACAGATTGTCATTAAGTACAGAAGTCTTAAATCAAGAGAGACATGGATATTTGTGCTGCCATTTAGCAGATTCATTTAAAAATGGTAGGGCAATTTCACACCTCGAAAATAAAACAGCCCACAGTAAATCTGATACCAATGAGACCACACATTTTTTTCCACTTATTTTTAAGTTCTTGCTTCAAATGCTTTACCTTAAAATATTGCTATACAAGGTGCACTTACAAATAAAACAGATATAATGCAAAGATAGAAGTCTCCAAGTTTCATTGTACACTAACTTTTTATGAAATCTACCTTCCTCTCCTCCCCCACTACCATCATGACTTGGTATTTGGCAAGTGTATTTTCTAAGGATTTTTCAATTTTTCTCTTGGTTTTCTCTTACTACTTTTCTTCTCTTCCTTTGTCCCCTCCCTGCCTCCCATCTCCATGCACACATTTTTTCTTCACTTATATCTCACTTTTCAAAAGGACAATTTGATACTTGATACTGAAGACTGAATATCTCAGTAAATATCAGAGATATTACAGAACTATTACACTCATGAAAAGGAATATATAACTATACACTTAATGAATTTTACTTCCATTAAGAGATTTCTCCATCTCAGCATTGGCTCTTTGCATTTGGAAAAAAAAAAAGTTTGTTAGATTTGAATTAAGTCTGAAAATACTGTGTCAACTATGCAAATAAAAACTTTTAGTCATGGATTCCCCAGATTTCATTGTTGAGGGGATCTGATTTTGTATCTAATGTGACAAAAAATCATGTAATAGAAATGACTTATCTCCTGAAATCTACAGAATTCTCTAGTGGTAGGGAGCTTTAGCAGCTCTTTCTTCTTCAATATGAAGAGATTTCCCTGGCTCTATCTTGCCCTCACAAAGTATTATGTGAAAGCACAAAGCAAGCTGTGTATATATATATATATATACACACACACATATATATATAAACAAAACAGTGTAATTTAGAACTTATTAAATATCAAGTCTGATATTAGGCAAGGAAAATTTATTTTGAAAAATCATTAAACCATTTATGGAGATTAAATGAAGCTGATCGTTTTCATATATTCATTTATTCATTTTATTTATTTTCATTAAAATACTGTTGTAAAGTCAACTGTGATAAAGAACGACTTTCTAATCAAAACTTAGTGGTGAATGAAAGCCATAAAATGTTGGTTGAGAATGAAATAGAAACAGGGAGTTATCCTAAGGTTCAGGAACCTTAAATGAGTAACTAAGTGCTATAGCGAATGCCTTATTTTAGGAATCAGTTAATATTTAATTTTACCAAAGTGAAAATAAGAAGCAAGATTATTCTAAGATTAAATTTAACTTGAATCACAGAATCACAGAAACATCAAGGTTGGAAAAGACTTTTGAGATCATCTGGTCCAACCATCACCCTACTACCAATGTCACCCACTAAACAATGTCCCTACGCACCTCATCCAACCTTTCCTTGGCTACTAAAATGGTGAAGGGCCTAAAGGTGAAGACGTTATGAGGAGCGGCTGAGGTCACTTGGACTGTTCAGCCTGGAAAAGAGGAGGCTGAGGGGAGATCTCATCATGATCTACAGCTTCCTCATGATGGGGAGTGGAGAGGCAGGCGCCAACCTATTCTCTTTAGCAACCAGCAATAGGATTCATGTCATCAGGTTTCATAGACCTGTACCTGTTTCATAGACCTGTCTCCTTCTTGTTAGCTGCATTCCTTCTTGGTGCTTCTTTGGACTGCATTGCTGTCCTCGCATACCAAGCAGGGCTGCTTCTTGCTTTGCTGCTTCTAGTCTCCTTCCTGCTGTGTATGCTGGCCGTCAGAGGACCTAGTCACTGAACAAATGGTGGGCCAGCTGCAGGGGTCCTGTTTTATAGGGTCCGGAGCAAAGGCGGGGCAGTGGTGGCCACTGTGACCGCAGCAAGCCTCTGCGATGGAGTGGCCCACATGTGGCCAAAGGCAGCTGTGGTGGGAGCGACCTGGAAGATGCCCTCACATGGAAGAAGGAGGAGGGTTGGGGGGCTGAGGGCCCCTTTTCTGGGGCTGGCTCCCCCAAGCCATTTGGCTTGCCAGGAAGAAAGGCTGCCCCTCGGCCACAGGGACTGCCCTGCACCTCCCACCCTGTGCTCTGGTTTTGTTAACACTGTTTTTTAGGTAATTTCATTCTATTCTTTACAGAAAAGAACAGAAGCAAGGGACATCTGCAGCCCTAATTCCCATGTGCGCTTTGTGCTGAGTGAAGAATTTCTTCCTCACATCACATCCAATTTCAATCTCCTCTCCATTTGTTCAAAGCCATTATTCCTAGTTCCATCGCTACACTCCCTGACAGCGTCCCTCTCCAGCTTTCTTTTAGGATACTTCTATAGGTTAGGTTAGGAGGCAAAAATGCAGGACCATGCAAATTGCAGCCTAATCTACATTGTTCCACATGTTCCACACAACCTTTTCCAGCTCAGGCTCTAGCCTCTGATCAGTGTAACACAGAATCATAGAAACATTAAGGTTGGAAAAGACCTCCAAGACAATCTGGTCCAACCATCCCCCTACCACCAATGTCACCCACTAAATCATGTCCCTAAGCACCACGTCCAACCTTTCTTTGAACACCCCAAGGGACTCCACCACCTCCCTGGGCAACCCATTCCAATGCCCGAAATCTAATCTGTTGGTTTTGTCTCTGAAACTTTAATGGCATAACTCAGAAGCAACAAAAATAAGCCAAGGAAATGAATTAGACCATCATGAACATTTTACAATCATTAGAATCTTGTGCCTTGTGTTACACGGGCCATATATTCAGAATTGGACAAATTAAATATGACAGATAACGTTCAAAAACACTGCTATAATTTAATTAGCTCAGAATTAATTTGGGGCAGTAGGGAAGTAAAACTTTTCATTTGGAAGATATAGGAAAGAAAACTTTTGCAAAAACAAAAATACAACTTGAAGGAAGTATTTTGTATTTTCAGAAAACGTTCTCCTTAAGTAATTTCCTTTAAGATTTCTTTCCTGTTCCTGACAAGATTTACCAAAGAAGCCTGGTTTGCCAGTTTTTTAGAAGAAAACAAAAAAATAAATAATAAAAAAAAGAGAAGTAATGTGTTAAGCAGTTTTTCACTTTTAAGTGCTAACTTGTGCGTTAAGATTCACTTTTCAGAGTTACTTTTCCAAACTGTCTAGCTTCCCTAATTTTACCAATTTAAAAAGATTAACCAAATATTTACCAAAAGATTTACCAAAATTTAAGATTTACCAAAGTTGGAGAAAGGGGAGATTTTTTATCCTCTTTCCAAATTCTTTCTTCTTTTCAGAACTTCTGTCTGATCGTTTTCTCTTCCAAGAACTGACATTTTCAAATAGACATATATATATATATATATATTTTCCCTTTGAAGACTTCCAATGAGGTAAGAAACATTTTTAATCATTGCAGCACTGAATCTATGAAGAAATTAAACATTGCAACTGCAATTACTCTCACAGCTCATACCACATCTGATTTCTGGTATCTGCTGATATAGCATTAACTCCTTGGAAGAAACAACCGCTCAACATTAAACTGTTCATGTCTTGGATATCCCCAAAACGCTGATTAAGCCTTCACTTGAAGTATACCTCAAAATCATTGCTTATTCTATAGCATATATTATGTCTAAAAATTGTTTTCTGAAAGCCAATGTGAAAAACTTTGTCTTGTTCCCCACTTTCACAGTCAGTGTAAAGTTTTTGCTATTTGAGTCTTTATCTCAGAAAACTTCATGGCACAGAACTAATATTCGTGGTCAGTTCTAACTGTATTTCTCTTATAGCAGGGGCGACCTTATCGCTCTCTGTAAGTACATTAAAGGAGGCTGTAGCGAGGTGGGGGTTGGTCTGTTCTCCCATGTGCCTGGTGACAGGATGAGGAGGAATGGGCTAAAGTTGCACCAGGGGTGTTTTAGGTTTGATATTAGGACAAACTTTACCGAGTGGGTTGTGAGGCATTGGAATGGGCTGTCAAGGGAAGTGGTGGAGTCACCATCCCGGGAGGTCTTTAAAAGACATTTAGATGTTGAACTTAGTGATACGATTTAGTGGAGGGCTTGTTAGTGTTAGGTCAGAGGTTAGACTTGATGATCTTCAGGTCTCTTCCAACCTAGACAATTCTGTGATTCTGTGATAACAATATGGTTAGTACAATACATATATATATTATTTGACAATTATTGGCTATAATATTTAATAGACAGAAGGGGTCAAAAAAATTTCATGTGCTTATTGTAGAGTAGATATTTTTTGTAAATGTAAAGAACAAGACAAAAACTACATAATCTCAGTCATTATCTTCATTTTTTTCTCTACTTCGGGGGCATGCATATCTACTCCTCTTAGCCTTGTTATTTGTACTCTTAAAAAAAAAAAAAAGCTTGTTTTTGAAAACTAGCATTGTAGAACTGGCTACTCAGACAGTCAGCTATAAATTCTTATCAATTGAACATATGTATTTTTAAAATACTTTGATGCTGAACATCTAGAAAAGAAACCCAATATTTCCAAAGACTGAAAAAAATGTAGGAAGAAATCATTATATTATTTCACTTTTTAAATTCCTTTAGAGTTCCCTCAAATGCTGTCAAAGTTGTTGTTGTTTTTTCTTCTCAAAAATTTTCTTCCTATAGGTGCTTTTCATATATCAGAGAGACTAATTTTCTGACACTTCCACTATTTATGTGAAAAATGTAAGTAAATATTTTAGACAATTAGTTAAAGAAAATTCACTTCACCTGTTTTCCATGGTTCACATTTTTGGGGGGGAGGGGGATAAAAATATCCTTACAAAGCAGAAAGACACAAAATTTGAATGCTGCATTTATTAATCCATTATTCTGCCTTCATACTTAAACTATTTATTTTATATAGCTCTCACAGAAAAATAAATTTCTACAGGCAAACTACTACACAGTATGTCAGAGCTAAGGGACTGCCATTATTTCCTATTCACAACATACGAGCTTTTGCAATGATACCACGGAAGATAAGGAGTTGTCACACAGCCAACATTTGAGGTACATCACTTGCAACTCTTAAAGAAAGCACCCTGAAAAGAAAGGGTCTTTAAATCCTCATTAAAGCATGAGAGCTTTTTTTAAAAACAAGAATTTCATTATCCTTTTTAAGAAAGGCTTCTCCTCAAATTGGCTGCTTAAGACAGAAGGAGAAATAGTTTTTTTAACAACCCTGCCCTTGCCATACTTGCCATAGGTAAGTTCATTCTCATTACAGTTCATACTGTTTCCTTGGAGCCTGCAGGAAAAATAATGGTTTTTGTCACTTCAGAGAATATGCATCAGCTTCTTTGCTCTGATCAGCACTTTCCTACCCTTTCTTCATGTCACAAAGTCTCCTGCTCACTGTTCTTCCACCCACCTCTCCCAGGATATCTAGCCTGTACTCTGGCAATTTTTCTTGGTTATATATGTGGGGAAGAAGTAATCCCTCTTCTGTTACGTAGATTCAACCTAGTCTCTAGTGCTGTAGTCAAGAGAGATAGGTAAGGCACTAGCCCCATTCTGAATTGCTCATCCACAACATTTGTCAGAAACGAGTAAATCAAGTAGATGTGAGCTGCGTCACACCTAAATTCAATAACACTGTTCCCATGAAAATATCATGCCCTATGAATTAGACTTTTATGATTATCTTTTCACCAGGTCCAGAGTTGAATAACATAAAGGTATTTTATTTTTATTTTTATTTTTTTAATACTATAATTGAATAGATGTGATTATTTGTCTTTCCTGAAAATATAAAAGTGTAACTATCATGCGTGCTTGCAAGATTAATTCTAACTACATCAGAATTTGCATATTAAATACAACTGACTTCCTTTTTGATCTACTATCATTTGTTGACAATTTTCCCATTGCACATAATTCAGATTTTATATCCGAGCATTGGAACCTATAATTTACTATATAATATACCTTGTATCTTAGATATAGGCATAGATCTTTGTGATCCACCAGCTGTTTCAGTCACAAGTCTTCAAAGGTACTACAATAAGTAATTTAATTCACCCCAAAAATCTTTCAATAAGGTGTTTTAAATAATCATAAGATCTTTTGGAAATTTATTTTATTCCTGTTAGTTTGTTGTTTATGTCATTCCTCATTATATTGCTTATGTTCCAAAACAAAGACAAACACACAAAAATAATACACTACATCTACTGAAAAAAAAAATGATAAAAAGGTTTAATTTATTCTTACAGACCCACACCTGCTTACTTTTTAACACAATCTCACTCTAAAATAGCTCAGATGAATTCTGCTCTGACAGCTTATTTCTCTCCATGAACAGAAGAACATCAAACACTCTAGCTTTGGCTCAGAAGACTAGCTTTATATGTCTGAAGACAGATAAAATTAAAACCAGCCACAGACCAAGCTCCATGTGTGTTAGATGGATATAAATATCTCAGCTGTAGTGGTAAGAAAAACACAGTTAAACCCATGAACTAGAATATGGTATTAGTTACTCAAAAGAATAAATAAAATAACGATGTAACTGCTGGACAAGCCAAGAAGATTTACTGAAACCTTCTGTATTACTTCAGTAACAATTTCTAACTAGACCTTAAGGGACCATTATTTCTCAGAAATGATAAGTAATCTACTCTTTATGAAGCTTAATTTCATGAGCCAAATGTTTTTAATTTTGTCAAACTCTGCAGAATTAAATGGCTACAGATATGATTTAGCTTCTGAATAAGTACCGTATTTTTGCTTCATTGATTCTGGCTAATTTCTAATATTTATGTCATACAGTTCTCTTAGGTGCAATTGGAAAAAAAATAAAATGCTGTCAGGACAACATCCATCATTTAACTTCTGCTCATTCATTTCATGTCCATTGTGTCTTAATCTACTTCAGTGATGAATGAAAGGTGGGATAATGTTTGAGGGAAAAAACAAACAAACAAAAACTTCTCTTGATATTGCACTGATGTACAAAAAATTACAAAGCTTCCCTAAAGCAAAATGATGATTAATAAATAAATAAATAAATAAAAAGTATTCTAAGGACTTATACATAGTGTTGCTGCTATCAACTGTATTTGAATATGCATTTAATATAAATATGCATTTAATATAAATATGCAATTAATATGCATTTAATTAAGGCATATACTGTTCTCACTCAGCAGGACCTTACAGAAAGTGAATTCTCATACCTTCAAGGAAGTTGAGAGGAATTACCATTCCTATGGTTTCAAAACAGCCACTTGTAATATAAAATACAGAAGGATTCCAAGTTCAAAATTAGCAAGATAATTTTACTTAGAAAATATATAGAGGATTCATATGATCATAATTCAAGCTTTCTAAAACTTCCTTACCATTGTGTAGTTGTGAGCCACCTTCATTAGCTCTGTGCATCCTTGTGCATCAGCAAATGCTCGTATTCCCAAACAGTTGGATGGGTGCAAAAGCTTCATTAGAAAATGGCAGCAAACCTCTACTACCTGGGGGAGTTGGAGGAGGCAGGCAGCTGCCAGAAGATTTTCAATAGTGTCCTCTTTCAGCTCCAGGCAGCCTAAAAAAATGGAATAACACATGTAAGCTTGGCATTAAAAAGAAACAAACAAACAAAACATGCAGCATCTTTTGTAAATAATTCTAGCTTAATATAAATAGTTCTGCAGAAAAAGTAAGCAGAGGGTTAGTGTCTATGACTGGACACTTCAATTACACGAACATTACAGTGTGTAAACATTAATTCAGCTATATAAGATCGATACAAATAGAGATGGGAACATATTGAAAGAAGAAGAAGCTTGAGAACATTGTTTTTGTTTCTATAATGAGATTAAAATCTAAGTATCTAGATAATGACTTGACTGTGATTTATTTATTTTGAAATTGATGATTAAACTTGCATTATCTTCAGTGGTACAGACTAAAACTCTCATCCTTGCAAAAAACGCAGTAACTGGCTAAAAAAGTATAATTAAAAATATAAGTATCTTCAAAACAATACTTAAAATTTTCAAACTTTTGGTACTTATTTGTAACATGATTTGGGGGGTAATTTTATCTAAATAATATATTTCATATCTCTCAAAGTATACCATTCTTCTAGAAGACTTTTATATTAGCTAGAAGAGCATACAAGGATGCATAATATTTATCTTCCATTTATTTTTACGTTATATTTAATTTTGTCACTTCATATCATCTCTACTTTACAGACTAATAAACTATTTAATAAATAAAAGGTGAAATAAAATAATATACATTTAAAAAATATCCCTTTATTGAAGAATAAGTATCATTCTTGTCATCATGTCCCACAAAGCTGTCATTTTAAAATTAAATCTTTGTATGGTCTCTTACGTGAATAACTTGAGACAATAAATTAGACAACTCAGGAATAGCTTGGAGAACATGAAAACAGAACATGATATGAAAATGTGTAAGTATAATATAAGTTGTAAGAAACTAACACTTTGCTGTGCTTGGAAAAATCCCTTCACACTGTAAGAGGATTAAGTGTATATTGATCTTTCTGTTCAAAGTATTATAGTTCAACTGTTTGATAAACTCCCTCTTTTCCCCATGCAATTTTTGTGTTTGTTGTCATATAAACAGAAATCTACATGTCTTAATAGTTCTATCACATGGCATTGAGCAGTTCCAAAATCCTCAACTTCACAACAGATTGCCATAGAAAATAAAAGCCGTTTTATATTGCAATACCAAACCAGAAATACAATAATACTGAAGATTTGACCTTTTTGCCTCCTTTAAAGCTAAACCTGTAGCTTTTAATACAAGATGGAAACTATGAAGTTATCCTTTCTAGTTATAATACCTCCCTTTTGTAAAGATTAGAGCAGCAGATCAAGTACACAGCATAGCTTCAGTTTTCCTCTGCTTACACATCTTGTAATGCCATGTGAGTTTCTGTTAATGTTATCTGACTGTTCATACCATTTCTGTCCCCCCCATATTTGCACAATATAGTCAGAAGGCACAGTATGAAGCTGATGCTTGGTTGACCCGTGTATTTATCAATGATAGTCCTAAATTTGCTCCATGATTACAGGTAACCACTGGCCCAACACCCTACTCACTACATAAACTGTAGTTCTACTTTGTATAGAAGCTAAAAAAATAAAAATAAAAAAAAATTTCAGGTTAAAACTGATCATCCCAGTACTAAAAAGCAGGAAAAAAAATGTGCAAAACAGCTATCAAACAAACAGAGTTTTAAATCTCTTTTTCTTACACACTACTTATTTCTCAACAACAATCTCAAAGAAGTCTCTGACCATACAAAGCTAGTCTGGATAACTGTTGAGGATTGCCAGAAAGATTGAAAGAATTGTAACCAGCTATAAAAAAAAGTTCACAGTTTTTATCACTAAATATAGCATTAGGAAATGAAACTAGAGGAAACAGATAGTTTCCATACAGAAACAGTCCCCTGGGTTAATAAGTGGTCTAGCACATTAAGTTTAGAAAGAAAAAGAAGGAAGAAAAAAAAAAAAAGGGGGCAAAAAAAAAGGCACTTAAGAGTCTTAGTATATATAATGTGACCTCTTCAGACAGTTTTATATTGACAGTTAGATGATCCAAGTATCTAATCAAAAATGTTTAATATGCTATTCAAGGGGGTTACTTTTAATGTTACTGTTTCCTCAATTTACTTCCCTCTCACACTTTTATGAAATAAGGGGCTTGCACAACTACTTCAGCATGAGCAAAACAAATTAACTAAAGCTTAAAAATCTCATTTTGTGTTACATTAATTAGTATGAAAAAAGGCTAAAAAACAATCAAAAATGTTAATGAATTTTAATTGCTACTCTAAATTATAGTTCTATTTGTGACAAATTTTATGTGTATTGTTTATGCAGAAATTAAAATGCTTATCTTTAGGATGCATCCTTACAATGAATATGTACAATTTATTATTTCACTAACAAAGTTGAAGTAGAGAGAATATATAAAAATTCCCTGATATTTTTATTGTCTTTGTTAAATCTCTTTCTTTCTCCTACTCTTTAAGCTAAACTTTTCCAAATAATTTTGTGTATAGGGAATCACTGCATCTTTGAACATCTTGCAGACTAACACAGTCAGTGTGTGAGTCACGGGAATCAACTTCCCGCAGACAGTGACCATTAGGTATCAACAGGAATACAGTTTTACCACTCAGTAGGTGCTGCTCACTTGCTCTGTGCATGAGCAAGAAATTTCAATCCAGATACATAACATATGGCAATATAATTTTATTTCATGTGCACAGTAATCTATTTTTCTCTCTTGTGTAGGTAATTAATCTGCACATTGATCCATTCATGCAAAGACCCTTCAACAACACTAAGATACTCTGTGAGTCAGGGTACACAAATGAAGTCATAGGAAATGTCAAGTAATCAGAAACAAAGGCTAGAGCTAATTCCTTTTAGTCGGGTGTTTATCTTCTAACCTTTCCATTTCATGTGACTTAATCAGTTGTATTGCAGTTTTGAAGAGTTTTTTAATATGACTTATAATTATTTATTTTCATAACACTAATATATTTATTATACTTTATTATGAATCAATTTTTAAATATTTTTAATAAATTATAATTGTTTTCCATAAGCTAACCCCTATACTCAGTCCTGGTAAGGCAGCTTGTTTATTAGGTCTCCATTTTGTAAATAAAACTGTAGATAGTATGAAGATAATATTTATTCAGCTTTTGAAAAGTAGTTGAATTGTTTGAATGATGGTTATGAAAGTGAACTGCTTTTTTTCAACAGGATCAAATTTCAATGACAAATAGAAAGAGCTTACGAAAACTGTGCTATGTTTCATACCACTGTAACAAACCTTTTTGACATTTCTTATTTAATCTTACCAAGTTTTAGGTATCTACCAGGTCGCCATCTGAGCTAAACATTTTAGATTTCCCTTTATAATCAACAGAGAGAAATATGAAGATACAGCGTATCTACTCTGTTTCAGTAGTCCACTTTAGAAGGTGACGGATCACTCCCAAGGATTGGTTATTTCTTGTAATTAACCGTAAAAGAAGCACCTTCATTTGACTTGCTCTGACACTGTCAATATTTATACTTCGTGATATGAATTCAGTCCATCTGCTCCCAAACACACAGTATTGGAATGATTGGAACCATTAGGGAACAGGTGATAAAGAGTCTGGAAATGCTTTTGTCCCTTTTCAACACTCTTTGGGTCCAATTCTGATTTTCACATTCCTTATTACTGTCAACTCCTGGAAATGATATAATGTGCAGTAATTATCTCTTACATTCATCCATGAAGCCAATGAAGTCTGCAATAAAAAGTAGCTTCCTCATAGCAGAATATGTGCTAGTCTTCAGCTGTTTTCTGAAGTGAATGTTAAATTTTTGGTTTGGACCAGTATCTTAAAAGATATATTCTACACTGTATGATCACTTACACTTTTTGTAAATGTGAGTTTGTTTCCAGAAGAGAAAACACAACAAGCAGTATATTCCTTTTGCAGAGGATCCTCCTCATTTAACACTTCTTTATTTTCTGTTAACTATTTGTTGCAAACCAGTATCATCAGCTGCAAGTGAGGTAAGACAAGCTCTCTATGGCTTTTTCTGTTTATTTCCTTACACCATAGTATTTTGCATCAGTGAAAATTTGGAAAGGCAGCCTCACTGCAGATATACAAATTAATTATTAAATAAATAAAATAGATACTACAAGACAAGTGCTACACAAATAAAAAGTGCAATTTGAATTGAGGAAAAACTTAGGATCTGACTATTATCTGTATTATCAAGACTATTCATCCTATACACTAGAAGCCAAAACCAAAACTAAACATAAATTAACCTAAGAAGTATGCATAACTCAAAGATGTTTCTACTCGACAGTGCTGATGAATCACTTGAATTTAGGCCAATTTGATATCTGCCACAATAAATAGAAGACAAGTTAAAACACATGACTTAACTATGAAAATACTTTTCCCAGCAGAAAATTGTTTCCTAACAGAAACATTTTCCTGTCCTGAACAATTTCAATCTTTTTCTATTTATATTGCTTCTCTTTTTTAGTCCCTGTAGGTGAAATTCATCTCCTGAAAAGCTCAACTTATTTTAACTCCTCATTCTTCACACAGAAGTCTTTATGGTTTTGTTTATTTAATTTTAATTTAAGTTGTATGAAATAATCTCAGAGAAAATGGATATCTAAATAAAAGAAGTATTCACTTAATTCAAATATGTCACTATGATACTCAGATAAATTGTCAGTTTTAGCTTCTCACCAATGTCAGTTTTAGCTTCTCAACCATGGCTTCAAGATTAGGGGAACTTGTCATTTCAAATAACCATTTTTATAAGAACTTTAACAATTAGTATGTGTAAGAAAACTACTTACATAATTTTTTCTGCAGCTGGAAAAATATGTTATTTGCAAAAGAAAAAAAGTTAATGCATCTGTCACAGGAATTTGAGAATTATGATAAATAAAACAGCATCAATAACAGTACATAATAGTACAGCTTTTAACAAACTGTACTATTATTTTCATCCTAATATTGCTGCATCTTTTTTTGTGTAAACTGACTAAACTGAACTGATCACATGGTCATTGTAATGTACTGCCAAATTCAGCCTGCATTTCCAAGGTGTAGAAAATTACAACATTGGAGAATGATAATCAAATCCTATTAACTAATTAAAATTCCCCACTGAGTGGAAATCTTGCAAATGTCTCGCTAAATATCAGAGATGCATATTAGTCAAAACATACCATGATGAGGTACTTTTTCCTCTCTTGGTCTGAGAAAAACAAAACAAACTAAGAAAAAAAAATATATATATATATATATCAGAACAAGAAAGTCTGTTGTATAACTGAATTGTCACAGTCATATTTTTAAAGAAAACTTGCTCACTGGTTTATAAACATCAGTTTTTTAAGAGATTAATATCGAACTCTTTCTCCTCATAAAACAACTGCTGTTTGTGTGCCTTAGCTCACTTTAGAAATTTGAATTTAGTCACATATACCTGTAAAATACACATAAAAATAAGAGTTTACATACTAAATTATTTTAACTGGATGTAATCTTTCAAAAATATTTTATAAAAAATAAAGACAAATATGCTACTGCTCTGAAACACGCCTGGAGATGTATTTTTTCATTTGACTATAGAAAAAAAAAAAAAAAAGTTAAAATTACTTATTTCATTGTTGGGATTACTTGCTAAAATGTAATAGTGTGTACCTGTGTACATAATCAAAATATTGATTACTTCACCAGTAGTTCACCTATTAGGAAGTCATTATATGTGGAAATTTACTAATTTAAATAAAAACTTATTTAAGTTTTTAAGTAAGATTTTAAATAAAAACATATACTGCCTACATATTAAATAAACAAAATATCACAAGATAAAGAGTACCTTGAAAACACAAATAAAAAGAGTAATTAAATAAATTTTCAACAGCACTTGTGCAACAAATAGGGTAGGATATGACAACAATGATCTCCAAAAGCTCATATAAGTATATAAGGACTTAGTTTCTCTCAGTTCTTTTTAGACAATGGACTTCAGTACTTACGTTTGCTTTCTGACTACAGGTACTGCATATTGAAGAATGATCAACTGCGGCTGTGACAACCTCTGTACAATATGAAGGAACAGCTTGGAAGACTATAAATTGGTATGTGTCAAAACTATGCCAAGTATCATTCTTACCTTTTATTCATATATGAACTGAGTTTCATTGATCAAAAAAAAAATAAAAATCAAACTTCCTGGGTTATTTTAAGTCTTACGTTCTGAGGGCACCTAAGGGTTCTTGTGCCTAAAGGTAGTTTCTTGCTATATCCTTGCTGTCTGCTCTGTATGTGTTATTAGATATAATGTTGCCAGAGAAGTCATCTGAAAAACCTTCGATTAAAAAAAAAACTCCAAAATAAAATCTAACTAAAAGCTAGGATCAAACAGACTTTAATCCTCGTACATATATGATCCATACTATTTTTTATTTATTTATCAGAAACTCATAAATAAATTATTATTTTTTTTTATTATTATTTTTAGTTAAATGATTTCTGCTTTATCAGTTTCATTAACTGTATGAAAGCACAAGTCTATTCTTCTGACCACTGTTGGGAATGCACACTAATTAGACAGACTGATGTAATCTGAGGAGATCTATAGCAACTTCATAGCTCTATACCAAGTTCAAAGAAACTCTGAAAGTTCAAAAACACCAGAAGCTCAATCTCTAGTTTCTGTTCTATTTAAAATATTTAAGCATAATTGAAAATAATAAAAAATCAAGTTTTTTAGATCAAGAAAGAATCTTTACCCAAGAAAGTGAGGCAAAGAAATATTCTTCTATTACTGCTCCTCCTGAAGGCTAAAAAGATCAAAGAACACATATCCATGTACGTCAGGACACTAGGATCTCAGTCCTAGATTTTCTTCAGTCAGTCATCTTGCTGCTTGAAAAATAAAACATATTTCTTGTATATCCATTGTATGTAAGTGTGGCTTCAGAATTTCTGAGCTGCCTCACATGATACGTTTAACTGATATCAAAATGAGGATGCTTTTTTTCCTCCTAAATTGTAGTTCTGTTACAACACACAGTAAACATAATTTGTTCTTTTGAATGAACCAGTCAAACCTATCAAAGTACAAGTACATTTTATTCAAGTTTTTAAACTGTTCAAAAATATCCTTAGGGAAAATAATAATAAAAAAATAATTGTAAATTTCATACTTAGTAATGTTGCTTCTCCATAGAAACTTTACTATCATTATTTTTGGCAATCTAATTTTCTTGTTTTCCTGTTAACTACTTAGATGTAGTCTTATGTTCTTTATTTAAGAGCAGTTCTTATCAGGGCTGCATAGACATAATACCGTGCCTGCCACAATGTAATTATACCTTTCAAATTGTTTAGAACTCCATTTGCTTAAACATGAGGTAATGCAGCCCAGCTTTAAATGTATCAGAATAAGTCTTCTACCTCTAGGTAGAGAGAGGACAATATAAAGTTGTACATAGAATTTCATAACATTATAGGCACCAGAATTCCTATCTTTAACAGAATCTGTTTAAGAAGATAAAAAAGAAGGCTAAGAATACTGCCTATTTTAAAAGACAAAACAACAAAACCATAAGCAAAGCAAGCAAAATAAAATGAACACTGTATCTAACTTAAGCATTTGTCAAGCCTTACTCATACATGGTTGCAAAACACTAATATGCCAGTTCCTCATAAATGACAAGCTCTACATCAAGTTGTTTAGACTTCAAAATATTCTTTTTCCTCTCTAAGTTAGATATTATCCTGACTTCACACAAGTGGCAAAGAGAGAATATACTCCATACACTCCTTTTTTTATATATATGCAAGAAATTATTCTTGATAATTAAAGGCATACAATTTCATCATAAAAAAAAAAAAAAGAGATATCCTGAAAATTAATGTTTCCTTTATTTTGTAGGCTCGCAGAAAAGTTTTGGCATATGGCTTGTTTGGTGTTTTTCTTGTTGTTGTTGTTGTTTGTTTTTGTTTGTTTGTTTTTAATCTATGTATATGTATTTGATCTCTATATATAATTTTATGAACGCACACCATATATACTTTCTAAATAATGTAAATGTGAAGTTGTTTAGGACCCACTGTAAAAGAAAACTTTTGGGGGTGATTAAACATGAAAACAAATTTTTAAAAGTATTTTGTCATTCTATATTTTTTTATAGGATGAATGAAGACTGAACAATTCTTAAAAACAAAAACCTGAAATACAGTTTGTTAAAAATATTTAAATCTAATAAATAAGCAACCAAGAGTGATAGAAATGCTTATTGAAGCTAATGTTTATCTTAGCAAAATGTTATCTTTAATATAGAGGTGTGAAGAATTTCTGTACTGGATCACAGTTTCACTTAATCATAGAAAATAGGAAAAATATAGGAAAATAGCCTTGGTTTTGCAATAAATATTATCTGTTCATTTTCTCTGACAGTTTTAGCAAAACTATTTTGGTTTTGAATTTGAAAACTTTGAGACACACAATCACAAAAAATTTTTCAAGATTTCCTGAGGTGTTTTTCATTACTGATCAACAGAAGCAGATTTAACATCCAACATTCTAAAACTTCTGGGTGAAGTACTCCTGTTAAATATAATAGATCTATAATGCTTCCAGAAACATCTGCTTCTGAAAGGACACAATCTTCTGGAAAGAATTTGTGCTCAGTAGTGATTTTTCAAAATGACTGAAATAGATGATAACTTCAGTTACCGCCAAACTTCAGTCTGTTTGAACAAAAACATTGTCTACTTAAAATCTTATTAAATGTTCCTTCTCTTGTCCCTTTCTAAATGTATTCTGTAACTGTGTGCAGAAGAATCACACAGAATCTCTAGGTTGGAAGAGACCTCAAGATCATCGAGTCCAACCTCTAACCTAACACTAACAGTACCCACGAAACCATATCCCTAAGTTCTACATCTAAACGTCTTTTGAAGACTTCCAGGGATGGTGACTCCACCATCTCCCTGGGCAGCCCGTTCCAGTGCCTAACAACCCTTTCAGTAAAGAAATTCTTCCTAACATCTAACCTAAAACTCCCCTGGCGTAACTTTAGCCCATTCCCCCTCGTCCTGTCACCAGGCACATGGGAGAACAGGCCAACCCCCACCTCGCTACAGCCTCCTTTAATGAACTTATACAGAGCAATAAGGTCACCCCTGAGCCTCCTCTTCTCCAGGCTGAACAAGCCCAGCTCCTTCAGCCGCTCCTCATAGGACTTGCTCTCCAGGCCCCTCACCAGCTTTGTCGCCCTTCTTTGGACCCGCTCAAGCACCTCGATGTCCTTCTTGTAGCGAGGGGCCCAAAACTGAACACAGTACTCGAGGTGCGGCCTCACCAGAGCCGAGTACAGGGGGACGATCACCTCCCTAGCCCTGCTGGTCACGCTGTTTCTGATACAAGCCAGGATGCCGTTGGCCTTCTTGGCCACCTGAGCACACTGCTGGCTCATATTCAGCCGACTGTCCACCATCACTCCCAGGTCCTTCTCTGCCTGGCAGCTCTCCAACCATTCCTCTCCCAGCCTGTAGTTCTGCTTGGGGTTATTGCGCCCCAGGTGCAGGACCCGGCACTTGGCCTTGTTGAACTTCATGCAGTTGACCTCAGCCCATCGGTGCAGCCTATCCAGATCCTCCTGCAGAGCCTTCCTACCCTCGAGCAGATCGACACACGCACCTAGCTTGGTGTCATCTGCAAACTTACTGAGGGTGCACTCAATGCCGTCATCCAGATCATTGATGAAGATGTTAAAGAGGACCGGCCCCAGTACCGAGCCCTGGGGGAAAGAGCCTCTGTTTCGGGCCAGATCATAAATTCATTACCTCAGAGACTTGTGAGTAATAATATCTGTTACTTAATATAATGTAAAAATGCTTCCCCTTTTAAAATTACATCTAAAAGTGTTTGCAATGTAATACTTCTAGCTTCCATGTTTTTGCGAAAAAAGCCCATGTTAACTGTGTTTTAGTGTTCAGTTGTCCCCAGAGAAAAACTTCCCTCAAACAGAAGCAACTATACTTGAAATTACATGTTTTACAATACTTAAGTCTAGTTCCTTGGACAAACTGTAGAAATTAAAATAGTATACACGATTAACATTTTCTACATAAAAGAGAGACTTTACATATACACCAAATAGAAATAACTATAACATACATACTTACAGGTGTGATACTAGTTAAAAGGTCAAAATCTAACAAACCGTTGATAAGCTTTCTTATTCTGTTCCAACAAGCTGAATGTTCAAATGTTCTACTCCATTCCACACTTATTCATTAGCCCACAAAATATCAGATTTCAAGAAACAAGTCAAATATGAGCATACTGAAGTAACAGCAGACAACATTACTAATATTTTACCATTTTGTTAAGCTTATCTGTTCTTCTGAAGTCTTTAAATCAGACTTCTGTTCCATTTAACACTGGTGGAGTACACATCCCTGCAGGTATTCAAGAGACGTGATCTTGGAACTAAATGACTTGGTTTAGTGATGGAATTCAGTAGGTCTCAAGCTGATTGTTGGACTTCATGATCTTGAAGGGTTTTTCCAACCTAGATGTTTCTGTGTTTCTTTAAATTTCACCTTAAATGGATTATATCTCTAAGATACAAGAGATCAGAACAATGGATTATATCTCTGAGATACAAGAGATCAGAACTTTCTGATTTGTCTGAACAAAGTATTCTGTTCACATTGAAATTGCTGTAGAAGATCTGCTAACACATTAACTTCTATCTATCCATCTGTTTATCTATCTATTTATTCTTTGAGGGAAGAAGGTACTTACAGGAAAAAGGAAACAAAGGGAAAAATGAAAAATTACCTACATGCCAAAATGGTTTGCTTTTCCTGGGGTAAAAGAATAAAGAGCTAAACTTGCAAAAACTATGACTAGTTAAAAAAGAATTTCACACATTGTGCAGTAGGTATTTGGAATTTGGCAGCTTAATTCTCTAGATATTCTGTCTGGACTCTGTATGCTCCAGATCACAGATGAAAAGGCTGAATGGGAATTACTGTTAGCTGCTACACTGATGGATATCAGAAAAGTGGCTACTTGAAGGAAAAAATGGCATGTACTAGACTAGAGGTAAATAAAGATATGGAAGGGAAGAAAAGAGATAAGAACTTATGAATCTAGATAAATCATGGAAGATAGTGGAAAGGCGAGGGGAAAAAACAATTAAGGTGTAAGGGGACAGGTTTGATCAGGCAAAGGACATTGGAAAACAGAATGATTAGCCAAGGAGCAAAGATTGAGTTTATTTCAGTAACTTGAACACGTTTGGTACCATGATCTAATCAGCTGTGAGTTATCCCTGAATTGTCTGTAGCACTGTTAAATGTTCTCTCCCTCCACACAGGATGTCCATATCCATGACAAGCCTGTGTTTCCAGGCTATACTTAAGGTTTGTTAGAAAGCATGCTAGCTGAATTTTGCTAAAACTGAGTTGGGATCAATACAGATAGATAATTATGTTCAGCATTGTTTAATTAACTAGCATAAGTGTAACTAGGAATTTAAGGAGTTGGATAAGATGTCTGATAGAAAGGAATAGAGAAAGAAAAAGCCTAACACAAATTTCAAGATGTAAGTGCACAAGCTGAGAAAAAAAAAAAAAAAAACAGGACAAGAAACAGTAAATCAGAACAAACAATCTGATGGAACAGAAATGCAAGACAGAGTAAACAAAACCTGAAAGGTCTACAGCATACAAAATGTGTTTTCTTTTAGCATGCAAAATTAATCTTATCGCTCCTTTTGGTCAGCAATTATTTGTGAAATTTCCTTTTAAATTGTATACTCGAGAAGATATTTTTGAAGTCTTATTTTGTCTCCATACTGGGTTAGAGCTTAAAGGATAATGGTGCATTACCACTGCAAATTAGCAAGTAAGAAAAAATTAGAAAATAAGAAAATAAAGATCTTTGTGACTATCCTGAGTTTCTCATTCTTCAAGGTGACATTACAATGGCACATACTGTTGTCATTTTTAAGGTAGTTTGGGCTTTATGTCACATTTTAAATGAAAGAACATTATGGATGCAAATATGCATGCACATGAGGCAAATTAGAAAACACTGGAGCTAAACTTACTGTGAAGTTCTCTTCACATCCATTTTTGGAGGTTGGTCCTTAACTACCTGACCACAATAAGAAACCTTCAGGTTTTCCAGCTCATAGAAAAAAAAAAAATACAACATTCTGCAAAGAAATCAAGGTGAGAGTGGAATATATTTGCTCTTTTCTAATTTTCCATTACCACATCCATTCTCCAAAGTTCTCAAAGATAACCAACAAAGTGCTGAAATAGCTTCACTTAAAAGTTAAATAGTTTTTTTGCTTTCTTCTTTTCTTTCCTTTCTTAATCTAATCTTTTCTTAATCCATACCTGGATGTTATCTTTCATTGTCCATATGAACTGCACTGTGTGTTTGTGTGTGAACTTTCAGTGTAAGCTGAAGCAAAAGAACTTCATGCAGTACTTCAGTATCTCCAGAGTTTTGCTCCTAGTGGAACAACACTGTCCTTCACTTTCCTCTACCTGTACACTTACATAATTATACAGAATTATTATACAAAATAATTTATTGTTACCTATTATGTCTTTTGCTATTTTGTGCTGAGGTATTCTACATTTTGCAGCACTATTCCTGTACTATTAATTTTACATTCATACTGAGTAATAATGATTGTATCCATCTCACGCCTAATGACAACTACTTACACATTCTTCATTTCATGGGTCCCTAGCTAAAGATGTTCTGGATGACATCCAGACTGTGGAACGATATGAACAGCAAATCCACAAATAAACAAAATACACTTTCAGATGAAAATGTAGAGTACTACATAAATGAAGACCTTCTGACATTCGTAGAACCTGAGTTTCCAAAACATGGATCTCAAAAGGAACATTTTTTAACTTAAATTATATTTATTTACAGTTCCTGTTTCCTATTAAGAGGGTAAAGGACATTTATTATGTCATAAAATAAACAGCACATATCCTGATTAAATATATCAAAGCAAAGAGCATTTCAAGATTAAATTAATATTAATGTATTTAGAAAGGATTAAAACTGTATGTTATGAGCCATCCGTTTACAATTGAAGTTAAAATCAAATGTTCAGTAGCAAAATTATAACAAAATATTGTTAATTTAAATAATACACGGATGTCTTCTAGGAAACAGAAAGAGAAAACAGCTTGTGTTTAATACTTGCAGTCTTCATATGCAAGGGGAGACAAATTCAGACTACAAATCTTATTGTTGGTATTTCCTATCTTTTAATTACTTTATTTTGTGACCTTAGTATTCTTTCCTATTAATGCATTTCAGATACATTGTGTGTAAGAGCTTGTTTAGGAAAGATAAAAACAAATTTATTATGCATTAAAATGTAAAAACTATTCAGTGGGAAGTTCTGAGTTATTAACTCTGAATTATAATTTATTCAGAAACTTTATACATTATACAACCAAGTACCAGTTTATAACAGCAAATTAAAGTGACAATTAAAAAAAAAAAACTATGTAATTTTTTAAACTGAAACTTGACTAAGACAGCAATCTTCAAAAAATACATCACTGCTGTCATGCAATCCAAGTAACGCATATAATGAGGTACTGTTTTTTAAGTATTTCTAGACCAAGAAATACACATAATTTCCTAGACTCTTATGTTGTGCTTACTGAGTCTAAGATATTTAACAGTTTGGAGACAAGAGATAATTAGAACTTAGCTCTAGAAATAGTAAATGAGTGTTCTGAAGGACACAGGTTATAAAAATATGTGTCTATTTATTGGCAAGCAGCAAATGAAACTGTCAACATCTCTGACTGTAGACAGTATCATGTATGCTTTGCAATACCTGTATACGCAAACTGAACAAGATCCCACAGTGCATTGGGGTCTATGCCTTCCATTTTGATCTCTTCTTGCTTGGCTTCACAAACATCACTTGTGAACATGGCAGCAAAGTAGTCAGAGACAGAACTGAGGACAAGTCTGCAAAAAAAAGTTGGAAACTTGTGTCATTTGCATTGATCTATGTATTAGAAATTTCAGATTATCAAGGCTAATGTACTTTTAGAAACTCTTACTTTCAAAATAACTAAACAGTAGCAGGAGCAATACATTATGAATGCATGTAAGCAGCAAAATACAACATGACATTAATTCTAATTTGATTCTGCTTCCTGTGATATGAACCAAGTGGCACATCAGCATTTGCATATAAAACAGACATAGAAATTAGCTCTCAGTCTTTATGATAACTCTCCTATCCCTATTGTTAGCAAGATAACCTCTCTGTATCAAAGCCATCTTAATAGACATACAGATTCCATACTGTAGAGGTACTCTTAATTGACCTTAAAAGTCTTTTTTTCGATAAACTTTACTAACAGCATGTAACTTAGTAAGATCCTTCAACCTTCAGTAAGAACTTTAATAGCTTAACATGCTATTTAATAAAAAATAAATAATCTAATGCAAGGATGTAAGGATGTTACTTTTTTAACAGAATCACATAATCATCTAGGTTGGAAGAGATCACCTAGTCCAACCTCTGACCCAACAAGTCCTCCACTAAACCATATCACTAAGCTCTAAATCTAAACATCTTTTTGTTGTTGTTGTTAAGGAACATTTCCAAAGGAAAATAATTTCAAAATATTTACACAATTTGCATGTCTTTTTTGAGGGTCTGATTTATGTACGTCAAACCAACGTTAACTATCAGGTATAGTTGTCATTTTACTGCCTTAGGCCAACACATTCATTTAAATAACATTTATAGTTATATTATTACTTTATTAGGAGTGAATATTCAGATAATCTTGAGTTAGAAATCTGGCATAGCTATAAATAGCGTAACACACACTTCCATAAAATATGGTCATATTTCTTGCTTAACTTGAAAACATAAAATATAAAAACATTCATTGAAAACACAAGAATCACAAACAGAGAATTAGTAAACAGAGAGAAAGTATCTACCCATCTGTATATAGCTAACGATTTCTTTCAAGAAAAAAGTTACTTAAGTTAACATTCATCAGCCAGTGTGACAATTGATTGCTTTTGTTCTCTTAGCTTATCCGAATAGCAAAGTAAAATGTAACAGTTTGAATTAGATTCATAATTTTATGGGCAGCAAAACACCACAGCACGCTCACACTCCCCATACTCAGGGGTGTGCAGGGGAGTATGATGAAGGCAAAAGGCTAACAGTTTTGAGGTAAGAATAACTTAATTTAGGGGAAAGAAAGTAAAATAAAGCAAAGCTGTGCAGATTCAGAGAGAGAAAACAATTATTCTCTACTTCTCTTTAATGAGCGATATCCTGCCACATCTTTGGAAGCAGGGGCTCACTACACGTAGAGGTTGTTGGGGAAGACAGACATTTTGATAATGAGTCTCCATTCCCTTCCCCAGCTGTTACTGCTGAGTGTGACACCACACAATATGGGATATCCCATTGGTCAGTTTTGGTCAGCTGCCCCTGTGATGTCTCCTCCCCACCCCTGCCCACCCCCTACCTGCTGTTCTTGGAGAGTTGCAGGGAGTCATGGTGCTGTGGGACACAGCTCAGCAATAGACAAAGCACTGGTGCAATATCAGGGCTGTTTGAGCTGGAAGTGCAGAGCACTGCACTGCTGTAATGGGGTGCTGTGGGGGAAGTTAACTCCATCCCAGCCAGACCCAGCAAAGGCATCTATCAGGAACTATAACGTTTACATGTTAGATTAGTGCTGGCTCTCCTTGTCTTTAATTATGAGATTCTGGTAATTCGGTTCCACAGCCAAACTTCTCATTAATCAGTTCATAGTTATACAAACCAGTCAAAATGAAAACACTGCTGTAATGATATCTAATACTGGAAGGCAGCCAGTGTTCTGTGCAGCCTAGGACAGTTTCTGGAGAGGTCCCAGTAGACTGGAAACTGGCAAACGTACCAATTTTCAAGAGGAGCAAGAAAGAAGACCCTTGCAACTACAAGCCTGTCAGTCTCACATCAGTGCTTGGTAAAATTATGGAGAAGATCATCCCTGAAGTTACCGAAGTGAACCTGGGGAACAATGCAGTCACTGGTCCCAGCCAATATGGGTTCATGAGGGGTAGGTCCGGTTTGACTACCTTCAGTTCCTTTTATGATAAGATCACCCATCTAGTCAATCAAGGGAAACCAGCTGATGTAATCTTTTTGGATTTCAGTAACACTTTTGACACAGTTTTCCATAGGATCCTACTGGACAAAATGTCCAGCATACAGCTAGACAACAGCATCACAAAATGAGTGAAAAATTGGCTGATAGGTAGGGCTCAAAGGGTTTTGGTAAATGGGTCCACATCAGGCTGGTGGATGGTCACTAATGTGGTTCCCCTAGGTTCCATTTTAGGGCCAGTTCTCTTCAATGATTTTATAAACAATTTGGATCTAGGACTAGAAGGTGTTTTGAGCAAATTTGCTGATGACCCTAAACTTGTAGAAGTTGTTGACTCTGTTGAAGGTAGAAAGGACTTGCAGAGTGATCTGGACAGATTGGAGAGCCAGGCAGTCACCAACCACATGAAGTTTAACAAGAGCAAGTGCCAGGTCCTGCACCTGGGAAAGGGCAATCCTGGCTATACATACAGACTAACTGATGAGACACTGGAGAGCAGCCCTGAAGAGAGGGATCTGGGGGTTGTGGTTGATAGCAAGCTGAATATGAGCCAGCAGTGTGCCCTGGCAGCCAGGAGGGCCAACCATATCCTGGGGTGCATCAAGCACGGCATTGCTAGTTGGTCAAGGGAAGTGATTGTCATTGTCTTTCCTGCTCTACTCTGTGCTGGTGCGGCCTCACATTGAGTACTGTGTGCAGCTCTGGGCACCACAGTACAAAAAGGATGTGAAACTATTGGAGACTGTCCAGAGAAGGGCTACAGAGATGGTGAAGGGCATAGAGGGGAAGACGTACAAGGAGCGGCTGAGGTCACTTGGCCTGAGGGGAGATCTCACCGTGGTCTACAGCTACAAGGGGGAGTGGAGGAGCAGGTGCTGATCTATTTAGTGACCAGTGATAGGACCCAAGGGAATGGTGCCAAGCTGAGGCAGGGGAGGTTCAGGCTGGATATCAGGAAGAGGTTCTTCACTGAGAGGGTTGTCGCACACTGGAACAGACTCCCCAGGGAGGCTCCCCAGTCACAGCACCAAGCCTGTCAGGTTTTAAGAAGTGTTTGGACTGTGCTCTAAGTCATATAGTCTGAATTTTTGGGTAGACCTGAGTGGTGCCAGGAGTTGGACTCAATGATCCTCATAGGTCCCTTCCAACTCAGGATATTCTATAATTCTATGATTTACCTGCAGGTAGTGCAGCTTCAGAACATGTACAGGATCTTTACTTTGTCTCAAATGATGAGAAATGACTAATTGTTGTAGTGATTCCTTCTGATTGTGCACTCAACTTTGGTTATCATGAACTTTAGAAGATTCTAATTCATAAAAAGTCCATGTTCATGTAATTAATGTAACACTAGATGCCTACAAAAAAATGAGATTGTAAATACACTTTGTTGCTACTCTGTTTTTTTTTTTTTTTTTTTTTTTTTTTTCGTTTGTTTTCTTTCTTTTTTTTTTTTTTTAACACTCGGGCACTTTCTTTTTTTGTTGTTATCATAGAATGATAGAATGGTTTGGGTTGGAAGGGACCTTAAACATCATCTGGTTCCAATTCCCAGCCATGGGCAGGGACAGCTTCCACTAGACCAGGTTACTCAAAGCCTCATCCAACCCCTGGCCTTTTTATTTCCAGGGATGGGACATCCACAGTTTCTCTGGGCAACCTCTGCCTCACCATCCTCATAGTAAAGAATTTCTTCTGAATATCTAATCTAAATCTACTCTTGTAATTTAAAGACATTCCCCCTTGTCATATCGCTACATTCTCTGGAAGAGTCCCTCTCCAGCTTTTTTGCAGGACTCCCTTAGATGCTGGAAGGCTGCTGGAAGATCTCCCTGGAGTCTTCTCTTCTCCAGGCGTAACAGCTTGTCTTCATAGGAGAGGTGCTCCAGCTGCTTTAATCATCTTCATGGCCTTCTGACATGCCCTCTGGACATGCTCTAACAGGTCTATGTCTTTCTTATGCTGTGGGCCCCAGAGCTGAACACAGTGCTCCAGGTGGGATCTCACAACAGCAGAGTAGAGGGTGAGAATTGTCTCCCTTGACCTGCTGGTCACTGTTCTTTTGATGCATTTAAGGATATGGCTGGCTTTCTGGGCTGCAAGTACATATTGCCAGTTCATGTTGAGTTTCTCTGCACACTGAGTCCTTCTCTTCAGGGATGCTCTCAATCCATTCTCCACCCAGCCTCTATTTGTGCTTGGGATTGCCCTGATCCACATGCAGGACCTTGCTCGTCAGGCCTTGTTGAACTTCATGAGGTTCATCATACAGGCCCACCTCTCTAGCCTGTCCATGTTCCTCTGGATGGCATCCCTTCCCCCAATATGTAAAGTGCACCACTTAGCTTGGTGTTGTCTGCAAACTTGCTGAGGGTGCACTCAATCCCATTGTCCATGACACCAACAAAGGTGTTAATACTGGATCCCAATACTGATCCCTGAAGAATGCCAATCATCACTGGTCTCCACCTGGACACTGAGTTGTTGACAGCAGCTCTTTGAATGCAACCATCCAGCCAACTGCTTATCCACCAAATGGTCCATCCATCAAATATATGTCTCTCCAATGTAAAGACAAGGATGTTCAGGTCAGTATCTAATGCAAGTAGGTTAAAACTTTGGACATATTCCTTATTGCAATCTCTGTAGGGTTCATACTTTGCCTATCCCCATTTCAATTACAAATGGGTTGGAAGACCAAACTCTATGGAATAAGATAAATCTCTATGGAATAAAAATACATTCAGGATAGCACCACCTCTGGCTGGAAAGGCCTTGAGACATAGTTCACCAATGGTTATTGAAATGTGTATGATGGCTGTGTTTCAAGATACGGATCTTGTAATATACTTTCAGTAGAAGAATACTGAAACCAAGGGAACTATCTGGTATTATTTTCTCTTGTCTGTGAAAATTATGTAAGCATTATCTATTATGCCCATTCTCTCTGATTTGTTCACAGTCATTTTCTTTCCTTCTTGCTTGCCAACAAACTGTCAGCTACTTCAGTTTTCTACACTGTCATTGCTTGCTCCTTCAAAAAACAAATTGTTTACTTTTTCAGAGTCAAGAGGAAGTTCTTCTTTCTTAAAACAAGAAAGAAAGAGTGGTATCTCTAATATATGTTATCCCATTAATATATGTTATCCCATTGTAAGTCATGAGATTACTCTGAGCATGGAACGCTTAGAAAACCGGATGATCTGTCAATTCTAACTTTGTAAAATTACTTTAGTTGATTAATCTATGTACCTGTAGGCTGTAAAAGGCTAATAGATTCTAATAGATTCTAACAGATCTCAATTAGTAAGAACAAAATTATCAAACTATGTATCGGTCATCTGAACAGTACATAAAAGCAGTAAGTCTCAGTAGTATCATGAATTCATGCATCTTTGAAAACTGAATTCTCAGAAACATGTTTTGTGTGAATTATTCCACTGTTCTTTCAAACATTCAAAAGTGATTTTTTATATTTTTCAGAAGATTGAGTTCAAAATCACAGTTTGTTTGTTTTTTTAATTTTCATATATGAGAACACATATATCTGTCTGTATAGACTTCGTTATCTGTATCTGCCAAATTGAAAAGATACAAATTTTACACAGATAAAAAAAAATCTGTAAAAGGCCACATGGCAATATTGTAAATATTGTGGGTTTTTCTGTGATTTTCTCCCCACTCTGTAAGTGAAATCTGTTCCTGTGCAGTTAACAAACAGAAAACAATTTTTGAGGTAATTTGGGTTAAATATCCACTCAGAACCATTATAATAGGGTAAGAGTCTTGCTAGCAATTCAGTAGTGCCACATTAGCTCATTAAAAAAATAGAAATGTAAACTTACTGCGCGAAGAAGCAGTCAGTGAGTATAGTATATAACAGTTAAAATTAATAAGTTGTCTCATACTTCTGTTATAACCAGTCTGTACCACGTGCTTATTTCATTTTTGAGAAATCAAAGAACAGAACTATATGATAACTTTTTTCTTCCTTACCATCTGAGTAATATTTATAAACTAACTTATTTTAAAGGCACTTTTGTCTAGAACAGCTAAAAAATAGTAATAAAACCAAATAAGAAGAAATCAGTAAAATTTTCTCAAGCCCATAGACAGACAAATGGAATTCTAAAGAGAATAGATTAAACCTGAAACAAGAAAGTTCCTTTCTGTCTATAGTCAAACACTGTTTTATTACATTTTAATTTTATATAACAGATAGTTACAAATTGTAAGTGATATTGATAGTCTACACCATCTATACGATAGATGCCCTGTTTCCCCTCAGGACCATGCCTTTTGACACATTCTATTCCATTTTGTTTTTTCTTTTAATTCTTTCACCGTCTCTCAGACATTTAAGTGCAAATACAGTAAATTGATCCTTATTATTGATTCTTATTTTTGATCCTACAGTACAAACTGAAACATGATTTTTCAACCATTGCATCTCTTAAGTTGACACAATGTTTTTAGGATTGTTACACAAATCTGACATTGTCATTTCCACTATGTATTCACCCAGCACACAATGTCTGTAATTGTTTTTTGTTTTTGTTTGTTTGTTTTTTCCCAGAGATTTCAAGTAGTATACACATGCTACAGCTGCTAGACTTGATAACAGAATATGTTGTCTAATACAGTTTACCTGTGTCAGTTTGTGTCCTTGTGTTAATTTTAAAGGTGTCTGTTATTACAGCCAGTACTTTGTGCTGTTTTGAACCAGAAGAGGAAATTTCAAAAAAGAGTGAGAGAAGACAGAAATATGAATCCAAGCAAATTATCAAAATCTGGGAATGGGCAAGAGAGGCAAAATGTCACAGTGATAAAAATAGGAGCTGATGAAGATCCGTTATGATACAAATACAATGCAGAGCTCAGTGCTTTTCTCCTGAAGAAAAAACACATCTTCGGACATAGAATATATATTTGAATGTATCATAAATAATCCACTATGATCTTTTACTGGTGTGCTTAATTATTATATTTATTCACTATAACTCCAAAAGAACGAGTGGTAAAAAGCTTTCAGGAGAAAGAAAAGTTCAGTTTTAGCTCCTTTGAACTATCAGAAGAGATGTCAGAAACACAGAGCTCAGGTCTGATGAAAGTACAGAGGTAGATCTGTGAAGTCATTAGAATAAATGACTGCTTAAACATTTCAATTTTTTTAGGTCTATTTGTCATCCTCCTCTTTTATTCTAGAGCTTCTTTGTACAAAGACAATACAACATAGCATCATTATTAATTCAAATTCATTCCTCATTCCTCCATATAGTTCCGTTTGGTCATGTCCTTGTATGTGGTCTTCAACCTCTTTTTTGGTGGTAGGCTGTCATGTCTTGCTGACTCAAGTTATTCTTGTACGGCTTCCTTTGTCAATCTGATACCTACCTATTCTCCAAGTTGTCACCATCTTAATCTATGTTTATTTTTACTTTTTAAATTATTATTATATATATGTGTATATTTATGTTCTACTTTGTTTAGCATGATGTGTGTTCTTTTGTCTTGTTTTGTTTTGTTTTTCCTTTAAACCACACAATTTAGGAAGGGAATTAAACACTGATGTCATGTGCCAATTTCAGGTATTTTGGGCCATCCAATTCATCTATAAGGGGCTGTTGCACACCTATGAAAGCACTGAACACTTCGGACCACATGATGAAAGCCAAGCAGCATGCTCCAAGGAATCTCAGACTAGGTAGCTGAATGCTGCTCTATTTCTAAGGCCTTTCAACCCTGTTTCTTTCACCCTTCAAAGTCTATTTCAATTACAGTACCTACTTCTACTCTATGAAGTAACAGCACTATTAGTCTTGTTTAATAACTTTGAAATTTCTTAATAAACAGTACCATTTATACATTCAAAATATCTCTGTACTTCTTTTTCAGTGCATCTCTTTTATTGTAAAACAGCACTAAGAAGTGATTTCTGGGCCAAAACATGCCTGTCATGTAATTTCACATTGCTACAGTTCAGAACTCTATTTGCAGCTCCTTTTAGAAGAATAACTGACTGTAACCTCTATAGGAACTTACTCTCTGGGCAGGTCACAGTTACTTATGCAATGTGGCTAAAAATAGCATCTCTAATTCAAACATATTTGACATCTATACAACATCATATGCATAAATTCAGAACTTTAGCTCAGAATCACAGAATCACAAAACCATCTAGGTTGGAAGAGACCTCCAAATCACCTAGTCCAACCTCTGACCAAACACTAACCAGTCCTCCACTAAACCATACCACTAAGCTCTCCATCTAAACGTCTTCTATAGACCTCCAGGGATGGTGACTCAGCTCTGGTGAGGGCTGCCCACTTCCCTGGGCCCACTTCCCTGGGCAGCCCATTACCCTTTCAGTAAAGAAGTTTTTCCTAATGTCCAACTCTACCTGGTGCAACTTTAGTCCATTCCCCCTCATCCTGTCACCAGGCACGTGGAAGAATAGACCAACCCCCACCTCTCTACAGCCTCCTTTAATGTACCTGTAGAGTGCGATAACGTCGCCCCTGAGCCTCCTTTTCTCCAGGCTGAACAATCCCAGCTCCCTCAGCCACTCCTCGTAAGACTTGTTCTCCAGACCCATCACCAGCTTCGTCGCCCTTCTCTGGACTCACTCGAGCACCTTGATGACCTTCTGGTAGCAAGGGGCCCCAAACTGAACACAGTACTCAAGGTGTGGCCTCACCAGAGCTGAGAACAGGGGGACAAGCACTTCCCTAGGCCTGCTGGCCACACCATTTCTTATACAAGCCAAGATGCTGTTGGCTTTCTTGGCCACCTGAGCACACTGCTGGCTCACATTCAGCTGACTATCAACCAATACTCCCAGGTCCTCTCTGCCAGGCAGCTCTCCAACCATTCCTCTCCCAGCCCGTAGCTCTGCTTGGGGTTTTTGTGCCCCAGGTGCAGGACCCGGCACTTGGCTTTGTTAAACCTCATACAGTTGACTTCAGCCCATTGGTCCAGCCTATCTAGATCCTTCTGCAGAGCCTTCCTACCCTTGAGCAGATCAACACACTTGGTGTCGTTTGCAAACTTACTGAAGGTGCACTCGATCCCCTCATCCAGATCATTGATAAAGATACTCATGAGAACTGGCCCTAATACAGGGAACAATGAGCAACATGGATATATAGTGGTCCTGGTAGTCACAGTAGCTAGCTTACAAACTAATTTTATACTTTCCTTTAATATTTTAGGTTAGAGAAAGTGGATTCCTATATTTAATATAAAAACAAAATACAATTTGATGCCATTTTGTCTCCATCAATTCTATCGTCCTGACTAGAAGTGTGACGATACTGAAATTTAGTTGATAATTGCTGGTGGAGCCTACATTTTGCTAAACAGTTAATCTTGAAGAAGACACACTCTTGGTCAGCAGCTCTCCATGCTCCAAACTGTGGGCTCAAATGAGTTATCAAACACAAGTAAATGAATTAGATGGCTCTTAGACTCTAACCTTCTCTGCACAGGGACTTTCCACATACTGTGTCATTGGCACCAGTTCCCTCAGATGGCTTAGGGCATCTCAGTTACCATCAGACACAGGTGCCTAGGTAACTTACACTATAGACCTTCACTGATTACAGTAACATTACACACATGGCAAAATTGAAAACAAAATTTAACTGAAGAACCAACTTCAGGTTTTCAAAAATAATCTTCAGAATTCAAGGCCAATTTATGCTTGTGCAAAATCTTTAAATAGTACACAGTTATATGAATTTAAGATTTTTTATGTCTTATATACAAATAAAAACAGAAGAGTTCCTTGTGGAGACAAGAAATACCTTTGAAAGTATTAATGCCATTCTCAGTATCAGGAAATATTATATCTTAAGAAAAAAAAAAAAAAAAAAGAAATAAAATATTAGCAACTACATTTGTTTTCATGAGCATCTGTTACTGAGTAATGCAATAAAACAGTCTTAGGATATTGTGCTTTCTGTTTCTTTCAACTCTTGCCTTTATACCAACTTTCTTTCTCTGCCTTTTTTTTAAGCTCTCCTCCCAGCTTAACATTTTATCTTCTTTTTTGAGTTCTCAGTTTCTGTCTCAAAATTTTAATGATGCCATTATTTTCATAAACTTCACCTCTCTGTAGTAGCACTCAAAATATATTGAAAAAGTGGGCCTCTCTCCTTAGAGAACTAAAAAAGAGAACATACATTGCCGTTTGCTGAAAAACATTTATTAAACTTATCAGGATGATAGCAAGTAAATGCTATGCTACATTAGAGATGACTACCTATAAAGGGTTCAGTTTAATTTATTTTAGTATTTATGATGAAAAAAATAAATTTTGAGTGGAAAAACACAAACATGTTTTTCACTTTCAATTCAAATGCTTGCAGAAAGCTTTGAGTAGCCATACTAAAGCATTTATTTATTTGACATATACTCCCTAGCCTTCTGTGCCATACAGACTCTTACTGCCACAGTAGGAGTACCTCCTGCACCTTATCTTGAACATCAGGGAGAGCTAAAATGCCTACATTTATTTGATATTAAGTAAAATCATCTGAACAACTCAAGATTTCTCATGATAAGATCATCTATAACTGAAAATTAAAAAAAAAAGGCACTTGATTTCTTGGTCTATTTCCATTCAAAATCTGTTTGGTTTTTTTTAATTGCATTATTTAACCAAGCACAGTGAAAGTTCGAATTACAAGTTGAAGATGTAAGTCATTTTAATATATTTTTTCATTTTTTGTTTTCATTGATTTTTCTGTTTATATTACAATTCATTCCCTGTTATATCTGCTTTTTAATTGAATAAAAATTGGTAGATTCTAAACTTAAAACATTTATTTTCTGCTAACGTTGAATCTTGTTTTAAGCAGTCAAATTCTAACTAATGGTTTAAACTGGAGTCTGAATTTAGAGCTGCCTGTAACATTTAGGCAATGCTGGCTGAGGGCTTTAATGAACTCTCCAATGCAAATCTTAAAGGTCTATGAATCATTTACCTTGACTTTAGCTGTTTTTTTTACAGTATGTTTTTGAAGTTTATTCAGCAGCTGTATGGTACTGAAACTACAGTATTGAAACACCATGCAATTCGAGTGAGTTATACTCACTCAAAACATCCAAATTATTTGTGGCAAATCTACATTTTTATTTTAATATTTTATAAATTTTAATAAATTAAATTTTAATATTAAGATTATTGCTTATTAAAAAAATATTTTACTTTTGATTGCTTTGACTACATCACTGTAGTTCTGCACATCTACTCCCTTTGTGTGTTTGTGTTTCAGATGACGTTTACTAGATGCGATCTAGTTGCAACTGCAACTAGACATCTAGATGCAACTGCACTTGGCTGATTTCAACCTGGATACAGGTAGAAAGTGTCAGAATGTTTTTATTTGTTTGTTTGTTTTGTAACAGCAGTGGCCGAGTTCCTTTCAGGCACTTTCAAGTTACAATACTTCAAAGTTCTTGTCTTAAAGAAACTATAATCTAAATATGAAATGCAGAAAATGAGAAAAAAAAATACACTATGCATCTCCAGCGTGAATGGAGAAACTAAAAACTCTATGTTAATAACATTATTAAATGAAGAGAGACTGTTAATAATGTGACAGTGTAACAGAAGAAAGGAGAAATTATTTAAGCATTTTCTCTATTTAAGATGTATTACATTTTTACATTTTATTATTATCTCAACATGTTAAATCAATGCAGAAATAAAATTGGATTTTACTTCTTTTTTAACTTTATTTAAATGTCATTTAAATGTCATTTACTTTACCCCTCTGAAATGGCTGTTACAGAGGTCTTCCTACTTTCTCAGTATCCCTTCTCATCATTACAATATGGGAGCCAACAAAAAGCTTCAGTAACAATAACTTTAAAGTTGTTTGAGTCACCAAAGCATTGAAAAGCTGTTATAACAAGACTAAGAGTTTGGTGCGGTACCTCCAAGTGGGAAACTATTGCTCCATGATAATGTTTTATGATCTATCTTGTAGTGTAACATTCTACCCTTATTTATGAGGAATAAAAATGTAAAAAAGAACAAAAATGAAGTAAATAGCAGTGCCAAAAATTACCTCGTCAGCATTCAGGCCATGGCCAGAGCTTGCCTGATATTCTTCCTATGAAAGTTATTGGAAGATAGGAAAAAATAATTACTATGAGGAATTAAACTAGAAATGACACAGTTTATAAAATGTGGAGGTGTCTAGAGAGATCCACAAGAACTGATAGCAGAATAACTATTTTTTTTGTCTTTCACTTCACTTGATGCAATATCCTGGCATTTTTTTAACTGAATTTTAACTTTTATAGGAATAGAAACATTGAGACTATATGATTACATTAAAAAAAAATGTCTGCTTGTTTTTTACACTGCCACTTTGATTTTTTCTACATTGGAGGAAAATCATAATTTTAGGCAATAATTTTGAGTATTTTGTTTTTATTAATTTCTATTAGCATTCAGTAAGAATGATAGTTTTTAATATGCTTTAATTTGCCCCAAATAAAATAATTTTAGGAGGATCTTTGTTCATAAGGGTTGCTTTTATCTTGGATAAGATTTTACAAAGTTTGTACAGGAAATGTTATACTTAACCTGTTCTACTGAATTTATAAACTCCATAAATACCAGTTGTCCACTGCTCTGCAAACAGTCTTATTATATGTTTTTAGGAATACAATATAAATATTATCTATCCTACCTTCCATAAAACATTAATTAGAGGGGGCACTCTGCTGGATATACTTCTGAATACCCTTGGAAAAAAATAATAGACAGGACCTGTCAATGTTTTGTTTGTTTGTTTGTTTACATAGTCTGCTTTCAGGTCCTTATGTAGCAGGATGTATAGGACATGAAATATCACTCTCGACAGAGGAAGATGTACTCAGAGAGCAGTTAAGTGAATTAGATGAGTCCATAGGACCATGTATTCAAAGAGGAGCGGCTGAAAGAGCTCAACAATGTCACTGAGAGGATGTTCTCTTTTCTTTGACAGGTAAAATGTGGGATGTTTCTCAAGACTGGAAAATAGATTATTTCCATGTCTGTCCTCAGGAAGAAAGATGTGGGTAGCTATAGTCTGATTTTCCTGAACCAAAAATACCATGGAGCAAATCTGAATAGAATCTACATGCTGGATCACTAAAGACAATGAGGACAGTCATAAACTGGAAGAGGCTGCCAAAAGAGTAACCTTCACAGATGCCACTATTTAATGACCCTCAACAGGCCAATCTAACTTTGGACTTGGGCCTGCTTTGAACAGAAGATGTTGAATCAGACTCTAGTAGTTCTCTTCCAAATAAAATTATATTCTGGTATTGTTAACAGCCAACGTAAAAAGAGGTAGAAAGCCTTATTCTGTGCTTGTTCAGCTACACCTGTCTGAAACAAAATAGAGCAAGCACTATAAAATAAACAGAAAATTCAGAACACCCTTCTCTTCATTTTTACTTGTTGAACAACATTCCAGTTTATTCAGAACATAAGGTTTTCAATTCTTCATAATTCAAAAGTTGTTTGGCCTATTCTTTGATAACTAGTCTTTTGACTGCAGACTAAAGAGAAGTAGAAAATCAAATAGAAAGTTGTCTGAAGGTTTATTAGAAAATCTAAATCAGATTTTGGTTATTATTTCATGGTCAATCCTCTTGTTATTAAGGTATTTGCCCAGCTCCAGAAGGATTTAGATATGCTGTAGAATTGAAATGACAAATGTGAAATTAAATTTACTACTGACAGAGAGGAATACAAACATGAACAGCTGTCTTAAAAATATTGGGATGAATTAACTAAACTAATTAAAAGAAAAACTTTAAGTTTACTCTGTCTCTTTCTCTACAAACTATGCAGTTTAACAAAATATTTAAAACAGGCAAAAAAATATACTGGTAAAAATATAGTTGAGTATTTTAAATAATCTATATTTAACAGGGCAAACTACTTATAATATTCCTGTGTATCTAATAAGTATTTTTTTTCCAACCAGCTTAAGAATGTAGATTCAGGATTGTATTTGCTTTATTTTTTTACCACAGCTGTGTTGGAAAATATGAAAAGCAAAAACAGACCAAGTAACTGTCAAGGAAGAACAACCAATTTCTCATGTTTTCTACAAAATTCCATTCATTCAATAATGTATAGGGATGTAAAACTGGACACAGATTAGAAGACCTTAGGTCATTACCCCTCTATTTCTTTTTTCTTGATGGAAAGCACCTTAAGGCAAATCCTGCAGCTCTGGAACACTGTAAATGTAGATGGACAGCAAGACTGAAATTTAATATTATTCTCTTTGTACTTGATATACCCATAAGGGAAAAATCCTGGTGTTTCAAATAAAAGTAACATCAGCTGACAACTACCAGGGGTGCATAAGGTGTCAGATGCATTTTAATAGTGGCAAAAAGCCTGGAACACAGGAGCAGAGTCAGTTACCAGCTCAGTGGGTAGAAATTACTAGGGTTTTTGCTGCATCTGGGAATCTGAGTATATCAGGCCAAGAAAGAAACAGTAAAAATGGAATCCCTAACACTATAGAACAGAACCAAAATCTTAAGAATGAAAAGAGCTGAAAGAAGAGAAGAAAGATTTCTATGTTTATTACAGCTACTAAACTGAAACTACATGGATTCTTCTTCAGCTGTGCTGCGAACTACCTAGATCAATCTGTTCTTGCTTGTTAAGTGGTGTTATTTTCTCATTCATTTTAATTACTGGGGCTATTTAAATACTTTAATGAAGGTTCCTCTTTGCTTTTACTGATTAGTATTTGAACAATACTTTTGAATTCTCAGCCTTGCATATTCCACTTCTTTTTTTTTTCCTCATTATGGAAGTTGGAATATATAATATGCAAACCTTCTGTAAAACTTTCTGTGTCCATCTTCACTTGGGAAGAAAGAACTTTGCAATATTCAAGTTGACAAGATAACCTTACTGTATTCCTCTACACCAAAAAGATAATGTATGAATTCAAAAATACATTGGCTGTGTTTATTCAAAAATACATTGTCCTGAAGGGGCAACCATAGTCCTGTTCTGGATTTACTGCCTCAGCTGAGAAACCAGAGCACAGGCAAGGAATAGTTCACCTGTAGGCTGCAGCCTTCAAGAGAGTTTTATTGCAAAAGTATTCGCTTTTTTTTTTTTTTTTCTTAAAACTCTAAAGCATGCTGTGTATTTTAATCTAAATTTTAGGAGTCCATTTTCATTTGTCTGCATGAAGTCAAAGACTACAGCCAAAATGAAAACCTCAGCAAATAATAACTGTTTTAAGCTCCAATCACAATCCAGCATCAAGGAGAGCTTCATATATACTGGCGGTTTTAATACAAGATACATAGAATGGCTTGGGTTGGAAGGGACCTCAAAGATCATGTAGTTCCAACTCTCCTGCCATAGTTCCAACTCTCCACCCACTACATCAGGTTACCCAGGGCATCATCTAACCTGGTATTGAACACATCCAGGAATGGGGTAGATCATCTTAGAATTTTGAAAATGATGATATATTCTTTTTATATTTATAATTATCATTCCAAGTAATTAAGACATTTTAAAGTTAATTCAAATAAACAATTTTTATGAAGTTGGTGTTCAGTGTTATTTTACTATACATGTCTAAGATGTATGACAAGCTTATTGGTGTGTCATGATCTCAAGCTGAAAGTGTTCACTTTATCTCTACAGCATCTAATTTCAGAAACTTCCATTCTCCTCACAGACGAAAACCATCAGAACAAGCAGCTTGTCACACCCACGATAGAAAGTTTGCTAGTCGAGGGCTACTTGAACTACTGAAATCTGTGCAAAAGACTAATACCTTGAAAGGCCTAACCTTCAAATATTACCTTCTGCAGTCACTTATTTTTGTGTTGTACAAAAAAAAAAGAGGGAAGCATACATAAAGGGTGACAGAAAATCCTGTTCTAAGGAATAAGCAGATACAGAATATTTACTCTCATAATTTCAATATCCTGTGTTTACATCCTACCTGTGTGCAGGTATCTTGCGATTCCCAGCAATCAGAATAACGTCACAGAGCTGCTGTTGCTTCAGGTAGCTCTCCATCTTTCTGAAGGTTTGCTCAGCATGGTGAATGGCCTGGTAGAATTCCTCAGAACTACTCGAATCCATGTCGCAGTGAGGTGACAGGGGATGGCTGGCTGCTGACAGTCTGAAAACCACAAAAGAAACTCTGTGTTGATAAGATGTGACCAAAACATCTAGGTGTTGTCTAGACTTCATTGCAAACTTCTAGAAGATATGAGCAATCACTGCATCCTTCCCAATTCTCATCACCAGAAGTACAAGATGGAAAATTTTTACTGCACTGTAGGTGACAAGTTGTAAGTCTTTTCACAGTGAAAGAGGGCTTTTTGTTTGTTTGCTTGTTTGTTTTTTAGCACAGACACAAAAAATATGTATTTCTTTCTTCTTTGATAAAGATACTAAAAATACAAATACAAACAACAAACAGATGTTCAGTACATTCACGTTAAGGTTAACACAACAGCTGCATCTTCATTATCAGAATATGACTGGGCTCTTTGCATATTTTTAGCATTTTAGAGCAAAATTATTTTAAAGAATTATTTATTTTTCTGTCTCATCATTAATATGCATCCACAAGATAAAGGAATAATGGAAAAAACATGGAAATTTTACCAGTTGGGAAAGAAAATTAAAACTCCAAATGATTTTATATGTGATGAATTGGGAATATTTCCATAATGATAAAATACAGACCAACTTTTTAGCTAAAAGGTTTATTAATGCAACTTTAGCCAGCAAAGACAATGATGTCTACAATTCCAAAAACTGAAAAAAAAAAAATAGAAATGGGAGAGAAATGGAAATATATTTTCATTTTATAGTCATATTTACTTGGTGCAAATTTACTCAGTTCAGCAATTATGGTTCAGAACTTTACTGAAAATACTAAAATTTGCTAGCAATTACTAGCCTTTGAGGAAACTATGTAATTCAGAATAATTACTGACACTGACAAGCCCCTTCTTTTACAAATACATAATGAGATTGTTTCAAATGAAAGCCATAGGATTTTATGTATCTTGTGGTGAGAGAGTGTAAGTAATTTTGATAATGTCCAGTAACAACATAGCAGTTTCATTACATAAACTTTGAGTTCATTGGGAACAGTATTAATAGACCAATATAATGCAGTCTGCAATCCTGGTGCTGGAAACATTTGAAAAATGCATAAGGATAATTAAAAAATCAGCTGTTATTATGATATGAAATACAGTTATTTAGAAAAAGAAATCTTTAATATTTTTATTGACTTTTGATGGACTATAATATGGTTTAGAAAAATAGTATTTACTTTTGACATATACCAGGGATTTATTTTTGAATTATTTTTTGTACAAAGGTGTTCTGCATAATATCTTACGGTTATTGTATGAGGGTCCACATGGGAAAAGAGGAAAGGCTAGTTCATCCTTTCGTCACAGTAATTGCTACATTTCACAACCTTCCTTTAAACTGGTTGGAAGCCTGAATAATTGGAGGTGGCCTGCAGATAATTTTACACAAAACCAACTCAGTTACCACTGTATCTCACCCCCTGATCTGTGTCATATACAAGTATTAGAGTAAGTTACCTTTTAAAATTATTACCCACATTAATGTCACTTGAATAGAATTAAATTGGACCATGAGAAATCATCATTTATCAACAGAAACAGTTATGAATTGGTGATTTAGAAAATAATATTTCCTTAATTCTGTTATATTCACCTTGTTATATGTGCAAGACACCTCTTATGAGCTCCCTCTAAAGAATACAATAAACATATTATTTCCATAAGTGACATAATCTGCTTATATGTGTTCCTGTCCTATCTGGACTGCCGATCATGTTGAATGGAAATCCAAATTTTCTTACCTTTGGATGATCAACAAATATATTCACATAAAAATGTAAAGATGGAGCTCATTAGTATGGGTAGTGGGAAGAGATTTCAACTTTTTCTCTCAATTATTTTCCCTCAGCTTTGTTGTGGCTGTATGCATGCTTCTTCAGTTTTATTGCTGAAGAATTAGAATGACAAGTAATTTACAAGAAATAAATCAGTGCCTAATAAATGAGGTTGGTAGGGTTAAAGAGACACATTTTTACCCTTCCTCCAAGGAGTTTAGACATGACAACAGCAACAATTCTGAGAAAGGAAAACAACAGGAATGAGCAGGTCTGAATGGATTCATACTGTTCGTTAAATCAGAATTTGGTCTAAGTCAGCTTACAGTTGTACAGATAAGGTATTAATCCTGCCTCTTGGCTATTCTAAACATGCTACGCTTTTCAGGTCAGAAAAACTTCTGTTTCTATGCTAGTTCTATATAGTTAGATTGGGCTGAAATGAGATGTGTTATTTTGTCTTTGAATCACTAGACAGCATTTGGCACAAATTTTGTCTTCTTGCCTGCTTGCCATCTATAAACAACACTTTCTACCCTCAAATTCATCAGTATATCTGCCACTTAACAAGTCAGTAAATGGCTACTCAAAAACAAGCTCTGAAGACCCAGAACATTTTGAATTACTATCCCAAAAACTAGCACATAATAAGCTTAGTAGAAGACAATAAGTTAATCTTTTATTTTCTAAGAAACCCCAGGTAAAAAGTCTGCTACTGATCCTTTTTGAGAAGCTCTTTTTCACTACAAATTCTGTCTGCAATATCAATCCTTTAAATTCAATTGGTAGCTTGTTAATGTAGGAACCAAAGAGCTTCAAAGAGCAAAGACCACTCATTTTGTACCAGTTCATGAAAAGCATTTATAGGTACTTATGACCAATTAGTGATATAAAAACAACATTTCCTGTTTGCCTATATTGTTTTTGTTGAGGTGCAGGCAATCTGAACCACATATTCAATGAGACGCTTGTTGATTGTATTCTGCAGGAAGCCCAGCAGAAATTCATCTGAAGAGTCTGAATTGTTCAAAACACTTTTTAGTACTTTCATACCTTAGAATGGATGGAGAGCTTATTTTGTAATCATTGAACATAAAGGACTCCAGATAAGCTTTTCCCATAATTATTTTAATTGGTAAGTGCAAAACCTGAACTTACCATGGGGATGTCATTACAAAATTTCAAACAGAAGAAGTGTTCAGTCTAAGACACCTTTTATGTTTAAACAATTCAGTTAACAGTAAAGAAATAAGAAAACCAAACCTTCCACAAATTTATGACCATGATACTGAAGGGATACTACAGGTTGAAAAAACTAAAAGGGCCACAATAATTATCAACACTGCAAATGACCAATAATCTCAAATGTTTCCTTAAGAAACTGGAAACCAGAATGCATACCAAGTAAAACGGGAAAAAAATTACCCCAGCAACGTTATACAGACTGATTTTCAGAGTTCAGGATGACATTCTGTCCTCAAAAAAGAAATGGTTTAAGAAGAACCCAAAAGTGTTGATGAGGAAATTCAGTCTTAGAGCCTTCTGGATCTTAGTAGGGAGAAAACAGAAAATAAAGTTTAACTCTACAGCATCTGACTACACAGTGTTCCTCTTTTCTGAGAAAAAAACATTTTGATTTGAACAAGAGTGCTGTTCTCTAATCAACTTTTACCTCCTTCTTTGAAAGAACAGGTAAAACAGCAGTAAAATCCCAATATAATTGTGTGTACTGATTTTTCCCTCAATTTAACATCTCTTCATCCCACTGTAAGGAAGAAGGAAAATGCATCCTATCCAAAGGTCTCCTAGAGACTGGTCATATTGACCAAGTTCACCTTTAAGACCTCTGGTCATTTTGTCCAAGTTTAGATTTATTCAAGTGGAGCAGAAATAAAACATCAGAAGATATCAACATATCTAAGATACCAGTTAGTACCCTACTGTTATTATGTAGGTATCTAGTCTGCTCTCCCCTGCATCTTGTACAGTTGTTCACTCATAAATAATAACATACTACTCAGCCTTGATTACTGGTCATTGACTTTTCACACATAAATAGGCTAGGACAGAAATAATACAAAAATGAAAACCCTTCACTGACAATAATGCTGACAGGCAATTAAAGAGAAAATACCAGGAAAGACGGACTTCAGAGGTACAGGTAAAAATCCACTCTTGAGTTGCAAAGGTCTGAATAAAGAAATAGTAAACATCAGTAGTTAAATCGGTATTCTGATTAGGTATTAAAAGGAAAAACAACAACTACAAAAAATTTTGAAATAAGAGAATTCATATACCTTTAAACTGTATTTCTCTTTGAAAAAAGAGGCTTAGATTTAGAAATGGTTTTCATTCTTGAGGTGCAGAAAAGCATAGAACTTGAACACCATACAGAGTACTTTACAGAACACTTGGGTATTTCGCTCACTTAATTGGAATTTATTTCTCATGCCTTCTATTGAAACTCTGGCCTCAACTAAAGAATTCTTTACTCAGAAAATGTTATATGATTTCATTGTTACTGTAATACAAAATCCTGCTGTATTTTACTTTTTTTTTTCCCTTTTCATTTATGCAGGATTGATCATGCAAAGTTATCCCAGCACAGTTCAATGTTAATGAGTATATACAATTCGGTAAATAAATAATAAAGCAACAATAACAACAACCAAACCAACCCCTCCCCCCCAAAACAAACAAACAAAAAAAACTATGGCTTTGCTATTTAAAATCTGCAAATCTGTGAAAGTATAAAAAGCAATAATAAATGTTATTGTAAACTTAAGTAAAAACGCAAAAAACTCTTCACAAATTGTTCTCTAAAAATTGTTTACTGAATGCTTCGGAATCAATAAAATGCGGAACTGCATTTACCAAATTGAGATAGATTGTCAAAATTCATGAATTTCATTACCAATCATTTGCAAAAATGCAAAAGAAACAGTTTTATAAAGCCTTTAAACCATTTTAGTAAAGCAATGGTAAGGTTGAAGTTCTGTTTGTGATCAAAAGACATGCTTTTCACTATGCTACCAGCAATTATATCTGCATCTGAGGGTTATACTGGGAGTTTCAGCAAAATGTTATAAATTTATTTTTTAAAAGACAAAGTCAGGTAGAATAGCAGATAAAAAAATTTCCAGAACATCAAATAGGACTTTTTAGTTTACACTAATTCAGCTCAGAGATGCATTATTGCTGTTTCTGAGATTCTTTTTCTAAGCAAGAATAATATTTTTAAAGAGAGGCCGGTGTGGATGACATATTTGTCATTCAATAGATAATGTATAATCTGGGGATCAAAGGGTGATACTACAGGATGAGAAAACTAAAAAGGCGACAAAAATTATTACATCATAAATTGCATTACTACTCATAGTGAAACTTATTCTTTGGACACCATAAAGAAAAAATACAGACACTATGTACAGACTTACACATGTGTGTATGGACATATAGTCTGTATGCCTAGCAAAAATATGTATTATTCCACTGTTGTTCTGCATATCTGCACTTCTTATGAGTTTTACAAGCCTCCATAAACAAAATATTAGCTACCAGTTTATCATGTGACCTTAGACAAATTGACTGAGCAGTCTTTCTGAAAAATAAGTAGGACGCTAAGAAAGGACCACTATGCTATACTGAAAATGCTTCTATTGAGAAAAACCTATTTACTTCTTTAGAAGCTGAGGAAAAAAAAAAAAAAGAAAAAAAAAAAAAAAAAACAAAAAAAAAACAAACAGAAGTAGGGTTAGAGAAGGAAGAGCTTGTTCAGACTGTAATTTTTCCAGGTTATCAGGTAGCTCAGTTATACGCCACTCTCTCACTCCCCTGGTCAAAAGAACAGGGAGAGAAAAACATGTAGAAATAGGCTCATGGGCATAAGGACAGGGAGATCACTCACCATATAGTACAACTAGCAAAACACATTCAGCATACAGAGATTAATGTAATTTATTGCCTACTAATAACAGACTAGAGAAGTGAAAACTATCAGCAAACTAGAAACACTTTCCCCCACCCACCCTCTTCCACCTCTTACCCCCTAGCGGCACAGGGGAACAAGGAATGGGGGCTGTGGTCAGCCCCTAACACTTTATCTCTGCTGCTCCTTCACGGTCACTCTCTGCCCCTGCTCCATGGGACGGCATCCCTCCCACAGGATGCCGTCCTCGCAGAACTGATCCTGTGGGGGCTTCCCACAGGCAGCAGCTCTTCAAGAACTGCTCCCACATGGCTCCGTACCATGAGGTCCATCTATCAGGAGCAAACTGCTCCAGCACGGGTGCCCCATGGGCGACAGCTACCCCCAGACCCCTGCTCTTGTGTGGGCTCCTCTCCACGGGCTGCAGCTCCAGCCCGGGGCCTGCTCCTGCAGGGGCTCTCCATGGGCCACAGCCTCCTCCAGGCCACATCCACCTGCTCCACCGGGGGCTCCTCCACAGGCTGCAGCATGGAGATCTGCTCCATGTGGGACCCATGGGATGCAGGAGAACAGCCTGCTCCACCAGGGGCCTCTCCACAGGCAGGGGAGCAGGGAAACTTCTGCTGCATGCCGCCTTCTGCACTGACCTTGGGGTCTGCAGGGCTGTTTCCTGTGTTTTTATTCTTCCCTCCCAGCTGCTCGTGCAGTTTTTCTTTTTCTTAAATTTGCTTTTCCAGAGGCCCAACCAAATCCACTGACCAGCTGCAGATCCCTTTCAGAGCCAGCTGAAACTGGTTGTGATCTGACATGGGGCAGCTGCGGGGCTCCCCCACAGAGGCCAGCACTGCAGCCCCCCTTGCTACCAAACCTTCATGAAATCTTGTGACATTTTCCCAATACACCAATTAAGTTCGTTTGTTCTCTTCCTTCCTTCCTTCCTTCCTTCCTTCCTTCCTTCCTTCCTTCCTTCCTTCCTTCCTTCCTTCCTTCCTTCCTTCCTTCCTTCCTTCCTTCCTTCCTTCCTTCCTTCCTTCCTTCCTTCCTTCCTTCCTTCCTTCCTTCCTTCCTTCCTTCCTTCCTTCCTTTCTTCCTCTCTCTTCTCTCTTTCTCTCTCTCTCTCTTTTCTCTCTCTCTCTCTTTCTCTCTCTCTCTCTTTCTCTCTCTCTCTCTTTCTCTCTCTCTCTCTCTCTCTCTCTCTCTCTCTCTCTCTCTCTCTTTTCTTCCTTTCTTCTTTTTCTTCTTTTCTTTCTTCCTTCCTTCCTTCCTTCCTTGCCCTTGCCCTTTCTCTTTTCTCTCTTTCTTTTCTTTCTCTTCTTCCTTTTCTTCCTTTTCTTCCTTTTCTTTCCAGAATAGGCAGACCTATTCTTACTCTAAATAATGTTTTTATGCAATAACAGAGAAAAGATGCTGACTATCTGCTGGATTGCTCTCTCCCCCCACACAGCTAACAGCACATTCACAGCCTTTTCAGCTTTGCATGCCCATGTAGAAGGAATATTTTATTCCAGATGGTCTTGGAAACCTCATGATTAGAGAAATGAATATATACTTCTCTTAGATACACTTGGAAATTTACTGGTGTATTTTTCCACATTCATATTTCTAACAGTCTTTTGTCATGTTGAATCTTGCTGTCTGAATTTTATTATTATTTTTAATTGTGGGGGATACAGGAAACAGAGAGCTTACAAGCATAAAGCCCAGAAACAAGATACTAGATGCATATAAATCTACACAATGATTCACTCACCTGAAAGGAGGCAAGCCATTCTTTCTAAAAAGCAGAAACCAGGAAAGATGTCACAGGAGACCTCAATTTTTGAATACATATCCTACTGGAGAACAACTGAGAAGCTCAACAACCTTTCCCTGAGTTATTCTTAGTATTTCTATTTCTAGTTCAAGTCTCAAGGGAGCCTCTTTCATCAGAGTATGGCCCAGCTGCTTTTCTTTCCTCCCCTCTCTTTCCTTTTAATATCAGAGAAGTAGACAAAATTTCTACTGCAAGGAATCAGTTTAGCTTCAGACCAGGAGTAAGGCTACTGCATCTTCTGCATCTTTCCTCCTCCCTCCCAGTCCCAACAAAATCATTATGCTCTTTAACCATTCATTTTCAGTTATTAAAGATTTTGACTCCAGGTATGAATAATAAACAAATAAATCTGTGTCACTGACCATATTAAATTCCTTATATTTACCATACTTCTTGCTTCCCATTACATATGTAATATAAATAAATACAATAAATAAAAAGGGAAAAAGGAAAAAAAAAAGTTAATTTGTTGATTTATGGTCTACAAAGGTCTTATGGCACACAAATGCATAAAGCAAGAAACCCTAATACATGAATCTAGTATTCATAAAGTATTCATAGTGCATACATACTTTAATTACCCAATTGATAATGTAATAGGGAAACACTGTCTTCATTTTGAATACAGAATTGTCATCATAAAACTTTTTTAACACTTTGGTTAAATATTTTCTAGCATATTTGATTCCGCATTTCTACGAAAAATTGAATAAAAAAATTATGACTCAGAAATTCAACATTACAATTTCAACTTAAACTCTTCTTCCCTGCCTAAGTTGAAGGCCTCCCATTTCTAAAACATAACACCAAAATTATATTCCTTATACATTGTTCTTAACACAATTTTCTGAAGTTTATTTTTATTCATTTCATTATTATAAATTTTGTGGATTCCTTTTAAATTACTATTTTTTTTTTCACCTTCTTTGATCCTATCCATTAATGAATGTAATAACAATTAGATTCAATTACAAAAATTATCAAATAACAAAATTTCATGAGGTAGCTGTTCATGGCAGACCTAGACAAGATAGGTTTAAGTTGAATGAGAAAGAACTTTGTCTCAACTGTAGAAATTACGGTGGAAGTTGCTAACTGGAAAGTGGGACAAAGGGTAAAGATTGTTGTAAAGGATCTTAATACTGCTGTCCTGAGTAGTTAAATATGACAGGTTGGAGATGTATTGACCTTTCTTCTTGCAGAAGTTACGTTCTCATGTGGATTACTCATTCCTTTGGCTTAAAAGTAGCAATAAGTAGAGAGGTGCAGGAAGAAAACCAAAAAGCAGCTACAATGCTGGAAATGAGAGATGACTCTTTTTCCTCAACAAATTTATGGCATTGCATTTTGTACCACAGTGTACTATCAGCTGAGCAGAACTAGCAAAGACACAAACTCGAGGGAGCACAAAACATAGATTGCCACACTTTTCTTGGAGCCAAGTGGTTGTGATGGCTTATTCCAGACGATGATCTGCAGTGAACCTTTTTGAATTTCTTAGACTTCTCAAACATAACATACCAAAACAGTTCTCCTATTACATTACAATAACTCTCTTATCCCCCAACGCCGTCTTTTACTAGGTGGTGAATGTCAAATGTGCTAGCCCTTAATAACATAAAAAGTGGAATGAGTTTAAGCCTGAAGATAAAGTTGAATGGATATTGTTATGCACAGTCTTAATGCTCCTAGTGGAGAGGGAAAAAAAATAATGTGAGCAGCCATAATACTGTCCTTCCATCTCTACAAAGAGATTCAGGTCATGTGCCTGGTACCAAATCTGCTTCTCACATACAAAAATAAACTTCCTGTGAGGCCAATTGAAATTTAAAGTATGGTTGTTGGCGGTGGTGGTGGTGGCGGTGTTTATTTGTTTTTTTAAGAAATGATAATTTGATGAATGATTAAAAGTAGTTTGAAGACAAAATACAGCTGTATGAAAATTAATGTGGATAGACTAACTTTGCTTCATTTAATAAATAAGAACTTATGCTAAGCATTTCAGGAATTCTTAACAGAATTTCTGTTAACAGAAATTAAACAGAATTAAACAGAAATTCTGTTTAATTCTTAATCATTTTGCATTGATTTTATTTTTGCATTTTTTTTTCATCATTCAAATTCACTTAGTCATGAGTAAGATTAAGAGTTTCGCTAAGTGTGATTTTAAGTCAAGTAAGTGAATACAGAGAATATAACTAAGGCTAATAACTGAAAGTGACAAACTGTCTTTGATAACAGGGTCTTGCCAAATTTTACTGGCTCGACAAAATAACATTCTATGGAAGTTTTATTATTTCAAATTATAAAAATATTATGATAGATGCAACTCTATTGTATTGACTTGAATTTCAGAATTTTGTCATTGAAATAATGAATATACTATACAGATACATGAAATTCTACACAGTAGAATTTTATATTGACTAACGTACTGCCAAAGGCAGAGCAAATAAAGAGCATAGCTTCAGACAAGTATAACAAGGAACTAATATCAGATTAATATTTTAATTCAGAACTTCTGCACATAAAACAATTTGTGCTTTTCTTATTACCTATCATTTATGCACATACTTCCCCTCAAAATGAGAATTTTACAAATACAGGAACTGAAGATTGTATATTCAGAAACTGCTGAAGCAAAAAACACTCAGGAGACTCCTCTAATATCCTGTGGAGGGAAAGCTTCTGTACCTTTCAGACAACTCTGCCTCTAAATTATTTAGCTGCAGATACCAATGGTGTGTAATTCTCCAACAATAAAATTGACACCAGTACCACTGACATAGTAGCACTCTTCTGTGTTAGCCCTATAATTGCTGTAGGAATAATGCAGATTCAGATCCTAAAAGAATCATAGAAGCAATAAGGTTGGAAAAGACCTTTATGATCATCAAGTCTAACCATTAATACTGACAAGACTCCCACTAAATCATGTCCCTAAGCACCGTATCTACACATATTTTGAATACCTTCAGGGATGGTAACGAGCAGCCCCAGATACTAATGGGAATACCAATAGAGGTAAGGAAAAAATAAAAAAAGAAGAGAAGAGGGCATGCTCCATTTTATGGAATAGGAGAGACACGATTCTAGCCACAGACGTAGTGGATACCTTTAAAATTACTCTTGCTTCCTGCCTTATAGCAGTGCTGAATTTTCTGAATGGATGGATTATGTTATGCCTAAGAGAGATGCTACTGAACTTTTGTTATGACAAATGGATATATCTATATGAATAAAATAAGTAAATTAGATGACATAGTTAATCATTCAGAGTGTGCATGAAGATGCAGATAAACAAGGATGCCAACATGTTTTTTATTGCAAGACATTTTCTTCCAGCATTTAATTTATGATATGGGTACTCTATTAAAGCAGAAATCATGTATGTGAATGATGGTCATGGAATAACAAAAAAGAATAAGCAAGTGTTGTATTACTATTTTATTTAGCATATATTTAAATAAAACTTCAGTGTGCTACTACTGTACTGTACAATACTACTATATTGTGTGTTACTGTATTGTGTTACTGTATAGTTACTGTATTCCACTTCATAGATAGGATGTCAGAACTTAAAACACCCTATGACTGCAATGGAAATCATATTAAAGACCACAGAAGGATGACTCCTTGCAAAATCCCAGTTCAAAATGTTGTTTAAGTACTGCACTTGATGAAGGGGGAAATCAACTCACACACACATAAAAACACACAACCACCCCACCAACAACCTGTATGAATTATCCTTCAAACATCCTGTTGCAAGGCAAGCTTTTAGGGAGCTTGCACTCTATTCAGTAGCTAGCAGCATATATCTCTTCCTGCTATTCATTACAGACCTGTAGCGTGTCACATCTTTGGGTGATGCTCACAGATTTCACAGTCCTGACATGCCTGCCTGCATCTGCAAACCAGTGGGAAAGATACATCTGAAAAAAAGGCATAAAGTGTATGCCATTTTGCCACCTTGTTTTGAATTGTCAATACATCTTTTACTAATTTTGAAAACAGCAATTAAGAATGAGAATTCAGAGGATTGTGTCTAAAATAAATTTGACAGATTCAGCTTCTACGCTACAGGATCACTTCAACCCTGGGAACTGAACTAGCAAACAATTTAGGACTACATATTCTATAACAACTAACTCTTATTAACCCTGCTCATAATCTAAGCTATGTTCTTCATAGTATGTTCAATATGAAAAAGGTCAAATGACTTTTACATACATGTATGGTAGCATAAAAACCTAGCCACTAATATTGTTTTGGTCTAACAGTCTTTATAAAAGCAACTATTATCTACAGAGTCTGAAAACAGGCAGCAAGAGTGATGTGCTAGACCTCTGAATTCAAACACAAATAGAAGTTAAATACTGCCCTTAATCTGCAAAATTGTAGGTATGGAATCAAAACCACTATATAGTTACATCAAGCTACAGGGCAGCATGTGGCATAATTAGTGCCCACCTTATACAATAGAAAAAGCATGGTTTTTTTTTTATTTTTTTATTAATTCCTAATCATTTCAGTACCATGTTATGTTTGTGATGTATATATATATATTTTTACATATTTATCTGAAGTCTGACCCAAAATGAACAAAACGCAGAATTCAGATTTTCTTACTGCATCCGGGTCTGGGGCCCCCAGCACAAGAAGAATGTGAACCCGTTAGAGCAAGTCCAGAGGAAGGCCATGAAGAGGATCAAAGGGCTGGAACATCTCTCCTATGAAGACAGGCTGAGAGAGCTGGGGATGTTCAGCCCGGAGAAGAGAAATCTTCAGGGCAGCTTTTCAATACGTATAATAAAGATGGAGAGCAACGTTTTGTTTGGGAACATAATGATAGGACAAGGGGGAATTGTTTAAAACTAAAAGAGGGGATATTTAGATTAGATGTTAGGAGGAAATTCTTCACTCAGAGGTTGGTGAGACACTGGAACAGGTAGCCCCAAAAAGTTGTGGATGCCCCATCCCTGGAGGTGTTCAAGGCCAGGTTGCATGGGGCTTTGAGCAACCTGGTCAAGTAGAAGGTGTCCCTAGCCATGGCAGAGGGATGGTACTAGATGATCTTTAAGGTCCCTTCCAACCCAAGCCATTCTATGATTCTAGGAAAGGAAAGTTAAGCCTGCTGACTTTGGCTTATTTTTTTTTCTAGAAAAATGAAGTAATAGAGACACTTTCACTCTCCTTCTCCTCCACAGACTCCAAAGCACGGAAGTTTGCTGACTCCAAAGTATGGAATACTTTCCCTTCACCAGGTAGAAGTGGAATCCAGTCCACAGCATGGGCATTCTGACCATTGAGCTAACCACAAATAGCACAAGGAAGTTAGACCTTGGTAATCAGAGTTTTTGCATAGGATACTTTTGCAAAGTGTAACAACAGACATGAATGTTTACAGGCATGAGGCAATCTTTTGTGTGACTCCCAAGTAGATGAAGGCGCTTTCAGGAACACATACGAATAAAAGCCATATTTACAGAAAGACATTTATTTTCCTCACATGCCTTATATTGGCTGCTTAGGACTTTCACACAATATTTAAGCATTCCAGTATCTAATATTGCAGCAACAAAGCCTCCTTTGGAAGCTGAGCTGCAGTGATGAAAAATTGTTTCTAGATTTATGAATTATGCTTGTATCTACATTCAATTTACTGAATAACTGAAGTACTGAAAAGGGGTATTTAGTAGTATTTTGTAAAAACGCTAAGATTCCTGCTTATGTATCCAATTAATTTCCTAGGGTCTTATATTACAGCATTTTTTTAAAGGTCTTTTGATTTCTTTTCTTTCCCACTTTTTATTTAAATTGAAGACAAAAGAAACAAAAAATGGGTTATATTTATAGAGGTAAAAACTATTTATGCCTTCTGCATATCTTTGATGACTGTGGACATAAGAGAAATAGCACATATTCCCTTACACTCTCAGGTCAACTCTAAGAATGCCACCAATGATTACTTGTCTGTATTTTATGTTCACTCTATATTTATGAATATGAAAAAGTGAAAAACTTCCAAAATAGTTAATCCAAGTCTCTAGAATTGTAATGTGCACTTCCAACTAGTCTCAGTGAACTCTATAACACATCAAAATTAAGAATTGATTACTAGAATAAGATTTATTTTGACCAGGTTAAAAACTAGGCTAACCTAGTCACCATTTGCATCTCTAAAAATGCTGGCTTTAAACTCTACTTGGCTTTTTTAAATATGCTTGCTTTTGTTTGCTGAATTTGTGCTCTCAAATACTACTTGCAGTGCATATAGACTAATTTGAAGAGCATTCCATTTCCTGATTATCTGAATCAGCCCTATAGAGAATAGCTCAGCTGTGAATTACAGGATTATTCAAATAATAACTCAGAACTATGTTTCAGCAGATTTTTCTTTATATATTTCTTTCACTTTTGAATAAAAATAAAATTCTATTTCAACTAGACTTGAAAAGACAAAAAATTACAGTTCACTTTGAGTCTTTAAAAAGGAATTTAAAATTCTACATTGTCAAGAACTTCCAAAGATCTTGTAAAGTGATCAAAAACATGAAGATATTATTAACAAAGCCAAATTCAGAACAATTTCTCAAAGTCAGTACTCAGTTTTATTACTCAGATTATTCAGTACTCAGATTATTCAGTATTCAGTTACATAGTTTTATCATGGCTAATTCATTAAAAATATTTAATGTGGTAGGGTAAGTGTTTGTAGAGAAATATTTAAACATGATCACCGAATGCCGCATATAACTAGTTATTTCTTTAGCTATACAACTTAATAAAAATGAAAATATACAATGGCATCTTATACAGTTGTTGGTCATGACTGTTCTTCTAAGCACAATACGAAACATTAAAATATCAATTATATTCTATTATAATAATGATATAATAAATAATTACATTTGAATTTTTTGACCTATTAGTTTCCCTTGATCAATCTAATATTTATGAGAAAGGTAAAGATTAATATAAGAAAAAAGAATACAAATGTACTTTTAAACAAACTACTTCTGCAACACTGCCTGCACTTTCATCAACAAATTAGAAACAAAACTGTACTTCATTAATTTCTTTGTCTTTCTCTGGATAAAATGTCATTATAACAGCAAACAGCTGAGTGCATTAAAAGAAAAAGTGTATAAAGGCAACATAATTTATCTTATACACTAAAAATTAATGCAGACATATTACCCACTTTAAATGGAAAATGACATTTTGAGGTCTACTTAAAAGAAAGTAATCTTACTTAGGTACGTGAAGCTCTACTGAAGTAATATATTAGTGCTTACATGGTCCAGAAAATTAAAGCCTTGCCTTCTGTGTCTTTTATGTGTCAGTCTTTCCAGAGAAAGATTTAAAGATTTTCACAAGTGCTTTCTGGACTTATACAACCAAACTCAGAAATAATGAAAAAAAAAAAAAAAAAGTCAACAATACAGTCTTTTAGAGCTGTACTTAGATTTTATTTGATTTATTTAAATTGATTGTTTTAAATTTACTTTCCTTTAAATGGAATGTATGCATATATACTGGCTTCGTCTGTGTTTTCTATTACTAATTCTAAGTTGTCAAAGTTCTGATGATAAACCATTGTTCTACATATGGTTTATATGGTTTATAAGATAGACACAGCTCCATTTAAATTGCTTTCTAAATAAATCAAGCGTGGTAATCCGTGTTTAAAGAGCTATACTGAAACTTGACTAAGATTTTCCTCCAATCACTTTAAATCCACAGACATAATGGTACAATGAAACTGCACTCAACACAATGTATATGTAGGAGCAACAAAACCAGTCATAATTTCATGCCTGGCTTTTGCTATGTTTCAAATGTCTGCATTACAGTAGGGAAGCTCCGAACAATCTTGTAATCTGTAAAATCTGTTCAGAGACTGTAAAGACTGTTCATTTCTCGATTTATATCAGAATAGCTATAGAGTAATCTGATTTCAGCAAACCTGAAATGGTGGTTTCAGGTCCTTGGGATTTGTTGGTGTGTGGCACAATTTTTGCCACCAGAGTACTCCACCATATCTGGAAATTGAGAGGTGGGGTGGAGGACAAAGAAGAGAGGGAGGGAGGTGGAAGGGGAAAAAAGTAGGAAAAAGAAACGAGAGGAAGAGAGAAAGAGAGACAAAGGGACAAAGACAATGACAAAGACAGAAAAAACACAACTCACACTTTAAGTAACTATTCCAGTATAAAGTATGAAGTAGTTTAAATAGCTCATATCAGTGGTACAGATGTCTTCCTAGCACTGTGCACTGCCTTGGTAGGTTCATTATTTATTTATTTAAACAGATGTTGTTCTTTAAATAGTGCAGAGACTATCTGCTGTCATAAATCTTTACTTAGTTGAGATTATTTTGCTGAGAAGACATTTCCAGTCATGATCAAGTGTTTCCGTATTTTTGGCAGCTATAAGACAAAGAGAAGGCATTATGCCATAATTACTAGTCTAGCTCTCAGAATCATACAGATGTGACAATTTTTCAGTAGTGTAATTGTTGTCTGAGATTAGTAATTTACACAATGTGTGATTTCAGAGACCTTAACTGTAGAATTAATTTCATTTAGTTATTACTTAAAAATCCAACTTGTATAAAAAGTTTTTAGAAGTTGAAAACATCAAACAATTGTACACATTCTTCAAGGCAGTGTGGCAATTTGGCAATATATAGCTTAGTCTCTGAGCCCTAGATATCTGCATAGGCTTAGAGAGTTTTATTGCCTGCTTTTTTTCCACATCTAAGCAACAAATACACATACACAAACTTAACAGATATATCAATACCTACGTGCATGCCTTGGGTTTCATTAGGCATGCTGTAAAATGAACACAAAGGTTTTATTCAATCTTGTTATTCCAAAGTGGGGATAAATTGTCTACCACTTTACACCATGCAGTATTTTTTTTTTCAACAAGAAGCCATATTAGAGATAATTACTTGATTACTCATTACTCTCATGGCTTCTTAACAAAACACTGGCACTTTCAGTGAAATTCAAGAATCTTAACTCTACATCAGCTAAATCCAAACTAGATTTGTTTTTTCCTTGGTTGGTGAAGATCTTTAAGTCCTTGATAATGAAATATTAAGGTGGCACATGTTTCCGTATTGATTTATGTTAGATTACAATGTATATATTTCCAAATTATACAGACCTTAAATTAATTATCACCACATTTTAGTGACCAGAAACTAAAGTAGGAGCTATTAGTGAACATGTCAGTGAACCTATACATCTTTCCTGTAGATTATACATGGCCATAATAAAGTAGCAAAGAATAGTTTTTTGTTGGATCATCATAATTGTTACTTAATATATGGCATGAAATTAAGTACAGTTATATACGAGACTGACTTTTATTAATGAACTACACTTGTGAATGATTTTGCTTTCTGCCAAGCTTTGCTATGATGGAATATTCAATTAAAAATGTCAACATGTGCATGGATGCTAATTTCTGGTTTTCTCAGCTGTTGTGTTTAGACATCTGTCAAATATGTATTATGCTACATTGACAGGACACAGATTTCCAAAAATCATATTTCATTGAATCATTTCCATTGTGCATGACATAATCATTTTCTAACTGTCAGAAAGAGGGACTCATTTATTCTGCAATTATATGAAATCTCTCGATCATAACATGTTAACAGTAACATACTGCAAAATACTGCTTATTCCTTCTAGCTAAGCACCTTACCTACTTAAAATAACATCACTGACCGACAAGACATCATCTGAGTTTATTTCAAAGGTTATACTGGAGACAAATAAATAAATAAATAGATGAAGCAGTCCAGTCTCAGCTCCTTCCAAGCTTGTACTTACTCAGCTTGCCAAACACAAACAGGTTACCTAACCTGTAAAAAAATTATAACTTCCAATGGTCATGCTTGCCGTTATATTCTGTCTTTGTATCAGATTTCTTTTTTTTTTTAAAGACACATAATTAATATGTTCCTTAGTTTTCAAATATGATTTGGTTATCTTCCTTAAGGAAATTCTGATATCTTTACAATCATGTGTTTAATTTAATAGATATATATTATTATGTCATATATATGTATGGCTACGCACTAGTATGTAACTAAAAAAATTGCAAAGATAATGTCATTCTGTACAAAATAAAAAGGACTAAAAGGTGCTTTTGTTGTTGTTTTTGTTTTGTTTTGCCTTTTCTGTTTTCATTTACAAAGAGAATAAAAATAGAGATTAATAAAAAACTATTTTAGTGCATAATTTCACAAGCATTTCAGGCCAAAAAACTTCAGGAGATCATTTAATCCATTATCATGAATTTTCAGCAATGTTGCTGAAAAGCAGAATAAGTTTAAATTAAACAATAAACTCAATGCCATATTTATTCCATGTTCTTCTTATGTTACAAATCACATACCAAAAATTTACCTTGATGCTTAAATGTTTTCAATTACCTGGTCAACTGCAAATCCTAACTCAATATTGTTACAAGTTGATACAACTGTAATACTCAAAGATACTTTGGTTCTAGTAATAAAACAATTTCTAAAATTTAGACTGAAAGAAGATAATAATTCTTAAAAAAAAAAAGAAAGAAAGAAAGAAAGAAAGTGAAGCTATTTTCATTTGAAGGAAGGGGAAAACATAATTTTTTGGCTTGATTTATGGGGAGTATTAGACAACAGACTAGTGTACTACTTTATCTCTTTAACTGCAAACCTTGATTAAATAATTGCCAAGTTCTAAACAAAAAGGTACTGTTAGGAGAAATCTCAATGTTTAAAAAGACTTGAATGAATAATTTAGCTTTCACAGAACAAAATGCTGACTAATTAAAATCAGTGAAAGGTTATTTGTCCACAAAAGACAACTAATTAAAGGTAAGACAATGGTAATTGAGTTGAAAACTATTTTGAAAATCAGACTGCACCCCATAAATTTGGGTATGAGCTTTGACTATGTTGTAATGTAATCCTAGTAAATGGATCAACCTGAAAATTAGGTGTAAAATTGTCAATGTGCACTAATTTTATTATCAATACACTACTGTATTTATGATATTTACTGATAACTAGAAAAAAAAAGTTTATTTTTAATATTGCTGCAAAAGGTGATAATTATTAGCATAACAAAGAATACTTACTAAAAAAGGCTAAAAAAAAGTGAAATTTTGGATGAAGAAAAAAGCAAATATCTGAAATACAGAGTTCGATCACTGATATTAAATAAGCACCTTCTTTTCACTCCGTTGTTAATTTTCAGTGTATCTATAAACATTACATTTTCATATATGAGGTTTCTAGACTCCTGATGCACAGAGAAATTATTTTTGACACCATTGTTTACATACTACATTGGCTTTGAAATATTATCTAAAGTAAAAATTAAAACTAATGTGTGTAAAATATTCAGTTATTTATACTATTTATAGTATGTTCATAGTTATTTATATTAAAAACTATTTTAAAATAAGAATTGGAGTTGTATTAAATAAAAATATATACATGATATCTGAATGCCAAAAGCTTTTATCTTTTTATAAAATGATAAAAATTCATTATATTTTATTTTTCTTATAACTTGAAATATGTTTTAAATATACTTAAGTATGTAAGCATGTGCAAAATACAAAGATCGATCTTTTAACCTAAGGTTTAATGTTAGTAATCTTTTATATTACACTACCTAAATGCTTTGACCAAAATACTAGAGACCTACTGTGATAGTCACTGTACAAGCATGTCATAAGAACCTTGTTCCAATACATAGCTGAAAAGCCACAAGCTACTATGCCTGAATAACTTTACAGAGACATAGTACTACTTGCTCCACTGAGACCATTCATTGAGAATTGTATCCTGCCATCTGGTGCATGTCATAAAAATACCATAAAGTCTTGTTATTAATGAGTTAGAAAAACACTTATTTATCATAAATAAAAAATATATGCATTCATAGAAATGAGTCCAAAGTGGTAATGGTAAGTGTAAAACTGTAAAAGATGATCTGTGAGGGTAAACAAACTAGACAAATCTTTATGGCAGTGGAAAAATGACCTAATGTCCTAAAAAGAAATGCTGTTCTGGTGTTTTCTTGGTTGCTTGGTTGGTTCATTTTTTTACTTGTTCAATGCCTAATTTGGTTGAGTGGTCAATGTCTAAAAATTCATGTCATTTTCAGCATTCTTAGTCTGGTCCATGTTGCTTTTTCATCAATGGTTGTTACAAATGCAGCTGGTCAATGCAGTAGAGGTTATGTTTCTTTTAGTACGGCAGCAAGGAAGAGGAATTTACTAGGGGAAATCATCTTTAGAGAGACACATACCCTTGGCTCCCAGGCCACTTCACTTCACTACACTGGCTAGTTTGGCTATATCCTCATCACTTAATGAGGATACACACTCACTCACACACCCACATTTGTCCCAGTTGCCAGCACCACAGACACAAGGACCCTCCAACACCATCTGCTACACTCAGACCTCCATACACATGTGCAAATCAAACAGAAAACAGTTAGAAAACAGTGTAATAAGAAAGTTGGACAGACTGTGGACAGCAAAGTCTTATGCTTATGAGATGTAAGGCATAGCCAGACAAATGTACTGACCAGTTAATTATTTATAACTCACTGGTCTTTTTTATCCCTTGACACTGCTGTTATCCCACACTTTGTCCTCCCCAAAACACCCAGATCCATCCCTTTCCTGAGGTTTGGTTACTCTGGGCTCCTTTGTGGATGAGAAGATGAGCTTTCATCATATAACCTAATACTTAGTAACTCAGTGGTGAAAAATTCAGGCTGCATATGTTTAATAGTTTTCTCTATATGTTGAGATAAATATATCACTATACACACCAGGCATGTCTTTTAATCATCAAGTTATCGACTAGCCTATAGAATAAAATATATTGTCTACATCTTCGTAAACCCATCTGCCTTTGCGGGAGATGGGAAGGAAAAAAAAAAATTGCTCCCCAGTCCATAGACTATTAATGTAGGATACATCAAAAAATTGCTGCAAAAATATGTCAACAGCTATTAGCAGAAAAAGGACTAAAATATAGTGTTTCTCCCTCAAGAACAAATGCACTAATTATTAGGCTAAGCCAGATTCCTTCACATTACATTTAATGAGGTTCCACATGAAATAGATAACAAATTTCACCAATTTATCATTAGTATTGTTCTTATAGTCCTTTGGTGGTGTTTTGAGAGATGGAAGCCACAAGCTGGATTTTCCTGCAAGAAAGTTAGATACCTAGCCTTAGAACTTCAGTTTTTCACAATTTTTACAAATTGTTGAATGAAGAGAGATGAGACCTTGGTGCTACTGGAGAGCCCCAATACTTCCTTTTCTGGTATTTCCTGTGGACTCCAATCTATTTATTTATGTTAATTGTATATATGTACATATATACACACCTCACACATATAAATTTATAGATATATAACGTGCATAACATGTATTATATATTTTATGTGTTCTCATGTTTATATGAACGTGTGCATGCATGTATATATATGCACACACACATACATATAAACACAGACAGATGTGGACACATTTATAAAATTCACTTAACCAATGTTTTTACATATCAGCTTTTTTTCCATTGCAATTTGTGTTGACCATTATTCTGTTAAATGTAAATTTAAGATGAAAGAGTATCCATACAATTAAAAATAAAGAACTAAAGTAATATTTTGTCAAGTGCTGTTAATAGTACTAACAGTACTGCTGAGTTACTCATGCAGGAGGAATTCAGTAAGGTTGGCGATTGTCTGTGAAGTTTCAAGTGATTCATTGCCAAGTTCACCTATTTCACATGCATTTTGCACATTAATTAAGACCATAACTGTCAGATTAGAGCATGGCTTTGTGATCTCCAGACTAAATAGCTGTAATTATTTATTCTTAAAGATGGTTTGAGAGGAAAGTAAAAACTTCCAGGGATGCACATTCTGACCTGACTGCTTTATGAACTGCATTAGCTGCCTATTGACTTCCTGGTACAGTCCAAGATGCTGTTATTGATCTCAAGGATTGTATGATTGGGGCATTATTCCTCAGAAGATAAGAGTAACACACTGTATCAGTTCAGCCATGATCAGCTAAGAAACTCAAGATAGCAATATCTGCATTGTATTTTGTGTCAAGCTATTCTCAATCAGATATTTTTCCTCACTTATTAGTGAAAAAATATATAAAAATGCATATCATTTCATATAATGCATTTTAATACGCAGTATATTTAGGAAGGACATAAATAGGTAAGTAAATGACTGATTTGATTTTCTTAATCTTGAAACTAAAACAAATTAAAAGGTAACACCAGTTACCATTTTTTACTAATTTACTCTTCCATTTTTTATCTTCCTGCTTTTTCAGAATTTCCAAAAGTAGTTTATACCAAGCTCATATTTCCATTAAATTCAAATATTATCTCAATATATATTACACATTCAGCATCACTGATCTTAAAATGATGCTGTTGTTATTAACTACATTTTAGTAACGGAGCAACTGATACATCAGCATATGAAATGGAATGTCCAAAAATCAACTGGTCAGTAAAAGATGAAGCAATAAATGCCACAACCAACCAGCTGGTGTTTGGAGCTTTGCTCAGCACTCTCTTTCCTGTAAACAATCTCATTTATATAATAAATGAGTAAGAGACTACAATAGCTTCGTCTGTAGTAGTAAATAAAATAACCATTCTTGGCACAGCTGATAATCATTGTGCTAAAAAAATGTTCCTGACCCAAATCATGATGATTTTCCCTCTCAGGAAGCATGGTGGGGCTCTACTATTTCGTAGACTGTGCTCAGACACCGGGACAAACCTACATCACAAAACTAAACAGCATAGGTGACAGGAGGCTTCTTGAGTTTGATTACCAGTACAGACAGCTAAATTGCTATTACTCCCCACTGAATCCTAACGTAATACAGAAAGTAAAAATGTATCAACTGAATTGACCTTTATATTTTAGCACTATTTTCATAAAATGTATTAAATGCAAAAGCTCTGAAGCTTATTAGCATGTGATGGATTTGAAAAGAGATTTTAAGAAGATAACTGTTTAGTATTTCTCTTAACAGGATCCTCTTACTATTTTTTAACAGTAATTTTGATTAACAAATTTAATAATTTTAGTATGAAACATTTATATACCTTAATTGTATTTGGAACAATATATTTATTCTGCATTGGAAAGCCTTGTAATAATGAAAACTGACTCCTGCTTCATGTTTCAGCGTGACTGCAGGTGAGAGGAAGTAGAGTGTGGTGGGTTTTTTTTGTTTGTTTGTTTTTGTTGTTTTTTTTTTTGACAGCAAGATATGTTGTGTTTTGAAAGTTCTTTGAAAGTGTTTCAAAAGAAAGAAGGGATTTGTCTGAGCTGTCATGTTATGTATTCTTGGAAGCCCATGTGTTCAAACATACTGAAGGATTATTGTGAGTTACAAACTATCTGGAAAGGCCAAAAGCAAACTTTTAAAAGTTTAAGTACATTAAGTTGATGAGCTAATTTAAAGAACAATAATAGCAACAACTTATGGAAAATAACATTTGCAAAAACTCAATGAATTTCATTCACTTTAAAAGACTTAATTATTCTGTCCTAGTAAAAATGGTCTGACACCTGAGCGTTCGCACCCCTTTAGAATATATAACATTTTTGCGTAACTATAATAGAAAAACAAACAAACAAAATTCAAATGTGTCAGAGTTGTTAATCCAGGTAGGGTACACACAGTTTTGTACTATTGTGAAGTACATTCTACATTTAAAACTAATTTGCTACGTATCCTTGGAAAATTATTAGACTTAATTTTTCATATCAATTCATTCATTTCTTCATATCAAGGATGATAGAGTTGCTTAATCAATTTCAAGGTTCTGGCATGAAAAAACAATTATGCACAAAACACCTCTAGTCCTCAACAAAGTGTATATGCATACAATAGCTGGTGATTATGTTTAATAATAAATATGCTTTGAAATACAATGTATTGTTTTTCAGAAAGAAAAAAAAATAAAACAATTCAAACAAATCCCTGCTTGTTTCAATTAAAACAAACACACAAACAACAACAATAAAATCTTGCCTACTGTGGAAAGGTGCTTATTGTCGTAACAATATTTTGAATAAATGCATAACCATTGACACATTAATCATGGTATAGTGATGCTTCAGCTTAACCATCAGTTATTGTGCTTTTGGATCCAAATGCACGAGAGGAGTACATTTATGTTATATTTTAAGATTAGCCATCCCTCTAAATTCAATTCCAGTTCACGTTAATAAATTCCTAACCTCTAATAGTACTCTCTAGTTTAAAGGTTTAAACCCTTTAAACCTACAAAACACAGAAGGAGAGTGCCAATACAGCCTTCTCATCAAACTCTGTTATGCTGTCCAAATGGATAGCAATTCACAGATGAAATGTGGTATATGAAATGATCTTAACAACTATTTGTTGCCATGCCCTGGCAACAGCCAAAACAAACATAAACCTACCCTTTCTCTTTTCTCCTCCAAATACTGTTTCAGCAATGACTTATCTCTTACTTAAAAATTTCCAAATGCGCACAAGGCAGGCTGATTTATCTGTAATTCTATAGATCTAAGAATATAAGGATATAAGAATCGAGATAGCAGATATTGTAACTTTTTATTAGCAGTTCACCCTTGATTGTTTGAAGAGGGCTATAGTTGAGAAGAAATAATACCAGGTAAAAATCTTTTTCAGAGGTAAAATCTGCCTCCAGGTTACCAAAATCTAAGGATATAAGCTGAAGTTAGAGGTCAATCACAGATTTTACTAGGTGCCTAAATTCAGAAATGAATTTAATATAGTGCACCTAATTTTCCTGTAGGTGGAGTGGGAAGCGATAAACTACTTTGTCTGGTTCATAGCAACTAAGATACTGAAGGCTAGGACACCTCATCAAGCCAGCAGGGAATACCAATACAAGGAAGGAACAAGAGCAGATTTTCTTATATCATATGACTGAAAAAGACTGGTATAAATATAAAACAGAAATGAGGAGACACATTCATTCTGGGGTTATTCATCTATGTAACTGACTTTAGAAAAAGACTAACAGTCCTTAATGACTCAGATTCAGAGCCAGAGAAATCTGCTCAGACTTTGGGAGATCCAGGTTCTGTATGCATGCAGTGGGTTTACGTGGCAAGGTTTTGGTAGCTGGGGGCCATAGGGGTGGCTTCTGTGAGAAGGATCTAGAAGCTGCCCCATGTTTGGTAAGGGCCCCACTGTTGACCAGAGCCAAGCCAATAAGCGATGTTGTTTTGCGCCTCTGTGAGAGCATATTTAAGACAGGGAAAAAAACGCTGCGCCACACAGCAGCTGGGAGAGTGAGAGCAGTGAGGAACAGCCTTGCAGGCACCAAGGTCAGTGAAGAAGGAGGGGGAGAGGTGCTCCAGGCGCCAGAGCAGAAGTCCCCTGTGGCCTGTGGTGAAGACCATGGTGAATCAGGATGTGCCCCTGCAGCCCATGGAGTACCACAGTGGAGCAGGGTTCCACGCTGCAGCCCGTGGAGGAGACCACGGTGGAGCAGGTGGCCCTGCACCGACGGAGGCTGCCGCCTGTGGAAGACCCCTGCCGGAGCAGATTCTGGGCCGGACCTGTAGCCCGTGGAGAGGAGACCACGCAGGAGTAGGTGACCTGGCAGGAGCTGCTGCCCGTGGGGGACCCAGTTTGGAGCAGTTTTCTCCTGAGGGATGGACCCCGTGGTACGGACCCATATCTGGAGCAGTTCTGGAAGAGCTGCTGCCTGTGGGAAGCCCATGCCGGATCAGTTCATCAAGGACTGTATCCTGTGGGTGGGACCCCACAGCACAGAGGACGAGAGTGACCGAGAAGGAGCGGCAGAGAAGAAGTGCTGTAGACTGACCATAACCCCCATTCCCCCGTCCCCCTGCACCACTCGGAGGGAGGAGTTGGAAGAGGGTGGATGGGGGGGAAGGTGCTTTTGGTTTCTTTCCTTTGTTTCTCACTTCTCTAGCTTGTTAGTAATAAGCAATAAATCTTACTGTCTCCCTATGCCAAGTCTGTTTTGCCCGTCACAATAATTACTGCATGATCTCCTTGTCCTTATTTCAACCCTTGAGCCCTTTTCATTGTATTTTCTCCCCGTTCCTCTTTGAGGGGGGGAATGAGAGAGCAGCTGTGGTGGAGCTCGGCTGCCCACTGGAGTGGAACCTTCACAATGTAGAACCCTGGGTTCTGTACGTACAGCTGCATAGTACAGGAAAGTTGATTCATTTGATTACACCCTATTCCTACTACGAAGTTCCCTCTACATATCCTGGTGTATGTGTCAGTTGTGAATTTAGAAAAGATCAGGTAGAAGGAAGAATTTTAGCTAATGGCTTGATACAAGATGATATTATATCTATCTGAATAGAAAGACCCCAGCATCTCTTCTGTAGAATAATCTTATACTGCTGTCCATTCATAATTCTCCTAATTTATAAATGGACCAAAGAATAAAGCCTCTTTTAATGTACTTCAAATTACATTTCCCTACCACACTATACATTTCCAAACAACAATCACTTATAAAGACAAATCAGCATGAATTCTCCCTCTTAATCATATTGTTGAAGGTTTCTAAATTAAACTATTATTATAGTGAACTTTCATCAACTTTACCCTTAAATTATTTCTCGTGACTTTATGTGACTAGAATTTTTTCAGGCTTTTTCCCTATCAGGCTTACTGTTGGCAGAAAACAAACAAACAAACAAAAACAATAACATGGCTTTGGGATACTTAACTTCAAGATCAAAGATCTTAAATAGCTTGTGTCTCTACACACACAGTATTTAAGCTGTGTAGAAGTAAAACCTTAGCCATCAATTGACTAGGTTTATTTTGCCCAAGGTTTTATTTGATTTTAACAGATGTTTCTTCTGGATGTTCATTTTATGTATATTGATGAGCTGTATATTCTGAAGGATTCAGGTTTGTATTCACAATTAATCTCTTAAAGCTCTTTAAGCTGTTCAGTACCATCATGTCAATAGCAAACATATCTGACTGAAATGATTAATCCAATTCCTTTTACAAACATTTGGAAGACACATTTATTATTTAATATACCTCACATATTTAAATTTATTTTAATCCCTTTAACCATGGACACCTTTTATAATTATTTTTCTTCAAAGCTATCTGCCATATAGCTGATATGGTATTAGTATTTACTGTAGACCTAACTATTCCAAAAAATATTATGATACCTTAACAGAATGCAAATAATCCATAGTTCTGTTTTACTACAGTAATGGATAATATAGAAAAACAATACAGACAATGATGTTTTGGCATAAATTTTAATTGATGTGGCTTAGTATCAAGATGTCATCAAAAGCATATTCGATGGTATAGAACAGTCATTGGAAAGTAACAGTTGAAAATCTGCATCTCTTCCCTTCATGATCTCTGGGTACATCCCTTAAGGTATCTGAATTCATGCTTTTAAGAAGCACTCTTGTTCAAAAAGATTGAGTAAACACTGCCCTTGGAAGGTGGTGAGGTTTCAGTGGAGTTCCACATCAATTCAAACATGCCATTTTAAACACCAAAAACCAGTTTTGTAAAACAAGACAATAAGTCCCCAAACCAAAACCTATTTAAAAAAAAATGAAGAAAAGGATTTATAAACTTTTGCTAGCATATCTTTCTTTCCAAGCAGACTGCTTTATTTCTCCTTTATATATATATCTTTACATATATATATATTTGTTTTATTATTTTTTTTTCCAATTTCTCAGTATCCTTCTAATGTTTTTTGGTGGGTCTTGAATTGTTCTCTCTGGCTTGTATCTCCAATATGACCAAGGAAGCTGTTTATATTGCACCAGTTTTTCCTTTCCCTGCCTGCATTTTATTTGGGGTAAACATTAATTAGATAAATTCATACAGTACACAGCCAAAAACCAGGTCAACACTTAAAAATTATGATAGAGTAGCCTCCACTTATATTATACTGTTTAATCACTGGCGTATTTCGTTGGTGCCAGATTTTCGTTTTCTTTCATATTTGAAAATTACTCTATTTTGCTGATTTGTTTATACATTATAAAGAGTAATGACACATTTAAACAAGTAGATGATGACAAAATGTAATTTAAACTGGTAATTTCACAGTGAGAAATTGTCCTTTATCAGAATTAACACTTCACAAAAATCATGATGTCACGATTTCATGGACTCCAATTCTCCCTCTCTTTAAAGTAAGTTTTAACAGATTAGCTGTAGCATAAACAGAATGCCTAGCTGCATCTAAACATCAGTATTCATTGCTCTATACAAATAAAATCCTCTGATAAGAAAAAAAGGATTTATCTGTTCACATTTGCTTCATACACAATTACTTTCACATAGTTTTGTGTGTGTGTTTTTTTGTTTTTTTCCCTCATTTCATTTTTTAATAACTGCAGTTCATCAAAATGTTGAACTTACACAGACAAGTAAATAGTAGTACATTTATATGCCAGGCAATGTGAAAGCTTTCACATTCAGTGACTTGTCCACAAAATTACATTGAAACCTTGAGGTAAAGCCAAAATCTGAACTTAAATCTGCTGTGAATTAGTAATATAGAATCATAGTATCAATAAGGTTGGAAAAGACTTCCAAGATATCTGGTCCAACCGTTTCCCAACCTGATGTGCTTAGAACAATACTTTCTACAATAAATCTACATCTTGTATTTGACAAAGGTAACTAAAGACAAATAAGAATAAATAAGCTTACCAACATATTTTTCAAGAGTCACAGAGGTAAAACATACAAGAGAAAAAACAAACAAACAAACAAACAAACAAACACAAAAACTGTGAAGTTGTTGCCACATTATGAAAATAAAAGAATAAATAATAATAATAAACACCATTGTTTCCAAAATATTTATTAATCACACCTTTCACACCTTCTCTAGTTGGTGTGCTTGTTTTTCAAGAGCTTCTAATGTGGTTCAGCCCAACATCCTTGATTATGCATCCTTGAATGTGTTCATGAGTCCGAACTTATGTTGTCAATAGCCTCAGAGGAAATATTTTTGGAACATCAAAAATTCAGTAAGCTACTATTAAATATTTATTTACTACCATGCTCAAGAGCAAAAGAGCCAGAAACACTCCTAGCATAATGAAGACATATGCAGTCTTCATATGTGACAGAAAGGCATGCTCAGCAGCCTAGCGCAAAAGTCACCACATATGACTACATACTTCAAGTGAACAATATTCTTACATATTTTGCTTTGGGAGGGTTTGGGAAGGATTAAAGATTAACAAGACAATTCAAAAAAAACCCTGAAAGTCAGAAATTGTACCTTTTTTAAACATAACTTTTCAAGGTAATGATTTTGACTTAACTGAAGAGTAAAGTACCATCAGAAAATGCTTTCCTGAGAATGACCAGATCCTTTGTTAACCTTCTCTGACAGTAAAGAAAATAGATTGCCCTGTTTGTAAAATTCCTCTAAAGCAGAATTACCAGACTATTCTCTCTCTCTTTTATTTTCTAATTCAGATTATTTTTTTTTCATTCATACTTTTCTCAAAAAGGATACCAACACAGGACATGTAGCTCTTGTGATGGTTTATCAATGCCATAGATTTACACTGTGTATTTTTTCTTACTTTACCTTTTCTTCTTTCTGCGTTAAAAAATTGTAGGCTACCTTTTAAGTGATTTTATATTCCATGATGCTATTTCCTGGAATACCTTATGTATACTCTTCATATTCTTAGTAGATATATTGTAATAGCTTGTATTCAAAGGATATTATTTGAAGTATCCCTTTACTGGCAATTATGCCAACAGATCAGTATCACTATATCATTAATATTAAATATTGAAATGTAAAATTCCCTAATTTCTGAGTTATCTGCAGATTAAATCAAGAAAATATTTATATATTTTCTTTAAGACCAGTTTTATCTTTATGCATGTTGATAGCATAGTCTAGAGCAGCTAAAAATAATGAAAAAAAATGTATGTCATGCTTCATTTATCTGGAAAAAATATTTACTTTTTAATTAGAATCTTATGAAATACTAATATAAAGCCCTGCAGGTATCTAAATGTATTGCTGTGTTATAAAACAGCAACTATCTCCTGCGTTAAACAAAGATAATGAATTGATTTGATAAGACATGTCTTCCATGTAACTCTTTTGTTTTGCATTAATTCACTTACAGTGCTTATCATATTTTTTTTCTATTATTTTGTTAGGATTAAATGTGAGGATAGTTAGACTGTATTATACTTTTTAAGTATTAGAAGAAATAAACTCTTCCTTAGACCTCTGGATCATCTCCAGCATTCTGATTTTATTTATTTATTTATTTATTTTATTACTAGCTCAAAGATTTGTTCAAGCAGCTCCTCGCTCAGCTAATAACTTTTATATACCTTATGTGTACTTTTTGATATTTACTTTTAGAAGTTCATGATTAACATCCTCAAAAGTGAAAACCTGGTAACAAACCATTTGAATGAAAAAACATACAAATGGACCACATCAGGCAGAAGACTTTCACCTTTTCAATATGCAGTATGTATTACTACTGTTAGAAAACTGCATTTCTTCTTAATTCTTAGGAGAATATATATACATATATGAGCAAGATAATATATATATCTAATCCTGCTCAGATTCTTTTCATGGATATCTTTAACATCCTTTATTTGCCAGCATTTCCTGACTGCAATTTTCTAACATTTTTGACTACATCTATATTGAAGGATCCACAAACACCATTTTAGACCATTTCCATGAGGTAATGAAACAATCTTTCCATAGAGAAGGATATAGTTTTCCCCCTAATAAGTTGGAAAGGAATCAAATTTTTATATTACTTATTTATTTTTAATGCAGAAGTAAGACATTCTGCAGTCAAGATCTCAACATGAAGAATCAGCAGACCCGAAATTCAAACACAAACTGTATTTTTTTTTTCATTTTAAATTTGGCAAATGATATAAAAATATTTTTACATCATTTGCTTTCATTTACAATACCATTAATTATCCTTAGATTAAAAATACCTCTTTGCATTTAAACATATGCAACATTCATATTACCAGACAGGTATTGTAAAAGGATATCTATTGAGTCTTAAAAGATACTGCAAAAATATTTGGGGTTTGTTCTTTGTAGTAGGTTTTATGTTAGTGGCTGTTAAAACAGCTTTCTAATAAGGAATTTAATGTGCAAGTCACAGTATTTTCAAAGATAAGAGAACAGAAATTATAATTTCTGTATCTTTTTAAGTTTTACTCTTATACTAGGAATGAATTTAAACATGTTATACTTTTACTGGAGCAATAAATAAATAAATAGGTAAAATGAAGTTAGGTCTTAGAAAAAGGAGTGTTTTTGCATGTGTGCAATGAGAAAAAAAATCACTGTTTACATTCAATTTATGAGACATTTTATAGTTAGAAGTATTCTTATTCCAATATTCTTGTTTATTATAGAAAAACCTTCCAGAATTACCAAAACAATCTCTAATGTGTGAGAAGATAATGGAACTGGATATTTGAAGTCATTTCTCATTTTAGAAGACTTCAAAATTTTCCAGTAGTCATATACTTATGAGTATTTAATAGCTAGACGGAACGGGAAACAAAAAAGTTTCATCTCCTTTTGCTCCCAATCCCCTGGAAGGACACTGGCCCTGGCTCGTGGCTTGCCATGTTGGGGATTTCTACCAGCTCTAGTTACCAGCCATTGGCTCTGCCTTCTGTGCTTAGATCCTGTAAGGCTGTATGCCATCACTGAGGACATCGGCTGTGCTGCAGTCACCCTTGGCTCCTATGGGCAAAATCCCTTATCTCCCTTATCCCAAAAACATGAGATCTACTTTCACAGTAAGATCCTTTGTGAAGACCCACATATGAAGTAAGGTGAAAATTTTAAGATAACCCACTGATCATTTTCTGTTTGAGTTGTAAGATTTCCCTTTTTTATAAAAGATATAACCTGTAATGATTATTTTTCTTCCCTGTTCTTTGCTGCTATCTCATGAGGAACTTCATACCCTTAAATTCAGTTTTGACCATGAGGAAGTAACTGCTCTGGAGGATACGGGTGCTCAAGGCTGGACCTATAGTGTAAGCTTGCTCTCCATTAACTTTTTTTATAGGAAAATTTCAGTGATGGGGTTTGGGAAGGGAGTAGATCAGAGGAGGGCCTTTAGGGATAATTTTTCTTATTTCTGGTTAGGGAGAGGGATGAAAGACTTTGCAAGTAATGAGTTTGATGAGGACAAGCAGTAGCATAAATTACTTATGACTATCTGCAGTTGTTATTAATATGATCTAGTTATAAAATGATAATGTATTTTAAAACAAAACTGCATTTACGCTAGGCTAATCTGAATTTCCAGCTGAAATCTGTGTTCTCTACTAGTGACCAACATTCACCATAGATCTAACAGCAACAACTACCAAAATATAGGTTTGTTCCACTGTAATTGATTTTTTTTTTTTTTTTTCAGAAAAGATTTTAAGCTTCTATAAAGTTAATTGCTGGCTAAATACATCTATATAGGCATTTTTATTATTATTATTTTATTTTTCCTTCTGGTACACTTGGTCACAGGTATGTGTTAGTTGCAATGGCCTACATACCAGTGGCAAAAATAGCGAGAAATAAAATGACTTTGAAGTACTGGTTCATTAACTACAGTTATGGTGGAAATCATGCTGATTCCTGAGAAAATATGCTGAACTGCGAAAGAAGTTGATCCAGAGATTGATTGTTTACTTAGCTATCTAACTGTATCTTAAAAAGGAGAAACCTATATGCTCATTAAAGAATTGCTTCTTGCTAGGATTTCAGTGATGTAGATTAAACAACAAGAAAACATACCCTGATGTTAATAAAACTGGAAAACGTCAATAAATAAGAAAAGCTGACTATAAAAGTTCAGTTCCCTCTTGATAAATATGTTATATCATCACATGTTTTATGGACTTAGAGAGAAGTAAGTTTACTCTCCAAATGGAGCAAAAGTTTTTTCACTTCATGGTAAACAGGTTGGTTGCATAGTCAACGTGTTCTGAACTCCTAAAGAAAGCTTAATTCCAGATTGTTGGTTTTCGTTGTTGTTTGTTTTATTTGTTTTCCCTTCTTTAAAACAAATCCATAGTGGTACAGACTTCATCCAAATGTGGATATCAAATTTTGCCAAGATGCTTGTTACAGTTACACTGCAAGACTGTGTCTGAATCATACTTCTGTGTACATACACACATATCTACATCTATTTACATGCTGAACTGCAAATTAAATTGGGAGAGACTGTAGAATTTTAAGGAGGATCTCAGGACTACAAATTTTGAGGGAGAATACACTTTTCCTTTTTGAGCTGCTCTGTCAAAGTACCTTAGCCTGTCAGTAACAATACTAAGTACTTTTCTACCACTTTTTCCCAACCCCTCTGGTTTCAATGCCTGGATCCTGCTCATTAAGATGAGCTCTTTCTCCTTTTCATGTAGTTAGTGGCAAGTGCACATAGATATCTTGTGTTACTGAAGAGGAAAATTGAGTTGCAGGTTGCAATCCTGAGCAGGAGACAGTAATACAGGGAGAAAAGTGAGCCTGCAGGACAGATGCTGACTTCTCAGAATTGAAGATAGCTTATAAAAATAATGATAGCTGTGAGTTGGGAATCTGTGGATCAGCTTTTGTGAGGTGTTCATGGTACCAACTCACTGCACTAGCATGTAATGCTATTTGGGATGTGGAGATGAGAATAGACATGCAGCAGAAGGAGAAGGATTTTGATCTCAAATCAAGCTACAGTAAGACACAATTTATTTTACCAGTTCTGTTATTGATGTAGACTATTTCTTTGTGTAAATAATGATACTATCAGTAAACAAAATGACTCTAAATCGACCTGAGATTACTGTGGACAAGTGTACTTCTGCTGTGCACCAGGAGGTACCACTGTAGTATACCACTCACAATGTCCTTGGGCAGCAGGTCATGAAGGCTAATGGAAGGCACAGATAAAGTAAATGAATCATAGCAGGTTGCTTAGGAGATTTGACACCAGTTTGTTGGGAGGGGTGGAGGACTTTATATCCTTCAAAATAGCAATACAGCATTGGTACACTGATGTCATTTATGAACACATGGCAGATTGGTTTAACTGCACACTGAATACTCTGTCAAGTGTCAGAGGTGACACTTGTGTTCTTGGTGTACTCAGTGCCTGTAAACCTCATGGGGGTGACAGGGAGCATTCCTCACAAGTGACCCAAAGGAATACTGGTGAATAGGGTAAACACTAATCATTTGGGTGGTTTTGGCCAAGCAAGAGATGGGGGATACAGATCTTCACTGTTATAGGAACATAGATCTGATATAGGGCACTAGGAACTAAGGTGTAGAGTAAATAATTCTTCTATTTGCTACTTTTTAGAAGATTTTCTGAAAATATATTAGCTTTTTGGTTCCTCTTTCTGATTTTCCCAAATCCCCAAACTGAAAGGTACAGTCAGTCCAGCTACATCTGTTTCTAATTGTAACTCAGAAGGGAGAAACTTATTATGTATTATATATGCTTATTAAAGGATTGCTTGAATATCCATTCCTATTAGTTTTTGAAAGATATGGAAACAGAATATACAACTGTTAGTAAAGCTGAAAAGCATGATAAGCCAGAAAAGCCAACTGCAACTATTCAGTGCCATCTTACTATTGGCACTCAGTATTAACAAAAATCTGTTCTAATTCCTACTGCCACCTCCATACAGCCTGTCCCTTAATTATTCAGATGCTCGTTAGCAAAAGTGGTGCAAAGGTGAAAACACAGAAACAGACGCAGTCACAACTTTCTGACTGGTGTACTGCTTGGTGACTTCCTACTCTCCTGAGATTTCCAAAGTGCCAAAAGCAAAACTTGGAAGTTACCACCAGTTCCGATATTGTAAGTGTGAAATTGGTACAACTTTCTAGATTACACCCCCGCACTCCTTCCACAGACGTTAGCAATGTTCCAATGACATCTACCTAAAAAAAGAACTGGAGGGCTGGATTATTCTGGAGGATTTAAGGGTTTCATGAGGAGAAACTGAAAGCAGAGAATTTAAACTGATCAGATTCCATTTCATATTAAAGACATACAAAATTATAGTTAAGAACTTAAAAGTAGAAGACACTAGAATGCCTAAATGTTTAATCTGAGGCTATTGTGCATGTTATAATTTTCTCTTAAACTGAATTCAATTTATGGACAAAAAAAAAAAAGCCAGGACAAGTGACAGTAACAGGACAGGACAGCTGCATATTGTGGGTTTCAGACATAAAATGCCAACAATAGAAAATGTAATAAATAACTCCTAAAATAAGTTAAAATAAAGACCTGGATGAGAAATATGGTGACATATATGTAACATGTAAGTAAATAAAATTATAATGCCAGGTATAAGTTTATCTGAGAGGTATCAGTGAGATCTGTGGGCCTGTAAGTAAATACTAAGGTTTACAGGATAAGAAATTAAGTGTTTCTACAGTGTGAATTGAGCTGTTTGCTCCAGAAGAAGCTAGCCATCCACAGCACAGGCAAGTCAGTCTATACCATTCATTCCAGAAACTGAGATTGTTCCCTGGGCAAAAGCCAAGGGGACCTGTGCATCTAAAGCTAAAGGGAATGACCTGCTTGGAGCCATAAAGGAAAATACCTGACCAATCAAGGACAGACTTCAGCTGTTTTGTTGTTGTTGTTGTTGATGATGATGATTTTTTTGTTATTGTTTGTTTTGTTTTGCTTTAACCTTCCTTTTCCCTTGGTATTTCACAATAGAAATTGAAGAGAAATGGAAAAACTAACTGGAATGATGCAAATATTAAAACGGAATAAATCTTGGAAAATCTATTTAATCATCAGCTCAGTTAGAGTTCAGTGCACCTACACAATTAGCAGAAGATGTCTGCCTAATTCTCAGAAGTTAAAACTCTTCAGTGAGATGTAAAGATATCTGAAGTAATGTTTATCAGTGCTTAACTATGTTTCTAGCTAAACTTGTTCCCGAAAAGGCACTGCACATCTGTTGAAATTTCTATTCTTAGTCACAGAAATTACAAATCTGGAATAGTTTGTCCTTTCTTGAATCAGTAAGAAGTTAATTCAAATTGCCTTGCATTTGCCATGGGACATATAAATCTGTGATTATTAATTATAGCAATACTCATGGGTAATTTGCTTATGTGTTTCCATCTAAGCCTTGTGTTTCAGCAATTAGATTTCTAACCCTCCCCTCCCCTCTGTCCCCCAGTCCCCAGATACTCTAAGATCAATGTGAGATCAGGTTTTCAAACGTTTTTGGAATACTTTAATCTTGGTATCACCTGCAGGTTGTATGCATTTATTTATTTGTTTGTTTGTTTTATTATTTTATTATTTAGCAATTACAGTAGTGAATGAAACTGGCTTCAGGACATGACTGTGTTAAATGTCCTTCCAAAAAGCCTTGAGTAACCATTCTAGGAGTGATTTTTAAGCAGCTGAACACTCACCAGAGGCTGATTATACCTCCATCATATGTCATTAGTTCACTTATAACTGGGCTTAAGTATCAAAATCTTTCCTAGGATGTCATCAGGACAGTAAATCCAACAAAGAGATTGATTAGACATGATTTATTCTTCACCTGTTGATGATAGGTTTTATCTCTTGATTCCAACCTTAGAAAATTGGTGTTTATTTATTCAGTACAGAGGTACTTCAGTGAAATTCTATGTATGTGCTCTACATCACTTAAATCAATATAATGATGCCATCTCACAGAATCACAGAATCACAGAATTTTCTAGGTTGGAAGAGACCTCAAGATCATCGAGTCCAACCTCTGACCTAAAACTAACAGTCCCCACTAAACCATATCCCTAAGCTCTACATCTAAACGTCTTTTGAAGACTTCCAGGGATGGTGACTCCACCACCTCCCTGGGCAGCCCGTTCCAATGCCTCACAACCCTTTCAGTAAAGAAATTCTTCCTAACATCTAACCTAAAACTCCCCTGGCGTAACTTTAGCCCATTCCCCCTCGTCCTGTCACCAGGCACATGGGAGAACAGGCCAACCCCCACCTCGCTACAGCCTCCTTTAATGTACTTATACAGAGCAATAAGGTCACCCCTGAGCCTCCTCTTCTCTAGGCTGAACAAGCCCAGCTCCTTCAGCCGCTCCTCGTAGGACTTGCTCTCCAGGCCCCTCACCAGCTTCGTCGCCCTTCTTTGGACCCGCTCAAGCACCTCGATGTCCTTCTTGTAGCGAGGGGCCCAAAACTGAACACAGTACTCGAGGTGCGGCCTCACCAGAGCCGAGTACAGGGGGACGATCACCTCCCTAGCCCTGCTGGTCACAGTGTTTCTGATACAAGCCAGGATGCCGTTGGCCTTCTTGGCCACCAGAGCACACTGCTGGCTCATATTCAGCCGACTGTCCACCATCACTCCCAGGTCCTTCTCTGCCTGGCAGCTCTCCAACCATTCCTCTCCCAGCCTGTAGTTCTGCTTGGGGTTATTGCGCCCCAGGTGCAGGACCCGGCACTTGGCCTTGTTGAACCTCATGCAGTTGACCTCAGCCCATCGGTGCAGCCTATCCAGATCCTCCTGCAGAGCCTTCCTACCCTCGAGCAGATCGACACACGCACCTAGCTTGGTGTCATCTGCAAACTTACTGAGGGTGCACTCAATGTCGTCATCCAGATCATTGATGAAGATGTTAAAGAGGACCGGCCCCAGCACCGAGCCCTGGGGGACGCCACTAGTGACTGGCCTCCAACTGGACTTGGCTCCATTCACCACAACTCTTTGGGCCCGGCTATCCAGCCAGTTTCTAACCCAACGAAGCGTGCGCCAGTCCAAGCCAAGAGCAGCCAGTTTCTTGAGGAGAATGCTGTGGGAGACGGTGTCAAAAGCCTTGCTGAAGTCAAGGTAGACCACATCCACAGCCTTTCCCTCGTCCACCCAGCGCGTCACTTTGTCGTAGAAGGAGATCAGGTTTGTCAAGCAGGACCTGCCTTCCATAAACCCATGCTGGCTGGGCCTGATCGCCTGCTTGCCCTTCAAGTGCCGCATGATGACTCCCAAGAGGATCTGCTCCATGAGCTTCCCTGGTACTGAGGTCAAACTGACCGGCCTGTAGTTCCCCGGGTCTGCCCTCCGGCCCTTCTTGTAGATGGGCGTCACATTTGCTAGCCGCCAGTCAGCTGGGACCTCCCCCGATAGCCAGGACTGCTGATAAATGATGGATAGGGGCTTGGCCAGCTCCTCTGCCAGTTCTCTCAGTACCCTTGGGTGGATCCCATCCGGCCCCATCGATTTGTGGACATCCAAGTGCCGTAGCAGGTCACCAACCAGTTCTTCGTGGATGGTGAGGGCCACATCCTGCTCCCCGTCCCCTTCCACCAGTTCTGGGTACTGGGTATCCAGAGAGCAACCGGTTTTGCCGCTAAAGACTGAGGCAAAGAAGGCATTGAGCACCTCCGCCTTTTCCTCATCTCTTGTAACTAAGTTTCCCCCTGCATCCAGTAAAGGATGGAGATTCTCCCTAGTCCTCCTTTTTGTGTTGATGTATTTATAAAAGCGTTTTTTATTATCTTTAACGGCAGTAGCCAGATTGAGCTCCAGACGAGCTTTGGCCTTCCTAATCTTGTCCCTGCACAGCCTCGCTACATCCTTATAGTCCTCCTTAGTGGCCTGCCCAATTTTCCAAAGATTATAAACCCTCTTTTTTCTCCTAAGCTCAAGCCACAATTCTCTGTTGAGCCAGGCTGGTCTTCTTCCCCGCTGGCTCATCTTTGGGCGCATGGGAATAGACCGCTCCTGCGCCATTAGGATTTGCCTCTTAAAGAGCGCCCAGCCTTCCTGGACCCCTCTGCCCTTCAGAACCGCCTCCCATGGGATTCCACCAACTAGTGTCCTGAGCAGCCCAAAGTCAGCCCTCCGAAAGTCCAATACAGTGGTTTTACTGGTTCCCTTCCTGGCCCCGCCAAGAATAGTGAACTCCACCATTTCGTGGTCACTCTGCCCAAGACTGTTCCCGACAATCACATCCTCCACCAGTCCTTCTCTGTTTGTGAAGAGAAGGTCTAGCAGGGCACCACCCCTGGTAGGTTCACTAATCAGCTGCGTCAGGAAGCTATCTTCCACGCTCTCCAGAAACCTCCTAGACTGCTTCCTCTGGGCTGTGTTGCGCTTCCAGGATATGTCAGGGAAGTTGAAGTCCCCCACGAGTACAAGCGCTGACGATTTCGCAACTTCTGTCAGCTGCCTGTAGAACTCCTCATCCGTCTCCTCATCCTGGTTCGGCGGTCTATAGCAGACCCCGACCAGGACACTAGCCTTGTTGTCCCTGCCGATCCTAACCCAAAGGGACTCGATCTTGTCATTCCTAGCCTCGAGTTCTACAACATCGAAAGACTCTCTAATATAGAGAGCCACACCGCCACCCCTTCTGTGCTGCCTGTCCCTTCTGAAGAGCCTATAGCCAGGCATCGCAGCACTCCAGTCATGAGACTGGTCCCACCACGTTTCCGTGATGGCAACCAAGTCGTAGCCTGCCCGCTGCACGATGGCTTCCAGCTCCTCCTGTTTATTACCCATGCTGCGTGCATTGGTGTAGATGCACTTCAGCTGGGCCTTTACCCTATCCTCCGGCCTTGCCATTGTTCCCCCTGGCACAGCCCCAACAGTCCTTGTTTCAGCCCCATCCCCCTTCTTACCTAGTTTAAAGCCCTATCTATCAGCCCTGCCAACTCCTGACCCAAGATCCTTACCCCTCTCCGAGAGAGGCCCATCCCATCCGGTGCCATCAGGCCCGGTGTAGCATAGACCTTCCCGATCTGGATTTAATTGCCACATCACTTCTTTACTGCTTTCAAACACGTATAGTAAGAGACAGTAGTCCTTTCAAGCAACAAATTCCCATTAAATAAACTTCAGTAGTTCAGTGTCTCTTGAACATAAAAAGATCCCAACAATATTTTGTTCCTTAGTTTTATAACCTCAAGGTATCTGAAACAAATATATAGCATGAGTGGCATACAATACCCTCTTTCTCAATTAAAATATTTCATTCAGATTTCACAAAAGTCAAACCACTGTATTTATGCGTCTGTATTCTACGACTCACACAGGTTGCCTAAAACATCAGCTTTCTTGTTATAACTTAACAAAAGTTCCATAGAGAGATCTGGTTATTTTAATGTAACTGTTAACCCTGCAAAATAAATAAATATGAATATTATGATAATCTTAATCAATATGGAAATTAAATTTATTATAGGGCAAAATCAAAAAAGCTCTCTATTACTCCATTACAAAATGTGTTTTAAAGCATAAATCTAGTTTCCTTGTCAGAAGAAACATGTTATAAACATTAGTTATAAGCAAAATATCAGCTTTAGCTGAATAGATTCTCAATTACTCTGAAAATAAGTTTCATTTTTATAGTCTGGATATGGTAATGTCTCATTTCTCTCCTTTTTAGATAAAAAGTTAGTTATTTTTCCTCTTCAGCACACAGTCTATGGTTCTCACTAACCTTGGCTGTTAGCATAACTTGAACTACTGGTTACTTCAGAATGTTAATGGAGCATCCAATTTAAGGTGGAGAACTTAAAACATTTAAAGAAATGTATTTTGTTTCTCCTAAAGCAAAAATTAATTAATGGCTTTTCTTTCTGGTGTGATTTCAGAATTTGAGCAAAATTGTAAGTAAGCATGTTATCAGAATTACTTGAATCAACATTTTCATGATTTTATTTGTTTTTTTCTTCTCACAGTCATCCCTAGTAACTTGCCTTTCTTTATTGAATCATTATACCTAATCCACCAATTTTCACTGCTACATTTGTGCTGTATGAGCATAAATCAGAATATAATATAGACTTTTTTTTTTTTTTCAAAAACAGATTACAGTAGTAAAAACCAAACTGCAGAAAAGGCCATCTTTTCTTAGATATCCTGTTTTCTCTCTCTATATATTTTTTTATTTATTATTTTTTTTCTTGCTAATGGGTTTTCCTTGTTTGTTTTAGTAACAGAAGCTGCTGTGTGTATTAACAAAGGAAGGGTTTGGGTTGGGTTGGGTTGGGTTGGGTTGGGCTGGGTTGGATTTGTTTTGTTTTTATCATGGACAATTACATTACCCCATTATCTCCATTTAAAATAGAGAAATTAGTAAAACATAATGTTGCAATCAGATTTGTTAAATGCACTTTTCTACAGTATATGTGTGAACAATCTGTTCACTACGCAAACACAAGATACAGTCTTATGTCCAAAATTACTCCTTGTTGGCGTCTTTTTTATTCCTTGCACATAAAGATGTTGCTTTATACCAGTCTTTATACTATAAACTAAGTTTTCAGTTCAGTTGCCCACATACAGGCATCTAAAACAATCTAAGATGCTCTCACATATCTGATTTGGTTTTCAGATGGCAACAAAAAAATATGATCTCCTGTAGATCAACCCCATGTAGGTCAACCCCATGTCAAAAACCCTTAGCCATCTTAGGGCTTCTCAAAAGACATTTATGCATGGGGAACTGATTCAAGCTATTACGGGAGTCTAGAGAACCATTCATATAGGCATTTATAGGAACTTTAGCAATGAGATGACTAGCTCTCACTTAACATATATGTTTCTCTTCTAACAACGTGTGCTTCAATTGCTATATCACATTCAAATATCTTCATTACTGGCTCTGAAGTCAGACAAATGAACCCTGAAAAGATTGTGTTAATATTTAAAACTATATAAATAAGGAGTTGGAGAAGGTATTATTTTGACTATTAAATGCAAAATAAAGAGTGGAATAATATGTTTGTTTTTATATTCTTTGAATTTACTATTTAAACTGCTATAACCTACTCATAAGTATATATTTAACATAATTAACAAACAAGAACAAAACTGAGGAGAATTAGTAGTAGGTGTATCCAGCTATGCAACAGAAATTATAAATAATGCAATATAAACTCAGAGCTTTGGCTTTGGGTGGAGCCTAAAAAAGGAATTCCACATTTCATCCTTTCCCTAAGGAAAATACTGAGTACAGCGTGCTCAGTACTTTCATACAGAGTAGTAAATGGATAAATATTCTCAAAACTGCTCACATCTCATGAATATTCCTTAAGATAAACCTCTGCTGAAGCAAAAAGGGTCCCACCAAAACTGTTATGTGGGAGTAATACTACTGTCACCTTCAATAATTATCTGAATAAACTTAGCAAATGGTGGCCCACAAACCATCAGCTGTCTCATGTAACAAGAAGTGGCAATATTATGAATTCCCATGCATCAATTTGTGGGAGTGATAAATAAATGCAAACTCTAAAAGTTTAACCTCTATATCAAAATAACAAAGCTGTTTTGTCTTGCTTAAAAACAACAAGAATTATGAGAAAAGCTGTAAACTTTCAAATACTTTATTCTGCTTTATTCTTCTTACTTAATACTCAAGGAGAAGTAGCTTAGTGACTTTTTTTTCTTTTTTTTTTGTAAAGAGGTATCTGCAATACTCATTGATCAATAATCCTTAAGACAAACAAACTAGTACAAGGGAAGATAGAGTTTATTTGCCTCCATCCATGAACAGGAAATTTTAAGAAATGAATCGATGGTCCTTATGCAAAGATATCCAGTATGTGGCAGCTTTGAGCTATTCAGTTTAGATTCATTAAATCTGTAAAGTTTAAGTCTAAAAAAGCCTATTCAAACATTTTAAAACATTTATTTGCCTATCTGTTTATACATTTTTGTTGTTGTTGTTGTTTATACTTCATGACATCACCAAACAGTGCCTTTTTAGAGTGTTGCTCTTTGGAACACTTGTGTAAGAACATAATTTTGCTTTTATATACCTTTTCCTTTGATGAGCACACAGGATCTTTATTTTTTTTTCCTAGTATTATGCTAAGAAAAAATGTTATAATTGATAACAGTTTTTCATTATTGACACAATTGTTTCTGACTTTCCAAAACCTTACAGATTTTTCTAAAAGGTTTTTGAAATTCTGAGTTACAGTCTCATTGAAAATCAACAGATTTATGCTTCTACATTAGTAAGGCAAAAATATATACCTATTTGGATTTTCTTCCATAATAAAAATCAGGCTTTTTCTAAATGTCATTTACACTTAATCTAATATTTACAGTTAATCTGATATGGAATTCCATTTACATCTACTTTAATGTTCTTGACATAGGTCACTCTGGAGGTGGAACAGAGGAAAGGCTAAGGGCAGACCTCATCGTTCTCTACAATTACTTGAAAGGAATTGCACCAAGAGAGGTTTGAGGAAATGCCTGCAAGAAGTGCTGGAACTGATTTCTCAGTCTTTCTAGATCTACACAAAGAATGCTGATTTTATACTTTTTATAGCACTATCACATATTCCTCTATTTTTCTCCTTTTTATTTTCCTTCCTTTTGACTAAGAATGCTGAAAGAGCTAGTGAGGGAAGGTTTGATTCATCATACTGAATTATTACCATGTAATAGATTTGAAATTAGATAGATGACCTAGAAATACTCACCTTTTCTCTCTGCTACTACAGGAAGTTCCTGTATTATCATAGAATCATAGAATATCCTAAGTTGGAAGGGACCCTTAAGGATCATCAAGTCCAACTCTTGACACCACACAGGTCTACCCAAGTTCAGACCATGTGACTAAGTGCACAGTCCAATCTCTTCTTAAATTCAGTCAGGCTCGGTGCAGTGACCACTTCCCTGGGGAGCCTGTTCCAGTGTGCAACCACTCTCTCTGTGAAGAACCCCTTCCTGATGTCCAGCCTAAACTTCCCCTGCCTCAGCTTAACTCCATTCCCGCGGGTCCTGTCGCTGGTGTTAATGGAGAAAAGGTCTCCTGCCTCTCGACACCCCCTTACGAGGAAGTTGTAGACTGCGATGAGGTCTCCCCTTAGCCTCCTCTTCTCCAGGCTGAACAGGCCCAGTGCCCTCAGCCGTTCCTCGTACGTCTTCCCCTCCAGGCCTTTCACCATCTTCGTAGCCCTCCTCTGGACACTCTCCAACAGTTTCATGTCCTTTTTATACTGTGGTGCCCAGAACTGCACACAGTACTCGAGGTGAGGCCGCACCAGCGCAGAGTAGAGCGGGACAATCACCTCCCTTGACCTACTAGCGATGCCGTGCTTGATGCACCCCAGGACACGGTTGGCCCTCCTGGCTGCTAGGGCACACTGCCGGCTCATATTCAACTTGTTGTCTACCACGACCCCCAGATCCCTCTCTTCTAGGCTGCTCTCCAGCGTCTCATCGCCCAGTCTGTACGTGCAGCCAGGGTTTCCCCGTCCCAGGTGCAGGACCCGGCACTTGCTCTTATTGAACTTCATGCGGTTGGCGATCGCCCAGCTCTCCAACCTATCCAGATCCCTCTGCAAGGCCTTTCCACCCTCATTCGAGTCCACAACTCCTCCAAGTTTGGTGTCATCAGCAAACTTGCTCAAAATGCCTTCTATTCCTACATCCAGATCGTTTATAAAAATATTGAAAAGTACCGGCCCTAAAATGGAGCCTTGAGGGACCCCACTGGTGACCGCCCGCCAGCCTGACGCAGCCCCATTCACCATAACCCTTTGGGCCCTGCCCGTTAGCCAATTGCTCACCCATCGTATGATGTTTTTATATTTGTATTCTTCATCTTTATGCCTCAGCTAAATGCCTAAAGCTTAGTGTGACTAGCTGTGGCTAGAGCCATGAATTTGCTCCATTGTGAACACAGTGGTGAGGCAGATAGGAAGGAAGTTTCTTGTACTCTCAGTTTCCTATTTGGGAGATTGGGGAACCCTTACCCTGCTTTCAGCCTCTGTATTTTTTAAGCTGGAGTAGCTAGTAGGATGGAGTTAATTTCCTTCAGAGTCGTTTGCATGATGATATTTTGTTTTTGTGACCAAAACTGTGTACAAGATGATGGAAGGGGACACAGACAGGGCAGCTGACCCCAAGGGATCGATGGGATATCCTATATATCCCATTGTTGTGGTTTTACTCAGCTGGGTAGCTTGAGCCACAACAGCTCTTTCACTTCCCCTCCTTAAAGGGAAAGGGGGAGAAAATACGATGAGAAGGACTCAAGGGTTGAGATACGGACAGGGAGATCACTCAACAATTATTGTCATGGGCAAAACAGACTCAACATAGGGACGTTAATTAAATTTATTACCTATTACTAATAAGCTAGACTAGTGAGAAACTGAAAGCAAACAAAAAACACCTTCCACCCATCCACCTTCTACCTACTCCCCCTAAACTGTGCAAGGAAACAGGGAATGGGGGCTGTGGTCAGTCCCTGAGGCTTCATCTCTGCTGCTCTTTCACGGTCAGACGTCTTCACCCCTGCTCCACGTGGGGTCCCTCCCATGGGAAGCCATCCTTCCTGAACTGATCCTGCAGGGGCTTCCCACAGACATCAGCTCTTCAAGAACTGCTCCAACATGGCTCTGTACCGCAGGGTCCATCTGTTAGGAGCAAACTGCTCCAGCACAGGTCCCCCATGGGCGGTAGCTCCCCGCAGACCCCCTGCTCCTGCGTGGGCTCCTCTCCACGGGCTGCAGCTCCAGCCCGGGGCCTGCTCCTGCGGGAGCTCTCCATGGGCCGCAGCCTCCTCCAGGCCACATCCACCTGCTCCACTGGGGGCTCCTCCACAGGCTGCAGCATGGAGATCTGCTCCATGTGGGACCTCCATGGGCTGCAGGGGAACAGCCTGCTCCACCAGGGGCCTCTCCACAGCCTGCAGGGCCTGGAGCACCTCCTGCCCTCCTGCTGCACTGACCTTGGGGTCTGCAGCACTGGTTCTCACTCCTTTTTCTCCTAGCTGCTGTTGCATTTTTTGTTTGTTTGTTTGTTGTTGTTTGTTTGTTTTGTTGTTGTTGTTTTCTTTTCCCTTTCTTAAATCTGCTCTGACAGAGGCACAGACGACATCACTTATTGGCTTGGCTCTGGCCAGCGGTTAGGTCCTTTTGGAGCTGGCTGAAACTGGGCTTTATCTAACCTGGGGTAGCTTCTGGATTCTTCTCACAGAGGACAACACTTGCAGCCCCCTGCTACCAAAACCTTGCAATGTTAACCCAATACACCCATACCATGTGATGTCATGCTCAGCAGTGAAAGATGGGGAAAAAGAGGAAGGACTAGGAGGGGGAAGAAGGAAGGCAGAGTGATAGTATTTGTCCTCCCAAAAAAACATTACTTGTGTTGGAACCCTGCTTTCCTGGAAGTGGTTGAACACCTGCCTGCTGACGGGAAGTTGTGAATTTTTATTTATTTATTTATTTATTTATTTATTTATTTATTTATTTATTTCCCTAGAGCGTGAAGCTTTTGCTTTACACATCCTTATCTCAGCCCATGAGATATCTCACTTTTACCCTTCCAATTCCCTTCTCCGTCTTGGGAGTGAATGGCTGCGTGGTGCTGAGCTGCCTGCTGAGGATAACCCACAACAAGCCCCAAACCTACAAAAACATCTGATTTTATTGAAAACACTGAAAACTACTGGTAACTTTTAGCACGTCTTAGGCTTTTGCAAAATAATAACTTCAAGATGTACACTCATGAGTACTCTCAATGGTAAAATCTTATTTTTGTTTATAAACTGCTCTGAATATTAGTAGCTATCAAACAAAAAAAGTTATTAAAAAATAAACAATTATTTTATTCACTTTTTAACCTAACCTTTCTGCAGAGCTTTCATGAAGAAGACTGGCTTTTCCAGTTCTGTTTTGTTCAGCATTCTGATGTGGTAAGTAAAATATCACTTTCTATTTCTGTGGCCAAAAAATAATATATATATATTGTATATATATTTATTTATATATATTGTATATATATTTATTTATATATATATATATATATTATTTTTTTGGTAAGAATCTAGTTTAGAAAGAATGGTAGACATTGTTTAGTTTTTGTTGTGTGTTTTCTTTTTTTTTTGTTTGTTTTTTTCCCTGTGAACTGGTAACAAGAAACTAAAATAAAGATTTCAGTGCTGTAAACTCCTATTAAGAAAAACAAATACACTCACATAAATTGGTGGAACTTAAACATTACGTTTTCAGCAAGACGTTTCCTGAATGAAGTTTTAGACTTGCTCTTCTGGCAAGAGAAAAAACTTTTCTGATTTCTGATTTATTTTCAGTGACGACCATGAAAGCTGTATGTAGTTAACATAAATACCAAGAAAATACTCTGTGGGAGAGATAAGTGTTTTTACTTACTGGAATTCACAGTTTCTGAGTCTGTCCAAAATATGAGAACATCTACTTACTATATGAAATAATTATAAAGATGATTTTCTTTCTTTTAAACAATTTGAAGTTAAGAAAAATAAATAATCAGATTAGATCCACTTCAACAAATCAAAGTGTATTTGTTTATGCAGTGCAGAACAGTGTGGTGCAGATTTCTCCAAGTTAGTATTGTTCAAGTTGCCATTAGCTGTTCTCATGCTTTTAAACTAAGAAACAATAGGTAGGAATAAATCTATCCTTGAAACCAGAGATTTACACCAGTCAAACCACTGTTTTCAAGATCAGCGGTCACTGTTCTCCTAAACAGTTATTTGGCATTGCCAAATAACTTTATTTCCCAAGTAACCCACTACTCTACTAGTAAACAAAACTCAGCAGCCTATCTACAAAACCATGAATCATCAAGTAGTGTGCAAACAGATCTTCAGACACCTCCTCTGCACAGATGAAAATATTCACTGCATATTAACATTACACAAAGAATTTGTATCTTTTTTTTTTTCAGATCTGAATTGTATGTTTGAATATGTTACGCAATTACACACTGAACACTTTCTATGTATAGACATAAAAAGGTTGGTAAAAACAAACTTCCTGTTGAATTTCCTAATCTCAAATTGCCACATTTCAAACAGAAATAGGTATAGAGCACTGACATCCCCTAATAGAAGTCTATACCTTAAATTATTTTTTCATACAATTCCATCATACATTCAGTGGAATGACTATGACATTCAGTATGTTGATCACTTTCCATAGATGAACAAATACCAGACACAGAGTTTTAACAATGCTCATAACATGTGGCAGACTCTCTGATAGAGCAGTACACAAATGTTATAGGTGTTCATTCCAAATCCTATGTATTCTGTCAACGATTTGAAAGAAACTGTTGTTAAATCCAATTAACATCTACCTAATACAGTGAACTTACACAACTATTAAAGGACATTATCTAGTTACCAATAAGAGAAATGGTGTTTTTTTTGTTTGTTTGTTTTTCTGTTTTGTTTCTAACAACAGGTATTTTTCTTAATCCTCATCTTCATAGGACATCTAGAAAATACCTTCAGAAGGCAAGTCTTAAAACTCAGATACTTAACTATATTCAATATAAAAACAAAATAAAAACAAAAAAGGTTTCAAGGAACATGTTTGATCTTGTACTGCATTACATTTCTCCAGGTTTTATGTGTCTTATTCATGGTTACCTTTCTGTTTCATCTTCCCATCTTCCTATTTGTGTCCCACGAGGACTAGAAATTTCATTCGCTCTTTCAGTGCAGAAAATCTGTTCCTTCAGTACTAAAACTGCCCCTCACCCCAACCCCCTTGAGTATTGTAATTCACACAATTATTTAAGAATTGCTATGCATACTCTATTTTTTTTTTTTTTTGCTTCTAGAAAAATCTGCAAGAGGGACCATATGCCAGAAGGCTTCTTAATTTTATCCATCTGTATTAGTTAATAATGCTCCTAAAAGTAGCTCCCAGTTAATAATAGATTAAGTACCATTTGGCAAACATTATCTTTCATGAGTAACTCCAGACTACATTCATATAGGAATATTCCATAATATTTTCCAAACTCTCTGCTGATGTTAAGAGAATATATATGGAAGAAATATGAGAAAATAAATTATTAACTATAACACATTCATAAAACTGCCACATTTCTTTAAGCTCTCCACCTCTCTCATGAAACAAAACAAAAAGTATCATTACACTTTACAAAAAGCAAATAAGCCTGTAGTATCTCTTCCCTATTAGTCTGAGATTTTATGACAGGCTCTGAGATTTTATGATAAGCTCTTAGTCAACTCCACTGATTTCAGACCATGAACCACAATATCCTCAGATCAGTTTACAGATGAAATTTTATGACTGGGAAAGGTTCAGTTCATCTGAACCAGTCATATACCAAATTATGGAAATGAAGACTCGTTTGCTTCCTTCAGGACTGTCCAGCAATTCTAAGCATCTTATTAGACAAGTACTGGAAAAAGAAAAAAAGTTTATAAAACGATCTCAAAAAAATTTACCTAAATGATGCTGTAAGACTTATGTTGTAAAAAGAAGATATTACTATCTGAAAAAAAAGACGCATCTTAACTAAATTTCAGAAGGTAATATAGACCAATGTAAAACAAACAAACAAACAAACAAACAAATAAATAAACAGCATAGAAACATCAATATTTTCTTAAGTTATTAGTGCGCTTTTATGGAGTAAGCACACACTTAGAAACATATACCATGTCTGATTGGTTTCTTAACCATTTCTGTTGATTGCTCCACTTAGTATATTGTAAATAATATAGCAATAGAAAATGCAATGCAATGCAATGCAATACAATACAATAAAGTAATAGTATTGTAGATGGAACATAACCTTTATCAGATAAAAGTCAAACTTCTGCTTTTAATAGCAGTGGTTGGCTGCCTTAAATTCATAAAATAATATTTTTATGTGATTCAAAACAATTGGCATGTTATTTCCACACATTCTAATTTATTATTTAAACTTGAATGATTCAAAATGTCATAAATGCTATATGACAAAAATATTTAGAAATATTTTCTTATGTGCAGTACACATGTTGATACCAATTACTACGTAAAATAGACATTTTCCAATATTTTCTGGATATATCTCTCACTTTTAAAACACAAATATTTTAAAATATGAAACAAATTTTGAAGTAACAGTGTTCACTCACTATTTTGAAGCAATGAAGCTCTGTAGGTAGAGAGGAATCCTTAGTTCTAGTTTTATTTTCATTATAAACTGTCTTCAATATAAGCTTTAAAAGGCTCATGGGACTTTTTGCATTAAGTGTAACAATCTTTTTTACCAATTACAGTGAGCATTCTATAGTATTATTGCATTGCATAACTTTCAAAAATAGTTATGACTATAATTGATTCACTTTTCCAGGTTATTGGTTATTGGATTTACTTGTATTTTCAAGTATTCTCCACAAGACTAAATGGAGCTGTTGAATTTCCTCTTCATTAGCATTCCATGTCTCTATTTTCTTTCAGTGGAGGGAACCACAGAATCACAGAACAGTTGAGGTTGGAAGGGATCTCTGGAGATCATCTAGTCTAAACCCACTTCAAATTTCCCATTGAAATCTCATTGAAATCACATATAGAGTGAAAAGATATGATCTGACCACATATATACATATGGATGCACATATATGTTACAGACAATTATAGAATCATCATATAAAGGTTTCAGCTGGAAGGGACCATAGACATCATCTAGTTCTAGCCCCCCTACAGTGAGCAGGGACACATTCCACCAGATCAACCAGATCTAGATATATGTAGCTAGAAAAGCAAAATTATTTTTATTGATGTTATTGCCTATGCAATAACACATACTTCATGTAAGCCATCATCACTGTATTATGGTAGACATAACAGGTTCCTCAGACCTGGATCATATCGTAGTCTGGGAAGATGTACATTCCGAAAGGTATCAGAATGGTGTAGTTGGTGGAAAATACCAAAATTGCCTTATCTGAATCATAACTATGATGGAAAGGTAGTGACTAAAAGTCAATTGTCTTGCTGTCCTATAGTGGTCCTAAGTGAGGGGCCCCTTGAGCTCTCCAGGGATCACAGCTCCCCATGACCCTTGATCTACCTCTGAGCTGGGATGCTTCTCAGGTAGATTCCTCAAGGTTCAAAGATCATTCATTGTACATGCTGATGTAGGAGAAGGGTATGTAATTCATCAGAAAAGGGGGTGGAAGTTTGTAAGTGCATGAGTGAACACCCAATTATATAATAATACCCTGCAGTAAGTTTTGTGTGAACTTTGCCGTTTTTGAATCTTCAACTGAGTCACTGTTTTGATTGTAGGAAATTCCATTGAATCATGTTAAATTGGCTTATGATTAAGTACTGTTAAGAATCATACAATGTAATCTTGTGATTTACCATAAAAAATATTAATAAATCTTAAATTGTTGCTAAATCAAAGTTGTGTAAAAATCTATCTGTGACAGTCAGTATGATTTTTTCCTAGTAGGTGCTTATAATGACGGTGAGGCACTGGAACAGGTTGCCCAGAGAGGATGTGGATGCCCCATCCCTGGAGGTGTTCCAGACCAGGTTAAATGAGGCCATGAGCAACCTGATCTAGTGGGTGACATCTCTGCCTGTGGCAGGGGGGTAGTTCCAACATCACATCTTTGAGGTCCCTTCCAACCCAAGCCACTCTATGATTCTATGATATGAAACTGAGCAGAAAGGGAGCTGCGATAAGATAGTTGTCTAATTATGCACTTAATTCGGTCTATTATGTTTATGGAGATCTTCACATTCTTTAGCGTAAAAATAGTACAGCATAAATAGTAATAATTAAAAAAAAAAAAAAGCGAAAAACAAAGGCACACTTTCATAAATAAACCAGAGATCCCTTTAAGATTTACCAAACTAAGAGCTGAAAGGAAATTGTGAAGTCTTTTTATTAAATATTTTTTACAATTTGTCTAAAAAATAACAGAGCAAAATCTCAGTCACAGAATTCATTAGTGTCAACTCCATCACATTACAAGTTCATGTAATTCTATCATTGTTTATCAGTTACTACATTATGCAAACATACATATGGACATTAATAATCAAAGTAGCTGAACTGTTCTCTTCAAAAGGTAGAATCTGGTTCTCATTCTATTTTCCTGGAATTGTAAGAGAAATTAGAAGCTTCCAGAAGACTAAGAAGCCAATGTTGTTAAGCAGTAATATCTATCAGAATTCTGACACTAAAGCTGGCTTCTTTCTGTTAATTAAATGAGTCAGGAGATAAAATAATAATAATTAAAACAAACAAAAAGAATTTGGACACCCAACCTACTGCAATACCACACATGTTCTGATTGTATATTCTGAGTTTGGACTCTCCTGAACATTGGCATTTATCTTAGGAGATAGTATACTTCAGTAGATCTTTTGTAAGAAGAATAACCAAGTGCTGAGGACATTGAAATAGTATTTAAATACCTCCCATTTTCCTCCCTTCTTCTTCTTTCCAAAAGTTGTTGTATTATGTAGAGTAATGTAAAATCGTGAAGAAGTTTTTGTTTTGTAAATAACAGCACAACTTCAAATTCATTGAGCATCAAATGATCTATATGTGAGATATCACACTCTTTCCTTGTCAGTATCATGTATTAAGGGTAATTGCTGAGCCTTCAGCAGTCATTACTAAACATCCAATGACAGAAAGTAAATGTATATATATTTGGATTTACTTACAAGAAATCAAGTCTTCATTTACATCATGTCTCTCACTTTGCCAGACATACTGATTGTACTAGACAAAAAAAAAAGAAAAAAAAAATCTTTCCCCCAATTCTTTTTATTATTATTATTGTTATGAATTGATATTTTTGGTGCCTTTAAGAAAGCTTGACAGAACAAATGTAAGAACCTTCCAGTTTTGTGTGCTTGTATGTCTGTTACCGTTTTTTTTTTTTTTTTCCAGCTGTACTGATTCAAAGTAAAAACAATAACACTAGCAGAAACCAAGAAATTGATAGCAGAAATACTGTAATACCATATACTGAAAGGATGAATCATACCCAAAAAGAAACTTCAGATAGATGTGCATTTATCAAGGTTTAAAAATACGGAAAATCTAATGCTTCACTCAGTTATTTTTTTTTTCATGTATCCTAACTCATTTTCTATTTGTAACAATGTTCAGCCACAGTGAACATGTATGTTCTCTGACCAGATGTCTTTTTACTGGAAACAAAATCTGATAAGCTGTCACAAAACAAAATTGTTAAAATAAAAGGTTTGGAAATAACTCTATGCACTAGAAAATAATAAATTGTCTGGACAATTTGATGTTCACCCATGAATTTTTACAAAATGCATAAGGAAGTGCTAAACTTAGTTCTGTAGCTCTCTGTAAGCTCTTGTTTAAATCAGCTGTGGTATTAGAAAGACAGTAGCTATTCATGTGACACCAACTTTAAAAGGATCTCTAACCATTGTATAATTTGAATTTCAGGGACATTGATAGAAAAGTAAAGAATGTCATTAATATATGTATGAATACATGCAGTATTTACATGTTAGTGTGAAGTATGAAACTAGCTTCTGTAGAAGCAGTAATGCTCTTACAATTTTCACTTCGGTATTTTGAAGGAATCAGCATGTATATTATTGTTATGAGCAATGTAGACTCTGTTTTCTGATAAATATTTTTTTTACTTCTTCCATCAAAGTCTCTGAAAGAACGTGTCTACTTAGAAAGGAAGAAGAGCTTTAGTGAATTAATAACTAGCTAAAAGATAGAAAAAGGACTGGAGTAATTGTTATTTTATATTGAAGTGTCCTTTACAGGGAGAAACATCCCCGAAGAACCTGTGTTTCTGGGTTTGTTGTTAGCTATTTAGCAATGAAAAATGAGAATGAAAAATCTTTGATTTAAATTATTAAGTCTAATATAATCATACAGACGTAAGAAAGACCTCACTAAATGACTGAGAAATATATTTCACTGTTAATAAAATTAGATTATATTCAGTGTTGATAATTTTAAGAGTCAAGGAGATAAGAGAAAATTCCAAGCACATAAAAAGCAATAAACTATAAATGGGCTATTATTTGGCTATTATTCCTGAGGAAAAAAACTCAATTAATTGTGACTAATTTTCCAAATGAAGTCGTTAGAATACCAAAGAATATTAAAAATGGAAACTTCAATTTATTATTATGAAAGAACCTGCAATCAAATAACATTTTGTTAAGATGTTATGCCAACTATATTTCAATACTACATTTGTTTGCCAAAAATCTGCCAGAATGCTTTTAACTTCTCAAAAAGGTGCTGTTATAATGATTTAATTTTAATCCTCTTCTTTGTTTTACCATCCTGATTTTACTTTCATAATATATATATTTTTAATCCTAGTTACAAAATACAGGCACAGGGCTGTTGTTGTTGTTTGCTTGTTTTCTGAGAGCTTTTCAGCATCTTTGTTCTGCAAGAATGGAAAATTGACCTTTGTGTACCATAGCATACCACCACACTGATTGGATTTAACAGAAATATTTCTTATAATCATCTCTTGAATTACATGCTGTAGATTAAAGGTGATGCAGAGCAGATGCATTGGCTTACATCTTATCTCTAGTTCTGTTGTTTATTCTTTTAATAAATCAGTTATACATACACTCCTTCCAGATGTAAAATGAAGAGTCAATTTTTTGTAATTTTATTTAATCAGATCTTCAGAATGTGAAATTTTGCATGAAAATGTGTATGCAACCAAATTAGAACCAGACCTTTATAAAAGAAAAAGCAATGCACAGAAGCTTTGCAGGGTTTCAGTAATTTAAGCAACTGTTGCCTTCACAAAAAAAAAATAATAATAATAAAATAAAAAAATAAAACTCAGTAGAGACTTCATGAATACTCTTAAAGACTGAAACAGTTTGTGGTTCTCTGATTTACTTAGGGGAAATTTAGTACTATAATTTTCTGCAGAGGGTATACTCTTCTATTCTTCATTACAGCACAGTATAAACTACAGCCATTAATTGGACTTAATAGGAAGACTGACTTGGGTCATTTGTCATGACTGAGATTTTATTATGTTTGCAGTTTATAAAGTAGTATTTTCATAAGGCAACAATAGCAATATAGCATAATGCTGTGGAGTGAGAAGAAAAATGAGAGAAAGGGACAGGAAAGGGAGGGAAGGAAGGAGGGAGGGATGGCGGGATGGAAAGAGGGAAAGAAGGATGGAGGGAGGGAGGGAGGGAGGGAGGGAGGGAGGGAGGGAGGGAGGGAGGGAGGACTGGGAAGTTAGTTCATTTGTTCTGAAAACAACTCAGTGCATAGTCAGTGGATAGGTGATCTGTATTTCACACAGCCGTAAACTACAGAGCAATTGGGACATAAAGAGGAAGCAAAGACAAATCAAAACAAAATGTCTCTCATTTCATTTCCTGAAGCTATTTCTAAGTTGAAGATTGGAAATGAAAACATTGGATAGCATCAATCACACTAGTTAAGCAAGCTTTTATTAATAGAGTACCGTGAAACAGTGTTTTAAGCAGTTTTCTTGTGTCTAGCAGAACTTTATATAAACTTACTAAACTACTCCATACAACTGTGACTAAAATACACTTTGAACCAGGGATGATTCTTTGTATGAACTTCCTTAGAAGTTTTCTCGTTGTTTAATTTCAGTGGGATTATTGCAGCCAAGCAATATGGTATAGTCAGTTAGAATTACCTGAAAACTAATTCAAGTAATGCTATTTAATTCCCACATTAAAACAGGGCTTACAAAAACTTAAATCTGAAATACATATCCATCATTTCCCTATTACATATTTTCTTTTAAAATACTTTATTGAAGGCAAAACATTCACCAATTATTATTTCAAACTGCACTTATCCCTTGAGTGATGATGTTTTTAATTGACATCAGAAGCGTTCATACTAAAAATATAAAGATCTGCAAACATTTAATTCTATGCTTGGAAATAAAAAAGTAACATTTTCCAAAGGTTATAACTAACCTTTTGATGATCCTTTTGTTAAAAAAAAACAAAAACAAAAACAAAAACAAAAACAAACAAACAAACAAAAAAAAGAAGGGTGACACTAAAGCTGGTTCTTGTAACATGAAATATTTACAAATGACTTCAGTGCTTTCTTCTTTGTGCTAAAGAACCCCTTTCAAAACATTTTTATTCAGCAACTATCTTCTGCTGAAGTATTAAACTTTTATATCAGAGTTAAACTTTTATAAGGTTTAAGGTTATAAAATATTAAGACAAGAGTAGAGCTTGTGATGTGTTCTGTTTAAAGAAGAGCAAGTATATCTACCAAAAAGGAGAGAAATGCACATTTTATTACATTATTTGCTTGACAGTGATGCTTTTCTGATTCTTTTTTTTTCTTACATATATATATATATATATTCACATTATACATATTTGGTTTTGGTATATGCTTGACAGAAGAAAAAAAGAGGAAAATAAACTTTGAGTTCTAAAAAAAATAAAATTATTACAAACATTATTTTAAACTTACAATTAGTTGGTCTTGACTAATCCCAGAATTTGACCAGGCACTACTGGTTACTAGAGGTCAAATGTATTTTAGCCACAATTAATAGCCAAATTGTCATCAGCTATGCAACACTCTAAGACTTGACTTCCATTTCAATGCATCTTGCCTAAATTCAGACATGTTCATCCACAATACCTCCATGTGAAATTCTTATACACAACTCTTAAGCACTTTCAAAAATAATACAAATGTAAATGTTTCAGTCATGTTAGAAAATTTAATAATAATATTTAAAAATAAAAATGATAAAAAATTACCTTCTCCGCAAGTAAACAAATGTGTATTGGATTAAAAATGTCACTTTCAATAGTAAAGGTAGCTTTAAAATTATTTACTTTCTGAATTTTCATTTTTTATTGCAATTTTTATAGTTTGCAGAATTTTCATTATAAAGATCTGTATTGTGTAATTCTTGTCCTCTACCGTCTTTTTATTATAGCTTTCTGCGAATGGATTTAGATTTTTATCCTAAAGTCTTCTTTGTTCTAGTAGTAATAGTAAGTTCAAGTAACTATGTGAAAGACAGCAATTAGAGACTATTATTTAATTCTGCTGTTGCAAGTATGTATGTATATTCCGTTTTAGTTAATTTTTCCTACTATTTTATGTTAAGCTGATCATGTTCACTTTACCTTCCCAGTAATAAAAGCACATTAGAAAAGTAAAATTAATACTCTGCCTAGCCCTGGTCTACTCGGTACTGTTCTATACATAGAGACCTTAGGGTGGGCACTGTAGGCATCTAGGCCGTTCCATTTCACTGAAGACATCTGATCATCTCACATACATCTTAACCATGACTTACTTGCAAGTGTCCATCTCTCTTAATTGGCTGTAAAGACAACAGAGGAAGATGCACCAAAATAAGTCATTTCAGTGAAACGAGCTGAGATTCTCTATAGTGAATAGTGATCCTGCTTCCCTTGTAATATGAGAACCTAAAAATGCCTCTTAACACACAACTGAAGTTTCAGTTTCTCACCAAAATCAATATTCTGCTTCATACCTGAGAATCTTCAAAGCAGACCTGTTTGTCTTCCCAGCAAAATAATAAATATAATACCATTATACAATCCTGGTTTATTTCCAGACCACCACTGTGGAGCCCTTCATAACAAACTTTGGAGCAAACTTGATCATCATTTCCAAGTCCAGCTTTTATCAGGTAACTTTTCAGATCCACGCATGCTAAGCTAGATGCAAATGAAAAATAGTGGCTAGTACAAGACAACTAACATTTTTCATTTTACTGTTTTATTGAATAAACTGAAACTCTTAACCATTTAAAATGTTCAGTCTTAGCATATGGACAGATGGTAGCAAGGGAACAACAAGTTGACCTATCTTAAGTTATTACTGTTTCTCAGCTGATATACAATAACTACCCCTGCAAATGCTCTTAGATTGATGTATCTATAAAGCAAAATGAATTAAACTGCCATGAAGACAGCAGCTATTATAGCTATCCTTATAGCTATTTTTTTCAATTATTTTATTTTATAGTTTCTCAGATCTTTTTTTTTCTTTTTTTTTTTTCATTTAAAAAATCTTTAGAGTAATTTACAGTTACTTCCAAATTAAAGGATCAGAGTTCCAATAATCACCAGTGCATTCGGGGAGGCTAGTTTTTAACCAAGACTTGGTTGTTAATATTCCAATTAATAGTTTAGACTCTTCTATAAACATGGAAAATCACACTAATAAAATTAACAAGTAATCTTCACCAGAAATAACAGGGCTTGACTTCTTATCCATATCCATATCCATATCCATATCCATATCCATATCCATATCCATATCCATATCCATATCCATATCCATATCCATATCCTTATCCATATCCATATCCATATCCATATCCATATCCATATCCACATATATATATATATTTTCTTGCTATCTATAAGATTTTCTGTTCATCTTTTCATAGATTCATGCTGTCCTTTCACAGAGCGCTTTGGTGGTGGTATGCTGGCTGCCGTGTTCAAATGAAGTGTTCTGCAAATCTTATAGGAATATAATTAATTTGGGTACATATTCCAATACATCACATTTTGCTGATGTGATACAGAAGGTTGGGTTGCAAGAGATACAACACAAATTTATATTGAGATGGTACTGAGAAGGGGCATCAACCCCTTTAATACCCCTTAATATGCATATAGATTAATATGCACATACAGATGTTCAGGGATTACAGTAATATGCTCTTATTTTCATTTTATAAAGTTATCTTGTTAACTTTAATTTTGTGGTGCATCTAAAGCAAGTTTACAGTACTTGAGTAAAAGTAACCTAGTTTAATCCAAATACTTGAATGTCAGAACCCCTGTCACTTGCATAACCATTTTGAAGCTATCTTTGGACTGTATATTCACAAATATCTTCTTTTACTTATTTAACTAATGCACATACTTTCATCACATAGAGAACTCCTTTTGAGCATCATATGCCACATTCTCTTTGCCCAGATAAGCCCAGATAAACTGAATACAATTTTTAGGTCCATTAGGTTGGTTAGATGACCACTGGACCGGATGTCTTAATTTAGATGAATAAAAGTAAATTGGACAAATTTATTAGTAAATGAATGTATCATTATGAAAACAAGCCTCAGATATCTCCACTTACGTTAACTGCCTGTGTTTAATCCAAGAAACGTTGGCAAAGTTGATAAATCATTTTGGAACTGATAATTCAACAGACAATAATAATACTATGAAAAAGTAGATCAAACAGGGTTACTGAAAATTTAGTACTATTCCTCTTGCCATTCTCCAATGTATGCCATTTCTCCTACATTTTCTAATTATAATATAATATCTAACATTTTTTATTTTATTCTCAGAAACTATTTTTATAATGTTCAGTTAAATTTATTTCTAATGCAATGTAGAGATTTAAAAAGAAATGTCATTTTAAAAGGTCATATGGCAGGGACAATAGATAGCATGCAACTAAAGGCTTAGCAGAGTACAGCTCCTTTGCCCCTATTAAGCTTTTCACTGAAATGATATTTTCTGACACTATATTTTATTGGGTACTTTTTAGCAGTAAGGGATAATAGGCTTGAAATATTATGTTGATAGTAAACTATAACCTATAATTTAAGAATAATTAAAGATATTTGTTAAAAGGGCTTCCATCTGAAGCTGATTATCCTTGGATCCAAATCCTTGGATGTTGTCAATGATATACCATAAACATAGGATTCTAAAAAACAAAACAAAACAAAACAAAACAAAAACCAGGAAACTACTAAGATAATCATATGCAAGTAAGAGTGTCTATCAACAACAAAAATACATATACATTTTGAAAATATTCATGCCATGGTGAAATTCCAACAAATAGGATCTGTGATCTCAAAATTAGAAAAAATATTTGTTTTCCTTCTTCTCTAAACTTGTGACCATCTCTTCAACCATTTTGATGAGATTTTGAGATTAATAATTTATATGAATTATTTGAGATTATAATTTACCACATATGACAACACATTCAGAACCTTGAAAATTTGATAAACCAGCATTCAAATTAGTAAGTAAGAAGTCCTGATCAGTTCAATTCACTTAATTCAATTAATTTAGTACTAATTTTTGTAACACTCTTTCAACTGCTTTATTTAATAATGATCTTTGAAGTAAAAATGTTATTGAAAGCAGATTTTTTTTAATATTCTAATGCATCAATAATTTTGAAAATATCTTTAATTTTTCATTTTAAATCAATAAATCATCATCATAAATCAGTCCTTCCTATTTATTTTTTTTTATAAAACTTCATTTTCTTACAAGAATGTTTTCATAGAAGATTCATTATGATCTCTGGTGCAAAAAAAAAAAAAAAAGAAAATAAACACCAAATCTTTTTGTCTGACCCTTCCACAGTGAACAGATTTGGACTAGAATGATCACACTGAGAGTCGAGAATATATTTTTTTTTCCCTTTTAACCGATTTTTTTCTCCTTTATATTTCATAAAAGCCTGAAGGAACATCCTACAGCAAGGATTTACTTAAAAAGTCTGCTTAAAAATGAGACATTATTATTTAAATTAATGTGAAAAATACTTTGAGAGGTAAAACTTTTTTCATGTCATGTGTTATCACCTATTACAAATGAACCTTATAAGGCTTTTTTTTTTTTTTTTTTCCAGGAAATATGCTTTTAAACTTAATAGCATATAGTTGTTCCCCCTCTACACACTCCCCCCACACCAGCCCTCCTCCCCTCCCCCCAGTCTAACTTTTACTTTGACAGCTGTAAATTTACTAGAAGATATAAAGAATGTATCTGAAGCTCCTGCTTCAGATTTATGGTATGTTATATGGTGTTTTCCAATTTCCAAAAGAAAAATGCACTTTTTCTGAGCTCCACCAGAGTCTACCCCAATGTATTTTTAGACGAAAAGGCAACATTATTATTTTTATGCTTGTTTTTCAGGAAAAAAAATAAAATAATTAAAAAATATTTTAAAATAAATAAATAAATACAGTTAGTAAACTAGTACTTAAAACCCATCTCTTTAGCATTTAAATATTGTCAAAAGGCATAATCAAGAAAAAAAAAATCATATAGTAAACTGAAGGATTCTATTCTAGGCAGTAACTACATCCAAAAAGATTTAGAAATCTGTTGAACAGAACAATGTTCTGGCTCAAAGAACGATGTTTGGGACATATAATCACAAGAACATGACCTTTGAATAGAGAGGCAGCATTGCTTCTGAAATTAGTACTATTAATGGTTTCCTAGCTTGTCTCTATATACTTATATACACAGATACATACAAATGTGCATATGTTGAAATAGATTCTTCACCTTGCAACACAAAAAAAAAAAAACACAAAAAAAAACACATGTTGATTTTTTTTTTTTTTGCTTTATTTAGGCCATCATACTTTTCTTCAAAACTTTTAGCAACATTATCTGCATATTAGTCAAAGCGCCTATCATCTGTTTGTAGCAGAATGCACACACCATCTGTTGCTCCTTTTTTGTTTTTCAACTGCTGTTTTCATATGCTAACATAAAAAGTAAAACAAATCAAAATAAAAATCCTGAAGTGTATTTGAGCTTCTCCTACCATGCAGTAATCATAGGAGACTCCATTAAAAAAAAAAAAAATCATATGCCTTGACATCCCATCCCTTATAATATGTTACTCTGTAAGAGAAAAAAAAAAAAAAAAAAAAAAGGTTCTTCCCAAAATTCACCCTTGAGATTAAATTGAAATTAACCTTGCTATTTTCAGTTATTTTCAGTTTTGCGTATGTTAAACTTTTCATTGAACTTTTCAAAATGTTTTTGTGTCATGCACAATTCCAATACCGGAGATTTAAGAAACTTCTCTATCAGTTCTTAATCACTGAGATTTGGAAGGAAACCTTCCAATGATTTCTCCTTTGAAAGGAAACTTCAGAAGACAGAAGGCATAAGGCAACACAAATACTTTCCTTTCATAATTGTTCTCTTTCTTTTTTCCTACATAATTTCCAAGCACCACTACAAAGGACACAGGACACTTCAGACAGCAGTCTCCCTGAGACTACTCTGGTGTTTGGTTCTGCAAGTTACATTCTCAATGCTGTGCACTCTCTTATTAAGAGAGTATTAAGAGCCTAGCACATAAAAAGATCTGCAGTCAACTGTGAGCTTTGGTAATGCTTGCCTGTGATAAAGAGTAATAAACATAACTCACCTGAAGAGTAATAAACATAAGAAGTTAGATGCTGGCGAGATAGGTGGTACTAGAGATACTTGGTGCTATTAGGAAATTATATATACATGTATATATATATATTAAAAAAAAATTTAAATCTTTCTTTTGTATCTAATTTATTATTAAATTATGGAATCAAAAAGCTTAATGATATTTTCCACAATCCTTTTAAGATAAAAAGAGAAATATGATATTGAATGGGCTCACTGGGGGAATATCAAGGACAATGGCACTCAAAAACGTGCCACAAAATTGGCACAACAAATGTAGAGTTAGGGGAACTAAACATACAAGTTTTGATTATATACTTTATTTATTTATTTATTTTTGTGAATATTGTAGATTAATTTACTTCAACACTTACTTGAGGAAGATCTAGGGTCTACTCTTCAATGACTCAGACTCAAAACATCTAGTTTCAATTTACAACAGTTTTCCCATGTAATTATTTTCGCTTAAGTTCTGTCTTTAAAAGAGGAGATAATAGTACTGACATTCACTTCAAATTTCCTGAAATTTTAAGCTTTTTTAAGATATGAGTATATGAGTATGTATTTAACACCTTACTTGATGGGGACTGACTTTGGTTATGGGAAGGCATGAGATGTGGCACTCAGACTAAAGTAGAAGAGTGGCTCCTGTAGAAGAGCCATAAGGATGCCATGACAAAGGCATAAATGGTAAAGAGTGGATGTACTTAGGCTGTAAAAGATATTTTTAAAGAATGTAAAAATGGGATGATAAAAATAAACTTTTAATTCCCATATAAAAAATTTATTTATTTATTTATTTATTTTAAACCATCACCATTTGTAGCCTGGCAGACAGTTTGTGAGAGATTATTTACATGTCATGATTGACAGATGTTTGTCTAATCTCTGATGTTAAATTATTCTAATCTCTGATGTTAAATTAGTACTTCAAGGAAAGTACAGTACTTTGAGGAAATCATTTCCAGTGCTTCACTGGAATCAATTCACAGCATCAATTACTTACTGATCGTCCAACCTAGATGATTCTGTGATTCTGTGATTCTATCTGATGTGTGATTTAAGCCCTTTAAATCTTCTCCAATACTTCCTTCATAGGAAGAGTAGATCAATATTTTTACCAAATATTAAAAAGAAAAATCTGTTTCCTATGCTAATTTTGTTTTGGTATGGTATTTCCTGAAATACTGGGATTTTTACCTGGAATTTCTCCAAGTCCATATCTTTCTTGATTGACCTTGACAATGCAGCAGAGCTGACGCTCGATTATATCAACTTGTTTTGCAGACTATGTATCTGTTTATATATTCCTATGATTATTTTTTAGCAGCAGCATGGCATTGTTTACTCATATTTTACTTGCTCTTTACTAACTGCAAATTTTTTGCAGAACTGCTGTCTAGTCATTTGATCCCATTGGGTATTTGTGCTGATTATTCTTTTGACAAGATGAACTATTCTTCTGACAAGTCGAACTATTCCATATTCATTTTTTAGAGGATCTCTTTTTTTTTTTTTTCAGGATTATTTTGCATTCTGTCTGTAATATCCTGGTGAATCCTCTAAGACTCTTTTAATCTTTAAGAAGGATATGCTTTATTTCATTATTTAGCCATTAGTGACTATAATTACTGGGCCCCAAAGAAGTATCTGAAGAATTTCAGCTGATACAGCCTACTATTCTGACACTGAACAATAATTGTTTATAATTTTGCACATGAAAAAGGCTTTCCTCTTGCATCCATTTTATAACAGTTCTGATAAATTCCCTCCAACCTAGATGAACCATGCACTTTCATCTACATTTCAATCCTCTCAGCAAGTATTATATTTTTAAACAAAATTAATATTTTAAAGTATATAACAAGAGTTACAATATGCAAAACTAAATTCAGGAGGCTTAATTATAAACAAATATGTTGGTGAAGGTATTGGTGATTAACAAATGGTTGCTTATTGAAGTGTTTTTTTTTTTTGTCAACAGTCTTTTGAAATGTGGCAGTAGTCTTAGGTCCTAATGTATGTCAACAGAATACTGAAACAATTTCCAAAAATTACTCCCATTAACTTAAGATACTAAGGACTATTGATTCCATTTTCTTTCCTTCCATCTCCCTTTCTTTCTCCTGTCTCCTTCCTTGTTAGAAATCATATTTTAAAGTTGTGCTTACTATTGCTACTTTATTATTACTATTATTTCTTTTGAGGTATTTTTATTCTAAACGTCAGAATCAGTATAAAAATTAGGTTATCACTGGGAATAAACTGATAATAAAGATTTTTTGTTCTCTTGAGACCCAGTACCCTGAGCTAGTGGAAGGAGATGGGGAGCAGATTGTGGCCCTCGCAATCCATGAGGAAATAGTTGGTGACCTGCTACAGCACTTGGATGTGCACAAGTCGATGGGGCCAGATGGGATCCACCCAAGGGTACTGAGAGAACGGGCAGAGGAGCTGGCCAAGCCCCTATCCATCATTTATTAGCAGTCCTGGCTATCCGGGGAGGTCCCAGTTAACTGGTGGCTAGCAAATGTGACGCCCATTTACAAGAAGGGCTGGAGGGTGAACCCGGGGAACTATAGGCCTGTCAGTTTGACCTCCGTGCCAGGGAAGTTCATCGAGCAGATTATCTTGAGTGTCACCATGCAGCACTTGCACAGCAAGCAGGCGATCAGGCCCAGTCAGCATGGGTTTTTGAAAGGCAGGTCCTGCTTGACAAACCTGATCTCCTTCTGTGACAAAGTGGCGAGCTTGGTGGATGAGGGAAAGGCTGTGGATGTGGTCTACCTTGACTTCAGCAAGGCTTTTGACACCGTTTCCCACAGCATTCTCCTCAAGAAACTGTCTGCTCATGGCTTGGACTGGCGTACGGTTCGTTGGGTTAGAAACTGTCTGGGAAGCCGGACCCAAAGAATTCTGGTGAATGGAGTCAAATCCAGTTGGAGGCCAGTCACTAGTGGAGTCTCCCAGGGCTCAGTACTAGAACCAGTTCTCTTTAATACCTTTATCAATGATGTGGATGAGGGGATCGAGTTCACCCTCAATAAGTTTGCAGGCGACAAAAAGTTAGGTGCGTGTGTTGATCTGTTCAAGGGTAGGAAGGCTCCGCAGGAGGATCAGGATAGGCTCTACTGATGGGCTGAGGACAACTGTATGAGGTTCAACAAGGCCAAGTGCCAGGTCCTGCATGTGGGGCACAACAATCCCAAGCAGCGCTACATGCTGAGAAATGAGTGGTTGGAAAGATACCTGGCAGAGAAGGACCTGGGAGCATTGGTGGATAGTCGGCTGAATATGAGCCAGCAGTGTGCTCAGGTGGCCAAGAAGGCCAACAGCATCCTGGCTTGTATAAGCAGCAGTGTGGCCAGCAGGGCTAGGGAAGTGATTGTCCTCCTGTTCTCAGCTCTGGTGAGGCTGCACCTCGAGTACTGTGTTCAGTTTGGGGCCCTTCGTTACAAGAAGGAAATGGAGGTGCTCGAAAGAGTCCAGAGAAGGGCAACGAAGCTGGTGAGGGGCCTGGAGAACAAGTCCTATGAGGAGTGGCTGAGGGAGCTGGGTTTGTTCAGCCTGGAGAAAAGGAGGCTCAGGGGCAACCTTATCGCTCTTTATAAGTACATTAAAGGAGGCTGTAGAGAGGTGGGGGTTGGTCTATTCTCCCATGTGCCTGTTGACAGGACGAGGGGGAATGGGCTAAAGTTTTGCCAGGGGTGTTTTAGGTTGGATATTAGGAAGAACTTCTTTACTGAGAGTGTTGTGAGGCATTGGAATGGGCTGCCCAGGGATGTGGTGGAGTCACCATCCCTGGAGGTCTTTAGAAGACATTTAGATGTAGAGCATCACACAAAAATTCAACTAGAGTAAATAGAGCCAACAGATGTTATGCATGGAAGTTGTACATGATGAGTACATGTTGTACATGATGAGTGTATATTTACTATAAGATTCTGTGAGAAATCTTTTTGTAAAAGGAACCTTTCAGTCATTCAGAAATGACCATAATTGCACGCATAAAAATTGTAACAGTATATTTGGAGATGAATAATGAATGGATGTTTTATCTAATGTTATTCCAGATTCCAGTTTATAAGAAGAGAAATAACAAGAAATTTGAGAAAAAGTGGTGAACCAGATCAACCTGAAGTCATGGATTAGCGACTCACCTAACCTGTCTAAAACATAAAAAATCTTCTATCTCTGTATACAGACAGAAGTCTAATAACAGCAAGTTATGTATGTGAAGTTTGTGGCACATATTCTTGCAAATACAGATGCACCTTTTGCACATTTTCTCCATGTTTGCCCAAGAAATATAAATCAACTTCTATGCCCTGAAAGAACTTCATCAGTAAACTGTAAAATATTCTGAGACAACTTCGACAAAAACACACAACAGAACAAACATGCATTATGTATGCATCCTGTATTTTCTCTCCTTATGTGTTTCTATACCCTATTTGTACAGCTGAAGAGTAGCAAGAAATAATTAGGAGACAGAATAGGATTCAGCCCAAGGATTGTATTCTAAAAAGACAATGTAAGTGCTTGAGTATACCTGTCTGGATTGAAGATCTGGTACATTTTGTTTGATTGTTTTAGGGCCTCCTCTTTGAGCTTTGCACAAAGTTACACTACAATAACAGCAACAAAAGATACCATGGGGTCAAAACAATGCTGCTTTTCCCATATGGTGGAGTGGGATTAAGAGTAAAAACAGATGACAGGCAAATCCAAGATTTCTAGAAGGTTGAACATTTTAGTGTTGGTAATACAAAGTAAAACAGAAAACTTGATTGATGCAGTCTAAAAAAGAATGAATGCATTCCACATAGTGAACACAGGCACTATTAGGCATTAAGAAAGAAAATTCCTTAACTTGACAATCAATTCAGTGTGATAAAGAGTATTGGTTTAGATTCAATAAATAATTTTTAAGTGGCCATCTGTAAAAGACATTTATGTCCAAACTCATTTTGGGATAATGCCAAACATTGAAACAATGCCAAAGAATGAAATAAAAAAATCTCTTTTCAATCAGATCTAATTGCAAATGTTTCATTTCTAATATTCAATTTTATGTAGCAACCTTAAGCAAATAATTCCAATAATGTCTGGTCTCTGCAACCACCAGGCAGAGAGCACAAGGGCACAGGGATAGATGTTGCCCGAGCATTCCTTCATTATGATCACAGTTAGTAAAGCTTCTGTCTGACCTGTCTTAAATTCTACTTGCATTTTTACATGCTTAGAGCCCTTATATTCCCCAAGAACTGCAAAGGACTGGAGAAAGAAGAAATAGGAAGTATGACTAAAACTGTGGTTTGGAAGAACAGGATACATATGATGATCACCTGTGATATTCTAACTGTATATATATATATATATTTATGACTATATAACTGTAGTGACAGTCTAAACTTATAGTAATCCTTACCACTGCTAGCACAAGTAGTCACTATTAAGTAGCAAAATCCTCGAAGTGAAATAGAATTTATAGAATTATATACATTGCAGATAACATTTCCTGTAGTTGAAATAAATGAAAACCACAGGGAAAAACAAGCTCATTAAATTGAAAATATGTGTTGTAATTTTCAGATAGACATGAAAATGAAATTTAGATAACCTTTTTTGTTGTTGGTGGTGTTTTTTTTTTTTTTCTGAAATAAAATGCTTTCTTTCATTTCTTATTCTGCAGTACATTAGAGTGTTTTAGAAGTGTAAAAGATGTTTTAAACTGTTTACAGTTAAAATTAACATTTTAAAACTTATTTTAAAACTAAAGATTGAAAATAGTAAGACCTAAAAAATAATCATTTTAAGTAAACCATCTCTATGAAAAATCAAGATATTTCAATATATTTGTGTTTGGCTTAAATTACTGGTACCTTTTAGCTCCTCCTGGACATCTCAGATTAATTTAGGACATTTCAGGTAATGCCATTATATTACAATGTAGCTGCTGAATGACATCAATAAATTTAGATGTCTTAACTGCATGCTGAATATCTTTCTTAAAATTAAAAGATAAATCATGGAACTGATCCTCAACTATATTGTTTTAAAGTCCTGGGAACAGCAATGTTTAGTTCTGGACCAACAAATGGTCATCGGTGATATCTAACAAGGGTACACAAGTGGAAAGTCCTGTTTAATGAACTCAATTTCCTTTTCCAAAAACATTACCCATCTAGTTGACCACGAGAGACCAGCAGATGTAATCTTTTTGGATTTCAGCAAAGTTTTTGTCACCGTTTCTCACACTATCCTTCTGTCTAGCATACAGCTAGACAAATACATAATACAATGGGTGAACAACTGGCTGATAGGTCAGGCTCAAAGGGTAATGGTAAATCAGGCTAGTGGCCAGTCACTAACAGGGTTCTGCAGAGCTCCATTTTAGGGCCAGTTCTCTTTAATGTTTTAATAAATGATCTAGACACAGGACTCAACTACATACTAAGTAAGGTTGCAGATGATACCTGTGCACTTAGTCACATTGTCTGAACTTTTGGGTAGACCTGTGTTTTGCCAGGAGCTGGACTTGATGATCCTTACAGTCCCTTCCAACTTGGGATATTCTATGATTCTATGAGATGATACTACCTTAGGAGGAGTTGTTGACTCTGCTGAGGGTAGAGACACCTTGACAAATCAGGGAGATGGGCAATCACCAACCACATAAAGTTTAACAAGAGCAAGTGCGGGATTCCACACCTGGGAAAGGGCGTCCCTGGATATACGTATGGGCTAGGGGACAAGAGGATGAAAAGCAGACCCATGGAATTGGGATTCTGGTCAACAGCGGGTTGACTATGAGTCAACTGTGTGCCCTGGTAGCCTGGTAGTATGCTGGGGTGCATCAAGCATAGCATTGCTAGCCAGTTGAGAGAAGTGATTGTCCAGCTCTACTCAGCATTGATGGGGCCTCACCTCCAGTACTGTGTGCAGTGTGAGGCGCTACAATATAAGGACACAAAACTATTAGAGAGTGTCCAAAGGAGGACAACAAAGATGGTGAAAGGTCTAGAAGGCAAGATGTGTGAGGAACACCTGAAGTCAATCGTTAGCAGAACTGCCACCATGGACTTTCAGAAGGCAGGCTTTGGCCTGTTTAGGAGACTGGTTGGCAGAGTTGCTTGGGAGAAGCAGTCTTGAAGGGTAAAAAGAGTCCAGGAAGGCTGGACACTCTTCAAGAAAGAAATCCTAAAGACACAGGTCCTCCACATGCCAAAAGATGAGCCGGCATGGTAGAAGACTGGCCTGTCTCAACAGAGAGCTGTAGCTAAAGCTCAGAAAGAGAAGGAGAGTTTATGACCTTTGGAAGAAAGGGTGGGGTACTCAGGAAGACTACGAAGATGTTGTGAGGCTGTTCAGAGAGAAAATTAGAATCCCAGCTGGAGGTCAGTAGTCCAACTGGCTACTGCTGTTAAAGACATTAAAAAGTGTTTTTTATAAATACATAAACAAGAAAAGAACTAAGGAGGATATCCATCCTCTGCTGGATGTGGGGGGAAACACAGTGAGGAAAAGGCTGAGGTACTTAAAGCTTTCTCTGCTTCACTTTTTAGCAGCAAGAGCAGTTGTTCTCTAGGTACTCAGTCCCCTGAGCTGGTAGATAGGGTCAGGGAGTGGAATGAAGCCCTCATAATCCATGAAGAAATGGTATACGACCTGCTAAACCACTTAGATGTATGCAAATCTATGGGCCCAAGAGTACTGATAGGGCTGGCGGAAGCACTTGCCAAGCCACTTTCTATCATTTATCAGCAGTCCTGGCTATCAGGGGAGGACCCAGTCGAATGATGGCTAGCAAATGTGACAAAAGAAGAGCCAGAAGGAGGATCTGGAGAGCTACCGGCCTGTCAGTCTGACCTCGATGCTGGGGAAGCTAATGAAGCAGATTATCTTGAGTACCATCATGCAGTACTTACAGGACAACCAAGGGATCAGGCCCAGTCAACATGGGTTTATGAAAGGCAGGTCCTGTTTGATGAACTAGAGCTCCTTCAAAAAGGTGACACACTCAGTGCATGAGGGAAAGGATCTGGATGTGTTCTACCTAGACGTCAGTAAGGCTTTTGACACCACTTCCGACAGCATTCTCCTGAAGAAGCTGACTGCTCAAGGCTTGAATGCATGTATGCTTTGGTGTAGCAAGGTGGGGATTGGACACTTCTCCTAAGCACCAAGTGATAAGATGAGGAGAAATGGCCTCAAGTTTTGCTGTGGAAGGTTTAGGTTGGATTTAAGGAACAATTTATTTACTGAACGGGTTGTGTGGCATTACAATAGGATGCCCTGGTAAGTGTTTGAGTCACCATCCCTGGAGATCTTCAAGAAATGTGTAGATTTAGAACTTAGTAGCATGGTTTACTGGTGGACTTTAGTACGAGGTTAAAGGCTGGACTAGATGATCTTAGAGGTCTTTTCTAACCTGAATGATTCTATGATTCTATGATTCTTCATTCAGCTTAGAGAAGGCTGAGGTTTAACAACTGCAAACTTAACTGCAACCTCATGGCGGCCTACAGTTTCCTCACAAGGGAGAACGGAGGGGCAGTTACTGTTCTCTTTGGCAACTAGTGACAGCTAGCTAGGGAACAGCATGAAGCTTTGGTAGAGGTGGTTCTGGCTGGGTATTACGAAATGGTTCTTCACTGAGAGGGTGACTGAGCACTGTAACAGGCTCCCCAAGGAAGCAGTCATGGCACTAAGCCTGTCAGAGTTCAAGAAGCATATGGACAACACTCTTAGACATATGCTTTAATTTTTGGTCAGTCCTCTGTGGAGATGGAATTGAGAATCCTTGAGGAGTTGGATCCTTGAGGGTCCCTTCCAGCTCAGGATTCTCTCTGATTCTATGAAAAATGTAATTTTATCCAGTGCTTAAACTACGTAGACAATAGCAACAATAACTGTCAAGTCTTGATTTCTAGTGTATTTAGTGGGCTCATGTTTTAAAGCAGCACCCTTACATTTATTAGGATGAGGGATATGTTCTTTATTAATGCTATGAAATCTAAGATTTAATTATATCTATCCTTTTAGAATAGTTTGAATTTGCAGTGTAGACTTCAGTTGATGTTCATTTTCTCAAATTTAATTGAACATTAAACATTTAAATTGAACACTTAAATCTGAATTAGTCACTCTAGACTACTGTTACACTCAATGAAGAAAAAATGGGCATGTCTGGATGACAATTCCTCTTATTCTAAAATGGACATCTAAGAAAGAGATAAGATAAATCTGCATCACTGACAGAATGAATTACTCAAACTTAGGTGTCACACTGACCCATTAGATATAGCAAATGGTACCATCAACTTGGCAGCAATTCAGGAAACAGATCAGCAGAACATAGTAAAAGTGGGAGCTGGAGAAGAAACAGGAATTGGAATTCTGTTAGAATTCCATTAAAACTGTCAAAGGAGCTGAGAAATTTTCTGAAGGATACTGACATATGAAGAGTAGGAAAGGGTGTCAGAGAAGAAGAATGAGAGGTCTGATGTTAGTTGTTAAGGAACTAGAGGACAATTGGACTTTACAGACTTTAATTGGACTGTGTGAAAGCATCTAGGAAGGAATACAGGGAAGAATGGGCAGTTTTTGTGGCACAGTAAGTAACTTGGTGAGTAAACTTAAGAGGCAGATAACAAGATAAATCAGGAAAATCAAGTAGGACTATCTGCATAAAGAACTCAGGACTTGATAAGACAGTCAGAAAAAGGTCAAGACTGTGTAAAGGAGAGTAAGGCTAGGATAAGATCCAGAATGAGTACAAATAAGTACGACAAAATAGTTTAAAGAGGATGGAATAAATGGAAGTAAGTCTGGGAGTGACAAGAAGAAAAGTGCATGAGTGTGTGCTTGGCAATAAGACCTCAAATGAAGGAGAAAATTCTTAGGACTTGCTATCCCTTCAACTGTTGTATCCCCAAATCTTTTACAAAGAGGGTTCACAGTCACCATTTTAATTATCCACACAAATAAGAACTTCCTTTTACTACCAGTTATTTTACTGGTTCAAGTGGCAATAAGATATAGAGAGAATCCTGAAGTTTCAGACCTGCATCCTAGTGGAGGACAAAAGAAATAGCAATACATGAAGTGACTTTTCTGCGCTATTCCATTTTTTTCTAAAACCAAGACAAAACCAGACAACCAACCAACGAAACCTATTTAAAAACCTACATTAGAAATGCTATTCTTAATGTAGCAAAGAGAAAGATTTCAAAGTTAGAAAATTCCAGAGCTAGATTGTCCTTGTCACCTTATTTTAATTCCATCTGTGCATAGAGTCTTTAGCTATATGATCATGAACTATTTTTATCCGATACTATTGCATGATATACACAGGACATAAGTCCTCTGAGAATAAATCAGAACTGTGGATTTAAAAAGTCTGTGGTGTGTGGTACATCTGAAACCTGTCCTTTTTGTTGTCAAAGTCAAAAGTAGAACTGTAGAAATAAAGAAGTTATATAACTATTTAAAAAAAGTTTCGTAACTGAGGTGAAAAGCAGTTTTGTGGTTAAGGCAAATTAATTATTCTCTCCTGATTCGGCAACCTAGAAATGCAGAGTTCTGTGTTATATATTCCAGCCCAAGCGCTAAATTATATTCCGGGAAAAAAAAATAAAAATTATACGAGACAACAAAATCAACAGAAAATGTGAGTACCTCTAAGTATGGTATGTAACTCTAGGATATGGCTATCACAGTAGAATCCACAGTTAATATTTCAGTAACTAAAGAATACCAAGTGGACAGAACCTCAGAATGGCCATTGCCATTTTTGGTTAAGAACATTCTAAAGGTGTGACAGCTCATAGGATAGACTAAGAAATAGGAAGGTGTGATTCCCCTTTTTTTGTAAACTCAGGTACCCAAGTCCAAGCGGTAAGCAGGAAACTATATTTGCATATCTAGATGTACCTTTACTTAGATACATTTACTTAGATACATGTGCATTAGTATATCGAGTAATTACAGTGTAAACTCTGATGATGATTTTATCTGAAGTTCATACAATCATCACAATATTTTCTCATGATATTAGAAAATTGCACTGAAATTCTTCTTTACCCAGACAGGTTTCAAACTCATAACTTTCTACAGCAACATGTTAACCACAAGATTGTAGAGTGCTAAGAGAAATGGAGCCAGTCTTGGAAGTGGAAGAGAAAAAAGGGGAAAAGCAGGTGAGATTTGTGGGATCTAGATAGTCTTGATTTCACAGTTTTAAAACTATACGTTTATGTTTCTGATTCTACTCTGATCTACTCTGTTTCTTAAATAAATATTTACAGAATCACAGAATTTCTAGGTTGGAAGAGACCTCAAGATCATCGAGTCCAATCTCTGACCTAAAGCTAACAGTCCCCACTAAACCATATCCCTAAGCTCTACATCTAAACATCTTTTAAAGACTTCCAGGGATGGTGACTCCACCACTTCCCTGGACAGCCTGTTCCAGTGTCTAACAACCCTTTCAGTAAAGAAGTTCTTCCTAACATCTAACCTAAAACTCCCCTGGCGCAACTTTAGCCCATTCCCCCTCGTCCTGTCACCAGGCACGTGGGAGAACAGGCCAACCCCCACCTCACTACAGCCTCCTTTAAGGTATCTGTAGAGAGCAATAAGGTCACCCCTGAGCATCCTCTTCTCCAGGCTGAACAAGCCCAGCTCCTTCAGCCGCTCCTCGTAGGACTTGTTCTCCAGGCCTCTCACCAGCTTCGTCGCCCTTCTTTGGACCCGCTCAAGCACCTCGATGTCCTTCTTGTAGCGAGGGGCCCAAAACTGAACACAGTACTCGAGGTGCGGCCTCACCAGAGCCGAGTACAGGGGGACGATCACTTCCCTAGCCCTGCTGGTCACACTGTTTCTGATACAAGCCAGGATGCCGTTGGCCTTCTTGGCCACCTGAGCACACTGCTGGCTCATATTCAGCCGACTATCAACCATCACTCCCATGTCCTTCTCTGCCTGGCAGCTCTCCATCCACTCATCTCCCAGCCTGTAGCTCTGCTTGGGGTTATTGCATCCCAGGTGCAGGACCCGGCACCTGGCCTTGTTGAATTTCATGCAGTTGACCTCAGCCCATCGGTGCAGCCTATCCAGATCCTCCTGCAGAGCTTTCCTACCCTCAAGCAGATCAACACATGTGCATAGCTTGGTGTCATCTGCGAACTTACTGAGGGTGCACTCAATGCCCTCGTCCAGATCATTGATGAATATGTTAAAGAGGACCGGCCCCAGCACCGAGCCCTGGGGGATGCCACTAGTGACTGGCCTCCAACTGGACTTGACTCCATTTACCACAACTCTTTGGGCCCGGCTATCCAGCCAGTTTCTAACCCAACGAAGCATGCGCCAGTCCAAGTCAAGAGTAGACAGTTTCTTGAGGAGAATGCTGTGGGAGACGGTGTCAAATGCCTTGCTGAAGTCAAGGTAGACCACATCCACAGCCTTTCCCTCGTCTACCCAGCGCGTCACTTTGTCACAGAAGGAGATCAGGTTCGTCAAGCAGGATCTGCCTTCCATAAACCCATGCTGACTGGGCCTGATCGCCTGCTTGCCCTGCAAGTGCCGCATGATGACTCTCAAGAGGATCTGCTCCATGAGCTTCCCTGGTACTGAGGTCAAACTGACAGGCCTATAGTTCCCCAGGTCTGCCCTCCAGTCCTTCTTGTAGATGGGCGTCACATTTGCTAGCTGCCAGTCAACTGGGACCTCCCCGGATAGCCAGGACTGCTGATAAATGATGGATAGGGGCTTGGCCAGCTCCTCTGCCAGTTCTCTCAGTACCCTTGGGTGGATCCCATCCGGCCCCATCGATTTGTGCACATCCAAGTGCCGTAGCAGGTCACCAACCAGTTATTCGCGGTTAGTGAGGGCCACATCCTGCTCCCCATCCCCTTCCACCAGCTCAGGGTACTGGGTATCCAGAGAACAACTGGTATTGCCACTAAAGACTGAGGCAAAGAAGGCATTAAGCACCTCCGCCTTTTCCTCATCTCTTGTAACTAAGTTTCCCCCCGCATCCAGTAAAGGATGGAGAATCTCCTTCGTCCTCCTTTTTGTGTTGATGTATTTATAAAAACGTTTTTTGTTATCTTTAATGGCAGTAGCCAGATTGAGCTCCAGATGAGCTTTGGCCTTCCTAATTTTGTCCCTCCAATTTAATTTTAAAAATAGTTGTGAAACAGACTGGTAAACTTTGAATTGCAGAGTTAAAGTTTAATTTACAAAATTACTTACAAAATTACACTTTTTAACATTTTGGACTCCCATTTATACTGAATTCTTTATTTTCCATTGTCAATTTCAACAGAAATAGTTGTAAATGCTCTTCCGTCATGACTTTTTCTAGTGAAACAAGATATGGGTTTGAAACTCTTCTTTGTAAGGAGGGCACAGAGATCAGCTCTTTCAATTCCTACTTTTTAGCATGCTATTATATGGCATATAATAGTGGGAGGACTTGCCACCTTCACTCAGAAGTTTTATTTTCAAATACCTGTACATTTTATGAAAGACTTCTGTACTGTCAGTGATTGTTTTATGTAGGCTTGACATATCTAGTATATCCTTCCTGCAGCTCTCTCAAACAAAATGTTAATTGAATCCTGTGTTCCTCATTCCTCTTCAGTCAGAGAAGTCTGGAACTGGTCTACAGAAGTGCTGATCACTTTCAAGTGAGAAAACAGAAAGTAGTAGGAGAAAAATGTTATGTGCTCTAAAGCCAGCAATTCAAGTTTTTGCTTTGTGGCTGCTTCTGTTGGTGGTATTGGTGATGGTCTTGCTTTGTTTTGGTTTTATTTGTTTTTGTTTTTTTTTTTCTATGTTTCACTTGCCCACTGTAAAATAAAGAGGTAGTAAAGACAAACCCATTAACAGTTTGTGAGGCACATAGCAAGTGTTGTGGTGAACAGTACTGAGGGCTCATGAGTAATCACAGAAAAGGTTTGGACAGTGTAAAGTAAGTGTAAAGTATCCTACCATTCACCACATCAAGGAGGAAAGAAAACACTGACCACTTGATTATTAAATGAGTACAGTTCATTTTGTGGATTAATAGATCTTATGAAAAAACATGATCATGGAAAAACTCCATTATAAACACATGTGTAGCTCATGGCTACACAGGAAGTATTTGCACTCATATTTTCCAAGCTTTGTCAGGTTGATTTATAAATCTGAATTGCAAATCCATTGTATGGATTATTTTTTCCTGACAGCTTTTTCTTATATAATTAAGATCAAAATAGAATCTATGCTTGGATATCTACCGTAGTCATTTTAAAATTTGACATGCAAACTCTGAAACAATTTGATATATAAGCTTTCCAGCAATTTCAAACAATGAAACAACGTTTAAATGATAATTGTTCACTGTAAAACATTTATTTTTGAATACAATATACAATGTAGACCATTTATGTCAGTACTTTATATCATGCACAATGATATAAAGTCTTAATGCCAATGGGACAACCCACACAACGTTATGTGGATTGCACATTGTGCATAGAAGTATCTGTAAAATCAACCTGACAAGATGTTCTTTAGAAGTGTACCAAAACAAATAAATAAACTATAATGTATTATTACCCAACCATGCTATCCTGTAACATCTCCCAAAATATTAAAAGTAAAATTCAGAATTCAAGATCATTCAGCTGTTTATCTTAGATGTGAAAATAAACTAACTACCAATCCACAAATAGCCCCAAACAGGATTCTGCACATGAGATAGGCTGAAAAAAAAATGATTCCACTACAGAATTCTTGTTTTGAGAAGAGGAGAGCAACCAGAAAAACTTGTCTGGGGATAAAAAAAAAAAAAAAAAAAAAAAAGGGCATTTGCACTTATTTGCACTTGTAGGTAGTTATTAAAAGTTATTAAAAGTAGAAGTAGCAATAAATAGATTATTCCAAGGCATCAAAACATAAAACCAAAGCCTTCCTGTTCCTCATGTTATATACTACCACTGCTATACTCCCAGAGGACTCCTGCTCATGTCTGAAATATTGTGGATATGTTCCATGCTATAACATATTTGAGCTGAATTCTCACTGTTTTTTCACAAAACAAAAATGCTGCTTTCCCAACAGTCCTAATGTTTTAAAGTAGTTGTAAAATGTGTTCAGGACAAAATATCAAGGGGAGCCATGAGCTAACGATTTTATACTAACTGTACCAAAAAATGCAGGTATTTGTCTGTAGTCTTGCTGGAAGTTCAAAAATTTTGGCTCTTTGTGCATTTAGTAATATCTCTCATTCAAAACTGAACTGCAGTTTATATATTTTACATATATATATATATATATTATTTATGTATAGCCATATTGAAGTAAAAATTTGGCACTATTTATGAAAAAGACTAATTTCTATAGAGTGATGGAGATGTAAATTGTTGGGGCGTAAGAAAATTTTTAGACCACTGAACTTTTATGGAATCACGTACTGGACACTCAAGTACAGAACTGATATTTTTGCAGTATTTGAACATCTCTCACCATAGCATTCAAAATTGCAGGTAAACTAAAAGATGGAAAAAGAGATTAACCATGGAAAAAGAGAAGGGAAAGTCTCAGACTGTAAACTAAATATTGTCATATTTCAAACCCTGACATTTTTATTAATAATAAAATGTTATCATCATTATTCTGAATTTAAACAAATTTTAGCATATGACCTCAAAAAGATTAGGAGCTACAGATGACGAGATGTGTTGTTTCACCACCAATGAATGAAAAGTGTGGAAGAAACAGACTATAAAAAAACAACAGCAGTAAAAGTAAATTGGATATATAGTATCATCGAGTACATATGCGATGTGAAAATTCATTCTAGCAAGTCAACCCTTATGGCCAAATTAAATAGTGCCATTTAATTTCAGTAAGCTTCTGCCAGTATAACAATCTTCAAAGACTCTTAGATCAGCAATGCACCCAAAATAAAAAGAAAAATAGATTATATTTGTGCCAGTTTTTAATCTCTGCTATTCTTTTCAGAAACCCTGGAGAAAATTTGCCTTTCACCTGTCTTTATAGTGTATCTTGATAACATTTTATATTAATTCATATATCAGCATCTATCTTCTTGTTTAGAATAACTTCCAATGGTTATGAAAACTAGCGTCACTTTTTATTTTAAAATGTAAATTTTGAATTGTAAATTATCAGCTATAGTAAAATGTAAATTTTGAATTGTAAATTATCAGCTATTCTACATTTTTTAAATGGTGTAGATTCAATGAAAATAACTACTCTGATAAAGCAATTAAGAATATATGCTTTAGAATATATTCCCTACTTCTCAACTTTGGTCTTTAAAAAAACTTAACATAGGCCAAGTTGGATGTACATGTATGTATATGTATAGCTATAGTTAATCCAAACAAATGCATGGTGTTGTCTCTTTACCTAATAAAGTATTTGATACAGTAAACTTTGCTTTCAATAAGAAGAACATACATTGTGGCTTAAGAATGCCAGGTGTCTCATTTCAGTTTATAAACATGACTGCATATTTACCTCCCACAGAAAAAGTAATAAATGACAAGCTAAATTAAATTTAAATTATTTTAACAATGGGGAGATGGGGCAAGCAGAATTAAACCAGTGAAAAGTTTATTGTCCTCCGGAATTATTATCTGTATTATAGCATTTCTGGAAACTCTGTCTGAGATACATTTCCCTCTTCTGTTGACTTTAATTTTTTTTTATGCTGAGGAGGGCAGGGTGACCGAGAAGGCGAAGCAGCTCAAGATTCAAGGAACTCCCAAATGAAACAACCAGGTGCTGGATGTGACTTGCTGGCTTTTACATCTCCCCAGGTGTCACTGGGTTCATGACTCAAATTCTCATTTTTCTCTGTCACAATTTAGCTTAATTTCCCAGATGTTCCCTAACATCTCGGCACCCTGACATCTCGGTACCTGGCGCTACTATTCCTCTGAACTTCTAACAAAGTTGGGTGCTGAGATCTCACCACCCCCGGGGCTCGGTGCGCTGTCCCGTCCCCCGAAGCACCCTTGGCACATGAGGAACCCTCTGTCCGCCCTCCCTCTCCATCACAAAGCCCCCAGCCCCCAAAACCCTGGCTCTGGAAGCTCAGGAGCCCTCCTCCACCGGCTCCGACCACCCTCCTCCAACAACTCAAACTTTCCTCCATGCGCCCCCGGCCACCTCACTCCTCCCGGACGGCACCGGCCGCCCCCCATCGGGCCTGGACAAGCCCCACCACCCTCCACCCCCCAAACCGCGGCAGCGCAGCCCCTACCTGCGCCCTCCTCCGTCACCTGTTGCCCGGCTGCCGCCATCCGCGCATCCCCCCGGCGCCTCCTCCCGCTCGGCCGGCGCCGGGGGCTTCTCGGGCTCCCGGGCGACCTCCATCCCGCCGGGCGCCGCCTCCGCCTCCTCCTCCTCTTCCTCCTCCAGGGACTCCACGTAGAAGACGGTGCGGGGCGGTGGAGGAGGAGGACCCGGCCCCGGCCCGTGCCCCCCGCCCGGCCGCGGCGTCCCGTTGGGCGGCCCGGCGGCGGTGGAGGAGGTTGAGGAGGGGGATTTCTTCCAGAAGGCGCTGCTGCCCCTCTCCTGGCTCTTCAGCAGGCGGCTCTGGCTCGGCCCCCAGTGCTCGAAGCTGCTGTCGGGCGGCAGGCAGCCTCCCCCCGCCGGGCCGCCCGCCGGCGAGGGGTGGCTGAACAGTTTCCAGCGGAGGCGCAGGATGTGCTTCACGTCGAAGTCTTTCCTGCCGGAGCCGGACATGGTGCCGAAGAGGGACTCGGGGCGGCCGGGCAGGGCCGGGAGGCGGCGGAGGATCGGAGGCTTCTTCGGGCAGAGCTGAGCCTGCAGGGCGAGGGGTGGTGGTGGGCGGCCGGAGGAGGGAGATGCGCGCACACAGGCAGCGCGGAGAGGGAGAGGGAGGATGGAGGGAGGGATGGAGGGAGCGATGCACAGAGCCGAGAGGAGGGGAGAGGCACCCAGCAGGGAAGGGAGAAGGAGAAAGGGAGCTGACGAGAATTTGCACGGCGATCGGTGGAAAGGGGAGGGGAGAGAGGCAGGAATGAGAGACACCTCTCAGGGGAGACAGGCACTTGCGGGTGAGAGATGCTGCAAAGGAGCGCTGATCTGATTAACGGGGGAGCGAGCGGAGCTACAGCCCGGAGAGGACCGGCGGCAGCAGCCGCGCCGGGAGGCAGGTGGTTCTTCCTCTGGCTCTTGGAGCTTCGTGACCGAGCGCCACTGGAGAAGTCACCTGGAAGCCTCTCTCCACCTCCCGCCTCCCCATCCCATTTCTCAGGGGAGTCCCATGCTTGCGGCTATCTGCGATAGCAAAGCCAGAGAGCTGGCATGGGGTGAAAGCAGGGCTCCTTTATATATGCTGTACATAGGAGGGGGAAAAAAATAATAATTAAAAAAATGCCAGCGAGGCTGTCAAGGTCCTCACTGTACAATTTTCTATCTGTCTCAGTGCCTCTAACCAAGCCGCCCCCTCCCCTGCATGTGACGCAGATGTGCTCTGGGGCCATCAGTGTGAAGACACAGAGGGAAAAAGATGCTTCAGTCTTCCTCATCTGAGTAAGTTGGCAGGTCGCTAATTGTCTGTCATAGCCTCCTGCTCCCCTCTCTCCAGCACCTTGTTTTGGTTCTGAGTCCACTATATTATACTGGGAGAAAAAATAAAGGGAAACAAATGGAGCAGTAGCAGCAAACACAAGAGCATGAATCATAGGAGTACAAACTTAATGGACTGCATGCTGACTGGATGAGGTTACAGGTTAACAATTTATTCTGCAGGCTCCATTCATTAGCCTGTTGGCTCAGTGTTGCTTCACCAGTAGAAAACATTGGCTAGAGGGATGGTGCGTGAAACAGAAATAGCACTACACATCTGCTTCTTACCTTTTATATATGCTCTTAATGCAGTCTGACAGTGTTAAACCCAAGGGAGGCTCCTTCACAACAGAGAAATCTGCTTAGGAACATCTGCCCACTTGGGACGGATATCGCAAAGTATGCTGTGCATCTGGGATGTAATTACAGAATTAAAAGCTTCATGGTGAAATGTGGGAGAGGGGGATATAGGGGCAGAACTGAACTGCATATCATCAGCTGGTAGCATATGAAGATGTACAGAATGCCTGCAATCCACCTGTACCTTAGAAAGTAATATTTTAAAAGAAGATTTATACCTAGGAAAGTGAAAAAGAAGATTTATGCCTGGGAAAGTGATGAAAAATATATATTCTCCTCAAGGTACTCTGCTTTGGTCTGTTTTACCCATGTACCTGTGAGCTATCCATTTTTTTATTATTATTATTTTTTATTTTTTTTCTGATAGCTCTCTGTGAAGTCAAGAAAAAAATAGTTGAAAGAATTCTTTTCCTCAAGCTGGAATGTTTTAATTCCTCATTCGTAAAACGTTACAGCTTTAAAAATCCTCCAGAGAAACACAGAAGTCAAACATTAATTAACAATTTTATTACTGTTTTATTTAGTTTATCACAGAAGCTGTGCTTCTAGTTATAAACCAATATTAGGGTCTGTGTTTCAACTTAGATTAAGGTCTGTATTTAAGAGAACAAGAAATTCAGGACACAAAGTCCTACTTTCAAGGGAAGAAAAATTGCCACTGTGTATTTTAAATATTGATTTATGCCACAACAGCTGGACTGCAAACTCTCTAGTGCCTCGGTTCTGCTCTCAGTACTCAGTGCTAAAAAAACAAAAAAGACAAAAATCCTTCTAAAGCAAACAGAAGAGATGGTTCACTTTTATATAAGAACTGATCTGAGTGAATATGTACTGCTTGGGAGAGCAGTAGGAAGAAAAGCATAAAAATTTTAATCTAGAATAAGGCAGATGACTTTAATCATTTCAGAGACTTTAGAAATGCACCTCTTATGAAAATGTATGTGAAATCATCCATGAGTCCTGGTGACTTAATGCCTGGCTATGAGCTCTAAAAGGTGGGAATATGAACATGTAAAATAGCTTTTATCAGTGAATACATAGATAGTATATATCTAATATCTTTTAATTGATTAGGGAAGTTCAGAAATATTCTGAGGAGGATTGCATATTTTCCTTGCTTTATTGTAAATCTTAGACATTTTAAATTCTAAATTAATACTTTAGTTGAACATTTGATGTGAACAGTTGACAGATTTTTATTTATTTTCATCTAAACTGCATTGCATAGATTTTATGTCTTTATTTCTGTTACTTAGATATTATAAATAGCAATTCATTGTAACATTTTTTTTTTTCTATGTATACTTCAGAGGTCACTCAATTAATATATTAAAGTATCATCCAACAAAGTGATTGAGTTTTTTATCAGCTTTCTGGTACAAACTAGAAAACAATTATGAAGAAAAAAGTAAAAAATATTTTAGGTTGTTATTCAGACTTTGTTATTTCGATTATGTCAGTAAATGAAATTGTCTTTGATTATTATTGTTTTTAATAATTAAATTCTCAACTCTTTGGTGTATTCTTTGTAGGTTTTGACATTGTAACATTACTTGATTCTTTCATGTTCTGGTACATTTTTTGAGGATACATTAATTTGGTACGTATACCTGCTTTTTTACAAGCATCTTACAGTTTATTTCATGTGTGAAGATGTATGAACACTGTCATAAAAAGAAATCTGGAAAGATCTTTAATCTTCTTATTCAGATCACATTCATAAGTATAAAGAAAGTATTTTGTCAATGTACAGTAAACAGGAGCTAGACCATGAAGAAACTACAACAGAGAAGTATCTGTTATCACTGTATATAATACATGAATAAATCGGTTTCCTTAACCTGAAGTAAAAAGATGAAACTGTTTCACTTAGTTTTTCAGAATTCCTTTTCTTCATGTTTCCCTGAAAACACTTTTTGACATATGCCAGAAGGACATATTGGAGGCATGACAAGGTGAAGACAAATGTCTTTTAAGTTTCAATTGAAACTTCTGTTATGTAAAATGATTAACTTAACTGTATAGGTTGTCTAGACTTAGTGTGGTAAAGAGTAACCTTTCTCCTCCATGCAGGAAAAATAAAAGGTATCCTCTGTTGGAGTTTTAGGGGCCTTGCTCACATTCAATACACAATACAAAGAATAATAATGAAATCATTAGTTTATTAGTCACTGATGTCAGACTACTTATATGGTGTTGGCATAAACATATGAACAGACTTGTGAAAATACACATTTCTAAGTTGCCGAAGGGAAACATTTTGATGCCTTACAGACTTCCATCCTTACTAAAGGGGGCAAACCATTAAATGTAAACAAGATAATAATAAACTTGGGTAAACTGTCACATGTCTGTTGCACACTAGAACATACTGTATTGCATTGTATTTTTGTTCATTGAACAACATGTTTCTGAACTCCTCACCTCTTGCAGTTTCCCCAGATTAAAAACCATGCAAAGCTTGAATATAGAAACTTTGCTTGAAAGTGCTCATGGCTCTTTTTTCTTTTTCTGTTAGTTAAGTAAAGAGATGAAAATAGTTAATCTCACAGTCTCTTTTGAGGAGTCAGATTCCTGACACTTTCTTTTTATGTTTCCAACAGTCTACAAATGAATTCGTTTCACATAGCTATGTCCTTAAAAAAAAAAAAAAGTTTCATGTTCATTCTTTGTAGGAAAAATGGCCTAGAAGTATACATTCTTTTAATAAATCTTATAAATCTTCCAAGCAATAAAGAGCACTTTCAATGAAAATGACCTTGTAGTAGTATCCAAACTGGTCAGATTCGATTAACCCTCTTTTTTTTTTTTTTTTTTTCTTCTTCCCATTGCAAAACTTGTTATTTATTTTTGTTTTTCAAATGTTTTACATTAAGATATTTACATGTTTTACCCCCTTCGTACCTCAAGGAGAATTGGTAGATCAGAAATAAAGATAAATTGTAGTTGCATTAATTGAAGAAGAAACAGCATACAAGGTAATTTGCTAACAGTACCCTTAGAGTTATGAATAGTCATATTATATGTGCATCTCATTTACATAAAGTCATATAGCAAGTGAATCTGAAGACGATGAACATTCATGTTACTGTGGATCGATCATTACTAATAAGAAGACGTTATTAATAAGAGAAGGGATATACCTGTCAGCAAACTAAGAGTATTAGAGGTAATTTTGTCATTATTTTTAACTTGTCATATATTTTTAATCCAGAAGACACTAAATCTTGCTGAACAAAAGCAGCAGAAGAAAGAGGAGACATCACTGTGTTTAGAATAGGGATGATAATAGAATGAATAGTTTTAAAACAATTCTCACTCGGATGTGAGAATTCTTGCATGAATGAATGAATGTGTACTTCAGTTATAAAGAGTGATTTTGTAGGTGGTTAATCATGCATTCAGGAGTAAAATTTGAGGGTGTTCAAAAGATGCTGTGAAACAGATCTATAGAATACGCAAAAGAAAGAAACTGATGGGACTGGACATCCACTGAGAGATCAAAACTTACTGAAGAAAGTGGCAGTGTAGTATGGGATAAACAAATAAAGAATGCATTTGAGTTAGTCTTTAAAATTCTGTCATATATATTTCTGCCTTTCTGAAATGTAGATATATTGTCAATCAGTACAGGTAAGTAAAATATGAAACTGGGAAAAGATGGAAATAGCAGGAAACTAAACAGTTATTTTGTAAATAACATATGTATATGTTGCTAAGAAGTGTAGTTTCAAGTCGTTGATCTGATTTTCCTCTCAACATACTGTAAATATAGAATGGAATCATAGAATCATTTAGGTTGGAACAGACTTCTAAGATCATCGAGTCCAGTCTTTAACCTAGCACTGCCAAGTCTGCCATAAACCATGTCCCTAAGCACTACATATACATGTCTTTTAAATATATCCTGAGATGGTGACTAAACCATTTCCCTGGGCAGCCTGTTCCAATGCTTGACAACACTTTCAGTGGAGAATTTTTTTCTTAGTATACAACCTAAAGCTCCCTGGTACAACTTAAGACCATTACTTCTTATCACTTGGTCCTTGGGAGTAGAGACTGACCTGTATTTCACTACAACCTCCTTTGAGAGGTCTACAGAAATGACTAAAGCAAGGCAAGATAGCCACACTTAATAACTATGATTGTTTTCTAATGGCCAGAATGGAATAACAAACCCAGACTTACACTAAACTAAAACTTACTCACTTGTCAACTCTTCTGTATTTTTTTTCTCTAGTGGGTTTTCAACTGAGATTACACTTTTGAGAATGTTTCCCTTTACATAAATTAAAAGGTTAAATCATATTATTTCTCAAAATTAACCATGAGTTAGGACAGTACAGGTAATTGCGGTCACATGACTAACTACATTTATTTTAGGGAATAACAAAAATTACTTCTCCAAAGTTGTTACTTACTGCCTTCATAGTAATGCTGGGTAAAATAATGATGGATTAATTGATCCCTGTGGTGATTTAAATGAACACATTTTATTCTGCATTGCAGGAGCCTAGAAGAACACAGTCAGTTACCAGTTTGAAGGACAGTCACTTTTTAAACCATTTCATTATGATCACAAGCAGTTGTATAAACATACTTTAAAGCAGTTTTTAAATGTTCAGAGAATTTCACTTAGAAGAGTAAATGCTACATGATTTGTCAATGATAAGGATTCATAAGTAAACTAAGAATAGAGAACATAAAATTACAAAACCCGAGAAATAGTTATTAATCTTAGAATAGTAATATGTCACTGTCTTTAAGTGAATTTAAAAAAATATTAAGATTTCTATTCCAATTCCAAAATCTGTTCCCACAACTTCTCCATTTGCAATAATTGTCACTTCTCCCAAGAAATGCATAATTCCTTTATACCAACTGTTCCCACGATGGCTATAGATGACCCTTATTTGAAAAATTTGTCAACACTTTCTTTCCAAAATAATGTTCAAGAGAAATGGTGGAACTAGATCTAGTACAGTTTTGGCAGTGGCAGTGCACACATTTGTGTGGCTATGCCATATTCCACCATTTGGAAGCCCATTCATTTGTAACATTTGCTAATCCACACGGAAGCTGTTTTAATCATTTTTAGGTGATAGCATCTTACTAAAATCAGTATGTTGTTTTGTTTTGATTTAAACACTTTTGGCAGTGCTTCTGTGAATGAGAATTCTATCCATGGAAATTCTGGTGATACAAAGAAAGGCATTTTTTCTTAGCTAGACTCAATAACAGGTGCTGTCTTTTTTTTTTTTTTTTTTTTTTTTTTTTTTTTTTCTTTTGCTATTATCTTGTTTGTTCCTTCTGTGACTCAGAACCTTCTCAGAGCTGGCTTGCTTTCATGTTCTGTTCAAAAAATATTCAGTTTCTTGTTGTTCTTTTATTTAACATTTATTTACAATCTGAAGTACAAGCTTCTGTCAAATTATATATTGGAAAATAACAACAATGGAGATTGCAAAAGAGGCTATAAAAACAAACAAACAAATCTATAAATTTACCACTACACATATATTAGTAAATTAATTTAGAATTAATTAGATTTAACAGAGTCAATGGAGCTGGTATAAGATGGTCAATACTGATAAGCATTATCACAGTCACTAAAGTGGTTTTGGACTGTACAAACTAGAATTCTCAGAAACTAGTTCAGGAATTAGCATAAGTCAAGAAACATGCTCAATAGGTACATTGGAAATAGCCGCTGTTTTAGAGGATAAGAGCATTTAGCCATATGGATGTAAATTGTGACATGCCATTTGGTCTTAGTCCCAGAGCCTGAGAACAGGTACTAGGACATTTTATATATGTCCTAGTTTTAGATATGACCATATGATACTTACATTTCAGTTTACAGGTTCCTTTGAAGAAAAAACAAAACAAAACAAAACATATATATATATATATATATATATATATATGTTTTCAGAGGTGTTTCACCCTTGAAAACCTTTTAATATTTGACAGAAAATGAACAATTTCTAGAGTTCTCTTAAGAATTAAAAGCAGTAAGGATAAAAGTAGATTTATAACACCACATCATCAAAGAAGTTATCTTTAGAGTAACGTTACAAGTTGATATGGCCTTCTCTAGTATCTGAATAAGCAGCAATCTTAATCAATGTCAGAAGACATTGGGATGTAAAGTGAATACAGGAGAGTCACTGAATATGAAGGAAAAATTTTGGTTGGTTTAGTTGAATAATAAGCATGTTTTTTTGATATTCACCCACGATTCATAGTATGTATTTTGTAATGTCACTCTGTGGCTGGAGTTAAAAGGAGTTATTTCTTTTCATAATCTGACTCATAATTTTATTCCTTACTTTATTTAATAGGAATACATACTATCCCCATAGAATGTAATTTTAAAAATCAAAATGTTTTGTCTAAATAACAGGGTATCAGGTGATTTTAATTTCAAGAATCTTGTCTGATAATATTATTTACCTTCCAAATGACATTTTTTTGTAATCAGTAGAAAAGTGGGTAAGTGGAAAGTAGAAAATATGAACTGTACTACACATATAAGCAGTTTCATTTTGAGGAATAAATAAATAACATACCATTGTTCAGATTAACACTAGTGGTAACAAATGTAGTAATCTTACATTTGTATATTAAAGTTTTGCTATTTTAGAAACAAAGTGACGAACACAATACTGATTTGAGTGTTTAGGAGGTTTTGTTTTGTTTTGTTTTTTTTTTTTTTTAATGTATTTCTAAATGAATATTTTCCTCCTGCAGCCTACAATAACTGCTTGAAGTACAGAACAACAAATTATTTTAACATTAAAAATTTTTACTTTACAGTTGAAAAGTAGAAGTAAAAGTTCTGTTATGAAACTGTATCAAGACAAAATAGTTTAGAAATTTCTCTACATCTCATTCACACAGAATTACTTAAGGAATAAATCATGTTGCTCTTTAAATGAATGTTACTGAGACTGAGTATTAAAACAAACAACATAGGATGATTATGTCTATCACTTTTTCTCTAACTCATAGTCTCATTGCCCTTTGGGTAAAGATTCCTGTTTGTACTGCTTTCATCACTTATGGATATATGCACACAGAGAATCATTTCTCTGTTTTCAGGTGTGTCTCATGTAAGGACCCTGTCCTCATAGAGGTGTCTTCTGTTGCTTGGGGTGTTATTTAGCATTGGACTTCCAGTACTTTCCAGTACCATCAATACTTCCCTTATTTTCGATTCTCAGTAGATGGCTTTGTAGACTGTATACTTCCAGTTTAGGAAGTTTTTTGTTTGTTTGTTTGTTTGTTTGTTTGTTTGTTTTCCACAAGAATTTCTAGTTGCAACTGAGATTCTTGTGCCAAGTGCCTTGTTACATTCGTAAAATAAGTAGAAATTTTGACATTACAGATGACAGTCATTTCCTCTGTTGTTCTCCAGACATGGAAGATGCTTGGGCAGCTTCTGACTTCATGATCAAGTAGAAGAATCTTTAGTTGCGGGAAACCTAACAAAGAAATTCATATATAGCAATACTGAATCTCTGAATGCTATTTTAATTTCTAAGTAACCGTTAATGACACTGAATCTTTATTTGCTTTGCATTATATTGTATCTCAGAATATCACAGTAAAATAACTTGTTTTTTGAACAAGTTATTGTAACTTTTATTTTTGTTATTGTAACTTCAGCAAGTAACTTATTATTGTATTTTATTTTTATTATTGTAACTTCAGCAAGAAGTTACAACATTTCCTGTGAAATTATTTTATTTCTTTAGAGGAATTCTTCAGCATTTAGGAGCAGAGCAAACTCTTGTATATTTCTATTGCCCTTCTTTTTGAAAAGGAAGGCTGTCGGATATATATATATACACATATATTTTGTAAATATGTTTCTATGTGTCTTACCAAATTAAAGATATTTTAGATTTATTTTTTTTTCAATCTACTTATTCATTCTTTCATTTGAACTGTATATCACTCCTGAGAGAAATTCAAAAGATATCTGGAGAGGGTTCTGGGCAAGCTTGTCCCTGCTTGGCCAGGGGGATTGCACGAGATAACCTCCGGAGTCATCATGTCCCTTCCAACTAGAACTATTCTGTGATTCTCTGTCTGCATTTTTTTCCTATGTAAAATTTTTTGTAATTCAAATAAGAATATTATAATTGCATGAGCAACTTAAAAACATAGTCTTCTGTCCAAATAAGTGTTAAAATTGAAGTTCAAGATCACAGAGTGCTTCAAATTTTCCCTTTCTACCATGTAATACAAAAGCAGTAACTGTATGGACACTATTTGTTTTTTAAATATTTTACCATATAGTATTATATGTTGAAGTTTCACATAGTTATAATTGTTCTTGTATACAGAAAGGCTTTCCTACTGTGATTTCTTTGATTTTACCTAATTAACTGCATTACATTTTTTAACCCTTCGATCACAATCTTTTGTCCTCTGATAATGTCATAGATTTCAGTGTCATGAGATCATAATTTCTGTCGTAGTGAATATATTTTAACTTCATATTTTGACATAGTGACTTATCAGTAAAATTATACATAAATGACATGGTAAAATTATAGAACAGAGATGAGCATTAAGATGAGTCTAATCTTTTCTCCTCAAAGCTGAATTAGCTACAACTAGTTTTGACAAATGCTTGTCTGCTTTTTTAAAAAATGCTTACGATAGAAAGTCTATAATTTGTCTAAATAATTTATTCTAGTTATTTATAACAGCTACATCTGGTTATATGTAAATTAAATGTATATGTAAAATGGAGAAGTGCTGTATAAATTGAGTTTGACAGTTGGATTACAACATATAATTAATAAGGAGGTATAAGTAACAAGACTTCTGTGATGGCCAGACTGTGTGTCCAACTGTCCAATAGGAGTTACATCTATATCTCTCTCTATATATAGAGACATGCTTGAACTTCTGTAGGAAGAAACCTACAAAAAAAGAATTTTGCTGTTTCTGATGAGGGGAGAGGCTTTTGAACTGGAGAAAGTTCTAACTGATAGAATCATTTTGGTAACCTTTTGAATAATTGTCTTATTTGCCACAAAGTTTTGCATATCCTGTTTGACAATCAGCCTGCAGTTTTTAAATGGAGGTAAGACAATCTTTCATTTAATAATCTTTAAAGCTACAAGGGCATTACTGTCAGCTGTGTTTTTGTTTTGTTTTGAAGATAAACAACTTCATATTCTCAAGATCATTTGAATTTTAATTTTTGGAGACTTCCAAAGCCTAGAATAGTTTGACGTGATCTGCAAATTGAATGGTGTACCTATATTTTCTGTGCAGTTAAACTAGATGATCTTTGAAGGTCCCTTCCAAGTGAACTATTCTATTCTATTCTATTCTATTCTATTCTATTCTATTCTATTCTATTCTATTCTATTCTATTCTATTCTATTCTATTCTATTCTATTCTATTCTATTCTATTCCTGTTCTGTTGCAAAATGGTAAATATATTGAACAGTATTGAAGTTAAAATAAACACTGTAATCATGCTCAGCACTTGTTCTTGATTCATTATAATAACAGCTGAGTACAGTTTTCCAACTATTTATACAGTCACCTTGCAAAATTATTTTGTTTGTGTGTTTGTTTGTTTCCTTCACTATAAATTTCTAGCTCATTTAATAATATGTACTAGGTATTATCTGAAACAGACATTATTTCAACCGTACTCGTGAAATGTGGTATACTATTGAAGGAAGTTTTGTTGTTACAGCATGATTTCTTGGCTGATAATAAACACCTTTTTATTTTATCAAGATATTTTTCCTCAACTGGAGTTAGATAGATGTGGCATTTTCCCTCCCTTTTAAAAAATAATGAGTATGTTTGCTCTCATCTGGAAGATCATCTATTCTCTTCCTGCTTTCAAAGATAATGCTAACATGAGATTTCTTCAGCCATTTTTCTAAAGTAGTCTGCAGAAAATTTCATCAACCTGATGAAATTTCATCTGACTTATCTAAGTAACATTTTTTTTCCTATTGTATCTCAGTATCTTTAGAACTCGAGGTTATTTCTGTTAGATGTCTGTTCATTCATCCTTAATGGAATCTGAAGCAGGAAAGGTGTACACACTTCATTCTTCCCAACATCAATAGTGTTTGGTGTCCCTAGAGTAATGACTGAATTCTTTCTTGGTTACCCTTTTGCATCTGATAAACTGACAGAATGTGTTAGGTTCTTCCTTTGTCTTGGCTATTCTGGCTATTGTTAATTTACTGCAGGAAAGGGAATGAATACCAGCCCATTGGTAAAATGGAAAAAGACTACTTAAAGTTAGCCATTTCTAGAACAGATTAGTCTTGAAGATAATTAATTAAAGATGTGAAAAAAAAGGTCTAGTGAGTAAATTAGCATTACAGGCAATGAGGAGTAAAATTCTTTCCCTTGTTCTCTCATCCACAAGTATAATTGATCTCTCTGACTTTTCCCTAAGTTCATTATTACTATCTCAAACATCTGTCTTGGGATGGTATGAAACAATCTCTGGTTTTGTTACTGTAAACAAAGGTGAGAAGCTGTCATTTAAACACCTACAATTTAGATATCAGAATTAAAGAAATTGAATCGTGTCCAAAGTTTCAAATGTGTCATTGTTTTATTAAAAAAATAAATAAAAATATATAATGAAAGGTAATGCATTAGTGCAGCTGTACACAGAAGGTAATTATGAAAAAGAAATAATATTTATTGCTCATCGATTTTATTTGTTCTTTTATTTGGAAAGTACGATCTCTGAAAATGGACAGATAAATATAATTACCAGTACTGCAAACTTTAGTAGAACCATTTCTAGTATTGTGATATATATATATATATATATTTTGGATGTAGTTTTGGTTTGGTTTGGTTTGTAATCATCTCAGTACACAGTAGTTTCACATTAATAATGGCATTATTTTCTTAGAACTGCAATTCTAAAATTTTATCAAGACTTTTCTAGAAAATGAAATTTCTAGTTCTCTATTGTTTTGTTAAATATGAAAGCAGATCATTTATCTGTGCATATCATTTTCATTTAGGTTTAATGCTAAACATCTATATATGATAATATTCAAGAGATATACTATATTTAGTAAATATTCTGAATTTAAGATTTATAATACCAAAAATCTGAAATGAATTTGTAGAAAAAACATTTGATGTTATATTGTGGGAGCTCATAATTTATTTATTTATCTTGGAAGTATTAAAGCTTTTTCTGTCTTTTTCTACACATTGTTATTTACCACAGCTTTGTCCTAAATGAATGATATGTTTCACAATCACGATTTTGTGAATGACACACAGGCAAAAATGGATAAAGTTGTCTGGCAAAGAAATTGCCATTTTATCTATCTGGAGAGTAATTCCTTCTTTAAACTCATTGAGCATGAGAATTTACATGAGGCAGTGGAAAATGTTAGGGGAGTTACCGTGCAGACTTTGCCTGAGCTATCGGTGTGTATTTGTCTGAGCTATTTGTATGTATTTTTGCAAACATATGAAATATATTTGTAAAATATGTACATAATGCTGACATCCATGAATGTAAAAAGGTGGGGGGGGGAGAGAGAGAGGTTAAAAAAAAAATCATTTGGATATCCCTGTTTTAGTAGAGTTGTGGGAGTCATCAAGTATACTGTAGATGTTCTGAACAATTTTAAGAATAAAACTAAAAAAATTCTTAACCTTCAAAAGTATGAAAACTGCAGCAAATTCCATGGTATTCTTATGAAAAGAGTTCAGAGTGGTCTTAAATCAGTTTTGTTTCATCTTTTCTTCATAATGTAGTGGCAAATAAGTTGAAATGCAATTTAATGAGGTATAAAACCATAGTTCAAACAAAACCAATTCTACTAGTATTATGTAATTTTCATATTATTCAGGAGACATTTGAACAAACTGCGTACGTAAAATAAAATAGAAACATACTCGAAATTATTCCACATTAAAATCTGCCACCATATGACTCACCTTTATTGTTTGATCTCTTAAATTCTAAATCACACCCTAGTAATGTCTCAAACAAAATATGTTCTAGAATTTAAATTATCTTAAACTGCAGTTCTTGAGATATAATGCTTATAAATTTTAAAAGTAGAAAATCTTAACTAATTTTTGTATTTGTAAATTTATTTTGAAATTCTGTAGCATAATGATTCTGAAGTTTGGGTTCATCTTACTGTACCTTACTGTACCTCATTTCCTGCATCACTTAATTTGGGCTTCTCATATCATACAGGAAAAGATTGTCAGTAAGGTATGAACAACTTGGGAGTGGAAAGCAATTATTTGTTGTCTAATACATGCAGTAGACAGATACCAATAGGCTACCATGCTAAGCATGTTTGCCATTTCTAGTGATTGACCCCTGAAGAATCTTGGTTGGCTTGGTAGTACTCAGATAGGGAAAAAAAGCCTCTGTGTTCTTTGGAACAAGCTGATCCTTACTACTGCTGAATTTCCTTCTTCTGATTTTTTGTAGGATTTATTAACATTTGGAATCTAATACAGAATCTCCGACCTGTTAACTGTCACAGTCTCCACACCTGCAATTCTTTCTTGCCTAAATGATAAATGCATTTATCTTGCATTGCTTTAGACCACTTTTTAATACTTAATTTTTTTCAGTGAAGCTGAACTGGTCAAGGCTTACATTAATGTATTGTAATTTGTTGTGCACACATTTGCATAGGAAGTTTCAGTTTTATTATATTACAAATTGTAGAAATTGTCAATGAAAGTAATTCTAATTACTAATGTGTATTAGCAGTAACGCATTTTGAATACTAATAAAAGTCTTCAAATTTTGTGTTTTAATATTTACATGAAATCTGTCTTCAGTGATTTCTGAAAGCTTGACTTCTTAACATTGGTATAATTTCTAAATTTGGAGAGAAATAACATGTTTCCCAGAACAAAATTGAAAATTAGCTACTCAGCAATAAATGTAGATTTTTGATTTGTGAACATTAATATTAGTGTCTTTAAAGATGGCTGCCCACTCACATTCCCAAGAGACTACCAGAGAATTTTGGTACTAGTTTCCTAAAAGCACAAAGTACATAATAATTAATCATAAATTAGATATCTTTGTTAAAGAGGCAGTATGTCACTCTTGAATAAACTGGCTCATATACCTCTTAATACTTAGTAAAATGTGCGTTAAAATCAAATATGAATTTCAGATATAATTTAAACTTTTTTGTAGACCACTTATCTCTTTGCAATAGAAAAAATGTATTCCAGTTAATTGGAATTTATGTGAAATACTGTCCTGATTAAAAGTAAATTAGTATTCATTAACATTTGGCAATAAACATCTCTTGGAAAACACCCCAAAATGGCATTCATTTTTGTTCCCATAAGTAGCATGGGAAGTAATACATTGGATTTGTCTCATGTTTTCCATTTCAAGCCAATTGATAAGACGCCCACCCCAATATATATATATAAATATAAATATAAAATTACAAGCCTCAGTACAGCAACACCTATCTTAGTTATCCAGGTTCAATATTTAATTTTTAATGTTGATTTTAGTATCTTACTTGAATTTATAAATGTATCACACAGTTGAAGATAAAGACTCCCACCCACAACAGTGAAAGTTCTGATAGCTGGAAATCTTAAATAAAGTAGGAATATAAATAACAACTCAGAAGAAAAGGACTTACCTGAAAGTGTCATCTGTTTGAGCTAACGTTGATCAAGACATATGTGAGTTAATTAGGCATCTTCATGGAAGAGTTTTGGAGCTGAAAGCTCACAAAATGGCAGTGGAATTTATGATGGTTTTGTTTGTTTGAACACTTGTTCGAACTGTTTGAACATACGCTTTTTAGGATATTTCTGCTGATAAGAACAAAAATGCAAAATTCACAATTTGATGGAATATGTTGAAAAACATAGCAATTTACATGTAAATCCAGGTCTTCATTTTTTGTTTGTTTGTTTGTTTGTTTTTAAAATAAGTTTATAAGGAATTTATATATCCTAAGTGATTTTTTTCTTTTAATCTGCCTTCATGTTTGTTGTTTCTTCCTTCTTTATTTTTTACAATAACTATTTTGCTGTAATTTGATCACACAGTATCCTATTTTATCCTCTGTCCTGTACTGTATGAAATTTAAAATATTCCATATTCCATGTTTTCAATTATTTTCTTTTATTATTGAATACGCTAAAGGTCTACAGGAACAAATTCTTCATTGAACTTCATAATATTAAAAGAGGAGGATAGACCTTTAAGAAACTAAGATTGGAACTTTCATTTTATTTCAATTATTGTGGTAGAATTCTGTTACTTCTTTCTGAAAGTTTGTGTTCTTCCTTGTTTGCATTCATCATATATTACCCCATAAATTTAATGTCTTCTGTTCAAACAAATGTAGAATTCGAAGGAAAATGAGATGAATAAGCAGTGTTGTGGTTTAACCTGGCAGGTAGCTAAGCACCAACAGCCATTCACTCACCCCACCCCTCCCAGTGGGATGGGGGAGAGAATTGGGAAGAAAAAATGTAGAAGCTGGTGGGTTGAGATAAGGACAGTTTAATAGGACAGAAAACGAAGGGAAAATAATAATAAACAAATATACAAAGCAAGAGATGCACACAATGAAAATTTTCACCACCCACTGACAGATGCCCAGCCTGGTCCTGAGCAGCACAACCCCACCCCCATCCCAGCCAGCCACCCCAGTTTTATTGTTCAGAATGACACCATGTGGTTTAGGATGTCCCTTTGGCTAGTCTGGGCCAGCTGTTCTGGTTCTGTCCCCTTCCAGCTCCTTGGGCAACTCCAGCCTCCTCACTGGCAGGGCAGTGTGAGGAGCTGAAAAGTAAACAGTACTCTGCAACAAACACCAGTGTGTTGTCAGCATTATTCTCATCCTAAGTCCAAAATACGGCACCATACCAGCTACTATGAGGAAAATTAACTCCATCCCAGCCAAAACCAGGACAGGTACTTATGATATAAGCATTTCTGTACATAAGCATGTAGAGAAAGTATATGATTTATACACAGACAGAGGTAGAACAGATATGCAGAACATTTTTATGCTCTCAAGTTTACTTGATGGTAAAGATGAAGGTAATAATTATTTACCATTCTTGAAGCAATAGATTCTACAGCAGGTGTAGCAGTTGACTCTCAGCTCAATAACTTATATTTGTTGCGGTTTATTTGTAGTTTTTCAAAGTAGGCATTACATATTGAAAGTTCTATTGAAAGTAGATCATAGAGACTCCATTAAAAACAGAAACAAAAACAAACAAACAAACAAAAAAGAATAAGGAATTTCATGAATAGTTTTGAACAGATTCTTCTGTCTTCTTGCCACAGCACTATGTATCTGTATTTTATAGGCTTGTTGCTGATACTATTTGAAAAGAAGTTCAGTCCAGTACTGTTGTATGTATGTATGCATACATTATGAAATTTTAAGGAGACTAAGTGTCATTTAAGCACAATAAATTCAATATAGTAATTCAAGTTCTTCCTCAGATACCAGAAATGAAGTGAAAGACCAGAAAAAGATCTCAGGCACTGATTGATTGATTGATTTATTGATTTATGGTAGTTTAATCCATCTGTTTGCATGCACCATATTTGCTGATATCCTTTTGCCTGATTCACGTCTATCTGTTGGTCAGTCAAAGAAAGAAGCATCCTGATATTAGGAGTTATTAGGAGTACAAATTGTTACTTGTGTTTGGAGGAATCCTAAACCATGAATAGTAGTTGTGTGGTGTGTTTTTTTTTGTTTGTTTGTTTTTGTTTGTTTGTTGTTTTTGTTGTTGTTGTTGTTGTTTTTTTTTTTTTTTGTCTTGTTTGATTTTTCAAATAATATGAGAAGAGTCATATTTTGACTCCTCTGGATCAATAAACTTTCATATTACTTTTCCAGTGGAGTGCCTTTTCCTTATAAAGAATTATATAAAGAATTATATAAGTAGCTAAAAAACTGAAATCTGACTTGCATGAATTGCATGGCAAGGTTTGTGTCAAAATGTTAATCTTGTTAGCAGTGATGGGCAGGTGAAGATGTTGTCAGAAGCAAGATCTAACATGGAGATACCACTGATTTGCCTGTCCAGGTATGTTCCTACAAGACACAGAGAGAACTCTACCCAAGCCATCCTGTCTCTAGGGTTGAGTACTGTGTTATGCTCAGCATGACAGACTTTGTCTACAGTCCTACAGTGATCAAGTGCAGGACTTCCCAGCAGGTATCCCCAGGCAGCACTGGTCCCGAGATTAGCATACTTTGTTCTGCTTTTTTTTTTCTTTATCTTGACCTGCCTTTATGCTATCTTTTTTCTCCATTTCTCAGACCTAGCTCATACCAGCACTCTGTAATTACTTTTTTTTTTTTTTTTTCCTCCTGTTGGTCCCAGTTTTATCCTTATCCAAATTGGATATTTCCGCTACCATTACCAAAGTAACCTTAGCCTTGTAGGTTATTATTGACATGTCTACCTAGTTACTGCTGGCTTATATACCATCCCAAAGGTTCCCAATACATCCAATTACCTGTGCAGTTCTCAAATAACTCTCCCTTAACTACCTATGCATACTTGCCATGCCTCTTGGTGCTGTCTAATTTATGTCATCTTCTCACACTGTTACCTGTCAAATCCAGCAATTTCTCATGTCAGGTCATGCCATGTCATGTCATGTCATACTCAATTAACTTAATCTCAGGGCAGGTCTAGGCAGCAGCCTCAACATTGTCTTGCAGTCTTAAGACTCCATGTTTTATGTAACTTTGAAGTTAAATATCTTTAAATATAGCCAACTTTCATGCCCATCAAAACTTATTTTAAGTATGGACACTTATAATACTTTTAACACAGGTAACCAGGAGGACCAAAATGTCAATGATAAAAGCATTATAAAAGAAACAGAGATTAAGCACCTATCACTTCTGTGCACTTCTTTCTGCCATATCTGCAGTCAGCAAACTTTTCCAGTAACACCACTGGTAACGTTTGATATTGAGGGACCTCAGATAAGTATTATATCATTGTGGTTTTGATTCCTTTTCTTAAATACTCTGACCCTAAATAAATTTTTTACCTGTATATTGTTACCATATCTAGTGCATTGGCATTATAATCTGTCATGCTTTGCTTGTTGTTTGTTTCTTTATGAAGTTTGATCTTGTAATCTCACTAAAATTAATCCATTCTGTAAAAGTATAGTTTAAATTCTCTAAGGTTTTAAAAATAAAAGGTTATGAAGCTATCCCCAATAATTTTGCAATCCAATGTATTTGTATTTTGTGTTAAGATTTGCCATAAGTAGGAGAATGAGATAGTGTAGCTAAATAAAAAGAAAGTCTATAGCTATGAACACTACAAACAGAACTGATTTCACTGTTAAGGTGTAATTAAGAGGAAACTTTGATTTTAACTTAATTAAAATGTGCACTCAAAGTTAATTCCAGTTTCTAAAGTATTGATTATTCCTTTTGCGCTCTCCTATACTATACAGAAAACTATACAGAAAATTACCGCCAAAATTTAACTATACAGAAAATTACCACCAATTGCTGGAGTTTTACCTTGAGAACTTAAAATGGATATCTCTGTTTTAACTATATACTATGTTTTTTATTGTTGTTTGTTTGTTTTTAATTTATTTATGAAACAAAACATGGCTGAAACACAGTTGCTAATTCAATTATTATAATCTTTAAATTAAACTGCAAAAAAAAAAAAAAAAAAATCCATGGAATAACAGATAAGTGAATTTGGTTTTCTCTACATACATTGCCCTGAACTTGATCCTCCTGTGAATGTGCTTTAACTGTGAGCAGTTTTTAGGTTTGCTGCTCATGTAGAGAGCATATGCACAGACTATGCTCTCTAGTTCCTGTGCACTGTCTTCTTTCCAAATGGGTTTTGGATCTTAGGATAGATCTTTCAGGATAGTGCCATGGCCAGAAGAATGAACATAGGACAAAGTAGGCATGGTGTTGCAGAAGGTGGGAATTAGCTCCACACTTAAAATTGGCTTTTAAATGTGTTGGCTTTTATATGTGGTTTTGAAAGCTAAATACTACATTTTATATTATAGTCAATTGTATTTTTGGGCAACATTCAGTTGCATCAGCATTCAGAGAGATCTAACAGATATTACAACAGCTCAAGTCACAGCTGCATACGGAACCTAAGGTAGCTGCCTGTTTTTGAAATTGGAGGTATTTCATTAGGTATTGCCTATTTGCTAAAAACAAACAAACAAACAAACAAAGAAAAAAACAACTATTTTAGCTTATTCTTGGGATATTGTATCCAACTTCTTTTCAATGTTATTACTTGCCTGGGCATTCTATTTGTGTATTTACACAACCCAAATTCTGAAGTGTCATATTAGCTCTCAGAACAGAACTAAGCATAGACAGATAGAAATGTAATGTCTTTACATTTATGTGCTTGGAATTTGAATTGCACATCAATCACTAAGTTCACTTATCAGTATTCCTTTACCTATATGTTCAGGTTTACACTAGAAAGAATACCTAACCAGATAAACTTATTTTAAATTTCAAGTAAGTTAATGTCCAGCATAGATTATCGAAGCACAGACTAACATCATTAAACTATCAAGTCATATTGAAATGGTAGTCTCCCTGCTGTATGGATAGCAATCGAACTTAGTAATGTGCCCTGTAGAGTATCATGTGTGGACTACTTTTGGCCAAGTGAAATTCAGTAAAAGCCCTGTAAATTTGAAAAACAGTGGCAATATAAACAATTAGATGGAGAGGGGTTAAGGAAGAAGTCAACACAGACACACAAACACATACACGCACAAAACCAAAACAATAAAAACTAGATCTGGCATTTGACAATGCTTTTGTTCCTTCTGTTGTTTTAAACATTCTTTTTGGTCTTCATGAACTTTTAGAAATGGTATACCCTGGCAAAGCAACAGAAGAAAGTTGAAGAAGAGTACATGTTAAAAGACTTTGGGGAAAGAAGGAACCTTTTCACAAAATGCATATCTTTTCTAGAGTTGGTCGTGAGCTCACTGACGAAGATTTATGGAATGCTTTTCCTCCCTGTTATTTTAATTAAATTTAAATAGTATGCTTAAACATACAAAAATTTTTAACCAGAAGCTTTCAGAAGAGTTTCCCAGGATTTCTTTTTAATTAAAAACAGAGAAAAATGGTTTGCAATATGTTAGCCTGGCATTTAATAACAAGATCCAGAATCATAAAAAATGTACCCAATTCTAAAAATAGTATTTTTTCATTCTTACTTGAACAGCCTGAATATTTACTCTGCCTGTATAAAATTTTAAATCAATAAGATATAATTAATATATTTTTCTGTCATACATTTCTCATTGTGACCACCAAAGATTACTTATCCAAATTTATGTAGTCCAAAGAAGAAATCAGAATTTGCACAAATCCTCTTTCATGCACTCATCCTTATATGTTATATTTATTAGGGCTCTCTTTTTCATTTTTGCCAGGCTCTTTGGGGAAATAAATGTAGATTAGGAATTCTTTTTCTTTCTTTGTTTCAGAGAACCAATTAATGCTGTTTACTCAAAAATATGTCAATCCAATTTCATGAAATAAATCAGTGCAATTATGGTAAATGCAAAATCTCTTCTATTGTAGTTTCAAAAATTCTTGACATAATTGCTTTGGATATACTTTGTTTATGAATAACTCATTATGAAACAATAAAAAACACAATTAACATTGTATTGCTATTATAAGCACATTTCCAGCAAGATTAATATAGTCCAATAAAATATATATAAACAGTGTAAGTGTTGTCTGAAATTAATATGGGATTAGCTCCAGGAAGGAACTTAGACACTGTGCATATTATTGCAGTACCTCATTTTTAAGTCTAGTTTTCAGATGCACTTGTTGTAGACTGAAGTCCCAGTCATTTTGTTAGTGTATTAGCTTCCTAAACAAAGTTACTTATTTGAGATTGATAAAGACTGGATCATTGAATGATGAGCCAATAATTACCCAATAGTAAGAAATATATGTTCAGTGCAATTACTCTTCAAACAATACTGATCAACAGGGATGCTGTTCTCTCTACTCATGATTAACAGTCCATCTCCTTAAGATACAGAACACAATGAGTTTTGCTTCCCTTTCACACAGCTGTTTATTAGGACAGATGCACATTCCCTCCTCTCTTTGCAGACTTAGATTTACTTTTTCTATTTATTTATTTATTTATTTTTCTTATGACCTATCCTCCATGCTATTGCTGTGAAATGAAAAGGCAATTTGAAGAGCAGGATATAAAAGGGAAGATCTTATTAAAGATCTTATTAAGACAATGTATCTATTAAATCTGTCCTTTATAGTCTCTTAAGATGTAGGTCTCTGCATACACCTGAAAATATCTTTAAAGATTAGTCATGTTTACTCCTATGAAGTCAAGGTTTTAATACCATTTTAGAAAAAATATCACATGCTTTTGGTAACAATTTTTCTGAATCCTGTGATTTCTTCTTGTTTATTTATGTGTGCCACAGCTTTTCCTACAATCATTTCACTTTCAGGAAAAACCTTTGCAGAGCCCTTTGCAGAAAGAATTCTGCTTTAAGAACTGATTTCTTGCATGAGCTGAAGATTCAAGTATATAAAGTTAAGTACTTTGAAAATAGCTAGGATATAGTAAGAAGACTGGAGTCTGTAACTTCGAATAGAGTGTTTTATAAAATATAATTTTGGCCTGTAGCAGAGAACAAGGAACATATATAGAACTATGCTCTAAACTCAAAATTATGCCAATATTTCATATTGCATATGGTTGCATATTTCAGAAGTGTTACTTTCCTACTTTCCTGTTTGTCTTCAACTTCTCCCAGGAAGTCTTAACACTTTGTAGCTAAATTGAACTTTTTTTTTTTTTTTTACTGAGTGAAAAAAATAGAGTTTGCAGTTTAGTTGGCATATTTGTGACTTAAGATCTGAATTGACTGAAAATTTCTTTAGCTGTGTCTAAGTAGTACTAACATAAGCATTCAAAGGCAACACTTATTTTATCTAGTGCACCTTGGTGCAAAATCAGAGCCATCAACCCTGACAGATTTGAGATTCTTGAAATTTTAGTATTGCTGAGAATAGATCAGTACTACAGGAATGAGATACTATTTTTAATCATTATTTATCCCAATTAGAGTAGGAATGTAATATGAAGTTCATTTAAGATACAGAAGAGGCTTTGGATTATGTCTCCAGACTTTATTTAAGTTATGAAAATAATTAGAGCTATCTTTGAAACATATGTAAGCTTTTAGTTCCTTGTTAGGTGGTATTTTATTTCTTATGAATTTACTTGTTGCTCAGTTACTGAAAAGTGGTTTTTTTTTTTGGTTTGTTTTGGTGTTTTCTTTCTTTCTTTTTTTTTTTTTTTTTTTTATTATTTGTTCATTTGTTTAATTTGGATGCTACTGATATCTGTTTCTAAGATGACTTTTATGTTTATCCCAACCAAAGAAACAGAATAATATTGATTACTAGATGTAAGTTACTAAATTCTTACATTATTAATCTCTGACATGAGTGAGAGGTAAATGTGAATGCTTTACTTATAAGGGCACTGTAAGTTCACTTGTTGAACTTAATAGCTCATTACCTAAGGAGTATTGGGCTAGTTAGTCTTGCTAAGAACTATACATAAGAAGAAACAATATGAAACATGACAAAATTAATACTTAGCATAAATCACTGCTCTGTTGCAATATTACTAGAGAATAACTCAACCCACTATCCCTACAGTAATTCACATTTGGTAAAATAGCACAGAATTCATAAAAAAATAGGACTCCCAAGTTACAAGGGATTCAAAGAAAACAGGAGCTCAGATAATGATGCTGGCTCAGTGTCTTGCTCATATAATTACAATGCAGGAATAGTTTATCATAAGACTAAAAAGTTTGACAACTGCTATATTTTTGGTGGCACTACTGGCTGCACAAATGTCACATGTTCATTGCATTTTATAGTGTGTTGTGCTTAATAGTGTACTTGTAACTATAAGCAGCATTTGTATATCATAATTAATCCTTGATAAATGAATGTCCACATCAGATTATAGTTATTTTAATTAAGTAGATATATTTTCTGTGCATGATGGCAGAGGTATGACTCTTGTTATATTCTCACCAATTCACATTTTATGATACTGAATGCAATTTAATTATGTTTCTCTAAATCCACTGCTAAAATTATCTACACTGAGCACTTTTAGATGTTTGTTGACCTATGAATTTAAGTACTCCAAGCTGGTATGCATGGTCCATGCATACAGGCTGGAAAGTGCTGAAGCTTTACACAGGGGCCTTTCCAAAATAATAAAAACTGCATGAGTAAATTATTTACTTATCTTGAAAGAAACTCTACCTCTGACATGTAAATACAGACAACACCCAGTAGATAATGTTGGAGTCCAAATTTGGACTTGGGAAGTTTGTTTTTGTGAAAGCCTAAAATTTGGGTTTGTCATGTAATTGTGACAGAAATATATAAAGCCCATCCCTGTTTGACTTTAAAAATCACTCATATCACTGTACTTTGACAATGTACATGTTTCTAGGGAGTCTCATTCTGATCTGTTTGCATCTTGTCTTGAATCTTGATGATGCATACAGTCTTGAATCTTGATGATGCATACTGAATCCTACAACTTCTGATATGATATGTAGAAATCTCAAATGGCAAGAAGCAAACTTTATCACCATATTGGTCCGTCATAAATAATAATCAGTGCCTCCAAAAATATTAACAGTAGAGTATTCATTAATTAAACTACCAGAGTAGTAGAAATGCTGAAAGAGATGGGAAAAAAATAAATAAAATTCCTTTTTTTTTTTTTTGAGGGAAAAAATTCATGTCTTTCAAAAGCTGTGTCAGGTATCTTCCTGACACAGAATTGTTTTTTTTTTTTTTTTATTGTATAACAGCACCACTCTAGAAGGAGGAATTAATTCATCTGCTCCAACTTGGCATCTCTTACTAAGGCATCTTGTCTAAGGCATCTTCTTAGGAAGGGCTAAGTGCTTATTTTACACTGTTAGTCTAAGATGTGCATTAAAGTCTTTGACAGCCTGGGTAAGTTCTCTGGCTGTAAGAAAATAATATAAAATACAAACAAAATACATGTTTATTTCCAGTGGTTATTCTTTAAAATAATAAAATATTAATAATAACAGAAAAAAAAAATCACATTTTTTTCCAATGCCTTGGAAATAACACTGCAACTATAATTTTTATAAGGTCTTTAGGCTTTTTATAAGGTCTTTATAATCAAGTCCTTTTAACCTTATAAGGTTTTTATAAGGTATGCACACATGCTTATATATCGATAGATTCTCAGGTGCTCATATCAAAGCTCTCCTACAGAAATTCAGAGCTAAAGAGGCACTTAGTGAGTTTAGATGATTTACTCACAGTACTTGTGAATCATAAGATTTGTACTTACTTAAATAGGATCCATTGCACAGTTTTTATCATGTTGATAGCCTGTAGTTAAATGATTATGACAGACCTGCTTATAGTAATTTCTATTCTTCAACATAGCCACATAAAACATACTTCTGCTGGAACTTGATATAAGTGAACGAAAATCTGTAACCCGAAAGAAGAAAGGATCCAGTGAGTAGCAAGGTGGAGAACATAGTCTGACATACTCAGAGTCCATTTCAAATGTTTAAAACAGCTTCTGTTCTTTGATTGTACCTTGATGAGTTCCTACTGCCTGGAGATTAAAACAAACAAACAAACAAAAACAATAATAACAACAAAAAACTTTATCTTTTATAGATAAATGTCCCCTTACCTTAAGGTCATACTTCCTTATTTGTACATTTCTAGGGGCATATGATACAACTCCTAGGGAGAGCTCACAGAAAATAAAGGCCAAGTTTTAAATGAAAAAAAAAAAAAGTGAAAAGGATAATCATGACTTCATGGCATTGCTCATCTCTGTATAAGGCCATATTGACTGGCCAATAAATCAAGCAGATTTTGACTGACAATACTGGAATATATAACAGATACATACATATATTGAATATATAACAGACATATAACAAATACATTTTTTTATGTCTTTTCCCATGATATTATTCATAAAAACATATTGGCAAAGGAGTTGCAAAAATAGTTTCTTTAGGCTCCAAATCTGATAGAACCAGATGGAAGAATCTGACAGAACCCGCAACAGGGACTTTGTTTTCAGAGAAATATGCAGAAAATATAGACTTATTGCAGGCCATACACATATTACACAATTTTGTGCTTATTTGCAGATCAAAATTCTCTGGTGACTCAATAAGGCAATTGCTTTTCTACTATTTTTTTTTCCTTCCAACAATAGAAAGAAATAATAGAAAGTAAGTCCAAAAGTTAAAAATCACAGATTCTAATGACTTTGTTCTTGAGTATACATACATATTTATGTTCTTAGAAATACCAGAAAGATAATGAATTACATCCATATTCTGCAGCTGCAAATGACTGCACGATCAAGAGTACTATAGAATTGGATCTCTTTCTGTCTATTTTTCCAGGCTTCATTTAGTTAGTCTGATTTATAAACATTTTTCAAGTATTCTGCTTTTGTTTAACAGAAATCTTTCAACTCTTAATGAATTTTAACATCCTTCTTGACTGTTCTTAAAAGGAAATTTCCATTTCTAGATATAATGTTTTTTATCTGACAAGTGTTGATTTTGATCATTGAGAGCATATGCAATTATTACTGAAAATAATTATTAAAAAAAAAAAAAAGTTGTCTTGATAGAATAGCCCCAAGTGTTTTTCATTAATATTAATGACATTAACAATGCTGTATTAATAATAGAAGGCTAAAAAGTATTACAATGCAAATTGGCAGTTTTCCTAAATTTGGCAGGACTATATCCAGTTATGCTGGCTAAGAAGTGATGCAGTTTCTAACTGAACCTGTTTTGTTTCCTTTCAGTGTAATTTTAATATTTATATTAAGTTAAAATGCATGCTATTTTCTTTCCATTTCATTATCATTGTTGTAACCTTGTTACTCCTGTGCATTTATTTTAAATATCATCAGTGACTAAGAAAGGAATACATCTCTGAGGCTGTAAAAAATTTAAGAATTTCTTCTTGGTGAAAGTTTTCTGTTCTACTAACGACTGCAGAGTTTCTTGAAGAATTGATACATTTCTTCTATGATATTTTATAATAATAAAAACAATAAGCAATAGATATATATTCAGTCTGATGCTATTTACCTTTGCAGACTTCTTTAAATTACATTTAAATATAACTTTCTCCATGATTGAAATAGATTTGTATACCACTTGTCTGATTTTAAAAGGTGTTGTCCCCATTGATATTGAGTGGATTTGTTAAGTATTTCTAGGAATTTATGTTCAAAAATGTAAAAATGTGTAATTATTTTAAGATATCATATACCACCTTTTTCTTTTAATTAAAAGGTGAAAAGGAGTTAGGAAAGCTATTTTTTCTTTTTATGCCAAATATACTCTTTCTCCTTGTATAATGTGTTCTTCCTAAGCCTTGCTATATACAAATCTATAGGCATATACATACATGTATATATATACACACACATAAAAATTGCATGATATTGCCACTGATTTTTCACACTAGCTATATATGTATATATATGTTTATATTTATGTTTATTATATGTATATATATGTAACATGGGGACTGAATAATGTAGATACTTAAATCTCAAAAACTCAAAACAAAGATACATCAGAATGCTTAACTCTAGACATTGTTTGTTTTCAAGTAGTAAAAGGATAACTGGACAGTTCTGTACAGCTAGTCAGGACTGGGGCCTGTATTGAAGGACTTCTGTAGGGGACATTTAAGTATGTGGTAACTGCCTGTGTGGTTCCAGAGAACATTCACGACTTGGATAGGCATTATAAATCAAAAAGATCAAATGTGGGATGACTCCAATGTCACAATTTTGTGGTAAATAGCTCAACTGACAAGCTCAACTGACTCAACAGAAACTTTATTTAAAATCAAATTAAGCATAACATATTGCCACAGAAATATGGCTGAATTTTAGAGGTTAAATGGTACTTGAAAAACTAACCACATAATCTCAGATTTTTTTTTCTAAATTATTGCAATAAAATATCATACTATGTATAATTGATAAAAAGAAGTTGTAAGATAAAAATCAATAAGGAAAATTCTTACAGCCTTATTTGTTCTCTGTTTTGATACATCCTACAAGTTGCTTATCTTTGTCAGAAAGCACTACAGAATATGTCTAGGATGGTTTTAAATGATTTATTGTAATTAGTAGAATGGGGAGAGAGGACAGAAACTGCATTGCATAAAAAGATTTACATGTCTAATTTCCATTAGCAGTGATCAAGAAAAAATCAAAATAATTATTTAAATTTAATGATTTCCTCCAAATTTCAGAACTCTTCTACTTTAAAATCAATAGTAATGTTTTCAGGTTAGCACTGTATTCATTTAATATACTGAGGCCCTAGGGGTAGGGGACATTTACATGGCAGCTCTTAAGTGATTTCACTTGCTAATTCTGCCAGTAAAATCAGATGATCTCCCAAAAGGGGAGAACTAATTAAAAATTAGATGTCTTCTCGACTTTTTCACTTAGAATAAAACCTCAGAACTAGAATGTCACAGTCATTCTGTAGGGAGGATTTGTCAAATCTCTTTTCTTTAGGGTTGATGAGCTTTTGGATATGTAAAATTACCATCTTCAATCCAGAGCTTAAATCCTCATGATATAAATAAGAGTTTTACACAAAGATGAAGGAAAGTCCACATTCTCACGTGTGTTAAGCCTTTTGTGCATCAGAAAGACAGGAAACAGAGAGACAAGCATGGAAAAACTGCTTCACATGGAGCATTACAGTTCTTTAATAGATAGACTGTTTGCACCACTTTACACTGAATCTGACAGTAACAGTTTCATAAACTTTGTGACACTTACAGAAAGCTCATTCACAATGTAACTGGCTTTGTATATAACCTCTACGGAAGAAGGCATTTAATGCTAAGAAAATACTATATTTGTCATGATTTTGTCTGGGATTGTCCTGGTTTCAGTTAGGACAGAGTTAATTTTCTTCCTAGTAGCTGGTAGAATGCTATGTTTTGGCTTAGGATGACAAGAGTGCTGATAACACGCTGATGTTTTAATTGTTGCAGAGCAGTGCTTACACCAAGCCAAGGACGTCTCAGCTTCTTGCTCTGTCCTGCCAACGGGCAGGCTGGGGGTGCAGCAAGAGCTGGGAGGGGACAGACCCAGGACAGGTGACCCAAACTAGCCAAAGGGGTATTCTGATATCTGATGTCATGCTAAACAATATATAGGGGTGGCTAGCCGGGGGAGGGGGACCGGACTGCTTGGGGTTAGGCTGGGCATCGGTCAGTGGGTGGTGAGCAATTGCATTGTGCATCACTTGTTTGTACACATTATTAGTAGTACTATTATCATCACTGTTGTTGTTGTTATTATTGTTATTATTATTTTCCTGTCTTAATAAACTGTCTTTATCTCAGCTCACAGGCTTTACTTTCCCGTTTCTGTCCCCCATCCCAGAGAGGGAGGAGGGAGGGTGAGCAAACAGCTGTGTGATGTTTAGCTGCCAGCTGGGTTAAACCACTGCAGTCCTTTTGGCAACCAACATGGGGCTTGAAGGGTTGAGATAACAACAGATCTGACCAGAGTGTGTTAAACTAAAATTGGTGTAAGTATTAGACCTGTTTAATAGTTACTTGTCATAATGCTGATTGCTTTAATCTCAAGTCTGCTGTGCCTGTTTTCCAAATTGAGTATTATAGCACATTATTTTCCGTATGTGCTCTCTGTCATGTTGTTTATCCTCTCCGGGCTGGTTTAAGATCATTATGGTACTGTGCATTGTAACAGTGGCTTATGAGACGATGAAATATCTGGTCATGACTCTAACTTGGTATTTGTACTCAGCAACGTCGTCGACTCTATACTTTGGAAACTGTATCTCAGAAACTATTAGCAATTATACCTATTGCCTTTTTTCATCAGGGAGTCAATCTGTGGAGGGGGAAGATATTTTTCTTACTCGTTCACTCTCCCTTTCTCCTTTACCACCCCTTTATCCTCCGAGCTTGTTACAATAGTTCTCCAAGATACTGAATATCCTTGGGATACTCAGACCAGCATGTTATTGTTGTTATGCCTCCTGAATGTGCTTCAGATTTTGCTTAAAGTTAAACAACTGCTTAGGAATCTCATCCAGAGATCTGCCCAGAGGCAAGATAGTTGTGAGTGGCAGGGAGTATGGGAGGATATGAGCAGGCATCTAGAGCAGTGGACACCTCCAGTGTTTTGGAAATTCACCCCTGAACAATGGCAAAATCCTAAAAAACTGGTAGAATGCTTGAAAAAAAAGGTGTCATGACTCTGGCAGTTCCAAAGTGACACAGATCATTGTGACATGCTGGGGCCTGGCTCATGCCTATCGAGCTGCAATTGATCAGAGAAATTGATAAGAGAAATGAGCTGTAGCAGTGCAAGTTGCCCCTGTAGAGAAGGTGAAAAAATGGTATAGAGATTCAGGTCGTTTAGAACACAAAGAATCTTCTGCCAAGTCTAGGTATAGAGACGACGATGCTGGGCCATCAGGGATTCAGGAGGAGGAAGATGAGGGTGCCGAAAAATCAACAGTAACTACCCAAAACCTATACCAGCGTGAGCTATGAGATGTGCAAAAAGATTTTGGTTGTTGCATAGGTTAGCAGCTTGTCACCTGGCTGTTCCGGTGCTGGGACACCAGAGCCAATTGTGTGGAACTAGAGGGCAGGGAAGCCAGACGACTGGGATCCCTTGCAAGAGATGCAGGCATTTACAAAGCAATTGCAGATGGAGCACAATCTCACAGCCTCTGGAGGCATCTCCTCTCAGCTGTGAGGGAAAGGTATCCCTTCAAGGAAGAACTTGTATGTCTTCCAGGCAAGTGGACCACTATGGAGAAGGGAATCCAGTACCTGAGGGAATTAGCTGTACAGGAGGTGATTTATGAGGACCCAGACCTCAGACAAACATCCACAGATCCAGATGAAGTCAGGTGTACACGACCCACGTGGCAGAAGTTTGTACAGAGTGCACCATCATCATATGCCAGCTCATTGGCAATAATGGCCTGAAAGAGGATGAGGAACCCACAGTGGATGAAGTGGCTAAACAACTCTGGCAGTACGAAGAAAGTCTCTCCTCTTCCTTACAGGCCTGCGTCTCAGCTGTGGAGAAACTTTCTGAAAAGGTTCACCAACTTGAAGAGAGATTATTTTCCTCCCCACCTGTAAAAAGCAGTGTCTCAGCTATCAGGGGTAAGCATTCATCCGCACAAGGAAGACGATATGGTAGGTACTCACCCTGTGCCACCCTGTGGTTTTATTTACGAGATCATGGAGAGGACATGAGAAAATGGGATGGAAAATCTACCGCGACCCTAGAGGCACGGGTACGTTAGCTGCAAAAGAAAACAATCGAGAAAAAGGGATTCTCTGAAAAGTTTGCTGCTCCAACTTCCAGCAGACAGTCTTTCAAACACAGAAATGAAGAAGATTCTGACCAGGATTAGGGGGGCCCTGCCTCCAGCCAGGGGGAGGAAAGGGGCCATCGAGTTTATTGGACTGTGTGGATTCGATGGCCTGGCATGTCAGATGCACAGAAGTATAAGGCTTTAGTAGACACCGGTGCACAATGTACTATAATGCCATCAACCTATAAAGGGCCAGAGCCCATCTATATTTATGGAGTGATAGGGGGATCTCAGCAGTTAACTGTATTGGAGGCTGAAGTGAATCTGACAGGGAATGAGTGGCAAAAGCACCGTATTGTGACTGGCCCGGAGGCTCCATGTATCCTTGGCATAGACTATCTTAGAAGAGGATATTTCAAGAACCCAAAAGGGTTCCGGTGGGCTTTTGGTATAGCTGCCTTAGAGACAGAGGGCATTAAACAATTGTCTACCTTGCCTGGTCTCTCAGAGGAGCCCTCTGTTGTGGGGTTGCTGAGGGTCGAAGAACAGCAAGTGCCAATTGCTACCACAGCTGTTCACCGGCGGCAATATTGCACTAACCGAGACTCCCTGATTCCCATCCATAACCTAATTTGTCAATTGGAGAGCCAAGGAGTGATCAGCAAGACTTATTCACCTTTCAATATTCCCATATGGCCAGTGTGAAAGTCTAATGGCGAGTGGAGACTAACAGTGGACTGTCGTGGCCTGAACGAAGTGACGCCACCACTGAGTGCTGCAGTGCCGGACATGCTGGAACTTCAGTACGAACTTGAGTCGAAGGCAGCCAAGTGGTACGCCACAATTGATATCGCTAATGCATTTTTCTCCATCCCTCTAGCAGCAGAGTGCAGGCCACAATTTGCCTTCACTTGGAGGGGAGTCCAATATACTTGGAATCGGCTGCCCCAGGGGTGGAAACACAGCCCTACCATTTGCCATGGGCTGATCCAGTCTGCGCTAGAGCAGGGGGAAGCTCCTGAATACCTGCAGTACATCAATGACATTATTGTGTGGGGTGACACAGCAGAGGAAGTTTTCGAGAAAGGGAAGAAAACAGTCCAAATCCTTCTGAAAGCCGGTTTTGCCATAAAACAAAATAAAGTCAAAGGACCTGCACGAGAGATCCAGTTTTTAGGAATAAAATGGCAAGATGGACGTCGTCAAATCCCAATGGATGTGATCAACAAAATAACAGCTATGTCTCCACCGACTAACACAGACTTTGAAGAAACACAGACTTTCCTAGGTGTTGTGGGGTTTTGGAGAATGCACATCCCAAATTACAGTCTGATTGTAAACCCACTCTACCAAGTAACCCGTAAGAAGAATGAGTTTGAATGGGGCCCTGAGCAACGAGCAGCCTTTGAACAAATCAAGCATGAAATAGTTCATGCAGTAGCCCTTGGGCCAGTTCGAACAGGACCAGATGTAGAGAATGTGCTCTACGCCGCAGCCGGGAACAACTGCCCCACCTGGAGCCTCTGGCAGAAAGAACCTGGGGAAACTCGAGGTTGACCCCTGGGGTTTTGGAGTCGGGGATACAGAGGATCTGAGGCCCGCTATACTCCAACTGAAAAGGAGATATTGGCAGCATATGAAGGAGTTCGATCTGCTTCGGAGGTGGTCGGTACTGAAGTGCAGCTCCTCCTAGCACCCTGACTGCCGGAACTAGGCTGGATGTTCAAAGGAAGGGTCCCCTCTACACATCATGCAACTGATGCTACATGGAGCAAGTAGGTTGCACTGATTACTCAGCGGGCTCGAATAGGAAACCCCAGTTGTCCAGGAATATTGGAAGTGATTATGGACTGGCTAGAAGGCAAATACTTTGGGATATCATCAGAGGAGGAGGTGGGTCGTGCTGAAGAAGCCCCACTGTACAACCAGTTACCAAAGAATGAGAAGAAATATGCCCTGTTCACTGATGGGTCCTGTCGTATTGTGGGGAAGCATCGGAGATGGAAGGCTGCTGTATGGAGTCCTACATGACGAGTTGCAGAAGCTGCTGAGGGAGAAGGTGAATCGAGTCAGTTTGCAGAAGTGAAGGCCATTCAGCTGGCTTTAGATATTGCTGAATGAGAAAAATGGCCAGTTCTCTATCTCTACACTGATTCATGGATGGTACCAAATGCCCTGTGGGGGTGGTTACAGCAATGGAAGCAAAACAACTGGCAGCGCAGGGGCAAACCCATCTGGGCTGCTGCATTGTGGCAAGATATTGCTGCTCGGGTAGAGAACCTGGCTGTGAAAGTACGCCACGTAGATGCTCATGTGCCCAAGAATCAGGCTACTGAAGAACATCAAAACAACCAGCAGGTGGATCAGGCTGCTAAGATTGAAGTAGCTCAGGTGGACCTGGATTGGCAGCATAAAGGTGAATTATTTATAGCCCGATGGGCCCATGACACCTCAGGCCATCAAGGTAGAGATGCAACATACAGATGGGCTCGTGATCGAGGGGTAGACCTGACCATGGATGCTATAGCACAGGTTATTCATGACTTTGAAATGTGCTGCAATCAAGCAAGCCAAACGGTCAAAGCCTCTTTGGTATGGAGGATGACGGCTGAAATATAAATATGGAGAGGCCTGGCAGATTGATTACATCACACTCCCTCAAACTCGCAATGGCAAGCGCCATGTACTTACAATGGTGGAAGCAACCACCGGGTGGCTAGAAACATATCCCGTGCCTCATGCCACCACCCGGAACACTATCCTGGGCCTTGAAAAGCAAGTCCTATGGTGACATGGCACCCCAGAAAGAATAGAGTCAGACAATGGGACTCATTTCCGAAACAGGGATAGAGTTCATTTTCTTCATAGGTTTTCACTGGTGTCTTGGATTTTTGAAGAAAATGATGTCAATAACACACTAATGTTTTAGCTGTTGCTGACCAATGCTTACATTGAGTCAAGGACTTTTCTGCTTCTCATGCTTCTTGTGGTCTGTAAGACCAAGAAACAACTTTTGAAAAATATGCATACTCTTCTCCTAGTTTTACTTTCATTTGCTTTGAGTTTGTTGTTCATATAATTATAAGCAAGAAATGTGTAATCATGGAGATTATTTGCATTAAGACAGACCCTTTATGCTAAATATATATATAATAATTACATCATGTTGCAATCAAATCGTAACAACTTTTATTCTTTTCCGTTTTTTCTTTCTTTCTTTCTTTTTTTTTTTTTTTTAATACTTAGCATCTTATTCATAAGATATACATACAAAATCATTCTTATGTGCTTTTTATAAAATTCAAAAATGTAATGTAGCACATTAGAAAAGATGGGCAGCCATGAGGCACAGGAGACACACTGAAGAAAGGCACTATAGGAGAGGAACTTGGGGAAACACATTAAGACAAGGCACCTGAGTAGACACACGAGGGGAGAGGCGCTAGGGAAGACAAGCAGAGCAGCTGCTGTGCATGGCACTGTTTGGACAGATTGGTTTTGATAACAGAAGTCTCTTGCCTCCAGGGATATGTAAGAGAGGACCCAATGCAGGACTGATGGGACTGCAGAAGAGAGTACTGAAGCGACATCCAGGAGACCCCATGGCATGGTATGCAGATTGTGCGCTGCACTGACCTATCTGCATTGACTGCACTGCATTGACCTATTCAGCCTTCTTACCGGACTACGCCATCTACCCTCAGGACAGTGGTATCATGCAATTTGTAAAACTGCATATATATCTGTTATAAAAGTGCTTTGTATCCAAGCCAACTTCACACTGTCAAAGTGATTTTAAACCATGATGTTCTAGAAATTTGATTCCATGGTTTTGTTGGTCTTACTGTTCTTTATTGCCAAACGGTACATAGATACCAATACCTTTGTCTTTCACAGACACTAAAAGAGAGAACAGAATTAGCTCCCAAAATAAAGAACAGATGGGGATACAAATTCAATAATTTTCTCATTACTAAAAAAAAAGGTATTATCTGCAGCAAACCTATTTTCAGCATGTAGCTTTGCCCTTCTAGCTTCAAAAATCAAAGAATATTGTGTCTTGAAAGTTCTCGTAAAATAGTTTGATAAACCATAACAACATGTTGTAAATTTCTTTTACTCTGGAATATATATTAATATATATCTCAAAAATGCATTCACAATTGCTATTAGAATAACAAAAGGCAAAACAATTATATAGATATCCTATCCAACTGCATTATTTAATATAAGAGATTACGGGGAAATTGATTTATATTTCTTTTGACATCAGTCTGTAGCTACAGGCATGCCAGAGTAGCTCATGAAAAAGGAAAATTGGCATGTCTTCTTTAATTTACTGTTGTTCCAATATATCTTAAATACTTGATTTTATGGGCTCTTTTGTGTTACATAATCTTTTATAAAGCTTTCATAGTTCTGTTTTACTTCAGTGGTATCAGACTAGAATTTCAAAGCAGTGTGTTTTACCTAAAGTATTTCTGAAATATATATTTTTTAAAAGTTATTCCAACATAGAAACATATTAATTTTCATTATATATCACATTTCAATAACTGTGTTTTTTCTGCTAAATAATGAAATCAGTTTTTCATGTATTATAGAAGAACTACTCCTTTGGTTCCATGCTATAAAAGTTGAAATAAAGTAAATCCTTTTGCCAGTTTCTGTTCAAAGACAGTGCCAGGAATATAACTATCTGGATTTTGACAAAAATATTTTGTTAATAGGAATTCATATTCATTTCGAACTCCTATGAACATTTGATGAAATTTTAACATTTGTTAAGGAAATGGTTCTACAAGACTTATAAACATCTTTGAATATTAAAGAGAAAAATTATGGAGACTAGCAAGTGGATTCCCACTTAGCCATTTTTTAAACTTTAATATCTTGACCTTTACTAAATAATTGTTGAACACAGGCCCTATGATTTACTATCAGTGTGTACAGATGCTTCTTGTTTATCAGTTGTGTGCTAAAACAGTCTGCCTGCAAAACAAAATTTATTTGCCAGCTCTTACCTATTCCATATTACAGACTCCATTATGGACTACTACTTTTTCCCATAAGGAAAGGAAGTGGGATAGTTGTCAAGGCAATAATGAAAATGCTATGTACTTTAAATGCATTGTAGTCTGTTTATCCTAGCAGAGTTTTTCCTTTTAGGAATTCTCTGCTAGATTTTGTATTTACCACATCCATTGTAAAGGATTACATAGAATATTATTTAGAGAGGCTCACAAATCTGCATTTGTAAGAACAGAGATTATTTCAGATGTGAATTTTCAACTCACACTCTGTAACTAATCATTTTAAAATGAATGAAGGAAGTGGGTAAGGATCATCATTCTGTATCCTCAAACAGAACACTGAAAGGAATGATTAGAAGCTATATGATTCTTAGAAATGCTCTATGACATACTTAACACTCTCAGAGAGAGAGAAGGAGGAAGAGAGGGAGAGAGAGGAAGTTAAAATACATATAAGGATAAATTAAGGAAAGATACTTTTTCTAATAACATTAGACTTTTTATATTTACTAAACATTATTACACCTCTTTTGCTTACCACATTATCAACATAAATAGATGTTCTGATCCATGTTTCTGTTTTAACTTTTTTTTTTTTTTTTTTTTTTTTTTTTTTCCTGCAGTTCTTCTGATGTAAAATTTCAATTTCAGATCCTCCACCAGTATGTCTGCTTTATTCGGTATATTACCCAGGCCACTTTCTTTAGAAAACTAATATATCTAGCACTCAGATTTTCACTGAAAATATATATACATTTGTGAGTGTTTGTTCGTATTGTGTCTCACCTATGGGTGAGACAGAGAAATAGATACCAGAAATAGCTAGCTGAAGGGAGAAGTACATGCTGAGGTATAGCATGTGAAAGTCTCACAAGTCCTTGTAATTTTGAGAGACTAGCAGACCTATGGAATCCACAAGAATGAAAAAACTCAGGATGGATAAAAGGGTGGTGGCCATTGTGTGCAAACAAAAATTACAGTATTAAGTTTATATTCAGCTGAAGAAATATAGGAACTGCTTGATGGATCTTCTGAAGCCATTAGAGCATGACTGTGACAGTGTGTTTCCCTTCTCAGCCCTCTCCCACCTTCAGTCTGGCCTTGCTCAAAAACTGGCTCTTGCACTCAGGCAGATAGGGGCCAGTGTACTGACTGTACCTGAGGCATAGCTCAGGCAGATAGTAACAGAAATAACAGCTCAAGCTGGATGCTAAAGAGGCTGACAGACAGACATCTTGCTCTGAAACTGTGGGACAATGGAATATGCACCAAAAAAAGAAATATGACTACTAATCCATCATCTTACCACATAAATAGTGAGCAGCCCCAAAGCCTGTAAAGCTCTTCCACATGACAGCTAGCTTCATGACAGGATCTCCTCTTGAGAAGAGACACCTCTCAAGGTCGTGCCTGCTACAGAGATCTCTTACTCCTTTTGAAAGATCCCTTTCACAACAGATCCTTGCTAAGTGATTAATAGTTTGATAAACTTTGTAAGCTTTGATAAGATTATTTCTTTGATTGATTGTGTATATATAATCTTTAGATATAAACTGCTGACCAAGTCTGGGACTAGGACTGCATTCAGGTGCACCTAGGCTCCTTACCTCTTCAGTTCAAGGAATTTAGAAAGCAAGGAAGTCCAACCTGAACCTTGTGACTCAGCAAGAGGGTCTCCCTGATGCATCTGACTTACTCTGTCATTTATGCAGTAAATAGTCACGTGTACCTTGTATCTCAAATCCTGTTAAGTTGCTGTCTTATTTACAATAATGCTTTGGTAGATGCTGCTACATGCTGCTTCTCTCTTATGAGAGATGTATAATTTCCCCTGTGACAATGACTTTCCACTCCTGAGCCTCCCAACCGTTGACCTCCTGACTGTTGCCCCAGCTATGTATGTGTGCATATGCATGTGTGCATGCCTGTAAGAGAGATCAATTTCCTCCAGTCTGGTCTCCTAATCGTGTATTGGGTTTACATGGCAAGGTTTTGGTAGCAGGGGGCTGCAGGGTTGGCCTTTGGGAGAAGAGTCTAGAAGCTGTCCCATGTTAGATAAGGAGCAGTTTCAGCCAGCTCCAAAGGGACCCACTGCTGCCCAGAGACGAGCCAATAAGCCGTGTTGTTTGTGCCTCTGTGAGCGCAGACTTCATAAAGGGAAAAACTGCTGCACAGCAGCAGCTCGGAGAGCAAGGAGTGAGAAACAGCCCTACAGACCCCAAGATCAGTGCAGCAGGAGGGCAAGAGGTACTCCAGGTGCTGCAGCAGAAGTTCCCCAGAGGCCTCTGGAGAGGCCCCTGGTGGAGCTGGCTGTCCCCCTGCAGCCCATGGGTCCCACATGGAGCAGATCTCCACGCTGCAGCCCGTGGAGGAGCCCCCAGTGGAGCGGGTGGATGTGGCCTGGAGGAGGCTGCGGCCCATGGAGAGCCCCCGCAGGAGCAGGCCCCGGGCTGGAGCTGCAGCCCGTGGAGAGGAGCCCCCGCAGGAGCAGGGGTCTGGGGGGAGCTGCCGCCCATGGGGGACCTGTTCTGCAGCAGTTTGCTTCTGACAGATGGACCCTGCGGTACAGAGCCATGTGGGAGCAGTTCTTGAAGAGCTGCTGCATGTGGGAAGCCCCCATAGGATCAGTTTGGGAAGGATGGCATCCTGTGGGATGGATGTCACCTGGAACAGGGATAGATAGTGACATTGAAGGTCTCTCTAGAAAATGTCTCCTGCCTATCCTCAGTATGTGCAGAAGATCATCTTACATATATATGACCACTTCTCCCCCTAGTCCTAGTCAGCACTTTCAACTGACTAGAAGAATCTTATCTATAAAAAGGTTGGTCAGTTCAGCACAGGAACCATCAGGGGAGTTTTTGAAGGGGCCAGGTTGATTGATATTCGATGCATTAAACATACAGACTGGTCTGGCCACAGCAAGAGATGCCTGGTAAAATCTTCAGGACAGTTTGAAATTCTGACCTGGAATGCTCCGTGGCCAATTAGTCAAATCCTTTGCTGAGAAGATGACTTAAGAGGTTATTTCAGTAAATAACCTTGTCTCAAGCCAGTTCATTTTCTCAACTGTGTAGGTAACTACCTGATGAATTTCTGCACTGCCCAGAGAATTAATGATTTATGCACACTGCATGTGCACAAAGGCATAGAACACATATTTAACTGTACAACAGTTATAGCTAAAGGACAAAATTGAATCTAACTTGCAAATTATGTTCTGTAGCCACACAAAATGGATCTAAGAAATTGTCTTCTATGGATGCTGTGGACATCAAAATAGCAGAACAACAACAAAAGTACTGTTTCTTGATGTGACAAAGTAAATTTTATTTGTAGAGACTCACACAATGCTGTGTTTTGGATTTTTGATGATAATAGTGGGGATGACATACCAATGATTTTACTTGTTGCAGAGCAGTGTTTACACAGAGACAAGGACTGTTTTTGCTTCTTATGCTGCCCTGGCAGTGAGGAGGCTGGGGACGCACAAGATGAGAGGAGACACAGCCAGGACAGCTAAGCCAGACTGACCAAAGAGATATTCCATACCTTATGGCATCATGCTCAGCAATAAAAGCTAGGGTAAAGAAGGAGGAAGGGGAAGGGTGTTTGGAGTGATGGCATTTGTCTTCCCAGGAAACCATTACATGTGATGAGCCTTGCTTTCCTGGAAGTGGCTGAGCATCTGCCCATTGATGGGAAGTGGCAAATGAATCCCTTGCTTTGCTTGTGTGCATTGCTTTTGCTTTACCTAGTAAACTGTCTTTATTTCAGCCCCTGAGTTCTCACACTTTTACCTTTCTGATTCTCTCCCCCATCCCACCTATGGAGAGTGAGCTGTGGGCTGCCTGCCAGGGTTTAACCACAACAGCTTAAATGGAACCAAGTGGTCTACTTGTATTTTATATTGAATAGATCTCCTCACTCAAGCTGAAAGCAAGAGTGGACATAGGGAAAAACAATATGGGATAAAGTTGAAATTACTTTTTTTGTTTGTTTTAATTTTTATTATAACAGTGTCCCATAAATACATCCCATATTTCTGTATTGCAGGGCATTCTTGGTCATCTTCATAAAACTTTCTACAGATAATTTATCAAATATTAAATTACACATATTCCTAGAAAAATATTTACTTATCTATCTATCTATTTATTTATCTGATTAGGGTTCCAATACGCAAGTATATTGTTTCAACTGAAAAGTTAAAACAATGTATGTGGAATTATATTTCCAAAGCATTTGGCTTCATAGTAATAAAATTTGTAGTGATTCTATTTAAAAATGTCAGGCCTATAATCCACTGAATTATAACCACAATACTACATTTGTTATGGCAATATGCATGTAATGGTTTTGCTTTAAAAATAAATAATTTGAAGTACAATATTCAGCAACATGAATTCAATCATATAAATAATTAAAAACTGGACATCTATTATAGGTATGAGTTAATGGGAATAGTATAATTACAGAGCCTTTATTTAATCATGTATTTAGATGCTAGAAAATATCTTCCTTCCAACTGCACTCCTGAAGAGTACGCACACAATTTTAATTTTAGTCTTGGAAGCACCTCTCCCAACAGATTAGTTTTAAATGTCAGTGTTCCAGACTCTAGCCAAATGCAGCAAATGAAAATGTGATAATAAGAGATGTGACGGCTGCACAGCATCTATAATGCATTAATTGACATTACTTTCTAACATTTCGTACATGAAATATCTAGGTAGGACTTAGAGGCTTTGTAGTTTCTCCATCAGTTGCTAATTTTTAAAGTCAGAATGATTATTTTTACCGTTATTTTTTTCTACAATTCTTTTCCTTGAATGTTCAACTACAGATCAACTACAGCATATTTTTCTGATCTTATACAGTATTTTTGTGGCTCCTCATATTCATTGTAGAAACTTTTAGAGATGGACTGCAGGGTCATTTTTTAGCTTACAATGACCACTCAATGCACTTTCACAATTCTTTCTGATTGGATGTGACTCAGATGCCTATATATAGAGATCTAAATTTAAGCTAGTGCTTCTTCCAAACTGCATTTAATCATGAGATATCTGTCTACAAGCAGACATCCTATTCCCCTATTTAAATAGTAGAATATATTATGGACAGGTAGCCTTCAGATGGAGTAATTCAGGTGACTCAGCTTTAATGGGATGACAGTACAGAAACATGAAGGAAAAGTCCTTCAGGGCATCACACTAAAACCCACTCCTCCCACTCTTTCCCTCCATATTTCTGCTCAGTTTTGCTCCTTCAAATCTGTCATTACTCTGTTTCAAAGAAAAGGAAAAAAAATAAAAACAAAACAACAACAAAAACGTGGAGGTTTATTTTCTCTTCTCTGCTAAGACCTGTTTCCCATTTACTTGAGGTGAACTATCTAGAAAAAAAAGAAGGAGCTGTCATCATGGACAAAAAGAATTAGCCATTGTAAGACCATTCTTAAAGGAGGGGCACTGCTTTTAGTCTCATGGAAACACAAAATTCACAAAAGCTGGCACATATGGACACCATGGATTCCCTGTCTCACGGCCAAAACTAGTGTGTAGGTCATGCTGATATCATCACAGGTTCAGCCAGTAACTATTGCAGTTGTTGCCTCTAGTACAGTGCATTTGATGATTTACATGCTTAGCTTTTCCTAGAAGATCACATAAACACAGGCAGCTTGAATATGCTCTCTCACTGAGTGGAGTAGATGGTAGCATTCTCCCATTTTACCCTGTAAAGTGGAAGAACCTGCATAACATAGGACTGGACAGAATGGAGGGGTAGGGGAAGCCATTCCATTAAATAGGAGTGGGGTTGCCAAAGGACTTAGAGAGGGCATTCTGAGTGTACTTAGGAATCTGTGTAGACACCATTCCCCACTTTTGTCATTTGTCTTCAAAGTGTATACCAGATCAAGATAGAGGAGCCAGGAATACTGCTTGCTGTAAATGACTTCATGCCAGACACTTATTGCAAGAGGTCAATACTGACAGATTGCTGCAGTGACACAATCTTTTTTGCAGCAGCATCTGACCTTTCTTGTAGTTAGTTCCAGCAACATTCTGGCCAAGTAAACTGTTAAATTTCCATGGCTAACCAGAAACATGGAGCAAGCTCCCAGAGACACATCCATGTGGACATCTGCCCACGAGCCACAGAAGCAAGTGCTGAATTGTTCTACTCTTGAGTATGAAATGTTTGCTTCCGGTTTTCAGCAGGAAGATCCCATATCATGATCCAAAGACTACAAGAATTCATGTTGTTTTATGGCAAAAAACAAACAAACAAACAAACAAAAAAAACAAAAACAAAACAACAACAACAACAAAAAAAAAACAAGCAGAATTTTTAGTAAAACAAAGTAAAAGTATATTTATCAAGATGGAGAAATAAAAGTTGGAGACACAGGCACAAGGCTTGGAAATAAGTCATGCTGACATAAATTATAATTTATTCTCTTTCAGCAGCTATTAACAATTGAACATATATCCCTCTGACATTTGGAATACTTAAAGAATGTTATAAATGGCTCAGGATTCAAATTAGGATTAAATAAAAAAATAGGATTTATTAAAAGAATATAACGGAATAGAGGTAAGCAAACAGCGCTGGGTGCACCGGGAGTCTCCGCTCCACCAGGACGCACACCAGTTACATCAAGCAGCTGATTTTTATGCACCTAGACTAATACATATGCATTACTACTTCTAAAAAAATAGATTATTATAATTAGCTTCCGGGGTCCAGTCCCTCCTACTGGAGCATGCGCATCAGTCTCCTCTGGGGGTCTCTAGGGGTCTTTCATGCTGAAGGCTCGTAGTCTTCCTCTCACCCTTTGTACTCACTCGGCACTATTCCAAGTTTATGGAACACTCTCTGTACACTCTCCGCAGGTCTTGTCTCCCAACCGTTCTTCAGCTTCTCTTTCCTTCCTCTTAATCTCTTGCCCCCCCCGGCCAGATACCAAGGATCCACATAGTATCTCATAACAGTCACCAGCAGTCACCAGTTATTATCAGTTTTTCTGAAACTCCCAAACAGCTTGACGACTCACGAGCAATTAAAACATTCTTTCCCAGCTATTCACAGTCATCTATATAACATCTATAGCAGTGTTAAATCAATCTCGAAGAAGACAGAAAAAAACTGTAACTGTTAGAACTAGAAGTCAGGAATAACAAAAGCAAACAGGTTCATAAATTTAAGGAGTGTTTTCTGAAGACTTGATAAATTGACTGGAATGAGGGGGAGACTGCGAAACACTGCATCTGTGGTTCAAGAACTAAACTGCCAGTGCAGGGCCCAGAGGCAGACAGGATTCAAACAGAATTGTTCTTTATGGACACAAATTTATGGACACGAATTGGAATTGTTAAAACATTCCTCACAAGGAATAAAGAAGAAAAGTGGGTTAATGAGAGGCTTAATACTTCTGTACATTTTCTCTTCCGCTTCACAATTCTTTAGTCTGAAGTTTTGGACTGTGATTGTTGAAAATAATAATGTCTTGTTTTTGGCTCTGTCGTTAGCTGCCAAATTCAACATAAAAAGTAGGTGGAGAATTCAAATTAAACTGCCTCACACCATTATTGAATACACTGAATGGAAATCCAAGATGGAGAACTACAGGAGCCATCTACTAAGTGGGAAGTGTTTGAAGCCAAGCGGAAGCTCTATGTCTTAAAACTGTACATTCAGATAAAAACTATCTGCATACCCGTGTAAGCTATATTTAAAACCATTAAGTCTCTAGTTGAATGCTTAATGGAACTACACCTGGCCTGTTAATAAAAGGCAGTCAAAGAGAGGTATCATATTCAACCTTTGTTTGGAAAGACCTGACAATCATATGATGTCTCAGATATAGGTCTTCTGCCGGTACTGCTGCCAGAGTCCAAATATAAGAAGACAACACCATAATTCTGATAATATTCTAGGATACAATATAAGCTGTATAACCTTGCAAGCAGATACATATGCTACACTATTTTTCTGTGAGCAAAATGATCCACATTCAGTCTTTGATGTAACTATTCAAATCACTAGATATTAAAAATGTCTTAAATATTAAGACTATGGTACATACATGAGTCTATACTACAGAGTATTTCCAGTGGCTGATGTTCCCAGAGCTCCACAAATTCTCACTTATGGAACTTGTACCATTGTGAAGAAGCTGGACAACTTTACAAAAGGGTCCGTTATTAGCTTTTTTTTTTTTTTTCCCTCATTCAGTAATAACGAGATAAAAATTCAGGAATTCCAAGGGAAGAGTGGATAGATTTCTGCATTTAGATCCTTCAGTATACAGCTCTGCTATACAAGCAGACTTTTTTTTTTTTTTAATCCATTCTTTCTTCACATCATCTTAAAATGCACATGTACACAGACCACAATTAGTTTTACTCTATTACTCATAATCAGTGCCCAAATGAACATGCATACACAAATTCATGAGAGAAAGATTATGAAATGGATCCCTTTATTTTTTTTTTCTTTCAGATATTACACCCTTTTCTGTTTTTCCTTTGTAGGATCTTTTGCCAATCTGTATGCTGGGATTGATACCAGCGATAGGTTGCTAGGCAACACAAAATGGAAATCATAGAATGGACTAGCAGGCATTTAGGATGTAAGCTTCTTAAACCACACCTTGGTCTCCACACCTCACAAGTAAATCTGGGATTATCTGCTGATGTAGCAGATAGTCTGTCTCTGATAACAGCTACTTGCTACTCTGATGTATAGAGAAGTAGCATGCCAAAATGAAAGTTATTAATGAATATAAAATACACAACTAGTTATCACTGGCACAGGACTCAAAACTGATCAGTTGGAGAGGTTAATTGAAAGCACAGTTATGCAATAATATAACAAATTATCTATCTTTGTAAGCTTAAAGTATCCAGTTAAAAAGCAAATAGAACAATAAACATCAATAAAAGAGCTCTTGGTTTTGTCTGAATTAGTAAACAAAACGTTTTCTGCAGACGCGCCTGGATTCTACTACATAATGGTTCCTGAAAAGTGTTTGGCTTGTGCCAGTAACATCTCCTAGAGGTAAATCATGGGCTTAACACTGATCGTGGATAACCTGCAGAATGCACTGTGGATATTTCCACTATGTTTTGGAGCATCCGGTAGTTTAACAGTATCATTATGAGCTGTTCTACAGTTCTTGAGTGTTGCACAGAAGTTCTACAGTTCTTGAGTGTTGCACAGAAGTCTGGGTCATAATTTAGTATCATATCCATAGCTTCTGAGGGTTCGGGTGTGCTTTTACAATGTGGACAACTTTCTTGACCCCCTGATCCTGATACTCTATCCAAACATTCTGATTTGCATTTTTATGTTTTCTTTCAAGACATTCAGAATCTTTCGGTAACAGCTAGAGTCTATAGTTTTCTACAGATCATTTTCCAAGTTATACATATATGCATTTCACCAGATTGTCAATATCTGTGTTGTGGTTTAACCTGGCTGGCAGCTAAACACCACGCAGCTGTTTGCTCACCCTCCCCCCTCCCTGTCTGGGATGGGGGGACAGAAACGGGCAAGTGAAGCCTGTAAGTTGACATAAAGACAGTTTATTAAGACAGGAAAATAATAATAATAATAATAATAATAATAATAATAATAATAATAATAATAATAATAATAATAATGATATAATAGTATTACTAGTAATAATGTGTATGAAACAAGTGATGCACAATGCAACTGCTCACCACCCGCTGACCGATGCCCAGCCTAACCCTGAGCAGCCAGGCCCCCTACTCTGGCTAGCCACCCCTATATATTGTTTAGCATGACGTCCGATGGTATGGAATACCTCTTTAGGCAGTTTGGGTCACCTGTCCTGGGTCTGTCCCCTCCCAGCTATTGCTGCACCCCCAGCCTGCTCACTGGCAGGACAGAGCGAGGAGCTGAGACGTCCTTGGCTTGGTGTAAGCACTGCTCTGCAGCAATTAAAACATCAGGGCGTTATCAGCACTCTTCTCATCCTAATCTAAAACATAGCACCCTACCAGCTACTAGGAGGAAAATTAACTCTGTCCTAACTGAAACCAGGATAATCTGCTGATTTATAATATAAAAACAGTTATTTCAATAATTCACCACATGCATTTCAATTATTTAAAAGGTCTTAGTATCAGTTCTGTTATTCTGTATATTTCCTTTTATTTGCAATGTTGCTTTGTCAGTTGTGAGTATGCACGATGATTGTGTTTCTGTGGTGAGACATCAAATATGCAAACATATAATTATGTCACTGATTAAATAATATGTAATTCTAGTAGGAAACTCACAAGATATCTTTTGTTGTAACTGCTTCTGTTAAATTTTCTTTCTCTGTAATTCAGTTCCTGCCTTCCTCCTCACACTCTGAGTATATCCTTTCCATGGTTTTGGGATGCCTGTTTAAGTTCTCCACCTCCACACTGTCTTTCTCTCACCTGAACTATATTTAAGCATGCCACGTGAAGTTAAATGCTTGTAGCAGTCAAAAAAATGAGAAATTAAAAAATAAAATTTATTTTGTTATTCACTGAAAAGATGAAAGAGGTGTCTTTAAATCTTTCTGTGAGAAGAAAGAGATAAACCCAGGTAGCTTACAACTTTACTAAATGTGATAGTCATTACTTTGGCACATTTTACAGAATGCATTTTTACATTACTGCATTTTGAGTTTATAGGGAGGATTTTCTGGCTGTGAGAATGGGCTTCATCTCACCTAACTTTACACCTCTGAAAGTCATCTAAGTTTCTTAAATGATTGTTAGACATATAAACATCTGCAATGAGGAGGTGGCATTCATCTTTTCATGTGTCTGTAATAGATACATGTACCTACATCTGAAATGGATGCGTCAGAGATCTCCTGTTCAGTACAGCCATTGAAGTTTACATAGCTGAGCATCTTAAAGGCTGAAAGGCTCTCCATGCTCCAGTGCCTAATTTATAAGTGCTTAATTATATTTATAATCCACATTTAAAATATAAAAGTGGATGAGAAACACTATAAGAAATGAATGGCATTGAGAAGGCAGGTACCTTCTTTAGAGGTGCCTCCTTTAGAGGCAGGTGCCTTGTGGACACGTCTAGCCACCTATTAACTTTCCATTGGCAATTTTTGCATTTTTAATTGCCTTTAAAATCTGTAACTTAATGCTTTGGGGGTAATTTTTTTTAAGTAATATTTGCATAACCTTTTTTTAACAGTGGCACAAATTTCTAGAAATGGTCCAACTGCTTTCTCTAATCATTTATAGACCACTATAAATCAATTTTGTAGTGTACAGAAGGCAAAAACATAAAATAAAGCTGTCAGTTTTCCCCTTATGCTTACACTGTTGCTACAGCCATCAATTAAAGACCATCTTGAACTATTTCCAGCATCTCAGAACACATTCACACTTTATTGAAGCATAGCTTCTTATGCAGTCTTTTGAGACCAACATCTCAATACATTTATTTCCATCATTTTGCTGAAAGGGCAAAAATGCAGCTCCCCATTAATTAAAATACAGACCTTGAAAAAAAAAAAAAAAAAAAAGTGTATCAGTTTAGCTCCTGTCTAATACTTTGTTTTCTTCTTCCTCTTTTTTGTTTTGTTTTGTTTTGTTTTGTTTTGTTTTCCTGGAGAATTCATTAGTAATGTTTTGACGCTGATCATATTGTGGTCATACATGTACTACATGTACCACTGATTGGGGTTTCCATAAATTTTCAGAAAAGCCAAAGTATTTACAGATTACAATTTGCAAAAAGGCGTTACATTTCCAATGCAATGTATGCAGTAAATAAATATTTAGTCCCAAGTATCTAGAAATGAAGGGATCAATCCATTGGTTAATAAAAAAAATGTGAAAATTATCATTTCAGTAAGTTTAGTTCTACTAAACAAAGGATTCTGAAACACCGTTCTACTTCATAGGGTTACCTCCTAATCAAAAAAAACCTTAAATATATAGAAATAAAAATGCCCAGCCAAATAATTTTTACTGATATTCCAAGAAAATATATGTTTTTCTCTTAAATCGTTCATTTTTTAAAATCTGATATTAAAAATGTGTTTCTACATAGTTGTTTTGTATTGCATGGTAACCACTAACTTCTATGCTATTTTAATTTTTACACTTTCTAAACCCAGTTCTAAATCTCTTCTGATAGTTTTTTTCCTTCAATATTATAATACACATATATTTAAATAACTGATTCCTACAGTTTATGCGATTGTAACTTTTTCACTCATCTTACATTTTATAGAAGCACACCTTAGCATTCTAAGGAGGAGAATATATTAAAGTCTGTTTGAAACAATGTCTAAAAGTGTTTTGGTCGGAACATCACTACTACTATGATTTTCTGTGTTAGGTAAGCAGTAATGCATGCTTCTATGAGTTGCAATTGAAAATATAAATAGTACCATTTATAGGGATAAAAATAGATTAGTATAGCATAGTTTGGCTACAGAAATAAAATGTCTCTATATAGGTATGCATATATGTGTGGGTCTATTGTGGCCAAAGGTGGATCTTCCATCTCACTAGTTAGAGTTGTTCTTCTGGTGGATAAACGCATAGGAACTGCAGTGAAGTACTTTAGTCCAGCATCTGACCCATTCTCCTTATTTATCAGATTTTTCATTTTCAATAGATCCTAAATTCTCACTGAGTTTATGGTGCATGTTTCTCATAGAAGTTTCATATGTTGTAATTCACATAGTTATAATAATTTCCATTTTCTTATTTTGCAGACTAGAAAGTATTAATCGAGTACCATATGTGTTCAGCATATTTTTATGGCATATTTTTTCAAATTATACTATAGTTCATAAACTTTTGTAATTTATAAGTAGAATCCAGATGACCTGATATGAACCTTGATATACTGCTAGTTATTTAAATGCTTCATGTGAACACTGCTATAGTCAAGCTAAGTGGATTGAGAATTATTTTCAGCTTTTCCAAGGCTGAAGCACTGCAACATGATCAGAAAAGAATATACATCACTCATTTGCACTATTAGTTTTTAATTAAAGGCAGCTTGAAATTCCATTCATTACTTATTTTCTTACTTACTTTTCTATTATGAATTAACTACTGATTATCAAGAGGGTTGATTTATGATTTGTGCCTTTAAAGGTATATGTTTGTAATTTCATTAAGTGTGTATTTATTACATTTTTCTTACAACCAAATCCTGTACTAGACATGGGGCTGAGGAATCAATATAAATATATGTCAACGTATTTGTAGTGATTATGTTTCTAGTGTTAACCTCCAGAAATCCAACAAAAGACTGAACATATTCTTTCTTCAGTTAAATTCTCACTTTGATCAAGCTGTGTTTTTACTAACATCACTTAAGAATGTTATAAATTCATCAAATCAAGTCCTGTTAAGGCAGTCAGTAGGTAATTTCACAACGGGTTTCTCACCAAGTTGTTGGCTGCATTCCATTTCTCAAAGGATTCTCCTAAAGGAAATTAGCTTGAGTAAATTTCTATAATAGCTTTCTTATCTTATTAGCAGTCAGAATATATGCAATCAAGTTGGAGTTATAATATGGAATCAATTTCGGGCATCAAATTTTTTTTTTTTTTTTTGCAATTGCTTTAACTTACTACTTTCAAACAGATGTTTATATAAGGATGACATTTGCAAAAATGCAAAAACTGATAAAATTAATTCTGTTTTCTTAGTTGTATCTCCATGATGCATAAATGAATAGTTATTATCTAGACAGACACTGTATATGTAAATGGCAGTCCATATTTTGGAAAGCGACAACCTTGTTTTAATGAGAGGATGTTTATTTATTTATTTATTTTAATGAATTCTGTGTTCTGTTATTGGAAAATTTAAATGTAGAAAGGCTTCTTGAAAAAGAAAAAAAAAAGTACTAAAATTGCATACCATACACAAGTGCTAAACATGCCATAGATGTGCTTCTGCAAAGGTCACATGTCACTAACACAAATATTCTTTAGTTGCTGTTTTATATTCATAACAGATTTTGCCCAATTTAGAATAATAGTTCATATGGAAGTTAATTTGGATTGTCTTAACCAATTATTGTATGAATTGACATTAGAGCTAGGAAGAACACATCTTAACATGGAGGCCTTAGAGAACTGGAGAACAAGTCCTACGAGGAGCAGCTGAGGGAGCTGGAATTGTTCAGCCTGGAGAAAAAGAGGCTCAGCCTGGAGAAAAGGAGGCTCAGGGGCGACCTTATTGCTCTCTACAGATACCTTAAAGGAGGCTGTAGAGAGGTGGGGGTTGGTCTGTTCTCCCACGTGCCTCGTGACAGGACGAGGGGGAATGGGCTTAAGTTGTGCCAGGGGAGTTTTACGCTGGATGTTAGGAAGAACTTCTTTACCGAGAGGGTTGTTAGGCATTGGAATGGTCTGCCCGGGGAAATGGTGGAGTCACCATCCCTGGAAGTCTTTAAAAGATGTTTAGATGTAGAGCTTAGGGATATGGTTTAGTGGGGACTGTTAGTGTTAAGTCAGAGGTTGGACTCGATCTTGAGGTCTCTTCCAACCTAGAAATTCTGTGTGATTCTGTGTGAACAGAAAAATGAAAGTCCCTTCTTTGAGACCCCAAATCACAGAACTATATGCCAGATAAATAAAAAATACTTGCATATATTAAAATGTTTGCTCCCTGAAAAGCAGACCAGTGTTTATTTACTGGAATACAATAACTGTAAAGATGTATGATTGTTTATTTTTTTTAACACTTTTCAAAGACAATTTTGTTTTTAGGATTTTTCAAGACAATTGAAACCTATCCCCCCATGTTTCTGTAAGACCAGAATTCTCAATGAAGATTATTTCAAATGTGTAAGGTTAAGCCTTTGTACCTAACTTTGGCTATTTGAAATATTTTACTTTCACCTGAACAAATTTGGAATTCCTTATTTTGGAATTCCTTTTGTTATGTCAATTAATAAATTCCAATATTTATTTCCAGATTTGTTTTGAAAAAATGAGATTGTGGTCTGTACCAAAGAAATATATAAAACTTCAAATAGTCTGTTCCATAGCTTTAATTTTGTATTTCTTAATTTTCAATATCTAACCTGCATTATCACTTTAAAAATCACAGTGTAAATCTCTATCTGCACAGGTTTATTACTTTTACACTTAACAATATTTAGCAGAGTTTTTATCTCTTGTTCTTTCACACTTTGTAAATTAAGGTCAAAATAGAGAAAAAACAAAAACGAAAACAAACAAACAAAAATCCTCCTTCTACCACCCTCCCCAAAACCAAAACCAAAACCCAACCAAATAAAGAAAAACAAAAAAAGAAAAAATATTTAAAGATAAAAAAAGATAAAGAAAAAATATTCTTGCTATATATGAAATTTTAGTGCTAGGAGTGTCACTAGAAATTATAGTGCTGACTTATATATACAAATAGACACATATATGAAATGAAACCAGTTTAAGTTCTTGGACTATGATTTCTCAGATCCATCATATTGCACTGAATGCAGCCCTGGGAAACACTGAAAATTTAAGTAATTCTTCGACTTCTTCCTCTCTGCAGGGACCCAAAATCAGTGGTTTGTGACCATAGTGTCCTAAAGTATGTATTTAGAAATGAAAAACTGGAAATTATTTTTTTTTAAATATGACTAGGAAGAATACAGGTGTGTTTTTTTTTTGTTGTTGATTTTTTTTTTATTTATTTTGTTGTTGTTTGCTGTTATTTTTTTTTTGTTTTTGTTTTTGGTGTGTGTATGGATTTTTTTTTTGTTTGTTTGTTTGTTTTGTTTGCTTTCTTTTGTAACCTAGATTTGTCTTTTGCACATTTGGTAGCAATGCTGCATTCTGATTGTTTTTTCCATTCCTCAGTCTTCACCAACATGGAGATATGAGGGGTAACTCTGCTTGTTTTGGTTTGTTTTTAAATACAAATGTCACTCTAGCTGGAGTATTTGAACTTAGAAAACAGTCAAATAAAAAAAAAAAAAAAAATAACCCAAATCAAATCAAGTTGTTTTGCTAGTTCAACCTAAAGGAATGGGAGAAGATATTCATATTTTTTTAGCTCCATACTTTTTTAGCTCCACCTGGACATCTCAGAGTAATTTAGGACATCTCAGGTAATGCCAGTATATTGCAATGTAGTTGCTGAATGGCATCACTAAATTTAGTTTTTAACCACAACCTGAATACCTTCCTTAAAATGAATAGATAAAACATGGAGATGATTCCTGTGGGTCTCTTCCAACACAGTATATACTATGATTGTAAGTATGGTGTTCTGCAACAGACTAGACCTGGACATGGTTGAAAAATGCAAACCAATCAAGAGCTTTCAGTCATAGATAAATCTTAAAGTACTTATGAAGTACTTATCATCACAATTCAAGACTTAAGTAAGAGCACTATTACTGGAAATATTTACTCTTTTATTTTTGCTAAATTGCATTAGACTTCGATTCAAACCTGTATTAACATATGCCATCTCTTATGGTGTACCTAAATGTGTCACATCTATCTCCCTATTTTAGGCAAGATTGTTCCTGTTAGATCATAAAGCAAATACACATCAATTCATGACCTTATTACACTAATTTGTAATCAATGTTTTTCCAATGTTGTGTGTGCAGGTAAACATAAAGGCAATTCTTTGGTAGTTTTCCAACAGCTACAGCACCAAGAGGAAATTAGGGTCTTTGAGCCACCACTAAGTCACCCAAATTCTAGATTAGAAAAGGTCATAAAATGCTTTTAAGTAATTGTGTTTTGGTTTGGTTTGGTTTGGTTTGGTTTGGTTGTTTTTAATAGCAATGCATAGACACAGCAGTATTTTGGAATACCTACATCAATATGAAAAACACAAATCCATTACCCTGACTGTTATCCTTATGCAGAAACCTGTGACTTTATTTCTGACCAAAAACTTCTTACTACTACTGCACAGTAAGAATATTGTGAAGTAAGAAAACTGTGCCTTTATTGTGGACATGATATACTACATTAGTGGCTCAGACAAATGTACTTTACTTCCATTGGAATAGTTGTATGATGTTCAACCATGTAATACTGATAATTTTCTTCATTGTGGTATATTTAATAAATAGTTGATAGCTTTAATAAACACATGTTTGAAATAACAATAACTAATTTCCAAAGCAAAATTAATTTGAGAAAGAACCCCTAGCTTGTAGCCAGTTACCCACTGTGTACATTTATTGAAAACTTTACAATCCATGAACCAAGCCAAGTGATTTTAAGTACTTAAGATAGAAGTTATATTATTCTAGCTTGCTGGAATATGTTATTGTAAGTGTAAAATAATATCCTGAACTTTAGGAAGAATATATTCTTATAATGAAGTAATGAAGTGCTTTGGTTTAAAAATAAAATTCATATTGAAGAAAATGAGTTTGGGGGATAGCACAGCAAGATCCCTGAAATTCAGTGCCAGCTTAGTTCTCTGGTTCAGTAAGAACTGAAACAATTCAGAAATGTCCTCCTGTGAAAATGGTTTACAGATTATTTTGCACGACAGTTAAGCAGAAACAGAAATGTGCACAAATAAACAACTAAGAACTACAAGTTTTTCATCCATGAGTGGTAGTACGAAATCAAATTCAAAACAATGTTCTTGATGTTGCTGTCTGTGAAAAAAAAAAAAAACAAACACAAAACAAAACAGAAAATAATGAAGAAAAACATTTTCTTTCTTTTTCTTTCTTTCTTTCTTTCTTTCTTTCTTTCTTTCTTTCTTTCTTTCTTTCTTTCTTTCTTTCTTTCTTTCTTTCTTTCTTTCTTTCTTTCTTTCTTTCTTTCTTTCTTTCTTTCTTTCTTTCTTTCTTTCCTTCCTTCCTTCCTTCCTTCCTTCCTTCCTTCCTTCCTTCCTTCCTTCCTTCCTTCCTTCCTTCCTTACTTCCTTCCTTCCTTCCTTCCTTCCTTCCTTCTTTCCTTCCTTCCTTCCTTCCTTCCTTCTTTCCTTCCTTCTTTCCTTCTTTCCTTCTTTCCTTCTTTCCTTCTTTCCTTCTTTCCTTCTTTCCTTCTTTCCTTCTCTCTCTCTCTCTCTCTCTCTCTCTCTTTCCCTATTTCCCTCTCTCTTTCTTTCTTTCACTTTCTCTCTTCCCTCCCCCCTTCCTGCCTCCCTGCCTCCCTCCCTCCCTCCCTTCCTGCCTGCCTGCCTCCCTGCCTCCCTCCCTCCCTCCCTTCCTGCCTTCTTCCTTTTTTCCCAAAGTAATTTTGGTACAAAGACTATTTTCCTTCCCCCAGGAGAAAATAAAAAGTTCCAACTACTAGAATTCTTCAGAATTGCAGATGACCTGAATCCTAAATATTGCTTTTCAGATAAAATCTAAAATATAAGTCATAACTATTAAGGCAGATAGAGCTATTGAAAACCGAATGTACTATACATACTAAAATGCAGTAACTGCTGTCTGGCCATTGTGTCCTGGGCCTTTTTAAAAGTCTAGTGCTCCTGCTAAAGATTTGTACACAACTAATGTACTTAGATTGTATTCTCATTTCAGATTAATTCTCTTTTCATTCTCACCAGCTCTATACTTGTTATATTTTGTCCTTTACACAAGATTTACAAAAGTCCTTAGAAGAAAATGGTAATTTTTGTTGTGATATAAAGAGAACTGATTTAAAGGAACAAAAAAGTTTTGAATTCTCTATTTTCTACAAAACTTGAACATCAAACCTGAAGAATTTTATATTGTTGCTGTTGTTGTTATTATTACAGATATAAGTACAGATATAAGTACTTTTTCTTTCTTTCTTTTCCTTTTTTTTTTTTTTTTTTTTTTTTTGGGGGGGGGGGGGGGTGGTGGTCCTGAACCTAAATTTGAGAAAATCTTTAGGTTTCTAAATCTTATACTGGCTTCTTATTTACCAATGAAAGTAACTGGAAAGAATATGTTATAGTTAGCAGCCACTGGGTATGTCTCTTCCAGTATGTGAAATAGGTCAAGGATGGCTCTCTGGACCTCTCCTCAGGCCTCAGTTCCTTCAGAATCTATCCACCTCTGGGAATCCTCCACAGGCTGCAGTGTGGATGTCTGCTCCACTATTGTGCTCTCTGTAGGCTGCAGGGAAATATCTTCTCCACTGTGGTCTTCTCCACAAGCTGTGGGGGAATCCTGCTCCAGTGTTGGATCATGTTCTTCTCCTTCTTCTCCGACCCTCGCATTTACAAGGTTTTCACTTTTTTTTCTTCTTTTTTTTTTCCCTTATTCCTCATTGTATGTTCAGTGTTTTGCCTTTTTATAGAGGTGCTACAAGCTTTGCTGATGGGCTCTGCAGTAAAATGTGTTCTGCTGGAAAATTTAAGTGCTATACAAAAATATGAATATTTTAAAAGGTTGGTGGCAGTAAAAAATGATGAAGAATTTGAAAATTCATGAATACCTAATTACAAATTGTGCTCACCTTTCTTTTGAAGATCACGGAAGAACAGTTGGTGAAAAAGAGTTTTGTTTCAAGGAAAGGATTTTATTTAAGGTAGTGGTGGGTGTGGCAAATTTTCTTCTGAAAAAAATGCCACTTCTCTTAGTTGGGTCACTGTTCTTTTGTGGTAAATACCATTGTGTATAATGCTACAAGATATCACTAGTGACAAAATCTGGAACCAACAACAGTAAATGAAAAGCTGGAGAGATAAAACAATATCCTTTCATCAGCCAAGGTGCTCTCTATTCACTGAAATTAGCACTCCATAAACTTGTTTCATCTTGTTTCTTAGTGAAAAGAATAGAATAAATGTCTTTTAATTGGTTTCTTTTATACCTATGCAGAAATCTTCAATTATATCCATGCTTTTTATCCCAGCAGCAGCTGACTTGACATTTACATATACAGCAACATACTTTTCCTGCTGTTACTTTACTGAACAATTTTACAATCTGTGTGAATCACTGACCTTTGCAACTAAATTCAGACCTTCAGCATTCCTCATAAAAATAATAAAATGTTCTCAGAAGAACAGAATACTTTGCTGCCTACTATCCAAGCCTACAGAATATACGATAATGCTGTTAGCATCACAATACTTTGAGTTCAGACCATATAGACTAACAGAAAAAAATTAAAATAGGCAACAGATGTTACACAAGAATATATCTGAGGCAGAAAAAAAAAAAAAAAGACTGGAATCTACTAGAATCTTCCAAGCAGTAGTATGTAGTATCTGCAGGAATATGGAGCTGATGTATCTGTTTTACAAAGGATATAACCAACCTAATTGGAGTGGATTTCCTGTGCGTGAAATAACAAGGAGCTCAAATTAGAGTGTGGGGGACATATACTGATAGTGAGAACTAACTAATTAATTTTAAGATAATTAAGTATTCTGGCAAGCTGGGCAGAGATGTTAAATCTGTCAGTCACTGAATCTGAGGGCTATTAGGTCCTATCTGCCTCTGTATAAAGTAAACCAAATCTATCCATATTTGTTTGTGTGGTAAAATCACGAACAATTTTATAACTTTTTATAAGACATAAAACTGGGAAAACAGGTTCAGGCCAAAACTCCCCCCCCTCCTTTTTTTTTTTTTTCTCCTAAAGAATAAAGCAATATCAAAAATTCTGGATTGGTTTCAACAGATGATACCCAGCATACCAATTTTATTATAGGTTCTACATTTTTTTTCATCTCTTTTCCAAGGGATGTCTTTTAAAGGAGTATATAATGCCCATAAATAACACTTTTCTGTGCTTTCTCAAAGCTTTTTCAGACTATTTATATATATATATATATATAATGGCATTCTTACCCCAACATCAGAACCACTAAAAGACTGAAAGAGTTTGTAAAACCTAGTGAACTACCAATCGTTGTATGGTTTATGTCGCCTACCTGAAATCTCATTTTAATTATAAAACATTGGATTTATATAACAGACCTAGCTCAACTGCTTCTGCAAATTCACTTTCATTTTCTATAATTGAACTAAAAGAAAGTGTGTTTAGTTCAAACTTTTAAAAGTACAGATTTGACATTGTATGTGACCCTTTCATCTCCTTGAACAGTATTTCAGTGTATGAGTCTCTCAACTGCTTCAAATAGACAGATTCTTTTCTATTCACATAGCACATTATCAAAAGATCTCCTGTCTGCTTCCAGAACTTCCTGTAATGTGAGGTTAAGGGAAATATATTTTGAATGTTACCTTTTATAGTCTAGTTCTACCTATAACAGAGTTTATATCTCTCTATCAGAACCAATTTCAGCTTGAATGAAACAAAAGTATTTATTAAAGTAGACAAAAGCATGCATAAAAGTGAAAATCTAAAAAGATACATTTGAGCAACAGGGAATTCCATACAGCTAAGAAAAGTAGGAAAAAAACATTTTTGAAGGAACTTTGAAATCACCACTTTGCATCCATTATTATTATTATTATTATTATTATTATTATTATTATTATTATTATTATTATTATTATTATTACATTAATTATTATAATTAATGATAATAATAACAATAATAACAATAATAATAACTTATTTGAAACCTCTGGCACTTCTCTGGTCCCTTAAGTTAGTTCAGCTCACTAAGCCAGTGGAAAACACAATTTAAAAAATGAGTAGAACTAGCTATTGGGAACAGGTTATCGTTCCAACCTGTTGCAGTACAATGTTAAGTCAGGCTACTGCATTGTAGAAGAGTGCCTGTCATAGATGAAAGTCAGCCCATAGCAATATGTTGTTTTGAACTTTCTCATTTCTACACAATAAGTAAGTGGCTAAGATGGTTTACAAACAAACAAAACCCAGATTTCTACCATGCTCCCCAGAACATCAGAATGGAGTCATGTTTATCAGGCTTACCTCTGCTTTATCGTGGATTATCATTATTTGGAATTATCTAGCTGTTACTATGCCATGTAGGTATGGAAAATAATAGGGAATAATGAGAATTTTATTGCTACTATTGTGTTTTGAGCTATTGTATTTTATGATAATAAGGATTTAGGATAGTAATCAAAACAGTGGTGAGTTCTATTCTTGGCTTTATTCATTTTGGATTAATTGCTTCACATTTCAGTTTATCCATCCAGTAAAACAGGAATAATGATTCTTACCTACCTGTGCAAGGGATATTTAATTAATATCTGTGATGTCATGAGTCTCAAAATGAAAACTGTGATTATTTATCAGGAGTACTAGAGGGTATTAGGATGCCACAAGTTAACTACAGTAAACTGTTCTCGCTCCTCTTGTCCACCTTGGCTATAGAATTTTAATTAGCAATTCCAACATTTTTTCTAAGCTGACATATCTCTAGGGAGATACGATGGTGGAGGTGGTATGATTTATGCCATTGCAAAATGTCTTTCTCTTTAAGAAGAGCATGTGTTTTATCTAGTAAGCTTTTCAAGTATTTGTGTGGTCACACACATAAATGTCCACTGCCTTAGATGGGAATAGAAGAAAATACTTTCATAAATAAACATTATGTTATTTAAGATAGCATATTTCCATGATTAGTTTCCCTGATTTCTTCAAATGAATCAATGTTCTAAGTTAATGATTACAATTGGTACTGTTTTGACAATTCTTATTTTTTTATTTATGTTTTTGTATTTGTCTGTGAATGGCACTGGGATTAATTCACACACACACACACAAAAAAAAATCAGATAAAGATTCCTTAAAGATTCCTTAAACTGGAAGCAGAAATGTTTTAATTCTCCAGCATCCTATTCAGTACACATTTTTTATTTCAAAATTACTGCACAACTTTTCTCCCACTAGGTCCATTAGTCAGCCAACATAAAGTGATGTATCTCAGTTTATGCTAATAAGACTACATTAATATGCCCAACATAATACTGATACACAAAGATCCTCAGTATGCATATTACAGTCATTGCACACAGTTGGACATTCCCACTCATGACTGGGGTTCATTGGAGGAGTAAAATCTGTGATTTAGGTCCAGTTTTCACAAGTTTTTTCAACTGCCTACATGCTCTGGCACTCTGCTGGTACCCTGCCAGCACCCTTGGTGTATCCTGTTGGACTCTAAATTTCAGATGTCTACTATAACACTGTCTTCTTAGAAGAATTACAGAGGTTTAACGGGGTCTCAAAAAAACAGAGATCTTTAAACCTATCTACTTTTCTCTGCAGTCTATATGTGAAAGCAATGCATTAGAAGTACTGTTCCACTGAACATCTAAAATGTAAGGGAGTTTAAGTATACTGAAGCAGGATTGGGAAGTTGCAAGCAGTCAAATAAAGATTTTCAGAAATATCTAGCTTTTGAGTCCTACAGATATTGATATGCTTTTTATGTCCAGATGCTTTTATAAACGTAGTATGAACAATCTGACATTTTCAACCTGTAACAGAAGAAAAGTTTTAACCAGTGAGGTCAAAGTGTTTGATTGGAAATGTTGATGGAAAATATCACATATAGAATCCTGCATAACTTGAAGGTTTGTTCTTCAAATGTTTTCTGTTTTCCAATTCATTTATACAATTTATTTTATTGAGTATTAAACACCCAGATTGTCTAAAAATGTTTAATGTTATTTCCTCATATGAAAATATTTTAAATACTGTATTTTAGTTTTAAATGGTATGGTTATGTTCAGAAGTTCAAGCTTGTATAGTTTCATGAATCATTTACATGATTCCCATGCTGTTATGACTTTACCTAACCACTCCTTTCAGCTGCACATTTTTGTAGTAAGGTCTCATGGGTTTCTGAGACATTTTACTGTGAAGGAGAAATAATGTGCAAAATATAGCTAAGACACGTCATATCAGAAAGTAATAGTGTGCATACATGAACTGAAATAAATAAGTTTCGTAAAGCAATTTTAAATATCAGAAGGCCATAAACTAGACTTTTCTCATCTTTATAACAGCAACTCAGTTTTCATGACTCTATAGATACACAAATGTAAAGTCCAAGTAAAGAGCAGAAGATATATTAGACTGTGTTGCAGTGTTTCACAAGATTGTTTTGGTGAGTGCAATAAGCAGGACTGCATGTTAGAACAGAACCCATCTACCTCTGCTACCTACAGCAGGGGTAGAAAATTTGTGCCATTGACCTGGGGATGTTTGAGCCTGAGAATTTTTGGAAGTCTGCAGGCCTGAATTATTATTATTATTATTATTATTATTATTATTATTATTATTATTATTATTATTATTATTATTAAGTATGACCTCATCTGGTGTTGTGTAGTATATTGTATATTTTTATAAACTGCCACACTCGAAGCATTTTAAGATACAATTAGATTTTTATTTATTTATTTATTGTGGAATAATGCAAAGGACAATTAACAATTTTAAGCTATATCAGTTATCACTAGTGCTGCCTTTCAGGGGTCCGTCTTATAACTGGTACTGTTTAATATCTTTATTAATGACACAGACATTGGGATCAAGTACACACTCAGTAAGTTTGTAGATGATACCAGGCTGAATGGTGCAGTTGATACAACAGAAGAAAGGGATGCCTGGACCTGGACAAGCCTGAGAAGGGGGCCTATGTGAACTGAGTCCTGAAGAGAAAGACTTGGGGGTTCCAGTGGACAAAATCACAGAATCACAGAATCACAGAATTTCTAGGTTGGAAGAGACCTCAAGATCATCGAGTCCAACCTCTGACCTAACACTAACAGTCCCCACTAAACCATATCCCTAAGCTCTACATCTAAACGTCTTTTAAAGACTTCCAGGGATGGTGACTCCACCACCTCCCTGGGCAGCCTGTTCCAGTGTCTAACAACCCTTTCAGTAAAGAAGTTCTTCCTAATATCTAACCTAAAACTCCCCTGGCGCAACTTAAGCCCATTCCCCCTCAACCTGTCACCAGGCACGTGGGAGAACAGGCCAACCCCCACCTCACTACAGCCTCCTTTAAGGTATCTGTAGAGAGTGATAAGGTTGCCCCTGAGCCTCCTCTTCTCCAGGCTGAACAATCCCAGCTCCTTCAGCCGCTCCTCGTAGGACTTGTTCAAATGCTTGACATAAGCTAGCAGCATCCACTTTTACTATGATAAAATAGTTTATTTTCTGCTTTCAGCACTCAGTAAATATACAAATTCAATCCTCTACTATGCTACAGATTTATTTTGAATGTTAAGGGTAATTTGCATTAAAGCTGACATTATGATACTATAAATTTCTTGCTTGGTTTCTAATGGTGTTTATAGTGCTTTGTGCATTATTATGATGAAAATTGATATTATACCATAATTTGTCTATTATCATAATTCTGCATGGAAAGAAAAAAAAAAAAAACTTAACCAATAAATAAAATGCATGTTTGTATTTAACATTTTTCTTGAATGTATCTTGAATGTATTCCCTGCCTCTGAAGCTGCATCTTAGAAGCTGTAGCAAGCCAGAAAACTAGACAGATGGCATATTATGGAACCTGCCATCAGGCAGAGAACATACAAAGGAAGAAATTCTTCATGGATTCTGCATCAGTAAAAAGTCATCATTAATTAAACTTGCAAAATAAAGCAATGTGAAAGTTCTTAAATGAATAAAAATCTACAATAAACAAGAGTGTAAGATGTTGAGTGTGCTAGAAGGCATTATTTTAATTAACATAATTTCTAGCATTAGAAAAAATACTATTTTTTTACTGTTTAATTTTATTGTAAATCTTTTTAAAGGCCACAACAGTTTGCAAAAAATACCTTTCTATTCTACCTGGAAGGTCTACTGTCTATCTTTGTCAGTGATATTGTAAACCCTGACATTTTTGAAAACCATGTTAATTTAAAGGTTAATTGTATTTATAAATACTTCACATATGCTAATTTATTATGCTGTTAAACCAGAACACCCTTAAAGGAAAATGTTTCTGTTGCACTCTCTTGTTTCAATTACAGGTACACAGTCTTACACTTATTCTAATGCTTAGTTATGATGTTATGCATGACTGGGTACTGTAAGAATCTGCATCTCATGTTTTCAGTTGCAAGTATCCTTAGCTATATTTTTCAAGAATACCAGAAAATATTTTAAAGCATCATATGAACAAATCAATAAGTTGGAATGGTTGTTATTATTTTATTCAAAATTATGAATCTTATAAAAGTGGGGCCAGTAACTGATATCTGTAAGACTGCTGCTGTTTCCAAAAAAAGTGCATAGTTCTCTCTGATCCTGTTTCTCTCTGTCTAATCCTGTTTCTCTGTCTCTCTGATTATTTCATATAACCATGGTGATTCAACAAAGCTTGAAAGACAGAAATTTATTCTTAGTATTTTCTCAGATTTCAAAAATTTTTTTTTGCTTTTTTTGTTCTTGTCAGACAAAGTAATACTTAATGTGTAAGAAAATGAGGATTTTAAAACTAAAATTTCTTCTTCCGTTAAAAATAGAGCAATTTTCTGCTTTTTTAAATTTCCTGGCTTACACTATGTTTGAGTGGAATGTTTCAGCTGAGACTTTATCTGTGCAAGGTAAAAAGAAAAAATATAGATCAGAAGTTCAGTATCTAGTCTTGCTTAGGAAATTATCTAGTTTTGTCCAGGAGATTGGTGATTTGAAGGTACTCCAAATATGCGGCCTTAAATCTGTGCATGATGCACAGAAGAGTTTTCTCTATTATACAGACTTCTAAAGATCCTTTTGCTTGTTTACAGGAATTGCCAACTAAAGCTCAAAAAGCCTCATATCACTGCAAAGCCAGAAGCTGTTTAGACAGGTTTTGCCTAAAGAACTGGATACTCCAGCGCCGTTTAGCAAAGAATGACAGTACTAACAAATAAAATATTTATATAAGCAATTGTATGTTTTTTTTCTTTACTGAATCTGTTCTTGTTTTGGTTCAGTGCCAGAACATTGAGTCCATCATATAAAATATGAACAACATTCCCTACCCTACAACCTTAAAATCTTCTACAGATAAAAAAGGATCTCTTTTTTACCTTTATCTTCTTTAAAGTTTTAGGCCTCATTCTTGGTACAATTATCTGCAACATTGGCTTCTAGACTGGATAGCTGCAGTGTAGCATGGGCTTCCACATTAGAAACTACAGGTGCTGCATCATGTTGCTTCCTTGCACTAGGAAAGAAAAAAATTAAATAAATAAAAATAAATAAATAAAAAGCAAACTAATGTCATACCTTTTGTGCTTCTGATTGTGATTCAGTAAATTGACTGTGATCTGTACGATTTGTTCAGTGTGGCTGTCATGGAACAGTGTGCTATCATGACCTTTGAGACCTAATGAAGTACCCAAGATAGCAGTTTAGACATTTACATTCCTGAACCACGTCAAGCATTCTCAGTGAAAAACAGCCTCCTCTTCCCCTGATGTAACCAGTGACTGACAATGCAATATTATATCTCAGATGCATCCCTCCAAAAGGAGGTGTATCTCTCTAAAAAGGGAAGAAGTAGAGTTGAAGAACTGAATAGTTCTCTGAGAAATCATTTGTCAGGAAAGTCAAAATTATTCAAGGTGTTGAAGCTCTTTTCCTAGGTAGCCTGCAAATTTGCAATGGAATATTTGCCATCCCTTGGGTTTGTGATAGTATGTCAGATTATTTGTTCTCAGGCTAAGACCATTAGAAAGTTGAACCCTCAAAAAACAAGCAAACAAACAAAAAAAATCTCTTTTTGTCTACAGAAACAGGACTTGAATTAGAAAGGAGGAAAGGCTGTTTAGGGTCAAAGGAAGAATTGATTCATGAATTGCTGTTGAAATCAATGGCAAGATTCCCATCAGCCTGTGACATACAGAATTTGATCCTCAGTACTTAAAGCTTTTTCCCACATCTCAGCCTCAAAGAAAAACTGTGGGAAAGCAGATAGTGTCAATTTCTATGAAGACCAATAATAAGACTGGTGCAGAGGTGAAGTTTCTCTTGCACAGAGATAGCAAAAGATATTATTTTCCATTATTATTATTATTATTTTGTAATTACAAAACGTGAGTCATATTAAACACTTCAAAAAATCCGTAAGTCAGGCACGTACAAAAATATCATTGCATAATATTCTAATGCTGGCATGTTACTGCTGGTGTTGAGAATCACCATGCCAACTCTTGAATAGGCTGTATTTTAGTCATGTTCAAATTTGGTAATCATACAATATCTTTTACTGACCATGCTTTAGAAAGCAATAAAGCCACCTAAAAGCCTTCAGGCACTATCATGACTTCCAGAGAAGAATGCATGAGATGATAATGTGATCTGTTCTCAGAAGAGAGCTGAAACAGTAAGTTCTGGTCTCAGTCCTTATCCTGATGTAGAAAGTGCCCAGAGGGTTGTGAAGGGCAGACTTTACCCTCTTTGCTCTTACTGGTAAAATGCAGACAGAACTTGACTCCTTTTGCAAAACACTCTTCTTTTGCCACTGTTAACCAGACAACATCTCATGGAAAATTTGGAATGGCAGAAAACAAGTACATCTTGGAGTGCCTTCTGAAATTGTTCAGAAGTTTTTCCTATTACCTGCTACCAAATGACACTGTCTAACTGTCAGAAATGTTTGGGGCCATGTTAAAAAATTCAAGAAGTTCTAAACAATAAACTGATGCTGCAATACAGAATAAATACAAATATTCACACGGTTACCACAAAAGAAAATCATTATACTGACAAATATATATACACACACATATATATTATATGTACATATATATATACACGTACATATACATATATGTATATATATACACAAATATATATACAAATAAACATATCATAAACATATACCTATAATATAAAGCACTATATAAAACCAATCAAAATATAACTTTTTTTTTTTTTTCCAAGAGAATGAAGATCCCACATACAAGTACTTTTAAAGTCAAATAGAGTAACATTTTTTTTTAAACTAGTTTGTGAAAGAGAATATGAAATAATAATACTTTATATACAATTGGTGCATGAGAATTCAGGTTTCCAACTTAGCTGGAATACTAGATTGATTATTAAAAAAAGAATTTGTTGCCCTACGGAAACGTAGTCAAATAATAATTCTGTCAAAAATACCTATTCCTACAAGGCATTACCACTGTTTTGTTAGTAACAAAGGGGTCTTTGGCATGCATTTAAACACAGGAAATTTGAGAAAGCAGAGAAATGTGACTGCGTGTTCTGTTCTTAGGAAGTTTTTGCTGCACCAAGTTGTTCACCTTGTTAATCTTGAGCGATAATCTAAAGAAAACCTGTCAAAATAAAAAGATTGTAATACAAACTACTGTAAATACTTCATAGTAGATTCAGTTCCAGCCAGTTTTAACTACCAAGCACTTGGACACATAACTGAGTTGCATATTCTAATGCATAATAAAAGGAAAATCTGGATGGAGATAACAAACATCAGGCAATGAACATGTTTGAGGGCTAGCTGCAGTTCTTTATTTTTGCAAGCAACTATGTCCAGTAATGCCATCTAAGAACCTATATAGCTGCATTTTGAAATGAGTTGCATTATTCACTTGCCGAGGCGATTGGCTCTGGGGCAGACGTGTTCTGCATTGGAGTGGGGGATCAGACAGGCAGGGCTAAATTTCCCGGCACCGAGCCCACTCAAGGGAGCCACCAGGGCCCCACAGCCCTTGTGATGGAGGTGAAGGAGGCAAGAACGAGGCGTAGGCGGAGCCAGCAGCGCCCCCTCCCTGGCCGTTCAAAATCAGCCCCTGGGCCACGCAGGCGGCAAGGAACGCAGGAACAGGGTGGGCAAACAGGGCGTGGCATGCCAGAAGGGAGTGGTGCAGCAGTTAGCGCAGCAGTTCGCGCAGGCAGGGCGAGCAGGAAGGGCAGAGCGTGCTCCCCTGCCCATACGAACACCTCCTCTAACGGCGGTCTACCGGTAGCTCAGCTGTGATGGTCTCCACCAGGCACAGTGCGCTCTCCAGGAAGTCTGTACACACCCAGACCAACTGCCCACTCAAAAATGCGACAGTTCACGTCTCCGGATGCAGGGAGTGCCTGAGCCTGTTGCTACCACCTGCGGGGGCAGAGAGACTGTGTGAATGAGGTGCAAGCAGGTGGACGACCTGGTCTGCCTCATGGCAGACCTCAAGGAGGAGGTTGAGAGGTTGAGGGATGTCAGGGAGCGTGAGCAGGAGATAGACTTGGGGAGCAAACCCCTGCAGGGCCTGAAGGGCAGGCACCGGGGTGAGACACCCCAAATGGGGGTGGACCCCCTGCCCTGTTGTTGTTGGGCACAAGGAGGGGACCTAGGAGTTGAGGAGGAATGGAAACAGGTCCCTGCTTGACATCGCAGGCAATGCCCCCACTACCGGCCCCACCTTCTCAGTGCTCTTATGCAACAGGTTTGGGGCCCTGGAGCTTGAGAGACCGGTAGCTGAGGAAGAGGTAGAAAGGCTACCCAGAAGGATGCCTAGGGAGAGGAAGTTGACTCCATGCCTCAGGACTGCCTTCACCAAGAAAGACAGAAGGGTGATTGTTGTGGGCAACTGCCTACTCAGGGGAACAGAGGGACCTATTTGTCAGCCTGACCCTACCCGTAGGGAAGTCTGTTGCCTCCCTGGGGCCAGGGTCAGGGACGTTGCCAGAAAGCTTACCAACCTGGTTCACCCCTCTGACTATTATCCTCTTTTAATAGTCCAGGCTGGCAGTGATGACACTGAAGAGAGAAGCCTGAAGACCATCAAAAGGGACTTTAGGGGACTGGGGCAGTTAGTGGACAGAGCGGGAGTGCAGGTGGTGTTTTCATCTATTCCTACGGTGGCAGGGAGGGGTACAGAGAGGACATGGAAAGCCCACCTGTTAAACACATGGCTCAGAGGCTGGTGCCCACACAGAAATTTTGTTTTTTTTTTGACCATGGGGTTCTTTACTCAGCACCCAGCCTGATGGCCACAGACGGGTCCCTATCTCTAAGGGGAAGAAGGAACCTAGGCTAGGAGCTGGCGGGGCTCATTGAGAAGGCTTTAAATTAGATAAGAAGGGGGACAGGGCTGAAACAAGGCTTATTAGAGCTGTGCCAGGGGTAACAATAGCAAGTCTGGGAGAGAAGGCAATGGCCCAACTGAAGTGCATCTACACTAATGCACGCAGCATGGGTAACAAACAGGAGGAGCTGGAAGCCATCGTGCAGCGGGCAGGCTATGACTTGGTTGCCATCACAGAAACGTGGTGGGACCACTCTCATGATTGGAGTGCTGCAATGACTGGCTATAGGCTCTTCAGAAGGGACAGGCAGCACAGAAGGGGTGGCGGTGTGGCTCTCTATATCAGAGAGTTTTGATGTCGTGGAACTTGAGGCTGAGAATGATAAGGTTGAGTCCCTATGGGTTAGGATCAGCGGGAAGCCCAACGAGGCAAGCATCCTGGTGGGGGTCTGTTATAGACCGCCGAACCAGGATGAGGAGATGGATGAGGAGTTCTACAGGCAGCTGACAGAAGTTGTGAAATTGTCAGCGCTTGTTCTCATGGGGGACTTCAACTTCCCTGACATATCCCGGAAGCACAACACAGCAGTCTAGGAGGTTTCTGGAGAAAGTGGAAGATAGCTTCCTGATGCAGTTGGTTAGTGAGCCTACCAGGGGTGGTGCCCCACTAGACCTTCTCTTCACAAACAGAGAAGGACTGGTGGGAGATGTGGTGGTCGGAAGCTGTCTTGGGCAGAGTGACCACGAAATGGTGGAGTTCTCTATTCTTGGCGAGGCCAGGAAGGGGACCAGTAAAACTGTTGTATTGAACTTCCGGAGCGCTGACTTTGAGCTGCTCAGGACACTAGTTGGTGGAATCCCTTGGGAGGCGGTTCTGAAGGGCAGAGGGATCCAGGAAGGCTGGGCGCTCTTCAAGAAGGAAATCTTAATGGCGCAGGAACAGTCTGTCCCCATGTGCCCAAAGACGAGCCGGTGTGCAAGAAGATGCGCCTGGCTGAACAGAGAATTGTGGCTTGAGCTTAGGAGAAAAAAGAGGGTTTAAAATCTTTGGAAAAGAGGGCGGACCACTCAGGAAGACTATAAGGAGGTTGCAAGGTTGTGTAGGAACAAAATTAGAAAGGCCAAAGCTCATCTGGAGCTCCATCTGGCTACAGCCGTCAAAGACAACAAAAAATGTTTTTTCAAATATATCAATGCAAAACGGAGGACTAAGGAGAATCTCCATCCTTTACTGGATGCGGGGGGGGGAACTTAGTTACAAAAGATGAGGAAAAGGCAGAGGTGCTTAATGCCTTCTTTGCCTCAGTCTTTAGTGGCAATACCTGTTGTTCTCTGGATACCCGGTACCCTGAGCTGGTGGAAGGGGATGGGGAGCAGAAAGTGGCCTCACTATCCATGAGGAAATGATTGGTGACTTGCTACGGCACTTGTATGTATGCAAGTCGATTGGGCCAGATGGGATCCACCCGAGGATACTGGCTTGCATAAGCAGCAGTGTGGCCAGCAGGGCTAGGGAAGTGATTGTCCCCCTGTCCTCAGTTCTGGTGAGGCTGCACCTCGAGTACTGTGTTCAGTTTTGGGCCCCTCGCTACAAGAAGGAAATGGAGGTGCATGAGAGAGTCCAGAGAAGGGCGACGAAGCTGGTGAGAGGCCTGGAGAACAAGTCCTATGAGGAGTGGGTGAGGGAGCTGGGTTTGTTCAGCCTGGAGAAAAGGAGGCTTAGGGGCGACCTTATTGCTCTTTATAAGTACATTAAAGGAGGCTGTAGAGAGGTGGGGGTTGGTCTGTTCTCCCATGTGCCTGGTGACAGGACGAGGGGGAATGGGCTAAAGTTGTAGGGAATGGGCTAAAACACCAGGGGTGTTTGAGGTTGGATATTAGGAAGAACTTCTTTACCGAGAGGGTTGTGAGGCATTGGAATGGGCTGCCCAGGGAAGTGGTGGAGTCACCATCCCTGGAGGTCTTTAAAAGATGTTTAGATGTAGAGCTTAGTGATATGGTTTAGTGGAGGACTTGTTAGTGTTAGGTCAGAGGTTGGACTTGATGATCTTGAGGTCTCTTCCAACCTAGACAGTTCTGTGATTCTGTATTGCCCTCTTTACCCCCTATAGGAAGAAACTGTTCCCAAACCTCAAATTAATAATTTTGAAGGGAAGGATCCTATTAACCAACTGCTGTTTTCTAAGAATCCACAATCTAATTTAGTTTGAGATTTTCACATATTCTGGACTAATCTGTGAAATGGAATGGCAAAAGCCTTCAAGATGTCTCAAGCCTTCTTTTTCTCCTAGGAATATCTGCCTTGGAGCCCCATTAATGTTGTCTTTTTCCAACAAAAAATATTTAAAATTTTAATTTAAAAATAGTGTGTTTTCATTGAACTGAGTATTCAAAATATAGTTTACAAATATAAACTAATACTATTCCTAGTAGTCTTTCTTTTTTACAGTGCACTGCTAATGTAGGCAGTGAAGTGAACAGAATGCAGTTCTTTCTAGTGTAACATGAACAAATGACATTACTTATGTTCTAATCATTCACTTCACTAAAGTAATTTACAATGAAAACAACGTTGCAAAGACATCACTAGTAATATCATATGGCCAAGTGTGGACATGATTTATTGAGTTGAGTTTGGATCACAGATGATGATACCTGGGAAACAGCAAATTGAATTTGTTCTTCAGCTCTCAGGCTGAAGATACATGGCTATAAGTTAATAAGAGGATAACCAGAATGATATGTCTCAGACAAACTGAACCAGTGAACAAGAAACTTAGTTATCCTACTAGACATGTGGCAATCATGGATAGACAGCGGCTAGATTTAGAACAAAATATAGAAAGTAATTATCACAGTTTAAAAAATCATACAACCATGATCACTTTCCTAATGGAATGTATCTGTTTATTGATTGAAATACAACAGAGACATATAAGTCATATGACTAATTTAATTTTGATCAAACTTTTATTTTCTAAAGTGGTGTTGACAGACTGTGAACCCACTAACATATTGTTCAGTAGATGAGGATATGTGATTTGCTACAATTTCCTGAGAAATTTGGCTTGGGCAAAATGGTATTTTCCCCTGTATCTGTGAAAATTTGGCAGCTTTTTGAACAATCCTTTTGAAACAGCATGGTCCAGTCTGATGAGCAAAGGGTGAATCATCATTAGCAAGATGTCTCGCCATGGGACTTTGGTTGAATGGATTTTGATCTACATTTTGAAGTCATTTTGAAGATTCTGTGCTATTGTGATGGCACAGAAAACTGTTGAGTTACCCTGTGCGTACTAGGATGTGCAAACTAGAGGTGAAACAGTTCCTACAATATCCTAGTCTACCTGAATCTAATTTTACATTATCAACTGAAGAAAAGACAAAAAATTATCTCTCTTTTTATAGGAGATTTTAAGGAGCTTTTAAGGATTTGGTTTAATTAGCATCTGTAAATTAGAACACTATATGACACTAAATGTTATCTGGTAGTAAAGTTTGAATGAAGAGTGCACCTATATAAGCAAAAGAATAAAAAATTTAAATAGGGAGCTCACAGGTAAAAACTCCAGGAAAGGTCAAACTTTTTAGAGTCTTTTGAAGTACAAAGACAACTTGAATAGACATAGTAAATAATGGAAAAATTGGAAATAAATGTTTTGTTTGTTTGTTTAATTTAAAAGTTTAAAGAATTTGACTTTAAAAGTGTGTTTTTTTTTTTTTGTTTGTTTGTTTGTTTGTTTTAATATTGTATAGTTGGAAGCTATTCAATTACATTATATTCACAGCAGCTGAGAAGACTTATCAGGGTATACATAAGAAATATAAAGACTCTTAAGGAAATTTATGCCTTATAAAGAATGAGGCTTGTGTATTATATTAGTTTTATGTTAGAAACCCCCAAAGAAAAAGAGAATTAAGAGCAGGTTTGAGACTAGTGAGAGGGAAAATTTTAGAGGGTATTTAGAATTCTAGTAAACAGGGTTGTAATAGGAATCAGACACACAGAACAGAGGAAAGGCTATTAGGATTTGATTTAAACCTAGAAAAAGCAATTTGTGTTTTTCTGTGTCACAGAATGAAACAAATTCATCCTGTTGCATTTCAAAACTAAAAAATAATAATTAAAAATAATAAAAATAATTTATAAAACAGAAATATGTGGAAGAAAAAAATAAGCAAGCATAATTAATTTATCTGTAAGAAATTTGCAAGAACCAACCTGGAAAGAATGAAAGCATCTAAGAAGATATAAAGTTAGTGAAGATCTTTCAAAGCAAATGTCTGAAGGTGTATGATGAGATTACCTTAGACATGAGTAGAACCCTTTAAAATGGCTGCTTTTGAAAAAAAAAAAAAAAAAGGCAAAATGTTGGAAGTTATACTAAAGATTTGTAAGAAAATAGTATTATTTTGAACATAAATAAAATTCAGATAATACAGCAAACAGATTACTCTGACTCAAAATACTACAAGGCATTGAAGAATAGAAATATCAAAATACAATTAGGAAGTTCAGACTTTGTACTATCCATATAACTGCTCAGTAGAAAGTGAAGAAATGCTTAATCATGGTGAAGTGCTCAGAATATGCAATTCTATATAAGTACCTAAAATGTATTTATATTTCTTAAAAATATGTATTTACATTGCAGAAAATAACATCTTAGCCTCAGTGTAGTTTCTAAGGAGAATAAACTGTGTCTTTTCTTCTGCTTTTTTGCTCATTCTGTACCTTCGGAAGCAGAAGCAGAATTTGAGTGTAAAATGTTACAAAAAAGAACTTGACTTTCTTTCTTTTTTTTTTTTTTTTTTTTTTTTTTTTTTGTAGGACAGCCTCTGATTTAATTTTTCTCTAATAAAATTAAAAATAATATTTACAATAATAAGTCTTACGAAAGTGTGATTATGTAAAATGAGTTTATATCTTTTAGTAATAAAAAACTGCTTTATTATGTAACATACTTTCAATAAAACTATAAAACTGTAGACCTTATAATAAAAAAAAATGTGGAAAAGGATTCCTGTTTATATTGGAGATTAATGAATTAATAACATTTGTTTATGGACAGTTTTGGATGAAAGCCTGTTGTTCTACAGCCTTTATTAAGCCAACATGGCATAAGACAGCCTCATCTAAACAAATAGCATTAGTATTAGCACATTGATGTATTTGAGGTCACAGGCTTCAGTTGCTGTCCATTATCATATGTCCACCCTGCTGGCACACCAAGACAACCAGACATAAGCCAGTCATATCCACAAAACAGTATTTTTACAAACTTAAGCCTATGTTATCATCACTTGCCTCTTAGCAAATCCTATCAGCTTGAGTACGATGTCAGCATCATTACTTTTTAGTGGACTTGTAGCACTATTTTCTGGTGATTGCTGAAGACATTTTTGTCAAATGTATGCCACTTATTCTTACTTAGAGGCAGCATCAATGAACATCAAGGTGGTGCAAAGTAAGCTAAAAAAAAATAGTATTAATTCATGTAACAGTTTTCTTTTCAAATCCCTAACTATGCTATAATAAGTCCACAGAATTCTCACTGAATTTGATAATAACACAAAGTAAAACTGAGCAGATTAAGTCGGGGAAAAGATGTCTGAGGTTATAGAACAAAGCAATGGCAGTTAAAATTATAGCTCAGGAGCTCTAAATTTGAATAAGTAGTCCCCTTGGCCACACTGGAGGTGATATCTTTGTGCTGGTTTTATACAGTGTGCAAGAGTTGATGATGTTTTACAAATAGGTAAAAAAGACAGGTCCTCTAGTTAGAATGACTTCATTTCAAAGGTCAAACAGAAGGACAGCAGGCAGTTTCCCAGGAGAAAAGTGAGGTGATTGAATGTTTAGAATACAAAGCAGTGGCTCTGTTATAATAGTAGCTATATCAGAGCAGTGGATGAGGCATGGAAAAGGGTGCAATAAAGTATAAACATGAGAATATTTAGTAATTTCCAAGAACAATGAAAGACAAAGCATGTATTTTTCCAAGGTGACCCCAGGATCCATGGCGATGTCAATAACTCAGTCTACATGTATAATTGATGCTGTTCTATACTGCATGGACATAATAATATGGTCATATCTGCTATGTACAAACTTTTGAAGGCACAAATCTCAGCTTTCAGTATTGCAGCGTGTACATGGATAACAGCACATTCACAAAAAAAAAAAAAAAAGTACAACAGATAACGGTAGATCTGATATGTGTTGGTTAGATCTCCTGTGTACCATCTATAAAATCTATTCCAAGAACTGGGATCTGAAAGTAGACATGGGCCATAAGGTAAATTCACCCCTTCTGCTGGTTTTGCATATGCTCCTGACCACTTCAATACGTAGAAAATGACCCCACAAAACACCCGATCTTTGTGATTTTCCTGATAACAAAGATTTTGTTAACTGATTTCAAGGACTAGAACACATCTATTCTTACCCATTTGTCTTCTGTAAAAAAATAATAATAACAAGGTTGCAGGCCTTTGCAAACATTTCTAATGAGTTGAATATAAGGTTATGCCAATAGCAAACTCTGTAATTTTTAAAAATTTATTTTATTTATTAAAAAAAAAAAATAGCATTTTTTAAAATTGCATTAAAAACAATTATTTAACATTTTCTTCTGTCTAGTGAAAGGTGTCCCTGCCCATAGCAGGGGAGTGGAATCAGATTATCTGTAAATTTCCTTCCAACCCAAACAATTCTATGATGAAAAATAATAAATAAATAAATAAATAAATCATTAAACTCTACCTGAAAATCTCATTAATCTACACAGACATTGTTATTTGATATTTTCCCAGTAAATATAGAACAGGAAGTACAAATGCAGAGTATGGAGTCACCCAGTACACCAGATACAAGACAGAAAATAAATCCCTGGTAGATGCTTTTGGACTCCAGGTGTTCAGGCAAAATTTACAAAGGTTGAGCTGCATAAACTGATCATAGACTGACATCTAAAATCACAAATACTTGTTTATTTATTTCATTTGCTCCTGATGCTAATTTGCTTATTATTCAATTTGACATTTTGATCATATTCTGATATAATATTTAATTAATTAAATGTTCTCGTTCATACAACTTCTTCTTCATTATTTGAACTGAAGTCCTCCTCTGCACAGCCATGAATCAGATATATTTAAATTTGAATTTAAATTAAGAAGAAAAAGTAGTTCATTCAGAATATGTCAAAAACCAAGAAGATTTTTCGCCCCTTGGATTAGTTCTAAAATTGTATTCATTCATTATGCATACTATAAATATAAAAGTGGAATCCAGCAGTAGTAAGGACAGAATTAAATTGCAGGGTGCTATGTATGGTTCCTTTTATAACTGCATTCATATTGATTACATGTAACTTTTACAGCAGGCGTCTTTAAATTGTATAGGTGAAGATGGCAATTAGGTGTCTGGGGAGAGCTGAATCTAATGTGGAGTAATAATTTGTGTCAAGAAGATGGTTGATATTAATAAAGAAGGGGGAGATGTGGGAGTGTAGCCATGGGGGTTAACAAGCCCCATGGTTGGTGATAACATCAGTCTCTTAACGATGAGGACATCAGGAATGTAAACAGTTTAGAGGGAACAAAGAAGGGTGATTCAGGAGATGCCTTGTTGTCTGGGGTTGCTTGTTCTCCAGCCATTAAGGCATGGAAGTTGCTGGGTGTTTGCTGGTTGCCGGGCAAAGTTGTTTGACCAATGAAAAGTTGTTTTGAAAAAGACCGCTGTGGGGTGAAGGGTATAAGAGGGGAGCCTGTCCTCAAGATGAAAAAAAAAAAAAAAGAAAAAAAAGGCAGCACGATATAATGAAGTAATGTCATCAATAAAGAAGCAGGAAAAAGGAATGAATAGGGAGCTAGCAGAACAGGGACCAGGACAGGAACAGGCACACTGATCGCCTCATTAAGATAGGTTCGGCCAAACTCAGCAAACCCCTCAAAGAAGCTCGTACAGAAAGTCGCACCAGAGCTGGGAAGAAGCTCGAGCTGGGAGAAGCAGACCAGTGCACACAACTGCCCCTCGCTGGCGAAAGGTAAGCAGTTGCGCATTATGGGGAATCATACGTCCTTAGAAACAAAGGCTGTCCTGGTAACCTTACAGCTTACTCTCTTTATTGACACGACAGTTTATGATCCTGAAATACGGGACCAAACTGAGGTCAAGGTGTGGGACTCAGCAACTAAAAACGACAAGGTTGTGGCGGGATTGCTCGGCACGCGGTGAGCAATCTCTGAGGCTTTAAACAGCCATGGGGACCACGGTTTGCCAGATTGTGAGGGAGCTGCGGGCTCGTCCACCGATCCTTCTGCTACACCATCGCTCCACCCCCCAAACCCCCTCGCCGCCGCTAGTGCCATCGCAGGCCTTTGCTGTTACGCCCCCTGGTGACCTGGACTTTTGATCCAGGCCCTATTGGCCTTGAAAAGGAGACGGATATGTTTCCCTTCGATCGGGGAAGATTAGGATACATAAGGCCCAAAGGCTGAGTTGCTTAACAACTTAAAGCAAGACATATTGTTCCCACGACTAGCCCTGGAATTGTCCTGTGTTTGTAATCAAGAAAAGGAATGGAAAATGGAGACTGTTATATGATCTGAGAAAAATTAATGAAGTCATGGAAGATACGGGAGCACTTCAGCCAGGATTACCAACTCCAGCTATGCTCCCCCAGTCATGGACATTACCTTTTCTGATTGTACATATGTATAGGTGTACTGGGGTTTAGTTTATAAAAGCAATGTTCTGTATATTTAGAAGGTTTGATGTTCGTGTGTGAGTGTTGGTAGAGCATAGACTCTCCGCGCACCCAGCACTGTTTACTTGCCTTTTATAAATATTACTAAATTCAGATTGAATTGTATCTTCATTTATAACACTAAGAAGTAGCCAAGCAAGTTGTTCTTCCAGTCCTTATGACCATGAAAAAGGTTAGTGTACAAAAGGGAACACTAGAAATTTAAGCAGTGAGTTTGCTTGAAAATGTATCTCCACTGATGAAGGATCACACCATTAGAGCAAAGAATCAAAGTAAGTGATGCAATATTGTGAAACAAATTATACATGGTGGGAAGTGGGAAAATCAAAAGGAAAATTAGTACAAAAATTGTGGAGAGGGCAGAACAAGGAAGTTATATAATAAGGCATTCTCTTCTCATATGTGATTTGTTTAGCTCCAGCAGGCAGCTAAGCACAGCAAAGACATTCATTCTCCCCAGGTGGGACGGAGGAGAGAATCAGAAAGTTAAAAGTGTGAGAAATCATGGGTTGAGATAAATGCAGTTTACTAGCTAAAGCAAAAGCCATGCATGCAAGCAAAGCAAAGCAAAAAAGAAAGCAAAGCAAGGAATTCATTCACTACTTCCCATTAGCAGTCAGGTATTCAGCCACTTCCAGGAAATCAGGGCTCATCATGCACAACGGTTTATTGGGAAAACAAACGCTTCCTCCTTCTTTACCCCTTAGATGTTATTGTTCAGCACGACAATATAAGGTACGGAATATCTCTTTGGTCAGCCTGGGTCTGTCCTCTCCCAGGCACCCCCAGCCTCCTCACTGGTAGGCCATCATAAGAAACAGAAAAGTCCTTGTCTCTGTGTAAGCACTGCTCTGCAACAAGTAAAACCATTGGTTTGTTATTCCCACTATTTTCTTCAAAAATCCAAATTACAGTATTGTGTGAGACTCTGTGATGAAAACTAACTGTCACAGCCAAAACCGTGACAGCAACAATGTCCTGGTTTCAGTTAGCACAGAATTAATTTTCTTCCTAGTAGCTGGTGGAATGCTGTGTTTTGGCTTAGGATGAGAAGAGTGCTGATAACACCCCGATGCTTTAATTGTTGCAGAGCAGTGCTTATACTAAGCCAAGGACATCTCAGCCTTTTGCTCTGTCCTGCCAACGGGCAGGCTGGGGGTGCAGTAAGAACTGGGAGGGGACAGACCCAGGACAGGTGACCCAAACTAGCCAAAGGGGTATTCCATACCATCTGACGTCATGCTAAACAATATATAGGGGTGGCTAGCCGGGAGGAGGGGGCCGGACTGCTCGGGGTTAGGCTGGGCATCGGTCAGCGAGTGGTGAGCAATTGCATTGTGCATCACTTGTTTGTACATATTATTATTATTTCCCTATTATCACCATATTATTATTATTGTTATTATTGTTATTATTATTTTGTTATTATTATTTTCCTGTCTTATTAAACTGTCTTTATCTCAACTCACGGGCTTCACTTTCCATTTCTCTCCCCCGTCCCAGAGAGTGAGGGGGGAGGGTGAGTGAACGGCTGTGTGGTGTTTAGCTGCCGGCCGGGTTAAACCACGACAAACAAAAACAAACAAATAAAAATACTGAAAAATGAATAGAGAAGCTTGCCTGATAATGAAACTGAAGCCTAATATCCTGTACTCTAAAAGACAGTTGTACCTGTAGTTTTAGAAGAAGTTCCGCAATAAACAGGATGTTCTTTTTTATTATCTGTGCCTTTACACATTGTGCTTCCCAGAGCCTGAGGTAAAGTACGGAGAAGCTCTTGCTGTTATTGGTAGGCATGTGGGAGTGGACAAGGAAAACAATGGAACGCATTCAGCACCTTACAGCATGAAGTCATCTTGCTTTGACACACATTAACTGGAGAAAAAATAAACAAATAAAGTAACCAAAAATAAGAGAGGAATCAGTCAATTAAAAGCATTACCAAAATATTGTGAACTATAGCAGATGAGTTAATACATAAATGTTACCATGCTACCAAGTTTGTGATAATGCTGCATCTATTGTATTGTTTTACAGTACTTCAATAAGAGCTTAAGAAATCAGCGGTAAATAACTGTAGTCAACAGATCAGTAGACAGGGACCTGAAAACTTTAGCAGAGTATTAAATGTGGATGGCATATATTTAATAAATAGATAATCAATCAAACAAGCAAACCTTTAAGGCAACAGGTGAAAAGGGCTGAAATAATATCAGGACATGGATTAAAAAAAAAAAAAAAAAAAAAAAAAAAGAATATTAAATAAATTAACAAACAGTGAAATCACCAGAGTAAAATCTATAGGCTAAGTACAACCCCAAAATATCTACATATAAATTTCAGTTATTCTTACTGTGGAGCAAGATTCAGGACTGTGTGGCAAGAATGAGGACAGAATGAAAGTGTGTATTTAGGCTTGGAAGCACTTTGAGGTCCAGTGATAAAGATTGACACACAGTGGTGAGAGAACCTGATAAAGCTGCTTTGGAAATTATATAGTTTAGAAGATGCATGTTGAACTCTATTTGTTTGTCCACTCAAAGATGGTAATCTCTATGGCCACACAGATTAACATGGTCTGAACAATGGGATGGTGGGGATAGCAGTTAATGTTTCAACAGATTCCCAAACGTCACTCCATTTTCAGAATTGTCTTTATGATGAGTTGAAATGAAGTTAACTTGCTTATATTTAGCTTCCTGGTACTGAGTCATTGCTATGAATTTGTATGAATTTCAAGTGTTGAAATCTTTATATACTTTCTTACCTAAATGCTATAAAATGTTTCTTAGACAAGCTAGAAACTATCTGCTTGATGTGTGAGGTAAAGAATGGATAGTGTGACAGTCTCAGGACAGTGAAAGAACGTTATCTTAAAAATTAATTGTAATGTATAGAATCATAGAATTGTTATAAATGAAGATACAACTCAATCTGAATTTAGTAATATTTATAAAAGGCAAGTGAACAGTGCTGGGTGCGCGGAGTGAGTTCTCCCAGTTTGTACTCCTGTCTGGGATTGCCCTGGCCCAGGTGCTACACCTTGCACTTGGACTTGTTGAACATGACTTAGATCCACATGGGCCCACTTATCAAGCTTGTCCAGGCCCCTTTGGATGATGCATCTTCCTTTGTTCATATCAACTGCACCACTCAACTTATTGTCGTCTGCAAACGTGTTGCGGGTGTACTCAACCCTCTTTCTATGTCACTGATAAAGATATTAAACAGTACTGGTCCCAGGACAAATCCTTGAGAGACATCACTTCTCATCACTGGCCTCCACCTAGATAGAGAGCTGTACATCGCAACTCTCGGTGCAGCCATCCAACCAATTCCTTACACACCAAATGGTCTACCTATCTCTCTCCTTAGAGGTAATGATGTCATGGTAGGACTGTGACAAAGCCTTACAGAAGTCCAGGTAGATTACATCAGTCAGTCTTCACTTGTCAAATGATGCAGTCACTCCATCATAGAAGGCCACCAAATCGGTCAGGCATTATTTACCCTTGGTGAAGCCATGACAGTTTTCTTAGATCATATCCGTGACTTAAATGTGCCTTAACATTGCTTCCAGAAGGATATGTTCCATGATCTTTCCAGGCACAGAGGTGAGGCTGATCAGTATCACAGAATGTCTAGGTTGGAAGAGACCTCAAGATCATCGAGTCCAACCTCTAACCTAACACTAACAGTCCCCACTAAACCATATCCCTAAGCTCTACATCTAAACGTCTTTTGAAGACTTCCAGGGATGGTGACTCCACCACCTCCCTGGGCAGCCTGTTCCAGTGCCTAACAACCCTTCCAGTAAAGAAGTTCTTCCTAACATCTAACCTAAAACTCCCCTGGCTCAACTTAAGCCCATTCCCCCTCAACCTGTCACCAGGCACGTGGGAGAACAGGCCAACCCCCACCTCACTACAGCCTCCTTTAAGGTATCTGTAGAGAGTGATAAGGTCGCCCCTGAGCCTCCTCTTCTCCAGGCTGAACAAGGCCAGCTCCTTCAGCTGGGACTCCTCGTAGGACTTGTTCTCCAGGCCCCTCACCAGCTTCGTCGCCCTTCTCTGGACCCGCTCAAGCACCTTGATGTCCTTCTTGTAGCGAGGGGCCCAAAACTGAACACAGTACTCAAGGTGCGGCCTCACCAGAGCCGAGTACAGGGGGACGATCACCTCCCTAGCCCTGCTGGTCACACTGTTTCTGATACAAGCCAGGATGCCATTGGCCTTCTTGGCCATCTGAGCACACTGCTGGCTCATATTCAGCTGACTGTCCACCATCACTCCCAGGTCCTTTTCTGCCTGGCAGCTCTCCAACCACTCCTCTCCCAGCCTGTAGCTCTGCTTGGGGTTATTGCGCCCCAGGTGTAGGACCCGGCACTTGGCCTTGTTGAACTTCATGCAGTTGACCTCAGCCCATCGGTGCAGCCTATCCAGATCCTCCTGCAGAGCCTTCCTACCCTCGAGCAGATCGACACACGCACCTAACTTGGTGTCATCTGCAAACTTACTGAGGGTGCACTCAATGCCCTCGTCCAGATCATCGATGAAGATATTAAAGAGGACCGGCCCCAGCACCAAGCCCTGGGGGACGCCACTAGTGACTGGCCTCCAACTGGACTTGACTCCATTTACCACGACTCTTTGGGCCCGGCTATCCAGCCAGTTTCTAACCCAACGAAGCGTGCGCCAGTCCAAGCCTCGAGCAGCCAGTTTCTTGAGGAGAATGCTGTGGGAGACGGTGTCAAAAGCCTTGCTGAAGTCAAGGTAGACCACATCCACAGCCTTTCCCTCGTCCACCCAGCGAGTCACTTTGTCATAGAAGGAGATCAGGTTCGTCAAGCAGGATCTGCCTTCCATAAACCCATGCTGACTGGGCCTGATCGCCTGCTTGCCCTGCAAGTGCCGCATGATGACTCTCAAGAGGATCTGCTCCATGAGCTTCCCTGGTACTGAGGTCAAACTGACAGGCCTGTAGTTTCCCGGGTCTGCCCTCTGGCCCTTCTTGTAGATGGGCGTCACATTTGCTAGCCGCCAGTCAGCTGGGACCTCCCCGGATAGCCAGGACTGCTGATAAATGATGGATAGGAGCTTGGCCAGCTCCTCTGCCAGTTCTCTCAGTACCCTTGGGTGGATCCCATCCGGCCCCATCGACTTGTGCACATCCAAGTGCCGTAGCAGGTCACCAACCAGTTCTTCGTGGATGGTGAGGGCCACATCCTGCTCCCCATCCCCTTCCGCCAGCTCAGGGTACTGGGTATCCAGAGAACAACCGGTATTGCCGCTAAAGACTGAGGCAAAGAAGGCATTGAGCACCTCCGCCTTTTCCTCATCTCTTGTAACTAAGTTTCCCCCCGCATCCAGTAAAGGATGGAGATTCTCCTTAGTCCTCCTTTTTGTGTTGATGTATTTGTAAAAGCGTTTTTTGTTATCTTTAACGGCAGTAGCCAGATTGAGCTCCAGATGAGCTTTGGCCTTCCTAATTTTGTCCCTGCACAGCCTCGCTACATCCTTATAGTCCTCCCTAGTGGCCTGTCCACTTTTCCAAAGATTATAAACCCTCTTTTTTCTCCTAAGCTCAAGCCACAATTCTCTGCTGAGCCAGGCTGGTTTTCTTCCCCACTGGCTCATCTTTGGGCACATGGGAACAGACTGCTCCTGCGCCATTAGTATTTCCCTCTTGAAGAGCACCCAGCCTTCCTGTACCTCTCTGCCCTTCAGAACCACCTCCCAAGGAACTCCACCAGCTAGTGTCCTGAGCAGCCCAAAGTCAGCCCTCCAAAAGTCCAGTACAGTGGTTTTACTGGTCCCCTTCCTGGCCTCGCCAAGAATAGTGAACTCCACCATTTCGTGGTCACTCTGCCCAAGACAGCTCCCGACAATCACATCTCCCACCAGTCCTTCTCTGTTTGTGAAGAGAAGGTCTAGCGGGGCACCACCCCTGGTAGGTTCACTAATCAGCTGCGTCAGGAAGCTATCTTCCACTTTCTCCAGAAACCTCCTAGACTGCTTTCTCTGGGCTGTGTTGTGCTTCCAGGATATGTCAGGGAAGTTGAATTCCCCCAAGAGTACAAGCGCTGAAGATTTCGCAACTTCTGTCAGCTGCCTGTAGAACTCCTCATCCGTCTCCTCATCCTGGTTCAGCGGTCTATAGCAGACCCCGACCAGGACACTAGCCTTGTTGTCCCTGCCGATCCTAACCCAAAGGGACTCGACCTTGTCATTCCTAGCCTCGAGTTCTACAACATCGAAAGACTCTCTAATATAGAGAGCCACACCGCCACCCCTTCTGTGCTGCCTGTCCCTTCTGAAGAGCTTATAGCCAGGCATCGCAGCACTCCAGTCATGAGACTGGTCCCACCACGTTGCCGTGATGGCAACCAAGTCATAGCCTGCCCGCTGCACGATGGCTTCCAGCTCCTCCTGTTTGTTACCCATGCTGCGTGCATTGGTGTAGATGCACTTCAGCTGGGCCTTTACCTTATCCTCTGGCCTTGCCATTGCTCCCCCTGGCACAGCCCCAAGAAGCCTTGCTTCAGCCACATCCCCCTTCTTACCTAGTTTAAAGCCCTATCAATGAGCCCCGCCAGCTCCTGGCCAAGGATCCTTTTTCCCGTAAAGGATAGGGACCCGTCTAAGGCCATCAGGCCAGGTGCTGAGTAAACTGCCCCATGGTCGAAAAACCCAAGATTTCTGCGTTGGCACCAGCCCCGGAGCCACGTGTTTAACAGGTGGGCTTTCTGCATCCTCTCCGTACCCCTCCCTGTCACCATAGGGATGGACGAAAACACTACCTGCACTCCCGCTACGTCCACTAACCATCCCAGCCCCCTAAAGTCTCTTTTGATTGCCTTCAGGCTTCTGTCTTCAATGTTGTCACTGCCCGCCTGGACTATCAGAAGAGGATAATAATCAGAGGGGCGTACCAGGTTGGGAAGCTTCCTGGCTATGTCCCTGACCCTGGCCCCAGGGAGGCAGCAGACTTCCCTATGGGTAGGGTCAGGCAGACAAATAGGGCCCTCTGTTCCCCTAAGGATAGAGTCTCCTACAACAATAACCCTCCTGTCTTTCTTGATGGAGGCAGTCCTGAGGCGTGGAGTCGACCTCCTCGCCCTAGGCATCCTCCTGGGAACACTTTCTGTCTCTTCCTTAGTTGCTGGTCTCTCAATCTCCAGGGCCTCAAACCTGTTTCGTAAGGGCACCTGGGAAGGTGGGGCTGGAAGGGGAGGGCATCGCCTGCGATGTCGAGCAGGGACCCGTCTCCATTACTACTCAACTCCCAGATCCCCTCCCTCTGCCCGATGGCGACAGGGCAGGGGGTCCACCCCCATTTGGGGTGTCTCACCCCGGTACCTCTCCTTGAGGCCCTGCAGGGAGTTACTCCACAAGTCTATCTCCCGCTCACACTCCCTGATGGTCCTCAGCCTCTCCACCTCCTCCTTGAGCTCTGCCACCATGCGGATCAGGTCATCCACCCGCTCACACCTCACGCACGCAGCGTCTCTGCCTCCCGCCGGTGGCAGCAGCAGGTTCTGACACTCCCTGCATCCGGTGACCTGAACTGCTGCATTCTTTAACGGGTAGTCGGTCTGGGTGTATACCGACCTCCTGGAGAGCGCACCATGCCTGGTGGAGACCATTATCACCTAGCTAAAGACTGTCATTAAGAGGTGTTCGTGTGGGCAGGGGGCTGCTCTCCGCCCTTCCTGCTCGCCCTGCCTGCTTGCACTGCCGCGCTAACTGCCGCGCCACTCCCTTATGACGCGCCACGCCCTGTTTGCCCGTCCTGGTCGCCGCGCTCCTGGTCGCTCGCGCTCCCTAGGGGCTGCTTTTGAACGGCCGGGGAGGGGGCGCTGCTGGCTCCGCCTACGCCTCGTCAGCCTCCCTCACGAGGGCTGCGGGGTCCTGGCGGCTCCCTGAAGTATGTAGTTCCCCAGGTCCTTCTTCCGACCCTTTTTAAAAACATGAACCATGTTTCCCTTTTTCCAGTCACTGGGGACTTCACCTGACTGCCAGGACTTTTCAAATGTGATGGACATTGATGGAACCTCAAAATGATGGACCATTGTGGAGCCTCAAAATCCTGGAAAACTTGGTGACTTCTGAAACCTTATAGATTCTGAGTGATCTGACAAGAGCTTTCCAGCTGACACAAAAGGGATTTGTGGTTTCTAAATGCCTCCAGTTCATCTAGATTCTTCTTTTCCAGAATTTGTATAGACACATAGAAATCTTGAGTGTTAAGGCTCTCAGAACCCTGGAAGTATTGTACTTCTTTTGAAAATGAAATTGTATCTTGCATTACAACTGTTTTTCAGGGCAGCCTCCTTCTTGGTTCCATACCATAGATTTTTATGATAACTATTTTATCACATCTTTCACTGTAGAGTCTTTTGGCGCTGAATTTACCTGCGTGGAACAGCCTGTGGCAGGGTTGTCACAATATGACAAACCATGAAATCTCAAATTCTATATCATGTTTGCACCAATATCCAGCACATAATAAAAATACCAATATAAGAAAGCTGACACTGTTGTCCTTCACCAGTGTAGAGAGGAACCAGACAGCTCTGCCATTCTGTGTATATGTTTTTTTTTTTTTTTTTTTTTTTTTTTTTTTTTTAAATGAAGTGAGCCACATTTCAGCGTTTTTCATTGTTGTGTAAAAAGATGTGTTCAAACAGTAATTCATGTGGCATCTTTATCATCAAATTAATCCATCGTGAATTCCTAGTGGAAGAGTTTTTTTTCCTGTTAATTATAGTAACCTTTCATACAGTTTTAATAAAAGGAGCTATCTTGCACAAGCATTATATAATATCTTCTGTTTAATACAATGCCCATAGTAAAGACATGTTAATAACAGGAGCATCTGACATCTCTGCACCTACAGAAAACCTAGTCCAGCATACTATCTGATTATTCTTCGTGTAACATTCCTTTAAACTTATCATTTCCAACCCTTTGGCTTTTATAAAGAAAAATAGATTAGTTTCTGGCTGGAATGTGAGAACATTATTTCCAAACTATTGGAACTGTAGAATAGATATGTGAAACTATAAAACGCTCTACAGCATTGGAAGGTCTGTGATGACAGCCTTAGAGTCAGGACCATGTGCCCTTCTGTCCCATAGGTGACAGTTCTTCATGAGGATACTGAAAAAATCAAGGTAGGCTTTGCCTTTAATCTTGCATAAGAGGCTTCCTATTAAATAAGCTCCCTTTATCAATTCACCCTGAGGTAGAATGCTCTATAAAAAAGAAACAAATGAGTAGGATGTCATTCTAAGAGTAGGTTAAGAAGTATAAGCCCAAGCTAGAAAGAATTTCAGAAAGACAATTTCAATCAATGGTTGTCACATCTGATTTTTTCCTTACAGTCTCAGTGAATTACACACATTACCCTAGAACTCAGTTGCTGCTTTGACACAAGCAGTAAGTATATCATAAGTCTTTCAACGTACTTCTAAATTTTTGTGAAAGTATCTTCAAAGATAGTCTTCTGCATCTACTGATTTAAGAGTGACCATAAGATTCTCATGGTCATAAGACCACAGAGTGACCATAAGAGTTCTCTAAGTAACCTTTAGTGGCCATTAACTCTCTGCTACTGGATGCACAGTGCTCTTAACTGAATCAAGCATGAGCTAACAAATGTGTTCTTTCACATTAAAAACTTGCTTTAAAAACTAAACAAAAATACGTAACACTAAAATAAAATGAATAAAACTAGGCTAAACTAAACTAGACGATTTAAGGGTAAGATTTCAGAAGGCCAGAGTTATCTGCTCCTCATTTGTAAGAGGTATTTAAACTCATGACAAAATAAAAGTAATGCATGAAGTCCAGTTCCTGCCATTACTTTATTTCATATTTTGCTTACACTTCTGCTTGCAATATTTGACTTCTTTTTTTTAAAAAAAAATATTTCTTTTATCCCTTTCTTCCTAATCTCATAAAATTTCCATGTGTATATAAATAAGGTCTTATCAGTCTCTGGCCTTTTCATTTCCTAACTCTTATTCTTTAGCCAGCTTTGGTATTCCTTTTGTTGTTTGTGCTTGTTTTGGTGACCTAATTGTATTCACTTTGATTTATAGTCAATACTGAAATTGCTTCATGGTAGAAAGGCTGTTGAATGTCATTCTTTAATCTCACCTTTTGCTTTCACCATAGTATAGAATGGAAATCAAGCAAATATTTTGTTTCAATATATGAAATATGTTTTAGATATCTTAATCCAGAAATTACCTCTGAATAAAGATGTTACTACTAATGTTACTAATGTTAATGTTAATAAAGATGTTACACTAATGATTTCTGTTTTTACACTGTACTGCAAAATCATTGGGAGATGAAGCACATGGTTAACAAAAATTTCTAACCTTTTGCTCCTGTAATAATCTGACGTATACAAACCATAACGTAAAGCCTTTCTTACTACCTTTTGTGTGCTAATCTAATTCACACAGAATGTCTGAAAAAAAATATATTTAGAAATTCCTGATTTTAATATAAAGATATAAATATTGCCTATTTTAAGAAAGAGGTAACATTATTGTAATAGAATATTTATCCTTTCCCTTCCCTTCCCTTCCCTTCCCTTCCCTTCCCTTCCCTTCCCTTCCCTTCCCTTCCCTTCCCTTCCCTTCCCTTCCCTTCCCTTCCCTTCCCTTCCCTTCCCTTCCCTTCCCTTCCCTTCCCTTCCCTTCCCTTCCCTTCCCTTCCCTTCCCTTCCCTTCCCTTCCCTTCCCTTCCCTTCCCTTCCCTTTCATCAAAAATATCAAGTTCTATAGCAGGTTCTTAACCAAACAGACTCATTACTGTTTTCATCAAAACTTTTTTTTAAAGTAGATATGGAACCATAGAATTTTATTTTGTATGTTCCTTTTTTCTTTTTTTTTTTTTTACTTTTTTTTTTTCCTTTTTGTTCTTTTTTTTTTTGTTTGTTTGTTCTTTTGTTGCAAAGCATATTTTTAACTTCTTTAGAAGTCACAATATTTTATTGCTATCTAGCAAATGTTTCTTGTGTCTTTGATTTAAACTAACACTTGTGTACTGAGGTGAAGGAAGATGTTATGACTGTGACCTCTACTCTCCTACTCAGTAACTAGCTATATCTGTCAGAGAGATAGAAGAGTAGGGAAAAGAGCTTTGTGATATAGAATGGGGTATAAAAGAGTGAAATGAAATTAGAAGAATCACCTGGAAAGAGTCTTCTTTTTCTACCCTCAGGAAGATCCTTAGATAAAGATGAAAAGTTGGAAGTATACATTCAGTTTTGCATCTCCAAGGTATCTAGCCAATATTAATATTAATTCAGCCTTAACTGGAATGCATGAAATAATTTGAACTTCTACAGATTTCACAAAAATCCATGACTGTTCATAACTTTCAAGTGAGCCCTCTGCACCTTCACAGCTTAGTATGTTAATTACTAAAGTGTTAATATCCACAACAACAGTTTGTAGGAATGAAATTCACAGTGATTGTTATGGTTGTTGTTGGTGGTGGGTTTTGGCTTTTGTTTGTTTTGTTTTGTACGTGCATGCGGACACACACACACACACCCTTCACTTTATAAATAGTTCCTGTCCAGCTCCCTTCAACTGACAGTGTCAGTTTGTTTTAAATTCCATTGAAGCAAGCCTTCAGGTTCAGTGGCTGTTTAACAGAAGTCTGCATCTACAATGAAATAACAACAAAATGAGTGGTCCTTCTTCCCACCCTACTCCTGCCCTATAAGACTCTCATATAGATAGCGCACACTGTAGATGTTGTCTGTCATTATCCTTTCAGGGCAGAAGAGAGAATGATAAGACAGGATAATATGCTTTCTCATTAAATTTGGGGAAATTTACTAGTTTTCATATGTCTATTAATTGTTTTCAAAGGCTGTTGGCAGAGTCTATATGCTGTCGAATGGAAAAGAACTTCCATGGGAAACAAGCTCTGTCTCGTGGAATCTGTCAGACTCTGAATTACAGTTATGAATAATTATAGTACTTTATTTTGTTCAGTAACATAGGGAAGGTACAGATAAAAGCAGGGAGAGAAAGTTTTTGCAGGAATGTGGAACATTCCTTTGGTCCACTTCAGTCAGTTGTCCTGGCTGTATCTCTTTCCAGCTTGCTGGACATCCACAATCTCCTTGCTAGCAAGTAGTTCAAAAAACAGAGAATACCTTATCTCTTTGTAAGCACTGCTTAGCAACTTGTAAACTTTGATGTTATCACATATTTTCACTATTTTCATCACAAATCCAAAACATATCACCTGTTACTATGACGAAAATTATCTCTATCCCAGCTAAAAAACAGTACAAAAACTTAGATCTCTGTCTATTTTAACTGATTCCCTTTTTAATACATCCGGTACAGATTGATATTAGGCTTTTTTTTTTTTTTTTTTACTAGACAGGTCTTGAAGTAATATATGCTGAAGTGATGTATCTTTTTGTTTGTTTGTTTGTGTACTGGTGGCACTGTCTTGATACGGATTATAAGCATTATGCTTGATGTGGAATAGGCCAACTGTTCACTAATGTATTTCCTCTGTGGTTCCTTACTAGACCTGAAAGTCTGAATAGTTATCAAAAAGCCTGCTTTAAACCTAGATCTATCAATATACTGTCTTGCAATAGCTAAACACAGTAAGTCCATCCCTCAATAATGAGCCCATCTATATGTTGCATCTCTTCTTTGATGGCTTGAGATGTCATTGGTCAACCAAGTTACTGTTCCTTTGAACATCCAGCCCAGCACTGGCAATCAGAGTGCCAAGAGGAGCTGTGCTTCAGTACCAACTACTTTTGATGCAGCATATGCTACCAATATCTCTTTTTCAGTTTTCAGCTACTTTTGATGCAGCATATGCTACCAATATCTCTATTTCAGTTGGAGTATAGTGAGCCTTGGACACTCTGTATCCCTAACTACAAAATCCTAGCAGTCAACCTCAAGTCTCCCCTGGTGTTTTCTTCCCTGGTGAGGCTCCAAGTAGGGCCATTCTCCCTGACTGCAGCTTGTCTTTTACATCTTGTCCTGCCTGAACTGGCCCAAGAGCTACTGTGTGAACTATCTCATGTTTAATTTGTTCAAAGGCTTGTCATTGTTCAGGGTTCCATTTGAAATCATTCTTCTTCTGGGTAACTTGATAAAGTTACAATCAAACTGTAATTTGGAATGTGCATTCTCCAAAAACCCTAAAAAAGCTTGTGCTTCCTTTTTGCTAGTTGGTGGAGACATAGTTGTTGTTTTGTTGATCACATCCATTGGGATCTGTTGGCATCCATATGATACCAGGACAGGAGCACATTGAATATCTCTACCTCCACTTACCAGTGCATCGATGAAACTTGTATTCATTAGTACTTATAATCCAAACTAACTGTGAGTATACTATGGAATTGGTGCCATGTAATTATCATTGACAGCTCTGGTCCTCATTCAGTCTTAATTGTGAATGTCACGGTTATCAAGTTTGAAAGCAAAGGAAGCTTGGACTGAAGCAGAAGTATTCTCTTTGTCTAGATACTCTTGATCATCCCTAGTGCTTTTATGCTGTTTGTGAGAAACATCTCAAATAATTTTCTTCAGACAGGATCTTCTGTAAAGCTATTTTATTCGCGATTGCAGTGGCGGGCATCCTGTCAATCAAGAATGCATTTTAGTAAACAAATCATAGCCTTTTATTCCCTATTACCTGATGCCTGATCACCTCCCCTGTTTCCTCGTTGGCTGAGTACTACAGGTTCACAAGCTACTCGATGCTCCTCTATATGTACAATTTTTCTTTTTATCAACCCTTTAATTTCTCTTTTTGTATATTTTGAGAACTTGTGATCTTTGTTTTACTGTTCTCACACTTGTCATCCTGTTTTTCTCAAGCTTGTACCTTGTTTTGAAACTGTGAGGCCTCCTACTGTCTACTTATCTACTTAACATTTCTCCCTATTATGACTGCACAACTACCTTGGACTTCAGAAAAATAATTGTCTACTTCAAAAACACAACTTAGTTTCTCATTTGTTTGCTGCTCTTCAGAGGAAGAATCTCATCTGCTCCCTCTGCTGCTAGTCTTGGTTTTCAGTTTCACTTCCTCCTCTATCAGCATTTATCAGGATGTCTTGCCTATTTGCAGCTTCTTGTGCTAATCTTGTGATTTGTTGGCTATGACAGTTCTTTGACTGTCATAGATGTTACGTGGGCAATCCTTTGCAAGTTTTTCTATGTCTCCCATGGGAAGCTGCACATTTCTTTGTCTCTTTGCTGGTCATGGAGTTCAGATATGTATAAATTCATTTTGGGTTCACAGGTGCTCCATATTCCTTCTATTTTATTTTATTTTATTTTATTTTATTTTATTTTATTTTATTTTATTTTATTTTATTTTATTTTATTTTATTTTATTTTATTTTATTTTATTTTATTTTATTTTATTTTATTTTATTTTATTTTATTTTATTTATTTTATTTTATTTTATTTTATTTTTTAAGTTTCATTATTTCATAAGTAAATAGGTGTTCTGACATGATAATAATGAAATAGTAAAATAAACCATGAGTATCATGGTCACAATACTATGTGGTATAGCACCCAACATTAGGACATTTTGTTAAGACATGCACTGGGAAACGTGCAGTCAGAAGTTTGAATGTCACAGTATGACAGTGGTTACAGAAACTCTAACCTTTTTTTATTTACAAGTTTCATTGTTCCAGTTTGGTCCTGAATTGCAACAGTTGCTGCAGAAGGTGTATGCACAGGTGATGGATTGAGTGATGGATTTTTTTTTTTGCTTTTCTATTTCTTTAAATATTGATCCATGATTATTAAATGAATGTGTTATCATCTCCTCAGAAAACTGAAGTGGAACTCATAAGGCAAATTAAAATGCATATATGCTTCAGAACAGCAGCCTGAAGTCACAAGGAGTTAGCATTTAACCTGAATCTGTTTGGCCCTCCAATTCTGCCTTCCATCCATGCCTAAACCAGTGCTCCCGTAGCAATAGAATGTCTGAACATTTCAAGGTTGGACATGAAGAACGGTGTGCTTATTTTGTATTTTACACTCCAACTCATTCTGCTATTGTTAGCTAACTTGCTGAGCATGCAGAACATGAGTGCTTGCTGAGGCAGATGAGTGATTTGTGTTCTCTCCATAACACCTGAATTTCAGAACAATTTTAGTATCTGTCTTATTTCTCATTACTTGTATATAAGTAATTGCAGATCAGGACCATATGTCTTGTATTAAAACTCTGCAATACCAATACTCTACAAAATGTCTTTAGTATAAATTTCCCAATCAGATTTGCTGCCTCGTCTTTTGTTTTTGTTGTATTCTTCCCTAAACATGCATTGTTGGCCATTCTCAGAGATAGGAATTTGCGCTACATAATTGAAGGTATTTTATTATTTAAAGATGGAACGTTTGACTTTTTTTTTTTCCTTAAAAGTGCTATGTAAGCATTGTGTGTTTAGTATTCTTTCAGGCTGTGTACTAAAAAATCTATCTGTGACTTCATTGTAGCCAAAATGTATTGCTCCACTGCTGTATCACAAAGTAAGCTTTGAGTTTATTACTTCACCATATTAATTATTTTATTAAATATTAATGATGAAAAAGCCATTCAAGTGATGTTATATAGACAGCTCCAGCATTGCTAGCATGTTATTATCCCATTTATCAGCAGCTATACATAAGATGTACGAAGCAATATAACTGGTATGCTCATACCATATGCTGTTAATCTAGTTAATGGAATAACAAATACATAGCTGGATCTGTTAAATGAGAAAGTTAGCAGCATAAATCTATGTTGAAATATTTTATCTTCCACAGACAAGTTGATTACTCTGTCTTTTTTATCTCATATCAGAATAGAGCATAAATAAAAATCTTTTTAGAATTATAATTATGCCAGTTTGTTTGCTATCCAAAATATTGACCTGACAAAAGCTGTAAACTGAAACAAATACACTTATTTTTAGATAAATATTATGTAATACTATATTATATGTAATTGAATCTTCAAAATAAATTATATCTTTTTATATATTGAATTTTGCTTAACCTCCTTTAAATTTTCTTATTTTTTCTTCAATTTTTTAACATTTATTGTACTGCATCAAGTATGAATTTTCATCTTACTTCTGTTCCCCTGAAGTAAATGAAATAAAATGTCAGTCTCCAAAACTGAAGCTTTACTTGAATGTCAATTTTGGAAATTGAAATTTGTTTTTCTAATGTCAGTATGTTATGTATATAGTTTATAAACAACCATCTTCTATTGAGCGAACATATTTATTTGTTCTTTTAATAATTTAAACCATAGACAATAAACTCTATTATATGTAAAATTTGATGTTTAAGTTTTCAGATCACAACTACGGTTTTGGAAGTTCCTTTAGAACTGTAATTAATTTAGGTAAATAAACCATTCAAAGGGAATATCAAATCAATGCTGTAAATATTTTGACAGTAATTCTTTGTCAAAAATATTTCATGTAATTACTGCTGCTTATTTTATTTTCTATTGGAATATTGCATTTATTTGTAATGTTATATGTTTATAAAATAGTAATATTTTATAGTAATAGTATAATAGTTATAGTAATAAATATTCTATAGTAATTAATGTTTCTAGCTCCTACAGTCCATTTTATATCTGCATGAATCTCTGGCCATTTTGTTTTGGGATAAACAATCAGATTTCTTAAACAGAAAAGGCTATTCCCTCTAACATTATCAGGTATCTACATTCCACAGTGTAATAAGCCTAGTCAAGCTGTGGGCATGTACTCATCAAAGCAGTGTTGCAGCCAATATATCATGTCTCTCACTACATTAGCTTTGTATTACTTATTACTTTACATCAGTAAAGTTACATTGGTTTAATACTGGAACAATTTAGAGTAGACCCAGGAAAAAATGATTATTCTGAGAAGAATAATTGCTCTTTAGGAAGATTTATAGAAGAATAGCTGTCACCAAACTTCTCTCTTAATTATTTTATGGTTCTTCATTATCTATAATTTCAGATTGTTTTACTTAAATTAGAATATTATTTGTGCTTCATATCCCTCTGATTAATATTCTTTTGTACAGGAAATCTTCTTTAACTCATTTTTCTAAATAAATACATTGAATTCTCTTACATTCGAAAATTCTCAAGTAGTATCAACACACATAAAATGAAGAGTTAGTACAGACATGGTTTCCAGTGTTAAGTAGAGATTTTATTTCCAAGGGGACTAGTTACTGTAGTGTAAATCATCAGAAAACTTGCAGCAGAAGAATTATGCCTAAGTTCCTTTTATGTATCTGTTTATTTATTTTGAGAATTTCATTATGAACACAACATTTAATATTAATATTAATATTAAATCTCAAATAATCTTTTTACATTAAACTATAAATAACATGTGCTATTACATATTATATTAAACACATTCATATTTTCAACCCACATGGAGAAATGAGAATGCAGAGAATCACTGAAATGACATACAACTTTTAAGCAAATAGGTTTTCATGAAAACCTTTACTTACACTGTTTTTGTTGTTGCTGTTGTTTTCATTTGGGTTTGAAATATGGTCTGCGGCAGGAATGGTGTCAATTTTCTGGAGTTTTTGTTGTGAGGAGAAGTTGTGCAGGACTGTATTCTACATTGACCAGTTATTGGATAGTGTATAAACACCTTTAACCAAAGTAAATACACCTAGTATATTTTGTGGAGAAATACTCTCCATTGCTATATAAAATGTGATCTCATCATGCCTTCTATGACTGTTCTGCCAGAGCCTACTGTGAAAATCTTAATTATCCTTAGATTCACTCCAGGAACAATCTCAAATTTATCAAGATAGTATCACTTGTAAGCATGTGCATCAACTTTAGATACCTGAGGAATTTTCTCATGAACGGGATTAGATGATAGAACTGAAGATTTCCCTAGGAACTTCAAACACATTTCAATTTAGATCTCGTTCTGTAGAGAACTTTGCAATGCCTGTCATGGCAATGCATTTTAGTGTTTCATTTTCCCAAATAATTAACTACCTAAGCTACCTGGCTAGACTCTTTTAAAAGTTTTCATGGGAGGATAAAGACATCTAGGAGCTATATACAAATACTCAGAGTGAGTGAAGAGATACACAGTCCATTGAACAGGCAATACCAAAAACCTAGTGAAGTGTTGGTCTGTTCCCTCTTTAGGCAGAGCATCCTGTCGTGGAAGTAAAGAGGCCAGGTACGTTTGTGGAAGTTCAGGGCCAGGTAACCTTGCCTTTTGAAGGGACCCAGGACAAATCATTTTACTTTATCCAGTAATGCAATGTACTGACCAGTCAGTCATAATATAAAAATAATAATAATAATAAAAAAAATAAATTAATTGAGAGAAGACCATGTTCAATACTGCCTAAGGAACATAAAGGTGCACAAGTCCATAGGACCTAATGAGATGCATCTGCAGATCATGAAGGAACCGGAATATAAAATTGCTAAGCCACTATCGATCATATTTGAGAAGTTGTGGCAGTCCAGTGAAATTCCCACTTACTGGAAGAGGGGAAACACAACACTCATTTTTAAAAAGGGAAAAAAGGAAGACCCAGAGAACTACAGGCCAGTCAGTCTTTGGGACTGGAACTGTTTGACATCTTTGTAGGTGACATGGAACGTGAAATTGAGTGCACCCTCAGCAAGTTTGCTGATGACATGAAGCTGTGTGGTGTGGTTGATGCACTGGAGGGAAGGGATGACATCCAGAGAGACCTGGACAGGATTGAGAGGTGGGCCTATGCACATCTCATTAAGATCAAAAAGGTTAAATGCAAAGTCCTGCATCTGGGTCAGGGCAATCCCAAGCACAAATACAGGCTGTGCAGACAACGGATTGAGAGCAGCCCTGAAGAAAAGGACCTGGGTGTGTTGGTTGATGAGAAGCTCAACATGAACTGTCAATGTTTGCTTGCAGCCCAGAAAGCCAACCATATCCTGGGCTGCCTCAAAAGAAGCATGGCTAACAGGTTGAGGGAAGTGATTCTGCCCCCCTACCCCGCTTTCATGAGACCCAACCTGGAGTATTGCGTTTAGCTCTGAGACCCCCAATATAAGACATATGGACATGACACATGGACATATTAGAACACGGGCCATGAAGATGAACACTTCTTCTATCAAGACAGGCTGAAAGATTTGGGGTTGTTCAGCCTGCAGAAGAGGAGACTCCAGGGAGACCTTAAAGTCGTCTTCCAGTACGTAAATGGGGCTTACAAGAAAGGAGGAGAGGGACTCTTTATCAGGGAGTGTATTGATAAGACAAGGAATAATGGTTTTACACTAAAAGAGGCTAAGTTTAGATTAAATATAAGGAAGAAATTCTTTACTCTGAGGGTGGTGAGGAACTGGAACATGTTGCCCAGAGAACCTGTGGATGCCCCATCACTGGAAATGTGTAAGGCCAGATTGGATGGGGCTTTGAACAACGTGATTCAGTGGAAGGCATCCCTGCCCATGGCAGGGGGCTTGCAATTAGATGATCTTTAAGGTCCCTTCCAGCACAAACCATTCTAAGATTCTATGAAATTAATCCATAAATTGTTGCCTCCTAAGCAGACAATAACCTACAGGCTGGGTATTCCCTTAAGACATGAGAATACCTGCTTGATATACCTACTCAGTCAGTCTGCGCATACCAGACTATTTTAATTAGGCTATTTGGGTTGCGATTAGTGCTTTTTGAACTCTTTCTCCTTTGAATAAAATTATTGAATATTCACTGAAGCAGTGACCTGAACATGAAACTTTCATTTCCCAGCTGTGTGTCCTAGCTTCTGAGGTAGTAATTTTTTTTTTTTCTCACCAGCTGAACTAATTTTTTATTACTACACAGTGGAATAGCTTCAAGATGAAAGACAAAGGATGGACAATATCCTCTTTTGGCATAGTTATTAATCTCAAATGCAGAGTTAACAGCTTCTAATTACTCACTGGTCTGAAGTTATAATCAGGGGAATATATACCAAGTTCCTTTCCATTGTCATTCTTGCTGTCACTACAATGATCAGCAAAAGTATACAGGCTTCTTAAAATACAGTTCTGATGAATTGTCCTATGAATATCCTATCAAATGAATTCATGTGAACTATTATGAATTATTATGAATGAGATATTTACAATATATTAACAATGTCCCCACAGGCTAATCCCCATGTATCTCTCATCAGCTCTGTCACTAATCAGTTATTCTCCAATGTCTCTTCTTGCAGTAGACTGTCCTATATAGCCATGATTTTAGTTTTCAGTGTCAGAGAATTCTAATCTTATCCTCCAAAATACTGATATTTGTGTAGTCCATTAATGGAACATATAGTCTGGATATATTCCATATATATATGGACATAGAATCACAGAATCTTTTAGGTGGAAAAGACCTCTAAGATCATCAAGTCCAACCTTTAACCTAGGACTTCCAAATCCACCATTAAATCATGTCACTAAGTTGTACATCTACATGTTTTTTGAAGACCTTCAGGGATGGTGACTCAACTACTTCCCTGGGCAGCCAGCTCCAATACTTCACAACCCTTTCAGTGAAGAATTTTTTCCTAATTTCTAACCTAAACCTCCCTTGGTACAACTTAAAGTCATTTCCTCTTATCTTATCACCTGGTGCTTGGGAAAAGAGAATGATCTCCTCCTCACTACAGCCTCCTTTAAGGTAATTGTAGGGCAAGATAAGGTCTCCTCTGAGACTCCTTTTCTTCAAGCTAAACAACTCCAGCTCCCTTAGCTGCTCCTCAGAAGACTTTTTCTCTAGACCTTTCATCAACTTCACTGCCATTTTTTGGACATGCTCCAGCACCTTGATGTCTTTCTTATAGCGAGGAGCCCAACACTGAACATGGTATTCGAAATACAACCTCTCCAGAGTTGAGTACAGAGGAACAATCACTTCCCTGTTCCTGCTGGACATGTTATTTTGATACAGGTCAGGATGTATCACATGGTCTTGGCCACATGAGCACACTGCTGGCTCATTTTCAGCTGGCTATCCACCAAAAAAACCAGGTTCCTGTCCACAGGGCAGTTTTCCAGCTACTATTCCCCCAGCCTGTAGCATTGCCTTGGGTTGTTGTGCCCAAAGTGTAGGACCAGACACTTAAACTTGTTGGACTTCATACAGTTGGCCTTGGCCCATTGGTCCAGACTATCCAGATCTCTTTGTAGAGTCTTCTAACCTTAACACTCACGACTTGATCAACACTCGCACCTAACTTGGTGTTGTCTACAGACTAACTGAGGGTGCATTTTATCCCCTCATCCAGATCATTGATAAAGACATTGAAGGAGCTGCTGAAGGAGCTGGGGCTGTTCAGTTTGGAGTAGAGGAGGCCAAGGGGAGACCCTTGGAGTAGATAAATTACCTTGGAGTAGATAAATTGGCTTGTAAAGATAGAAGTTAAGTGTATCTCAAAAGGGAATCAATGAAGGTGAGTATAAATTCTCTTCACCAGAACACATTCCCAGAACCTGTCCTCCTTCTTCACCTGAATAACCTAATTGCTTGAATGCATTTAAGTTTTTATTGTATTTTTTTTCCCCAAGTTTTGCTGCCATGTAAATTAGATGAAATATATCTTTATTTATTTATTTATTTATTTATTTATTACTGTTCTGGGAATATTGTCAGTATGTTCCTGTTCAGGGCAAAGATGTTAAAAAAGTTCTTTTTGATTTCCTAATTGAGAGAAGTATATTGATTGACAGCAGAAAACAGAGGTGAAAAGAAGATGTATCTTGATGGAGGGTGTGTTTGGAAATTATGATGTAGACTGCATTAATAAGAGAACTATGCACTGAGTTTGCAACTCAGCTTTTTCAGAGGCTGATTTGTATAGAACAAAGGTTCTGCATGATTGTTATTTAAGTAGTCTGTGTTCTACTTCATCAATTTCTGAGAAATCAGAAATAGAATAATGAAGAAAACTTAATGTGATAAAAGCCAAAGAAAATCATTCAAGTGAGCAGATTTCCTCAAAATTGGAGGACTTCCCTCTTCCATAACAACAGATATTTTATAAGTTATTATTTTGCTGAATTGTTGCTGCAATACAGCTGAAAATAATTGTGCAATGGATAATTTTAAATGAATAATCTTCTGCAGTTTTAAATTAATCAACACATTTTTTTTCTAAAAATATAATTAGGACTTAATAGAAATGATAATTTAAAAGTAGATTGTTGAACTGCAGAAGAGGAATATAATTGTTAATAACGTTATTTTTACAATGTTTCTAAAAATCTGTAGTGTTACATAAATTAAAAAATATATCCTGGTATTTATCATATAACTATTAGTTTTATGTATTTGACGTTCTTCTGTGATTTTCACACATTCCCCTGCTAAATTTAAGGCATATATGTAATGTAGATGAAATGTCAAGCTGAGCAGTACTCTATTATATCAAAGTCAAATTTGTTACATTTTACCAGGTATTTATGACATTGAGGTTTGATTAGCACCAAAAAAAAAAAATGTTACAAACCATTAAAATTGTTACCTGGCACTAGAAAACTGTCCACTGACCAAATTGAGCCAAAATGAACACATAGCTGTCTAATACATATGGAATAAAGTTAATTTTCTTCATTTGTAAATTCTTTCCTGAAACTGTCCTTTTTTTGTGGCTCTGTCTCCAATAACTTTTAGAAGTATTAATATTAATCTGAGGAGATTTGTTTTATGAGCTCAATAAAAAGTAGGTTCTGACAAAGGTCATCCATCTAGTTGATGAAGGGAACCCAGCTGATGCAATTTTTTTGGATTTCAGTGTAACTTTCAATACTGTTTTTCACAGTATCCTTCTGGACAAAATGTCCAGCATACAGTTAGACAAATACATAGCACAGTGGGTGAACTACTGGCTGATGGGTTGGGCTCAAAGGGTTCTAGTAAATGGGGTTACATCAGGCTGGCAATGAGCCATTAGTGGGGTTCCCCGGGCCTCCATTTTTGGGCCAGTTCTCTTAAATGTTTTCATAAATGACTTGGATGCAGGACTTGAAGGTGTATTAAGTAAGTCTGTGGATGACACGAAACTGGAAAGAGATGTTGACTCCATTGTGGGTAGAGAGACTTTGTGGAGAGATCTTGACAAATTAGAGAGATGAGCAACCACCAATGGCAAGAAGTTTCATAGAATCATAGAATATCCTGAGTTGGAAGGGACCATCCAGTCCAACTCCTGGCACCACATAGTTCTACCCAAAAATTCAGACCATGGGACTAAGTACACAGTCCAAATGCTTAAACTTCAACAGGCTTGGTGCAGTGACTATGTCCCTGGGGAAACTTCCAGCATGTGACCACTCTCTCAGTGAAGAAGTTTAAGAACAAATTAAAAAGAAAGAACAAATTAAAAAGAAATTTCTTAACAAATTAAGAACAAAAGAAATTTAAGAACAAATGCTGGATTCTGCACCTCGGAAGGGGCAACCCTAACTATACATACAGACTGGGGGATGAGAGGCTAGAGAACATCCCTGCAGAAAGTGTTCTGGAAGTTCTGGCCAATGATAAGTTGAATATAAGTCAACAGCGTGTCCTGGTAGCTAAAAGGGCCAACCATATGCATCAAGCACAATATAGCTAGTTGGTGGAGGGAAGCTTACTGTGCTGGTGCAGTTTCACCTCAAATACTGTGTGCAATTTTGGGCACCACAATATAAGAAAGGTATAAAACTATTAGAGAGAGTCGAAAGGAGAGCAACAACTATACTGAAGGGTCTACAGGGAAACATGCATGAGGAGCAGCTGAGGTTACTTGGTGTCCTCAGCTTCACGAAGAGGAGACTGAGTGTAGGCCTCATGGTGGCCTGCAGCTTCCTCACAATGGGAGCGGAAGGATAGGCACTGAGCTCTGCTCTCTGGTGTCCTAGCGACTGGACACGGGAACATCATGGAGCTGGGACAAGGGAGAGTCAGGCTGGATGTTACAAAAAAAAAGATTTTTCACTGAGGGGGTGTTTGAGCACCAGAACAGGCTCCTCAGGCCTGGTCACGGCACCAAGCCTGTCGGAGTTCAAGAAGCATTTGGACAATGCTCTCAGACATATTGTTTAATTTTTGGATGGTCCTGTGTGGAGCAAGGAGCTGGACACAATGATACTTGTGGGTCCCTTCCAACTCAGGATAATTGATAATTCTAGGATTTGAGGTTGATCTGCATTTTGATACTTATTGCTCATAAAAAAATTATATAAATTTGAATAAGCTACTACTACTTCATGATAAGATGTTTATTAAGTATTTCTTGTGATGATCCACATTAATGGATTATTATAGGCAAAATTAGGCAAATCATCTATCGGTAGACCTCTAACTTTGAATTATTTGAATACTATGCAAATACTTTGAATTCTATGCAAAGCTATTTTGCTGAGATAGATACAATAACTATCTTATCATGCAGAGAGAAATAAAAAAAAAAAGAAAAGAAAAGGAAAAATAATCATAGAATCTTAGAATCATAGAATGGTTTGGATTGGAAGGGGCCTTAAAGATCATCTAACTCCAAACAACCAACCAGATCAGGTTGTCCAAGGCCTCATCCAACCTGATCTTGAACGCCTCCAGGGATGGGGCAGCCAGAATTTCTTTGGGAAAAAAAAATAGAAAAGAAAAGTAGAAGAAAAAAGGAAAAAAAAGGAAAAAAAAAAAAAAAAGAAAACAAAAACAAAAAGAAAAGGAAAAAGAAAAAGAAAAAAAAGAAAAAGAAAATGAAACAGATAAAGAAAAAGAAAACAAAAACAAAAAGAAAAAGAAATGAAAACGAAAACGAAAAGAAGAAGAAGAAGAAGAAGAAGGAGAAGAAGAAAAAAAGAAGAAAAAAAGAGAAAATAATATATTTAAACATTTAAGATTTGCAGGGAGAGATGAGATGAAAGAAGTCTTTGTAAAACTTGGCTATTTTGTAAGGAGTGTGGGTGTGGACTTATCAATGGTAATCTGATGGGTGTAAGTGCATGGAGACAGATGGAACCTTTCACTTCCCCTTCCTGGACAGAAGAGAGCAGAACAGTAACTCTCCTCAGATGCAGGTACAGCAAGCCTTCAGCAACTCCTGTTCTCTGATGGAATAAAACATTGTTTCAGATCATGCTTCTCTTTCCTGACAGTGCCCATAACAGTTTGTCATATGCAGAGATATGGACACTATTGCTTCCTCTTTGATAAGAGTGATTTTGCTATGGCCCTTGGAATGCCAGCAAGCCTTGAGCTGGCCTGAAACACAACTCCACATAGTTGTTGCAGCATCTGCATATCTGTGTGCCTCAAGAACACAATAAACTCATCTGAACTTACAGAAAAGCAGCAAAATGACTTCAAAAGAGGCTTTCAGATTACAAGTGCAATTTGCAGCTGATCAATTCATTTAATATACACAGATACAGCATATTAATGTAGATTATTGCTTAGATTTGCTGTTTGGATATTTAGAGTGTATTCAGATTTGATTTTTTTTTTTTTTTCTTTCCTATGGAAATGAGCGTTCAACTTCATGGAATGAGTGTTCAACAAGTCTGTCAACCTGAGTATTATTTAACTTAAATTTACTTTGATATCAAGATATAAATTGAAGGAAAGTTTAGCTGACCTATTTAGACATCTGAGATGCGTTACTTAATTCTTCCATCCAAAACTTCTCTGGTTCAGAAAAGACATCAGAAAGGACTGGCTTGGTAGAACTTTTGACTCTGATGAACAGACTGCAGATATATCCACCGTATTTCCCAAATGTCTGAAATAACATATAAACATGTGAACTCTTAAAGGAGCCTGATTTGAAAGGGATATTCAGACCTATCCTTCTTTATTCCAGTTGATTTGATTTCTGTCAAACACTGTGAGGGAAAAATCAACTTTCTCTGTAATAACTGAATGATAGGAAAAATTACTTCATTCTGAAAACGGCTATCTACCTCTTGTTAGAATGAGAGGATTGAGTCTAAGCTTGCTCTGAGTAGAGCAGGATTTATTTAAATATTTACATTCCACTAGCTACATATAGCTGTATTGCACTAGCTGTATTCTCCAGAAAGTCCTTTTGTTTTACATATTAGGCAATTTCTGATGCCTGCAACAATTCTTGCAGGCATCAGAAATTGCCCCTCATTGACTTATTTTTCACAATTTATGACTTGATTTTGCTTTAGATACCTTAAAAAATATTTTTATTTAATTTCATTTTATATTTCATTTCACTTTGTTTTAATTTTATTTTTCATTCTGGCTCTTAATACTGGCTATGATATGTGTCTAAATTTAAATAAGGGTTTCAAGATTTGGCTAAATATGTTGTTGCATTAGCGCATCTGCTGCCATGTGAAATGCCTATTTGAGACATATATCCAGGTTTCACATACATAACATGAAGCCTGCATCCTTATCTTTCTTAAGCAGCACTTTAAGGTGTGTTCATAAACCCTAAGGAATATCAAATGATAGTTCAGTTTAGGGAACCTACCTGAGCCCATCCCTGTCTCATATTGTTTTCTATCTTGAGCACTCCAGTGTTCATGAAAGTTTTGGGGAATCCCATTTTATGAAACTTTAACCATCTTTATTATAAATTCTACTGCTGGAGATGAGCAATTATATTTTGTAATTTTTAGCATCAAATAACAAAAATCTGTTGGTTGAACACCTGCCTAGCCTAGTTAGCTTAATGCAACAGTACCAACACATGATAATGCTGCAAAGAAAAAAAAAAAAGTTAAAAATCACAGGCATATAGATGTGAATTCATAAATAAAAATCACATTTCAACCTAATATATCACTTTGTAAAATTAATATATCACTGTAATTACCATACTGTATAGAAATATAACTTAGAAAAATGTATTAAAAGTGATGTGCCATAAGTGATAAATCTTAGGAAAATCTATAAATCAATTGCCAAATCCAGGCTGAAATGTCAGTGAATGAATATATACTTGTGATATTTAAAAATCATAAACACAAAACTAAATATTTCCTTAAAGCAAAAAAAGACATTTTGCATGCAGTGACATATATTCACTGATTCTTTATTACCCTAACTATTATTTCTTTTGTAACAGTCCTAAGCCTTCAATTTTTTTTCACAGCAGTACTTGCATACCAAAAATGTAGTATGTTTCTTCCATTAAAATTTTTATTGTATAGTGATTGAGTGATTGATGTTAACACACTGCAATGATTATCCTATCCTATCCTTTTTTTTTTTTTTTTTTCAAGCCTTCTGACTGCAGAACTGAAAGACCCAGATATGAAATGTGCAGGAATCCACTGACAGTTCAGGCACATGCTCATGGGACAAGAAAGCAAGAAAGCTTTTATTACATTTTCTTTTGGCACACCCTACTGGTGTACAGTTGCAAAGATTCTTCCGTGAGGCCAAAGACCTCGAAAGGGCATGCTATGATTCTTCAGGTCTCTCATCCTTTTTGATTGATAATAATAACAAAACTAATGGCACATTAATGTGAAGAGGTTTATATTCTGATCGAGCAACACGAATTCATTGCTTCAGTGAATATATGAATTATTTAAAACATAAATCCAATCACTGAAGCTTCTTTGCATGTTTCACACCTTTATTTGATCTCCTCGTGTAATAGTAATAGATTTTCCAATTATGGGTGTTTTTTTTTGTTGTTTTTTTTGTTTTTTTTTTTTTTTTTGTGTGTGTTTTAAATCTTAAAAAAAAATAGAAGTGTCAAAAAAAATCACTCCATGATTTGTGGTAATGTAGTGTGGCAATGTATACTAACTATCCTTTGCATTCACAAGTTACTTGAAGATGAAGAGTATACATGAATATTTCTGCTCTGTTCTTTGAAGGTTGGGACATAATTGTTCCCCACTGTTACAGTAGCACTATTTCTTTCTCCCCAAAAGAGTGGGGACATATCAACAATATTAACTTCTTTCAATTTCTTACAGCCATAGTGTTTCTTAATGAGGGGATCTCCATACCTCACTTTAAGGCAACTGGCATATCTGAAAACATAGATAGAATAGCCTAGGCTATTCTATCAAAGGAAATAAGATAGCATCTCAGATTCATAACCTGTAAGTTCTCTATTTGTTACAGAAGTGTCAGGCAGCTGAACGTCTACATAAAAATATTTAAAATCTCCGTTATTTTCTAGAATTAAGATGTGCGTGCTTATCATGGAAAAAGGGTAGTCTAGATAGATAGTGTTCCAAGTATGCTTGCCACAGAATTTTCATAGAATCACATAGCTGGTCTACAGTTAATGGGTGTATACATGAACAAGTGCTGAAGGATCTTTCTGTAGATACTAAGCACACACACACACACACACACACAAGTATCATTTTAAAATAAAAGTCAAATAGTCACTTTCTAAATGATAAATGATTTCCAATTACACATTTTGTTCATTTTTTGAATGAGCATTAATCTCTAGCGAGGTTAAAATGGGAGTATGGATTGCTAAATATTAATACTTCCCATTAATCTTAAAATGTGATTATTATTTCCAGTTAGATAAAATAATATTACCATATGTTCTCTTCCAGGCTATCTATTAGGCAAGAGTAGCCTTTCCCTTTCATCTTTTTTTTTTTTTTTTTTAACCCCAAATTAATGATTACTTAAAAAATAAAGATCACTCATTATATTTACATTTATTTATGTGGATACACACATATAAAGGAAACAACAAATTTTAACCTTCATCCCCTTCTAGATTAATTCTATTTATTTATGTATTAACTGTAGGCTATTAGTATTTCTTTAGAGTCAATGAGTAGAATATGGCGTTTTTGCAGATGGGAATCATGATGCACAGTCATCTTCGTGACTTGCTGAATAGGTAACACCTGCCCGCAGCACCAGAATACAGGAGTTTTGATTCCCAAGTGCATACTTTAATCATATACAATGTATTTTCTTCTGGCTATGGCATATAAAATAATGTGAATTATTTCCATTTATAGTGAACATACTTGCCATGCACCTCAACTTTCAAGACAATAAAAGTCTGAAAGATGTGTCTTATATTTATAAAAAGAATGACAGTAACACCAATGTTTATTAATAAACTAATATTATTAATAAACAGCCAGAATGCTCTAGGCTATGTTCCTACCTATAAATAACAGAAGGCCAGGAAGGGGGTTTCTCATTGCCCATGCTTAATTGCCTTAACCTTCTCTAACATTTTTTTACCATATGCCAACTCTTCCTCAGAAAGTATTTGGACCCTGAATAGCACATCCCCACTAGACAGTATGGAGGAAAAAATCCTCTCTGGAGATGAGAGTTTAAGCAAGTGGATAAAATAAAGTCTGTGTCACTTAAGACTGAGTGCCCCAGAACTGTCCCCGGCCTGCTGTAGTTATTTGTAGAGGGTAGCATTTCTGATATATGTCTGATATATGCTGTATCAAAACTGATTTCTTAACAGCTGCTCTATCATGAACCATGAACCAATGTGTCTGTAAATGCAGTATCTTACTGCAGCTCCTAGACTGCATTGGAATAAATTATATTTATATTTCAGAGCATCAAATATATCACTATGTACTTAGGGCAAATTATTCTGCCAGGTTGTACTGGGTCTGGCTGGAATGTTAACTTTCCCGGCAGCAGCCCATACAGTGCCGTACTCTGTACTTGTAGCTGGAACAGCAGTGTTATCACACCAGTGTTGTGTCTACTGCTGAGCAGCAGTGGCACAGCATTGGGCCTTTCTCTAACCCTCCTAGGGGATGGGCAAAAAGTGAGGAGAGAAACATCACTAGGTCAGCTGACCTAAACCAATCAAAGGGATATTCCATACCATATGATGTCACACTCAGCAATAAAAGGTGGAAACAGGAAGAAGAGGGGAGGGGTGGGCTCTCGTTGAGAAGACGTCAGTCCTCCTCTCGAACACCAGTTGCATGTGTTGAGGCCTTGCTTCAAGGACATGGTCAATCATCGCTCATTTGTGGGAATTAGAGAGTAATTTCTTTCCTCTGCACTTCCATATAACTTTCATTTATTTTGTTTGTTTGTTTTCCTCCCTTCTTTTTATTTTCCCTTTTCCCCTCCCTTTTCCCCTTTCCCTTTTTATTTCTCCTTAGTTAAATTGTTTAGTTCATGGTAGTCTTTATTTAATTATTATAATTATTTCCCTTTAATTAAATTATCCTTATCTCAACCCGTGAGTTGTTCTTTGCTTTACTTCTCCCCCTCCTCATCTAAAGGAGGGGGAGTGAGAGAGCGGTTGTGGGGTTTAGCTGCCCAGCACGGTAAAACCACCACACAGGTAGATGACCATTCACACTGGAAACAAAATTTGCCTGCTTTAAAATTTATATAGAAGTCAAATGCATCTATTCTCTTGATGTTTAGAATGCTCTATAATACTAAGGAAATAATATGTTCTGATATAAACTGTTAGCTCTTTACAGATCTAATGAAGGAGAAAGTTAAGTTTCTAGTTCTCATCTTCAAAGTATATCTGATTTGACTGCTATTCAGTTTCAATATTTTTGTCTAAGCAACTTGATTGAAATAAAGGAAAATGTCTTTAATATACTGTTTAAAAATGTATTTCTAAAAACAAACAAAAAACCATAATTTATAACACTTATGTTCACACAGATTATGTAACAGTGTTTTTTTTTTTTTATTTCTTTTTTTTTTTTTTCCTCCTGAAGTCCAGAACAAATATAGTGGGATGTTCTTTTTCTCTTCCTTATTACAGAAAAATAGATGTCTGGAGGTCCAGACACTCTCTTTCCCTCCCTCTCTCCTTTTCTCTCATTATCATTGTTGAAATTAAGTCAAATAATAGATTTTAGTGAATAATAGTGTCTGTGGAGCAAAACATGCCAGTGCAGATTCCCAAGATATTTGACAAACATTTTCAGTTTTAGTTTGTATCACTTCATAAAGCTAAAACTGGTTCAAATCTTTTATCCTATCTCAGGGCAACGGTTACTTGACTGAATAATAAGGGTTTTTCAAAAAGCATGCATTAATTCCATCTGTTGATACCTCCTCTACTGTAAGCAAACAGCTGGTATCAGAAATCAGACTTCATGAAATATTCTGGAAAGAAATGCATAATAAATTATATTCATTATAATTCCACAGCTTCGGGTTGATACCAGAATATGAAACCATCACATACTGCAAGTTCATAAAACAGACATCCATATCAGGTATACTTAACTAATTTGAATCAAATAGGACTTTGTGTTTGTCAGTTTAATCAAAAGCCAAACTTTCAAAGCAAAACTCATAGTTTTTTTCTTGTGGGTTTCTATTGCTCTTCTCCCAGACTCAAGGAAAGACTGTGTACTTCACAGATATTTTCTAAACATGGAAATCAAATCCTAGAAATGGTTGATTAAATAATTCTAGCATTTCTTGCCAGTATAATACTGGATATCTACTGGCTTTAGTTCTGTGGGTTTTATTTCTTGCTTTTCATTATTTTTATAACTTCAGTTCTGAACAACAAAAGGCTACTGTGCCATCATTTAAATGCTACATGGACATTTGGAGCATGTTTTCTCAGTAATGAGAACATCACATAGTTGATATTTTTGAGATACAGTCAAGTAACACAAACCCATTCTTTTTACTTTTACCAGTAAAACTGTCTCTAAATATGTAGTTTTCAAAAATGTCAATGTCCAGCATTGGGCAAACATCATTTCATTCCTGTTCCCTTCCCTTGAGAAGAAACAGCTTGTCAGCGCACCTCTCTCTCTATATACTATATATGAGAGATATACTATCTCTCATGGGTCAGGAAAATATATAAATAAATAAACCTTCAAGTTATGAGTGTATTTCAGCTCTAACAACATCTAATTCAAATTATTCTCAAAAAAAGGGCTCAATTCTGTATATCATATCAACATTCCTGAAGGATTTCCTCATAAAACCAAGAGAATAGAGTAGGGGGAAAAAACACACAAGGTAATGTCATGCATTTAGTATTTAATAAAGTCTTATTCCTGTGCACAGGGGAACTATTATCCTTGTAACAGTGTTGTAGAGTCAGCAGTGTGTTTCTGGCCTGAATATGCAAACTTCTGTCTATTAGACTTCACTATGCTGAATGCTGAAGCCTCACGCAGCTTTTTCTTCCCCCTTTTAAAACATGATTTTTTAATTATTATTATTTTTTTTACATTAGAATATGACATACTATTTTTTCCTGTCTCCATTTTAACAAGAGGTGAACACAATGCATGTATGCATGCATATATTCATTGTAGAGGTAGCAGAGTATGAGATCTAGGCAGACAAGATCAAGCACATCTTTATTTTTTTTTAAATTTTACAAGGTTTAGTTCAACATTGATTGGATTTATTTATTAATTCACTGCAATAAGTATTTTTTAAAAACTTATTTAAACACAAGATGAAATATTTATGTATATTACATTATAAACAATTTCTTCGTATGGTTTCTAATATGAGAATGACTGAAGTCACTTAGAACTCTTCTATTGTTTCTAATAGGTGATTGTCAACAGTAAATATCTGCAGTCCAGAAATAATTATAATTTCTCACATACTGACAATCTATACAAAATCTTGTCACTCATGTGACTGTGATGAACAAGAACTAACTCATGTCTTTCAAAGACTGAAGTTATACTATTTATATATGAATTATTTGTGTTTGCATGATTACACTTGCAATGCCTGTATTGCCTGATTTATTGTGCACCCTCACTTCTTATTTTAATCCTCCAAATCAAACAACTGTTTGTTTAACTGAATATTTGACATCATCTCTTATTGCTTTGATAGTATGACAATAGAGTGGAGACAGTTTAGAATCTGTTCACTTTGAATTTACATTTGTGTGAATTTAATCATTTATTTATTATCATTAAAATTATATATAATTTGACATATTTTAACAGTGATCTAGTCTATGATTCCATTGTTTTCAGATATCCACTATTTTTTTGGATATTTTTTTTTTTCACAAAGAAGCGAATAGATACAGGTAAATATATGACTAACTGACATTTTAAAACAATCCCAATGTAATAAGATCCTCTTCTGAAATTCAGCTCATTAACATTGACATCTTCCTTGACCCCACAGAAGTTTGTGAGGTGTACAGACAACACTACAATACTTCCCCCATCTACCCTCCCCCCCTTAGTGCTAAACAGTAAATCTCAGATTCCAAAGCAGAGTGAAGAGACACAGACCAGATGAGTCTATGGAGACAGAGGCTTAATTACAGAGCTGTACTAGTAAGATCCTGCTTAATTGTGCATCCTCCTTTGATAATTTAGCCCAGTTGCTCTATACCTCTGACAGCCATATGGCATGTTTCAGGATACTTATATTTTTAATAGAAAGATAGATAGCAATGTGTAAAATAATATGTTTAATCTCTCCCAATTTGTAGTTGTAAATATAGGTGCACACTGTAATGGAAATCAGATTGTATTTATTTATTTTGTCTGCTCATAGTAACAGATTGAATAACTGAAATGATAGGCTTATTAAGAGTACACAGAAGTCCCCTGTTATCTCAGAAATGTCAAGGCTCTGGTTTATTAATAGCTGAGATGCACAAATATTTATATTTTTTTAAAGGAACAATTCTATTAAACTAGACAGGGGAACAGGCAGCAGTGTATTTTCCTTTATCAAGAAGGAATCTAAATAGATATGTTGTTTGGCCATGGATGAACATGTTGCTGAAACCTACAATGAAAAGCCTTATACATGTACATAAGATAATAATATTATTTTCAGGCTAAGCCTTCTTAAAATCTTGTGATATCCCCAAAGAAGAGGTATGAAGTTCCTATTAGATGCAAAATTGGCATTTTCCTCTACTGCACACTACTCATAAATGATTAACAGAAGCAAGTTAATCAAGATTAAGCACTGGAGATGTGAGAAGCTTATTTATCTCCTCTGTCTCTTCTTTTAGACCTCACTATTAAAACTGTGCCAGGAAATATGGTTCTTTCTTCTTGTTCCTGTGTTCCTAGCTGAATTAAATGGTTGTAAAGGATGCTGATAAAACTTGGAGTAACCCCACATTGATTTTGCATGTGGGATCAGTCTGGTCTCCCTGCAGGGAGCAGTCATAAAAATCACATTAAGTAACTGTGTTTGCTTTTCCTTCTTTTACTCTGCACTGAATTCAGACTGTTCAGCCTCCAAATTAGGATTATTAACTTCTTGCCCTCATCTTTCCTGGATTTTAAGTTACACAGGGACAAATGTATGTACAATGTAAAATGCATGAGAAATATTAAGATTATGTCTTACTGTTAAAGAAAAGCTGATGCTTTTCTGGGAGGCCATGATTAGTACTATCAAATTAGACTATGATATAGTTTTCCCACAGTCCAAACAGGTCTTTCTTAAATAACTCCATCATGATTTAGGGGATATAATATTCCAGGAACCATTACCAAATAGTAAACCTGTTAGGGGCAAAGAGTTGAGATGCATGACATGAAATACTCTTAGCTACCTGATTGAGAGCCCATGAATGTATCTTGATCCATTTTGTTCATTTGTATGCCCAGATAACAATCTATTGTAGGAATAAAGTCACTATTACAATTCAATAGAAGAAGACCACAGTTCCATCTCTATTCCTGAATTCAAGGAGGCCTGTGTACTTAAAATGGAAAGAGTGCGTACATTGTTTAAGTGTCAGTAAGAGCAGTCTGTCCAGATGATTTGTCCAGTCTACCACCTCCCATCATCTCTGTACGTGGTTCTTTGTTTGAACAAGATTCTCAATGTCATTTTTCTTATCTGTTCAATTCAGTTATCTGACTGAAAAGCTTTGTTTTTGTCAAAACCAGAAAATGAGAGCAGCAGAACACAAAATCAATTTCACTTGCTGTGTAACCAAAATTTTAAAGAATGCATCTTCCTCCAGCTTGGTGGTTTTGACCTCTATTTTTTAATTTTATTTTTATTTTTGGTCTTAATAAGCATTTCTACTAATTTTTGTGATCTGTGACTAACAGTTTTGCAGTTACTGTTATAGTCCCTTACATGTCCACAAGCTCTCTGCTTTTTGACAAGGCAAGAGATGAGGTAAAGTGTTTTAAGAAAACACTCTTTGTTATGAATATGCATTTTAGAAAGGATGAGGTATACTCAAAAAACATACTCAAAACCATAAATGTGTATATCCTTATGTTAGAGGAAAACCTGACTGGTGTGTATAAAATGTGAGCTCTTTAAACTCCTTACTCTATTCACCCTAGCAGTCAAGGTTTTAATTCCTCGTCTTGATTCCTAACTTCAGCTCACTCTGATGTAGTGAAGATATGGAGGCAATTAAAATAATACAGATAGAAAAGATGTAATTGTAAGACATATTTAGTTAAAAACTTAGTAACGAAATCTCTATGAAGAAGATACATACGTTGATAAAAATCAAAGGATTACAATTCTTGAATAGTGTATTTAGGGATTTTGTTTTGGTTAATCAAAAAAAGATTTTACTTGTGCAACCAGAAACATTAATTGTTGCGATTAATTATTTTATTATCTGATTAGGAAACAAACAACAGTGAGGTAAAATGATTGCAGCACACGTTCTAAGTCTCTCCTAGTGGTGCAGAAAATGACATTACCTCTACTGAAATGTGACTTACATCTGTAGATCTGCATACAGTTAATATATGCATCATGTACTTCTAAAGGAAGAAACATATAATGGAAGACATGAGATAGAGAGAAAATAAAGTGAGTAAATTCAAAAAAGGTAAAATGAAACAAAGGATTAATGAAGTAGAATTGGAGAGAATGAACATGAAATTAGCAGACTGCAGACTGCCTGAGTAGAAGGGATGCAGAAACAGTGAAAGAAAGAAGAAAACAGGGTCTCAAATAATGTCAATGAATTCATATGAGGGCATTTTCTTATACTTGTGTCCCATGTGTCCTCTGAATCATTATACTACCACAATAGCTGTGGATCAGGAATAAATAGATTCTTATTCCCAAGTTCTTCTGTTTTCCTGAATTATTATTGTTATTATTTTTTGTTTTTATAATTTTCAGAGAATCACAGAATCATCTAGGTTGGAAGAGACCTCCAAGAGCACTGAGTCCACCTTCTGACCTAACACTAACAAGTCCTCCACTAAACCATATCACTAAGCTCTACATCTAAATGTTTTTTAAAGACCTCCAGGGATGGTGACTCAACCACTTCCCTGGGCAGCCTACACCAACGCCTAACAAAATCCCGAATGCCTAACAAATTCCAATGCCTTTGGGTCCAGCTACCCAGCCAGTTTCTAACCCAACGAAGCATACGCCAGTCCAAGCCACGAGCAGCCAGTTTCTTGAGGAGAATGCTGTGGGAAACAGTGTCAAAAGCCTTGCTGAAGTCAAGGTAGACCACATCCACAGCCTTTCCCTCATCCACCAAGCACGTCACTTTGTCATTGAAGGCGATCAGGTTCGTCAAGCAGGACCTGCCTTTCAAAAACCCATGCTGACTGGGCCTGATCACCTAATTGCCCAGTACGTGCCACATGATGACGCTCAAGATAATCTGCTCCATGAGCTTCTCTGGCACTGAGGTCAAACTGACAGGCCTATAGCTCCCCGGGTCTGCAAATATTTTTGGAGCCTTCATACTCAGACCTTTCTTCTTCAAATTTCTGCCATTCTAGAAAACTAGTCCTAGAAATAATATAATGATAGCAATATGTTTTAGTCGTAGCATGTACGAATAAACGTATTTATATGAAGACACTGTGCTCAAAAGCTTTTTGCATTTTTCATCTTCTGTTCTAATTAAAATATTACCTCTTCATTCCATCTCTCATTTCCAATGGTATAAATATTGGAATAAATTAGAAATCAAATTATCAGATTTGTTTTTATTTAGAAGCATATCAAAGTTTGACTAAGGATCTGAAAAAAAAAAAAAAAACAAGCAAAGAAACCCACAAATAAACAACACAGATGTTTCATTTTAATATACTTTTGTTAAATAACATTTAGTTAAATGTTATTTCAATAAGAGAAACCCATACAGTTTCACTGTATTAACATTTTACTTTGAAGATTTAAAACATTTTATGTTATTCTTTCACGTTAGACAAGAAGTAACTAACTAACTAATTAAATGCCCTATTTTTATTTTCCTGTCACATACCAGTGGAAGGAAATGGAGAACCTTTATCAACTAAGGTGACACTTTCATTGACTTAAAATGAGCAAGGCATGTAATTTTTATTTACCTTTTTTTTTTTTTTTTTCAATAATGGACAATTTTAGTAAAATGAGTCTTGGGGTAGCCAAAATAATTGAGATGGAAGCAGCAAAGTTGAAATTCAACACATGCTGAGGGCTGAGGGCTGCTGAGGGCTTATGAAGAACTTATTTTCTGCCAGTGCCATTTTCAAGATCTTTCTGGGGCATAATGCTTTCTTAAAACTTTTTAGTCTTACAGGGGCATGATATCCTATAAAAGTTCGTATTTCACAAGTGATTATTTAAATACCTGAATTCCATTTTGAGTTTTGCCATTGTTCTTAAATCAGATTTCAGTTTCACATTTATTCTAATGGATTACCAGTATATATATAGAATTTATATATATATATATAATATAAAAATATTATTTATATATAATAAATATAAATATTATTCAGATAGAATGGTGAACATGAATGGAGATTTTATTGCTGAAACAGTAAGTTTATAAACTGCTTTCCTTTTATTTTCATTAATATATTCCCACACATGGGATTAGCAATGTAGTTACTGGGGAGAAGCTTAATAGTTCTCCCTCTCTAGTTTGTCTTCCCCAAAAATATGCTGGAAGCAACTGTAATATGTCAGAGATGTGGGAGATATGCAGCAAAAGTGCTTTATTTTAAAGCAATTCTGGAATGCACAGAGGGTCAGTGACAATACAAAAGCTGCTGTGAGGACCAGCACTTATACGAGTTCACAGATCAGACAAAATTGAGCTAAAAAGCCACTTTTGTCTCTTCCCTTCAGATGTGTTCTTCTGTGCTATGTCTCTTAAATGAAGAAATACAGAATATACCTCTTTATGAAATATATAATGTTATGAACTGTATTTCAAGCATGTCAAACTGGAGAAAGCATTTGTATGTGTAAAAGTATGCTACACAAAAGTAGTCTGAAAAAATGATTATTGAGATACCTGTAATGTAATCTGGTACAACCAAAAGATATTGGAATATTGATTTAGAACAATTTTCTTCTACACAATTTTATTTTTTTTTGTTATGTTATACCCCATGAAATCTAACAAATTTTATCTCAAAAACTAATTGTATACCTTCAGGTGGATTTCCTAGTGTGGCACATTTGCTGATTTTTGATAGGTGTAGGTTTGAAATTCTGTAACTGTAGACCAGACAAAAGAGTATTTTGGGATTACAGGAACTTTGTAAAACTTGCTTGTATGACAGTATTTTTTGTTCTTTTTAATAGAGAATAATTAAAATATTACTTTTATTAGCTGTACTAAATATTTCTCTGATGTTTTCAACCTGAATTTTTTAACACATTAAGAAGTATAAAGTTTACTACAAGCTTATGAAGTATATCACTGAAGAAAGGCATTAAATTCACTCATAAATAATTCAAAGTTTATGACTAATATCCCACTTTATCGCTCATTTTCTTTCACCTAAATACAAATTTTGTTACCCAGACTAGTTTAGTCATGTTGATTTTCTTCCTGGTGTTTCAATGATGCATTTGTGACTCAATTTCTTAGTTATTTCTTTACATGAATGTATGTCCCACTGAGAGTTCATATTCCACAGGAAACTTTCTCATTGTGTAGAAATAGTCCTATTTGAAGTGTTGATACAGAGCTTGATGTAGTTGTCCAAATGGAGATATTTAATATTATTTGATATACTATACTGTTTCCAAGAGATATAAACAAGGCTTAGCTGGAGGCCAGGGAAGGCTATTGAATGACGCTTGTAATGAATAATAGCATTATTTATTAACTACACTGAAATACAGATCTGTGGAATTTGTACTTTAAAAAATATCATTGTAAAATATTGAGGTCCAACAGGGAAGACTATGTTTGCATTCTTAAAAAAAAAAAAGGTACATTTGAAGGGCAAAAACTAATTACTTAAAAATACTTAACAATATACTTAAAATATCAGTATATCAGAATACCAATCTGGCTACTGCCGTCAAAGACAACAAAAAATGATTTTACAAATACATCAATGCAAAATGGAGGACTAAGGAGAATCTCCAGCCTTTACTGGATGCGGGGGGGAACTTAGTTACAAAAGATGAGGAAAAGGCGGAGGTGCTTAATGCCTTCTTTGCCTCGGTCTTTAGCGGCAAAACCAGTTGCTCTCTGGATACCCAGTACCCTGAACTGGTGGAAGGGGATGGGGAACAGAATGTGGCCCTCATTATCCATGAAGAAATGGTTGGCAACCTGCTACGGCACTTGGATGTGCACAAGTCGATGGGGCCGGATGGGCCCCATCCACCCGAGGATACTGAGAGAACTGGTAGAGGAGCTGGCCAAGCTGCTTTCCATCATTTATCAACAGTCCTGGCTATTGGGGGAGGTCCCAGTCAACTGGCGGCTAGCAAACGTGACGCCCATAGACAAGAAGGTCTGGAGGGCAGACCTGGGAAACTGTAGGCCTGTCAGTTTGACCTCAGTGCCAGGGAAGCTTATGGAGCAGATTGTCATGAGTGTCGTCATGTGGCATTTACAGTGCAATCAGGTGATCAGGTCCAGTCAGCATGGGTTTTTGAAAGGCAGGTCCTGCTTGACGAACCTGATCACCTTCAATGACAAAGTGACGTGCTTGGTGGATGAGGGAAAGGCTGTGGATGTGGTCTACCTTGACTTCAGCAAGGCTTTTGACACAGTTTCCCACAGCATTCTCCTCAAGAAACTGGCTGCTCGTGGCTTGGACTGGCGTATGCTTCATTGGGTTAAAAACTGGCTGAGTAGCCAGGCCCAAAGAGTTGTGGTGAATGGAGTCAAATCCAGTTGGAGGCCGATCACTAGTGGCGTTCCCCAGGGCTTGGTACTGGGGCTGGTCCTCGATGATCTGGATGAGGGGATCGAGTGCACCCTCAGTAAGTTTGCAGATTAAAGGACGCTGTAGAGAGGTGGGGGTTGGTCTATTCTCCCATGTGCCTGGTGACAGGACGAGGAGGAATGGGCTAAAGTTGCACCAGGGGTGTTTTAGGTTGGATATTAGGAAAAACTTCTTTACTGAGGGGGTTGTGAGACATTGGAATGGGCTGCCCAGGGAAGTGGTGGAGTCACCATCCTTGGAGGTCTTTAAAAGACATTTAGATGTTGAACTTAGTGATATGGTTTAGTGGAGGACTAAACCATAGTTAGTGTTAGGTCAGAGGTTGGACTTGATGATCTTGAGGTCTCTTCCAACCTAGACAATTCTGTGATACTTAAAATATCAGTAAACACCTGCATATTATTAAACTCCCTTCTATAGCTAAACCCACTCTTTCTCACATACACCCCCACCAACACACAGACACACACACTCACACAGATAGAGGTCATACAAATCTCCAGCCCTCCGCTTCCCTGTGAGCTGTGCTTTACCTCTGTGCTCCTGTGGGTCATGTTGGTGTTCTGTTTTTGAGTGTACCCCTACTGCTCCTAAAACCCCACTGACTGACACACTGCTGAGAAAGCATTTCAGAGGCTTATGCTCAGACATCCAAGGTGTAGTCCCAGTACTGTCAGCCTGCATATCGGAGCCCATGGTGTCCTACTTCTCACCAGCATGCAGCTGTTCATTCTACCCCACTCCAGTGTGAAAAAAAAAAAAAAAAGGAGAGTATGAATTTTTGTGTTTTATTCTTGCTCCAAGCTATTTTTTTTTGTTTGTTTCAAAAATAAATAAATAAATAACCATCTTTGTAATTTCCTAGCTACCGTTCAAATGACTGGTGGTTGTTTTCTCTTTTACATCATCAGTTTTGGGCCAACAACCTCTCAGTTTTTCATGTTCCATTCACATCAACTGTTTACTCTCATACTCTTTTCTTATTAATGCTGTTATGTAGGTCATTTTGCCAAATATTGGTTCATGTGAGTAGCTGCAAAAGTGACCTCAATTTATTATAATTTATACTGATGTCCTGGTTATGACTGGGATAGAATTAATTTTCTATTTTCTACTCTAATTTTTAGCTGATATGGTGCTGTGTTTTGAATTTAAGAGGGAAATAATATTGATAACACACTGATATTTTACTTGTTGCTGAGAATTTAAGCCCTCCTTCATTTCATAAAAGAAACAGCATTTGAAAGTCAAACTGTGTAAAATCATTCACTACTAAGTTAAAGACCTATGGACTTAAAGTCTTTAAGTGAATTATTAACAATAGGATTTTAACAATGCTCTAATGGAATACTGAGTTTTATGAATGTATAATGATGGAAAGATTATATTTTTCCTTAATGCTTGTGGTGGTTTTACCGTGCTAGGCAGCTGAACACCACAACTGCTCTCTCACTCCCCCTCCTTAGATGAGGAGGGGAAGAAGTAAAGTAAAGAACAACTCATGAGTTGAGATAAGGATAATTTAATTAAAAGGAAATAATAATAATAATAATAAAGGAAATATTATTATTAACTAAACAATTTAACTAAAGGGGAAAAAAATTTCCCTTTCTTTTCTTCCCTATTGGACTGTCTTTATCTCAACACATGAGGTTTAACTTTTTTTTTTTTTTTTTTCTGATTCTTTCCCCCATCCCACTGGCTATATGGTGATTAGCTGCCTGCATGATTAAACCACAACAATTAATTCACCTTTTGCTTTTTGTAATATAAAGCTTGTCTAAACAATGAGTATTTTTATTCCAGATATTTCTTTACCCATTTTGAGAAACAGACATAGCTATTTTGAAAAAATAAGTGATTTTGTCAAAAACCAGTACAAAATTCTTACCCGTCTCAGCTATACCTATATTGTAAAAACAAACAAACAAGCAAACAAACAAACAAACAAACAAACAAAACCAACACATAAAAACTATTGCATATTGTTGTTCAGAAGAAGTAAGTGAATGCGTTTTGATAGATTCCATTAGTTTAGAGGTGCTAAGGATTGGGCTTTCTATCAGTGGAAATGTAGGTCAGGCAAAATGGGAAAGAACATACTGGAATACTATGAAATTTGAAAAGTCCTTGTGGTTCGTGGTAGATAATTAACTAAAAGCTCAGAGTGCAAACTAGTAGAATATAAGAAATGTTGATTATTAAGTAACTAAACACAAAGTGGGAGAGTAGAAATATGTAATAATTTACTCATGCAGTAGGTACAGTTCTTACAGTAACCACTCAGCAGCAAAACTTTTGGAAAGCAGAAACCATTGAGAAGGAATCCTAAATGTGAGTTGAAGCAATGAGAATTACTTCAGAATGAAATATTTATTAACTTAAATTTACTTTAAGAGGATACTTAAGTGGCTTTGTTAACTACAGGTCTTTATGTATTTTGTCAATGCTTCCTAAACTGCCAGACTGCTGTCAGCATTAACATTCACCTTAACTTTAAAAAATAACATTATTTTCAGGCAAAATAGGAAGTACTTAAGAAACCAAATCACTAGAATTGGGCTAAATTTCAGGTTCCAGATACCTTTCTTTAATGTTTGGAATCAGCTTCACATTGTTGACACCTGCAATTAATTGCCCATATCTGAGTTTCTTCAAGTGAGCTAGGTGAGCATAGTCAAAGGAAGAGTAATAGTACTAGGGTAATGGATGTAATTCAGTTGTCCACACACATGGTGCCTACTGTCACTTGAGAGAACCTTTTCACTGCCTCTATAGTAGCTGCTACTGAAGATGAATACAGAGTCCCAATATGTTCTCTGACAAAACTGTCAGCTCATGTTAGGTGACATTAGGTATTTATGTGTGGGTCACTGAAACCAAACCAGTGGAATTTAGAAAACCATCTAGCAGATCTGATCTATTCAAAAAACACACATATGGATATCTAAATTATAAACATTTACATGTCAGACAACTGACTCTGGAGAATAAAACTGAGAGAATAAATCAATTTGTGCCCTAATGTCTTTGTCGCTCACCTAGAAAGCAGACTATCAGTAAAACCAAACTTTGTGCGAGGTTAAAACTAGGACAAGAACTAGGTTGTGAAAAGCAACAAAAAAGGTTTCCATATCCTTCCAACAAGAAGGCCCTGCAGGGGGACCAGGACAGGTTGGCAGAGGCCAATGGAATGAGCTTCAACATGACTAATTGCCACGTCCTGCACTTTGGCCACAACAACCCCATGCAATGCTACAGGCCTGGGGCAGTATGGCTTGAAAGCTGTAGAGAGGAAAAGGATGTGGGGGCACTGATTGATGCTCGCCTGAATACGAGCCAGCAGTGTGCCCAGGTGGCCATGAAGGCCAATGGCATCCTGGCTTGTATCAGGAATAGTGTAGCAAGCAGGACCAGGGAGGTGATCATTCCCCTGTACTCTGCTCTGGTGAGGCTGCACCTTGAGTACTGTGTTCAGTTTTGGGCTACTCACTACAAGAAAGACATTGAGGCCCTGCAGTGTGTCCAGAGAAAGGCTACAAAACTGGTGGGTGAAGGGTCTGGATCACAAGTCCTATGAGGAGGACTCACAGGACTGAAAGGAAGGTATGAGGAGCTGGGGATCAGCATCTTCTCGCAGGTAACTTGTGATAGGACTAGTGGGAACGGCCTCAAGTTGCTCCAGGGAAAGTTTGGTTTGGAAATTAGGAGACATTTCTTCTCAGAAAGAGTAGTCGGGCATTGAAATGGGTTGCCCAGGGAGGTGTTGTAGTCACCGTCCCTGGGGGTGTTCAAGGAAAGGTTGGACATGGTGCTTAGGGACATGGTTTAAATGGTGACATTGGTAGTAGGACGATGGTTGGACCAGATGATCTTGAAGATCTTTTCCAACCTTAATGATTCTGTTTTTCTATGATCATCATAGACAAACTGGTTAAGTATGAATTGGATAAGTGGCCAGTGAGATAGACTGAAAACTAGTTGAACTGCTAGGCTTAGAGTGTTATGATCAGTGGTGTAAAATCCAGTTGGAGGCTAGTCTCTACCAGTGTACCCCAGGAACTGAACTGGGGTCAGTACTATTTAAATATATTTTTAATATGTTTTAATATGTTTTATATTTTAATATCTTTTTAATATATTTAATGTCTTCATTGATGACCCTGATAATGGGATAAACTACACCCTCAGGAAAACCGGAAATGAGAGAAGCATAGGAAGAGTGGTTGATATACTAGACAAGTGAGCTGTCATTCAGAGGGACTGACCAGATGGAAAGCAACTTAGCAGAGAAGTACCTGGCAGTCAGGGTAGACATTGAGTTGAGCACTAACCAACAAGGTCCCTTTCTGGCAAAGAAGGCTAACAGTGTCCTGGACTTCATTAGGAATAATATTGCTGGTAGGTCAAAGGAGATGATCCATTTCCTCTATTCAGCACTGGTGAGACAAATCTAGAGCACTGGGTACAGGTTCCCCAGTGCAAGATAAACATGAACATACTGGAGTAACAAAAAGTCGGTGGGAACAGGGAACTTCTGTTTAAACATAAGAAGACCTTATTTACCTTGAGGGTGCTTAAACACTGTTACAGAATGTCCAGAGAGGTTGTGGAATATCCATCCCTGGAATTATTCAAAACCTGACTGTACGTGGTCCTGATTAATCTGCTCTATCAGACCCTGCTTTGAGCAAGGGAATTGAAATATGTGGTCTGAATTATCCCTTCCCACCTTAACCTCTGTTTGATTCATTGATTCAAAATAAAATAATGGCCTCCACTGATGTTTCCTGAAGTGTAGCAAGTACTTTTAAAGAGGTTCCAGCATTTTCTGAGAACTGACCTGGAAAATTATCTGTCTTCTGGATACAGTTGAATGTAGGCTAGAGAGCTGCTCAGACTAGGTGAAAGCCATATCTGACTATATAACTTCAAACAAGGTTTAAACTTAAGTGCTTTAGATGTCAAATCTGAGTTTTGGACTTATATTATTAAATACAGTAAGTGCCTTAGAAGTTAAATCTGAAATTTGGGCTTGTATTGTTAAATACATTTTAAAATTCTGCTCCTGGCACCTAGTTATCTGTTGGGATCTAGGCCTTAACCTTCATCTAATTTCATCTAACCTTTATCTAACATGCAGTGTAGAGAAAATTATGTGAATACAGATAGAAATAGAGTCTTGTGATTAAGTAATTCATATTGTTAGCTTTTAGAATTATAACAACACCAGTGACAAGGCTAAACTCATCATCATAAAAAAATTAAAATTAATATTAAAAAAAAGTTTGTGTTTCCTGTTGGTGAGTCTTACTCTATCTTTTTCACTTCTATTTAATTTTTTCACCAGTCACCTATCTTACAAAGCCAAGCAGACTTCGAGCTGTCATGCTGTTTTCAGCTGCTGTCTAGAATATGGGTTCCCAAGAGACAGACACTTATTCCAGTCTGGGAATCAGATGTGCCTGTGAAGATGAATACTAAGAATATAAGCCTGTAGTTGTGGTTTTTCAGTTTCTCTGCTGTCAGACTTTTCTTAAATAAAATTTTGCACAGATTTGAATCTGTTTCCCTGACAACTGAGGGATTCTAAATAAAAGAATCTGATTTTGACAGATATGAAATAAATAAGTCTAGGATTATTTTAAACTCTGGTTTAAAATCCTTATAAAATAATGTCTGGTTTAAAATCCTTATAGAATAATGTTTTGATATGTTACTCACGTGTACTGAAATTCTATGAATTGATTTGCAAACACAACAATTATGTATATATTGGTAAATAAAGTAACATATACCAATCTCTGATCCCAAGACCAGGTGGCATAGCCATGTCCTCACTGGTCGGGAATTTCTCCTTCCAGAGGAGGCTACCCACAGTCACATATTTGCGCTTGTCCCTGGGTGTCCTTTGAGTTACTTCTGATACCCTATAAACTATGGTTACTGTGTGACTTTTCAAAACGTTATACAGATGTATATATTTCTGTTCTAAGTGCATCAAACATAGAACCGGGAACCTGCTGTACCCCTCCTGTAGGTCAGTTTATTTTATAACCCTGATGGATTTATTCTACGCTTTGGGTGAGATGTGAGTGCATTTATCCTGGAGTGGTTGATTTGAAGGATTTTGTAAATAAAAGGGGTCAAATGTTGGAGCAGTTTTCATTTACACCAAAGCTGGGAGAAGAAACCCCAATGAAATAACCAGCCAAATTATGTCTGGGCTTTGTCTTGGAAACAGCTAGATGTGGTGTTCCAAGATGGAGACAGGGAGAAAGATGTTAAGTGGATGGTTAGGAAATGGTACTGTTTCTTACCTTTAAGCTCTCTCTTATTTCTAGGAGAGACATTGCCAAAAGAAGATAGCAAGGTGTTAACTAAACTTTCTTTCCATACTTTCAAGCAGAGAAAGCTACATTTTTTTGTCTTCTTAATTCCTTTATTCGTCTTACTTTTTTGCATCTTAATGAGAAGCAAATTGACAAGTCCCAACTCACTCATTTATATATTATTGGAAATATGTAAAGACTTTTCATCATCATTATAACTCAAGACAGAAGAGGAATATTCTACATACCACTAAAAAGATTAAAAAAATAAATAAAAAAATAAATGTTAGGAATTGTTATGTGGTAAAAGTTCAATGCATTCAGCGTATAATTTAATACTAAGAGGAAATGAGCTTATTCTTTATAATAGGAAGGTCAATTCTTTCAGTTTTGCTAGTGATGAAAAGACACAAAAGATTGAGACTGACAAACAAAACAGATAAAATAAACAAGGAAAAAAAAATAAAATACAGGGAATGTCAGGGAATACAACCATTCATCCCCTGTAGGGAAAAAAAATAGTCTTGCAGCAAAGTTGATATGAAAAGTGATTCATATTTATCTGTATGCCATTGTGACTACTACTCCACAAATTTTCTTTTTCATAGAAGGGCTTGGGTTGGAAGGGACCTTAAAGATCAAATAGTTCCAACCCTCCTGCAATGGGCAAGGATGCCACCCAGTAGGTAAGGTTGCTCAAAGCCCTATCCAACATGGCCTTTAACACTTCCAGGGATGGGGCATCCACAAGTTCTCTGAGCAACCTCTTCCAGTTCCAGTGCCTTACTACCTTCTGCATAAAGGCTTTCTTCATAATATCTAATATAAATCTACCCTCTTCTAGTTTAAAACCATTATTCCTTGTCCTACCCCAATAAAGTCCAGCTTTTTTGTCAGCCTCGTTTATGTACTGGAGGGCTGTGATGGGGTCTCCCAGGAGCTTTCACTTCTCCAGGCTGGACAGGCCTGGCTCTCTCAACCTGTCTTCATAGTAGAGGTGCTCCAGCCCTTTTATCATCCTCGTGGCCCTTCTCTGAACTTGCTCTAATATGCCTTTCTTTCACTGGGGGCTCCAGAGCTGAATGCAGTACTACAGATTGGGTCTCACTAGGGTGTAGTAGAAGGACATAATCACATCCCTTGACCTGCTGGTAATGCTTCTTTTAATGCAGCCCAGGATACAGTTGGCTTTCTGGTCTGCAAGTGCACAATGACAGCTTATGTTGAGCTTCTCATCAACCAATAGCCCCAAGTCCTAAGTCCTTCTCAGGGCTGGAGCTAGTTTTCCTTTATTTTTTTTTTATTTTTTTTTTTTTTGCAGCTGGATGTATAGGGGCAATCTAATAGTGAAATGTCTGTAATATCATTTCTCTACATCATTTCTGTATTACAATTCAGGACAAGTATAGTATGAGAAGTCCTTTCCTACGTGTGTTTAATTTTTGGTTGTTTGTGGCATAAGAGGTGGTGCTCATGTAGTCCTAGACTAAGCAAATGAAATTACCCAGCTAGTAACTAAACTAGCAGCTAAACTAACTCTCCTAGTCTCTCTTCCTGAGAACCAAGAAGAGACCTTACTAGCCTGTAATTCATCTTGTCTCCAGGAGATTTCAGAATGATACAGAAAACTAACTAATCTGTAGATATCTCCAATGTCTACCTGGCAGATTGTCTAAATCTTTGAAATGAATCCCAAAGTACTTTCCTAATCCTCGTACATGAGAAAAATGGAAATAAAATGTGGGAATCATTATGTAATTTACCTGACCAGATGTCTTCAAATGTTTTAGGATTAAATAAGCCAAAATGTTTTTTCTTCATCTTAAGTTTATTATGTCACTTAAAGGGCATCTGCATTTTGTCATTTTTGGCATTTTATTTATTTATTTGTGTGGAATCTCAGTTTCATTTACTGAATTTCTGTTGCTTCTTCTGAAGACAACACAGCATGTAATAAATTCCTGTAGTTCCCACCATAAAAATAAAAAATAATAATCAAAATTAAAAACAAAAATAATTTAAAATTTTAAACATAAAATATAAGAGAGGACAAGTTTTATTTTAGCTTTCTAACTTTGTGCTCATTCTGGTTTGTTTCTTGAGTTTCCCTGTAAACCAGGTAGGTTTTGTTCTTTTCTATTTTTTTATTTAGCAACACAGCAGTCCGACATAGAATCCAATAATATTCCCTAGATTTGCTAGGGGTTATCTGAGAGTATTATTTTGCTTATTTAATTGCTTAATGTCAGAAAGGTCATTCTATATATATCCATTTATCTAAGATCCCTTGAGACAGAAAGTGAATAATGTAATATTCACTTATCACAATACATCACAATAAATCTTTATTATTCCAGTTACTGCATTCTTCCTTCCCTTGGGTATCAGTTTCTTTGTTGCAATATTTTTTACCTTAACATTTCATCTCATTCTTTTTTTATACACATTTATTAAACAAGCTTTTTACTAGAATGAAAAGCAAGAAACCTGACTGTAACTAAATTAGTAAATACTTGTTTGACTGTCTGCCTTTATAACCTCCAAATATTATTCTACACAGACTTTTGACTTTTACTAGCATTCCATATATACCTTTTAGATTTTTAATCATGATGTCTGTAACTATTCCTTGTGTTTTTCTCTGTTAGGATTTCTTCAAAATACATTTATTAAATAAAATCTCACATTTCTTTTTTGTTGTTGTTTTTATTCACAGTTGCATTGGAAAAGCTATTTTCCTTCTGAAATCCATATATCCTGAAGATTTGTGTATATGTAAATAGATATATATATATATATATATATACTCCTATAGGGAGAGAGAAATCCATTTGGGGGTTGGATACAGGCTGGACTTCTGTGATAAAATCTTTCATGAGCAGATAATTGTCTTATTTTTCCTGGTGCATGGTTCCTTTGGGCTTGGCATATCGTTGCAGATGTCTTCTCAGTAGGAACTGTTTCTGAGGAGTTCCAAAGTTCTCTAGTAGGCTGGATAGTCATTAAATATTAAATAAAAATAAATAAATAAATATATAAATATATAAATAAATATTCTTCAGTAATTTTAAGTTTAAATACTTAAATACCATGCAATTGTTCTTCCTAAAAAAAAAAAATAAATTAATAAAAATTATATATGTTTTAGTCAAAGAAATACAATAAATTGCATGCATAGATTTGTGTTACTGCTGGTATTGCAAGGTACTTACTTGTAATAAGCAAAGTCCTACAGCATTACAGTCACTGCAGATTTTGACACTGGCTCTCACAAGCATGCATAAGAGATAACCTGCTTGTGGAAAGGAAAAGATTTCTTTGTAAATGCAAGATGACAGAAGTGAAGCTCTTTTATGACATCAACTGAATATGCCTTTATGTAAACACACTGCAAACAGATTTAGCTTGATATGGTCTACCTACTGATGTGTAAATTCTGTGTGTTTACAAAATGTCATCTCAAGACCTTTGTTGCCATCATCTTACTTAATTTGTCAATCTGTCAATTCATTTCAAACAGGATGATAAGTCCTTTAAAGAAATATATATATTGGTATAGTATAAATCTCAAATAATTACAACAAAATGTCCTTGCTTGGAAACAGAATTATACTTTTCCACAGTGAAAGAAGACATTATGACATGAAGAGACATCTTGTGAAAAAGAGATATCTGTTCTCAATGAGAATTATCACAGACAAATTAAAAAATACATTTTCAGAACTGTCTTCGCTTTCTTACTTTCCAGCTGCACATAGGAACAGAAAGCAAGAAATATTCCCATGGACGAACATTGGGCAGAAGGCCTGGAAAGTTGATTAAATGTACAATGGCTTAACAAATGGCCTGTGCAATGAAATTTTTCTACTACTATGTTTGTGAATTTACATCGTAGCTTTCCTTATGTTGGTAAGTAATGGTCTATTTTTCACAGTATATCTGGTATGCTGTTCTTTTGATTGAAGTATTACAAAACCATGAACTTGCAGTTTGGGGAGATATTGACATCACCTTCACAAAACTGAATAAACTTTCTACCTCTTGAATGTATCATCTGGATATTTTCTCTTGAAGTAGTATCCTGGATTTTGATAGTGGCTTCCCCCCCCCCCCTTTTCTTGCAGTATGTGCCTATCCTTATACATGATGAGAACTTATTTTAAGTCAAATGGAATGCAAAATAATCTATTGTAAAGCCTGTTACACTGTTCAAAACATAAAACACTAAAATGTATATAGATATTTATGAACAGCATGATTTTTGAGGTAATTTCTCTACTAAAATTTGTCATATCCATTAGAATGTTTTAACTGACCTATGTTTTTTCCCATAAAGTAACAACTATACATACACCAGATTTCAACTTTTATGTCAAAATGATTTCTTTAACATAATAAATGGCTCAATGGAGAAATATTCATATAATATAGAAAATATCAAAATGGAATATTTGGAACCTGAAACAAAAAATAAGTGTTTCTAAGATATTTTATGCAGGTATATTATTTTATGCAGGTATAAATTTGTTCTAGATTTCAGAATTATTGTTAATAATTAAATTTAGGATGAAGCCATCACAAATTACAACATGAGATTACAACAAGAATTGCCTTTCTTATTCTCATGTTCTGTCTATTGTTTCAGAAAATGTGATCAGCTAGCAGATAATAGAAGTTATGATTGCTTTTGAATAAAATTGGATCAATAAATGATATAGAGAGCCATATCAACAGGCATACTGTGAGACCAAAGGTTCTAATTAGACTAACGTCCAAAAGTATCTAAGAGCAGATGTATTAGGAAGAACACAAGGAGATCAATCAAGAACTAATATTTCCTCTGGAAATAAGCCAGGAGTAGAATGATTTTAGCTAATGTAACTTCATAGGTTTTACTCTTTTTTTTTTTTAATACCACATATAATTCTATAATCCATGCCTTGCTAAAAATAAAATATACAATGGAATTACATGTAATGAGAACTACCTCTGTAGTTTTGTTTTGAATTTGCCATCTGTTAAACCATTTTAATTTCTTTATTCTTATAACTAAATGTCTTATTGGGGTCTAGATGTAGGACTAGATGTGCTACTACATGATGTGTCCTATTCATGTACAAAAGTTTTCAATTAATGTTTCCCACACTACTTGTGATTTACACGCTGTGATTTACACATAATTTCTACAGTCAAACTTTTTAAAAAACTTTTTTTTTCCTTCTTCAAACTGGAGAGTTCTAGTTTATTTAAATTATAATTGTATGGTCTATTTTTATAATTGTATATTGTTAGATTTTACTTTATTGGATTTTATTCTATTATTTATATTATGATTATTTGTATAAATTAATAATTATATGGTTTATCTAACAACAAAAACAAAAGCTTTTTTTTTTTGTATTGCATCATTAAAGTTCAACTATAATATTTTTTGACATGACAGGATCTAAGGCTGTACATAGAATTCAAAACCAATATACACAATGATATTTTTTTCTGACATGCTTTCCTACTAATTTCTCGTGTACTTCTTTTTTATATTGAAGTAGCTACTGAATGTGGAGGTGAAGTTTCTGTAGAACCATCTGAGGATCTTGTTTCTGACAGATAGGAGTCAGCTCAGATCCCAACATTTATGTCATTAATGCACAGAATTGTTATTATTCTTTTTTCATGTGTGTCACTTTATATTTATCAGTGGTGAATTTCACCTGCCATTTACGTGTCAGTCACAAAGAACTGTAAGATCTTTCCTTAGTTCCCTACAGTCTTTGCTACATACCTGAGTAACTTGATAACATCAGGAAACTTTATGATTTCACACTTCCTCTTACCAGGTTTTTATGAACATGTTGAAGGACATAAGTATCAACACAGATAACTGTGGAGCATAGACATTTATGTTAAAAAAACTAACGAACAAAAACCTTTGTAGATAAGTTTAAATCAAAGATCTGCTTAGCTTGTATCCAGTATTAGGCAATGAATAGCATCAAGACACTAAAAAGACCAAAGCGAGTCCTCTGTTATATGGTGTGATGATATCCTCCCTGCATCCAATAGTTCCTGATACTGACATGATATTTTTACAGCACTGGTAAGACTTCACTGCTAGTTATCCCCCACAGTGAAAACTTACCTCTTATCTTACCTCTGATCTTTCAGCCAATCTTTTCTGTTATCTTTTATTTAGGTAAATGATTTCATACTTATGCTGGTATAACTCAGTTTATTGATCATCCTTTGGTGATGGAAGTTGTCAAGTGCCTTTTGGAATTTTACATAGCCACAGGCTATGGATCACATTTATATCAACTAGATCTCTTTATGACTGTTCATAAATTTGCTTTACAGAAAGACACTAATTTTCATTTTCAGTGTAATGTTTGGTATAATTTTCATAGATACAATTGCACTCAATGAATGTATAAATGTATCTTTAAGTGACAATGGTTACAGAAGAAGTAATAATATATCTGTAAGAGGAGGAAATGTGGTTAGAGATTCCCTGTTGGCTTCTGTGCTCATTCACCCTTTCTAGAAGTATGGTTGGCTATACTAAGAAATGTCTAAGTGCGAGCACATGAGCTCCTTCTCTGTTTAGAACTGTTGAGAAGGAGGCTAAAACCAAGGGGTGTCCCTCTTTCCCTTGGGAACTGCCAGTAGGAATTTTTCTTGAACTCTTTGCCTTGTTTATTTATTTATTTATTTTCCTGGTAAGTGGTATCTGGCTTCATCTTCTCTATAACCACCCACTTAGATAGGTGAGAACAGTATCTGTTCTTAACATTGCACAACTCCAGCTCTTTTAGTCTCTCACAGCATATCAGTTATCCAACCCATGAATCATCTTGATACACCTTCAACAGACTTGCTCCAGCATATCATAGTATATGTCTCTCATGTACTGAAAGATTGAACTGGATACAATGTGTGGTCTCACAGGTAACAAACACTTGTAAGTAGGATACTTCCAGAAAATAATCACTTCCTTCATTCCCCTGAGATAAAACTGACAGACCTGTAGTTTCGTGGAATCTCCTTCTTGCATGGGAGTGGCATTTTCCTCTTCCAATCTGCAGTTATTCATGAAATTTTAAAGACAGTAGATGGTAAACTTGCAAGGTTGTTGAGAATCCTTAGATGTATCCTCCTTTGTCCTGTGTGTTTAAGACCAGTTAGCTTTATTTGTCCCTAATTTCCTATTTTCCCTTACCATGAATGACTTCCCTCCAGACTTTTTCACTAGGAACAGATGAGCAAACCTTGCCAGTAAAGACTGAGAAGTAATATTTTCTTCTTCCTTTATAACTAAATTTCCCATCCTGTTGAACAGATGACCCAAAATGTCTTTAGTTTTCCTTTTGGTGTCAATATACATAGAACCATAGAATCAGAATCATTAAGATTGGAAAACATCTTCAAGATCATCTGGTCCAACCATCGTCCTACTACCAATGTCACCATTTAAACCATGTCCCTAAGCACCATGTCCAACCTTTCCTTGAACACCCCCAGGGACGGTGACTACAACACCTCCCTGGGCAACCCATTTCAATGCCCGACTACTCTTTCTGAGAAGAAATGTCTCCTAATTTCCAAACCAAACTTTCCCTGGAGCAACTTGAGGCCGTTCCCACTAGTCCTATCACAAGTTACCTGCGAGAAGATGCTGATCCCCAGCTCCTCATACCTTCCTTTCAGTCCTGTGAGTCCTCCTCATAGGACTTGTGATCCAGACCCTTCACCCACCAGTTTTGTAGCCTTTCTCTGGACACACTGCAGGGCCTCAATGTCTTTCTTGTAGTGAGTAGCCCAAAACTGAACACAGTACTCAAGGTGCAGCCTCACCAGAGCAGAGTACAGGGGAATGATCACCTCCCTGGTCCTGCTTGCTACACTATTCCTGATACAAGCCAGGATGCCATTGGCCTTCATGGCCACCTGGGCACACTGCTGGCTCGTATTCAGGCGAGCATCAATCAGTGCCCCCACATCCTTTTCCTCTCTACAGCTTTCAAGCCATACTGCCCCAGGCCTGTAGCATTGCATGGGGTTGTTGTGGCCAAAGTGCAGGACGTGGCAATTAGTCATGTTGAAGCTCATTCCATTGGCCTCTGCCAACCTGTCCTGGTCCCCCTGCAGGGCCTTCTTGTTGGAAGGATATGGAAACCTTTTTTGTTGCTTTTCACAACCTAGTTCTTGTCCTAGTTTTAACCTCGCACAAAGTTTGGTTTTACTGATAGTCTGCTTTCTAGGTGAGCGACAAAGACATTAGGGCACAAATTGATTTATTCTCTCAGTTTTATTCTCCAGAGTCAGTTGTCTGACATGTAAATGTTTATAATTTAGATATCCATATGTGTGTTTTTTGAATAGATCAGATCTGCTAGATGGTTTTCTAAATTCCACTGGTTTGGTTTCAGTGACCCACACATAAATACCTAATGTCACCTAACATGAGCTGACAGTTTTGTCAGAGAACATATTGGGACTCTGTATTCATCTTCAGTAGCAGCTACTATAGAGGCAGTGAAAAGGTTCTCTCAAGTGACAGTAGGCACCATGTGTGTGGACAACTGAATTACATCCATTACCCTAGTACTATTACTCTTCCTTTGACTATGCTCACCTAGCTCACTTGAAGAAACTCAGATATGGGCAATTAATTGCAGGTGTCAACAATGTGAAGCTGATTCCAAACATTAAAGAAAGGTATCTGGAACCTGAAATTTAGCCCAATTCTAGTGATTTGGTTTCTTAAGTACTTCCTATTTTGCCTGAAAATAATGTTATTTTTTAAAGTTAAGGTGAATGTTAATGCTGACAGCAGCATTAACCCTCTGCCCATAAATTCTACCTGTCCAGGTCCCTCTTCAGGGCTTCCCTACCTTCTGGCAGAACGACATTTCCCCCCATCTTGGTGTCATCTGCAGACTTATTGAGGGTGCACTCAGTTCCCTCATCCAAATCATCAATAAAGATATTAAAGAGGATGGGCCCCAACACTGACCCCTGGGGAACACCACTCGTGACTAGTTGTCAGATGGCTTTCACTCCATTCACCACCACTCTCTGGGCCTGGCCATCCAGTCAGTTTTTAATCCAGCAGAGTGTACTTGTCCAAGCCATGGGCTGTCAGTTTCTCCAGGAGAATACTATGGGAGACTGTGTCTAAGGCATTGCTGAAGTCTAGGTAGGAAAAAATATATAATATTCTCTTCTAATTATAATTATAATATTATCTTCTAATTACATCATTTATTTCATTTGAAGGAGCATGGATTGATCTCAAAAAAAGTAGAAAATATGCGAATAATGTGGAGTCCTGTCTGGAAAGAGTGTTAACCTTTTCTAGATCTTTCTACTGTTTAGGTAAAAAGAAAGGGAAAAAAAAAAGGAAGAAGTTTATAAAATCATTGAAATAAGTTATAGGAAAGGACATGGCCTATACTATATAATGTAAGCCAAAGACTTGACTTAAAAAGTTTGCCTTGATATTTGTTTTGGAGGTTTCTGTCAAAACTGACAAGTTCTAGTTTTATGTCTAAATTAAAATTTTCATGAAAATCTTATTAATTTAACAGCCATCCAGATTTTTTTTTGAACATATTTTGAGAATGAAGAAATGCTGACTTGCACGTTAATGGTGATTATCCTTTGCTGCTTTACAGCTGATTTCTCTCTCAGATTACGTCTCTGATGATATGCTCTGGACATGGACCCAACCAACCAAGTCCATTTAAGACTGGGACAGGCTGTTTGTATCAGAGAGTTCAGGGAAAATCAGAAAAAAAAAATAATAAAAATTTCTAGTAAATAACCAGACACCAAAATAGCTCTTTCAAATCACAGCAAAGGCATTGCTGAATAGAAGTGGATTCTCTCTCTCTCTCTTGTTTTGTTTAATATTTAAGCTGAGAAAGAAAGAGCTAAGTTGGATTTCCTCCAGCAGTTCTATGATTGGATCTCTCCTTCAGCTTTTGCATCCTCTAATGAACTGAAAATGTTCCTTCCGTCCACTTGAACTATTTAAAGTATTTATGCTGCATTACATGTATGTTCATGGAAGGTAGAGAAAACTCTCCAAAAAGTGTAAAGGCACTGCCAATTCTCTTTTGGACAGAGCAACTGAAGCTGCAGTCTCCTGACAGTTCTTAACAGCTTTTTACCAAGCCAGGAAAACAAACAAACAAACAAAACAAAAACACTATGGTTGTGTGAGGGTGAAATGAGGAATTCAGGAAGATATGCAAAAAACATAAAAAAATAAAATTAAAAAAATATATAATCTGGACAGAAAGCACAGAGGGAAAATTATGCATATTATAATATGGGCAATAAAGGAAAAAAATAGGAAAATCTTACAGAAAATTAAAATGTAATTATAAATGTAAGAAATTAATTAGTGAAAGTTTACCATAATACCAGAATTTAAGCTGAAAGGTGAAAAAGAACTGGATTTTTAAAATTTCCATATTTACATTTGAATATGCAAGTCAGATAAGCTTTGTTTCCTTTGGCTCGTCATTTCTCTGATTTATCAGATCTTTATTTGGTGGGTGACTTGTGCAAACTATATTACTATACTTAGTATAGCTTATATCTTTGTTCAACAGATACTAAGTATATCCTATTAAGGTTTGTGAAGAATAAAAATCACAGAGTTTTTTCCACCTTACACTTTTTTCTGTCCATCTGAGAGGCCTCAAAAAAACTATCATCTAATGAAATATGAGTGTTTGATTCCTTGGTAACAGTCAGAAAAAGAATGCTTTGTATTTGGGTGGATCTTCTCTTAAATACACAATTATTGAGGCTGTTTCCCTTAAAAGTGAAATTATAATGCCCTTTTTAGAATTATGAATTCTACTTTTGGTTGGGAGTAAATACACTCCTGTTTCTAAAACAACACACATGAAGGGGGGGAAAAAATCCATTTTTTTTTTTTTTTTTTTGTAGAGAAGTTCAAGTGATAACAAATAAGGAACTAGTTCTTTCAGTCCAGTTGGCAATATAGGTCTTAGCTGCCCCTTTTGATTCTGTGAAGTTCAGCACTCACAGGAGCTAGAAAAATAATGATTATCTAAGTACAGGTGAGCGTCTGAGGGTTCAGGGAGCTCTTGTACCTATACATACCTAACTACAATTTTATTTTTTCATGGACTTAGACATTCTGCTGAACTTATAATATCACTTGTTAACTTCAGGGTCTCTTTGTGTACCTTTTCTTCTTACTGAACTGTAGAAAATTGGATATCTGGTATTCCACTAAGCTACACTCTAAATCAAGCCCCCATACATACTTACTTCTACCTAGATTATATAGATAGCAACAATACTAACAACATGGTGCTTCAGTAGGTCCAAGCAAATTCCTGTATAGTTTTTCCATTGCTTTATGCAGTAGGCAACAGCCCTGGTCACAATCTTCCACAAAGGTCTTTATTCATAATTAACATGTATATGTTTCTGGACTGATTGGGGTCTGCCACCCAACAGAGCAGATAAGACAAAATTCTGTAGCCATCTGTAATCCTGTCCAGTTAGATAACAGTGCAACATACAAAAGGACTATTATGTATTCATCCATTTTTAACTGACTGACAAGTGTTATTTTTGTTGTTGTTGTTGTTGTTGTTTTGTTTTTGTTTTTGGTGGTGGTGTTTCATTTATTTACTTTTTCCCTCACATTCTACTCCTGCTAACTGAAATCTGAATAGTAATAGTATCTATCTGCAATACTCAGTTGTGCTCACTGAAGAGGGAGCAGTGTGCCAGCGGCAGCGTATTTCTGGCAGAATCTGAGATTCCTGGCATAAAGAAATTGTAATTGGATACATGACAATGTAGTAATGATGAGCCTACAAGCAGCAGAAGATAACACTGTTTGCACTCTGTCCAAACAAACAATTTTTATGTCATTCCTCCGATAGATTTCTTCTGTGTTTTATTTGACAAATAGTAAATGGGAAGAGGAGAAAGCTGGAGAATACCAGGATTTTCCAAAAGGCAGCAAAAGAAAAACAATTGCCCAAATCATCTTCATTAACATAATACACAGAAGAATAGGCATCTGTAATGATTTTTTAAATATTGACTCTGACATTATGAAATGAATAACAGTTACCGTCTCAGCTGACAGCAGCTGCCAACTGTGTGTGTAATAATTTTTCAGATTCTATGGTGCTTACGATAGACAGCAATTTTGTTGGTGCTAGGGAATGCACCAAGGAATTTTAAACAAAACCTTTTTATTTTTCTCACATAGCATTTCTGCTTATTATGACAGTCAGAGCAATGCAGTCAAAAGCTCGATCAGAGAAGTGATGGCTGCATATTTATAAGGTCCATAGCTCTTGTTTCCCAGTGGGTTTATTTGTCATTTCAGTAAGAAAATTGCCTCCAGACAAATGCAATAATAAATTGGAGAAATCATAATCTGCCTTTTCTTTCACTGTGATGAGCCTGAACCTATAAGAAAGTGAGAAGATGGGGGTCATCATGAAACACTTATTTTGGTAGCACTAAATCATCTAGCTAGTGATTGTTTCATGACAAAGCAGAGTCTTGACAGGAAAACAAACTTGAACAATTAGTATCCCCAATGACCTAAAAAAAAGAATTATTATTTTTTGAAGTTAATGACAAAGGCATTAATGCCTTTCATATGTTAAGATTTACAAATAATAAAAACAATTCTGAAAACATTTTCCATATATTTACGCTATATGAAGCAAGATACTGTAAATAATTAATTGTCTAAAATGCAAGGTCTTCAAAATCTAGATTGCAGTACGTACTACATAGCTGATGCCTAGATTTTTATTTTTTTTTTTAATTATTTTTTAAGTTTGATGATCACTAATCATTGTCTATTATTATCTTTGCTTAAGACAATCTGGAAAACAAACAAACAAGCAGAACTATAAACCATATATTCTTCTCAAAAGTGAGAGAGACTAGACCCCTTACTTAGGAAGATGAAGTAAATCATGTGGTGCATTTGCCCCCCTGATAGATGAGAAGGGTGAACTGGTAATGACAGACATGGAGAAGACTGACTCAACTGACTCAACAACTTGTTTCTTTTGTTTCCCTGAACCCACAGATGGACACTGGGAAAGAAAAGTCCCATCCACTGTAAGTGAAGAGCAGCTTGCCCAGAGAGGTTGTGGATGCCACACCCCTGGAGGTATTCAAGACCAGGTTAGGTGAAGCCCTGGGCAACCTGATATAGTCGTTGGTGGTGGGTTTGGAACCAGATAATTTTTGAGGTCCCTTCCAACCCATACCATCCTATGATTACATTAAGGGTGAGTATTTATCAAGGAAATTCAGCTTTTCCTTTATCCTGAATAAACCAGAAGAGTTTGTGAAGTGCTCTGATTATCTGATTACTGCTAACAGGAGACCTGCTTGAACTGTTGAATATGAGTTTTTCTGTAGAAAAGGATGCAGAATCTACATAATGTCATTAATCTTTGCTACAACTTGGCAGTGTCAGTATTCACTTGAGAAGGAGTAATAGAAGTTTGTGGCACCTAAAAAAATTCTTGAAAATTGAGCTGCAAACAGACTTTGAATAAAAATGAAATTAAATGAAATATGATAAAATAATAACCTTGAAAACAGGTTATTGTCATATCCTTTCCATATCTATAGAAGCCATGCTCCTTACACTGCTTCTGACCTCATGTTTCCTGTACTGTGATGCTAATACCAGTGCAATTAAGATGTTCTAACTGAGAACAAATGATAGTTTTGAGGCTATATTTTCCTAACAACAGAGGGAAGAATTCAGGTATTCTAGTTATTAGATAAATGTTTACTTCTCCACCTATAATGTCACAAATTATTGAAAATGACTATTGGAAACATATCTGGCCCATCAAATTACTTAAGTTCTTTCACTTTTAATTTCTTATTTTAGGTTATAGATTTTCTATCAGAAACAATTCTGAGGAAGTTCAAAAATGCAAAATTTATTGCACTGGAGAATCTCAAGTGTGTGTTCCTTTGGGCTTCAGTATTTCAAATCTGTTTCATGCACATAGGCCAAAGAACTGTGGCTAACCATAGCCTAAGATGACATCAGCTTCACAATTACAAACTGTTCTTTATCAAATTCAGCCTGCCAAGAAAGGCATGATCTGAATTTCTTGGTTAAAATATTACGTATTATACTGTTGACATTAAAAACCAGAAAGTACACTTGTAAAAATCACCTACATTCAAATGCAAATAAGTTCACCAGGTCTTGATCTGTAGATTGTGCACACAAAAATCTTCCATTGGTTCCACTGAATATACCAAACAAGTCTCAATAATAAAAAAAACTATTCACTGTGAATGAAAGGATCAGAATATTTATTGTAAAGATAATCTTCAAGTTTGAAAAGCACAAGCTGGAGAATTGGGCCCATGTGAACCTAATGAGGTTAACAAGTCCAAGTACAAAGTCATGCATCTGTGTTGGGGCAATCCCAGACATGAGTACAGACTGGGAGAATTCATTGAGAACAGCCCCGAAGAGAAGGACCTGGGGGTTCTGATGGACAAAAAGCTCTATGACAGGAGCCAGCAGAAGCTCAGCTTCATCCTGGGCTGCATCAAAAGAAGTATGCCCAGCAGGTCAAGGGAGGTGATTCTTCCCTTGTACTCTGCTCTTGTGAGGCCCCACCTGGAGTACTGTGTTAATCTCCAGGACCCCAAGCACAAGAAGGGCATGGATGAATTATAATAAGTCCAGAGGCAGGCACCAAAGTTGATCAGAGGTCTGGAGCACCTCTCCTATGAAGGAAGGCTGAGAGAGTTGGGGCTGTTCAGCCAGGAGAAGGTTCTGGGGAGATCTCATTGCAGCCTTTCAATACTTATTCTCCAAAGGATGGAGAACAACTTTTTACTTGGGCAGGTAATGATGGGACAAGGATTAATAGTTTTAATCTAAAAGGAGAGAGATTTAGATTAGTTATTAGGAAGAAATTCTTCACTCAGAGGGTGGTGAGGCACTGGAACTGGGAGGTTGCCCAGAGAAGCTGTAGGTGTCCCATTCCTGGAAGTGCTCAAGGCCAGGTTGGATGAGGCCCTGGGCAACCAGATCTAGTAGGTGGTATCCCCACCAATAGGTGGGAAGATGGAACTATTTGGTCTCTTTATCTCCCTTGCAACCCAAAGCATTTTACAATTCTATGATTCAATAAGAAGAAACTGAAGCAATACATTTAAAAGATAATCTTTTCTGTGGACATTCACATATATCAGTCTTAATGGATTCAGCATAAGTAGCATCAAACCCTTAGTGGGTTCTTTTTACCCATACCCAAAGTGTTCTTTTTACTCCATATGCATAGTAGTTTAGATGGCCAGATACTCTCATTTTATAAATCATTTGTACCTCAATAAAGTGATTCTTAAAAAGTTAGAAAGCACTGGGAAGTTACTAAAAACAACAACAACAAATGACACCCTTCTCAAGGTATTTTTATATCTGAAAGTTTTGTAATATGTAGGGAAAAGTATAATACATTGAGCAAATTGAGTTTGCTTCTACCATGAAGTAGTAATTCCAGTTCTGTGTAACATTCAGCACTTCAGAAGGGCAGAAAGGCAGTGGCATAGCCGTGTCAGATATGTGCACTTACTGCTATAAAGAAAGAATAAAGAGGTGTTTCATTATTCTTCTCTGCTACAGTCAAGCATCAATTTAATTGCATTAGTTAAGCATTTAGCTAACATGATGCTGAAGCCCCTGGCCTTCCACAGCACATAACAGTGGAGGGTTGGTAGGTGAGGGAGCTCTCAAAGAGTGCTTAATGGGTGTTTAATACCTTAATGATGACTCTTTTCTCCAGCTACTGCCGTAGGCTGTTTGTAATATTCCAATCCATAAAATATTGCACTGATTAAGAATAGATAAATAAAAGGTGAAAAGCAGCATTAGTGTTTTTTTTTTGTTTTTTTTTTTTTTGTTTTTTTTTTCCTTAGGTTTTGATTACTTATAATCTGTGGTTTTCTGTAAGAGGAAGGCTACATTTCTATTCATGCTGTTGCTAAAGCTTTTCTCTCTCTCTAGAAAGTGTCTTATACTGGAATACTGTGGAAAATTTTCAGCTTTATAAACAGTTTCACCATTTCATGAGAGGACAGCCTGCAAACTATAAACAAATATCTTGTTCTTTTGAACACAAATCTGAGCAGAAGATCAAATTCAAGTTTCACTTTCTTACTTTCAATAATAAGATTTAAATATAATCCTGATTTTATGGATTATTTTACTATTTCATGAATACCCATAATGTTTTGTAATTATTTTTTCTTAAGTTATGTCTCTTAAAAAATCATTGCTGTTTTGTATGATGTTATATTTTTAATTTCTTCTCTGATCAGATGACTTTTAGTATATAAAAAATAAACAAAAAATGTATTCTATGAGCAAAATCTATGTCCATATGAAGATACTATCAGTCATGTGTACCATTAAAGTTGCTCAGAGGTAATACCTTGAGAGTTTAATTTGGCTTGATTCTACAAAATAATCATGAGACAATTAACATCAGGGGAAAAGAAAACAAACAAACAAACAAACAAACTTCACTATATTTGTAAATTTTTATTGTCTGGTTTTAAAAATGCGATAATTTTTCAGACTAAAGTTGTTAATCAAAACTTATCTTGCTGATAGGTTCACTAATATAAAAAATAAAGTGTTCCTGTGTATACTTATGAAGAATATTCATCTTGTTTCTATGAACTTGTGGTCAACTAAACTAGATAAGACGATAAGACTATTTATTTTTTTTTTCAAAATTTTGTTTTTAAGATGTTTTCTCATTACTTTTTCTCACATTTTTCTTAGAGTCAAGCTAGAAATGCTTTTCTCATTGTGTCTTGGCTTCCTTTCTGTTTTTTACTATGCTATTTTTTTTTTCTGGTTTTATTTTTCTTCTTTGCTCTGTTTGCTATATTTCTTGTCTGAAAACCAAAAAATATTCACATCTAAAATAATGTTCAGATTTAAAGTTATTTCATCTAACACAAGGAAATATTAAAAAGTTCCCTCACCATTTTTCTGATTGTCTCTGGTACATTCAATATAGTCAGGAAAATAACTCACAACCTAAAGCATATATCTGGTTTTTGGTACATAACAGTGTTTAAAGTCTGTATTTAATTATTTATTTTTTTAATAGATGTTCCTGTATAATCTCCACCACTTATGTTTTAAAGATCTCATTTTTGAATCTCAGATTAGTAGATGAGATTTTAGAATCATAGAATGGCTTGAGTTGGAAGGGACCTCAAAGATTATCTAGTTTCAACCTCTCTACCATGGGCAGGGATGCCACCCTGATCAGGTTAATCACAGCCTCATCTAACCTTGTCTTGAACACCTCCAGGGATGGGGCATCCACAACCTCTTTGGGCAACCTGTTTCAGTGTCTCACCACCCTCTGAGTGAATTTCCTCCTCCTAACCTCTCATTTAAATCTCCTCTCTTTTAGTGTGAAACCATTCTTCTTTGTCATGTCAATATCTCATTGAGCAAAGAGTTGCTCTCCATCTTTTTTATAAGTCCTCTTCAAGTACTGAAAGGCCTCAATGAGGTCACCCTGGAGCCTTCTCTTCTGTAGGCTCTCTCAGCCTGTCTTCATAGGAGAGATGCTTCAGCCCCTTGATCATCTTTGTGGCCCTCCTCTGGAGCTTGGAATCCAGATGTGGATGCAATACTCCAAGTGGGGCCTCACAATGGCAGAGTAGAGGGAAATAATCACATCTTTTGATGCAACCCAGGATGCAGTTGGCTTTTTGGGCTGCAAGCACGCACTGCTGGATCATGTCAAGCATTCCATCCACCAGAACCCCCAAGTCACTCTCTTCAGGGGTGTTCTCAATGAGTTCTTCTCCGAGTCTGTACTCCTGTCTGGGATTGCCCTGAGCCTGGTGCAGCACCTTGCACTTGGATTTGTTGAACCTCATTAGGTTCACGTGGTCCCACTTCTCAAGCTTGTCTAGGTCTCTTTGGATGGCATCCTTTCCTTCTTTGGTATCAACCACACCACTCAGCTTGGTATCATCTGCAAATTTGCTGAGGGTGCACTCAATCCCACTGCCTATGTCATTGATAAAGACATTAGAGAGTACCAGTCCCAGGGCACATCCCTGAGGGACACCATTCTTCACCAGCCTCTTGGACACAGAACCATTGACCACCACTCTGGATGTGACCTTCAAACCAACTCCTTATCCACTAAATCATCCACATTTTAGCAAAAGAACTTTCTCTGATACCAAGATTTCTGATTTTATGTCAGAAAATGTCATACAACATTTTTATTTGTCACTTTTTTTGTACTATGAGCCTTTTTTTTTTGTATAAATGCGATTTCCCAAAATATCTTTCCTTTATTTTTGACCTACTTCAAGAACATTTGTTATGTATCCTAGCTGCATATGTACAGTTAGTGCATCACTCAAGTTATTAAGAGCAGTGCAATGCCAACTAGTCTGTGTGAAGACTTCCTTGAACCTATTGAAGTTAATGGTAATTTTATCATTCCCTTTGGTAAAGCCAGTATTTCATCACACTTTGGAAGTTATTTTTTTTTCTCTCTGTGCTAATGTTTCCTTCTGTCATGACAGAGTAGATCTGAAAATATTAATAAGAGGTTGCTTTCTGCATATGCTTTAACAACTAAGGAATAATTATTGTATCAAGGGTAGAAATTCAGGGAAAAGGCTCTACAAACATGTTTGCATCACCTATGATGTCTAGTTATACAAATGCATATTCAGGATGTATACAATTTCCTTCAGTTGGCTAATTATGAAACTTGATTATACTTATGATTATTTCAGTTAGTATTAAAAGATGTTCAGAAATGAAACAGTCACATACTGAAGTTATTGCATCAATCCCATATGAGTGATTGCTTAGTCTGTTATTGGATATAGGAAAAGCATAAAAATAGGCAAACACAGCAGCTGGAGACATTTTCCATCTTAAAACAGAAAAACTAAAATGATCATCAGAAGCACAGAAGATAAATCCTTTGTAATGGAAATAAATTGATATTATTATCTTTACAAAAGACAATCTGAAGAGGTCTGGCTTGGTTGCTGACAGAGAAGTCACTTTCAAAATATTGATGTAACAAATGCAAGAAAGCAAGAAATTTGTCACTGATATTATATCTCTTCCTCTTGAGTTAGACAGAGGTGGTTGTATATAATTGGATGGCTTTTTTTTTTTTTTTTTTTTTTTGTGTGTGTGTGTGTGTATGTGTGTGTACAGAGAAGGGAAATTTGGGAAAAGGCTGAATGTACCAGGCTGTAATTTGGATGCATGAAGTGGCATGTATTCAAATAGGCTACAGGTAGATCAGCATGGTCTGGAGCATAGTTACATTTAGATGTAACTTGAAAAATCCACATTATATCTTTACCTTAGCAGGCAGATTATTATTAGTAGTATTCGTATTCGTATTCGTATTCGTATTCGTATTCGTATTCGTATTCGTATTCGTATTCGTATTTGTATTTATATTTATATTTATATTTATATTTATATTTATATTTATTTGAGTAAGAGATTGGGCAATTCCTAAGTATATAAAGAAAACAATTTTATTTTTTCCCAAAGTCCAGTGATAAGGGTTTTATTTTCTAAAAATATAATATAATATAGCAATATAATATAAAAAATATAAATAATATGATATAATCAATATAGTATTTTATTATCTTAGAGGAGACAGAATTAAAAGTGTTATGGTTTCAGCAAAAGAAATAACTGAATCAGGACTTTTTGCCAAATTCAGACTTATGTAAATATTCCATTGTAACCAGTCTTGTAGCAGAAGCTGGGTAAAACAACATGGTATCCACAAGGAGAATGCAGGTATATGAGACAGTGAGTGACACAGATATGGCAGATGTTCAGTGAATATCTAGTATTTTTACTTTATTCTGTCAGTTTGTAGTGATTAATCAAAAATGAATTATTTTAAATCAAAGCAAATCATTTTACAAAGGTACATCACACTCCAGCATCTGCTTTCTCAGATGCAAATACTTAAGATGAAAATCTGTGTCAATTTCCATACACTAATCTGTTTCTACGATTTATTACGTATTCTTGCTATGGTATTTTACTTTCAGGGGACTGCAGAATAGAATTTGAATCATATCACTGTGGCTGCAATTTTATGCATTGGTAAATCTTTGACCCTTAAAATTCAATGAGAAATTCCAGTGTGATGTTTCTAAAGCAAAAAATACCCATTAAAAACAAAACAAAACAAAACAAATGAACAAGCAACAACAACAACAAAGTACAACTCAGTGCATTCATAGGGAAATTGCACAGCACTAATTTGTCTCTGTTTTGTCGGACTAGTATGTCATCGGCTGGCTGGTTGCACTGTTGTGGTCAACATCCCAACATCCAAGTGGAGATCAGTGATGAATGGTGTTCCTCAAAGACCTGCATTGTGTCTGTCACTGTTAAACATCTGTTTTGGTGACATGGACAGTTGGATTGAATACACCCTCAGAAAGTTTTCTGATGACACCAAGCTGTGTGGTGTGGTCGATGCACTGGAGGGTAGGTATGCCAGCCAGAGGGACCTGGACAGGCTTGAGAGGTGGGCCTGTGCACATCTCATTAAGTTCAAAAAGGTCAAGCGAAAGGTCCTGCATCTGGGTCAGGGCAACCCAAAGCACAAATATAGGCTAAGCTGACAATGGATTGAGAGCAGCCCTGACGAAAAGGACCTGGGTGTGTTGGTTGATGAGAAGCTCAACATGAGCTGGCAATGTGCACCTGCAGCCCAGAAAGCCAACTTTATCATGGGCTATGTCAAAAGTAGGATGACCAACATATCAAGGGAGGTGATTCTCCCTCTCTGTTCTCCTCTTGTGAGATCCCTTCTGGAGTACTGCATTCAGATCTGGGGCCCCCAGCTCAAGACATACCTTCTTGAGGTCCAGAGGAGAGGCACGAGGATGATCAAAAGGCTGGAGCATCTCTCCTATGAAAACAAGCTGAAGGAGTTACAGTTTAGTCTGGGGGAGAGAAGGCTCTGGGGAGACCTTATAGCAGCCATCCAGTACCTCAAGGGGGCCAACAAAAAAGCTGGAGAGGTATGCTTTGTCAAGGAGTGTAGTGATAGGAAAAGTACTAATGGTTTTAAACTAAAAAAAAAAAAAAAAAAAAAAAAGTAATTTTAGATTAGATATTCAGAAGAAATTCTTTCCTCTGAGGATGGTGAGGAACTGGAACAGGTTGCCCAGAGAAGTTGTGGATGTCCCATTCTTGGAGGTGTTCAAGGCCAGGTTGAAGGGGGCTTTGTCAACTAGACCTAGTGGGTGGCATTTGGAACTAGTTGATCTTTAAAGTCCTTTCCAACCCAAGCCATTTTATTATTCTATCATTCTATGATTATTTCTGGGGAAGCCCCAAGATTAAAAGTTTCTTCCAAGACATTTTCCTCATGACTGTGCCCCATCTGCTTGCTCCCTTTTTAAGGTGATACAGTAGTTCCTACTGTCTTCATCAAAAATATACACCTCCCATATAGAGCTCTGCATATTTCACATTATGTTTTGTGCTGGATAGCAGAACTTAGCTAGACCACTTTGTTTATGTGTATTGTATCTTTAGTGAACATGGAGGCTTATTCTTAGGCTTATTCTTCTATTTGTGTATATGCAATGATCACAGATCTTTTTTTATCCACTTCAAAACATAAAATACACCCAGGTAAACATACATTATTGAACTTTGGTTCAGAAGGAGACTATCACAATGGCAACATATTTACTGAACATTTGAAATTATAAGTAGAAAGAATCAATGAACTTTATTCAGGAGAAGATTAAGATTTATTGTTTAATAGTTACCCATAACACATAAGCTTCCATATTATTATCTTACTGTTTAAGTATCTATTATGCTGAGTTTAAGTAATAATTATATTTTCAAAATACACTTACATTTTGTAAACACAATAAATATATTTACAAAATCAAAAAATATTTCTTATTTACAGTAGAGTAAATACCGCTGATATTTAAGCTGTTTTTTTTACTTAGGCAAATTTTATCAGCATTCATATATTAAAGCTATGGTTTTGTATTATGTCATATTTACATTTGAAACTGGGTTGAAATGGGAGAGGGTCAATACGTTTTTATGTTTTTTGGTATTGAAACTTATTTGGTACTGAAATTCTATATCCACGGTTCAGATTTGAACTTCTTGCTGTTATCATCTAGTTTCCTAGACCAAAAGTCCAGAGCACAGCTGTGGAGCACAGTCCTGAGCATAGCTGTCTATAAGCACCTTTATGAGCCCACTAAAGTTTAGGACATATAACATGCATGTTAGTAAGACTTTGTAGTTTTGTTTCTTCTCAAAAAAAAATCTTGTCTTATCAGACAAAAACAATTCCAAAACTCTAAAGGAAATATAATAAATGAAGATGATCTAGGCATTCAATTTAAAAAATCACACTCTGAAAAAAAATATTAATGCAGACACTAATTAATAAGTGACTCACATATACACACATCATCTACATACATTCTTATTCCATGACTACAAATGAATATAGAGATATAGATATAGATCCTTGAATTACTTTGCTAGGAACGTTTAAAAGACTGAAAAATGCAGCCAGTTGCAAACTTTAAAATCACACTTTACTATTTCTGTTGATAAGATACTTCTTGTGAATTCTCCATTTATAAACAATTTTCATCATCATTGTGACATACAGAAAATTGTGAGTCTTTAACATATACTCTAAATTGTCAGTGAGTATGCTATACCATGTGTACGATAACCGCATAGTTTTGGTGGCTGTTTTTTCCATAAGGGACCAGTCAAGCTTAGGATTTATTTTATTTTATTTTATTTTTTCTAAGCATGGATATGTGGGACTAGTTGATAGATGATAAGGAGCTTTAAGAAGTTTCTGTTTAAATTATATTTTATTTTCTCAAGCTTTAGTTAACAGCAGGAACACATTATTATTAAGAAATATTTGTTGCCTGTGGTGATACCATGAGCCATACTGAGAATAGGCAGTATATTTATGAAAAAAATAATAATAAATAAATAAACCCAGAAATCTTTAATTACTAAAAGTGTTAAATTGATCTAGAAGATAATAAGAGACAGTAGATACACATTAGGATTGTCTGTAAACTTTCCGATTTTCTCTGTTGTGCTATTTTTTAAAATGTTAAAAAAGAATTATAGATATAGGAATTTTGAATCAAGAACTGGAAACTCACAGGTGTCTAGGAGAGGCTGTAAAGACACAAGAAATACCCTACTGGTTCAAACCAATGCTGTCTCTAGCCCGTAACTCTTCTCTCTGAGTAAGAGATGAATAGGAGATTCTGTATAGCCTGAACATGTTAGGCAGGAAATTTATTGCATGATCTCAGGAGAATTTTTGTCAGGACCTTGAGTCATCCTTTTATGATCTTTTTACGGAATGGTCCGTGATTTTTTCTAACCTCTTTTTTTTTTTTTTAATTTCTGATACCTGTTTTCATAGCATCCTGTAACAGTAAGTTACAGAAGTTCATTTTCCACTGTGTAATGCAAATACTCTGTTGTATTTGTTCAAATAAGATTCTTGGTACTTGTTGTAGTTTAACCCGGCCGGCAGCTAAACACCACACAGCCATTCACTCACCCTCACCCCTCCCTCCCTGGGATGAGAGAGAGAAATGGGAAAGTGAAGCCTGTGAGTTGAGATAAAGACAGTTTATTAGGACAGGAAAATAATAATAACAATAATAATAATAATGATAATAGTACTACTAATAATAATGTGTACAAAACAAGTGATGCACAATGCAATTGCTCACCTCCTGCTGACCGATGCCCAGCCTAACCCCAAGCAGTCCGGCCCCCCACCCCAGCTAACCACCCCTATATATTGTTCAGCATGATGTCAGATGGTATGGAATACCCCTTTGGCTAGCTTGGGTCAGCTGTCCTGGGTCTGTCCCATCCCAGCTCTTGCTTCACCCCCAGCCTGCCCGTTGGCAGGACAGAGTGAGAAGCTGAGACGTCCTTGGCTTGGTGTAAGCACTGCTCTGCAACAATTAAAGCATCGGGGTGTTATCAGCACTCTTCTCATCCTAAGCCAAAACATAGCATTCTACCTGCTACTAGGAAGAAAATTAACTCTGTCCTAACTGAAACCAGGACAGTACTTTAACAGAATGTTTCTGATTATGTTCAGGAACAGCTAATAAAGGCTCTTAATAAACCTTCACCAATAACTCTTTTCAACTTTTTGCTCTTCAAACTGAGGACCACCAACCTTTATAGACCTTCCTCGCAAGGCAACATCTTTTCTTCTTTTGTTGTTGTGATTATGTTATTTCCCTATCTGTCCTCTGTCCATCTTAAAATGCGGAGGCCATAACTACAAAAGACTGTGAAATGATTTTTCCCTCTATAAAACTTTGATGTGGCCACACCCGAAGTATAATGTAGACTTATGAGAAAATAAAAACAAAAACAAAACAACTAAAAATGCAGGGACTATTCATGAGCCTGTGGTTTCAGAACTTTATGTGCTGGTTCTACATTTGGAATCATGTAGGTGTGGTATATATTTTTTACCTGTATATACATGTATATATACATATATATATATTTATCGAAACTGAAGCTCATCGACTATCCTTTTTATCCCATTCTGTTTTCTGATCTCTTTATGGAATTTGTCATCATTGGCATAGCATTTGACTATCCAGCAGAGGTTAGTACTTACTGTAGAGTTGGAGATCTATTTCTTTATTCACTTTTCCAGACCATTAATGAGCGTGTTTTCAATGATGTATCATGTTTGTTTACCCTGTTTTCAAGAACAGACTAGACAAAACATGCTCTCATGACTCCAACAGGAATTTGTGCTGGATGGCCTCCGGAAGTTCCCTTTTCTGGTTTTAAGCACACAACCAGACCCAGTAATGTTTCATTATATACCAAGTAACACAGTACTTTAAATTTTTAGGTAATAAGTTTATGCAAACATTATTTTTGCTATTGTTTAGTTTTAACAATATCAGATATTTCCTTGTAATACTGAAGTTTGTTTCCTTAAATGTCATAGTAAATATTATTTTTCTTTTTCTATTTGCTAGCAGTCTGTTGCAGAAAAATAAATAAAATACAATTACAAAATAAAATATAAAACTGTAAGCAACAAAATCAACATATAACACAGGAATCAAATTAAGAGTTACTGTACAAGGATCTCTTGTTTGGTACATGGAGTAACAGAAAGAAACTTTTTAAGAATCCATATCACAGCTCAATGCTTTATTTATTTATTTACTTTTTTTCAGTGATTAAGAACTGCAGAAAAAACAACCAGACTCTCATTCAAATGCGGTAATTCAAACTCTTAAACCAAAGATTTGTTATAAACTTGATTAATGCTAATACAACTTCTTAATTCTCATATATTCACTGCTTTTTTGGGAGATTATTGGAATATTTTTAAGACAACATGGATCAGAATCATATGTTATTTGTTCATGAAATATAAATCACATGTGGCAGTCAAATTGATAAGCAAGACTAAGTATCATTCATGTCTTCTTCATTCAAAGGAAGAAATAGTTTGTGTATAAATGTGAATACTTATTCATGTATTTATTAAATTATTTTCTGAGAGGCACAATGATATTTTCTTATCATATTTCTTAGCATATTCTTTCATCAGAAGATACCTGTGCATATATTAGGGAAAGCTGACAGAAGTGACTATTACATTTAGTGAGCCATTAATCTACAGGTGTGAGTTAACTGGTTCAATTACGGTTCACTTTATTATTATTATTATTATTATTATTATTATTATTATTATTATTATTATTATTATTATTATTATTATTATTATTATTGTGTCTACTACCAAGATGTTATTTCGGAGTCTGAAAATAGCTTCTAGAGACCAAGTAGTTTCCCCAACAAGCTATAATAATTTAGGGTTTCAGACCTGAACACTCATAATTCATTTTTATGTATTGTAAATGGAAGAGAGCTAAAATAAGACTTAGTGAATCACCTTATTTACTTTAAAAATAAAATAAAATATAAAATAAACATTTTATCTGTTCTCAGTGGTGTTTAGAATTATGTGGAACTCCTCAAGTTATTCGTACTATAGCTTTGCAAACCTTGAGATATTTCTACTTCCTTCACGTAGCATAAATAACATTGTTGGGCCAATCTGTAATCTGAAGTCATAAAAAGAAAGGCATATAAATTCTCTAAGTTTTGATAACAAGTTTCACTTTGCTGGATATTTATCATTACACACCAAATTCAACATTTCTTTCAGCACTGCTGACAAAATGTCATGACAATTTTTTAAGCTGCAGCTTCTACTGAATTGTCTGTATCTTCTAAAAGGAATTCTAAGTATTTTCATGTAAGAAAATACAAAAATTTTCAACATTTGAAATAATTTCACAAACATGTAAACTGAGAAAGGCTTTGTGATTTACTTTAGTTCAAGCTATGATACCTATCTCATATATAAAAAGAACAATTTTCAGAAAAATCTGAGCAGAAAAATTATGCGTAGTATCAACCACAGAAGAGAAGGCAAACAAAGCCAGTGTCCATAACATGGACTAGAATTCCAGAATACTTACCTAGGTTCTGTAAAGTTATGTAATGTTACATTTTGGTAATAATAATGATAATAATAATAATAAACAAGCAAAGCAAAGTCTATTTTTAAAAAGCAGTAAAATAGTGCATCATGGTTTGCTCTGGACTGATTTTTATCAAGTCTGAAATGCAAGAAAGAAGTCTGATGTATTATCTCAGTACCTAGCAATCAATGTATAGATCTTTGTGGCAAATTTCAGGCAATATATAGTTGTCTAGCCACTTTGAAGAATTTGCAATGTTTACATTATTTCATCGTTGGTACAGACACACATTCACATACAGATGTGCACGTGAAGAGCTGCATAATATATTAAAAACTTAATTTAAATTCTATACATTGTCTGGTTAGATAGCACTAGTCCTCCATTTATTTATTTATTTATTTATTTTCCTCAGAAAATGTGGTGATCCCCAGTGGCGAAAACTAACAGTAAATGATGTTTCTCCATAATTAGGTTTTAGTCATGTGAAAACAACAGAAAGTTGATAACCAGAACATGAAAAATGGGGCAAGAGTACAAAAGCTCAAAAAGATCTTGTAGATCATAGAAGAAACAGCATTTATGGTCTGTAAGCCTTGACATTCAAAATTAAAGTATAAATGACAGCAGTCTGACAGCTGCAGATTAGAATAAGAGGCAATACCACAAGGAGAAGAAATGTCTCATTTGGTCTGGACATGGAGACAATGACCTTTTATAAGGAGCTGCACTCACTATGACAAACTCTTTGCAAAGTGATGATCTTACTGTCTTAAATTGTAGAAGAGGATACAAAGCATTATCTCAAATAATTTCTTGAAGTGACTCTAAACAGGATGACAGAAAACTATGAGTTTCTAAGGAAAATAAAGACAAGAATTCCAGTATAGATATATATAATCACATCTGATTTTCTCTGTGCCTTGGCCTACTGAGTTGACATTGCTTTAGTAATTAGGCTGATGTTGGAGGCTTGTGGGATGTTGCTAATTAGTTAGGGACACAACTTTTGGCAGATAAAAAACAATTAGGCAGGTGTTATGAAAAAAAAACCAGGAAAATAAAACAAACAAACAAATAGAAACCAACATAAAAGTGGTGGAAACAAAACTACATTTTGCAAGAATATTTCTGTATCCACTCACTACACAAATCAACAAGCAAGTCCACCTGTAACCAATCAGTCTGGAAGATGCTCTCTGTAAAGCTTATCTATCCTCTACCATCCCAAAGAGGGGTGTGAGGACTGTAGTCTTGGTTCTCACATCTGCCTACCCCTGATGTTATCTGAAATGACAATGTCTGACATTTCCCATGTAAGGAACTGTAATATATTGGGCAAAGCAAGAAGAAATTCAATGGGTATTTCACACCCCATGCTACTCTCAATCAAATTGGATGGTAGAAAGAGCTAATGCCTTTTTGAAAAGGAATCTCATACCACACGAGACTCAACAGGATACATAATTTTTAAAGGTACTCAAACAGCTGATACGGACCTAAGGGAAGCCCAGTAGGCCGGGCTTCATTTCATAAAACATAGGTTAGCGCTCCACCTACTGGGGAAAGAGAATATCTGAAAAAAATACAGTCAGGACAACATGTGACAATCAATTAGCTTCCATCACTACTTGTACCTATGACCCTAAACCAAAACTTGCACACTTGCCTGGGAAGCTACTGATATCAGTGGTGTAAAACATAAAATTAGTGCACGATAGATTTTTCCTTCTTTTTAAAGTGGTAACTTGTTCATAATCCCTCCACTGAAGCAACTACTTTTTGTTTTTGTTTTCTGCAAGATGACAGACAAAGATGTGTTCATGTTGTTATTCCAGATTTTAACAATTCTATTCCTCCCAGCCCATGGTCAAAGAACCCTAAAATTTCCATGGTCTCAAGCTCATGTTAGGTATGCTTGGAGTGTTGGCATACACTTGAGCAAGGGAGATTTAAATCTTTCTACCATGATTGTGCATGGAACTTAACTATACATGTACTTGGAAAATGGATATGGGATAAAGATAGAGCTGATTATAAAGTTTATAAAGATTGTAAAGTTCTCTGACTTCAGGGAATGGCAGGGAAATAAATTAAAATAGGATGCTGGATGATCAATGGGTCTACCCAATGAGAGGGCATCTCATTGTATATTGTACATTGCATAAAACATAACAGTAAAGGATACAAAACTTCACAATGAAATTTTGGGCTCTTGGAACAATTTTACCTTAGTATAACCTGGTTTTGTATTCTTCCTCTGGGTCTGTCATTTCATGGGTCTGTCATTTGCCAATCCACACTCCAAGAGCACTGAAACTTACGAAATCTGATGTTCTTTTTCCTCACATCTCTCATGACTACAGTAAACTTGTATTGCTGAAGACAAATATTATGATATATCTCCCAGTGGTAATTTCAGTTTCCTTAGCTTTTTCACTGAATTCCTTTTATAGCCCATAAATAACATCTGGGCAAGCAACATTACATTTCTTTGGCTGTTATGAATCAATCACATTCTTTCTTTCAATCACATTGAAAAAAATGTACTTTTAAAAATAACCTTTTACATTGCAGTAAAGTAGAGCTTTTATAACTACAGAATACAAGAATAGTGTAGTTTTATTTATTTACCCTTAATATTTTCAGAATATTCAGTGAAGCTGGTATAACCTTATTTTGGTGAAGCTGCTTTAAAGTTTACATAGCTCTGTGAAAATATTATTGCTGCACAGAGAAATCATTGTGTGAGTTACTACATAGTAAAAAGAAGAAAAAGAAATCAGGATTCTCCTCTGCTATTTCATGTTCTCTATAGGCTTCAGTTTCTAATTGAAAGTAAGAAAAATGTACCGCAAAATGATTATTCAGGCATTTAGATATATCAAATATGAGAAGAAAAAATTAATATCTGTAAGAAATTAATACAAGAAAAAAAATAAAAGAAAATTCTCAAGGGCGTTTGCTTTCTTTTTGTCTCTCTCATTTATCTCTACACACAAATATATATACAAACAACATGTTAAAAATAAATTGCAAAACCAAGTTATTTTTAGCTGGTTTCTAGTATGACATAGCTGTACTTTTGATACTTCTGGTCTGTTACCAATATCATGCAACCAGACAATTTTCTAATATCTCTCTTCTGCCATTTTGAAATACATATAGTTAAGAAAAGGGGCTTAATATACACTTATGTTGACATAGCACATTCACTGAAGTCTCTGAAGAATTCACTTTTGAATTCTCAATTTCAGCTTTCTCTCAGACAAATTTATAACTTACCCTATGCAGCCCTGGAGTGATATAATTTAAGGCTTCCACTTACTAATCCTCAATGTATATTACCCACAACACAGGAAACATACAGCAGGGTAAAATATCCTTGTATTCTCTAAGTCTTGTTTCCTTTTCGTCACTGTCTCAGTGTGGTATGGTAATTCATGGCAGTGTTACAATGTTAATGAGAGTACAATTTCTGCTAGGTCTTAGGTGTTTGTTTTCCTTTTATCACCACTACTTCTCTTGTATTTCTGTATAATTATCTGATAGGAATTTTCTGTGAAAGGTAGTTATCCAAAGAAGGCTGCTCAAAAATAAGGTTTACAAATATTGGGTTATGAAACAAGAACATGAGAGGTTTGTTTTTTTTTTTTTTTAATTCTCAATTTTAATATGCTTCCCAATTTAGAATTCTTTTAGTTAAGTTTAGTTTTTTGTTTTTTGTTTGTTTGTTTCTTTTTTTCTCCTCAGAACGATTATCACTGCAAAAGAAGCTGTAGGAATGTACTAAGTTTGGCTGGGATGGAAGTTTCTTTGTGACAGCTTGTATAGTGCTGTATTTTGGATTTGTGGCTAAACCAATGCTGATAACACATCATTTATTTTAAGTATTGGTGAACAGTGCTTGCACAGCATCATCTCCATATGCATCCACATCCACGTAGGCAGGAGGATGGGAGGGGACACAGGTGGGGCAGGGAACAACTGTGCCATGCTCAGCAGTATAACTGTAGTGTAGTCTTTCCAAGGTAGCCATTATTCAGAGTCTGGACATTGTTCTTCTTTGGAAGATAGGTTTGCACCACTTTTTAAAGGAAATTTCTCTTTCCTCTTTCTCTTTCCTTCACTAATTAAGCTATCTCTATCTCAGCCCATGGGTTTTCACGTTTTTGTTCTTCTTATTCTCACTGTGGACAAAGGACATAAGTGAGTGTCTTGGTGAGTTGATGGCTAGGGCTTTGAAAAAATAGGTGTCCTGGGACAAGGTACTAAGGATTAGAAATTCTTAGGAATGTTAAGTTAAACAACTAGTGCCAGAAGTCTGCTGAATGACAGAATTTTCCCAAAATATTTTCTATAGGAATATTATGATTCTGCTAATTTGAGTATGTAGCACACATTCCGAAGGCTGAATGTGTTTTGAAACTCTATCTGAAAATCAATTTTAAATACTGAAGCTTCAACCATCCTTTGGAGCAGAATTTTTTACTCAATGCTTTCTTTAAAGAAGGCAGGAGTTCTTATCTGAATTCTGGGAAAATGAATGCATGGTTTTAGTCTGCTTCTTCCAATACAAACTTTCAAGTCAAAGATGGCACAGGAATATACTGATGGGTTGAAAAGTCAAATAAACTTGTCACAACAGGGGCATATATTTTGCTAGCAGGAACTTATTACATTCATGAACAATTACACCTTTCAGTAAATCATAGTTATTATTGTCCTACTAATGGTAAGTGTGAAAGAGCTGTGTAAAATATAAAACATTCTGAAATATGAAGTTTTTTTTTTTTTTCTTGGGGGGGGGGGGGGGGTTGTTTTAAACTAAAACAACCTTTATGGTAGAGAAACTACCATATGGTACCATTCTCTACTATAAAGGTACCATACTTTTTGGTAGAGAAACAAATTGAGCAAATATAACCAGAATACAGAGAGTATCAATTTTAATTGGCTATAAGGAATACCTATATGTCAAAATCAGTTATTTAACCTCTCAACAGAGAGAAATAGTTCTAAGTAAAAATTTACTTTATCCTATGGTAGATGTCTAAAACTGATCCATTAAAGTTTCCCAAGGTATACACCTTTTTGTCTCCATTTGTTATAAATAGTGTAACCAACTGGTAGTTCAAATATTGACATCTATATTATAGATGTCTAAGGAGAATTTAAATTAATCTTTTCCCTGTAAGTCGTGGTGACATCAGTTTTGAATTTAGAAGGCGAATTATAATTCTGATTCTGCTTTATTGACATATCTCATACTGTGTAGAGTCAGTATAAGTATTTTTTTTCTTTTTACTTTGTTTCAAATGCATTTTCTGGTAGCATGCAACAGTTTTGTTACTACTGGAATAAATACCACAGTAGCTATTTGAGCAGTGAGTAACCTGGAATGTAGAGGGGTAAAGTTTTAACCTACTAGCACATATTATTTATTTATTTATTTATTTATTTATTTATTTATTTATTTATTTATTTATTTATTTATTTTATGGAGATCTGTCTCTTTCTCAACTGATGCTAGAGTAGCCCAGATTACCTTATGTGTAGATGGAGAGTGTTGCTTATAAAAGGTTATAAAATAAAAGACAAATAACATTGGTGTCCTGGTTTCAGTTAGAACAGAATTAATTTTCTTCCTAGTAGCTGGTGGAATGCTGTGTTTTGGCTTAGGATGAGAAGAGTGCTGATAACACCCCGATGCTTTAATTGTTGCAGAGCAGTGCTTACACCAAGCCAAGGACGTCTCAGCTTCTCACTCTGTCCTGCCAACAGGCAGGCTGGGGGTGCAGTAAGAGCTGGGATGGGACAGACCCAGGACAGGTGACCCAAACTAGCCAAAGGGGTATTCCATACCATCTGACGTCATGCTAAACAATATATAGGGGTGGCTAGCCGGGGGGAGGGGGCCGGACTGCTCGGGGTTAGACTGGGCATCAGTCAGCGAGTGGTGAGCAATTGCATTGTGCATCACTTGTTTGTACATATTATTATTACTTTCCTAATATCACTATTGTATTATTATTATTATTATTGTTATTATTATTTTTGTTATTATTATTTTTCTGTCTTATTAAACTGTCTTTATCTCAACTCACGGGCTTCATTTTCCATTTCTCTCCCCCGTCCCAGAGAGGGAGGGGGGAGGGTGAGTGAACGGCTGCGTGGTGTTTAGCTGCCGGCCGGGTTAAACTACGACAGGAAGTTAGGACAAATGCCAGGAGTCTTGCATGGAGGAACAAGGAGCTCATGGCCAAACTCAAACACAGAAAGGAAACCTACAGAATGTGGAAGCAAGGACAGGTAACCTGGGAAGAATGTAGAGAAATGGTCTGAGATGCCAGGGATCAGGTTAGGAAAGCTAAAGACCAGATAGAATTGAACCTGGACAAGAACATTAAGGACAACAAGAAAAGGTTTCTACAAGTATGTCAGTGATAAAAGAAAGACTAAGAAAATGTGGGCCTGAAGGAAATGGGAGACCTGGTTACCCAGGAGAGTGAAAAAGCTGAGGTACTGGATGATTTCTTTGCCTCAGCCTTCACAGGAAAGTATTCTAGCCACATTGCCCAAGTCAAGGAAAGTAAAAGCGAGGAATGGGAAAATAAAGAACTCTACCACCTAAGATGAAGGTGAAGTTTGAGACAATCTGAGGAACCTGACTGTGCACAAGTCCATGGAACCTGATGAGATTCATTTGAGGGTACTGAGGCAACTGGCAGATTAAGTTGATAAATGACTCTTCATCATATTTGAAAAATTATGCTAATCCAGAGAAGTTCCCATTGACTGGAAAAATGGTAACATAACCCCATTTTCAAAAAAAAGATAAAGGAAAACCCAGTGAACTACAGGTCAGCCAGTCTCACATCTGTGCCTGGCAAGATCATGGAGCAGATCCTCCTGCAAACTATGATAAGCCACATGGAAAATAAGGAGGGGATTAGTTTCAGCCAGCATGGCTTCACTAAGGACAGATTGTGCCTGGAAAATCTGGTAGCGTTCCGTGATGGGGTTACAGCATTGTTAAGATAGGGGAAGAGCAACTGACATCATCTACCTGGATTTGTGCAAAGCTTTTAACGCTGTCCAACCAAATATCCTTGTCTCTAGATTGGAGAGACATGAATTTGGTGAATGCACTGCTGGGTGGATTAGAAATTGGCTGGATGGTCACACTCACAATGTTGCTGTCAATCGCTCAACATCACAGTGGAGACCAGAGATGACTGGTGTCCTTTAGGGGTCTGTGAAGACCAGAAGGTCAATTGTACCCTGGGCTCCATCAAAAGATACATGGCCACCAGGCTGAGGGTAGTGATTCTTCCCCTCTACTCTGCTCTCATGAGACCCCACCTCATTACTGCATTCAACACTGGGGATGATCAGAAGATGAAGATTATCAAAGAACTGGAACAGATCTCCTATGAAAACCATATGAGAGTTGGTGTTGCTCATCCTGGAGAAGGAAAGGATCCTTATAGTGGTCTTCAAGTACAGGACACCTTATAGTGACCTTCCAGTACTTTAAGTGGGTACAAGAAAGATGGACACGGACTCTTTATCAGCGATTGTAGTGATAAGACAAAAATAATGTTTTTAAGCTAAAAGAGGATTGATTTAATTTAGATAATAGGAAGAAATTCTTTACTATGAGTGTGATGAGGCATTATAACAGGTTGGCCAGAGAAGTTGTGGATGTCCCCTCTCTAGCAGTGTTGAAGGCCAGGTTGGATGAAGCTTTAGGCAACCTGGTCTAGTATCCTTGCCGATAGCAGGGGATTGGCACTTGAATCTTTGATGTCCTTTTTAACCCAAACCATTCTATGTTTAAATGATTCTATGGCAAGACAAACATTGTCAGGTATTTTCTGCTATTTGGCATTGGTGTTGAACAATATTTATTGGTCATTTTTTACAGGCCTTATATCGCAGTTATAATTAATTTTACACTGTAGACATCTGCAGACACATAATCAAAAAAATCAATTATGACACAGAAGAGGCAATATTTTGATGTTTGTGACCCCCTTTGCGGCTGAGCTATCCCATAAAATAGCTGATAGTTTGAATTTTACTAAGAGAGTTTCTTAATATAGAATGTTCTATTTTCAATGTTTAGCAATTTGCTTGTGTTTCCACTCAGATAGTGTTACATAATTTCCTATTTCTAATTCTCTTTTCACTTAAGAGACTGTGGAAAGAGGAAAGATAAATTAGCCTGAGCATTGGTGAATAGTTTCTGATCCATATGTAACTGCGAAACAATCAGGTTTTCTCTGCAGCAGTTTCTGTTTGGTTTGTTGTTTTGTTTATTTGTTTGCTTGTTTGTTTGTTTGTTTGCTTGTTTGATATGTTCTACTGAATTATTAAAAAAAAAAAAAAGGCAAAAATTTAATAAAGATGCACCAAATACTCACATGTATCTCTACCACCAGTATAAACTGAATATGATAGACATAGAGAGTTGATGGATTTAATATTAAACAGTCTACTTTTTTTTTTCTTTTCCATTCAAGATTTTTTTTATTTTGTATATCATGGTAAGCTAGTTATAGTACAATGAGATCTATATTTCTTGAAATAAGATGGTTTCAGCACTTCAAAAAGTAAATGGATGAAAAAAATGTTTTATTTTGGAGGAAAATAAGGTTATGCTTTCTCTTCAAAAAGCAATTGAAGTCTAGGAGAAATATGTCAGTATTGGAAACTCTTGGATGGAAAATAAAAATTTAAATTCCAAGAATGTGATATTCAAGCTCTTCTGCTTGAAATGTCAGTGCCAGCAGTCTATATCGAGCTGGACTATTATAAAGAAGTAGCTAAATAGATAGGATGTCAAGTGGTAGGTAATATGAAAAAAAAAAAAAATACAGTAATGCACTATTGTTTTTATCAGAAATGGAATATCACAGAAATGGTCGTTCAAGTTTGAATAACACTGGAAAATTTATACTTCTGCTTAAAATGAAATCATATGGTTATGTGCCAAGCAGAAATAAATTACAGCACAGTCTGATATGGATATAACAGTAAAAGAAGCTGAAAAGTGTTCTAGCTTAGTAAACAGCCTATTAATTAAAGCTACTGTTTCAGTAAGACGTAATATCTCAGAAGACGCTCTGTAGGTTAGCTCAAATTGAATTCATCATATCTGTTTCTGTTATACATGTCCATGTCTTCTTGCTATGTGTGTGTGTGTTTTGAGTATTCTTGGTGCCAAGAGACAAATCTTAGCTTTTGCTTGTAACTGAAAGCGAATACCTTGTCTCAGTAAGAAAGCAGCTACTTGGTAATATATGTCTATGTGAGATAGAAGGCAATGTATCCATCCAATTATATCCATTGTGTCTTTTAGTGTCATGATACATATATTATTAAAATCTATGTCCTTCATTTTGGTTCTTAGAAATGTGGTTTGTGAGCCAACACAGATATAATCTAAATATGAATTAAATGCATTGGTGAGGCTTTATGCTATGCTATTGCACTATACTGTTGCATATGCAATAAAAACATGCAGAGACTAGGGAACCTGGTATGCCTGTCATGTTATCTGAACATGGAATAATGCGAGCTTATAAAAGCCTATATGCCAAATATTAGCCTATATCAGATGACTTTTTCCCATAAAATTTAGAAAAACATATATAATAATTTGTTATATGCCTACAAATATATTTGTAGGCATATAATAAATTTGGAGGGAGATTTTATATATATATATATATATTTCCACTTTAGACTCAATGTTGCTCAGTAGCATAACAAATTACATTGATTTAATGGTTTGTGAAAATATACTTTTTTTCTTATTTCTTCATGTTTAGATGTCATGAAAATTCTTTACTTCAGTAGTTTGAGGCTTAGTTGAATGTTGTGTCCATAACTACAGTACTTTTCACTCTTTCATGTTTCATAAGATGTTGCTTGTTAATTTCTGAGTTTCTGAATATATTTAAAAAATGAATGAATAAATAAATAAACAAGTTAATGACCCATGGGAACAGAGAAAAAAGGTGTCACAGTGAATGATGCAGAGTGCAGATTCATAGAAGTATCCATCTAGCTGTCAGCCGTTAACTGCTTTTTCACATGTGAGAAGTGATATTCATATCTGCAAAATATTTAGAGATTAAATACTCTTGATATATTATTTTTTGCATAAAATAAAATGTATTCATACTATTGAAAAATATGATATTGTTACACTTTACCTTATCAAGTAATCAGCTTGAACTGCCTGAATTTATTACTTACTATCCATTGTATAACATTTTAACACATGTATTTCTCTCATCTTCTATTCTGATGTAGGTAAAGAAGTTTTGATTAAAAGTTATAACTTGCATGTTAGCGTGTGAATTAGGTTGATATTCTTAAATTAGCACTGACATATTCAAACCAGAAGTGGGTAGTCTAAACCAGTATAGGTTACAAGAACAGTATGACTTTTCTTTTCTTACCAAGACTACTTAGTAAACATAGGCTGTTGGCTTGAGAGAAGTCAGTGCTAATGCTCTCTGGAGTAGGGCTAAATAACGGTACCTGACAACTCTTCCCTGATGATTCATTTGTTTCTATTAGTGTTTTTCTATAAAATTAGGACTTGCCTGCAGACTGAGCCATTAAGGTAAAAATATCTTCAATTCCTTCTGCTTTTTGTTCTGAATGTATTAAAGTGCATAAGGGAATATGAATGAAAATTATATTTGCAGTGACTATTTCTAACACAGATGTGTTTGTTTGTTTGTTTGTTTTATTATAATCTTTTCAGGTGTTTAATTCTGCAGCAAAACATTATTATTGATAAGATTTCTGCACAAGTATGGTCTGTGGGTTATATTATAAAATTTAATTCTGCAGGTAATTTCTACTGCCAATTAAATGTTGGTACAGATATACTGCCAAAACCAAAACTATTTGCTATTTACGTTGTAAATTCACACTACTACGCTAAAAGGATACTTTAGGTCAAATTCTGGAACTCTACACTGGTGACCGACTTGACATTTGTCTCCCAAGACAGACATGATTGTCATATTAATCACATATTGGAAGTAATTTATTAGCTTCTTAGATCAATAATAATAATCAGTCACCTCTAATCAATTATAAATTGTTAGCAATTTAGAAGTAAAATTTGATTTATATAAATAAACTCATTGCTTCCACATAATCGAGGCAATCATGAAAGCTGTATGTAATCTATATATGAAATAAAAAAAGCTATAAATATGGAATAATTAGTTCTTGAGTTTTGTCAACTCTATTCTCCACAGATACAATATACCCAAAGCTTTACTTGACACAGAAATTATATGTTTCTCCCTAATGGGATCCTGAACTCTTGTTCTGATGTATGCCATCGATGTATGGTTAGTAATGCATATCTTGACAGGATCATGAAGTTCCTTTTTTAAAAAAATAATAGTTTTTATTTTGAAATACAGTTAATGTGGATTTTTTTTTTTCCATATATGGTTCATTTCATCTTTCTGGAACATAACTACTAGTAACACTAAACTAATTTGACCTTTATTGTATGCAAAACAAAACATGACCTTTTAGCCATGCAATTATTGTTTTTATCATTTGTATATAGAAAAATAGGCAAATAGGTTATCTTAAAGCATCACTATGAAATATCTATAATAACAAATCTTCTATCTAGATAGAAGTCACAAAATCTATTTCTTATTGTCTCCAAAGATATTTTCTATTTTTTGAAAAAGATTATATGTTTTAGTAGTGTATGGAACTGCTAAAATTAGAGATTCACAGAATCACAGAATTGTAGGGGTTGGAAGGGACCTTGAGAAATCATCAGGTCCAAACCTCCTGCCAAAGTAGGTTCCTCAGAGCGGGCTACATCCAGACTGGCCTTAAATATCTCCAGAGAAGGAGACTCCACAACCTCCCTGGGCAGCCTGTTACAGTGCTCTGTCACCCTCACCGTGAAGAAGTTCTTTCGCATGTTGGTATTTCCATGGTTGGAATTTCCTGTGCTCCACTTTGTGGCTGTAACCCCTTGTCCTATCCCCACAAACCACTGAAAAGAGGATGGCCAAATCCCTCTGTCTCCCACACTTCAGGTATTGATGAGATCCCCTCTCAGTCTTCTTTTCTCCAGGCTGAATAGACCCAGGTCTCTCAGCCTTTCTTCATAGGGAAGATGCTCCAGGCCCCGTATCATTTTTGTGGCCCTCCACTGGACTATTTCCAGGAAATCCTTGTCTTTTGTACCAAGGAGCCCAGAACTGGACACAGTACTCCAGGTGAGGCCTGACCAGAGTAGAGGGGGAGGATCACCTCCCTTGATCTCCTGGCCACACTCCTTTTAATGCACACTGGGATCCCATTGGCCTTCTTGGCCACCAGGGCACACTGCTGGCTAATGGTGAACCTGTCATCCACCAGGACCCCTGGGTTGTTCCCCTCAGAGATCCTCTCCAGCAGGTCTCCAGCAGTACAGGTCCAGCCTGTACTGATACTTCGGGTTGTTCCTTCCCAGGTGCAGGACTCTACGCTTGCTCTTATTAAATCTCATTTGGTTTCTTCCTGCCCTCTCTCCAGCCGGTTCAAGTCTTGCTAAATGGCAGCACAGCCTTCTGGTGTGTCAGACACTCCTCCCAGATTTGTGTCATTGGTGTACTTGTTAAGGGTGGACATTAGTCCCTCATCAAGGTTGTCAATGAAGATGTCGAACAGGACCCGACCCAGCACTGACCCCTGGGGAACACCGCTAGTCACAGGTCTCCAGCCAGACTCTGAGCCACTGATCACCACCCTCTGAGCTTGGCCAGTCAGCCAGTTCTCAACCCACCTTACTGTCCACTCAGCTAACCCATACTTTCTCAGCTTTTCTAGTAGGATGTTGTGGGAGACAGTATTAAAAACATTGCTAAAATCAAGGTAGATGACATCCACTGACAAACAGAGACTTGTGATGTAACTGAACAAGCTCAATACAGTACAGAAAACAAACAAACAAACAAACAAACAAACAAACAAAAAAAAAACACAACAAAACAGAACTTGCAGTAATAATGTCAAATGGAACTGGGATAATCCTGAAGCATAAGCATATTCTGGGGCTGAGTTAACCTCTACAGAAACCTGCACTCTGCTGTACTTTTCATTTGTGGTTAAAACAACATCTGTTAGGTTCCATAGACTTGTGTGTGTCAAATTAATTTATATGTTCCATAGCATGTACATCCTCCACTGAAAGTAAGTTTTCCTTGTTTCTGAGTTTTTATGTTTCAGGGCTTAGGATTCCTGAATCTGATTTTACTACTAAGGAATGAAGCAAGAAAGACATTTAATATCTTGTGTTTTTCTGTCTTCTTTGTTACCAGGTCTCCTACCCCACTTAACAACAAGCCCATGTTTTTGTCAAGCCTTTTTTTTTGCTTGTTTCCTAGTCTTCCTTTCTTGTACTTCATGCCTCTCACTAGATTCAATTTTAGATGGACTTTGGCTTTCCTAATCCTATCCTATATGTAGATGGTATCTTGATATTCCTCCAGGGTCACCTGTTTCTTATATATCCAACATATGATTTGAAGCATCATCTTCAAATTTTAAAATGTGCAACCTCCTAAGTCAAAATAAGTGAATTCATATACTTTCCTCCCCTCCATTACCAGATAAAAATCTGAGTAGAATCATAGAATCATTTAAAATATAATTACAATACAGTTGCATTATTTAGTTCTGACATACTTTTTTTTCATGATAAGGCTTCCTTTAATTTACAAGTAGTGCTTCAGGTGTAAAGAAAGGTGAATGAGAAGTTGCATCAATGAATAAATTGCACAAATAAATATGAACAATTTCACAGACTGTATGACATCATATGCAATGTACTCGTGTTTTCATATACTTCTTTTTAAAAGAAATAAGATACTTACTATTTTAAACAGTGGCTAACTAGAATGTATTTTAATTTTCATTTACAATGGTAAATGTGATATTTACTTCCTTGGAAAAATGTAAAGCAATATTAATATTTTCTATATTACCTTCCACTGCTTTTTTAAGATACCCAGATGACCTATTTGCTTCCTTAACCAATGATTGCCAAGAGTGTTCATGAACAATTAAAAAAGCATATGAGGATGAGCATGCTACTGAAACATTCTAATAACTTTATTCAGCTGAATACTATCTAGGCATACCTTAACTGCTTTTCTCATACTCTGAGGACACAACACAATATATCTCTCAGATTGCTTACACTTTTGAAATCTTTGTTAATTAAGGAATATAAATTATTTTTACTTGATTGAAGATTTGATCTTTAAATTCAGGAGTAGTCAGCTATGTCAGTCAGCATTGCTTAGATATGTTTTGGCAGTGTTTACTTAATTCTCTGTATATTCTTTTTTTTCTCTTTTTTTCTTTCTTTCTTTCTTTCTTTCTTTCTTTCTTTCTTTCTTTCTTTCTTTCTTTCTTTCTTTCTTTCTTTCTTTCTTTATTTTTTTATTTTTCTTTATTTTCTTTCTTTCTCTCTGTCCTGGTTTCAGTTAGGACAGAGTTAATTTTCTTCCTAGTAGCAGGTAGAATGCTATGTTTTGGCTTAGGATGAGAAGAGTGCTGATAACATGTTGATGTTTTAATTGTTGCAGAGCAGTGCTTACACCAAGCCAAGGACGTCTCAGCTTCTCACTCTGTCCTGCCAATGGGCAGGCTGGGGGTGAAGCAAGAGCTGGGATGGGACAGACCCAGGACAGCTGACCCAAGCTAGCCAAAGGGGTATTCCATACCATCTGACATCATGCTGAATAATATATAGGGGTGGCTAGCTGGGGTGAGGGGGCTGGTCTGCTCGGGGTTAGGCTGGGCATCGGTCAGCAGGTGGTGAGCAATTGCATTGTGCATCACTTGTTTTGTACACCTTATTATTAGTAGTACTATTATCATCATTATTATTATTGTTATTATTATTTTCCTGTCCTAATAAACTGCCTTTATCTCAACTCACAGGCTTCACTTTCCCATTTCTCTCTCTCATCCCAGAGAGGGAGGGGTGAGGGTGAGTGAATGACTGTGTGGTGTTTAGCTGCCAGCCGGGTTAAACCATGACACTCTCTCTCTCTCTCTCTCTCTCTCTCTCTCTCTCTCTCTTTTTTTTTTTTTTTTTTTTTTTTTGGGGGGGGTGGGAGGGCGGGGAAAGGTGCATCCTAAGGACAAGAAGGAAGCTGACTGTATTTTTCCTGTTTTGAAAATCCATTTTAAATACTCTTGAGCAGATCACATGGCCCGGAGTTTCATACATGTTTGATCATATGCTGTGTTTCTCTACACATCCAGTCATATTACATGTGTATGGTCTGCCTTCTGAAGAATATCTGTGTGACTATTTCACAGAAGTTGAGATTATATAGAAGTATACAATAGACATGCATTCTGTCAAAATATAGAATGAGGGATTGAGTCAAATGAGCTCTTTCTACATAGTACGTATGACTTTATTATAGTTTGTATTACACTGATTTAGGACAAGTCAATATAATTATTTTTTCCCCCAAATCTCTGGTTTATTTTGAATTACAGATATTGCTGAAAATTAAAACTCAAAGTAGTTAAACATTGCAAAGAGCATGACAGTATGAGGAGGATGGGATAACTTCTGTAAAATCATTTTTGCCAAGAAAGACTTGAAAACTCAGTATCCTCAACAGACAGAAAAGTCAGAAAACAGAGGTATTCATGTATGAAAAGAAGAACAAAATGAGTACTATTAAATACAGCGACAAGAAAGGTACCAGATAGTATATCTATATGAATGCTGAAAATCTAAGGAATAGGTAGGAATAAAGGAATGGAAATATTTATTCTTAAATGATGAAATCAGTAATATCAGACACGTGACCAGAGGAAATCTGACTGGTTAAAGGAACTAGCTAATGTAATAAATGATACTATAATTTCTTCCAATTCATAAAGAGCCAAAAGACTGCCATGCAGTGTTAGATCCAATGGTTGACCAAGGTAAAAAGGTATTTCTTAGATATGTCACCATTACTGCAGAGAAGCTGAATGAATTATTTGCTTTTGTGTATAGTATCAAAAAAATACCTTTAGGAAATATTTTCAGCATGAGTTGGCTGAGCACATCTCAAACTGAAGTAACTATTGAAGAGGTTATGTTGTAAAAAGACAAAATGAATGCTATCATATTCCCCAGGCTGCATATATTACCCATATGAAAGTGTTTTAAAAGCTGAGAGTTAAAATAGTTAATGGCTATGGGTTGACTTTTCCTTTACACTTTTTTGTTACCTGAAGATTGGAGGGTAGCAAATGTGACATCAATCTTTAAAAAAATGATTAAGTGGATCTGGAAAACTGTAATCCTGTAATCATGGCACCATTACCAGAAAAATTAGTAACAGTTATGAAAAAAGATAAGATTAGAATGCCTGAAAGCATTCCTGAACACATACTACCAACAATACCTATAAGAATGTTCTCCTTTCCACATGTTATTTTTGGTGAAGAGAAGTGTGTTATAACTTTTTATTTCAAAATTCCAGAATCCTAAGTTTTCATTTTAAATTCTGAACTGTATGTAGGTGCTAGAATTCTTTTCCCCTTCCCTTCCCTTCCCTTCCCTTCCCTTCCCTTCCCTTCCCTTCCCTTCCCTTCCCTTCCCTTCCCTTCCCTTCCCTTCCCTTCCCTTCCCTTCCCTTCCCTTCCCTTCCCTTCCCTTCCCTTCCCTTCCCTTCCCTTCCCTTCCCTTCCCTTCCCTTCCCTTCCCTTCCCTTCCCTTCCCTTCCCTCCCCGCCCCTCCCCGCCCCTCCCCGCCCCTCTCCTCGCCTTCCTTTTTTTTTTTTTGAGAATGTATTCTTTATCAGTTATTCTTTCCTTTGTTAAACCATCAACTGTAGCATCATAGGAAACTTCATAATCTTGATAATTTATAGTTATTCCAATTCCCTTTCTTCTTATAGTGATGGCCCTTGCATTTCAACATAAGCTAAGGAAGCTATCAGTAACAATAAAACACAAGACTCTCTTTGTGCCAAGTCATGTCAGTATTCAATGGTATGTCTCCCACACAGTATGTCTCTTCCTGTGATCATTAGGAATGTGTATTTCCTGCAGTGCTTATGACAGGACTGTGTTTATCATTATAATATATATATATATATATTATAATGGTATAAAGATGCATATATTGTACATATATAAAGAGACATATATTAAGGAGACATAAATAAGGAATATATATATATATTCCTTCCTTTCCTTTAACCTCCCCATGCTAACTCTTTCATCTGTGTTTTTCTGAATTGATAATGGAATTGAAGTAGAAATAGAACTGGCATCCTTTTTAAGTTAGTACAGTAGGGAAGTACAATTTCTGTCAAATTTCTGTGGGACATTAGAATAAACTTCTCTATGTTACTGATAATGGAGTACTGATTTGCACTTTTCCAAAGTAGTATAGGTCCACATGCAGGTACCTACATGCATGCAGTTTCAAATGTATCATAAATTAGGTAAAGCTTTACAGGGTTAAGTAACATTTTTTTACCACATAAATGGTACTAATTATGTTTATTAAACAAAACAGTCAAAGGGATCTTTCCACATTTCAAGATCTGAGGTCAGAAAAGCATATAATACTTGTGCACTGCTATTCTGATGTAAAAATAGTAATATACTACATGTATAACCTAAAAGATGTATCATCTAAAAGATAGATCAATTTAATTTTTCCAAGTATTTCAGAACTGTATTATCCAAACACAGCTGTATCCTTCACAGCTTAGAGAGATTACATAAAAGTGATCAAAGGCAAATGGCAAGGCTGGAGGATAAGGTAAAAGGCCCAGCTGAAGTGCATCTACACCAATGCACGCAGCATGGGTAACAAACAGGAGGAGCTGGAAGCCATCGTGCAGCGGGCAGGCTATGACTTGGTTGCCATCACGGAGACGTGGTGGGACCAGTCTCATGACTGGAGTGCTGCGATGCCTGGCTATAAGCTCTTCAGAAGGGACAGGCAGCACAGAAGGGGTGGCGGTGTGGCTCTCTATATTAGAGAGTCTTTCGATGTTGAAGAACTCAAGGCTAGGAATTATAAGGTCGAGTCCCTTTGGGTTAGGATCGGCAGGGACAACAAGGCTAGTGTCCTGGTCGGGGTCTGCTATAGACCGCTGAACCAGGATGAGGAGACGGATGAGGAGTTCTACAGGCAGCTGACAGAAGTTGCAAAATCTTCAGCGCTTGTACTCTTGGGGGAATTCAACTTCCCTGACATATCCTGGAAGCACAACACAGCCCAGAGAAAGCAGTCTAGGAGGTTTCTGGAGAAAGTGGAAGATAGCTTCCTGATGCAGCTGGTTAGCGAACCTACCAGGGGTGGTGCCCCACTAGACCTTCTCTTCACAAACAGAGAAGGACTGGTGGGAGATGTGATTGTCGGGAGCTGTCTTGGGCAGAGTGACCACAAAATGGTGAAGTTCACTATTCTTGGCGAGGCCAGGAAGGGGACCAGTAAAACCACTGTACTGGACTTTCAGAGGGCTGACTTTGGGCTGCTCAGGACACTAGTTGGTGGAGTTCCTTGGGAGGTGGTTCTGAAGGGCAGAGAGGTACAGGAAGGCTGGGCGCTCTTCAAGAGGGAAATACTAATGGCGCAGGAGCGGTCTGTCCCCATGTGCCCAAAGATGAGCCAGTGGGGAAGAAGACCAGCCTGGCACAGCAGAGAACTGTGGCTTGAGCTTAGGAGAAAAAAGAGGGTTTATAATCTTTGGAAAAGTGGGCAGGCCACTAGGGAGGACTATAAGGATGTAGTGAGGCTGTGCAGGGACAAAATTAGAAAGGCCAAAGCACATCTGGAGCTCAATCTGGCTACTGCCGTTTAAGATAACAAAAAACATTTTTATAAATACATCAACACAAAAAGGAGGACTAGGGAGAATCTCCATCCTTTACTGGATGCAGGGGGAAACTTAGTTACAAGAGATGAGGAAAAGGCGGAGGTGCTCAATGCCTTCTTTGCCTCAGTCTTTAGCGGCAATACCGGTTGTTCTCTGGATACCCAGTACCCTGAGCTGGTGGAAGGGGATGGGGAGCAGGATGTGGCCCTCACAATCCAAGAAGAACTGGTTGGTGACCTGCTACGGCACTTGGATGTGCACAAATTGATGGGGCCGGATGGGATCCACCCAAGGGTACTGAGAGAACTGGCAGAGGAGCTGGCCAAGCCTCTATCCATCATTTATAAGCAGTTCTGGCCATTGGGGGAGGTCCCAGTTGACTGGCGGCTAGCAAATGTGACGCCCATCTACAAGAAGGACCGGAGGGCAGACCCGGGGAACTACAGGCCTGTCAGTTTGACCTCAGTACCAGGGAAGCTCATGGAGCAGATCCTCTTGAGAGTCATTATGCGGCACTTGCAGGGCAAGCAGGCGATCAGGCCCAGTCAGCATGGGTTTATGGAAGGCAGATCCTGCTTGACGAACCTGATCTCCTTCTATGACAAAGTGACTCGCTGGGTGGACGAGGGAAAGGCTGTGGATGTGGTCTACCTTGACTTCAGCAAGGCTTTTGACACCGTCTCCCACAGCATTCTCCTCAAGAAACTGGCTGCTCGAGGCTTGGACTGGCGCACGTTTCATTGGGTTAGAAACTGGCTGGATAGCCGGGCCCAAAGAGTCGTGGTAAATGGAGTCAAGTCCAGTTGGAGGCCAGTCACTAGTGGCGTCCCCCAGGGCTCGATGCTGGGGCCGGTCCTCCTTAATATCTTCATCAATGATCTGGACGAGGGCATTGAGTACACCCTCAGTAAGTTTGCAGATGACACCAAGCTATGCGCATGTGTCGATCTGCTCAAGGGTAGGAAAGCTCTGCAGGAGGATCTCGATAGGCTGCACCGATGGGCTGAGGTCAACTGCATGAAGTTCAACAAGGCCAAGTGCCGGGTCCTGCACCTGGGGCACAACAACCCCAAGCAGAGCTACAGGCTGGGAGATGAGTGGTTGGAGAGCTGCCAGGCAGAGAAGGACCTGGGACTGATGGTGGACAGTCAGCTGAATATGAGCCAGCAGTGTGCTCAGGTGGCCAAGAAGGCCAATGGCATCCTGGCTTGTATCAGAAACAGTGTGACCCGCAGGGCTAGGGAGGTGATCGTCCCCCTGTACTCAGCTCTGGTGAGGCCGCACCTCGAGTACTGTGTTCAGTTTTGGGCCCCTTGCTACAAGAAGGACATCGAGGTGCTTGAGCGGGTCCAGAGAAGGGCAACGAAGCTGGTGAGGGGCCTGGAGAACAAGTCCTACGAGGAGCGGCTGAAGGAGCTGGGCTTTTTCAGCTTGGAGAAGAGGAGGCTCAGGGGTGACCTTATCGCTCTCTACAGATACCTTAAAGGAGGCTGTAGTGAGGTGGGGGATGGCCTGTTCTCCCATGTGCCTTGTTGCAGGAAGCACGGCCGAAAGCACGACAGACACCCAGTAGAGTCAGATCATGCTCCATTTTATTGCCCGAATAGTCTAACTTTTATAGAGAACTTAACAGGGGTGGACAGTGTTTCACACAAGATTATTGGTCAAAAGCACTCAGACAAACAACTGCAAGAAAACAACCCCACCTGCAAGAAAACAACCCCTTGTGTTTAGCAGTCACATAGACCTTGTCCTTGAAGCCAGCTACTGGTAACAATATTTTTCTGAGTTCCTCAATCGGGCGATGTGGGAACACTGTCATGGGAACTTCTCATAGTTGCCCTGGTAGCTTGGTTTGCTCAGCTACAGCAAGCCATGGGATTTTTGCTGTTTCAAGAAATCCCTCAACAATTCCCCCTTCTTCTTTTGAGCAAACCAAGCCCGACACAGCAGTTTTACAAGTGACTCTTTAGCTATACTTACAACACACAACGATGATTACCACCACCATAAACCAAATTCTTAATCCCCTTGTGACTAAACCCAGCAACCATCTACACCTTGTTTCAAACAAGTCAGTGAACCATTGATTGAAAGGATCGATACCATATTGAATCTTTCTCATATGCTCTTTCAGGAAAGTAATGGATTTGTGAATTGACTCATTATGATCAGAAAGGTTTAAACAGTACATTCCCTTAAAATCCTCACACCCATTCCTTTGGGCCAAAAGCAAGATGTCAATAGCAGTTTGATCCTGTAAAAGCAGATGTCGCAGACTATTTTGATCTGGTAACATCTCCTCAAGTATCTCTGTCGTGGCATAGGCTTGCCTCTCGGCCCAGCATTCCAATTTTTCTAAGTTGTTACGTGCGGCCGCAGATGCCACTCCAGGCACTGAAATTGCTAATGCCGCTCTAGCTGCAACCCCACACAATTCAACATTATCATTGCAATCCGATGCAAGCAATGCCCATTTATGTCTGGTGATCTCACGCCACTGTAGCAAGCTAGGAGCAAATACAATGAGTTTATCTAAGTAACATGGACATCTGACAGCATTTGCAGGGATGCCTTGCCAGGCCCCATCCCCACAAATCAGAAGCACATCAGGAGGCAAGGCCAAAGCTGTACAATTGTTCCAAACACTGTAGTTGTTACCCCTTGTCTCCATGCTATAAACTCCTAAACCCTGCTTAGCAGCGTCATTGTAATCACAGGTGTTATTTGTGTTTTTGTACCGGTATGGCCCTTTCCCAGTTCCTGTAGCAGGATTCATCTGATAGCCACGGCTACGTTCACATTTGTAGCCACCTTTCAGGTTGATACAGATTTGACTACTGATACCAGGGTTTTGACATTCATCAATTCCACAGTTTCTCTTTTCTACAAAGTCAAACCCAGCTGGACAGTCACATTCATTTATGTTGCATTCCTTTAGGGGCTCATCACCCCAGTCCTTGCAGTCTCTCTGCTGGTTACACACTTTATTGATATCTATGCATTCTCCACTTCTGCACTTGAATTTGCCAGGTCCTGAGCACTGAATAACATCGTTACAGTTTGCTTCATCAGTGCCATCCAGACAGTCTCTCACACCACTGCACTGCCTTCTTCCGTGGACACAGTTCCCATCTTCACATCTGAACTGGTCTGGCCTGCAGGTCTGAGAAGGGCAGTTAATTTCATCACTTCCATCCTTGCAATCAGGATCTCTGTTACAGTCTTTTTCACCATTACATTTCCAGGACACCAGGATACACTGGGTTGACTGAGGACCACAGCTGATTTCATTTACCCGACATGTTCTCATATGACACAGATCAGCACTCTCATCAGACCCATTTTCACAGTCCGGATCCCCATCACACTGCCATCTGTTTGGCACACACTGACCACTGTTGCACACAAAGTCAGATTCAGCACACGTCTTCTTCACACAAGCACTCTCATCACTGCCGTCTGAGCAGTCTTCACATTTTGCTCTAGCACTGTCGGCAGCAGTGCACAGGCAGGTGAGGGTGAGCAGCAGGCAGAATGCCCCACAGCGCGGCAGTGCCTGCCGCCGCCCTGCACCTATGTCACTTATACTACTCCTATTACCCGTGCTAGTAGTGTCAGTGGCATCCTCCTGGTACCGTTTCTGTCTTTGCCGCCCCTTACTCTCCCCCTTTTCTTTTTGCCACTGACCATTCACCACAAATGGATAAGACACATGATTACTAGTTAGGAAAGAGAGTGTAACGTCTGCTATACGGCTGCAGGCAGTGCCAGCTGCAATCCTAGAAGCTGTTTGTGAACGAGCCTGCCGGTGGTCATTTGGCAGTGTAATCTGCGTCTCTGCACTCCTGCCCTGCAATAGAGCTAAATCGTCATTAATAGTCCGTAGAATGAGGTAACCCCACGGAATGTTATCCAGAAACATAGCTATAACACCGATCTGGGGACGAATAGTCTTTTTTGCATTGCAAGATAAACCTCTTATAAAAAGAATGCCAAAGAGAAGCAGCACAGCCGCTGCTGCCTCCATGGTTACGTCAGACAGGCTGCAGGGTCCTGATGTCCGCCCCTCTGCTCTGTGCCGACTCGCCACACGGTGAGGGTCGGCTGCCGTTGTCCACTGATGCCTCTGGTCTCCCGTAGCAGCTCGATCTCGGATGTCCCGCATCACACCGTGATCACGTCAATTTCCCGCGGCCCTCCGCAATTCCACGTCTCGCCGCAACTCTTTTTCCCGCGGCCCTCCGCAATTCCACGTCCCGCCGCAACTCTTTTTCCCGCGGCCCTCCGCAATTCCACGTCCCGCCGCAACTCTTTTTCCCGCGGCCCTCCGCAATTCCACGTCTCGCCGCAACTCTTTTTCCCGCGGCCCTCCGCAATTCCACGTCTCGCCGCAACCCCGTTTCCCGCGGCCCTCCGCAATTCCACGTCCCGCCGCAACTCTTTTTCCCGCGGCCCTCCGCAATTCCACGTCCCGCCGCAACTCTTTTTCCCGCGGCCCTCCGCAATTCCACGTCCCGCCGCAACTCTTTTTCCCGCGGCCCTCCGCAATTCCACGTCTCGCCGCAACTCTTTTTCCCGCGGCCCTCCGCAATTCCACGTCTCGCCGCAACTCTATTTCCCGCGGCCCTCCGCAATTCCACGTCTCGCCGCAACTCTTTTTCCCGCGGCCCTCCGCAATTCCACGTCTCGCCGCAACTCTTTTTCCCGCGGCCCTCCGCAATTCCACGTCCCGCCGCAACTCTTTTTCCCGCGGCCCTCCGCAATTCCACGTCCCGCCGCAAAAACCCCGTGTCCCACCGTTTTCCGCGTCTCTCAGCGGGAGTACCGCGTCTCACCGTGAGGCCTGTGTACCGTGTGTCCGGGCCGGTGTCCGGTCTGCTCAAGCGCCGGTCGGATGGGTGCTCCGAAGTCCCGACGGCGCGGCGAGATCGCGGCGCCGCTGGTCCCGGCGCCGCCGGTCCCGGCGCCGCTGGTCTCCTGGTCTACCTGCGTTCGGATGTGCCGGCGCCGCTGGTGTCCCGCTGTGCTGGTGTCCCGCTGCGCTGGTGTCCCGCTGCGCTGTGATGTTTGCCCCGGCGCCGCTGCGATGTCCGTGCTCGGCTGCGATGTCTGCTCCGGTGCTGCGATGTCCTGCTCCGGTGCGATGTCTGTTCAGGCCCTGTTCAGGTCTCAGCCTGTTCGGGCGCCATATGTTGCAGGAAGCACGGCCGAAAGCACGACAGACACCCGGTAGAGTCAGATCATGCTCCATTTTATTGCCCGAATAGTCTAACTTTTATAGAGAACTTAACAGGGGTGGACAGTGTTTCACACAAGATTATTGGTCAAAAGCACTCAGACAAACAACTGCAAGAAAACAACCCCACCTGCAAGAAAACAACCCCTTGTGTTTAGCAGTCACATAGACCTTGTCCTTGAAGCCAGCTACTGGTAACAATATTTTTCTGAGTTCCTCAATCGGGCGATGTGGGAACACTGTCATGGGAACTTCTCATAGTTGCCCTGGTAGCTTGGTTTGCTCAGCTACAGCAAGCCATGGGATTTTTGCTATTTCAAGAAATCCCTCAACAGTGCCTGGTGACAGGACGAGGGGCAATGGGCTTAAGTTGCACCAGGGGAGTTTTAGGTTAGATGTTAGGAAGAACAACTTTACTGGAAGGGTTGTTAGACACTGGAACAGGCTGCCCAGGGAGGTGGTGGAGTCACCATCCCTGGAAGTCTTCAAAAGACGTTTAGATGTAGAGCTTAGGGATATGGTTTAGTGGGGACTGTTAGCGTTAGGTTAGAGGTTGGACTCGATGATCTTGAGGTCTCTTCCAACCTAGAAATTCTGTGATTCTGTGATTTTGTGAAAGGCTACACTGAACAATTGCAAAATTCTGGTGACATAAAATAGAGAAAAGTATATATCAATGAATGTATTTAACATCTATAAGAGATACGATTGTGCACTGAGTGGACACCTAAAGCAGAATAATGACAGTGTACCTTGAAATCTCATTCCAGAGATCTGGAATCTTTTGCCAGTTTTAATTCAATTAGAAATTTTATGCAGTTTTTGCTCATAACAGTACTAACATAATTGTGACTAATGACTAATAAAGCTGTGTCATATTTAGAAAGTGTCATTCCAGACCATTGGACTGCAGAGAAGTAAGTGAACTAGGAAAAAAAAAAAAAAAAAGTAATTTCATCTGTTTCTTTTTGAGAGATTCATGATCTAGAAATTTACTTCACTGTTAATAAATGAAACATAACCATTCTTTTTGGTTATGTCTCAAAAAAAAAAAAGAAAGTAGAGTCAAATAAGCAAGATAAAAATGTTTTACATCAGATATGAGCAGGTATGAAGCTTTCAATGTCTTTAGCTGGACTGCTAACAAAACAACACTAAGATATATAGTGGATGAAGAAATCTCAAGTTTGCACCCTAACTTATAAGTGGATATAAGACCGTGCATAGCTTCCAATGGTGCAACAAGAAGAAAACAAACTGAAGTGTAGTGCACAGAAACAAAAATAATCACCTGCCCTGAATAATTACATTAAATCTAACAAGTAATTAAATAATTTATAGATTTTCACAGTAATTTTATACTAAAGACTGTACAGACAAAAAATGAATAAGAGATCCTTTCCAGATTTTAATTGTTGTCACTACCCTGAAATCAATAATTTTGATAACTATGTGGAGAAATGTCATGACGTTAATTACTTTGGATTACAGAACTGAAATTCAGTCTGTCTGGATTAGTTTATTGCCATAAACTAATTCCAACTTTTATGAACAACCAGCTCTAATCAAAGGCCTGATCAGCTATGAGGACCCAATAAAGGAAGGAAATAAATGAAGAAAGAAGAATGACTGGAGATAACAATCAAAATCTGGTATTTATTGTGAAAATAAAATGTTTTCTCTTAGCGATTGTTTCAACAACAACATGGGAAAATATATTTATTGTTTTCAATTTCTAAAAAAAATGACTTGGTTTTTAAATGAATAGCTCTGTGGAAGTCCTTAAACTAACTACAGCATACTGATGGTGATAGCCTAATGCTGTAATACTGGCAGTATACTGTAGATATAATACAATGTAAGAAGTTAAAATAAAGTTAATAACTATATTACCTCATTGTATTTCAAACTTTTGTTTCACTTTGTTTTAAAGTTAAAAAAAAAAAAAAAAAAAAAAAAAAAAGATGATACTGACAATTATTTTACAGGACTAGTTAAATTTGAAAAAAAAAAAAAAAAAGACTTTAAAATGAAATGATTTTAAAATAGGTATAGAAATTGATGGAATGTTGAAAAATGAAAATGAGGAAGCCAATTGGAAGTAATTCCTGTATTAAGTACCACATATCTTATAACTACTACTTATACTTACTCTGTAAATACAGAGTAAAATGAAAAATACACAAAATGTTTTCTGGTTAAGATAATGATATGTAATACTGTTAAAATCTCAGTGAAATAAATTAATTCCCAGAGAAAAATGTTGCTAAAAATAGAATTCAGGCCAGTATAAGTTTTTATCAGAGGAATTCCTGACAACTCTCCAGGAATAACATGAGATTTTCCTTAAAACTGCTTCAAGGAAGCATTGTGAAAGTACCAAAGAATGAACATTAAAAAAATAAAAATAATAAAACACCTCTAATCTACATGCAAATTTTTAATATTTGTTAAGGACTTGTCTAAAAGACAGGTATCTATCAGCAATTTGTATTCTCTGTGATATTGCAGCTATCATCATAGTTAGGGCATATACCAGGTACTCATCTTATACTGCTAATCTTGTGGAATTTTGGGACTTGTGCATGGCAGGAGAACTGGATCCAGTTTCAGACAGGAAATAAGGATTAAAAAAAAAAGTATGATGAGAACAAACTTGCACAGGCTCCTCAGAGAGAACGTAAAGTCTCTGTCAGAGTTCAGCTGTCTGTCTGCCCAGAGTTGTCTTTCTCACCTCAAAGACGAGTCTTCTATGAGCAAGACACTGGACTTTAGACCTTCTGAGGTCCTCCCAGTGGAATTGTTCTTCTATGGTTCTGTGATTCTATGTATTTTCCTTATTGATGCCTGAAATTGAGACAATATGCTAATTAAATGGTTGAAAGCAACTAAATTACAGCTCAAATTAAATTAGTAAATTATGATTATTTCTGATGAGTATGCACAATGTTTTTAGAGATAGTAAAACAAAATACAGTATTTTTGATTTTTTTTATTTGATTATTTGATAGAAAAAAAATGTTCTTATATTGCTTAATATTCTTGATCAGAATTATTTATAAAAAGTTATACTCAGGGTTCTTGGTGCTGTAAAGGCAAGGGTTTGTTATCAAAATATGCTATTTTCGAGTGTTTCCATATGCATAGAACTTAACAGGACAAAAAGTGTATTAGATCTATGATTCTCAGGGTGATCATAAACTTAAACAGGAAACATAGACTATCTAATCTAACTAAACTCTAAACTAAATGCTGAATGACCAATGTCAGGAAAAAAAAAAAAAAAAAAAAAAAAGCAAACAATTTTCTTTTAGAGAAAGATGTTGTTTCATTTCTCACAAATCAAAGATTCCTAGAGACAGATAAATACAGAGAGAAAGAAGAGTAATTTTTTTTTTTGCTTTCTTACTTGTTTATTGTTGTTGTTGCTTTTTATATAAAGAACTAAAATTAAAAACAAAAACAAAAACAAAAAACTAGAATTGTTTTTCCTTGAAAGACAAAATCACTTGGAAGTTTTTTTTTGTCAACATTGTCTGTGATACCATGAAATTGGGCCATCACTGATATTATTTTTATCTGCAGAATAACAGTGGCAAAAAGCACTGAAACTGAAATAGTATAGCTAACTGAAGCAATAGAAGTGTTAGAGTTTTAACCTCTGTAAGACTTGGTACATCCACCAGAAGATCAAAGATTTGATCAATTTCCAAAATTTCCAACACTGGAAACACATAATATTAATTTAACTGTGTAGATAGAGTAAAATAAGGTAAATATATCTATCCCATTCAAATGATAAGCTATTTCATACTGTAGATAGCATATTATTTAAAAAAGGAAGACAAAATGTTCACCAATTAAATACTGTAAACGTGCTAATGTTGCATTTTGCATTTGACTAATGGGGGGGGGGACTAATAATATGGGGGGAGGGAAAAGAGAGATTGTGTATAAAATAAATAAGCAGATTAAAGCTGTAAAACTGCTAATTTTAAGTAATTTTAAACACTGAAGATAGCAAGATTTAATGAAGAAATATTTCTTTGAGCATGAGTTACTAGTATGACTTGTCAGTTTCTAGTTTTGTTTATAATTTTAAAAAATGACAGTCTTCTTCGATAAAGTCTATTCTCAGTTAGCAATTAATTATCTGGATTAACAATAATGAGAATGTAGAGTTGTATTCTTATATGGATACCTATTCAGAGCCATAGACAAATGCTTTGAAGTTTTAGCTTAATTTAAGCCCTGCAGAGATGAAGATACAGAGGTGTCATCATTACTTCATGGACTTTGGATTTATTTCACTTATCCATTTCATCTACCCATCCATAAATACATAAATCATCACCTTTCACCTTTGGTATCCTGTACAACTATATAGAACAACCAAACTTAACAGATTAGCTACCATAAACTATGATAATTTTTTTTATACTATGAAAAACATTAGTATTTCCAGGAGATAGTTAATCTCCCTCTCCCTCCCTCCCACCCACCCTCCTTCTTTCTCTCTCTCTCCATATTTATATACATAGATTTTGCCTGAACTATTCTGGTTTTCCACATATTGTATTCATACATGACTTTCAGTATTCTGTTGGGCTTTCTATCTATCATAATTTCTCACTACCTCTCTGTGGATACATAGGCTTTGGTTTAAGATTCGTTCTTTTGTCTGTGTTTAGAAATGAGTGACTGATCCAATATTTGGGGAATGAAAAGGGTAGCACAGACCTTTGATCTAATACGGGATGATGAATGACCACACACTGCTGTTTATTCATTAGGAAAAAAAGTACAAGATGATTTAGTAACTACCTTAGAATAGAAGGATGAAATGAATCCTCACATTTGTTCACAGCATAAAAAAAAATAATGTGCCATTTCAAATACATTCTAAAATAAAAATTTGGATTCAAAACTATACGAAGCTGTTAGTATTAATGCAGAAATGTCCCAAAGTTTGTCTTTATTAATGTTTAATTTCCAGTGAATAGTAAATGTTTTACAGTATATGATAAGGAGCAAATAATCAAAATCCTCAAAAAAAATAATCCCAGATTTAGACTAAAAGTGTTTTGTTGTTACAGTTATCATACCACTGTTTCTAAATAGACAAAATATAAATGAAAAATTCATACACAGAGAAAGTTTTTGTTCTGATTTTGTTCTGATTGCGCTACAGTCTTGGGGCAGAGTGGTTGGAAAGCTCTGCAGAGGAAAAGGATCTGGGGGTATTGTTTGACTTCTGAACATGAGCCAGCAGTGTGCCCAGGCGGCCAAGAAAGCAAATGGCACCCTGGCTTCTATCAGGAATAGTGTAGCCAGCAGGACCAGGTAGGTAATCATTCACTTGTACTCAACTCTGGTGAGGCTGCGCGTTGAGTACTGTGCTCTGTTTTGGGCCCTCAGTGTCAGAAAGATATCGAGGCCCTGGTGCATGTCCAAAGAAGGGCTATGAAGCTAGCAAAGGGTCTGTAACACAAGTCCTAAGAGGAATGGCTCTGAGGGAACTGGGATTGTTTAGTTTGGAGAAGAAGAGGCTCAGTGAAGATGTTATTGCTCTCTACAGCTACCTGAAAGGAAGTTGTGGGGAGCTGAGAATGGGCCTCTTCTTGCAGATAACCGGCAATAGGATCAGAGGGAATGGTCTCAAGCTATGCCAGGGTAGGTTTAGATTAGAAATTAGGAGACATTTATTCTCTGAAAGAGTAGTCAGACTCTGTGAATGGGTTGCCCAGGAAAGTGGTGGAGTCACCGTCCCTGGTGGTGTTTAAGGAAAGGTTGGACATGGTGCTTAGGGACGTGGTATAGTGGGTGATATTGGTGGTAGGGGTATGACCAGACAATCTCAAAGGTCTTTTCCAGCCTTAATGATTCTATGATTCTGGATGTCTACCACTAAAAATAATGTTGACTGCAAAACAAATCCCAGCTTCCAGCTCAAAACTTCTTTTGATATTATTGACATCTACAGTAGGAAGCAAAGACTATAGGGAATAGAGGGTCTAAGTGTGAAAACAGTCAATTTATTTGTGTGGAAGAGGAATGACATAGTCAGGACATAGAATCACAGATATTAAAACACCAGGCAAGTGGCTGTGAAATGGGTCTCTGCTGCTGCTGACCCCACCTGCATCTTGTCAGAAGCCCTCGAGGGCTGCCAGGTACTGGCAGCTCCCTCAGCTGCCTCAAGTGACCTTGATGCAGAAACGTACGTGCCTGCTATGTTCGCCTGCTCCATAGCAGCATGCGACTGACTTGGAACGGATCACCTGACGAGAGTACTGATACTTGGAAGTCATATTTGCAGAAATCCCACACCTATACTCCTAGAGTATCTGGGATGAGGGTGAGGGGTAGGGGGGGCAAGCATGTTGAAAAAAGGTCAAAATAATTACAGAAACAAAAGCTTAATAATTGTTACTCAGGTTAAGTTTAGAGATTATTCAGCAACTCTTACTAACACAATAGTACACAATAGAAATAAGAGAAACTTGACACAATAGTAGTGTCAAGTTTCTCTTATTTGTACACCACAATATAACATATAATGCTGTCAGTTAATTTCACAGCATAATTTCAGAACAGGACCTCTCAGCTAGTGAAAGCATTTAGAAATAGGTGCCTGAAATTAGGCACACAAATAAGTCTTATCTTCATAAGTGTTGTGATACTCCTACAGCTCCTCTTAAGAGGAGGAGGAAATTTTACATGCCCTAACAGGCAATTCTGTGTTAAGTCAATTTTACTTCTAATGAGAGGTAGTTAGCAGTTTATTAAACCCTGAAGCAAGAAGGCTTTGTATTTTGCTTGTTTATTTGATGGCTTTGTAGAACATATAACTGTAGAGGTTATTATCTATAAAATATTATTATCTATATGAAAGTTTAATCCATCCTTTGAGTTCTGCTTGGTTTTTGGCACATTTAGTATCTCAATAAATCGGATATATTTGTCAAAAGAATGAAATATGAAGAATTAAAAGGCTAGTGCCTTTTGTATGCTGTAATGTGTGAAGAGTGCCTGTACACAATGCTAGAAGGATGAGATCAAACACAAAGAACCAAAAAAAAAAAATGTTGCTAAATGATGGTGGTTGTGATCTTGTGGGCATAACTGAATCCTGGTGAGAAGATTCCTACTACTGCAATGGCAATAGAGATTAGTGCAATCTCTCTCTCTAAAATAAAAAATAAAAAAATCCTAGCAGACTACCAATTAGAACTGATAAGTGCCAGAGCAAATATCTATGAACTGGGTTACAAAGACTGGAAGCAAAACAGTAATGTCAGTGTGTGGTAGATATAGATAATAAGAAAAGAAGAAAAAGAAAACAAGGTCTGTTCAAACTAATGCTTGCATTCTCAAAGATCCAGGATATTTTTGATACTTCAGAACAAATTTATTTATTTATTTATTTATTTATTTTTATTTATTTAGGACATTCAATATGGAAAGTCTTGAAAAAAAAATGAAAGAAACTCTAATACTATATTTTTGAAAAATAAAAATGTCTTGCATCTGTGTGTGCCCATTATTCAAACATCTGAAATTTGTTCCAATGGAAGTGAAAATTAACAGTACTATTGTATCTTAATTTGTATCTTAATTACAGCATAAAAAAGATCAAAGGCTGTTAGGAAAAAATAAGTCATAATGATAAAGAAAAACAAACAAACAAACAAACAAAAACAGATGTCTGCAGAACAGTATGAAGAACAGAGACCAGGGAATATGTTTTAAAAAATGGCTGCTGATGGACTTTGACTAAATGAAAATAAGTATTTGTAAAGAAGCAGGAAACCACAGAAGAATAATACAGAATTATAGTGCCAGGAAAGACTTCAGCACATCATTTTTTTTCTATTTTTTTTTCCTATTTTTTTTTTCATAAAAAAAGTTTTCTGAAATTTAAATATAAAGAAAACACAATGAACGTTTCATTTACCTGTTATAACATTTACCTTTCCTGAATCAGTCTCTTTGAAAAAGAATGTATCTTAAAAATGACTTTGATCATATTTTTAAAATTCAGATCTCAACATGTAAAGTAATTAATTGTCCATATGTAATTGAAAATTATACCTAGCCACTGCTTTTAAGAATATAATTCAAGTAGAGTTTGCCTTGATTCAGAAATATTAAAATTACCATTTACATTATTTGCTTGTGACCAATTTATGAAAAGGCCCAAGATCATTAAAATCACAGATCTAGCCTGAAAATCGTGATCTTTTTCTATTTTATCACTTCCTAGAATCTTAATACCACTATACTTTAAACTAATAATTATACATTTACTTCAGATCATTAACAAGTATATGAATTACAAATGCTGAAATGCATGTTTTTTTCAATCATTTATTGAGAAATTATAACTATTTATTCATTTATATGAAAACATGGTCTCCTATGTCAAGGAAAAATAATAAGTTTTAAAATATTTAAATCAATATATGCTGCTGTCCTAATAAGATCAGATAATATTTGATTAAAGCAAGAAAAAATATGTTATATATACATTTACCAGCATGTACGTCACAGGAAATGATCATTTATCTAACAAAAGATGAAAAAAAGAGGAAATGGAAAAAGTGTGGGAAAAAAGTACTTGGTTTTGGTTGAAAAAAAAAAAAAAAAGAAAAAAAGAAACATCAGTGCCTCCAAATGTAAGCAATTATAAAACGAAATTAATATTCAAGATTCTGTTCAGTTAAACAGTTGTACATTGTTATCATCTTTCCAGTTGTCATCCAGTTTGGGAAATGTAATTTTCCTGTTAGGCATTCTGAGCAGTCTGCCACAGGGTGAAATGTAAAGCCCTCAAAGAATAAAAGTGACCTCAATAGATTTGAGGAAAGGAAATCTTTTTATTTATGATTATTGAGCAGCTAGCTCATATTCCTTAAATTGTTTTACTCTCCAGAATGAAATGAATTTGATGATGCAGAGAATAAACAACTTTGCAGTCCCTCTGACTAAGCTTATTACTTCATGTGGTGCAGCTATTATTAACAATAGCAAAAAAGAATGCAGAATACATGAATTGATTCATCTGGCCTATTGTCAGAAATGTGCTGTTTTTCTTCACCTCCCCTCCTCTCCCCTCCCTTCCCCTCCCCTCTCCTCCTGTCCTCTATTATCCACTGATGTAATCTTTCTTTTTTTTTTTTTTAAATGTATGTTGGTTATTTTCTCTCATTCTATCTTCACTCCATTCATAAGTTAAATGCAAGAAATAACAAACAAACCCTTTTTACTTTCTATTTTATAGCTTACTATATGATAAACGCATGCTTTGATTTGCATTTCCTTCACCTATTTTTCTCCTATATTTTCCAAATAATGTGAATATTCATTTAAAGAAGAAGAAGACAAAATAATAATTAATTTAAGGACAATAATATGTGAAATATTTATATTTCATAATGCTAACTATGGAAAAGGTTTCAGTTTACTATAAAGGCAAGTGACTTCTCATCTTAACTCTATACATATATCTGTATGTAGATCTGAAGAATTACTAAAATTCAGTTATTCTGTTTCATTAGCACAGACCTGAATTTGAAAAATAGTGTTTTCTCTGGAATTCATTTTTCATTTTTCCTATTTCCAGCTGGAGCCTACTGCTACAATAATATATATATATCTATATCTCTCTCTATATATATATTTTTTTTCTCAGTTTATCAGTTTCTCATCATATTGGTTCTCTGTGTATTTGACCATTTGACCATGACATAACAGTAGACATCTCCTTTAGGTCATTTAAAGTTTGATTATCAGTTGAAAGTGTTCACTGCAAGTAGAATTAACAGGGCTTCCAACATGCACACACATGCACATGCACACACACACACACACACACAAACACACAAATCCTAAAGACTGTTGTTTCAATATTCAATCCACTTATTAGTTTTATTGCTATTGTGGTGGCAAGTTAAACTTTCTAATTCACTGAATTACAGAATCATTTATATGAACATAAAATATTTCCTTAAGTATGTTACAACCAAGGGAAAACATGTCGAACTCTATTTGTCATCCATCATATTAATTATTAAATGCTGCCTCCCTCACTGCAAATGGCAGGTAGCCATTCTAGATGGCAGGAGTCTCTAAAATAAAAGATCAGAATTGCTCATGTAGACAAAAAAACAATGTTTCATAAAGATCTGTTTCAAAATAAATATTTGGTGGAAGTATTATGGTAACTGATGAATGATTAGATACATAAATCAGAAAATTGGAATCATAGCATCAAAAATATTTAGGGGGAAAATATTTATGGGCTGCAGTAGCTTAAAACTGGAAAAGGTAGAAGCAAGGATCATATAGGTGAACCACCTATATGATCTGTAATTAAAACTACATGATACCTTTAGTCTACCAGAGAAAAACCCTAGGCAATCCCTGTATTAGCAAGTAATTTGGCCCCATAGAATCAGACCAGTGAATTCTCGCTTCTAAGTCCCTTATATCTACATAATTTGTACTTTGGTGGTTTTATATCAAATTATATTTAGTCTGGTTCCTAAGACTGAACAAACATTTGGGGCAAAGAATTTCAAAGCTGCTCTAGGTGCCCCTACTTGAGGTGGGATTTTGGACAATATGACACCCAGAGGTACCTTTCACCCTCAACCATTCTGTGATTCTATTATTATGTGTATTTTACAGATGGAAAAGTAGGTCAAGAATTTTATTTCGGACGACTCTCTGTGGCAAAATGGTTTTCCAATGGGTCAAGTCTTTAGTTTTTAGAAAAGAATGAATTAGGTGTGTACCGAGTTTATGTAGCAAGGTTTTGGTAGCGAGGGGGGCTTCAGGAGTGGCCTGTGTAAGAAGAATCCAGAAGCTTCCCCATGTTAAATAAGGGACAGTTTCAGCCAGCTCCAAAGGGACCTGGCACTGGCCAGAGCTGAGCCAATACGCAGTGTTGTTTGTGCCTCCATGACAGCACACTTAAGGAAGAGAAAGTACTGCAGCACAACAGCAGTTGGGAGAGTGAGGAGTGAGAACCAGCCCTGCAGACCCCAAGACCAGTGCAGAAGGACAGCAGGATATGCTCCAGGCACGGAGCAGAAATTACCCTGCAGGCTATGGAGAGGCCCCTGGTGGAGCAGGCAGTCCCCCTGCAGTCCATGGGTCCAAATCCACATGGAGCAGATGTCCACACTGCAGCTCGTGGAGGAGCCCCTGGTGGAGCAGGTGGATGTGGCTTGGAGGAGGCTGCAGCCCATGGAGAGCCCCCACAGGAGCAGGCCCCATGCCAGAGCTGCAGCCTGTGGAGAGGAGCTATTATTTTTTATTTTTCAGTTTCTCACTTCTCTAGCTTGTTAGTAATGTGTAATCAATTACATTAATCTCCCTATTCTGAGTCTGTTTTGCCTGCAATTATAATTATTGAGTGACCTCCCTGTTCTTATCTCAATCCTTGTGACATTTCCACTGTATTTTCTCCTCCTTTCCCTTTGAGCAGGGTGGTTGTGGTGAAGCTCAGCTGTCCATATGAGTAAAGCCAACAAAAGTTGTTAGGGTTTAATTAAAATGTAACTTGGTGTGGTGTAATTGGAAACTGTCATGTGAAGGAGGTGATGTGTTTGGGTCCTTTATAGAAGGATGAACAGTCATTTGCCAACTTTAATGTTTTTCTGTGCAATTATGTAACAGACAAAAAAGGCAACAGCTTTACCCATGGGACCCATAACTCAGGATTACCTGACTATTTCCATTTCATTCATTTGTTGACACTTCCTATGGTCATGCCAGAATCTTTGGATTATGTTTGATATAGAGATGTTGTTTGTTTGCTTGTTTTAATACGATATTATGCATACAGACACAGAGCTTGAAAATGTATGTTTACAGGGTTCATGAACCACTGGTCAAAGCAAATGACCTTGGAATCTGAAAGCATCATCCAGCCAAGCAAGCAATATTGGATTTGTGTCAGGAGCACAAAACATTTAAAGACAAATAATAGAGGATCGCATGCAATTCCAGCATAGTGTGTATGGACATTACGGCAGCTCTTAGATTTACAACATCACAGTTCTATCTGTGTGGGCATAAACCAGTCAAGTTGTTCTACAGCAGGTGTCATAATCATTTTACAGGGCATTTAAACAAGAATATGCAACAAGGACACATTTTCCCTAAGGAAAGCCATAAATAAGAACAACCACCATTCCCCTTGTCCCCTCCCCCCCCCCCCCCCCCCCTTTTTTCTTTTGTTTTTGAGGAAAGAGTAAAGGGCATTTAACTTGTCAAAACACGTTCTCTTCTTTGTATTTCATGTTCTTTACTGTGCTATATAATCACCGATTGTTGAATGATTCCAGTATTTTTCCTTGAATACCCTTGCCTAATAGGCCATTGTATACATTTATTATTCTTCAGACACCCAATTGCTTCTCAAAGTCTACATAGTATGAATTTATTTTGATTTCTGTGCATGCTAGTTTATAGTCCTATCAGTCAGGTGGATTTAAAATTATATAATTTCTTTGTGTTGTTTAAATTATGTCGTCATTAAACTGATGTTTATTTTCATACTCACGTGCATAAAAGAAACTGAGTAATTCACTGACGTGACATATTCACAACATAAATGGTAAATTTACACACTGAAAAAGAGGATACTGCAAAGCTAAGTGTTAAAAGAACTCAGACTTGGGCCTAATTCTCCTTTGGCCACCTGTACAATGAATCAATAACTTAATTTTTCAGGTGCTCATCTTTCTTTGGGTTACATACAAGTAACATTGATAGTAATAGCTTGCCAAGCAATGATATTGAAGTCATCACCTGTTCTGCTGTGCCAGGGAAGACAAAGAAACACATTGTTGGAGATTTCTTTCTTTCTTTTATTTTTTATTATTATTATTATTATTATTAATTTTTTTTTATTTCACTGAGTATGTTAAGTTTGGAGTAATTCACAGAAAAAGGAACTGTGACATTAAATAAAATAATTTAAAGCATTAATTTATTTGGAAGTACTTTAAGAAAAAATAACAAGGAAAAAAAGAGAAAAGAAGAAAGTCCTGGTGCAGTTATTTCCTTGTATCCAAATCTTATTTCTTTTATTTATTTATTTATTTATTTATTTATTTATTAAAATCATATGCTTGGTCATCCAGTTAGGAAGAAGTGTGTATTTCAGACTTTCTGACAGAGTTTCCTTGTATCTATTTCAAAATTCACTCAACCAGGCACCTCAGGCAGATTACATAACTCATGCAGCACTTCCATGTTTTGTTCTTTTTCTTAGATAAAAGACAAAGGTTTTTGTGACTCTCTGGACTTACTCCCATTTCAGATCTGTGAGAGTAAAACCTTACTATTCTCCTTGCAGAAAAACAGGGGACATTAACCAGAAAATAGATATTCATGCTACTACATTTTTTTTGATTGTTATTTGTCTCCACTCTCTTTGCTTCCTTGGATTTAACTCAGGTAGGTTAAAATTGAATACATAAACCAAATCTGAAATAATTTTGGAAATCAGTGAATGAGTTCTCACTTATTCATTGGGGTACTACTAAAGTACCACTCATAAAGACAGTCTTCAGTAGCATCCTGATAATTCTTAGTTCAAGTTTCAGTTATCATCTAAATGATTTTCAACTGGTCTGCCTGATTTTACTTTACTGCTTCTGAATTCAGGTAGCACACATGCCTAAACAGATCTTGCCTGGGAGAGCTTTCAGGGATAGCTGCTAAGTGGCCATTTCCTTCTTTATTCTAGCATTACTTATTTTCTCAAATCAAGTGGCTTAAACCTATATTTTTTACAAATTTTTGTATAATGAATTTGTTTAAGGATAAAAGCTAGGTGTACCCTTTCCTAGCTAAGTGCTATCATGGATCATGTTATTTGATTCAGTGTTCCATTTCTCACACCAGGAAGCTTGCATTCTTCTGAGTGGGAGGAAGGGAAACAAATTTTAGCCTCACCTGTAGACCTCTTGGTTGGTGGAAGATGAAAGGCTGACAACAGTGAGACTTATGGTTTTCAGTTCTTGAATGACCGGTGCAACATATTTTTAGCTATTACTGGAGATATCTTCTCCTCAAACAGTGCTTAAAAACGAAGAGAGGCACATGCATTCTGCTTTGAAGCTTTTTTTATTTTATTTATTTATTTATTTTTTATTTCCAGCTAAGTGCACTCTCACAATGTCAACCACAATGGACTGACAAATTGAAATAGAATATAATCTAGTGTCTACATTATAATTAGGCTTGCAGAGGAAAATGGGGAAAACATTTAGCAATGTCCGTAAAAGTGTTTAGCAATTACATATGATGCTTAGATTTTGGATCATGACTTTTTGAAAACACAGTTCAAATGCCTACTGTCTTCATAATTCATGTTTTATATCTGACCCACATCTACTGGGTAGCTTATGTAACCTTCTTCTCTGTGGTGTGTGTGTAAGGCCACAATGCATACAGATGTTCCAAAGTGGTTTGGGTTTAGGAGTTAAAGGTCTCAGTTGTAATTTCTGATGAGAATTATTTGGTTAATACCAAAAATAAAGCACTTATTATTTAGAGCCTAAATGCCAAATCCATACTGTATAAACAGACAGAACTTGGTATTAGGCTTCCTTACAAAATATAGAAATCTCATGCTATTTCTCACCTTCTCTCTACTCTTTCTGGGGGGCATTTTATGCAGACAGACAAAGAACTGTATACCTGTGTCCTGTCCTGCCCTGCCCTGCTCTGCCCTTGCCTTTCTTGTAACAGATACAGAATGAATAAGGTCCCATTGCTATGCACAGAATTCAAAAAGTACAGCCACAGAAAAATATCTGAGCATGTATCAGGCTAGTCATTAACTAAAGGTAAAGCTACGAGCAAATAAGCAACAAATAGTCTGCACAGAGTGACAGAGGTCCAGCTGAGTAGTGCCAGGCAATTTGTCTTATTATTACTCACACCTGATCTACAAATGTGAACATTCTTGGTGACTCAGCTACCCTTAATCGAACTACCGTATACTGTGTCACTTCAGAGGAAACTGCACAGTGGAAGAGGAAAATGGAAAAACAGACAGCCTTATTTGACTTTCAGGCACAAGCAAACTACTTTTGGCTTTATGTAGTCGAGTCTTGCTGCAGGAGAAACATATCATACTCACTGAAAAAAACAACAGTGTGTGCTCATTCAGCATGAAGTTATACATAGGAATCAATTTCTCATAATATTTTCTCTTTGCATACCTGTTTTAGAGAAGAATGCCAGTTTTCTGGAGGCTTATTAAGAAAATACAGTAACTGTATTTTTCACCCCCATAATCAAACCAAGGTATATGAGTATAAGGTGCCAACTGACTGGCAATTCCTACTCAAAATATTTTTTTTTCAGTTGGAATCAAGTCATTATCACTTGAAAGAAGTAATGGAAAGATGGTTTCCTATCTCAGTAATATTCTGAAGCATCAGACTTAATGATGATGAAATAGAAGAAGGTCTCAGTGTTCCTCAGTTCTCTCTGTGGAAAAAAAAAAAAAAAAAAAAAAAAAAAAAGTGGCACAAGTCTGTGAAAACAAGTAGTTGGGATAAATGTTAAATGAATAAATGCAGTATAAATGCATTAATTTGTCCTTTAGATTACTTGTGAGATATGGATTAAAAACAAACAAACAAACAACATTTTATTTTATTTTATTTTATTTTATTTTATTTTATTTTATTTTATTTTATTTTGTACAGGATTCTTAGAAATGGAAAAAATCTTCATAATGGAGTGTGTATTTACTGGCTTTCTTTTTTTTGTCTGTTGGTAGTGAATATATTGGTATGACAGGTACATGCCAGTTTGAAGGGATACATTTATACATATTAGAAAATACCTTTCAACACCCACAACAACCATAGAATCATAGAATACCCTGAGTTTAAAGGGACCCACAAGGAACATCAAGTCCAACTCCTGGGTCCACACAGAACCACTCAAAAATATAACTGTCTGAGAGAGTTGAGCAGACTGGGGAGACATGGGGAGCCTGTTCCTGTGTTTGACCACCCTCTCACTGAAGAACCTATCCTGACCCTCCCCTGTCCCAGCTCCATGCCATTCCCTCAGGTCCTGTAACTGTCCCCAGAGAGCAGAGCTCAGAGCCTGCTGCTCCTCTCCCCTCATGAGGAAGCTGCAGGCTACCATGAGGCCTCCCCTCAGTTTGTTCTGCTCTGGGCTGAACAAACCAAGCAACTTCAAACTGCTCCTCATATGTCTTGCCCTATAAACTCTTATTATTTTTTTTCCACTTCAAACACTCTGTTGTAGTTTCCTGTTCTTATTATACTGTGATCCCCAAGACTGCACATAGTGTTTGAGGTGAGGATGCACCACTGCAGAGCAGAGCATGATACTCTCTTTCCTCTATTGGCTAGCAATGCTGTGCTTCATGCACTTCTGGATATACTTGGCCCTCCTGGCTGCCAGGGCATACTATTGACACATATTCAACTTGCTATGGACCAAAACAGGCTGGAGAGTTGGGCAGGCAGAAATGTAATGAAATATAAGAAGGGTAAGTGTAGAGTCCTGCATCTGGGCAGGAACAACTCCAGGCATAGGTTGGGGACTACCCTGCTGGAGAGCAGTGAGGTGGAAAGGGACCTGGAAGTCCTGGTGGACAGTGGGATGACTATGAGCCAGCACTGTGCCCTTGTGGCCAAGAAGGCTAACGGCATCCTGGGGTGTATTAGAAGGGGTGTGGTTAGTAGGTTGTGATATCTCACCCTCCACTCTGCCCTAGTGAGACTCCATGTGGAATATTACCTCCATTTCTAGGCCCCTCAGTTCAAGAAGGACAGGGAACTGCTTGAGAGATTCCAGCACAAAGCCACAAGGAGCATCTCCCACACAAGGAAAGGCTGAGGGATCTGGATCTCTGTAGCTTAGAGAAGAGGAGACTGAGGATTGACCATATTTATAAATATGTAAAGGGTGAGTGTCAGGAGGTTGGAACCAGGCTCTTCCCAGTGACATCTAATGATAGGACAAGGGGCAATGGGTGTAAATGGGAACATAGGAGATGTTAAATATGAGAATAAACTTTACATGGTGAGGGTGACAGAACACTGGAACCAGCTGCCCAGGGAGTTGTGGAGTCTCCTTTTCTGGAGACTTTCCAAACCCACCTGGATGCAATCCTGTGTGATGTGATCTAGGTGTTCCTGCTCTGGCAGGGGGATTGGGCTAGATGATCTTTCAAGGTCCCTTCCAGTCCTTAACATTGAGTGATTCTGTGAAAATCCCGAGATCTTTTCTTCAGGGGTGCTCATTAGTTAAGAAAGAGGTACCAAATAAGAGGTACCGAAAGCAAATAAAATGTGTCAGAATATAAGATTGTGTTATAAGCTTTCCAACATCTCCTTCTGAAAAAGAAACTGAAGGAGTCTTACATTTATGTTAACTTTTAGAAATAATTTATTTATATTGTTTCAAAGATTCAGAATGCATTACAAAGGAATCTGGAAAAAAATCAACTTGGAGGGATAACAATTAAAAAAATAAAAACAGCAATAAGATTGTTTTATGATCTAACATAACAAAAGTATTTTATGTTTTCATTTGACGCCAGCTTGTAGGTCAGGTAGACAGTGTTAGCAAGAGATGAAGATGAGAATGAGAGAGCACGTCTGTGAAATTCCTCATTTGACTTACTCTCCCAGTTGTCACTGAACAGCTAGATATTATTATATAACTAAAGATTCAACTGCAACTCATTCTGAATTATATTCATTGAGAAACTTCACACTTCACAGGGGATCAAGATGAAAAGTAGCTACTTAAATCCAAGATGTGTCTTTTTCAGCTATTTCAGTAGGTTTATTCTTTATAGGTTTCTACATATTGCTACCATAGGACCTAAACATCTAAAATGCTGTCACTGAACTACCAAGAAGTAGTCAATCATTCATATGAGAAAGGTCCACTAAATCAATATTATTTAATTTATCACATAGATAAAAATTTGTCAAGATACATCATAAACCAGAAAATGTATAAATACTAATATAAGCATATACTCATACATATATTGAGAGATATATAACACTAATAGAACTAAAGGGTTCCTTTCCAAAGAGACTTCATATTTTCATTCAGAAATATTGTATAATCTTTGACACTTAAATAAAACTAAAATTAATACGTGGAAAAATATAAATAAGCAATTTTTAAAAGTAAAGAGATGTTTAAAGCAGGATGTTTCTGAAACACTCAAAGTGGTGCTTTTTCAAAAAGGCTGAAACACACCTCCTTCAAAAAGGCTGAAACATGCTTCCCTTTATGAATAATTTTTTGAGGATGCCTTAAATGAAGCTATAAAAGATTGTGGGGTGTCCAAAATGACAAGTGGCATGGAAATACTGATTTATACATTAAAAATGTTTTTACCTATGTTAATTGCTATTTTTCTCTTATCAACTTCTCTATTGTTATATATAAATACTTGGGCATATTACAGTGTACTGCCTCTAATTATACACAATTGAATTAAATTCTACAAGTGTGTATGCATACACATGTGTTAATGTATGATTTTATTAAACATAAATTGTTTTTGTATTTTGAATGTCTGGATAACAACTTGATTTCTGTTTTCTCCATAAGAATCTCATCATCCTACATCTTCCAAACAATTCCTTATATAGTCTTTGTGCTTGTTTTTAAGTGAAGAAATTGCTCTAAGTCACTAAAACTCTATTTACAGCTCAGAATAACTGAAGTTTATCTCCAGCCTTTAAATTGATTATGAATTTTTGCCTCTACTTTGCAAACAAACAAACAAAAATACAAAGCCTATTAGGTGGGGTTGTGAGGTTATTTGCTCTATTATTCTTTGAATATTTTGTTATCATTATAGTATTCTGATGCTTACCTACTATTAAACATTTATGTACATTATCCTAAGAAGTTGATGGACATTTCTTACAGGTTTCTTTTTTTATTTATTGCATTAAAAAGTGATATGCAAGGGTCAAATCTAACTTAATGAGCTAGCAAAGTGTTTCAAAGAGTTATCACACAACACTAGTATACTAATGTAAAATAAACAACTTTTAATTTATAAGATGATGTGTTATTTGGAAATGGCATCTGTAGTTGAACTAGGTATAGTCTCCCATCTCCCAGAGGTATGCATAACCTTTACTACTTGACCTGATTTACTGTCTGTAGTTTGATTTTCCCTGAGTTATATTAATTTTTCTTTTTCTCTGCATTCATCTAACTGTATTTATTTTATGAAATCAAGGAACTGAGAGGAACTTCTGCTGAGCTCCACACTTTACCTAAAAGGTATAATTTCATGACTATCTCTTCTATTAACTTGACTCACTTTTTCATACATAAGAGAAAAGCTTCCTAACTAAGAAATAAATTAATCTAAATATTCTTTTATTAAGTGATCTTCTCATCCAAACTATTATTTCAAATTATGATTTTTTGTTTGTTCCACAAGACAATATTATTCTAATAATTCTTTTTGAAGAATGAGACTTCCTTTTTGTATGGCACTACTGAAAGAAATGATGTTGAATAGCTGATAGAATAAAAGCTGAAATCTCATTTTGGTTGATTAAGGTAACATGTTATTAATATCTCAGAGAGTAAGAAATTAATTGTTATGAAAGACTGTTGTAGTCACTGAATTTACTACAGCAGTTTTGCATATGATTGTTCATTTTAATATATCTCTAGGATTTCTGAAACACAGAGACATTGTAATAGTAGAACCACTATACAGAATTTCTCCATTTTTATAGGGCTTATATTTCATATCCCTGGCTCTGCCTAGAAGAAACTAATTTAAGGTGTTTTAAAAAGTATTTTAAACATTGCTGTACTACTAATGGTTGCTCCTGATCTTCATGACTATGATGAGGACCATTTCTACATCAACAAGTGATGACATGCAATATCATCAGACACACAGAAGAAACAGCTGAAAATGAGAAACCAGCACATGTTGTGTGTTTCAGGAAGATTTAATTTGGTGCAGTTCTACTTTGTTTCTATGGTGTGAACTCAACAGCAATTGGAATGCATTAGATGAGAGCCCAGAGTACATCCAGTGGTTTACTTTTTGCCCAGAAGGAATTGAATAATTGTCTTTCTGAAACGACTCTACCATGTGAACCCTAGAAGGCAATCTGGAAGCTCACTTCAAAAGGTGGTTTTACAGTTTCAGCAGTGAAGAACTGCTACACCACTCTCTCACCCCTTCTCCTCAACAGACTATGGGGAGAAAATATGATGAAAATAAGGCTCACAGGTTGAGATAAGGACAGGGAGATCACTTATCAATTACCATCACAAGCAAAACAAATTCAGAATAAGAGACAATGTAATTTATTGTGATGTAATTTATACCACTAACAGACTAGTACAGTGAGAATTAAAAGCAAACTAAAAATGCTTTCCTCCAATCTACCTGTTTCTACCTTCTCTCCCTGATCAGTTCAGGAGAATGGGGAATGAGAGTCATGGTCAGTCCATAATAGTCCGTCTTTGCTGCTCCTTTATTCTGACTATCTTCTCCTGCTCCAGCATAGGGTCCTCCCACAGGAGGCAGTCCTTCCCAAACTTTTTCTAAATGGACTTTCAACAGTTTGCAGTTCTTCAAGAACTTCCAATGTGGGTCTGTAGCATGGGATGCAGTCCTTCAGGAACAAACACATCCAGTTAGTTCAGAGGTCCCTCATAGGCAGCAGCATCTGCCAGACATCCTGCTCCACCACAGCATCTCCACAAGTTGCAGCATGGATATCTGCTCTGATATGGTCCTCTATGGGCTGCAGGGGAGCAATCTGCTGCTTCACTATGGTCCTCTCCACAGGCTGCAGTGGAACTTTTGCTCTGGAGCCTGGAGAACCTCTTCCACCTCCTTCTTCATTGACGTTGGTGTCTGCAAGATTGTTTCTCTCTCATTTTCTCATTCCCCTCTCCCGGATGTTGTTCCACAGCAGTTTTTCATCCTTTCTTAAATCTGTTCTCACAGAGGCACAACCAGCATTGCTCATTGGCTCAGCTCCAGCCAGTGGTGGGTAACTTTTGGAGCTGACTGGAGCTGGCTCTTATTTAATATAGGGCAGCTTCTGAAGTCTTCTTCCAGAGGCCACCCCTACAGCCTCCCTGCTATCAAAGCCTTGCCATATAAATCCAATGCATCTTCTGATGTGAACTAAAATACTGAAATAGAATTATCCAATAATATTAAAAAAGCTCATATTAGTGTTTTCTAACCGGATTCCTGATTGAAAATTACAGTGATGGAATTAATATACTAGCACTGCACTCACTTTTCTCTATCTTGTGTTCCAGCATATGCCTTTCAATTATTTTGCTACCTAATAAAGGACGTAATTTCATTAAACACAAGCAACTACCTCATCAAATAATGGTATGTAATACTGTGCTGCTTGGAATACATAAAGGGAAACATTGCAAAGGTTAATTCTATTTTCTCTCTTGACTACTCAGGAAATGTTGTCTTTTGAAGGAGAAATACTTACATAAATACATGAAGATATTTTCTTTTCTTTTGTCTGGGCAGTTAAGCTACATATTTTTAATGAGACACATATGCAGGCACTATGGTCCTCCAGAAGTGTAACATCAACTGTTTGTTCAAGTGCTAATTCATTTCCTCTTATATACACTAAGTAACTACATTTATCAGATCTTACATTTACTAAATGATTATATGGTTTATTTTAAACCTCCTCATAGTCTTCCTTTCAGCTTTGTGTTCTTATCACATTCATTGTCATGTGTTTATTTCTGAAGACTGATTTTTTTTTTATGATTTTTTTTTTTTTTATGATTTTTGCTTTAGTTGGTTGTTACTTCAGTTAAAATGTCAAAAACGTTTAATTAATAAAATCACAGTTATCTTCTTTCAGTTCTCATCACAACTACTTAATATTTCTTCTCATTATTGACATTAGCAGCATGTAACTTAAAAGACAAGTGCAAGTGAGTTTGGGTGAATTTACCCCTTCTTATGCCACTAAACCTAACCATATACTTTTAGTGGAGATAGTCATTGTTACTACACTATTCTGTTTTCATAGTGAGGTTGTTGCAGGATTTCATACACCAATGCCCTGCATCCCCTGTAGTCCTGCAGGCAGTATTCATCTTACTGTCTCTCTTAATACCTACACTATAGGTGTCTATATGCAAGTTTGATGTTCTAGCTCCCGTTATTGAATGTAGAATTCTAGTCAATACAGATATTGGTTTCTAGAGAGCTATACAAAAGATCAAGCAGGTAAGGTGAGGCTTCATCAACTGTACTGATTAGATCACCAGTGACAATAATGTAAATTCAGATATCTAATCTTATGTCCAGACATCTAATTTTATGCAGACACCTAAATTTAGACAAACTGAATTTCAACCCTGTCTACACACATATTTTTCCTGAACTTATTGTTGTACTGTGCAGCAATACAGCAGCTGCAGCAGCAGAAGCACTTGTGCTAACAAGATAAAGGACAAGATTTAGCTCAGCTAGTTTTAGGTTTCTAATAAGTTAGCCAAGGTAGGAACACAATTGGTATATGATTATTTTTTTTTTTAAGTCAATAAATATAAGCAAGTCTAAAGGATAAACAAACTTTCCCAGGTTTCCAGATTTTTCCATGAGTACTTAAAAATATACAATGAACATAGGAAGATATCATAATGATACAGTTGCTGCAAACTATTTACACAAGTGTTTTTGCTGTTTCTACCATTGATGCAGGTAGCACAGTGGTAATGTAGAAGGAAAAAAAACCACCAACAACACAATAGCTTATCAAATACAAGCCTCCTTTGGCACTGTTTTGATTTAGTGTTATAACAGCTCTGTTTATTTTTCCAAGGCTTTGCCCTGTTAGTGTCTTGTGTGTCATAATATATGTGTACTGCACGTGCCAGGCAGGCATGAGCCAAAAAACAACCAACCAAAAAAGACAACCAAACAACCCCAAGTCCAAATGTAAAAATTCTTGTATAAACATTCTTTGGTGGTGTGGCTCTCTATATCAGAGAGTGTTTTGATGTCGTGGAACTTGAGTCTGGGAATGATAAGGTTGAATCCATATGGGTTAGGATCAGCGGGAAGGACAACAAGGCGAGCTTCCTGGTGGGGGTCTGTTAAGACTGCCGAAACAGGATGAGGAGACGGATGAGGAATTCTACAGTCCAGCTGGCAGAAGTTGCAAAATCATCAGCGCTTGTTCTAGTGGGGGACTTCAACTTCCCAGATATATCCCGGAAGCACAACACAGCCCAGAGAAAAACAGTCTAGGAGGTTTCTGGAGAGCGTGGAAGATAACCTCCTGACGCAGTTGGTTAGTGAGCCTACCAGGGGGGAGGTGCCCCTGCTAGACCTTCTCTTCACAAACAGAGAAGGACGTGGTGTGAGATGTGGTGGTCGGGAGCTTGTCTTGGGGCAGAGTGACCATGAAATGGTAGAGTTCTCTCCCCTTGGTGAAGTCAGGACAGGGATCAGTAAAACTGCTATCTTGGACTTCCATAGGGCAGAGCTTTGAGCTGTTCAGGACATTGGTTGGTGGAGTCCCTTGCGAAGCAGTTCTGAAGAGCAGAGGAGTACAGGAAGACTGGACTTCAAGAAGGATTTCCTTCTTGAAAGCTTCAAGAAGGAAATCTTAAAGGCACAGAAGCAGTGCCCAAAAGACAAGCCGGCACGGAAGAAGAACAGCCTGACTAAACAGAGAGTTGTGGGCTTGAGCTTAGGAGAAAAAAAAGGGTTTACAATATTTGGAAAAGAGGGCGGGCCACTCAGGAGGACTATAAGGATGTTGCGAAGCTGTGCAGGGACAAAATTAGAAAAGCCAAAGCTCATCTCGAGCTCAAACTGGCTACTGCAATTATAGAAAAAAAAAATATTTTTATAAATACATCAACACAAAAAGGAGACTAAGGACGATCTCCATCCTTTACTGGATGTGGGGAGAAACTTAGTTACAAGAGATGAGGAAAAGGCAGAGGTGCTTAATGCCTTCTTTTGCCTCAGTCTTTAGTGGCAAGACCAGTTGTTCTCTGCATACAGAATCACAGAATCACAGAATTTCTAGGTTGGAAGAGATCTCAAGATCATCGAGTCCAACCTCTGACCTAACGCTAACAGTCCCCACTAAACCATATCCCTAAGCTCTACATCTAAACGTCTTTTAAAGACTTCCAGGGATGGTGACTCCACCACCTCCTGGGCAGCCTGTTCCAGTGTCTAACAACCCTTCCAGTAAAGAAGTTCTTTCCTAATATCTAACTTAAAACTCCCCTGGCGCAACTTAAGCCCATTGCCCCTCGACCTGTCACCAGGCACATGGAGAGAACAGGCCATCCCCCAGCTCACTACAGCCTCCTTTAAGGTATCTGTAGAGAGCAATAAGGTCGCCCCTGAGCCTCCTCTTCTCCAAGCTGAAAAAGCCCAGCTCCTTCAGCCGCTCCTCGTAGGACTTGTTCTCCAGGCCCCTCACCAGCTTCGTTGCCCTTCTCTGGACCCGCTCAAGCACCTCGATGTCCTTCTTGTAGCGAGGGGCCCAAAACTGAACACAGTACTCGAGGTGCGGCCTCACCAGAGCCGAGTACAGGGGGACGATCACCTCCCTAGCCCTGCGGGTCACACTGTTTCTGATACAAGCCAGGATGCCATTGGCCTTCTTGGGCCACCTGAGCACACTGCTGGCTCATATTCAGCTGACTGTCCACCATCAGTCCAGGTCCTTCTCTGCCTGGCAGCTCTCCAACCACTCATCTCCCAGCCTGTAGCTCTGCTTGGGGTTGTTGTGCCCCAGGTGCAGGACCTGCACTTGGCCTTGTTGAACTTCATGCAGTTGACCTCAGCCCATCGGTGCAGCCTATCGAGATCCTCCTGCAGAGCTTTCCTACCCCTTGAGCAGATCGACACATGCGCATAGCTTGGTGTCATCTGCAAACTTACTGAGGGTGTACTCAATGCCCTCGTCCAGATCATTGATGAAGATATTAAGGAGGACCGGCCCCAGCATCGAGCCCTGGGGGGACGCCACTAGTGACTGGCCTCCAACTGGACTTGACTCCATTTACCACGACTCTTTGGGCCCGGCTATCCAGCCAGTTTCTAACCCAATGAAACGTGCGCCAGTCCAAGCCTCGAGCAGCCAGTTTCTTGAGGAGAATGCTGTGGGAGACGGTGTCAAAAGCCTTGCTGAAGTCAAGGTAGACCACATCCACAGCCTTTCCCTCGTCCACCCAGCGAGTCACTTTGTCATAGAAGGAGATCAGGTTCGTCAAGCAGGATCTGCCTTCCATAAACCCATGCTGACTGGGCCTGATCGCCTGCTTGCCCTGCAAGTGCCGCATAATGACTCTCAAGAGGATCTGCTCCATGAGCTTCCCTGGTACTGAGGTCAAACTGACAGGCCTGTAGTTCCCCGGGTCTGCCCTCCGGTCCTTCTTGTAGATGGGCGTCACATTTGCTAGCCGCCAGTCAACTGGGACCTCCCCCAATGGCCAGGACTGCTTAATAAATGATGGATAGGGGCTTGGCCAGCTCCTCTGCCAGTTCTCTCAGTACCCTTGGGTGGATCTCCATCCGGCCCCATCAATTTGTGCACATCCAAGTGCCGTAGCAGGTCACCAACCAGTGCCTTAATGACTTCTTTGCCTCAGTCTTTAGTGGCAAGACCAGTTGTTCTCTGGATACCCAGTACCCTGAACTGGTGGAAGGGGATGGGAAGAAGAATGTAGCCCTCACTATCCATGAAGAAATGGTTGGTGACCTGCTACGGCACTTGGATGTATGCAAGTTGATGGGGCCAAATGGGATTCACCTGAGTGTACTGAGAGAACTGGTGGAGGAGCTGGCCAAACCACTTTCCATCATTTATCAGCACTCCTGGCTATCAGGGGAGGGTACCACTTGACTGGTGGCTAGCAAACATGACGCCCATTTACAAGAAGGGCTCAAAGGTAGACCTGGGAAACTATTGACCTGATAGTTAAACTTTAGTGCCAGGGAAACACATGGAGCAGATTATCTTGAGTGTCATCATGCGGCACTTGCACAGCAAGCAGGCAATCAAGCCCAGTCAGCATTGGTTTATGAAAGGCAGGTCCTGCTTGATGAACCTGATCTCCTTCTACGACAAAGTGGCAGGCTGGGTAGATGGGGGAAAAGCTGTGGATGTGGTCTACCTTGACTTCAGCAAGGCTTTTGACACTGTTTCCCAAACCATTCTCCTCAAGAAACCGTTTGCTCGAGGCTTAGACTGGCATACACTTTGTTGGGTTAAAAACTGTCTGGATAACCAGACCCAGAGTTGTGGTTAATGGAGCCAAATCCAGTTGGAGGCCGATCGCTAGTGGCATTCCCCAGGGCTCAGTACTGGGGTCAGTCCGCTTTAATATCTTTATCGATGACCTGGATGAGGTTATCGAGTGCACCCTCAGTAAGTTTGCAGATGACACCAAGTTAGGCGCGTGTGTCGATCTGTTTGAAGGTAGGAAGGCTCTGCAGGAGGATCTGCATAGGCTGAGGCCAACTGTATGAAGTTCAACAAGGCCAAGTGCCGGGTCCTGCACCTGGGATACAACAACCCCAAGCAGAGCTACAGGCTGGGAGATGAGTGGTTGGAGAGCTGCCAGGCAGAGAAGGACCAAGGAGTATTGGTTGATAGGCGGTTGAATATGAGCCAGCAGTGTGCTCAGGTGGCCAAGAAGGCCAACGGCATCCTGGCTTGTATAAGAAGCAGTGTGGCCAGCAGATCTAGGGAAGTGATTGTCCCCCTGTACTCGGCTCTGGTGAGGCCGCACCTCAAGTACTGTGTTCAGTTTTGGGCCCTTCGCTACAAGAAGGACATGGAGGTGCTCGAGCGCGTTCAGAGAAGGGCGATGAAGCTGGTGAGGGGTCTGGAGAGCAAGTCCTACAAGGAGTGGCTGAGGGAGCTTGATTTGTTCAGCCTGGAGAAGAGGAGGCTCAGGGGCAACCTTATTGCTCTCTATAGGTACATTAAAGGAGGCTGTAGCGAGGTGGGGGTTGGTCTATCTTCCCACATGCCTGGTGACAGGACGAGGGGGAATGGGCTAAAGTTGTGCCAGGGGAGGTTTAGATTGGATATTAGGAAGAACTTCTTTACTGAGAGGGTTGTTAGTCATTGGAATGGGCTGCCCAGGGAAGTGGTGGAGTCTCCATCCCTGGAGATCTTTAAAAGACATTTAGATGTTGAACTTAGTGATATGGTTTAGTGGAGGACTTGTTAGTGTTAGGTCAGAGGTTTAACTCGATAATCTTGAGGTCTCTTCCAACCTAGACAATTCTGTCACTCTGTGATTCTGTCTTTCTGCACTGGTCTTGGGGTCTGCAGGGCTGGTTCTGACTCCTCACTATCTCTCAGGTGCTGTTGCACAGCATTTATTTTTTCACGGTCTTAAATATGCTCTCGCAGAGGCACAAACAACATCACTTATTGGCTTGACTCTGGCCAGTGGCTGGTCCCTTTAAGAGCTGGCTGAAACTGTCCGTTTTCTAACATGGGGCAGCTTCTGGATTCTTCTCACAGAGGCCACCCCTATACCCCCATGCAACCAAAACCTTGCTATGGAAACCCAATACAGACCTGAATTATGTTTTCTAGATTTTATTAAAAAGATTAAAAGTATCTATGAAGAAAAGCCATATTCAATAGAGCTGTATTATTAAGTACTGTTTTGCTTTAAAAACAAAACAAAACAAAACACACACACATACCGCTGTAGAATTTTGGTCTCTGCTATAATGCAGTGAAGTCCTAATTATCAATGGAACATCAATATGTTGCTGTCCTCCCTTTGGAGCTGGCTGAAACTGGCCCTTATCTAACATGGGGCAGCTTCTGGATTCTTCTCACAGAGGCCACCCCTGCAGCCCCGTGCTACCAAAACCTTGCCATTAAATCCCAGTGCGTACAGCTGGAGTTGTCTGGTCCAAAACAATCAAGGATTGAATTAATTAAGTAAGTTATATGTGAACAATCAGGATCTCATATAATCTTTCTTTTATTCCCTATCTAACTATCATACTATATGAAAATACAAAAAGTTGTAGTACTTGGTTTATAATTTTCCTTATTTTTGAAAACTGAACTTGTTTTTCCTGTATTTTGCTCTATGTCTTTTAACCTGTTAATAATCCTGATAAAATATTCTCTTCTATTCTGCTGGAGACTCCTATCTGGCACCGTGTTGCAAGTGTTTCAGAATCCAGGTATACTATATAGACTGAATATTTATCTGTAGGCTTATTGACGTAATACATTTCTGATTCCCAACTTTCTCCCACTGGAACTGTTTTAAGTCTTTTCAAAGTAACAGTAGTAATTAAGGGAAATTAAAAAATAAATAAGTAAATAATAATAATATCAAGACATTAAGAAATCCGTCAAAATGCCACCATAAATAATATGTTGGAAAAATCTGTGAGCTGTTACAAATTAAATTTTGTTTGTTTATAAATAAACATAAAACATATTGATGATTTATTTATTTATTTATTTATTTTTCCTAAAGTTAGAATAAATTAGCAATTCTATTTTTTCCTGTCTTCAGAGAACATTGCCTGAGATCACTGGTGACTAATATTACTAACATTGAACTTTTTTGAACTTTTTTGCTTACTGATCTACAGATGGAAGTTGTAAAATAGAATTTAACAATTCTATGGTATTACTAATATATGGTAATATTTCAAAATATTGGTTATTGTGTTTGTAACAAAAGAGATAAAACAAATATGACTAATGAAGTGTCACTTCTGAGTCAGAATCCAGAGTAATTATTTTCAACAGGTTTAGATTAATTGTGCTTTTTCTATGATAATTTGAAAGGTGTTTTGTTTTCAGGAAAGGTGGTGATTAAGTCTTGTATATTATTTGAAGAATATATAATGTCTGCTGCATCTCTGAATTCTCCATTCATTATTACGTAAAAAGAAGATAGTAAGACCATCTCTTTATAATATAATAGTGCTATCTTCTCTTCTCACAGAGGTCACACCTACCTACAGTTAACTTTCCCTGTAGTGGCCCACATAGTGCTCTGCACTTGTAGCTAGAACAGCCCTGATATGACACTAATGTTTTGTCTGTTACTGAGCAGAGCTGGCACAGCATTAAAACTCCCTCCAGCCCACCCCAGAGTCAGTAGGCTGAGGGTGGGCAAGACCTGGAGAGGAAACGTCACCAGGGCAGCTGACCTAAACCAACCAAAGGGATATTCCATACCATATGATGTCACACTCAGCAATAAAAGGTGGGAAAGGGGAAGGTAGAGGGGGAGCACTCATTATGAAGACATCTGTCCCTCCCAGACAATGACTACTTGTATTGATTCCCTGACTCCCTGGACTTAACCAAATATTGCTTGTTGATGGGAAGTAGAGATTTATTTATTTGTTTCTTTTCCTTACCTCCTGTACTTCTGCATGGCCTTTGCTGGTTTTTGTTTGTTTGAACTGCTTCAATATTGGTCTGTAGCATGGGGTACTGTCCCTCAGGAACTAGCTCCTCAGAAGGGGTCCCTTGCAGGTGGCAGCTCCTGACTGACAGATCACCTGCTCTACCACTGTGGACTTCTCCACATGTTGCAGTATGGGTATCTTTTCCTATGTGGCCCTCTGTGGGTTGCAGGGGAACTTCTGCCCTGGAGCCAGGAGCATCACCTCCTTGTTCCTCCTCACTGACCTTGGTGTGTGCAAGATTGATTCTCTCTACATTTCCTACACTACTCTATTCTAGATGCTGCTGTGCAACATTTTTCCCCCCCTTCCTTAAATATGCTCTTACAGAGGCAGAACAAGCATTGCCCTCTGGCTCAGCTCTGGCCAGCCATGGAACTGGCTTTTGGAGCCAGCTGGACCTGGCTCTTATTTAATATGGGTCAGCTTCTGGATTCTTCTCAAAGAGGCCACCCCTGCAGTCCCCTAAAGTACTAAAATCTTGCCACATAAGCCTAATGCATCAGGAGAAATGATAATGACCTAATATGTCATTGAAAAACTTTTCAAGAAAGCAATTTTAGGTGAAAAAGCAAGCATTGGAAGTAATAGTCACATATCAGAGTATAGAATCAGGAAATGGAGGTTTCTAGTTAGTATCTTCATTTTCTCTTCCACTGTTAATGAATATAGATGTTTATTACCTCTTCCCTTCCCTTCCCTTCCCTTCCCTTCCCTTCCCTTCCCTTCCCTTCCCTTCCCTTCCCTTCCCTTCCCTTCCCTTCCCTTCCCTTCCCTTCCCTTCCCTTCCCTTCCCTTCCCTTCCCTTCCCTTCCCTTCCCTTCCCTTCCCTTCCCTTCCCTTCCCTTCCCTTCCCTTCCCTTCCCTTCCCTTCCCTTCCCTTCCCTTCCCTTCCCTTCCCTTCCCTTCCCTTCCCTTTTTCTATTTGTTTTTTCTTCCCAGAATGTCCTGAGAAACATCAAGCAATCCAGGTATGATATCATTTATTTAGATAGGGTTTATCTTAAAGTTTTACAGAAAATGGTATCTATAAAAATGAGCTAGATGTTAAAAAAAAAATAAATCTGTCTTTTGATTAGAATCTACCAGAGTAAATGTACTAATTGGAGCTGTGAGTATTGTCAACATTTATTTATTAATTAATTTATTGTTACATTAGATCTGTACTTAACAGATCACTGATAAAGTTAAGCTTTTCCCTGCCTTAAGCAATACTATTAGCAATTTCATTTAAGAATCAAAAGAAGAACGCAATATCTGAAGGATCTGTATTTATTTAATTAGTAGGCTAAAAAAGCATTTTTCATAATAGTTGGTGTATTAGAAAACTGGTAGGTGATAGGATTCTTGTGTAAGGTGATAGGATTCTGGTGATAAGATTCTGGCACCACATTTGTTCCCACCATTTTTTTCTGTGCTTCATCTGTACATTTCTACTAAGAATTTATTTTTGAATATATTTGCTGAGTAGTCCAAGACTTCATTTCATCAGTAATGAAGTCTCTTGTTATGCTTTCAATGTCATCTGGAGAGGAGGATTTCTGAAAAGTAAACAGAGCAGCTGTACCCCCCTACTAGGGAGGTAAATCAATGACTTGACTTTTGGCAACTGTAAATTTGTATATAGTTTAATAGCTGAAAGGCAGTATACAAGAAAACTGCAGTTTGGCTACCTCCTGGTACAGCACAACTAGATTTTATGAATTATTGAGTCTTAGTAAAAAAGGTGTTCTTCATTTTCATATTAAATATTAAAAAGCTTATATTTTGTTGCCTTTTTTTTTTGTTTGTTTTGTTTTTCTTTCTTAGTTCAGTCACAAATTCTACGTTTTTAATGTTATGAGATTTAGTAGAATGACAGGTAATACTTATGATATATAAACACTATCAAAATGTTTCTATATGTATATACTTTTAGGTTTGACTTCATTGGGAAACCGCAATTCCTGTTTAAATAAATAGGACCTAAATAAGATGCATAAAATAACATTTATAATTGTTGGGAAATAAAACTTCATGAAATCATGATATCTACTGTGGTTTTGACAAAGCTTGAGAGAGAATTAATAGGTACAATTAAAAAATGCTTAGAAAACAAACCACAGTGCACACATTTTCTTTTATAAAAAGTATGCTGTTTCTACTTGTTAATAGACTATATGTTCACACTTGCTTTTGGAGCCAGTTGAAACTGGCCTTTATCTAACATGGGGCAGCCTCTGGACTCTTCTCACAGAGGCCACCCTTGCAGTCCCCCTACCACCAAAACCTTGCCAACTAAGCCTAATGTTGTAACTGGTTATGATTACTGTTAAGTTTTCCTTGCTGTTCTGTCACGAGATGGACTTATGAAAATTGTTATTGCTAAAGTTATTAAAATCTTTATTGTTATTATCCTTTTTGTATGTTTATGACTCATTTGTAAAATGAAACAGCAACCATCTGTCAGTAAGAACAATTTTATCTAACTATCCACTTACCAGTTTTCTTCTGTTGCTAAAAGTTATACTGAATAGCCTCAGCCTAGTGAAAATTGCACTAGCATTCTTCTGTGAGAGCAACTTACCATCCTACAGTGATCTGATTATGAGAAAATGCAAGAGAAACTTGGATGGCTTATAACTTTTGAAATTAACTTGATAGAAACTAATTGCAACCAAAAGTTATCATAGAGACTGGTCTACAGAAGTGGATAAATGATATGCAGTATAAATGAAGGAAAGGGAAACTACTTTGATGTATTGAAGTGATGACAGCTATGTAACTACCCAGAGAGATGAAAGACAGAAGGATCATGAAGTAATCACCTACTGTGAAGTAGGCACAATCAAAATAGCAACATCACTTCTACCAAATGCAAATTCTCCTCTGAGTTCTGTATACGCTTAAGTTTTGCACATACTGATTTGGGAACTTTTTTGTCATTCTCATTTCTGTCTGATATGCTGATTTTTTAATACTTTGCTCTTACTTTCTCCTTCACTGCAAAATTTCTTACCATGATGTTTAGATAGTAAGAATCACAGAATCATAAAGGTTGGAAAAGACCTCCAAGATCATCTAGTCCAACCGTAACCCTACCACCAATAGACTGTAGCAGTCTTAAACATCTCATCCAATCAATGCCTCATTTTCTGGGGATGTCTTAGTTGTCTATAATTTATAGGTATTTGTGATACTTATATATGTGGTATTTTTAGGATGTTTGAGACATTTCTATAGGGCTGAAGATCTGGCGCAGAACTATAAGAGATCCATTTCCTCCTGGACCAGCACCTAGACACTAAGCATGTAAGTTCAGGCAATGAAATGTTTATCTTTAAGCAAGTGAAGCTCACATGTGGACACATATCAGGATATCTATAGTTGTCATTTTAGCCAACCATGGAGTCACTGCAAATCCTTTTTCTTCCCAAGCTTTCTTTAGAAAATAGAGGGGAGAGGATATAGCTCTAAGCCTAATTTTAACACTATCAAAAAATGAGTGGAAGAATCACTGATATACAGTGAAATTATTTATTAGTGAATAAATAGATAAGTTTGACTGTTACCACTGATATTATTTTGAGGCTATGCTATTTCCTTAAATGTTACTGACATTTAGGATACAATACATTTTATCCAATTTAAGAAGTCTTTAGCACAGATGTCTGTACGTCTAATAGGTACCCGAGGCTCATTTTAGACTTAACAAGGAGAAAGAATCACATTTGAGGTATCATTTATTTAATTCTAATACAGAAATTTAACATGGCGGATAAATCATAGCCAAAAAAATGACTATTTCTCTTCGCTAGCACCAAGAAAAGCCTAAGGTTATCAGTGAAGGTATACACATTTATATAATAGATGAGTAGTTTAGTGAGAGGAAATTCCTTCAAAAAATGATCACTATTGCAGATTAATGGCACTACGTACCAGCTCTGAAATCTGAAAGCTATCCAGTGCAACAGATTCTAGTTCCTTCATTTTTAGTTCAGATAATTGTGAACAGATAAACTTTGAAATGTAACAGTCGTCCATGTGCTTTTTTGCTTCAACAGAAGTAAACTGAGTGCTCTATATGCATTGACTATGAGAGGAAAGTAAAGTAAACAAAGTACAAAGGTTACATGCAAATGATGTTAGAATTGCAGAAAATGGACAGGTGTGCAACAAGCTATTTTAATTAAAAAACAAACAAACAAAAACAAACAACCAAAAAAAAAAATAGTATTTCTAGTGTATTATCATGAACAAAATAATGAATACAGGAGGAAGTTCCTGTGCTCATTTAAATATGAGTAATGCTGATCCATACTTAAATGCCAATATTTTCATTTAGAATAAGAAATATTACATTTTGACATTTTCAAGTCAATAATTTAGCACATAATGTCAAAATATATGATCAAGTTTCTGTGGTTGCTAGGAAAAAAATAGCATTTTTGGAAAACCTGTTTTTGCAATAGGTGATTGTTTCCTTTGCAGTTAAGATTTAATTAAAATGCATGTCCCCATATATATTAATATACATTATGTTACAATATAAAATGTACATTATATATATATACATTATATACAATATACATTAATATACATTAAGAAATAATATAAATTAAGAAATGAGACTGTGATTAATATAAACTGGACTTCCAAGGATACTGTTATTGCCATTTCTTATGAATCCATGAAATATGTAGCATTAGGGAACATTAGTATACTATTGCAGTACTTATTAGACTACATTAAAAAAATAAAAATCATAATGTCAGCATTTTGTTCTGGTTATGAAGCACATACAATATATTTTGTCATGTTCAAATACAGTTCAAAGAATACAATCCAGTACAAATAACAAAAGGACTAACATAGCAAAAAATAGTTACAGTAAGTGCAGTATTCTCTGGCCAGATTCTTTTAGTTATTCCACAGGTGGAGGAATAACTAACTCAAACATCAAATTTACTTATTGAAAGATATCTGATGTTACATGGGATTTGGAGTTAGAAAATTGATACAACAATGTATCAAAATCACACACACACATAAAAAAAGTACAATATACCAATACAAAACTGACCCCAAAAAGGGGGCACATTGTCCCTTTTCACAGAGCCTTCTTCTTCTATAGGGGCTTATTGGTCAATCAAGTACTCATCTTAACAAACAAATACAAACATTGTTTTCAGATAAGCTAATAGCTGTACAAACAACACAAATGAGATTGAGTTCATGATTTTATATCTTTTTTTTTTTTTTTAGCAGTTGAAATCTAAAAGGAAATGCTGTAACTGTCAAGCGTTAATTAAATCAGTTCAGAAATACTACTTAAAGAAGATAAGATATCAAGAAATAGTAACTTTGGGAAACTAAATATAGTTCAACCTGAATATAAGATAATCTTTTTTCTTCTTCTTCTTTAGAACAGAACAAGTATATATATATTTACATGTTCTAGTGTATCTAACTTTTGCATTAAATACCATCATTAACAGTACTTGTAAAATAATTCAGAAGATTATTTTTATTGGGGTATTTTCATATTTTCATTTCATGTTTGGAGTATTTTAACAACACCTGAATATACGCATACAGGTGGCTGACTGCATCTCAAGCACAGCAGTTACTATTCATTCTGAATAAATAAACAAATAAATAAAATAAATAAATAAATAAATAAATAAATTATTGTGACTTTAGAAGTTCCATAGAAAATATTTGCCTTTTCTTGCCTTGCCATTCTTTTAGGATTGGCACATCCTCAAAAAGCTAAGTGGTCAATGAGTGACAACTATCCAAACATAGAAGGCTCTTAGTTTGGGATTTGCTTGAGCCTGATGGGAAAAATTTTCTTTTGGGGGAAGTAAAGTATGCTCCAAATACATTTTTGTGTTCCAGGAAATTTGCTAGGATATCAGTGGAGAAGGCTCTTTCTCTGAGCTTGAAAAGCAGCCTTCAAAACAATCTATGCAAACTTGATTATTCTTCAGAATGTGTTAAACTGGTGGAGTGTGTGCTGTGGTGTCCTGGTCTACAAAATCATTAAGTGCTTTGGTAGCTGGTAACTTGCTGTTGGTCTCATTTCCTTCAGACTAACTAAACTAAAACAGATCAGATATACTAGTGTTTCCCACATACAGAATACACCAAGAATGCAGAAATTTATAGTAAAACTGCTGTTGATTAAAAAAATAATAACATCAAAAATTAAGGTTTCTCAAGCTATATTAGGATTAAATCTGAACTTGGTTTCTGTTCAGCCACCTGAACTTAACCAAAAATAAACACTTCTTGTTCTATGAGAGCAAAAACTACTTTATAAAATCAGATATCATCACACTGCTGCTCAATTAATACAATCTTGATGCAACAAAGTAAAACATCTTGCCTCTTTAGTGACCATCCATTTCTTTTTTTATCAGGTGGATTTCTGGTGAATTGATTTAGTTTAATATGTAGTCTAACAAGCATTACAGATGATGCAAAGAGAGGGGTCTGTCCACACAGCCTAAGATGTGGAGGAATGTAAGTCTTCTCTTTTTCAATAGAAAACCATTAAGATTCCATCTTCCTATATGACTGAATCTTCATTTTGCATTTTCCTGTATGAAGTGTTTCCATCCACTGAACTTTGTATTTTCTTTCTGCTATACATTGACAGGCATATGTGGCATACACACCAAAAAAAAAGGATTGCTGTGGAACTGGCAAAACTTATGAATTAATCTTCTCAGAAGAAAAGTGTTAGTGACTGTGAATAGATGCCTACTAAATAATACACTGTAAGTCATTATTCATTATTCTGATGGGATAGTAATTCACAGCACAGTTTTATTCAGATGTTCATGATGAAGTCCAATTTAAAATAAAATTAAGTACTATGAATTTTAAATTGTGAAAATAATGTTATGATTACAATATTAATGGCAGTTGTACCAGTATAATTGTGCAACATTGAACCTGCTTCCTGGAACCTAGCCTTCTTGTCTTCCTTGCCAACTGTCACAGGCTTCACCCTTTCTGTCACCAGGCTGATGACAGAAATTTACTCCTCAACTTGGAATTGTGTGATTAATCCTTATATACAGCTGTCTGTGGAGAAAACTGCAGATTCTTAGCCTGTTTGTATGATATTATACAGCATAATGTCGATCATATGTTACTATTTCTTGAAGTAATAAGGAAATATGAATAGCTAATCAAATTGCAGTAGAAGAATATACACACCTACACAAATACCAAGTTTAGCAAATACATCTGCTCTTACCCTGAACAATAATCTCATGGACACTTTCAGAGCCTTCTTCAGCAGCTGAAAAAAAATAAATAAGGAGTTGGTAGAAAAAGCTGAGTTCTCAGAAAAAAAGAAAAGACTGAAGAAAAAAGACTTATGCAACAAATACATGTATATTCCTGTTTTCTTGTTAACCCCTCTGACTTTTTTTTTTTTTGAGAACTGTTCTAACTGCACATTAATATTCTGAAATGATTTTTGTTTTATGCCTTCTTCCTCTAGCTTTTCTGTTACAGAAATTATGACAAAGCTAAGAAAAAAGACAAGCCAAATGATCACATATTATACGAAGGGCACAGGTTGAATAAAAATGATGACAAAGGCAGGGGAAGTCTGGTGTTAATGCCTTGCATCAGTACAGATGTGGTTTGGAAGGTCTAAAAAGGTACTGATGGAATACATTTTTCCTTCTTTTTAAATTGTGATGTAGAGTTCTGAAATGATATACTTTTTCGGGAGTTTTGATTAGCCTTAATGTCATGTCACATTCAGGCAGACAGGAACAAATCAGAGGAGTAAACCAGCTGGTACTGAGAACACTGAAACAGGCCCCAAACTAAATACAGTTTTCAAGGTGCAGTTTCACCAGTGTTACATACAGAGGGACAATCACTTTCCTAGTCCTGCTGGCCACATTATTTCTTATGCAGGTCAGAATGATAGTGGCCTTCTTGGCCACCTGAGCACCCTGCTGGCTCATGTTCTGATTACTGTTGACTGGTCTCTCCAAGACCAGTACTTCAAGTGCTGCAGACTTATATAGATTGCTCTGTGAATCTGTGCCAAGCCACACAATTTTCACTAATTATCCATAACAGAAAAAAATAGATATTTAACAGTCTTTTTTTTTTTTTTTTTAATATTCATCTTATGTAGGAATAGTTTTTGTTTCTGTTCTGTTTAAAGAGCCAATACACTATTATATGTGTATTTGCAAGTGTGTCATATTTTTTTTTTTACATTTTATTTTTATTGCAAGGTGTCTATAGATGACAAAGGTGCTCATTTCTCTGCATGTTAACAGTCCTGATATTCTTTTTCTTGGTACTTACTTTTTCTAGTGTAACTGAATAATTATATGATGAGAATGTATGGGGGAAAAAAAAAAAAGTGAGTAAAGAACTGTGGCTATTATCTAAGCCTCCCTCCTCCTATCATTCCAAATCCTGTCTGTACTTTCCACAGACCTTTGGTCCAATACAAAGTGAATGTAAAATTTTTTTAAATCCAGTGATAAGAACTTTATACAAATTCATTTACCAATAAATAATGATAAAAAATGTATCCTTTTTTAATAAATGACATGGAATTTTCATTGTTTAAATTACATAACCATGATATACACATAAAATAAATAGATCTGAGAAGTTTTTTTTTTTTTTTTTTTTTAAAAAAAGTGAAACTTTCCAAGTTTAATATAAAAATTGAAAAAAGAATTCAAAGCTAGTTTTACAGATATTTCTTTTTTTGAAGAGTTGGAAAAGCTGTAGCTTTAAAACTTTAAATGCATTTAGATAGCCACAGGATTTCTTATACTGACTTTGTTCTTTAACATTTTTTTGGCTTGGAAAAGAAACAGGTCATAGGTGGTGATTTGTTGAAGAAATAAGTATCTGCACTGTCAGAAGCAATCTATAAAACTTATTAATTGAGCTCCATTATTTTTTTTTCACCTTCTTTGTAACAGTTTTCAAGGAACCAGATTTATTAAATGAAAACACAAGGGATCTGATGCCATTCAAATTTAAACTAGTGGAAAAGGGGTTTGAAACCCTAGGGAGGCAAAAAAGTCAGTTTTATTTTATTCAAGTTAAGTAATCTAAACAGGACTCCACACCGTTTGTAACTCAGAATTAAAAGCATTGTGGAATAGGTAACCACCCCCCCTGTGAACTGGAGAAGAAATGAGAATTTAAACTCCATAGATATAGTTCCACCTTCGTACCATAAAAAAATAGGATATCCTGTTATTGTAACCACATCTTATATGAAGAACTTGCAAGAAAAAAAGATGAATCTGGCAATTCTAATTATTATCTGAAAATTACAGAATGAAATTGAAAATGCAATAAAAGAAACCTCAGGGGTTTCCAGTCATTCTGGTCAAATCTACTTTCTGTTCCCTGTCTCCTGTGAATACATTCATAAAAGTTTAAAACAAGCTACTCTAAGGGAAAGAAAGATTTTCAGAAATGCTTGAGACATTTAATAGATTTACATGCCAAATACCACTTGCAGCTTGTAGAAAGAATTCCCAGATTGTGAAACGCATCTGCTACAAGAATATTGCAGCTTAGCTTCACAGTTTTTAAAGAGTACAAGAGTACTCTGAACCGGAAAGAGACTCTCTAAAGCCATCACCTCTCTTACAGAATATCCTGATTCCTTTTTTAAAAATAGAACATAAAAGTGACATTTTTGCCTAAACTGGAAAACAGAATATCTCATTGAAAATGTTTTATAAGTAGTAAAAAAGGAGGAAAAGTAAGAAAAAAGAATTTGCAACTTAAAAATGTTTTTTTTCTTATCCTTGACATATTTCAATAATTAGGAAGTGAGTTTGGGACTCTGGAAACAGGGGTTTGGTCCGATGAAGGGGTTCAGTCTGATGAACTTGGAGTTCATGCAATGTTAGCTTCATCATGCAGCTTCAAAAATCCATGCAACTTCCAGTCTTTTAGGCTGAGAGATGTTGTGATCCCCACACAAACATTACCCAAGATGGCAAGACTAAGAAGCACTTCTAGACTACACACAGCAGTAGAGACATTTCTGTGTAATATTCTACTCAGTGATTTCACCCCATGAGTGTGTATTAATGAGTTTGCAGATTAGTCTTATTTAGAGTTTTGTTTCATTCTTTCTTTGTTTTTGTCCCTAAATCTCCTAGGTGTATATCTGCATGTTGAATACTTGAGATCTTAGTTTTTAGACTGGCTTAGTATCCTTCTGAGTCTTGTTGAATTGAGCCACACTGACAAGCTTTAGGAAGCTTTAGATTCTTCAGTTTAGTAAGTAGTTTTTATTTGGAGATGAAATTCCTTCACTGTTATCTCTGGTCCAAATCCTCCTTTATTCAGTTCATTATGTAAAACAAGAGAATATAATGCATCCTGCCCAAAAGCTGACATTATTTTTGAATCTCAAAATAGGGCAACTTCAGCTGAGAATGGCCCTGTTCCAACCTATCTGGAATATGAGAGCTTTGTGTTTGACTTAAGTATTGTCATTCTGTGAAAGATTCAGAATCCATATCCCCTACCTACTGGGTGACTAATGTCAACAATATAAAAGCTGGCTGGTGGTGACACTACCAATAGCCAGACTTTGTAAAGTGGTTGTGACTGCTATGTGTCTTGCTGTCACTATACATTAGAAATAGTCTGAACACAGAAACAATAGGTTTCCCTGTAGACCTGAGCAATGTCTAGCTCTGTCTCTGTACAACTGATATTTAAATAAGAGTTAGTTTTCCAGTAATTTAGATAAGAGCACTTCTGACATAACACAAACTCCCAATTTCAGGTGTCTTGAGATCTATGTTATCTCAGAAGCAGTTGCCAGTTCATTTAAAATTCCCGTGAGGTTAGCTTGAACTTGTAAGCAGATTGTCTGAGTCATTGTTTAGAATTCAAGAATTTTAATACTGTTTAACTCCCATGCTAGGAAAGATTTAGATGGCTCAAATCTAACAATGCCTTTTTTCCCCATCTGTGACACAGGAATCCGAATCATAGAATGATTCTGGTACACATGTAAAAGGAACAAGTTGTCAGTGATAAAACAATGTTATCTTATAACTATATTATTTTATAATATCTGGAAGTCTACATTTAACCATTTTATTATTTCTATATTCATCGGAGTAGAAAGACACGAGTACCGGAAGATTTGGAAGAACTTATTTGTCCTCCATATTAAAGTCACCCCTATACATCTTTCTGTAAGCAGCAAAATGGTCCTTTTCTGGATTCTGTGGAATCTCTGTGGGAAGCTGGCAGGCTAAGGTGCTTCTCAGGTGGTAATTCAAAAATGGTTTCACATATTAATAAAAATTGAGTTCACGGCTTTCCATCTCTATTACTTGGGGCTTGTGGTCCTAACTTTTCTCTGCTGAAGTAATACAAAAATTTTGTAAATAATAGATGTGCTTGAGTACAGGTAACATTTAAAATGGAGGTGGGAGTTTGGGGGGTAGAAGGAACAAAGAGATTAACGTTAACTCCTGTAACCTGTGAAAATGAGAAACATAACTGGTGAGAAGAAATGTGGATTTCCTTTATTAAAGAGTGAAAGTAGGATATAACTTTTCACAGTAAATGATTTTACATAGTTACAAGACATACAATTCAAAATCTGTAACTTTTCACACAACGTTAATAGATCAAAATTATTGGTAGTTGTTCAGGTAGTGTTTTTTTTTTTTTTTTTTCCCTATATAGCATCCAAAATATTTTAGGTCTCTGCTTTATAAAAATCATTGTTAATGTTATATTTATATATTTGAGTCATAATAATTTAGACCTCTGCATTATAAAAATATTAATATTATTTTTATATATTTGAGTCATATTTCTTTGATGATCCTTAAATTAACTCACATCATACTTTTCAAAAATGTTTCCCAATTTCATTTGGGGGTGTTCATTTTTTTAATATATTTATAACCTATTTTTCAATTAAATGTGCCTTGGAAATCCACTGAGATTTATATTTTTGTGGAATGCTCAAGGTCACCTCTAGTGGTGAAGAATAGAGATACCAATTTCACAGCCCAATACTCAGATCACCAGACCACACTCCTTCTAATATTTTTGGTAGACAAAGAGCAACATAGTTTATTAAAGAGTAACAGGGTACCATAATGCGCAATTTATTTTGATATGGATTTCCTGTTATAATGACAAGTATATCCTGCAAAGCTGCATTTCAGTTGGTAGAGCTACATAAATATTACTGTAACTACAGTGAATAATTTTTCATTAAGAAAGGTTGTGTTTCATAGGTATTTATATAAAAAATATAATACCAATAAAGCCAGCATTTATCAGTCCTTAGGGCTTTAGGTTTTCCTCTAAATCCTGTTGGCTTTGTCCAAATTGTGGCTTGAAGACTTTAAGTTCACCCAGACCCTGTCTGCTTTGTTTATTTTTTTCATTAAATCCAAACACTTTAATTCTTATCAATAACTGGTATATTTTAGTTTGACCTCATCTTGTACATTAGAAGAAAAGACTTTCTTTAGTTTGTTTGTTTAGTTTTTCTTTAAGTTAATATAGCTAAAATATAGAGCAAATATTTCAATGAAATCTTGTATGCTTTTTGCTTGTCCTGATTTCATCTAGAATAGAGTTAATTTTCTTCCTAATAGCTAGTATGGTGCCATGTTTTGGATTTAGGATGAGAATAATGCTGATAACACACTGATGTTGTAGTTGTTGCATAGCGGTGCTTGCACTAAGTCAAGGACTCTTCAGCTCCATACACTGCTGTGCCAGTGAGGAGGCTGGGGGTGCACAAGACACTGAGAAGGGACAGACACAGATAGCTAACCCAGACTGGCCAAAGATGTCCTATGCCATATGGCATCAAGCTGTACAATAGAACTGGGGGGCAGTTGGCTGGGAAGGGGCTGCTGCTGGGTATCTGGCTGTCGATTCTGTCCCCCATCCCACTGTGGGGAGAAGGGGGAGAGTAAGCAAACAGCTGTGTGGTGCTTAGCTGCCTGCCTTGTTAAACCACAACAGTGCTGAATAAATGGCAACATTCAACTATGCTCATTTGTGGTTTCACGAGTCCGGACTGAAGGTGACTTCATTGCAAAATATATTCATGTACTTGATGTGTTTAATTGCAAAGTTACTTTAGAATGTTTAGTAAAATTCTGAAAGATATAATTTATGAGTTTTTAACTCTGAATAGTTACTCTTATGGTTCTCCTTTAATTCTCTATTTTTGAGATCATTTTTAAAGCAGTAAACATTTTTTTAATCTTTAGTAATAATTTCTACTAATGAGGATTTCTACTGAGAACTGCTGTAGATCAGTAACACCAGAGCCAGCAAGGCCATCAAGTCACATTGTCAAGATAAACTCCCGTTCTGCAAGAAATGCCATCTAGCTGAGCAAGAAGGCAACCATACACTTTTCCGTCCTTTATTCATGTCTTTATGAAGCAATTGTTGCTTTTCACTGATACAGAAAATGCTTTCTTGCATGATGATGATGGCAATAATATGGCAATAATAAGACAATGTGGCTCTGATCATATTTGATTATACTGATTTTACTTTATTTCCCAAATCTGAGATGAAAATATATGTTTAGATTACAGAAGAATATAACTAAACCAGGTTAGGAACAGGTAATTCACAGCTAGATCTGTGTACATGTGTGTGCCTTACTGTCTTCTTTTTTGGTATTAAATATATGTTAGAAGAAATGATAAATTAAGGAAATATCTAGATATGAGGGAAAAAAGTGAATCAAACGTAAGATATATTTGGAAGAATACCTAACCTCTACACCACTCCTGATACTCACAGTAATACTCTTCTAACCTGCTGTGGGATGACTCTATTAAGTGTTCCAAATTTCCAAATATGATCTTACCCCACACAAAGTGAAGAAATCATCAAAAGCAGCAGGAAATTCTGAGGCTGTGGTCTATTCTGGAGACTGCATATGTTTATTCCAGAAATAAGTTATTTATATAAAAAGATAATCCCATATACATATTACATAAATCCATTTATCTCCTCTGGCACCTCTCAAAAAGAGAAGATAATAATCTAATGTTCTAAAAAGTACTGTCAAGAATGTTCATAAAAATCAGTGAGAACAGATGACATATAGTCCTCTAGAAAAGCATGAAATATAATTGTGACACCTTCTTTCCCTCCTTCCTGTCCAGCTGTTGTTTATGCTGTATTTTGTGTTTCAGAGATAGAATTGTATGTTTGTTTGTTTGTTTTCCTTTGACTTCTGTGGGTTGGTTATGATAGCCTGTCTGATTGAAATTATCTTATGAGTTGTGATTTTAATGAGACCAATATCTGCATAAGCTAGTATTCAACCTGTTTGCTTTTGATCAATGTATTTTTTACGTTTTCTTATATAGTATGCTCATAAGGATTGTCTTCATTATTAAATCCTACTCAGACTTCAACTGAGCAGAAAAAAAAACACACTGATTTTCTTCATGGACAAGAAAATAAAAACTAATAATCTCATGATTATTATCCCTAAACCCTCTATTTTTATCTTTCTTTCTTTTTCGTTCTTTCATTCTTTCTTTCATTCTTTCATTCTTTCTTTCACTCTTTCAAACAAAAAAAAAAGGAAAAACAACAAAAGAAAAACATTCTATTTAAAATTTGTTTAATTGTCTAAATTAAACTGACCTCACCCTTCAGCTTAATCACTAATTATTTGGTAACTTTGCTATTTCATAAGGGATTTTTTCTTTTTCAGTTTTTCACTTATGTCAATGTCCCTGAAAATTCCTGTTGCATCCATGGTGCAGACGACACATTTCTGTACTGAGTAAGGAAAGCACTAGAAAGATTACTGTAATCCTGAATTCAAGGCTAATATAGTCTTGCACCAAAAATTGAACAGAATTACAAATCAGATTTTCAGCAACAACTAACTATCAAATTTGGGTAACACAAAATTCCTGTAAATATTTCAAATCAAATACTACCTATGTGTTTCCATGAATTTGAAGTCTTTCATTCTAATTGCTTGTATTCTTTAAGTAAATGGTCTTTTCATTTATCACAACATTTCACTTTATAACCATTTGTCATATGTAACAAGGTAATGTTGGAAGTGGCTGATTTAGCTAAAAGTCATTTAATCTACTTTTTACACAGGTAAAACGCTGAAGCTTTAACTATTTCCCAGATAAGATATGGGTGTTAGTACTCTTAGCTATCTGCAGAGAAACTTAACTTCTACTATTTAAACATATATTGTTAAGATTTGGTTGTACTGCCAAACACTTATAAAAGATTTCTAAATCATTTCTTCACTTAATCTCAAATTCTCTTGACCTCCATCTAATTAAGTGAAATGTTTTAGAAAATTCCCACAAAATGATTTCTGAGACTTTTTAGACATCTCACCTGTGCTAATTTTATTTGGGAGTAATTTTTATCCTTAATCAGAATTCCAAAAATATTAAAAAAAAATAATAATTCTTGCCAAATCTCTTCAGAAATATTAAGGAGGTTCCAATAAATTAAAAGGAGGACTCCATCTTGACATTTGAAGTCATTTACCTGTCCTTGCTAATTGACTAAAATTGCTTGCGTTCTTATAAGCTGTGGTGCATTCACATGAAGTTTGTGTGTTTTGAAACAGGTAAGTTCTTTCTCACAAATATGTTGCTATGCTCAGATTTGCTTAGCAACCTAAGACAACTAAAGTGGTTGGAAATTAAATTTGTTTCAGTGGAAATAGATCATTTCTTTTTAAAAAATGTAAATTGACCAGTAGGTCATTATCAGGCTTTCATATGATCCAATTACCATGTACAAATGGGCCTTAGCTGAATCTCATCTAGACGAGGCATAAAGGAGATTTTGACCCAAGACATTGAACCCTTCAAGTATTATCCAAATATGTAAAATACTTTTTCCTTTCGTGTGTGTGTGTGTGTGTGTGAATTATTTTGTGTAGAAAATTCAGCTCTTTAGATGTCTGCCTATTTAATTTTAAGGCTTGTCTAATTAAGGACCAGAAATATATATATATATATATATATACACATACATATACATATATATGTATATATATATATATATATATTCTTTTAAATTACTTATATTTACCATATCTAAGAAGTGGGATAACATGAAGATGATATTACATAATATGAAGTATATCATGAAGATAATTTTAAATTTGTAATGTTCTCTTTTAATGAATAAACTGAGATTGAAAATCAGTAAATATAATGGAAACAACTGATGCATATTAACAATTACAACCTGCATCCCTAGGACATCCCTAGTTAAAGAAAATGATGGGATGGTATATTAAATCTAATCAGTATCATCACTAAAGAGAGGCCCCCTAAATATGCTGATCTGTACATTCTAACTGAAGCTGAGAGATTTTATTTTTTTCTAATTTATTCATTGAATTTCACTTCTCCCTATTCTTGAATTCTCTGTGGGAACATTTGAATACTCCCAGATATATTAATCATTTCGTTGTGTCCAGATAATAATTTATGTGAATAATTTTTGTCTGTAAATAATTTAAAAGTAATGTGCAAAAAAAAAAAAAAAATTTTGAACCACATTCATCAGTCTTGACTGACTAGTTGACAGCTGAATTTAAAAGCTAAATCAGATTCTCAAATGCTTTTAAATATTTTCTTTCAACTGTCTGAAATGGCCTAGGCCTCATTTTGATGCTTAATACTCCATAAGAAGTAGACTTTAATTCGTCATGGAAGAGTTTTAGGATAAATTCATCTTCATATTGGGTTTTCTGTTTAAAAAGAAAAAAAATAAGCACAATTAAAATGTTACATTGAAAAGAGCATGTGGAAAAACTTAACTGCACTGTATGTCACAAATTAAAACTAAATATCAAATCAATCAATCTAAAATTTATCACCTATAATATAAAATTTATCACCTGTGGGGGGGGGAATCATTACCAATGTAGAATAATTATTTTGGTTTTTTTTTGAAACTTGATTAACACACATATAAATTGAATTTCATAAACTTATCTAAAAGGTATTCTTTCCTTTGAGTACTGTTCTGGGAATATCACACACACACACACTATCAATCAGCAGAAAAAACGTAGTTCCGTATACATGTTTTTAGTGGGCCATTAAAATTTCAAAAAGGGTTGTACTCCACGTGGTTTTAAGCACTGATCGTTTTGAAGGCTGGACCAGTTTCTCATATGTGATGAAGAGAACTGATACACCACAAAATTCATTAAAAAAAAAAAAAGGGGTATTGAGATTTTTTTTTTTATTGTGTGAAAAAAATTGTTTTTCTATTACCTGCTCTAAAAGAGTTGAAAGAATATCAGCAATAACTTTAATGTCAGCAAGAATGTGTAACTGTAAAAACATAAAACATAGAAGCATACACTAATGATAATAAAAAGTTACGGTTTCATATTTGTAATAATAGCATACATGTTAATGGCAGTAAGCACCAGCAAGTGGTCTATTCAATCTGAATAGTCTATGTTTGGATAAGATATGACTGAAAAAAAAGACAATAAATGTTGTCTCACTATACCTGCTAATTTATAACAACAAGTTATAAATTGTTTTGAAATACACTCAACTTTTTTTGGTGTCAGTTTCCTTGAGATTGGTTTGCTTTTGGCTTTGTTTTATTGGAAAAATAACTGGATATAAATGAACCACACTGAAACAGTTCTTATCCTCTGACATTGAACTAGGAACTGCAACACATTATGGAACACTAAAAGGCTGAGAACTGCAAAGACTAGCAAACATACTTTATTACTTCTAAGTGAAGTGCTCTTGCTCACAGGAACTGTTCAATGTCAAAACTACAGTTTACAGAAAGTGCTTTGGGATAACATTTTGTGCTAGCCTTTAAAAATAGCCTTTAAAAATCTACAAACATGTTAATTTTCATCCTGGAAGCTGAACTTTAAATTCTGAAAAATTTAAATTCTGATTCATCCTGAAAAACAGGTTCAATAAGTATTATTCCAATGGTCTTTTAATTTTAATGGGATTTAAGAAATAAGAGGTGATGGATGATGATACAGTACTAAATCAGGAATCTTTTGCCTTTCCATACTATCCAGTAATCCATCCACAGCAGTAAACAAACTTTCAGGTAATATCGGAACTACCTGACATAACAAGTTCTCTATTTGTAACATGTGAAAAAGATCTTATTGTAGTTTTCAGAATGCAATAATTCTACAGGCATAATTCTTACTGAAAATTGCAAAACAGAATCATAGGATAATCAACATTAGAAAAGACCTTTAAGATCACTAAGTAAAACCATCAACCTGACCTAGTGAGTCCCATCCCTTAATCATGTCCCATAGTGCCACCTCCACGCATCTCTTGAATATCTCCAGGGATGGCAAATCCACCAATTCCACAGGCAACCTGTTCTAATGCTTAACCACCCTCTCTGTGAAGAAATGCTTCCCAACATCCAATGAAAACACCCCCAGCACAACTTGAGACCACTTCCTTCTGTCCTATCACATTTCAACTGAGAAAAGAGACTAACATCTTGCTAAAACCTCCTTTCTGGTAGTTGTAGAGAGTAATGAGATATCACCTCAGCTTCCTCTTCTCCAGACTAAACAACTCCAATTCCCTCAGCTGCTCTTCATAACTCTTGTTTCCTAGTCTCTTCATCAGCTTCATTGCTCTTCTCTGCACACACTCAACTGAGTTTCCTTCCAGTAGTGAGAGGCCCAAAACCGAACACAGTATTTGAGGTGCAGTCTTATCAGTGTTGCATACAAAGGGACAAACACTTTCCTGGTCCTTCTGGTCACGCTATTTCTGTTGCAGGCCATCGTGCCATTGGCCTTCTTAGCCACCTGAGTACTCTGTTGGCTCATGTTCAGCACCCTGAGGTCCTTTTCTGCTGTGGAACTTTTCAGCCACTGTTTCCCAAGCCTATATTGCTGCTTCAGGTTGTTAGGTCCCAGCTGCAGGTGCCAGCACTCACCCTTGTTGAATGATAATCTATTCCAATTATAGGAAATACACTAATCCTTAGAAACTTCAGTGGTGTTTGGACAGGCAAAGGAATCCGGTTTCCTTCTAAGAATTTTGAGTCAAGTAGGGAAGAAAGGTTTTGAAACAAAATGTAATGGTATTGCATTATGTTTCAATTTAACTGGAAAAAAAAAATCATTATAACTCATTAATTTAACTTCTATTATACATTTCTCTTCCTCTTATTTTTCATATTTTCCATTTTGTCCATTTCATTTTCTCATATACCCTGCATTGTTCCTTAGTTCTGCAAAATTTTGCTGTTACTGGATATTTTACTCTTTTACCATTTCTCTCTCTATATATATTTAAATGAAATGAAAATATTTTTGAAAGAATTTGAATTAAAGAAGGCATAAAGAAGGAAACAAAAGGTGACTGCTCACTTATTTTCAGAAAGTAAGTAGATCCCTCCTTGAAAACAAAGTATGATGAAAAGGAAAAAAAAGTATCTTATTTGGAGCATTCAGAATGAGAGGAGTTGGGTGTGAAGAAATTAAGTTGTGGGAGAAGAAATGAAGAAAGTGAAGAGGAAACATGTTTTAACATCTTTCTTTGTATCTCACAGCCTGAGTTTATTTTAACTGGCAAGAAATTAAAATAATTTTGTGCAAGTTTAGTCTGTTTTGCCTATAAATGTAAAGAATCTCCCTGTCTTTATTTTCACTCATGACCTTGCTCATCATATTTTCTCCCCTGAACCTACTGAGGAAGAAGAATGAGAAAGCAGTTAGTTGAGGACTTAGTTGTTAGTCATACACAAAAGCTGGCAATTCTTTTTTATCAAACTACATTGTATTTTGCTCATTGCGTATCATAGTTTTTGTTTTTGGTATTGATGCTGATATTATCAGGATAAAATGCATTATTTGTTGAATTTTGTTGTTAGGCAGCATGAGTTTTTAGTTAGCAATCTGAATAAGCTTTGAGAAATTGGACCATTCTGGCATGTTCCACTAATTTCAGATCAAAATTCAAGCCCTAACCTATAGCTGAGTACACACATGACTCTGTAGTAACTCTTCACAGTTAATTTGGAGGTTTGGAGACTAAAATACAAGATTTTCTCACTTCTAAGTGTAGTCTTTTCTACTAAAATACTTTTATTTTCCATTATCTTCATCATATATGATTTTCTACTTAATTGTTCTTACTGAAATTTGATCTTTCCTCTTTTTTTATTCTTTACCATTTAACCTCTAAAAATGATGTCAGATTCTTCTGTAAATTACTTCAGCTTAAGACTTGAAAAATTACAGTAGTTCAAGGAAGGTGATAGTTAAAATGATCATATGAAATATTTAGCATATTGACTTGATTCTGAAATGTTCAGAACACATCTTTTTCTCTTCACCTTCACTCTTGATATCTACAGCAAGGCATACACACTCTCTGGCACAGGGCTTGGGGACCTAAGTAGAAGACTTATATGCATCATGAGGCCAATACTCAGAGCAGCTAAGAGACAGTTTGGACCCACATTAAACTAAAGCACAACTATTTTCATTGAGGAGTGCAGAGCAGAGCATTTACACCACAGAGAGCCACAAGAAAGACAGTAGAGAGACATGTCTTTCCAACTGTTTTTTTAAGGGATGAGTCTTATGACCTCTGTGAATTAACAAAAATCAAATTAGCGAGGTTATCCCTGACATTTTCTAACCTTTCGTCTTTGGATGAAACATACAAATGTGTGCTTAAAATATGCAGTAACTAAAAACACACAAAAATACACAGTCTCTTTTGGTTAATATATCCCATTTGTCTGTGGATATTCATTTTCTTCAGCATTTAATGAATAAATGTACTGTGGTAAAAATTGTTTGATTTCTAAACCTGAAGCAGCTTACAGAATGCCAGGTGGCTCAGTGTGAACTTTGAAAATCCTAGTGACATATGAATTTTTTGAACTTGTGTCTTACAGAGAAGCCATTCTTTCTAGAAAAAAAAAAGTTTTTATTAAATGTATAGTATAATTGTTATATAATATATACATTTGTTGCATACTGTAGTACTCTGTCTCTAGTGCAGTATTGAATTGCTAACCATACATAGAGATTTTGCATAGGAAAAGAGCTACAGCTTTTTTTTTTTTTTTTTCTCTCCAAGTTATGATTAACCATTTTAATGTCAGCCATCAGTATATTGAGTCATCTCAAATGAAAAAAAAGCCTTGTGGGTATACCAGCTAGCGAATATGAAATAGAAGGTGGCCAGATGATATCCTAACCATTTGTAGAATTAATAAAACAATTATTAGGACACTACGCACATTCTAGAATCTCTGCTTTAATTAAATGCTCACAAATATGAAACGATTTGCAGTGTTTCACCATATAGCAAACCCCACTGAGAAACAGATGTAATTTCTCTGTAATTTATCTAGGAGTGACATATTCATGTCATTTATGAATTTGTAGAAAGGGTATATTTCCAATCTCACTGTGCCCATAGCCACAATGAGACCCAAAGTTAGAAGCCAGAGATAAATGAATGCAGAAAGAACGTAAAAATAAATGATAAGGGTAATTAACTAATGGACTAATTAACTTGGAAATGAAGTAGTGGTTTTTTTTTTTGTTGTTTTTTTTTCTTCTTTTTTTTTTTTTTTTTTTTTTTTTTTTTCAATCGATTCAAGGCTTTTAAATAGGAGTGAGTATCTTCCTCAAATAAATATGGTGTAGCTCTGCCAGACTTTACATATTTCATTGAAGTATTATTGAGATCCTAGGAGCTATGCTACTGCAAATTCAGATAATTCAGATTATATAATTTTAAAAATTCAGCCTTAAAACTCATAGACATGCACCACTGCCTTGTTGAAGCTGCTTTGCTATGCATGTCAGAATTAAAATTTCACCAAAGAAAGTACACATTTTATGAAACAAAACATATTAATGAAACAAGAAAGACAGAATTCCATTCCTTATCCATGAGCTGTTTTTGCATTTTATGTCATTCTTTGTATTTGTGTTTCTTCCATTTCTGTTCTGGCTCACTACGCCTTGATTTACTGCTTAAGTCCCCTGAAAAGTCCATCTTTAAAAATGGAAGTTAAATATTTCCCTGGCTTTTAACATTACTTTTGGATAGCCAAAATATTAAATCAACATTTTCAAGTAAACTTTTGTAGGTTCCAGTTTCCTGAGGCAGAGAAAAAAAGGGTATGGGTTTCTCTCTTCCTTCTAATAGGTACTAATAGGTACTGAGCAGATGGTCTTATAATCAAATATTGCTCTTCTTCATCTTATACAAAGTCAAGTCTGTTATACATTCTCTGTAAGGATTCACTGAATCAATCCCTTCTGGATGTTATGTGGAATGTCTCCTTTCAAGTCTGCAGTTAATTTCATTGGGTGTCAGACTCCACAGACTCCTAAAGACTAAAGCATTTCCATATGGACCAGGAAGCAGAAGTTTGAGTCCCTTGAACAGTTTCAGGGAAAAAAGAAACAACTTCAGCACTGAGAGTTTCTGTAGGAAGTTTAGAAACAGCTGAGTAAGATATTATAGGACATTCAATTTTAGATGTGAGGACCTGAATTGCATTTTTTTTTTTTTCCTGCAGATGTGATTTTAATACATAGTAATCTTAAAATTTCTCTAAGTTAAGGACATGGTAAAGAATCTAAAAATGTATAAATATATATATATCCTGAGAAGTCATAAAATAACTTTTTCATTGGACTGTACCTCAGAACTGTGAGAAATAGTGAGAAAAGGAAAGAGCACAAGGAAAAAAAGATGAGCTTTCACCTCTCCATGTTCTGTCTGTTAGATGATAACTAAAACATATCTTGAAAACTTGACAGCAAATGTTCAAGAAGACAATGTATCGGAAAACTTGCTCATGAAATAGTACTTTCTTCAAAATGAAAAACACAAGGTAGCATTATTCTTTTCTTCTTGTTATAGGTCATAGAATGGTTTGGATTGGAAGGGATTGTAAAGATCATCTAGTTCCATCCCTCCCCCACCCCCTCTGCTATGGTTAAGGACACCTTCCACTAAATTAGGTTGCTCAAAGCCCCATTCAACCCGGCCTTGAACACCTCCAAGACATCCACAACTTCTCTGGACAACCTGTGCCAGTGGCTCACTTTTCTCAGAGGAAAAAGCTTCCTCCTTATATCTAATCTAATTCTACACTCTTTTAGTTAAAAGCCTACACTTACATTAAGCAAATGCAGTTAAAAAGTGATTTGGGGGTGCAGAGCACTATGTAAGAAATAGAATATTAAATGTTTGTAATATATAAAGGTAATATACAATTCCAAGCTATATTAAATCTCAATGTAAAAACATTGATCTATACAGTCTTTCTACAGCTAAGTGTTGCACCCAAAAACATAGGTATTGATTGCCTATATAGAAGGTTTTCACAAGAAAATGTTCTTTCATAAATAGAACCAATATTTTTAATATGTCTATGAGGAGAGATAGATATTTTTTGCTTTATATTCCATGTGCTTGAGATACAAAACAAAATTATTCATAGCAGATCTCTAATTTGGTAAAATAAAATAGAAGACTGCAAACAGATCAATGTTCCATTGATAACACAAACTTCATGGCATTACAGCAGAGGCCAAAACTCTACAATGTGTTTTTTGTTTGTTTGTTTCTGTTTTTTAAAGCAAAACAGTACTTCAAATTGAATATGTGAGGAATGTGTTAACAATTCGTGTCCATAAAGAACAATTCTGTTTGAATCCTGTCTGCCTCTGGGTCCTGCACTGGCAATTTAATTCTTGAACCACAGATGCAGTGTGTCCCAGTCTCCCCCTCATTCTAGTCAATTTATCACGTCTTCAGAAAACACTCCTTAAATTTATGAACCTGTTTGCTTTTGTTATTCCGGACTTCTATTTCTAACAGTTACAGCCTTTTTTCCTGTCTTCTTCGAGATTAACTTAACACTGCTATAGATGTGTCTGTGAATGGCTGGGGAAGAATGTTTTAATTACTCATGAAGCGTCAAATGAGAAAGCTGTTTGTGTTTGATGTCTGGGAGTTTCAGAACAACTGATAACAACTAGTGACTGTTATGGGATACTATGCGGATCTTTGGTATCTGGCTAGGAGGCCAAGAGATTAAGAGGAAGGAAAAGAAGCTGAAGGACGGCTGAGAGACAAGACTTGCAGAAAATGTTCTATAAACTTGGTATGGTGCTGAGTGAGTACAAAGGGGAGAGGAAGACTACGAGCCTTCAGCATGAAAGTCCCCTGGAGACCCCCAGAGGAGACTGATGCACATGCTCCAGTAGGAGGGACTGGACCCCGGAAGCTAATTATAATAATCTATTTTTTTAGAAGTAGTAATGAATATGTATTAGTCTAGGAGCATAAAAATCAGCTGCTTGATGTAACTGGTGTGCGTCCTGGTGGAGCGGAGACTCCCGGTGCACCCAGCGCTGTTTGCTTACCTCTATTCCTTTATATTCTTCTAATAAATCCTATTTTTTTATTTAATCCTAATTTGAATCCTGAGCCATTTATAACAAATATATATTGCATATGGCTTTTTTTCATAGATGCTTTTAATCCTCTTCAATCTAGAAAACATAATGCAGGCCTGTATAGGGTTTCCATGGCAAGGTTTTAGTTGCATGGGGATAGAAGGGTGGTCTCTGTTAGAGGAGTCCAGAACCTGCCCCATGTTACATAAGGGCCAGTTTCCGCCGGCTCCAAAAGGGACCAGCTGCTGGCCAGAGCCAAGCCAGTAAGTGATGTTCATGCTTCTGTGAGAGCAGACTTAAGAAAGGGAAAAAATAACTGCTACCAAACACCAGTTGTGAGTGAGAAATAGTCCTTACCAAGGTCAGTGCAGAAGGAGGGCAGGATGTGCCCCAGGTGCTGTAGAAGTTCCCCTGTGGCCTGTGGAGAGGCCCCTGGTGGAGCAGGCTGTCCCCCGGCTTCCCATGGGTCCCACATGGAGCAGATCTCCATGCTGCAGCCCATGGAGGAGCCCCCGGTGGAGCAGGTGGATGTGGCCTGGAGGAGGCTGTGGCCCATGGAGAGGAGCCCACGCAGGAGCAGGGGTCTGGAGGGAGCTGCTGCCTGTAGGGGACCTGTGCTGGAGCAGTTTACTCCTGACAGATGGATGCCGTGGTATGGACCCGTACTGAAGCAGTTCTTGAAGAGCTACTGCCTGTGGACAGCCCCTGCAGGGTCAGTTCAGTAAGGACAGCATCCTGTGGGAAGGACCCCACATGGAGCAGGGGCAGAGAGTGACCATGAAGGAGCAGTGGAGATGAAGTGTTAGGGACTCACCACAGACCCCATTCCCTGTTCCCCTGCACCATGTGGGGGGAGGAGGTGGAAGAGAGTGGTGGAGGGGAAGGTGGTTTTAGTTTGCAGAGTGATCTCCCTGCCCTTATCTTAACCCTTGAGCCCTTTCCATCGTATTTTCTCCCTGTTTCACTTCGAGGAGGGGGAGTGAGAAAGTGGTTGTGGTGGAGCTCAGCTGCCCTGCTGAGTAAAACCACCACACCAAAGAAATTCAATCCTTATAGGGAACATGAGTATCACAAAAAAATAACAATGGAAGGCAAGTTCAATTAAGATTACCTGCTAACAGAAGACTAAGGAGCAAAAGGAAATTGAAAGCCCAAATCATAATGAAGTGGAGGTTACAAGAAGCATTAAGTCATCCTTCAGAATGATGAAGTCATATTCTTATGTTCAAAAGAAAACAGAAAGCATAAAAAAAAAAAGTGACAAAAGGAAACAAAACTAAAACCTTTTTTTTTTTTTCACATACATCAGGATCAAGAAGTCTGTTCAGCTAGTTGATGATTAGAACATAAAAGGAGTACTAAAACCAAACAAGCAGAAAAGGTCATTTTTGAGAGGTTGTAATGGTGATCCTTGCAGAAGAAAAAGCGGAGAGAAGAATCCCATTAGGGAGCCACTCTCTGCAGGAGACTTATCAAGGATCTGCCTGAAAGTGCATAATTGTAGTGGAGTTTATGAAAAAAAATGACATATGAACAATAATGATTTTCCAGGACCAGATGTTATTCACACATGAGATCTAGAGGAACTCAAGGATGAAATATCTGAATTACTGACTTTCATGTAGCTTTTCACTTTAAAAAGCTTTAGATCCTGAAGATCAGAAGGTGGAAAATCTTACTTCAAATTTTCTAACAGGTTCCAAGAGCTGTGGGGCAAACTATTTAGTTTACATAGATTTCAAAAAGCCTTTGGACAGGCTCTCTCAGAAAGCTTTTAAGTAAATTAGATAGCATGAACAAAGCCATTTGTTGCATGTATAAATAACTAGTTAAGAGAAAACAAAACAAAAGAAAACAAACAAACAAACACAAAAAAAAAAAAACACAAGTAGGAGTAAATTGTCAATTCTTGAAGAGGAGACAGGTCATCAGTGCTGGTAAGAAAGGGTCTGTACTGTAAAACATATTAATCATTGACCTGGAAAGCAAGAAATCATTGAAAAGAAAGACTGCTGAAAATACTGTATTATGCAGGATAGTAAGGATGAAAGCTGACTGTGAGGAAGTGAAAAAAAGACCGCATAAGACTTAAAGGGCAATGAAGTGACAAATGAAATTCAGTGTAAATAAATGTAATGTAGAGTGGTGAAGAAAAACACTCCTATTTTCACATATAAAATTACAGATTCAAAACTAACCATTACCTCTCAAGAGTCATATCTTGGAGTTATAAAAAATGTTTCCCTGAAATATCAGTTCAATAATAGCAGTAGTTGGAAAAGCAAATAGAATATTAGGGATTATTTTAAAAAGAGAGAACAAAATACAAGCCACCATAATACTGTTAATAGACTGTCCTACACCTTGAATGATGTAAACAGTTTTGATTCTAATAAAATGTGCAATGGATAAAAAAGAATAGAAAAACAAACAACAAACGAACAAACAACAAAACCCAGAAAAATACAAGATACAGATTTTTTTTTTCCTTTTGTATAAGAAATGACTATATAGGCTAAGAACATCATACCTAAAAAAAAAAAAAATATTAATTAGGGGAAGTGAGGCTTATAAAATCAGGAATAGCAAGGGATGACAACAGTTTATTCTCTGTTCACATTAACAAGAGTTGAGTCTGGTCCCAAGATGTTCATATCAGGGTTACAAGGATGAGATGAACAGTTTTGGGAAATACTGTACCCATGGTGAAAGTAGGGAAGTGGTTTTATTGGGTCTAGGTGTCTCAGGTAAGGGACATTCTTCTCATCACAGAGGAAACAATGTACTGAACCACACAGTTCACTGTTCTTAGCTTTTTATTCATGGGTGATTTTGCAGTTTATATTCACATTAAAGACAAAGAACAGATTTCCCCAGCTCACCGAGGTTTCTTTTCTTCTGAAGGCACCAACATCCCTCTGAAATCATAAAGAAAATGAAATGGAGCATAATGTCAGAGATCCGTTTCCAAGATGAGATTTGGAGGTAGACTGGCTGGGTAAAGTGTTTCACGGGGAGATGCAGGGAATATCATAAAGCAGAGACACTTCAAATGTAAGGAAGTAGGTGGGGGCTGCCACTTCCCCTGAGTTGCCCCAAAGTAGAAAGTTGCAGGATTCAATGGGACTCTCAGTCCCTTGAAGGTGCAGGATGTTCTCAGTAAGACACCCTGTCAACTGTGCAAGTAACACATGATCCATCCAGTCCTGCTGAGTGGAAGTCTTCTGTTTTAGTGATGATAACCAGGACTATCATCTATGATGCCATGCTCTAGGGAAGAGTTTCTATTGCCTTACACCTGAATGTTGTGAAAGATGAGCTCAGCTAGGGTTGTACTCACATTGGTGGCTATGTGGAACTGTCAATATTGGAGAATTTACATATCCTAAGAATTTGGGAGTCCTTGGTCAGGAAGGCCTCTCAAATGTTTAAGGATACTAAAACCTCTCCTGTGCCAAGGAACATAATTAAATTATTAGAGGTCACAAAATAAGACACATTTTAGCATAATGCTTGATTGATAGTGGGAAATTCCATTAAACAACATAATCTCAACAAAGGGAAGTTCAGATTAAAAAATGAACAATCAGAGGTTTTGAAAATATTTTTTGTTCTTAACATATTTTAAGAGAGTATTGTTGACTTTTTTTTTCTTTTTTTTCTTTTTTTTTTTGAGGGGGGTGGGGGGGAGTTGATGCATAAGAAACATATTTGAAGAATCAGCCATAAATATGAATGTTAAGTTTTTAATTAAATTAGCTGTTAAAGCTGAAGCTTTATTTCTTGTAGCCTTTGATGCAATTGCATTGCTAAGACTGGTTCTGTACCCATGCCCAGTCCTGCAGTGCAAATAGCTGCTCATGAAAAGCAAATGGGTTACCAACTAATCTAAGAAATGCTGAATATGAGGAATTTGCTAACCCACAGACAGCTGAGGTATAGTTAACTTGCTGTGACATCTGGTACCTGTTAATGAAACAAAAGGATTTTGTGAATTTCTGATGTACTCAGAGAAGACTGATAATATAACTGTTTCAGGACTGGAAACTGAAAAATGCATAAACAATACCGAAATGTTTTGTTGTTGTTGTTGTTGTTATTATTATCATCATCATCATCATCATCATCATCGTCATCTACAAAATATTGTGAATGTGGTTTCATGCCAGACTTTAAAAAGAGAAAGGATAAATATAAACTTTCCATCATTAATAGTAGGGTGTCTCATTCTACAGCATAGCTGAATCAAACAAGTTAGAATTCCCAGCATATAGAGTTCCCTCAGTTCCCTGAGGAAGGTTGATAACCTCTTCTTGTAGCACTAAAGAAGTACTAGCTAAGTATGCATCTAAGTAATTATGAAACATTTAAATGTTGTCACAATATGAACTGTAAAGAAAAGGGGAAAGTTCAGGATATAAGCCATTTTCTGCTCACTATATATCAGAATCACAGGGTGGTTAGAGTTGAAAAAGACCTTAAAGATTATCTAGTTCCAATACCACTGCCATTTGCAGGGATACCTTCCACTAGATAAGGTTGCACAAAGGCCCATCCAGCCTGGCCTTAAAATAATTTCCAGGAATGGGGCATCCACAACTTCCCCATTCCAGTGCCTTGCCACCCTCATTGTAAAGAATTTCTACATAATGTCTAACCTCTTTTAATTTAAAACCATTATTCTTTGTCCTATTGCTACACTCCCTGATAGAGTTACTCTCCATCTTTCCTGGAATGCAGCTATACTGTCTCCCTGGAGTCTTCTCTTCTCCAGGCTGAACAAGTCCAACTCCCTCAACCTCTCTTCATAGGAGAGGTGCTCCAGCACTCTCATCATCCATGTGGTCCTCCTCTGGACTCATTCTAACAGATGCATGAATTTCTTATGCTGTGTACCCAAGCGCCACAAGCAGTATTCCAGATTAGGTCTCATAAGGGTAGAGCAGACATAAAGAATCACCTCCCTCAACCTGCTGGCTGTGCTTCATATGATGAAGCCAAGGATACAATTGGCTTTCTGGGCTGCAAGTGCACATTGCTGGGTTGCATTCAGTTTTTCATCCACCAAGTCCTCCTCAAGGCTCCACTTTATCCATTCATCATCCATCCTGGATTCATGGTTAGGATTGCCCCAACTCAAGTACAGAACCTTTCACTTGGCTTTGTTGAGGGTTCACGCAGGCCCACCATTCAAGCCTGTCCACGTCCCTCTGGATGGCATCCCTTCCCTTCAGTGTACCACTCAGCTTGGTGCCATCCACAGTCTTGCTGAGGGTGTACTCAATCCTACTCTCCATGTCACTGACAAAGACGTTAAATAATACTTGGTCCCAGTACTGACCCCTGGAGAACATCACTCACTACAGGTCTCCACCTGGATACTGAGTTGTTGACAGGAACTCTTTGAGGGTGACCATCATACCAATTCCTTATCCACTGAGTGGTCCATTCGGCAAATCCATGTGTCCTACTTTAGGAGAGATCCTGCATTTTCCCTAGACTTTCTTTTATTGCTGACAAACCTGTAGAAGCCTTTCTTGTTGTCCTTGATGTCCCTAGCCAGATTTAGTTCTACCTGGGCTTTAGTTTTCTAATTGGATCCCTGACCATTTGGACAATTTCTTAGTATTCTGTCTAGGCTACTTGTCCTTGCTTCCACCTTCTATAGGCTTCCTTCATGTGTTTGAGTTTGGACATGAGCTACTTGTTCCTACATGCAGGCCTCCTGGCATTTTTGCCTGACTTATTTATTGGAATTTATTGCTCTTGAGCTTGAAGGAGGAGATCCTTGAATATTAAGCAGCTTTCTTGGGCTTCTCATCTTTCTAGGGTTTCATTCCACAGTACTCTACAATGCAGCAAGGTCTGACATCTTAAGTCCAGGGTCTTGCTGTGCATCCTTCTTGCTACATTATGGATATATGAGAATGAGGTCCAGTGTTGTGCCTCCTCTTGTTGGCTCCTTCTCCAGTTGGAAAAGGAAGCTTCCATCAATGCATTCCAAGAACCTCCTGGATTGTCTATGCCCTGCTGTGTTTTCCCTACAACAGGTATCAGGGTGGCTGAAATCCCCCATGAAGACCTGAGCTGTGAATGTGAGGCTGCTCCTACCTGCCTATAGATAGAGGGCCTTATCCACTCAGGCTACTTGGTCAGGTGGCCTCTAGCAGACCCCCACTATAATGGCATCTCTCCCTACCCTCCCTTTAAGCCTGACCAATAAGCTTTCATTTGGCCCTTCATCCATCCCCAGGCAGAGCTCCATGTACTCCAGCTGGTCATTGGCTAGAGGTTAATGCCCAATACTCATCTCCCCTGCTTATCTTTCCTATAGAGCCTTTACAACACCCTTGTCTCTGTGATGCCAGTAAGATAATAGCCCTATTAGAACTCCTCTTGTTTACTCCCCCATGCTATGTGCCTTTGCATAGAGACATTTAAGTGGGACCTCTGATGTAAACTGTTTTATTGGATGAAGTACCTGGAATTCCTTTGTGCTGCTTTGCAGGTGCTCTCTCACTGGCCTCTGATCCCCTTCTTTGCTCTGGGCATTTATTTCTGGCACTGGCATCAAGATGCTAAGAGTTGGATGGATTGAAGTTCCCCTCCTCTGACAACTTTAGTTTAAAGCTCTCTTCATCTATCTTGAATAAAACATCTAACTTATAGGTTGGTAGTATTTATGCATTAAACAAGGAAGGATTTTTGGTAGTATGTATACATTAAATAAGGAATTTTGTCCGTAGGGGCTTGTTCAATACCAGCAGGCAGTTAAGAACTACAAAGCTGCTTGGTCACTTACACGAAGAGGGGTGGGGAGAGAATCAGAAAGGAAATTGTAAATAAATTTGTGGGTTGAGTTAAAGACAGTCTACTAGGTAAAGCAAAAGCCTTGCATGCAAGAAAAAAAAAAAAAAAGGAATTCATTCACAAAAAGTTCTTGACTCTGTGCAAGTACTGCTCAGCAATATCTTTAAGGTTCCTTCCAATCCAAACTATTCTATGATTCTACGAATCTGTGATTTTGTGATTTCGTGATTCTATGATACTATGAACTAAATTACTGGTGTTTTATAAATGCTGTTGTCATCACAAGTTCACAAGACAGTACAATATGAGCTGTTATGAAGAAAAATAACTCTATCCCAGCCAAAAGCAGGACAGATTTCTGCCAAAATAGTATGAATTCAGATTGTAACTTACACTTTTCCTTCACTTCAGTGAAATTATCTGAAATATAGAGTATTCAGATAAGATTAGTACCTAACTGTGTTTCATTCTGAAAGATTTTTCCATACTTTTAGATATCAGACAAAAATGAAGATCACTGAATTACTTTTTGTGAGATATGATGGAGTCACTAAAAATATGAGAAATTCAATGCCAGAATACTAAAGCCATGTATTCAGCAACTCATGATGTCATGCCCAGTTCAAGACAACAAACTAAAGTGTGGATTGATTAAATTTTGATCACTGTACTTTATTTAAGAATATGTTTTCTAGATCTCCTGAATTGAAATGAAGGCATTAGGGCATGTCTGTAACCATGCTGTGCCACTGCAATCAAGCAGATTGTCATGAAAAGCTTAGGGGATTGGTCTTTATGCTTTTTTACTTACTGCACTATTTAAATGTACTTAAACTTTTTAAAATACATTGCCAAAGTGTATTTTTTTTCCATTTTACTGTATAATTCCCTTTACTTTTGTCATCTGTGACAAATAATATTACCTACATATTATTGGCATTTGCATTGTAGTGTGACAGAAGTTTTCAATTAACTTGGCTTGTTTTCAGTAGGAAATTATGTTTTATTTTTGTTTTTATTTTCTCATTCTTAGTCAGTCCTTTTGTCTCATACAGTTAAAGAATATCATGTAGGCACATGTATCTTTTATAAGAAGAAAGAACATGCATCTGAGTTCTGAAATATTTCTGATAATTTTTGCAGGTTAATTATTATTAATTTGGTTTTACAAATCCAAATAATTTTTGCTTTCTGAAAGATAAAATTTTCTCCAATTTTACAATTTAACCATCTTGAAGATTTTACAGGAACACTTTTGTCATCACTCTGTTATAGATTGTGGTGGACAAAGAAATCTTAAGGGTCTTATTTCAGTGACAAATAGTTTATTTTTTCGTGAAGGATTCCCGGAGAAGGGGAGAAGGGTAATAGAAACATTCATTATACCCTTCACATTACTACAAAAACTATTTTATTTTTTTTTATGAAGATTTAGTAAATAAAAAGTAGAAACTAAATAAATCAGCATCTCTAAGTTCATCAGTAGCAGTCACACCATAAACAGTTTTCCATTTTGGCAGAACCCCATTTAAAGTGATGCTAACCACTATTAACCCTGAAAGGTCTTACACAATTCCAAAGGTTTGGACCTTCTAATAAAATGTAATTACTTGATCTTTAAAATAATAGAAAACAATTAAATTAAATAATATTACTGAAGAAATGGCCTTCCCTGGGAACTAACCTGCATTTTTAAATCCTTGTTAAAGTATTTTGAGAAAATATTTTAAGTTTCAGTATTGGTCAAATATGTAGCAAAATACCTATTTGAATCAAATTGAGGCAAGTGCTACCTTTATAGTTTATAAAAAGTATATGTCATTTCAAAGTGTTAGGCAGACACAGAATTCTTGGTTTGTGCCATTGTTACTGCATTTCTGATGTTTGTTTGTTTGTTTGTTTGTTTTCAGGAAGATACGTGGTGAAGACATATAAATGTTAAGGTGTGGACTAAACTTTATTCAAGCTTCTGGTGCCATCTCCTGGGTAGATAAGGAATAATCTTCTGTATGAAAGAATACATTTAGAGAGAAAACTATGTATTTTCCATAGTTCAGTTCCAACAGAAAAAAATATCTTTCATGTTTCTTTTCTCTAGCGCAGTTTTTTAAATGTTATATCTTCACAATTCACATCATTCCTAATTAAGGATTAAAATTGTATTTCCAAGATACATATTTATTCAGTGTTGTCTTAATCAGGATTTCTTTCTGTCTTCTAAAGCAAAAGTAGATCTCTTATGCATACTATGTAGTCAGATTTTGTGAAAAGTGAACCTCAAATGTTATCCATTACAGCCATTTTCATGTTTTTAGACCAATTTACTGTCTTAGATCTTCAGCTTCAGATATTCAGTTAAATTTGTAAAGGTGGGTAAAAGGAGAGAATGTGTCTGCTCTTGAAAGGGTATCTTTCTTGTCAAGGGCCTTTTCCAGTGCAACAACGAATAATAAGAAAGTGCATGTGTGTCATTGCTACAAGGGGCTTAGTGTCAGCTCCATGTGAGAGAAATTTGGTACCAGCTGCTGCACTCAGGCCGGGTTTGTGTGTACCCTGCCCTGTGATGACGGCTGCTGGAACCATTGTCAGCTCCTGGAGTAATAGGGGTCTTCAGCCTCCAGCCTCTGGGGTAGGGGTGGTGAGTGAGACGAGTGAGGGGCTCTGTGCTGGCAGTTGGAGCGGGGTCACAGCCTCTGTACCTGGTGCTGGCTGCTGGTGGTAGCATCTGTGTTTGCCCCAAACTGTGTGTGTGCAGGGTTTGCATGTGTGTTTGCTGGCAAATCCCTCACAGGAGCAGCTGGTGAGTGGGTGAACCCATGAGGCAGGTGAGAGGGACCAGGATCCAGGCAGTGGTGGTGGGCAGAAAGTGTGTTTTTGCCTTCACTAGTGACTTTCTATCTCTGCCAAACCAAGAGGAGGAGGGCACTTTGCTGCCTGTGTGTCTCTGGGACTGGTTCTCAGCTTTGCTATAGGTTGAACCAACAATGGAGAAAGCTCAGTTGCATTTCCCAGCCTGGGCAGAGACCCTGGTTCCACTGGCACTGGGCTGGGCTCTAGCACCATGCAGGATGAGTCATGGACTTGGGGAGCTGGAGGAGGCAGACATGCTTTCAATGTCAGGTAACAAAATTCCATTACCTGTTATTATGATTTTTCTTCTTTTTTTTTTCTTTTTTTTTTTTTTTTTTTCCCTTATATACAGTAAAAGATAACAGTAAGCTACCAACAAATCAAATTATATGCTGTTTACAATGTTGTACCTTGATTAGCGTCATCTCCTTGTCTAGCTTGCCTGAGTTGATTTCCTCTTCACCTCTCATCCAAATTATATATCTGTGGCCAAATTCACAACTGAAAGCCAAGATGTGGCTGGAGGAGTGGAATTTGTAAACACAAGTTAGATTCTCAGATTACTTGGATAATATATAAATAGAACAGGGTATTTTAGGATGAGCTTTACAAAAAAGAAGAAGAAAAATAAAAAGGTATGCTAAATAGACACAGCAGTCCCATATTCAGCTAACTGGTAATATGAAAGCAATTTGCCTGAAATGTCTCTCTCGCTCTCTTTTTTTTTTTTTTTTTTCCTTTGGAAGTTTTGCCACTGTGTGGACAGCTGTAATAATTCTAAGAACAGGACAAAAAGAGGTGCCTACTTCTGTAGCTTTGCTGACAACATGCTTGTGTAGCTTAGGTCTTTGGTTTTAATCCCCACTTAAACGTTTTTACATGCATTCATACATTTCATGTTAAAGAGATGTGGCATAAAATTTTTATACAGCTCTGGCAGTTGTTTGGAAGCCTGAGTACCACCCTTCACTGGGATTTTTCCTTATTACCACACTACAGAATCATATTCTTGTCTTCTTACTAATTTGATGAATCTTACATTTTTGGGATACTATCCTAATGAAGTAGCTTCAGTAGCAGTAAGATGAAAAATTAGTTCAAAAATCCTTATGAAGAACATTGCACAAAATCAATTTTTTTCACTTTCTTGAGAAGTGTTCTAGAACTGTTTGTCAACCATTGACATCTTATGAAAAAAACTCTTGGTCTCAAGCTGAACAATAGAACTGTGGGGAGTTGGCTGGGTGGGCTGCAGTTGCTTGGAGACTGGCTGGGATGTTCAGTGGGTGTGTAATTCCATTATGCATCACTTTTTTTTTTTTAATCTATCTATCCTTGATTTATTTATTTTCTTATTAAACTCTAATATTAAATTTAATTAATACTAAACATTCTTTAATATTAATTAAAATCACTTATTCTCACTCTTTAGAATCTAATGGTGCGTGCCACACTGAGCATGGTTGGACAAACCTTCTACTTCTGTTATCTTAAGAGAGAGGAACAGTAAAGGAACACACCAGAAATTTCTAGAGAGACAAAGTATATGGCACAGTTTCCTGTAGGCAATCTGTTAATGGGTATTTGCATCCCCAGACCAATGGTCATTTTATAGGAATATTCTGAGTAGTCATATTGCTTTGCAGATCGTATTTTGAGGTGTTTACCTGAAAATAATTTTAGATAAGACAGATAAGCCAAATAGTATTTGTATTATTTCTGTCCCTACTAAGCATAGTAGTAAGCCTGGTAGAGTAATGTCAGCACACTGAGCTTTCTGCTGAAACTCTGAGATGAGTTTAAGCTGTTTGGCTAGGAACAGGAGGGCTAAAAATCTTACTCGGGTACTGGATCATTCCTGGTGGGTGTCTATAGCTTACTTTCTGTAGTGGATCAAAAATATGTGCTCTTGAAAGCAGATGAGGCCTCTCATTTGTAATGTAATTAATGTAATGAGGTTACATTAATACTTAGTTCTGCCTTTAAAGTAATACATACCAAACCCCCACTGATCTAAATAGGTAAATGGTCCCTGTGTAGTGTGCCACTGGAATTGCCCTAATTTTATTGATATCTATCTGCATGTGTAGATAGATAGAGAGTATTCTGAGGGAGAAGTATGTGTGCTTCATATTAGGTCTCCAGATGGCATTGTGTGAATCAGGTATTTTGGCAGAAGCTATAAATTCAGTACACTCAGTAATAGCTAATGGGAAAACAAAACAAAACAAAACAAAACAAACAAACAAACAAAAAAAACTTGTCATTATTCCTGATGTTGGTTTGACATTCTTGAGCCATCTTTGAAGATCAAATATTTAGTTCAGTTCAAAGTAGTATTCACATATATAGTAAGATTGCTTAGATTTCATTTTAGCACACATGGTGCTCATTGGATATATCTGTGTGGGCAAATTACACAGTACAAGGGCATGTTCTCAGGCTCTGGAACTTGATCTTTCAGATTGTTAAATTGTTGAAGTGGTGCTTGGCATGTCTTCATCTAGTACAAATGCTATTTTCACAAGATCAAAAAATCACAGAATTATCTAGGTTGGAAGAGACCTCAAGATCATCAAGTCCAACCTCTGACCTAACACTAACGAGTCCTCCACTAAACCATATCACTAAGCTCTACATCTAAATGTCTTTTAAAGATCTCCAGGGATGGAGACTCCACCACTTTCCTGGGCAGCCCATTCCAATGCCTCACAACCCTCTCAGTAAAGAAGTTCTTCCTAATATCCAACCTAAAACTCCTCATGCACAATTTTAGCCCATTCCCCCTTGTCCTGTCACCAGGCATGTGGGAAGATAGACCAACCCCCACCTCGCTACAGCCTCCTTTAATGTTCTTATAAAGAGCGATAAGGTTGCCCCTGAGCATCCTTTTTTTCAGGCTGAACAAACCCAGCTCCTTCAGCCGCTCCTCGTAGGACTTGTTCTCCACACCCCTCACCAGCTTCGTCACCCTTCTCTGGACTTGCTCGAGCATCTCCATGTCCTTCTTGTATCAAGGGGCCCAAAACTGAACACAGTACTTGAGGTGCAGCCTCACCAGAGCCGAGTACAGGGGGACAATCACTTCCCTAGACCTTCTGGCCACACTGCTTCTTATACAAGCCAGGATACTGTTGGCCTTCTTGGCCACCTGAGCACACTGCTGCCTCATATTCAGCCGACTATCAAACAACACTCCCAGGTCCTTCTCCACCTGGCAGCTTTCCAACCACTCCTCTCCCAGTCTGTAGCTCTGCTTGGGGTTGTTGTGCCCCAGGTGCAGGACCCGGCACTTGGCCTTGTTGAACTTCATACAGTTGGCCTCAGCCCATCAGTCCAGCCTATCCAGATCCTCCTGCAGAGCCTTCCTACCCTCGAGCAGATTGACACACGCACCTAACTTGGTGTCATCTGCAAACTTACTGAGGGTGCACTCGATCCCCTCATCCAGGTCATTGATAAAGATATTAAAGAGGACTGACCCCAGTACCAAGCCCTGGGGAGCACCACTAGTGACCATCCTCCAGCTGGATTTGACCCCATTAACCACGACACTTGGGCCTGGCTATCCAGCTAGTTTTTAACCCAACGAAGCGTACATCAGTCCAAGCCAAGAGCAGCCAGTTTCTTGAGGAGAATGCTGTGGGAAACGGTGTCAAATGCCTTGCTGAAGTCAAGGTAGACCACATCCACAGCCTTTCCTTCATCCACCAAGTGCGTCACTTTGTCATTGAAGGCGATCAGGTTCATCAAGCAAGATCTGCCTTTCATAAACCCATGCTGACAGGGCCTGATCACCTGGTTGCCCTTAAGTGCCACGTAATTTCACTCAAGATAATCTGCTCCATGAGTTTCCCTATCACTGAGGTCAAACTGACAGGCCTGTAGTTTCCCGGGTCTGCCCTCAGGCCCTTCTTGTAGATGGGCATCACGTTTGCTAGACGCCAGTTGACTGGGACCTCCCCTGATAGCCAGGACTGCTGATAAATGATGGTAATCAGCTTGTCCAGCTCCTCCGCAAGTTCTCTCAGTACCCTTGGGTGAATCCCATCTGGCCCAATCGACTTGCATACATCCAAGTGCCGTAGTAGGTCGCCAACCATTTCTTCATGGATAGTGAGAGCCACAGTCTGCTCCCCATCCCCTTCCACCAGTTCAGGGTACTGGGTATCCAGAGAACAATTGTTTTTTGCCGCTAAAGACTGAGGCAAAGAAGGCATTAAGCACCTCAGCCTTTTCCTCATCTTTCATAACTAAGTTCCCCCCCCCGCATCCAGTAAAGGCTGGAGAAAATATATTTTCTCCGTATATACTATATTTTCCCATATAATTTATATTAAAAATAACACAAATCAGGGATCAGGCCTAATAAGTCATATGGGGCAGCCACACTCTTTTAGAGTGTAAAAATACTTGAACAGGATAGACAGAAGATGGGCCAGTGTACTTCAATGCTTTACATAGTCAAAGGAACTACACACAGCCTTACGCTCAGTTTAAAACAACAACAAAAAAAGACAGACCAATGCAAGCAAATCTGACAATCTGATGAATTAGGGTTTAGCATACTATACCAGAGCCTGGAGATAATACATTCAAAAGACACAGCAAATTAAGCTCTTTAGTGGGCTTGAGACAAACAATTAATTTAAATAAGTAGAAGAATAAACACATGACCAATAATCAATAAGCATCACAGTTCAATACCACAGTATCAAAGCTATGGTTAAAAAAAAACAAAATTTACCAGAAAACTTATGCAGCTAGGAATTTATTACTTGTTCCTTGTAAGTTAGGCGGTGTTTTTGTTTGTTTATTTTTTTTTTTGTTGTTTTCCCTAGCTCTCCTGAGATTGCTTCCTTCCTTTTGCCCATTTACAATTATAAATCTTTGAATACTATAGTTAGACAAACCTACTGGATATAACCAAGTAAATAAAGCTATTAAATTAAGTTATTAAATCATGACTGTTGAAGTGATCAGCATGCATTGCTGGCAGTGGCAGTGGCTGATCAGCCAAAAAACAAACAGAAACTTAAATATGAACATAAATATGAATATGTTCTAAAATTGATATTATGTCAGATGAAATCACCTTTATAATAATTACTTTACTGGATTATAAGTAGTAGTAGAATATTCTGATGTATATCAGATTTGTTCTTCTGGGACCTTAATATGTAAGAGACTAATCATGTTGACTAAAACACAATCCTCTTTTTTTTTTCTTTTTTTTCTTTTTTTCCCATCCCTGAATATCACTGGATTTAATTGTTTATGTTTATGTAGGTTCAGGCAAAATACAATAATAAGGGGTCAATGAGAATGCATAAATCAAGGGTATAAGGTGATTGACTTTATTTGATTTCTTACACTTTTCTGTTTTGATGGTAGACTGGTTTTATGTTATTTAATCTTTTTAATCATTTTCATATTATTGATTGTGATAACAAAACACTTAATATTCCAGACAGTATTTTACAATATTAATTACCTCATTTTATATATGGGTTTCCTTCTTAATAATTGGACTGTAACAAAGTACATAAAAACTAATATAAATAAATATTTCACTTGAGTATTACTGGTGTCTAAGTTAATGTCAAATTTCACAATTGTTTCATTTGAATTTAGAATCAATATTCCTATACTGCGCACCATAATAAAGGATTATAGAGGGCTGTGCTTTGAAGTTTTTCTTATTCTGTACACCTTGGCCGCAGTGTTATCCATTGTCCTTATAAGAGGTCTTATTCTTCTCTTCTACCTGTCCTCATTAGGTTTTATGCATTTAAGTAGTATAGACAATCAGGATGATGGAAGTTGCACAGGTCTGTTTTTTCCTATTTACTCAATTTTTTATGTCATCATACCAGAACATCCTCTTACCATCAAGCTCATTTGTCATCTCTATAGCACTTAATGTTTGTCACTTTTTGTGCACTTCCAGACAAATTTTGGACTCCTCTGAAACAGAAAGTCTATGTTTTCTCAGCTAGTATGAGATAGGATACAAAAAACCCATTCGTACTTTTCTGTGTCTGCTTCTGTAACTGTTGTGATTTTCTTTCCTCTGCTACCAAAGATTAATTTTTTTTTTTTTTTCACTGAACTTTTCTCCCATGGTGGCAATGCTCTGCACTACACTGGTATTGCAAAGGCCAAAAAGATGAAAACACTTTCTTACCAGAAATATCTGGGTCATTAACAGGTGTCAGGATTAAAAAGTCATGAAGAGGAGGAGACATCAACAGGAGTCTAATTCCTTTCTCCTATACAATTTCTCCTCTTTATAGGCCTTTTGAGAAGCTAACAATTAGTTTTTGTCTTTCTCTGCTGCTGGCTGTTCCAGGTGCAGAAATCTCTGTGCAGTTTTGAGTAGACATAAACCTACACTGAAGTGATTATTATTAATTAGGCACTGTGTGCCTTCTCAGTAGAAAACTCCTTATTGCCATGGCAGATAAAAAGATCAATTCACTTATCCAAGGAAAGTCTCCCAGCTGAGTAAGGTGCAAGCAGGTGAACATTATTTGAGAGAGCTGCCACTATCAATGCTATAAATACTTAATTATCGTTACCAGTTTTACATGAGCTATTAGCTTAACTATCTTTGAAGTATCCTTTTTTTTCAAAAGAGGAACAAAAGATGGGAGATCAAGTTCTTCAGTAAAAGTTAATATACTCAGCACTTTGGAGAGCTGGATAATGTAAGATGGTATACGTACTAAAGGTTGTTATTTATATATTATATTTAGAAATACTATATTTATAGTGTCTTTCTTAGAGTGTCAAAATAATGAATTATCTATAAACAGATGATAGTTTTATAGTTTAAAACAATTCTCTTAGATTTCAGACTAAGAACTTTATTTTGGTAACAGAGCCAATTTATACATCCAATCCTTATGCTTCATTCTAAGCAATATCCATGGATTATAAATCTTGCTGGGATATTTTACTTGTTCATTCATGCTTTCTTATACATTACTTTATGGTAGAACTGTAGGTTTTGTTGATGAATATTTTCCTTCTGTTAATGCTTCTTTACGGAGCACACAAAATGCCTAATGGTCTAATGCCTTCTGATAATAAAACTACATGCTTAGTACTTTATATTGGTCTTATACGTCTAGAGCTTGCTTTTCACAGACTTTAAGAAGGCGCTGAGGGACTATAAATTTTATTTTTTTTTTTACACATAATTGTGTATTTTTGAAAGTTATGAGAAAAAAATCTTAATAAAACAAGCAACAGGTGTTCTACTATAAATACTTAAAGTTGTACTATTAAATTTCACTTATTAATGTCTATTTTAAAATACAAGTTCCTTGCATTAGAATACATGGGTTGTTCATTTTATTAAAATGCCAAAATTAACAAGACCATCCTTTATTTCTTAGCTAAAGTATGTGAAATAACTGCTGTTCCAAATAGTTGTCAATATTTCTATAGCAAGACTATTTTTCATTTATACAGTTGAAAAAAGACTTCCACATAGTGTATCTGTTTTTTTCAGAATATTTTAAAACATGAACATTGGTTGCCTCATTGATTACATCCCCCCCCCCCCCCCCCCCCTCCCCCAAAGGCTTTGAAAAGAGAGTACTTCTAGGAACATTTAGGATTGAGGCAGTGACAATAAATTAGGGTTTGAGGTAATGAGAGTATGTACTGCATTACCATTCTTGGATATCGTTCTACTGGTAAGCTGTGACGTATCGTCATATCAATCTGTATAATATTGAACCACATAGTCATAAATTTAATGCACAAGGTGAAATCTTGACCTTCTTCATAGAGTTCCATAGAACTAGGTTTTCATTTAAGTTTCAACATATCTGTGACACAAGAGAAATATTTTTTGTGTAATTTATTCCTTAATCGTCCTCTGACAGATTTGTTTTTTAATATTTCTTAGAACCATGTATTTTTACTGCTATCACTGATAAGCCCCTATGCAATCTATGTGTACTTTCCTGTCAATTCAATATTATGAAGTTATATGCCTCCTTTTCCAACACATCTAGATCTCAATGGGTCAACACATATATGCTTGTGAAGAAAATTAACTGTCTTTATCTAACGAAGGTCCAATGAAATACATCATCCTTACTTATGTTTCTTAATTAAAGAATATAGTATAGATCTTGAGGGTGGGAGGGCAGGGTTAAGCTTTGTATTTAACATTCTGCTGCTTTCTGTGGTAATTGCCCCGAGTTGTGTCTATGAGACACAGATACACACAAGAGAGTTTTTATAGAAACTACTGCAGTAAAGAGAAGACTTAATTTGGTCAATACAATTAGTTAAGCACTGTTTGAAATCATTGCAACAAGTACTGTAGAAAGTCATGCTATCATTTTATTTGACAATAATATAAAATTAAAATGGGAATCATAATTGTATGATGTTCATGATAAAGTACATATATATATGTATATATTTTTTTTGGGGGGGGAGGGGAGGAAATCATGCTTTTATGATTTGGATCACTGGTCATGTCTCTCTTGTAATTCTCATTAAAATTATTTGAAAGGAAAATATTATTTCCATATTTTTTTGCCAAAAATTTGATTTTGCAAATTATCTCTTGTAATGTTCTTGGTGGTGTCTATAACCCATAACTATAGACATCATTATTTCACCTGAAAACTGGTGTTGCAGAAGACCAATGATAGTAGACTGGACAGAGATTTTTTTAATCACTTAAATAAAGGTCACTCCTCACTCATTTCTATCAATGACCTACAATGCTGATAGCTGCATAAGAGTAAAGACATTCTGGTTTATATGGAACTGTCGCTACTCATCTTTTCAGATAAACTATTCTTATCTGCCTCCATGGTAGCGGAATGTAATTCATGATACAGATCAGGCAGTTTGAAAAGGGCTACAAGGTAGAAGTCTTTGATTTGTTCTACACGTTGTCCCTTGTTTACAAGGGAAAAACACTTCCTAGCCCAGTGCTGTAATTTCATGGTAAACAATGTCTAGATTACAATATTATACCTTCATTAAAAAATTAACATTACTCAGTATGCTATTATTCATTCATTGTGGCAGCTGGCATTTCATCCATAATATTGTTAGCACATTACTGCATTTCAAGATCAAATATATATATATAAAATTGTTCTCAAATATCAACTTATGACTTTGAGAAAGGAATTACAGGTGTACTTGAAGGAGAGGGTTTTGAATGAGAATCCATAGTGGAGACAGAAATCTGGGAAAAATACCCAGATTACAAAGAAGGATAGTATTCAAGACTCTTTTCTCTTCTTCATGGATATAGCATCCTCTTCATGGATATAGCGAACTAAGATTTGTAGCTCCAGAATTCCACAGGGTAAATGGATTTAACATCTGTAAAATTTTGAGTTTGGGTATCTCTCTTTCTGTTTAAATTAGGAGAAGGCTTCTTATTTAATTGAAGTATTAACAATCATTTAGGCCTCTAGACTCTCTCCCAGTGGGAAATGACTGTCATACATTCCACGCATTCCATACATCCCAGGTGGTAGTATGCTGCCCATGTTGGATTAATTTTATTTTGGTATCAAAACGATACTTGACTAATATGTATAATTAAATGCATGCAAACATGTGTAGTTCCTGCACAACCAGCTATTATTAGCAACTAATGCTGGAATGAATGACAAACTTTATGTAGGCCTTTATAGGCAGAAGGCTGTTGGCAGATCCAGCTCTGGGCTTTCTAGCTATATAGGCAGTGGTGGCAGAACAGGTGATGGATGAGGAGTTTAATGGGTCTGAGTTGATGACGCAGAGTTGTAGAGAAAAGCTAAAAAAAGAGTGGAGGGGGTCTTTGCTGTGAGAAATTCACTTGGTACTGCAATGCGCGCAGGTAATTGGGCTGGTAGGGAAGAGTGCCTTTACAGAAAGGAAAGGGAGAACATGGAGGGATGTGGGTAAATAGAAGTCATATTCTTCTCTTTTCATCCTTTTGTCCAGATCTAGTTGCCAGGTCTTTTGTGCAATTAAACACATTGGGAACTAGTCTCCCAATGTATCATTGTATAGATAAAGGTCCTGGTCTTCTTCAGGCTAAATGCTTAATAAAAGTGTCTGTCTGGAAGAATCATCAGGAAAAATATAAATCCAGACAAATGACCTTTACTGAAAATCCTAGAATCATAGAATATCCCAAGTTGGAAGGAACCCCAGGGATCATGGAATCATAGAATAGCCTGAGTTGGAAGGGACCCAGAAGGATCATTAAGTCCAACTCCTGGCTCCATACAGGACTAACTCAAAATTAAATCATATGTATAAGAGCACTGTCCAAATGCTTCTTGAACATTAGCAGGTGTTCAAGAAGCATCTTGAACACTGGCAGGTGCCATGACTACTTCTCTGTAGAGCCTGCTTTTGTGCCTGATCGTCAAAATAGCCCACTTTATGTCCTATATATATGGACCTGGAATCATACTACCTGAAGAAATCACTACTTTTGAATTAATATAAAGGAAAGAAAGAGTCCCCAAATCAAAATGTATTAGAGCACTGTGCAAACACTTCTTGAACCCCAGCAAGCTTGGTGCTGTTGGTGCTGTGACCACTCTCTAGGGGAGCCTGTTCCAGTGCCTGACCCCCCCCCCCCCCCCCCCCCATTGAAGAACCTTTTCCTGATACCCAGGAAAAGCCTGAACCAGCCCTGTCACAGCTTCATGCCATTTCCTTGAGTCCTGTTGCTGTCACCAGAGAGGAGAGATCAGTACATTCCCCTCTGCTCTCCTCATGAGGAAGTTGTAGACCACAATGAGGTCTCCCATCAGCCTCCTCTTCTCTGGGCTGAACAATCCAAGTGACTTCAGCTGCTCCTCATATACCTTCCCATCTTCACCATCTTTGTTGTCCTCCTTTGGACACCTTCTTACAGTTTTATATCTTTCTTATACCGTGGTGCCCAAAACTGCACACAGTACTCTAGGTGAGGCTGTACCATCTCAGAGTACAGTGAGTAATCACTTTCGTTGACTGGCTAGTAATGCTGTGCTTGATGCACCCCAGGATATAGTTGGTTGTCCTGGCTGCCAAAGCACACTGCTGGCTCATGTTCAGCTTGCTGTTCAAAACTCTTAGATTCCTCTCTGTGGGGTGGATCTCCAGCATCTTGTCTCCCAGTCTGTACGTATAGCCAGGGTTGCTTCTTCCCACGTGCAGAATCTATCACTTGCTGTTGTTAAACTTCATATTGTTAGTGACTGCCCAGCTCTCTAATTTCTCCTGATCTCTCCACAAGAACTCTACGCTCAATGGAGTCAACAGCTTAACCTAATTTAGTATCGTCCGTGAACTCATGCAAAAAAACTTTAAGTCTGTGGTGGTTTTACAGCCACAAACTTAGAAGCTGGGCAGATGAGCTCCACCACGACCGCTCTCTCACTTCTCCTCAACGGGAAAGAGAGAGAAAATATGGTAGAAAGGGCTCAAGGGTAGAGATAAGGAGAGGGAGATCTCTTAACAATTTGCACCACAGGCAAAACAGACTCAGCATAGGGAGGTTAGAGAAATTTATTACCTATTACTAACAAGCGAGAGCAGTGAGAAACAAAGAAAACAAACTAAAAAAACACCTTCTTCCCATTCACCCTCCTCTACATCTTCCCCCAGAGTGGTGTAGGAGAAAGGGGGGATGGGGCTGTGGTCAGTCCCTAACGCTTCATCTCCACTGCTCCTTCACGGTCTGCCCCTGCTCCAATGTGGGGTCCCTCCCACGGGATGCCGTCCTTCCCGAACAGGGCCTGCAGGGGCTTGCCACAGGCAGCAGCTCTTCAAGAACTGCTCCCACATGTCTCTGTACCATTGAATGCATAATTAAGGAGCAAAATGCTCCAACCTGGGTCCCCCATGGTGACAGCTCCCCCCAGAACCTGGGGGGAGCATGCATGGACTCCTCTCCACGGGCTGCAGCTCTGGCCCGGGACCTGCTCCTGTGGGGGCTTTCCATGGGCCGCAGCCTCTTCCAGGCCACATCCACCTGCTCCACCAGGGACTCCTCCATGGGCTGCAGCATGTCTGCTCCATGTGGGACCCATGGGCTGCCGGGGGACAGCCTGCTCCATCAGGGGCCTCTCCACAGGCCACAGGGGAACTTCAGCTCCAGCACCTGGGTTATCTCTTCCCTCTCCTTCTTCATGACCATGGTGTCTGCAAGGCTGTTTCTTACTCCTTGTTCTCCCAGCTTCTGTTGCACAGCAGTTTTTTTCATTTTCTTAAATCTTCTCTCACAGAGGCTCAAACAACGTTGCTTATTGGTTTAGCTCTGGCCAAAAGCAGGTCCCTTTGGAGCCAGCTGAAACTGGCCCTTATCTGTCATTGGGCAGGTTCTGGGTTCTTCTCTCAGAGGCCACCCTTTCAGTTCCCCACTACGCAAACCTTGCCACATAAACCCAAGTTCTACATACAAATCCTTTATGAAAACATTGAAAAGGACTGTTCCTAAAATGGAGCCCTGGGGAAGCCCACTAGTGACAGGTCGGCACCATGATTTAACCCAATTTACAAGAACCCTTTGGGTCTGACCTATCAGCCAATTGTTCACTGATCTTATTATGCATTTATTTAACTGCATTCTAATACACCTCTGTAGATATCAGTGCTGCCCTCATATAAGCAATGAAAGTATCTGCACTACATTCATTTACTAGTAGAAAAAATAACATTTCATTCCAGTGGCTAAAAACAACAGTCATGGCATGTGTGTTCTGCCGTTGGTCAGCTAAGTGTTCTGGACAAACACTCTCATGTCCCCCTGGGTAAAACCATTTGATGACAATTGTAGAGGTTCTCAACTCATTATACATTAAACATTGCTCTGCTCTTATATATCTGGTCCTCCAAAACACATTAAGTGACCTTGGGGAAATGGTAGTTTGTACTCTGGATATTAAGAGCTACAGATTTTTGTGGCCCCATAGAATCTGTGGCCACAGAAATAATGGCCATGGATCTAAAATAAGTAGGTTTGATTAACACAAATAATTGAGATTCTTTCTTATGCCTAAGTATAAGTGACTTTACTTACCTTGTTTTGGCTTGTATCTCCTTTCCATGCTTCAAAAAATACAAGAATGAAAAATAGGAGAACATACGCTAAGAAACAGGAAACACTATTGGCCTAAAATTTCAAATCTGAAATTGCTATCAAGGAATGAAGACAGCATATAGAAATAATATAACTACTATAAGAGTTTATGTATATATATATGTTTTCTTACATAAAACTACTAGAAAAAAAAACAATACTTTATAATTCTGGGTCCTTTTTACATACAAGAATTTTACAAGAATTTGTATTTATACTATTAATCACTATATTAAAATGTCTTATTACATAATGCAATGCTGCTATTTAGAGTGGACAAAATTTAATATATTTGAAAAAAAAATAAATTTAAAATGTATGCAGACAATGTAAAACTACTCTTTCTACAAGGAAGGAAAAATTTAGCCTTTTGTTCTTTTCTGTTGTTATATCACCAGTAACTCAGAGATTTAAATGCCTCAGCAAAAAGTAGTTATGAAAATAATATTTTCAGTTCCAGAAAATAAATAAATAAATACAGCAGACAATTGCATGTGTAAAACTGGGTTAATACCAAAGGGACTGAATTTGCAAACTTGAGTCCATACAGAGGGGAGGGAAATACGGGAATTAAATTTCATTAACTACTACTGCTTGATTTATTATTATTATTATTATTATTATTATTATTATTATTATTATTATTATTATTATTATTATTATTATTATTATTATTATTGTTATTATTATTATTATTGTTATTATTATTATTATTATTATTATTATTATTATTATTATTATTATTATTTATTTTTATTTTTATTTTTATTTTATTATTATTTTTTTTAAATCAAATTAGACTAAATGATGATATGGAAAATCTTTACTATGTTCATTTTACTATCTCTAAGCTTGAAATAAAAAATGCTACCACTAGAGATCATTGTTGCACTTTGCAGAAGTGGCCAGTGTTAAGTGCTTTTTTTTTTTTTTTCTTTTTTTTTTTAGTACATATCATTAGATGCAGTCCTGTTCTTCACAGAATGTACCTCATAACATCATAACATCAAAACAGAAGAAAAAATAACTGTAGCCTGAACTCTGTGTATCTCAGTTTTCACACCAAATATTTTCTACCTCCTTTCAAAACAGTCCTTCATCACTACTCATTTATAATTGCAATGAAGCAATAAAATTTAAAAACATTTTCATTTAAATTTGTTATATATATATATATTTTTTTTTTCAGGACTGAATATCATTCAGTCATATATTGGTATTCATAGACCCTATAATATAATGTTGGATCAAGCTTGCTTTTTTATGTATCCTGGCTGATTAAAATGACAATAAAATTCATAAACAACTTCCAGTAAAAGAACATACCCTTCTCTTCATCCCCACTGTCTAAAAAACAATAATAAAACAATGATAAAATAATCCTCTCTCTTTAGAAGAGCTAGAACTATTTGGTCTAATTATCCCTGCATCAAAAAAGGGACTGAAGATAAATCTCATGAAACATTATCTGCAAAATAAAAAAGGGGAAATTCCAAATGATAACTGATCAAAGGGGTAACTATGCATATCAACCAAACAGCTGAAACCTATAGTACATTAAAATAATCCCAAGTGTACAATTGACAACACTAACTATACTGACTTCTGAAGTATGAACGATTTTTAATTTAGGGCTCCCTATGGTGATTTGTTGTTTGTTTTAATGATTGTAAATTGTTTCAGTGATGTTTTTCCAAATATGTGCGTAACATTTTGTGATTTTTTTCATCCTCCTGGGATGAATTTCTGACTCTTTTTAATATGACACATGTACCATTTAAAGTTTTATTTTTGAGATTTTCATATGCACATTCTTTTCCTAAGTGTTTTTACAGTGATTTGCATTAGTTTTCAAAAATTAAAATTGTTCTCTGGAATAAGAAAAAAAAAAAAACTCAGTGTTTCATAAGATAGTGTAGAAGTTTACTGTACCATGCTTAGGCCTGTTCCAAACTGAGTGACCTAATTTGGTTTGTGTAATACTTGAGCAGGACAAAAGGTCCTTATACTGTTTTTTATATTTCATGTCCATGAATGCTTGCATAAAGCATTTTTTTCATCTCCTTTTGGCTTCCTGCATCTTTTACCTATAGTCAAAATTCAATAGCTAGACTTAGTAGAATTTAAGATCCTTCTTCATCTTCACAGTAACAAGCAGTGGTTTCACTTCTTACAAATCAAAATGAAAATCAGCTGAAGCCTGCATAATATATTTAATGTTAATAACACTGTTCATAATAGGTGAATATGAATAAAACCTAAATGCTTCCATTATTATTTAGTCTCTGAATTGCCTGTAAAAATAGTTAAAACTTACTTTATTTCCTAGATTAGCATTACTGCACTTCTGATGTCAACTAAAAGACAAAAACAGAACAGAACTCTTTTTTTTTTTTTTTTTTTTTTTTTTTTCTCTGCCATATAAGCCTACTATATATCTTCCAAATTGTTGAGATGCCTATTTGGTGTGTGTGTGTGTGTGCGTGTGTAATAAATACAAAGAAAGTAAAGTACAGTATGTCTTTTGATATAGATTCTTGATGTAAGTGATTATCATTTTAACAGATGCTGCATTGTTTGATGAAACATTTTAAATGCTGAATGAAGGGTCCTTGAAGACTAAGAATGAAAATAATGTCTTAAATGTGCAAAATAAATCTGACTTCTCAAGTACAATAGTCATTTACTACTATCCAGAGTGCTGTGCAATTCAGTCATCACAGAGTTCATCAGCAGACAATAGATGATAATTCTTCTTCTTTCTGAAAGAATTATCTCCCCATATTTTATAGGTGTTGGGCCAAATCCTTCAGTCCTTACTTACTCCTGGATTAATTTCTCAGACCTTATTCATGGTAGCAAGGAATACTTCAGTCCATGCCAATGAAATGCTGTTAACTCTTCATTAAGATTAGTTGTCAGTCAAATGAGTTAATTGGGGACTGAGTAATGCATGAGCATTTTCGCAGGTAAAGAACAAAACGCTTAATGTATGTCTAAACTATTCACTTCAAAAGGAAAAATAAAAATAAAAATAAAATAATAAAAAACAGCTCAGATATATTTGACCTGGCCTTTGAAGCATTTCTGAAGAGTCTACAGGAATTTGTGTTAATAATCTGAAAAGAGAACTAGTCTAGACATTGATTATAACATATTTGCAAAATATTTATTGCCTATGAAGATAGCATTGGTTTCATAGTTTCCATAAAAATTAAAAATTCTGCCCTTCCTTGTAGACATTATTCATCCTCATTAGAAGTTCAATTGACTTCAAAACGACTGTACTGAAGTATGTGTTATATATGTTTATGAAACAGGATATAGCCCTAATCATTTCTCTCATCCTTTGATAAAAAAAAAAAAAAAAAAAAAAAAAAAAAGAAGACGATTATAAATGTATGGAAATTAAGCTTTTTAGCTTTTTTTTTTTTTTTTTTTTTTTTTTTCCACAGTAGCATTTAATATCAAGAATAATCTGGAAAATAATGTCTTGCCCTATTCCTTGATGTCATCTGTTTCCACTTTGAGCCTCCATACTCCATAATATTCCTTTATATTTTTATACAATTAATCAGAAAAACAGTAAAGCAAGAACTATGTTTACAAGAGTCTGCTGTATCAAATCTTTTACTTCTATTTTTGAAGTATTTTTTCTTACATGTTAATACTACAGATAAGGGATAATTCCAAGTAGGAAAAATGATATTTGAAACAAATACACCAAAAGGAAATCTTGAAATAATGTTAGATAAACTTCACATCTATGAGTAAATTTCACCAAAAACAAAAACAAAAACAACAACAACAACAAAAAAAACAACTTCAGCTGTGTTAACAAATGAGCTCTTCTTGAGAAAAATGCATATTAAAAACTGTAATACAAGTAATACCTCTTGTGTTAAATTACAATGACTGGTGGAAAGCAAGAGGAAGGTCACAGCAGCTGATAAACATAGTTATGCAAATGTGTTATTGTGAGAAAACACTGAACAGGGTTAAAAATTGTGCTAAGCAGGAGGTCAATGAGAAATTTCACGGGTCTTTCTGGCCTTGAAATTATAATAGTGAGGAGGTGAACAGGAAAGAAAAATAAGATGAAAGCAGGATTTTGATTTATTTTTAATTTGGGTCTATTTGATGAATTAAAAAGTTTTGGTTGAGCGGGAAAATGATCTCAATGACAATTATATTTTCATCACAAAACAAACAAACAAGCAAATTTATCACAATATTTGTAAATTGGCTGTATTTTCAAGTCTCTTTATACCTATCAAATATAGAGGAACCTATAAAGATCCTATGAGATTCTTCAGCTCTAGATTCCTCATAAACTCCCCAATCTAATATCACAATTATTAGACTTATTTAATTTGTAGTGATTGCTTTAATATTCAATATATATTAAAGGGGTTTGTTCTTTAGCTTATGAAATAATTGTGTTTCAAAGAAAACAGGAAGAAGAAGCCATTGCTGGAGTCTACTAAGCTAATACAGACTTCACTAGGGGTTTTGGGAACTTGTATCTGTTTTGCTCATGGGTAAAGGAAGAGATGCAGGTCAAGCAAGTCTGTCACACTGCTGATGCCAGACAGAGTAAAAAACAGCCATAGTGAATATGGATTGTGGGGTTTATTTTAGAAACAGCAATGTTAGAGCTTTTACCCCACTCATCTTACATGCTCACTGGCTCTCCACAATGCCACATATGCTAGGTCTCAGCTTCCCTTTCCCAGAAGGAACTTGTTGCTGGTCTGGAAAGATCATGCAGAAAGTCATCTTGGCTCAAGTTGTGCTACTATTCACAGTTACCAGTCCTGGGAGGGTCACCAGCCAAAGTCAAGAGGCATCCCACTGCATTATTTCCCATATCTCTCTGATATTGAGGATATTAACCTGCTTTTCAGATCTTTTCTTTAGCAGGAATTTTCATCATCTTCTTTCCAGGCCTTCTCTTGTCTCCAAGTCCATTTCTTCTTTTTGATAGCTCCTTATCTTTCTTGTTCTTTTCCTTCCAGAACCTAAAGCCTTTGGTTTTCCCAGTCATATGCAGAAGAACAATGTTTGCTCAGTGTCTTTGCTGGTGGTTCTGGCTCATGCCTCTTTATTAAATGAAGTATTCAGGATGTGACACTTCTGTTTAGTCCAGGTGTTATCAAAATTTACAGCTAGGCTGTATCAGTTGCAGTTAGCGTGTAGAATGCATCTGCTTGAGGATTCAGAAGTGTAGCTTTTGTCTTCCTATATACACACAACCAATTTCTTTTAGCCTGTTGGCGTTGTCTTTTTTTTTTTTTTCCCTAGGAAAAAGTTTACCCCAGGATGTACTGCAGCCATTTCACTACAATGTACTACAGTCTGAAGGAGTATCAAGAGCATGCTTCTGCCACCAGGACAAGTAAGATCCCACAGACATAACAGATGAGGAATAATCATTTTGATCTTAGCCTCTCTGGATAACGAATCACCATTTTTGAATTAACAATACACTGCTTTCCTCATTTTTACACCTTTTTTAACACTTCATTGTACTGTACAATTTCATAACAGAGGTCCCTTTCACAGTACCAAAGAAGTTCAGCAGACTGAGGTAAAGGTTGTTATTCTTTCTGACAGACATCTGTGCAGTGTGTGCTGTGGGATTTACAACTCCAAGAGGCCTGTATATGATCCTTCACACTGGCAGAATTTCATCTGTACTGTGTGCTATGAAAGAGAAAAGAAAACTACTGCTCTGAATTTTCTTTTCAGCCTGATAAGTCAAGGGAACTATGAGCATGAAGGACACATGGAACCACCTTGGAATGAGATGCAAGAAATCCTTATCATTAAGTGCTGCAATTAAGACAAGAGGCACTAAAAACAATAGTTTTTATAGACCAGAACAGGCATATGCAGTTACATGAAGGAACCCTTTTCACTTTGTGAAGGGGAGTAATGGACTAGAATATGTTTATCTTACTCAAAAAAGTGTTTGAGTACATGTATGTAGTGAGCAGTTTTATTTTTTCTTTTTTTTTCTTTCCTTTTTTTTTTTTTACAATTAAAAATTATCTTATAGTCTGGTTTTGTTTCCCGTGAGATTTTTCCCGCATAAATGCTGCGAATACATAAAAATGGAGAAATGTCTCTGAAATTACATAAGGAAGGCATGTCAGTGTCATTTATGTTATTTAAAAGCACACCATGCAGCAATACTTCATTTTGTCTATAGGTGGCAGCAAAAGACTAAATCTCATGAATAAATATCGAACAGTTTTTGCAGTTATCTGTACTCTAACGACGAATATTCTCTTAATAATACATAAGCATTATTTAACAGGAACTATAGAGTCAATAGAATACGAACAATGGCTCCCCCTGAAAAAAAAAAAAAAAAAAGCAATTGCAACCAGAACTAGTCCTTTTCTTCAATGAAGTGAAAAGCTCGTTCAATTTGCTCAGCGTGGGAGTCTTTGTCATTTTAACTGGATGGCACAATAGATATTGATAAAAATAAAAGTCTTTTAATATAATAGCAGTGCAAGACAATACCAACAAAGTGTCTTGTCTGTCAGCAATGGCCATTAAAAATGTATTAAAACATGCATTCAGCTCTTTTATTTCCTAAAAATAAAAAAGGTTGGTAAATGCTTACATGCAAAAACCTTCTCATAAGAAAAGAAAGAAAGAGAGACAGGGAGCTCAGGAAGGAGGCCACCAGATCTAGAATGGGAAAACAAAAGCAAAGTAAAGAAAAAAGGCCCATGAGAAAAAAGGAAGGAAAAAAAATAATAAAAGAACAACTCAATGACTAGACTAAGACGGAGAAAAATAGTAAATCTAAACATCTAGACAATGCAGTCAGTTTATTGTCTGAACAAAAAATAATTTGAAACTTCTGTAAAAATCCCCACATCCCCCCCCTCCTGTTTTTTTTTACTGCACTTTAAATGTTTTTTACTTTCTAGAATTAAAAGGTGTTATTCACTAGGAGGAATTATCAGTATTTTATGCAAAAGATGCATTTATGCAAAACTGTGAACCTTTTTACTGGATAGTCATAAATGAAGGAAAATAAATCCTCCATGAAAGCATTGCCTTGCTTTCACTTACTGACCCTTCAAAACCGTTGTGTACATAAATGAAGTATACATTGCGGATTGTCTAGTAAACAAAAAGGATAGCTTTCACTGTGGGAGAATAGTGGGGAGAG